>NC_132795.1:94448147-95784082 GCF_048418805.1 Vulpes vulpes | reverse complement strand
GCTTGTAAGGTTCAGCCGCTCAGTAAATTACCTGTTAAAAGCACGAGTGCACGCGTAGCTGTAAAAGGATATAACTTGGGAAATTTAAATAATTGGTTTATGGATCATTAACCAACAGGCGTCAGGGTTTGAACAACTGGGAGACCTTGGAATAGGAGACAGAAATTTACAGGTGAAGCATTAGGAACAGATACCAACTACCGTCACATTTAACCAGAGAGCATTTGCAGACTTGTGGCTTTTAAGGTAGGATTTGTGCACATTTCAGGACTACACTCATTCTACAAGGCGAAATAGTGCCCTTTGTCTCTATCTCTTGGCAACCTATGCCAAGACACTATGCTGAAGAAGGGCCGAGGTACTCAAAGGACGAATCCCTTCTTTTAAAGAGAGGATAAAACTAGGGCAAAACACTTAAGAACTTGGATTACATTTGGCTGTGATGGTGCAGTGGGAAAGGCTGTAGGTTTAATACAGGCTTGGTGATCCCCAACCCTTACTGTGCACAGGATCAGCAGAGTGTGCTCTGGGGGTGGGGTGGGGTGGGTGTGTGTGTTTTAAAATATTCAGCCGTGGTCCCACCTTAGGGAATTCCGATGCCGTGGGACTCTTGCATCTACACTAGGGTGAGGCCTGGACATCAGTATTTTTAAGACTTCAGCTACATGATTCTAACAGGTACCAGGGTTGACTGCCACTGGGTAGGTGAATTCTTGAAACACTTGGTTCTTCATCGTGGAACCACCTCAGGTCACGTGTTCCAAAGCTCGTGCATCTGAGGTAAAAATGTGGGAGGGATGCTGATGGGTCTCTGTCCGTGTGTGCCTGACCTTGGTATGAAGGACAGACGGAATGAGGGCCTGCTGTACGGCTGAGCTGTTTGTTCCATTGCACGCAGGTTGCAGGGTTCAAGTGAGAGCTGAGAATCTGTCTCTTTCTCATCAAACTTTACACGTGTGAGACTTCCTCATCCTATGAAGGGCACCTTTTCTCTAATTGGCCCAAAGGACGAGGGGTGGCCCTGCAAGATGGAGTCATGGTTGTGGATGTTTATGGTGCAGAAATTAATAATAAGCTAATAAAGTTCTGCTTTTTTAGCCCCGGCACCACTGAGTTTACCCTTGTTACCATTTGGTTGACTAACTTTTAATGTTAATTAAAGTAGCACCAGGATGTGGAGGAGGAAATACTGACAAGCTGTACTAGACCCACCCACAGACAGAGCAAAAATAGCTCTCATGGGAATTATCCTCATGGGCTGCCTTAATCATGTCAGCTTATTGCAGCAAAGAGAACCAACAGCTATGTCAAAAATGACCATCTATGATGTGCCATACAGCAAAAGTTATTACTATATGCCAGTTTCTTTGTGAAACAAATTTTGTAAAATCTTTTTAGCCATTTTTTTTCCTAATAAGAAGAATGTAAGTAACCATTGAGTTTTTTGAACTTTTTTTCTCCCCCAAAGGTAAAATAATTTGACAGAGGCAGAGAAGGAGCCTTTTTATGAACTATTAAAACTTAGCTTCAGGACGCCTGGGTGGCTCTGCATTGAGCGTCTGCCTTTGGCTCGGGGCATGACCCTGGGGTCCCAGGATCAAATCCCGCATCGGGCCCCCCACAGGGAGCCTGCTTCTCCCTCTGCCTGTGTCTCTGCCTCTCTCTGTGTCTCTCATGAACAAATAAATAAAATCTTAAAAAAAAAAAACAACTTAGCTTCGCTCTAGTGCTACTTCTTAAAGCTGTTATGACCTCCATGAACATCTTAGAAAGAGAAAACACCCCTGCTTCTGTAAGTCCGCTTGTCAGCAGAGCTCAGCTCTTCTCAGCAAACTGTAGTTGTCATCGTCATGCAGATAAGGTTTATACATTTGAGGTTTTAAAATATTTTTATATTTTGAAATAATTTGACTCTTGCACAGCAGACTATGAGTACCTATTTATTTTTCTTTGGTATGAGGAGACGAGAGAACATGAGGGAAGCATAAGCACCATATATTTACATCTTGTAAAGATAACAAGTGAAGGTGAAAACCAAAGGACACTAGTCTGAAAGTAGGTTCAGTTCATGACTGTACCATCTCCCTCACCAGCCCATTGGTACTTCTCATGACTCTCAGGTTTAGCCCCCAGGATGGGGGCTAGGTAATAAACTTTATCTAATTGATTTACCTGTAAGTTTGGGGGCACCTAGTTTAGTATAAAGAGCATAGAGTCTCCCTGGCCCTAGGGACCTTGAGTAAGCCTGTGTCCTCATCTGGAAAAGAGTGTTCCAAATACTTGGCTTGCAGTTGTGTTAAACAGAAAAGGGATGGCATGGCCCGGAGGGCCGTCTAGAATGGTATCTGGTATGTGTGTTGAGTATATGGATGCTGTTTTCATTGTGGCATATAAATGACACCAGAAACTGTGTGTCATGTGAAACCGTGGTGGGAGAAATGGGAATATGGACTCAGCAGTGGTTGCCCTTTCCCCAGCACTAGGAATGAGAGGTTAATGCCCTTTTATACTTTCATTCAACAGACGTTGAGCACCTACAAGGTTGCCTAACAGATGGGACGAGGCCCCCTTCTCATGGTTCTCATTCTAGAAAGGTTGGGATAGATAATTGAATAAAACAGTTTTATTGGTAAGTGCTTAGTAAAGAAGATTAAACAGGGTGAGTGATAGTGCTTTGGGGATTCCACTTCAGAATGGAGGAGCAGGGAAAGCCTCTTAGAGGAGGTGACATTTAAGCTGAAATCCAAATTGCGAGAAGGAAGATCTCATGATGTGAGGGAAGAGCGATTCAGGCATTAGTTAATAGTAAGTGCAAATGTCCTGAGGTTGAAATGACTTTATTGTGTCTAAAGAGCAAAAAGAAAGCTAGAGATGTGGCTGCAGTGTAGTAGAGAGGAGAGAAGCGGAGAATAAGATCAGAGAATCACGGTGAGGTTGCAGAGAGCTCTGTATGTTCTGTCTACCACAGGCCTTGGTGCCTCTCCTGCGAGTCTGGGCCCCTGTAGACGGAGATGCATTTGTTCCGTTCCATTATATTCCAGTGGAGACTGACTTTCAGAATTTGTGCAATGACAAATGTGGACACATCTACTACAGGATCTATTGTAGTGAAGCGGTTCTTAGTTTGGTTTCTTTCCTTCTCAGGTAGGGATTGTCAGACGTGTTCAGGTGCCAGAACTCTGAACGCTGCGGTGCTGTTTTTGGGAGTCCGTAAAACATGGGAACATAGTCGGTTCCAATTCTGCACAAAGAAGGGGTTTTCCAGTCGAAAAAACTGGCTGCATCATCATAATGTGGTGTTTGTAGCATGTGAAGTAACCAGACCTGACTTTCATGAAACGAAGACAGAATCTTCATTTCCAGGTTTTCTTATGGGTGTGCATTTGCTGATATTTCCTAACAGATGAGCCGAAAGAGATATGCAAGAAAACTTAAGTCTGAGAAAGACTATCAATTGACAGCTTTCAACTGTGTGTGTGTGTGTGTGTGTGAATTCATGTAGGCGCCGACGATCACGGAGCGTGGCTCGAGATTCTGTTCCAAAGGGCGAAATGGTTCGAGTGAGATAAAGAGGTCGCTAGGGAGGACCTAGGGGGGACCGTGTCTTATTACCCGCAGGAAAGTCTTGGAAGGGCCGTGCGACCGCAGGGCTGAGGGGAGGTCAGCTTTGGGCGGGAGGCAGGCGGGGGCGGGGGCGGCCGGGGGCAGCGGGCAGCCCAGCACCGCAGGCCGTAGGCGGGAGGCCGGGACCGGGACCGGGACCAGGACCAGGACCAGGACCGCGCTGTCCCGGCCCCGGGCGGCCCTGGGCGGCCTCGACTGATCCCACGTGGCCCGAGTTCTAGGGTCGAAGGCAGCGGCAGACTCGGGGAGGGCTCAGGGCCCGGCAGGGGGCTGGGGCGGGCGGGGGCAGCAGAGAAGTGGGGGGAGGAGCGGAGGCCCCGCGGGGGCGGGGGGGGGGGGGGTGTGTGAGGAGCCTGCGGGGATCGTGCGGGGATCGTGCGGGGATCGCGGATCGGGTCGCGGAGGAGTCGGAGGAGTCGCTGCTTGGCGGGACCTCCTGGAGGCGGGGCGGGCCTGCTCGCTGTGCCCCATGTGCCGGGGGTCGCTGGCCTAGAGCAGGAGCCTAGGAAGAGTGTGGGCCGCGGGGAGAGAGGGGCCGGGGCCCCGGGCGGAGGGAGGAGCGGGCCGTGCGGAGCCGACGCGGACTCGATCCCGCCCCAGGACCGCGCCCCAGGACCGCGCCCGGCCCGAAGGCGGCGCCCCCGCTGCGCCCGGGTCCCCGGGGCTCGGCCCTTCAGCAGCGCGCGGGTGCGCGGTGGGGCCACCGACACGGCTGCGGGCTGCGGGCACGCGGGGAGCAGCTGCCGCCTAAAGCAACTGGAGACTCTTGGCTGCTCCGGACCAGCAGCTGCGCCCTCGGTCCTCGCGCCGCGGACCTCGCCGCATCCATAGGCCCCGGGAGAGCGGGGACGTGGGCTCTGGGTCTAGAGGGCTCCCGGGGAGGGCCGTGAGGGGCACGTGGCCGTCGGGTGCGAGCACCTGCGTCCTGTTGTCCCCTGCGCTGAGGACCTCGAGGAGGAGCAGCACGTCAACTGCGGCAAGTGTCCGGTGCTGCGGGCCGCAGGACGTCTCCTGGGGAGATGCCGGGAAGGCCCAGGCAGGACAGGCGCGGGCTTTCGGGCCATAGAGAAGCGGCTGGAGGAAGAGCCTGATGACTTGATCAGAAGATGTTCTGATGCTTTTGTATTGCGCGTCTTATCCAAGCCCTACAACAGCCGTGAATACCGTGGACCACGTACACGGCTGCTTACCTCAATGACTGTCCTCTCTCCCTCCCTCTGTCAAGATCGAGAAGGCCAAACCCATTAAATGTGGAACATTCGGTGCAGCATCTTTACAGCAGAGATATTTGGCGACTGGAGATTTTGCTGGAAACCTCCATGTATGGTAAGATGATTTGATCAATAGCAAGACACAAGGTCGGCATTTTCCTTGATAGCCTCGTCAGTCTTCCTCTGAAAGGGAGAATCCTAATTTTAAAATGTTTCTTGTTCATTTTTAACTGTTTACGAAAATGTGAGAATTGTCTTTTAGTACATATTTCTAGATTTCATATTCAAAATCTCTTTAAAAATACATTAGATTTTCTTTAGATTTTGAATGATGTTGCCAGTATTTATTTCCGCACTCGCTGTTTGGTGCTGGCGTTTGCTACCCTGTATGTGTCCGTAAAGGGCTCTTCCCCGCACACGTGTGACACAGAACAGTTAGATACTGTTTACGTGTCCGCAAGACACTTAGCCTTACTGAATGATACACAGAGGTTTTGTTTTGATTTTTTTAATGTAGAACTCTCATTAAAAAAAAATTAATACTTTAGTTGATATCGAAGCACAACTTTTCAGGAACGCGTCTGTTGAGCAAATCAATGTAAACCTGTCACTAATGAACAAAACCATCATTATGCCAAAGGCTTGTAATTTTCTACCTGGATTTATTTCCTCATATTGAAATTAAATTGCAGGAACTGATATTCCTTTTAATTCTTTCTCAAGAATATCTTATTTTACCTGTTTAAAGTATATAGTGATGTTCTAGAAGAAATCATCTTCTCTGCTTCATGTTTTCTAAGGTGACCTTTCTTGATTCTCACTCAGAATCTGCTGCTTTCTAATTGAGTTACTCTGAAATATCTCTCTTAGAATATAAAACAGAATGAAGCTATTTTAACTTCCTTTGCTTTAACTGCTTAGTCAGCACTTAGCAGAATGCACCGGTTCTTGCATGCTGTGTCATATACTTTCACAGAAATCGGGAGAGGCCAGTCTGCTTGTTATTTTTTAAAATAACATATTTCAGTATAAGAATATGCAAAAAATATAACTGTTGACTGTCTTCCTAATAGAGTCTCCTAGAATAGTTATAGGTATTACTGACTTACTATCATTGTTTAGTCTTACAATTTCATGCTATAAAAAGCAGTGTCGTAAAGTCTGTCAAAGCAGTTCTTTTAAGTAGAACCTCAGTCCTATTTAGTCTGATTCTTTCACAGTGATGCTACAAAGGTAAACATCTCTTAACCAGGTTGAGCTATCTGAAATTTTAATCAGAGAGATTTTACTAATAAATCTTGGGATAATAATCTAGTAATAAGTTAGGATTACATTTTGTGAATAGCTGCATTTATTATTATTTTTTTTAAAGTATAAGTTGTCAAAAACTGACTTGTTAAAGAGAAATGTGGATTAAAGCCTCTAGGAAAAAAAGGGAGGCATGAGAAGGGGTATATTAACATAACCTGCTTGAGCCTGCCATCTCGGGGAGACTCAGACGCTCATAGTTAGCAGGTACTTTCCTGCATTCCTCTCTCTTAACTAACCTAGATTTAGACAGACTTACATTTATTGTGACCAGCATGATGATACACTAAGAAGTATGTAACTAAAAAAAAAAAGAAAGAAAAGAAAGAAAATATGTAACTAGATGAAAATAGTACGGAATTTATTATTTAATTTATTTATTCATGAGAGACACAAGAGAGAGAAGCAGAGACACAGGCAGAGGGAGAAGCGACACAGGACTCCATCCCAGGACCCCAGGATCATGCCCTGAGCCGAAGGCAGATGCTCAACCACTGAGCCACCCAGGCATCTGGAAAATAGTATGGAATGTAGTGAGAAAATAGTACGTCATAAAGGAGGAAGCGTATGCAAAGTAAACACTATTCAGGGGATCCCTGGGTGGCGCAGCGGTTTGGCGCCTGCCTTTGGCCCAGGGCGCGATCCTGGAGACCCGGGATCGAATCCCACGTCAGGCTCCCGGTGCATGGAGCCTGCTTCTCTCTCTGCCTCTCTCTCTCTATCACGAATAAATAAATAAAATCTTTAAAAAAAAAAAAAAAAAAAAAAAAAAAACACTATTCATATTTTATCCTTCCAAAAGATCTCAAGATCAGACTAGCAAGGCCTATTTTGGAAACATTCTGAATTACTTTGAACTTACTCTGTGTTCAAAGTAGTGATGATTAGACTTCAGTGGACCAAAGGGTCAGAAGATTTGGGGCTCCTCCTCCATTACGTCTGGGAAGGAGCCCAGGAATCTGCATTTATTAGCAAGCTCACCTGGTAAATCATGTGCAGAGGCCCTAGATAATGATCTCCAAGAATCACTAAGTGGGCTCAGGACTTAGAGTTGCAAGTTGAATGATGGCAGTTCTCATTGAGGACTTGACAGTAGCTAAAGAGGAGACAAAATATTGGAAGTAAATGTATAAATTATGTTCATACTTGAAACCCCCCCTTTTTTTTTTGAAACCCTTATTTTTAAACAAAAATCTAAATTTGATGTGCATTCTTAAATTTCAGTAATGGACTAAATGTGTGGGCCTCGTGGAGTAAATAAGAGGCTGTGTTCTGTTGTCTAGGAATTTGGAAGCTCCAGAGATCCCAGTATATTCCGTAAAGGGCCATAAAGAAATTATAAATACCATAGATGGCGTAGGTGGACTGGGAATCGGGGAAGGTGCGCCTGAAATTGTGACTGGCAGCCGAGATGGTAAGTTAAAGCATTCTGTGTATTTAAAAGTGTTTTTTCTTTAGATCCTTGTGCAACAGTTTATCTTCTCTATGTGAAAATCCTCTTCAGTAGCCTTGGCTCCTTAAATCTAATGGTACACTTATTTAATAGGCAAGTTGAATTGCTTATCCCTCAACTGCCTCAGACTTCTAGGTGTTTTGAGACAGAGGCATATAGCCCTTACCATTTTAGTTTGGAGCTAGTTCAACTACTACCACTGTTTCCTATGAACCTTGAAGATTTAAAATTTCCTCACAGGTTTTTGAGGCAGCTGACAATATAGGGTGGGAGGCAGCTTTTCATTTTTGTGATGGGGCGGAGGGAAGGAGAGAGAGAATCTGAGCAGCCTCCACGCCCAGTGCAAAGCCCAACACTGGGCTTGATCTCACGACCCTGAGATCACGACGTGAGCCGAAATCAAGAGTTGCATGCTCCAACCCACTGAACCGCCCAGGCGCCCCTCACTTTCTTTTTTTTGAAAAGCAGAATTAGTACTTGTGAAAACTGTCGTGTTGACAGCCGGTTGAACATCGAAGGTCTGTGATCCTCCACCGAGCATTGTAGGAGGATCCGAGGGCACCAACTTTACTTGTCCACCCTGCGGTTCCTAAGGGGACAGGTCTGTTGGTGTTCAGAGGTAAACCTCCCTTTACGCTTGTAAAGGGAGTCAGAATTTGCTTCCTCATAAAATACTTGGCACCTTAGTGAGTTTGGCTGGTTTTTAATGGCTGCTCAAGACCATGAGGAAATTGTTTTAAAAGAAAAGTGAAATATATTTTTCTAAGAGTTTATTCAGAGTGTTTTAGAAATAAGTTATTCCTTTTAATCATAAAAGTCACATGGAATATAGAAGGAAAATTAGCATTAAGTCTTCCACAGCAGCATAACCCTTAGATTTGTTTTCCTTTCTAGCCTCATCTACAATTTTGTATAGCTGTCAGTGTGGATATGATTTTTGTCTTTTTAAATTTTGTGTTTTGTCATACACAGATGTTGCCGTTTCCATCACTGCCATTCTAATGACTATGTGAAAGTCACTACACTGTGCGTGTAGCTCAGGCGTCCTTAACCATGTCTTTGTTAATAAGCATTCAGTTTGTGTTAAGTTTTTGTTTATTGTTTTAGGAGAGTGGCCTTAAAATAATGAAGGAATGGGATCCCTGGGTGGCGCAGCGGTTTGGCGCCTGCCTTTGGCCCAGGGCGCGATCCTGGAGACCCGGGATCGAATCCCACGTCGGGCTCCCGGTGCATGGAGCCTGCTTCTCCCTCTGCCTATGTCTCTGCCTCTCTCTCTCTCTCTGTGTGACTATCATAAAAAAAAAAAAAAAAAAAAAAAATAATGAAGGAATGAGTATCATCATGTATATAACTTTCTTAGAATTAGCATATTTTCTTAATTTTTAAAATCTACTGTCAGACTTTCCAAAGTACCCGTGTACATTCCACACTACCATAGGTGGATTTCCAGTCTACCCTACCGGCATTGATTTTCCTTCCCGCCACCCCCCCGCAATTTTATAGATAAAAATCATAGTCCATTCCAATTTGTGTTAACTTCTGTATTTAACTTTCTGTATTTGTCAGTTAGTTTTGCTTTGTGAATTGTCCATTTATGTTCTTTGCTCATTTAACTATTGCAAATTCCATATGGATCTTATCAATTTGTATGAGCCCTCTAGCATAATAATTTGTATGAACCCTCTAGAGTAATATAATAACCTCTTATCACATTTGTGAGAAATTTTTTTAATGACACACTTTATTTTATCCTTGGAGATAAATCTAGTGGGATATCTCTCCTTTTCCTGAGTTTATTATCTCTTTTAAGGATTTTTTACCCTTTTCTTGTTGTCTCTCAAGTACTTGCCTCTTAGCCATTTTATTAAATGCATTTGTATTTCTCATAGGCAATGAGGAGTTTAGTTAGTAGTCCTGTAATTTGCATTAAAAGGAGAAGCATTGAGAAGACGTATGTGTTAATTTTATTTAATATTTCCCTCATCTCTGTTGCCAGGGAAATTAAACTTAATTGTATGTGAGATAGTATTCTATAAACCCATATAAGAAATCGTAACTGTAAAAATTAGAGTTTATTCATCTGTATAAAAAAAATGCCAACGGTTACATGGGTTGTATGGAAAAAAAATGGAAATGACACTGATATTATTCTAAATAACCAGTGTATTAGGTTTAGGCTCAAAGAAAATAAGACATAATCTGAATTAATAACTTTTATGTTTCCTTTGTCATTCATACCTTGTTGATAACTTCAGAACAGCTGTTGGCTTTTCTGTATCTATTAACTTAGACATCGAGTCTGACAATAACATAGGGGTTATGTCTGGTATTAAATACAACTTGCCCAAGTGGAAGTCAGAAATATGTGAGTATTCTTCGAGTGTTCTGTGGTCTGTCGTATCGCCACAGACACAGGAAGTCATAGGAAGAGAATGAAGAAATGTCATCAATCACTATTGAATTTTGCCAACTCACTTGTATGTACGACAGGCACTGTGAAGGTGTGGGACCCAAGACAAAAAGATGATCCTGTTGCCAATATGGAACCTGTACAAGGAGAAAACAAGAGGGACTGTTGGACTGTGGCATTTGGTAAATTATTGAAGAACCTTGCATTTGAGGTATCAGATGGTGAAAAGCGCAGTGCTTCAAGAAATTCCCAATAGTCTCCTTACAGTCTGCTTTGTGGATTGTTCTGATAGTGTATTGAGGCAGATAGAGACGGTGCTTATTAATGTCAGCCTCTGGGGCCTCGGTTTGAATCCTCACTTTGTTATTTCTTGGCTGAGTGAAGTGGGCAACTTACCAAGCTTCTCTCTGTTCCTTAGCTTCTTCACTTATAAAGCAGAACTAATAATAGAATTTACCTAATAGCATTATGAGGATTCAGTGAATTAATACATGGAAAGTGCTGAGACTTGTGCTTAAATTATTAAGTGCTCAAAATATTTGCTACTATTACACACTTCTGTTTAACTAGATAATGTTGATCTGGTTTGGAGCCAAATGCCATTAATGGAGCTAAGCAGAGTCTCAAAATCAAATGGTGACCCAACAGATCTCACGTTATACTCGACACAGTGTTATTTTCTAGAACATCGTTATGCCGTTACAGAATTATTTATCATTTGATAACTTATGTTCCTCTGTTACTATTACTTAAAATGCACATTGACTTTGTAGGATTAAATGATGTGTGCCCTAGTATCTCTCTTGCTGACAGCCATAATTAAAATATTTTTTGCTCCTAAAGGATACGGATCATACTTAGTTGGAAATCTGTATGTTCTTTCTTCTGTTTCTTTGCATAATCTTGTGTAGATAACAGGCATTAAAAGTGCGACTTAATAGTATATGTGAACTATTTAACTTTTATATGTTGTTTAAAAATTGCAGTATTATTTAATCAGAGGAAAGTCTTAGATTTCCAATTAAAAAAATAAGTTATTGTATGGGAATTACTGTGTTTATATGTTATGAGCAATAATATATAAATTTAGTGCATGTACACTCTAGGGAGAAATTTCAGAATTTGTATTTAGAATCATCATCTAAAATTTGATACAATAATTAAAATGTAATTACCTGTGGGTCCATTAATGCCTTTCATCTTTGATCTAAGGGACATAAGTGCAGTTTTAAATTTGGGACATTAAGTTTGAAAAACAATTGATCTGACTCTTTTATGAATGTCAGGTACATGCAGAACAGTGTGAACATGCAGAGGTGAGAGATTCCCAGTCTTGCCTCAAGAAGCTTATAGTTTAGTAAAGAGGGTATGACATCTACGCTAATGATGCTACAGGGTGGGAATGATAAAAGGTGACAAGAGGTGTGGATGAATATAGAAGGCATCTCGAGGGACAGGTGGCTATGGAGGAAGAACATTTTGACCCCAGGCCAAGTATATATAGTATTTGAATCACTGAAGTTGGGAGGAAATGTCAAGCCTGGGGAATAGCCTGAAATGTGCCCAAGAACATATGTTGAAGGAAACCGTGGCGGGAGTAGCCTTTCCGAAGTCAGGAGTGTTTAGATGGTTGGAGACGGAGGTGAACTTTTGAGAGTTTTTGTGGGGATGAGATATGACCAGAACTTGAGGAAGATCAAATTGGTGGTGTGTGGCGGGGAGAGGGGAGTGCCAGAGGTCCTCCAGAAGCACCCCCGGATCCACGCAGGATGAGTTGAACCTCAGGTTACAGTCTTACTGCAGCTGTGATCGTTCCTACAACTACGCACAGATCACAGTGTGTTAACTTACCAGTTCAGATTTATTTCCATGCAAAGAGAACACCAGACGACATTTTGTAAAATGAAGGAGTTTTCAGGTTGTTTCTATTTGCGTCCAAATGTAGTTGCTGTCTGAGAAAGCAACCGTAGCACAGCTGTAGTTCTTCTACCCAAAGCTGCTGTGTTTGGACATAACCGACCCGGCCGTGTGCGGGTCTGGCAGAGAAGGAAGGGCGCTTCTACGTAGACTCCAGTGAAGGGTCAGCCCTCCACTAGAGAACCTCAGCAAGGGAGGCTTTTAAAAAAACAAAAAACAAAAAAACTCAAAAACCAGTATCAGATAGCCAGCCTAATAATCCTGACGTCCCTTCAGGGTTGGCAACTCGAGATTTGGCCTCTTGTGGGTTTTTTGGTCTGATTTGGTACCAGTTATATGTGTGTTTTACGACGTGATTTCAGCAGCCTTCAGACGAGCCTTCCTAAAGACCCGCAATGCGTCTTGATTTCCAGGCAATGCTTACAATCAAGAGGAGCGTGTTGTTTGTGCTGGCTACGACAATGGCGACATCAAACTGTTTGATCTGAGAAATATGTCCTTGCGGTGGGAGACCAACATAAAAAATGGGGTAACGTACACTTGGCTTCTGTGTGGGTGGTCTGAGCGTGCTTTTGTCCACCTCCGAACTACTTCAAAAGCAGAGCGCCCCTTGTGGCTCATCTCAGGCATCCCCCTGCCCATGGCTTTGAACCTTCGGGGCTGTTCAGCCCTCTGAGAATTTAATGATTCTCATCAGGGGTCCTCTCTTCAGAAAGTGAGCACACGTTGAGATGTGCTGTGACAGTCCCTGGTGGCCACCAGCCCCCGTGGCCTGTCTGTGGACCCCTGTGGGCGAGGCCGTGTGATAGTGAAGTGAGGTGGTAACGGGCCCTGTGCTTGCTAATACTGGAAAGCCTGAAACAGTAATAGCCTCCCCAAGTACTTTCAGATTTGGGGGTCGTGAATTGTAGACCTTTAGTGAAGAATGTGGTTCTTTCCTGTTTTTTAAAATCAGCTTTGACTGGGCGGTAGAAAATAAAGTTACATGAAAACAGTGAAAGATCCCATGGGTTTCCAGATTGATCTCAAAAGATACAGTGATTACTTAAATGCTTTCACATGAACTGATAATTTTACTGTTTGACTTCGTTTAAAAGAACCTCCTGAATAACAGTCATTGGACCATCAATAGTACGTATTTTCTATTTCAGGTGTGCAGCTTGGAGTTTGACAGAAAAGACATAAGTATGAATAAATTGGTAGCTACGTCACTGGAAGGAAAATTTCATGTTTTTGATATGAGGACACAGCATCCAACTAAAGGTTTTGCTTCTGTTTCAGAAAAGGTAAGTTAGGAGAGAAACGTCTTTCTTTGAAGAGGAATGTTCATAGCTTGTTTTAGACTAATAAATAGAATTAGTCACCGAGGTTCCTTCCAAGTCTTTATGTGAAGGGAGCTATTTTTAATGCATTCCTGTAGGAACTTGACAAGTTTTTCTGTGCAGAGAGTACTTTCCCAAAGTTTATCAATTTTAGATTTCTTGATTACAATAAAGGCTTCTCAGTTGGCTAAGAATCTTATTTTGTAGTTTAAGAACAATCACAAGACAACTAGCTGATGGTAAGAACTGCATCGACAAAATGTAGCCTTATGCTTTCTAATAAATATATAATATTTGTGTTAATATCTAATTATATACTTCTCAAAACATATCAACACGTATATGTTATTTCATTTCATTTTATATCCCGGTTTGCTATATTAAGTGAAATCATTCAAACCATTAATCATGGGCACATAGTAGATTCAGAAAAATTATTTATTTAGTCACTCATTTACACATATACGTACCGTACGTTGCTCCAGACGTATTTGAGTAGCTTGGAAGGAAACATCCACGGCACCTGGTGGCTCAGTCGGTTAAGCATCAGCCTTTGGCTCAGGTCATGATCCCGGGGTCCTGGGATGGAGCCCTGCATGGGGCTCCTGCTCAGCGGGGAGCCTGCTTCTCCCTCTCCCCCTGCCCCTCCCCCTGTTCTCTCTCTCTGTCAAATAAGTGAATAAAGAAAATCTTAAAAAGAAGGAAACGTACAGTATTACGACATCAAAAATAGATCAAGAAAGCAGATCGCAGGGAAGAAACTGGTTAAAGAAAGAAAAAAAAACAAGATGATGAAGCCTGGAGTAAGGGGATTGCATAAAATTCAAGCTGAAATGCCCTGTCATTTGCCAGAGGGTTGGGAATGTGACTCCGACCTTCCTTGAATGTGGAAGTAAAGATCCGTTACAGGTTTGTAGTTTCCATAAGATTAAAACTTGTAAGTTGCTCAGGAACTAAACATTTACTCTCTCGCTCCCTCTCCCTCCATCACGGATTCAGTAGCACTTCTCAAACCTTCCTGTCTTGTCTTATTTTGTTATTACTGCTAATTATTATTATTACTGCATATAAATTGCTGTCACTGCCTGATGAACTAAATTCTTAACAATGTAGCTGTAAGTTACAGTATCTTTTGCCTTGTTATTTCAGAATATAGTAAGTGCCTATCAGCAGCTTAAAGCATTTTATTAAATAGACTCTTTTTTTTTTTTTTAAATGGACTCTTATGCAATTGTAACACGTTTCTCAGCCAGTGGTTTTTTTTTTTTTTTTTTTTTTTTTTTTTAAGATTTTATTTATTTGAGAGCATGAGTGAGAGAGCACAAGCAGGGAGAGTGGCAGAGGGAGAGGGACAAACAGACCCCCCTGAGCAGGAAGCCTGACTCAGGGCTGGATCCCAGGACCTGGGATCACGACCTGAGCCAAAGTCAGATGCTTAACCACTCAGCCACCCAGGTCCCCCCGTAGCCAGTGTATTTTAAGAGGTCACATCCCCTCTTGCTTTGTGTGTGTATGTTTTTATTCAGTTTTCAGAAGAGAAAAGAGAAGCTTAAACTATGAAATAAACTGAAATACGTTTTAACACCTTGAACCCAGTCACTTGAGGACTCTTACACTTGAATATGGGATTTTAATGTGCTAATGGTCATCCTTTTACAAGACTATTCAGTCAAATGCCAAGACTAATCGCTTACTGAAATGTGAAGTGTCTAAGAATTACCTAGATCTAGTTGGTCTCAAGCAGAAATCTTTCCTCCCTCCCGCTCCCTCCATCTTTCCTGCCTGCTCCCCCACCGCCCACCATCTCGCTGTCTCTCAAATTCCTTGCAGTGACTCTTACACCATTAACACTGATTTACTAGCTGTTGTCGAGGTGCTAACAAGCTCTTAACCTGCCAGGTGCCATTTTTGTCTTTTAGTTTAATATGACTGATAAAGACCCTGGCTTATTATGACCTTAAACACCGTCTTTAAGTCCTTGTGGTCCTTATTTTGAAGCCTGGACAAGTCAGATGGTATAAAATAAAGATAAGGCTCTGGGAGCTTTAAATTAAAATTCATTCTGTATATGGGAACTCTGTGTAGTTCTCACTCAGTTTGCTGGAAACCTGAAGCTGCCCTAAAGCATAAAGTCTACTGTTTTTGAAAAAGAAATTCAGCCTGTACTTTTTTCACCTTTGGATGAAGTATATGTATTTGCATTTTGAGTTTTTCTTCTCCCTCAGAGTGAGCTAGAGATATTTAAATGTGTAGAAATCGATTTGCACAATTATGGTACTATAAACTTATATGGACTTTTAATCTGATAACATTTTTTTAATCCACCAGAACTTTGTTTCATAAAGCAATAAAGAAAAATGATGCTTTTTGTGAGGGACTCTGTAGTAATCTCTGTAGCCCTTACAAAGACACGTGCCGGAAACACTTCAACTACTTTTATAACAGTTGAATTCTAGTAAAACAATTTTTTCCTGCAGAGTTTCTCTATTTGCGCAGTCTTTTTTATCATGTAAATGTAAAAACTAGTTGTTTGCCTCTTGTCCTGTCTAGGCCCATAAATCAACTGTGTGGCAGGTCCGACACCTGCCACAGAACCGAGAGCTCTTCCTGACGGCCGGGGGCGCCGGCAGCCTTCACCTCTGGAAGTAGTAAGTCTCTGCCCGCGCACGTTGCTCCTTTTTAAGTCACTGGTGGGTGGAAGGTAGGAGTAGAGTGAACTTTGTTGTCTCTCTTCCTCCTTTGACTTCGTTCATTTTGATGTGATTTTAAGTTAAGTGATATTACGTAAGTGTTATTTTGCCAGCTTTTAAAAAAAATTAATGTACTTATTTTACACTTAGTAAACACTAACATTCTTTAGACACACTAAAGATATTGGGCATTTTAGTTGTGGCTTCCATATAGCAGGGTAATGTAGGAATCGTTCTTTTCATAGATATAAAATCATACTTTTTGCTAGGTTTCCATTGTTTGTTTTCTTTTGTAATTTTGCTATGAAAAATTTGAACAAAGGCTTTTGAAACATCATTCTGGTTGCTAGAACACTGCCTTTTAAGAATACAAAGACGGTTGGAATTCTTTATTTTAGATCCTGATAATTCCCTTGCCCAAGTTCACCTCCCATTGCTGTGAAGGAACCAGCACAGTGCCGAGGCCCCTGATGGCGTCCAGGGAAAGCCTGGCCGTCGAGTGGGCTGTGTGCGGCGGGCAGGGCGAGGGCGAGGTACAGCTGCCGCTCTGCTCGGCGTGCCGGGCCCTCAGGTGGCACGTACCAGGTCAGCGGTCATTTAAAGGGCCTGATAAAAGTTGAGAGTTAATGTTTTTTCTTTCTCCATCACTAAAGGCAAAAAACCCAACAACACACAAATGAAAGGATATTTCAAAAGTAACGTTTGATTAACGACACACGAATAAGAACACTCTTCAGCACGGCTGGGACTTTGCCATGTGCGAAATACTCGTCTATTTATCAGCTGCTGTTAGGAGCTAGCAGGGAGTCTGAGAAACGGGGCTGCGTGTGGGAAGGGTTCAAGCGTTAGGGATCCAGCTGACCAAAACCGGAGAGTGAATGTTTTCGGTCAAGACTGTATAGTTTCTGTTAGTAAGAAGCAGAGGAGAAGCCGTAAGAATTCCGGGAGAACAGCCGGTGGACAGCCCACTGGTGGCTTCCCTTTGCCTGGTACGCTGCCCACCGTCCCTCCCCGCTGCCTCCAGCCCAGGGCTCCGGCCCCGTGGTGAGCCGAGCGGGGCCCATCGGTATCCTGCGGGGACCGTGCTCTTCAGGCTCCTTCCCTGAAGAATTCCTTCCAGTTTCCTTTGTCAGCCACATTCCATGCGACGTGCAAACGTTTCTGCAGCTAGAATTTTTGACGACAGTATAAAGTGGGGTCTTGTATGTAATCAGAAATTTGAAGCTTATCTCGATATGAATTTTTATCTTCATCGTAACAGATAATGGGGGTGTCTTTCTTCAGATTGGTTAGGAGCTTTGCTGTCGGAGTTGTTACTACACCAGCAGAAGAGATTGGGTTTAAGTAGCATGATATTTGGCTTTCTTTCCATTTGCCAGTCTCCCTCAGTAGTAATGTAGTTGTTCTACAATTACTGAGTACCTGAGAGTTCCTAGAGCACTTCATCTAGTTAAATCAGAGATTGTTTTTTCAGTGGATGGACTCCAACATGCAGATTTCTTGTGTGTATTTGGTTTTTTAAAAATTTTATTTACATTCAATTAATATAATGTGTTACTAGTGTCAGAGGTAGAGGTCAGTGATTCATCAGTCTGTGCCCTCCTTCATGCCCGTCACCAGGTACCCCCCGCCCCCTTCCCTCCAGCAACCCTCAGTTTGTTTTCTAGAGGTAAGAGTCTCTTAGGTTTGTCTCCATCACTGATTGCATCTTATTTTTTCCTCTCTTCACCTATGATCCTCTGTTTCTTAAATTCAGCATGAGTGAGATCATATAATTGTCTTTCTCTGATTGACTTATTTCACGTAGCATAACACCCTCTAGCTCTATCCACGTCTTTCCCAATGGGAAGATTTCTTTTTTTTTTTTTTTTTTTTTTTCCTGATGGCTGAGTAGTAGTTTAGTGTGTGTGTGTACTACATCTCACATATACTACATCTTCTTCATCCAATTTTTGTGTATTTAAAACCCACACACATGCATATACATTCTTAAAACTTTAATAGATAATATAGAAGGCTTAAAAAATCTTTGTTTTAAATACTAAATAATTGCATCCTTTGCCAAGAGACATGAAAAAATTCTGTAAACTGTGTCATCATCTGAATGTCTTACTCCTTTTAATCAAAAGAGGTTGTATGGTTCAAGAAGAAGAAAGAATAGTAGGGATCTGCCTAGCACTTGTGTTTCTCCTCTGCTTCTGAGTTGCTTTGTCCCTCTCACACTCTTGGCCTCTGTGAGCATCGAGGAAATGAAGGTAATGTCATGGTCGGTACCGAACAGGCTTTAGAGCCCCTCTGAGGAAGATTATTCCTGTTTTTCACTAGGAACTTCTTTTCCCCCTTCTCAAATCTAGACCAAATAGTATTTATAGTTGTTAACCTTCAGCTCTACTTATTTTATGAATTTATATGTTCAGCTGAAAAAAAAAATGTTCTTAGAATTGCTTTTTTTTTTTTTTAAAGCAATGATTTTTTTTAAGATCTAAAGTCTCCTAGCAGCATGCTTCCGTGGCAATGGTACACACAAGGTCTGTGGGCTTGGGTCTGTGTCATAGAGCTCGACAGTTAGGAACAGAGTCTGCTGCTCATTCTGGAAGTGCTTAGGCGACGTTCCGCAAGTGTTACTTACAGCTTTTGCCTTTGCACTTGCGCTGCCTGTGGTGTCCAGGAAGCCGGATCTAGAGAAGGACTGCGTAAAGGATTATCAGGAACACCAAGCAAGTTTAATAAATAAGGCTAGGTCAACCTAGAACTTTATAATAAAAGAGAATACAGGCTCAAGCTGAGCAGAGATGATGTTTAAAAGTTTTTAGTAGAACCGAGCCCTTTATTTCTTTTTTAAAGCTATATTTTGGGGGATGAGGCTGAGGCTGAAATAGTGTCTATTTGTATAAAACGCAACATGGAGAGATTCTTTAAGTCCTTATCAGCTTGAGTACCCAGCAGAGAAATAAAAATGGAGCTACTGGACTGTATGTGTATAAATACGGTGTGGAGAACACTAGGATCTCTGTCCTTACCACTCCGTCTTGTTTGCAGTGAGTACCCTATTCAGAGGTCAAAGAAAGATTCTGAGGGAGTCGAGATGGGAGTTGCGGGCTCCGTCAGCCTCCTACAGAACGTCACCTTGTCTACCCAGCCCATTTCCAGTCTCGACTGGAGTCCAGATAAAAGGGGTCTCTGCATCTGCAGTTCTTTTGATCAAATGGTAAGAGTACTGATCGTTACAAAACTCCATAAAATTTGATCCGAAGACTTAGGACCTGAAACCTTCCGGAGGAACGCTCAGAGTATTTAGGACGTGCCCGGGGATCCTCTGGCCCTCACTGAGCAGAGTTGGATTTGATGGATGAAAACAGTCCCCAGGTGCAAACGTCCAGACCCGCCTCCCTCCGGGTGTGAAACACCGAGAGGTGTGTTCCATCCACCGGACTCGAACTGGTTTGCTGCAGCGTGGGGGGACCGCTGTCTCCAGAGCCGGCGCTGCTCATCTCTCCTCCATCTCTACGAAAAAGTTGGTACTTTTATGCATTTAAACATGTTTTAAATTTGTTCTTCGACCCCAGAGTTACATATTTTACCATAATACCTGGTTTCAAATAGTTCAGTCTCGGTAAAAGTACCATGAATTAACCTTCATAAATATACTTTGAGAGATTTCAGTGTCAGTAAGTTTCTGAACAGACTATTACTTTATAAAATACTGAAACGGCACGGTCAGACTAGATTTGGTAACTGTTTTCAGCTGTAAGACTCCTAAAACAAAATATCATTTACCAAGTGAATATTTATAGTGACCTCTTTTTATCTAAAAAACAGGAGTCAAATTAGACTTGTTTATTGGCTGGTAAGTGATGTTGAGATGTAGAAGATTATGGGGGTTTTCTAGCCTTATTTTTTTGTCAAATCTTTTCATATATTTTATAAATAAATTTGTTTGTGAAATCTGTGGAAGCTTTGATTCTGTTCATGTAACAGTAGTAATAAGGCCAACACCATCACTTCTTTGCTCTATAAATGCTTAGTAAGTACCTCTTGACCCACGGTTTCATCGTGCTCACCGGATCTTTGGCTCGGCTCAGGCATTCACCTTATCACGCCTTCCTTAAGCCTACCCTCCCCCCCCTCAACTCAGGAGTCGGAGCACCTAAAACACTTTAATATGTAAGAGTCCTGTGACTTTATGGGTGCTTGGAAACTCAGTGTTTTGGAGTATTAAATTCAGAAAATTGACCTTTTAAAAAATCCCCAAGAGGTTTTTTTGCTGCAGTCATAATTATGGAAGTAAAACTGAAACTGAATTTAAAACCTGTACCTGCTGGGTTGTTTTGTTTTACTTTGTTTTGTTTTTCATTTATAGAAGAAAAATAAAAAATACGGAATTCTCTTTTAGGAAACGTGTATTGGGTGGTGCAATTAGGTTTAAGTCAAGAACAATAATTACTTCTGTTTCATTAAATCTGCCATGGACTGTGAGGTGATCGATCTCCCACCACTGGGAAAGGAAAATGCTGCCCCCAAAGCCCATACACACTTCTCATCACTCAGCGTTTCTTCACTATGCACTGGATGTTCTTTTAAACTTAGATACGTGGTTTTTTTCTTGTGCATCCTTACAAAGGAAAACATAAATAAACTTGGTACGATGTGCCTCCGATGTCTCCCAATTCAGAGGCTGAGCCTCCTAAATCACCTTTCCGTGTTTTCCTTGCAGTATTGTCCTTTGTGCCATAAAAAATGTTGGTGATGCCGCACACGTGTCTGCTCTGAGTTTGGGCCTTGGAGCCTCCTCTTGGGCGCGGGGATACCTGTGGGGGACGGCCCCAGAGAGCAAGGAGGGAATCCCTGTCCCCGAGGCCATGCGAGTGGCCTTCCCCGCGGTCCCTGCAGCTGCACGTCCTACACTGCGCATTCAGCACCCGGGACGTGGACAGCTCTGTGCGGGCCTCGTGCGGGCCCACGGTCGGCTCGGTGGGCTCGGGCCGTGCTGGCGTCAGGCCCCGCGTGCCTTGCACTAACGCGGCCCAACTAGGAGGATTTGGGGGCGTTTATAGAGAAGCAGAAACACCAGAGAAGCAAAATCGCTGGGGATTTTATGAGACGGGACCTTGTACGGCTCCGGGAGCTGGCTGGGCAGCTGGGGGGCAGCAGGCGACAGCAAGGCCCAGTGGGGACCCACGCGCCCCCCCCGGGGACCCGAGCCTGTGCCCTGGGGACCCTGGGCAGGCCCTGGAGCATGCGTGCACATGCCCCCGGCCCAGACGCTGCAGGCGCTGCAGCGGGGTCCCGGGAAGGGCATGGCCGCCCGCTTACGGGGAGCCAGCCACTGGGTGACCGCGGCCTGGGCCTCTTCCGCCTTCCAGGGCCCACCCCGACCTCTCTCCTGCCCCCACCGCACACTCCCCACCTTCTCAAGCTCCCTAACCTGGACTTGCAGGTTTGTGGTGGGTGCCCGAGCCTGAGCACATAAGGGGCCCAGATGTTTGGGGGCCACGCTGCAGGTGCTCACGGAAGCTCAGTCACTGGCTTCTCTGTAAGCCGGGTCTGCGTTTGTGGAGGTGGGAGGCATCATCCCTGAACCCGAAGAACTCAGGATTGGAGAGAGGAGGTGATCCGACGGAAAGAAGAGCCGGTGACCAGTGCGGTGACCCCTGGAGTAGGAATTGGGACAAAGGTGACCAGGGAGGGAAGCTGAAGCTGCGAGGGGGTTGACGGAGGACAAAGGCGTCTGGGCCTGGGCTTGAGGCTGATTGCCCAGGCCGGGGGGACCGGGCCGGAGGGGGGACGCTGGTGATGGGCATGTGCGTGACCCTGGGGGCAAGGACAGGGACACTGATCGTGGCGTCAGCTGCTGGGGAGGCGCGGGCCTCTTCCCCCCTGGGCTCACTGCAGCCTCAGGCCCCCGCCCCCGCGTGCTGGCGAGCACCCCGAGGATGGGTCGGCGGGGCTGAGCGCCCCCCCTCCCCACTCACCCGTGACCCTGGGCCACGGCCGAGCCCTGGGAGCCCCCACCCCTCATCATGCGATGAGCCCCCTGCTCCCAGGGAAGCCGGGCCACTGGCAGCAGGCGATGGGCCCAGTGTCCCGCAAGCCCGGCTCCCACTCCACAAACCACGACCTCACACGAATGAAAGGGGACTTGATCTGCGGCTTTGACCAGGCCAAGTGGCTGTGGCTCTGGAGTCAGGCCCTGCGCGCCGGGCACCTGCGGGGGGGCTCCCTGGGCACCTGCGGGGGGGGGGGGGGCCCAGGCACCTGCGGGGGTCTCCCCGGGAAGCAGGGCTGAGGTCACAGCCCAGCTGCCCACCAAGGCCCATCATCTCTGGAGCCACACGCACTGCGCCCCCGGGGACCGTGCTGTCCCCGCTGTGCCGCTG
The DNA here is from genome assembly GCF_048418805.1 of Vulpes vulpes. Lineage (NCBI taxonomy): Eukaryota > Metazoa > Chordata > Mammalia > Carnivora > Canidae > Vulpes > Vulpes vulpes. Next base: position 95,761,770 of record NC_132795.1, on the reverse strand, counting down.
GCACCGTCACCCCAACAAGCTGCTCTGCTGGGGAGAGTCCACGCTGACAAACCCGGGAAGCACGTTGATTGAATAGTGGCCTTGATCAGTAATTCTGCAAGTTTCTGATTCTACGGAGCTATTACCTTTTTCATCAGATGGGCCCCTCCTAAAGAGAGCCAGAGGGTCTTCTGGAAAGTTCCTGAGACTGGAGGAAGGCGGGTTACGGGTGCTGTGGAGTCCCCGGCTCTGCAGGCCGTGCTGCGCAGGCGCATTTCCTTGGGTGACCTGAGCCGAGGTCGGGCTCGGAGGGACCCTGGGCCTCGGGGGGCTCTGCGGGCTGAGGTGAGCACCCGGCGAGGGGGGAGGCCAGCGGGAGGATGCGGCAGGCACACGGGGGGACAGTGGCCCCCAGCGCTGCCGGGCTCCCAGCAGAACCTGCCTGCGCTCAGCCGGGGGAAGGGAGCTGGGTGGCGGGGACTGCAGATGCAGGTCCCCGAGCCCGGGACGCGGCGGCCTAGTGTCCTGTACTGGGTGGGGGTGGGGAGCCCCCCGGCCTGCGGACCCCTCAAGGGCCTCGCTCCTGCCCCGGTAGCCCTGCAAGTGCCCCTGCAGCGGGAGGTGGCGGGAGGCGGGGCACAGAGCGGCCGAGCCCCGGACAGCGTGGCCAGTGCGGCCCAGGGGCCAGTCGTGCGGCCACACCTCGCCGAGAGCCGGCCAGGAAGGGCTGGACCCGGGGGCCACGGCACCCCTGGAACGAAAAGGGCATCTCTAGTCCGGAACCTGGGAAAATGGACATTGATCTCACATCAGGAGTTTGCTGCAAAACACCGTTACGTGAGCATGGCTTTGGGGAGACAAATTGGCAACATCCATCAAAACGTTAAATATTCATATTCTTTGAACTAAAAAACCAATTTTTAGAGCTCGTCTCCACGTATTTACTCTCACGTATCTGCGCACACGAGTGTGTATCTGCGCTTACCGTGGCCCGGCGCCGTTTGTGAGATCACAAAACTGGGAACAAGCCAAATGTCCATCAACAGACAAATTGTCCGAGAAGCTGCTGTGTGCCCCCCGGGGCCTGTGCAGCTGTGAAAGGACGAGGTGAAGGGAGAATGGGGAGAATCCACAAGACGCGAGGCCACACGTGTGGGAGAGGATGCGGAGCAAGGGGAGCCTCCTGCGCTGTGGGTGGGAAGGTGACCTGGTGCGGCCCCTCTGGAAAGCCGTGTGGAGGCTCCTCCAAGAGTTAGAATAGACCTGCCCCACGGCCCAGCAACTGCACTGCTGGGGGGTTACCCCAAAGACACAGGTGCAGGGAAACGCCGGGACACCTGCACCCCGATGTTCATAGCAGCAATGTCCACAGCAGCCCAACTGTGGAAGGAGCCTCGGTGTCCATCGACAGATGATGGATAGAGAAGCTGTGGTCTGTGTATACACTGGAATATTCCTCAGCAATTAGAAACGACAAATACCCACCATGAGTTTCGACGTGGAGGGACCTGGAGGGTATGATGCTGAGTGAAGTCAGTCAGTCGGAGAAGGACAAACCTTATATGGTCTCGTTCATTTGGGGAATATAAAAAATAGTGAAAGGGAATAAAGGGAAAGGAGAGAAAATGAGTGAAAATATCAGTGAGGGAGACAGGACATGAGCGACCCCTGACTCTGGGAAATAAACAAGGGGTGGTGGAAGGGGAGGGGGTCGGGGTGACTGGGTGACGGGCACCGAGGGGGGCACTTGCCAGGAAGAGCACTGCGTGTTATTCTATATGTTGGCAAATTGAACACCAATAAAAAAAATTAAAAAACAAACAACAACGAAGAGGAATGAGGCGAGCAGAAGTACGGAGCCGGAGCCGGACAGGAGGACGCGTGGCTAAGCCTGACAGCCCGCTGCGGCGTGTTACACGCAGTGCAGTGAGCACAGCGTGAGCTCGGTAGTAGGGGGTTAGTATATGTGTTCCTGGAGGTGTATCAAAATCTTTGTGGACACAGAAAGGAGCCTGTGTAATTTGAAGGAGCTGCCGGAAACCCTAAAAGAGAGAATCACAGTTAACGACTGTGAGCTGAAGCCCTGAGGATGAACAAATGAGTCGAGTCTGGGGTCAGAGAAAGTGCCACCAATCTGGTTTCCAGAAGGGTTCTGCTTGTACCGAATCAGCACCAAGATACTGGGTGGGCCAATCACATGTAAGGCCTCTGTGGCACATCTTAATGGTGACACTGGGCGGGGGGGCGGGGGGGTGGGCAGGGGTGGTCCTGACAGGACAGTGAACAAGACACCTGAGGTAATGCTCTACTGCTGTGGCATTGCCTGCAGGTGATGACGTGATTTCTATTACATTGAGCTCTTACCAGAACCAAAGGGAGATCCCCAGTGACCAAAAAAAAAAAAAAAGAACAACATATAAACATGCAAAGTAACCTAAAACCAGGATTGAGAAAGGAAAGAAAGCTGCAGACTTGGAAGGTAAACGTCACAAATGTGGGCGCTGGAGGCTACGCTCAGCCTGCTGGAGCCCATTCCCTCTTAAGAAGGTTGAAGTTGGGGATCCCTGGGTGGCGCAGCGGTTTGGCGCCTGCCTTTGGCCCAGGGCGCGACCCTGGAGACCCGGGATCGAATCCCACATCGGGCTCCCGGTGCATGGAGCCTGCTTCTCCCTCTGCCTGTGTCTCTGCCTCTCTCTCTCTCTCTCTCTGTGTGTGTGACTATCATAAATAAATAAAATTAAAAAAAAAAAAAAAGAAGGTTGAAGTTGTCTCCTGTTGGTGGTGAATACACGACGACTCCAGGAAGAAGTCCGTGCAGATCCATCTTGAAGGAGGGTGTCATTAATTCAGGTTTTCAGGATTCCCACAGATTACGTAAAACTAAATAAAAGATCACAATAAAGAGTTACCAAACGGGGCGCCTGCGTGGCTCAGTCGGTTAAGTGTCTGCCTTCAGCTCAGGTCATGACCCCGGGGCCCTGGGATCGAGCCCCGCATCGGATTCCCGGGGCACCCGCTTCTCCCTCTACTGCTCCCCTCTCTGTCTCACGCTCTCTCTCTCATAAATAAATAAATAAAAATCTTTAAAAAGTCAACAGACACGTGAAGAAACAAGGTGTGATGATGATATCACTTAGGACTAAATTTAGCCTGCCATGGCAAACAAACCCAATAAAGGTGGCTTAAACGTGCATTTATTTGTTTTCCTGTAAAACAAACCGAGAAGGAGGTATCCAGGGCAGGTTTATCACAAATTCATCAGGGACCGGTTTTCTTACGGTTCATGAATCCTCTGAGATCTTGGTTAAGTTCACTGTGCTCCTGATCCCAGGTGGCTCCCAGAGCCCCAGACACCCATCTTCCAGACCATTATGGAAGGAAGGACAAGAAGAGTATGATTATTCTCTTCAAAAAAACATTATTCTGGATGCTGCACACAGCCCCTCCACTTATAACGTACTGCTAAAATTTTATTTATTTATTTTTTTCTTACTGGTAAAATTTTAATTCCATCGACCACATCAGGATGTCAAAACAAGAAAAAAACAAAAAACAGGGAGCTTTAACTGGCTGACAAGAAGCCTGGCTAAAAAAATCCATATTTTCATTTCTAGGAAGGGATGGGGGAAGCGACACTTATTGGCAACCAGCAGTCTCTGACATTGGGAGTGTGTCATAGTCTGAATAATGAACCCCCAAAATATCCCAGTCCCAATCCCTGGCTCCTGCGAATGTTACCTTGTATGAGAAAAGGGACTTTGCAGCTGTGATTAAGTATATCGAGATGGGGAAATTATCCTGGATGATCCAAGTGGACCTTCAATGCAAACACAAGTATCCTTATAAAGGGGAAGAAGAAGGCGACTGGACTACGGAAGTAGGGACATCACTATGGGAGCAAGAAGCTGGAGTGAGGCACGGAAGGGGTCCCAAGCCCCGGAATGAACGTGGCTCTGAGAACCTGGAAAGGGGAAGGAAATTGATTCTGCATCTGGAAAAAGCAGCCTTTCCACCACCCTGGCTTTAACCAAGTGATTGTGGACGTCTGGCTTCCAGAACTTTCCGAGGATGAACTTGGGTTGTTTTCAATCACTAATTCTGCGACAATTTGTTATAGCAGTTATAGGAAATTAATGAAGAGTGAGGGTCAGAAGAAAGAAACAAAAAAACAACTATAATGCTCCTCCAAGAATTCAGATGTTGTGATGATCAGATACTGAAAACTTTAAAGAACCTTTAAAGATGATTTAAAGATTAAAAATTCATTTGGGGAATATAAATAATAGTGAAAGGGAATAGAAGGGAAGGGAGAAGAAATGGGTAGGAAATATCAGAAAGGGAGACAGAACATGAAGACCCCTAACTCTGGGAAACGAACTAGGGGTGGTGGGAGGGGAGGAGGGCGGGGGATAGGGGTGAATGGGTGACGGGCACCGAGGGGGCCACTTGATGGGATGAGCACTGGGTTCAGTGCCGCCTTCGGCGCAGGGAGTGACCTTGGAGACCTGGGATCGAGTCCCGCGTTGGGCTTCCCGCGTGGAGCCTGCTTCTCCCTCTCTCTGTCTCTTTCTCTCTCTCTCTCTCATGAATAAATAAATAAAATCTTTTTTTAAAAAAAAAAAAAAAGAAGATCAGAAATATAAGGAGGAATGATGAGCAAAAATACCCGGTAAACATGAAGGCGAAACTGAGGTAGATGTGAGCAAACTTTAGCTGGATGTGATTAATAATAATAACATAATACAAATATGATGATAGTCAAACACAAGTTGGCATCATACGAGGTCCCATTTTACACACCCACTATCTTAGCAAACACGAGAGGCCTCGAGTTGGTGACAATGTGGAACAAGGACTCCTACACACAGCTGAAGGGTGCCCACGGGTGCAGACACTCTGGAAAATAATCTGACCCTGCAATAGCCTAGAGAAATTCTTGCATATGTGGACTTGATGACAAGTTCAGAAATGTCCCTAACACCGTTGTCAGCAACAGCAGAAACTGGAGACAACCCAAGTGCCCCTCAGTGGGAGCATGCAGGAGTAGATCGTGATCTATTTACACAAATGGAGCTCGGCCGTGGAAATGTTGACAACACAGTCAACTGGTACGATGGGGACCAATTCGACAAACATAATGTTGAATGTAATTCCTTAAATCGCAGGATTCTCACTCTTAAAATGAGGACAATCCTAGTTTCTATCTCACAGAATTGTTATGAGGCTTTCTTTTAAAAAATAAAGTTTCATCCTTTTCCTCTTCTTTTTTTTTTTTTTAAAGATTTCTTTATTTATTTGAGAGAGAGAGAGAGCAAAAGAGAAGCAGACTCCCTGCAGAGCGGGGAGCCCAACGTGGGGGCTTGATCCCAGGACCCTGAGGCCATGACCTGAGCCGAAGGCAGACGCCTGACCAGCGGAGCCACCCAGGCGCCCCCGGGGTGAGGCTTATATAAGATAATCCTTGTGGAGCACTTCATAGATGCTCAGTAAGTGTAAGGAGCAAATACTGTGATGACTCATATTCTGGGCTTCAGCCTCCCTTTGGTCACTGTGTGCAGTTAAGCTCTGCCCATGTGTAACCACTCACTCTCGCCTCTACCTCCCCAGCGCATCTGCTCTTTTCTGCCCAAAACCTTCCCGGCTCCTCTGCCCTCCCCCCACCCACCCACACACACACGTGAGCGTGAGCAGCATCCAGGGCCGGTGTGACAGAGCACTGAAAAGCACGTATCCGGATGCCAAGAAGGGAATCCTGAGCACAAAGGCACAGAATATTCTTTGTGCCGCGGCCCAGCCGATGTGGCTTGTGCTTCAGAATGTGTTTGGGTGGTTCTCTTTGGCCCTTTATACAACCCTGAACGACTAATGTCTGAGCGATGCTCCCTTAGGGTTGCAACCTGGACATTCAAGTCCGACCACATAAAACAAAAAGACATTCGCTTAGGGAGACTCGGATGCTGATGGGGTCTGAATGGCTTGTGGCAAATGCTTCCAGAACTGGGATTCCCGAGGAATAAGGAAGGCACAGTTGGTTAGGGCAGGCTGACAAACCGCGCTAGAATCCTGGCAGCAGAAGTCTTGAGCTGGAAGCCTCTGTTTCATTGTGCCCCAGGGACTGCAGAGAAGTAAGTACAAAGTCACCCTTTGCCTCGACTTTCTTCGTTTTTTCGCTCCAGGGTGGCAAGGCCGCTTGCATCTGGCTCAGGAACTGGGCGTTTTGCAACACGTTTTGGACTGCTTCCCTTTGTGTTCTCCGAGATTGCAGCTGGGTTCCTTGGCGGGAAACAGGGGTGGGAAGAGAAGCTCATATCTAGCTGCCTTCACTCTCCCCCACACCCCTGACTCTCAGTAAATGCAATCCCTGGCCTGATGCCTAATGCGGCTCTTGGGTCCATGCTTGCCAGCTCCCGGGTCCCTCCCATACTTCTGTCCTCCCTGGCTCCTGCCGTTGTATCATGCAATGGGTTGATTTGTGTTCCCCTAAAAGGTGTGTTGAAGTCTGTATTAGGGTTCTCTAGAGAAACAAAACTAATCAGAAATCATAGAGATACATACAGAGAGATGTACTTACTATGAGGGACTGGCTCGCATGACGTGGAGAACGAGAGGTCTGCAGCTGCTGAGCTGCAGGCCCACGAAAGCCCGTGGTCTAGTTCCAGGCCCAACATGCAGGCCTGAGAACCAGGAGCATCGGTTTTAGTGGACAGGAGATGGATGTATCAGTTCAAGCGGGGAGTAAATCGGCCCAGCACGCAGCCCAGCACGGGCCTTGAACTCACAACCAATGAGATCAAGATCTGAGCTGAGATCGAGAGCCAGACGCTTAGCTGGCTGAGCCGCCCGGGCGCCCCTATTATTCCCAGTTTTTGAACACATTTGCATTTCGTGCGGTCTCAGACCACCTCTTTGGAAAAGTGTATTGATTTCCATACCTCTCTAGTCCAGTCTAAAGGCAGAAGGAACCACACTCCACAGGACTGAAGCTGCTCCACAGCTGGGGCCATGGGACCAAGGATAGGGGGAGGACCTCAGGGGAGATAAGGGTGGTTCACTGTGTTGCCAACAGAATTAAGGGCCTCTCAATTATTCCTTCTGTAGGAGGAGATTTCATTAATGTCTTACTTATCCAGATTTCATTTCTCCTGGGCTGGCGAATAGGACGTTTCTTTGTCCAGATAACCGGTGGCTATACACTGCTCTTCTTGCTTGTTTAACCCAACTCGCTTTACCCATTTCTTCATTCTTCCCACTAACAAACCCAGCCTTCATCACACAGATGTAACGTCCTGTTCTGAAAAACAAAAAACAAAAACACAGCAACCCTGGCAGGATGCTGGGTTAGTGACAAGAGTGCTAGCCCAACCCTCTCTTCCCACCAGCTCTCTCCTCCTTTCCCCGCTCCCCGCCGTCATGCTCTTTCCAAAGAAAAGTTTCGTTGCAGTTGTACACCACAGATTTTGCATCAGTTAGTTATTAAGGTTGTGTCTCTTAAGCTTTAATGAGGGTAGCTGTGATTTTAATTCAAGACTATGATTTATTTCATACCTACTAAGTGTCAGACCGTGCAGAGCATCAACGTGAATAATCTTATTTGATCCTTACAATTGACCTGCAAGGGAGACCATTGGGTTCAGTTGTTTGGAAACTTTGGCTCTAAATTATTTTGTTCTTAATCTCACTTAAAAAGCAATAATTTGTTTTTAATTTTGTATAGATAATATATGCATAAAATCTAAAGGCAGTGGAAATACAGCCAGTCCTAAATGATATGTAGCATATGTGTAAACTGCACACTGGATCTTGAAGGCCTGATATGAAAAAAAGAATGTAATGTGTCTCATTAATAAGTTTTTATATTGATTGCGTGTTGAAATTTTAATATTTTGGGTATATTGGGCTAAATATAATTGTCACAAACTTAGAGGATTTAAGAGTACTTCATTTTGTTCTCAGAGCCCTTTTCCTTTTGTGAATACCTGGCCCACTGACCCTATGAGCTTATGCTTTAGAAAACAATCATGCACCAGTATCTTTTAGGGTAAGGAAATCGAAGCCTTCCATATGTAAATGTTTAGTTGATTTACAGTGAGCCTAAAGCTGAAATCAATCTGGATGGTGTCTTGGGGACGCCTGGGTGGCTCAGCCGCTGAGTGTCTGCCTTCTGCTTGGGGTGTGATCCTGGGATCTGGGACTTTGTCCCGCATTGAGCTCCTTGTGGGAGGCCTGCTTCTCCTCCCTCTGCCTGTGTCTCTGCCTCTCTCTCTCTCTCTCTCTGTCTCTCATGAATAAATAAATATTTTTTTTAAATTAAAAAAAAAACAAAAGAAATAGATGGTGTCTTGGATAGGATTCCTTAGGAGCAGAGCTTAAAACAGGGACTTGGGTATACATAATTTATTGAAGGAGTACTCTTCAGAAAAATAAATAAATAGGAGTCAAAGAGGCAAGATAGGAAGGCAGGATAGGGAGGGGGAAAGAGCTGAGCATGGACATCACCTAGGTGAACTCTAACCTTAGCCAGATCCATGGTGGGTGGACTCTGGAGCTCTGCTGTCCAATAAAAGTTACTGCAATGTTGGGAATGTTCTATGTAACAGGCACTGTCCGGTATAGTTACCACTTGCTACACATGACCACTGAGTATTCATAATATGGCTAGCATAACTGACAAACTGATTTTTAAATTTAATTTAAATTTGAAGAGTTACACATGGCTAATGTCCACCATGTTGGACAATGGAGTTCTGTAGTATAAGCCTCAAGACGGAGCAGGGAGGAGGGGGCTGGCCCCCTGTGCTCTCCTTGCCTGTGGGCTGCCCCAGCCTTGTTGGGGGGTGGATAGGGCGTGATTCTCTAGGCAAGGCTGTTGGCAGGGGACATGCACACAGCTGAGGGGTAGGGGTACTGGCCGAGTAAAGGGGATGACGCACAACCCAACGCCCACTCTAGGTTAGTTCTCAGCTGGATCATCTTGACACCTTAAGAGGAAATCTATTGGATTTTTCAGTATCTACTACAATCTTGAGGTGGCTAGCCCAGCGGCTCTAAAGAGGAAAAAAACGAAAACGACTTTGCCCCTTTCCACACCGAAGTGTCATAGATCTGAAGTTATAAATGAGGAAGCCTGAGTTCATGTTTTATTTATACCTATTACACTTGATTTATGGTGTTGGAAAACATATTCAGCTTAATTTATGCAGGAATTAACTCTGGTAGAGATTAATTTTGGATCTATGGCCCCTTCCTAAAGTATATCATCACTTTTCATAATCTTGGCTTGCAGACAGAGATGGTAGTGAGTCAAAAAAAAAAAAAAAAGAGAGAGAGAGAAAGAAGGAGAAAAACAACACCATAAACAAAACCAAAACACTCCCAGAGAGAAACACTTTAGGTCTTTAAATTGAGAATAACAAGACGATTTAGGATTAGGATCCCTTTAGGGTTCACTGATAAAGCCAGAATTTATTAGAATTTATACAATGGTTCTTTATGTTGGGTTCAGCCATTCATAGAAGGTTTTAGAGGAAAATACATTAGACAGAAGGAATGTATTGGCACATACTTGGCACATACTAATGCTTAATACTAAGGAATTAAAAAGTCTGGAATATTTAATCCGTATTACACTTGTTATCTATGTTACATCTTTATAGACCACCAGGCAAGCGTGTGTGTGTGTGTGTGTGTGTGTGTGAGAGAGAGAGAGAGAGAGAGAGAATGAGAGAAGAGGAAAGGTTTGGGAAGGAGAAGAAGGTATCATATTAAAAAAAAAATCAAAGGGAGGCCTCTGGCTGGCTCAGCGGGTAGAGCATGTGACTCTTGATCTCAAGGTTGTGAGTTTAAGCCCCAAGTTGGGTGTAGGGCTTATTAAAAACAGAAACAAAAACATCTTTAAAAAGTCAAAGGGAAGCACAACATATAGCTTTGAGCCTCCAGACAGTCAAGGGAAGAAAAGGGAACAACAGACCGTCATGCCTCATACAAGAAAGTATAATAGTTTGCCAAGAGGAGTTAATTCTGTTTTTGTTTCAGAGTGCGGTCTCTTTACAAACAGAAAGCTGTCTTTATTAAAAGAAAACCCCCGAAACCCAAACAAACCCTAACATAGTGGATGATGTCTTTTTCCTTTTTTTCTTTTCTCTCGTCTTTTCTTTTCTTTTCCTTCCTTAGGTCCCAGCCGTCTTTATTCCCTATTCCTGACCCGGTTCACTCACTGACACCACCTGCCTGGGCCCGGCTGATGCCTGTGGTCGTGACCTCTGGTCATTCCGGCCTCTCCCTGTCTGAGCCTCAGGCCAGGCAGCGCCAGCAGGTGCACAGAGGAGGAGACAAAGTGAATCGCGCACCCCCGCCCCGCCCCGCCCTTCCCAAAGCAGATGGCACCATCTCTCCACAGCTGTATGTTTCCACAACTGTCCTTTCCTGAGCCCCTGGAACTGTGTCATCACCCTGGTGATGGGACAGTGGTGCCGAAGGACAGTGTCTGGGGACAGGGCACCAAAAAGACCTCCGTCGTTGGGGGGGGGGGTCTCATCTGTTAATTTTTTTTTTTTTACGATTTTATTTATTTATGAGAGACACAGAGAGAGGCAGAGACCCAGGCAGAGGGAGAAGCAGGCTCCATGCACCGGGAGCCCGACGCGGTACTCGATCCTGGGACCCCAGGGTCACGTCCTGAGCCAATGTCAGGTGCTAAACCGCTGAGCCACCTGGGGAATCCCCTGTTATTTGAAACAGGCAGGGGCGTTCTGCGTGGCCATGTGGAAGAAATAGAAACGATTAAGGATTTAAAGTAATTTGCCCAAGGTCACGTAGCTAGTGATGGACCATAAATTCCAGTTCAGGTGGTCTGACTCCAGAGCCCAAGATGTGATCTGTTATGACTACTTACCTCTCTGTCATACCTGTAAGGGGCAGCTCTCATTTTCTTGGCTGCCTGCCTCCCACTTTAGAAGCTGGCAAGTCCAGATGTCGTCTCAGCTTCCACTGCAGCTGGCATGTAGGCCCTTGACCTAGGCTTGACCGAAGAGGTTCACCCACTAGTGATTTTGAACTGGGAGCTGGTGCCGTAAGGAGGCAGAGACGGTGGAGAATCCAAAGGTACCGAGCTGGTGGTAGCAGGAGGAGCCTGCTACCATCCAAAGCTCAGTGTCCGTGGCTGCCATGTGACCTGCAGCATCCACTGTTCAGTGGTAGGGGTGGTTCCTCCCTGGCTGGGTCCACCCACTGCCTAGCTCCCTTGTCTGGTCTCCTTTTCAAGCCTGGTTCTAATCATGTTGGAAACTCCTTGAATTACTTAATAACTCAGCAACAAATATATATATTTATATTTTTCTTTATTTATTTATTTATTTATTTATTTATTTATTTATTTATTTATACATACATATTTTTCTTCTTTTTTTCCTGCTTAATCAACCAGAGCTAGTTTCTGTTGCTTGTAGCTAAGACCCCGGGCCGGCATAATATCCAAATCCATTTTCCTGAATATAGGATGACTACCACATACCCCATTCCTATCTGGAAAAAAAAAAAAACAAAACAGCAACAACCCACATATGGATCCAGAATTTTATGAAAGTTTAACTGAGTGGAGGATGAAGGTGGCAGATTGTGTATCTTTGGGAGGACTTTCTAGCTCATCTATCTGACTACTTACTTATGATCCACTGTCGTTTGCATGGATGAATACGAGACCTTACGGTGTGTTGCCCTTAGAGTCCAGAAATGGATTTTTACCTTCTAAGTATAATTTGAATTCCAGGTCTAACTGTGAGCTTTAAACGTTTTGTAATGAATTTAGCTTTTGAGTAATAATAAGAAAAAAAAAACTAAATATCTTTCCTGCTCATTATAGGAAAAATGGCTTCCCCAAACTGTAGCACTTAACAAAAAACTAAGATCACAGGGGGAAGCTGAATTGCTGAATTATTTAATATAATCTGACTCATTAGAGTCTTGGTTTCTGAGATGGAAGAGGATATGATACTTACATAGACGTCACTGATACATTCCAAGATGAAATTCACTTTGAAGAAAATGAAATGTGGTTTGGGTGTAACTAATCTCTCCGGCCTAATTCAACAAGGGAGTTGAGTTTGCCGTTTGACGAGGGGGTTATAATTACAAGGCATCTTGGAACTTCTGGGAGAAGCTACTGCTTCCGATGGCCACGCGGTCGACTGAGATGTCAGATTATTAGACAGGAATAAGCCATACAGAGGCCAGGGGTTTGACCTTGGAAAGTCTAGACACCCTAACATGATTACCATCACTCTAATCAGATTATAAAGTAAACACACTCTCTACAAAGCAAAGAATCTGATGGGGTTATTTAGAAGATGATGAAAAGCTGCTTTCTATCTCTACCGAGGACACAACAGGAAGAAATGGGATGGTTTGCAGCATCAGAGGCTTTGGGAAGATCAATGGTTCTAAGCCAGGATTACTTTGGGGACATTTTTGGTGGGAGGGTGAAGGAGGGTGTTACTGGCATCTAGTAGGCAGAAACCAGGGACGCTCCTAAACATCCTATAATTAAAAAAAATAATAAAAATAAAAATAAAATAAAATAATTAAAAAATAAACATCCTATAATTTATAGGACAACCTCCACAACGAAGAATTATCTGGCCCCAAAATGTCTAACAGTTGCCAAGCTTGAGAAACCTGAGTTAGACGTAAGGAAAAAACTTCTGATTCTGAAATTATATAAATAGTGGAATAGGTTTGCAGGTCCAAGACTAGTGTGAGGTGAGTGAAGCATTTGCCTTAGGCGGCAACATTTAAGTGCCAAAAACCTCAGTTATCAAGATAAATAATATTAAAAAAAAAATCAATGCAAAAAAAATCCATGATGAACAATATAACGACATTTTAAATAAAGACGGGATTCAGCAGAGAAGGGATCTGGGTAGGTGGAAGTTGAAATGTTATTTACCTTGATTACTGAGGCTTGGGGAACCACCCCCGGCCCCCGGCCCCCTTGAAGCCTGTGCCTGAAGGCCAGTGTGTCATTCCTCTCATCCTAGTCCTAGCCTGTTGGATTATTAAGCGTATGCAATTATTTTAGCTAAATTGTGATTTGATTATTACTATACTGGGGTTAGTCAGGTGTGGCAAAGGTAGATGAGAAGGTCTTTCCAGCTCTAGAATTTCAGATCTTAGGGACTACGTTAAGCAAGGAAGCAATCCCTGTATTAAGCTGCATAGAATTTCCCTCACATGGGTTTTTTAATTTCTCTGATTTATAGCCTGGCCTTGATTAGCCAAGATCACCTTCATTATGAATGGTAATATATGAGTGGAATCCCAAAGAAATATGTGGCATTAATTGCAGTCTTAGGCCATACCCTTCCGTCGTAACTCACCCTTCCCGAAAAATAACCCTTGTATGATTTTTCCATTTTAATTAGCAAGTAAACTATTCCTGCTTTTAATCCTTTCTTCTTCCCAAAACCCACTTCACCTCAAAACCAGCTAAGTATTCTTTTCTGGGCTCCACGGATATTGACATTATTCTATATCATTTGTCCCTTTTGTCTCTCAAAATGCCTTACATGGTTTTTGTTTATTTGTTTTTGTGGGGGGAAGATTTTAAAATTTCTCTTTCTAACTGGCCCGGGAAATTGTCTACATCTAATTGCTAAGTTTACGTATGTGGGATATAGAGTACTTACAACATAATGCTGACCCCCTCAGAAATGCCAGATGAAAGAGTCAAAGATAATTAATATACTATCTGGGCAGGGCAAGATAGACAGTTATAAAAAATTGCAATAATATTACTAATTAGGAGAAATGTGGTCTTGGATCCATATCAGAACAAAAACTCTAACCATTATAGACTGCTTTCCATTAATGTCCCTGGTTCCCGTCGACGCGTGGCTGGCCTGTTAGGGTACCTGCATTCAGCAAATGTACTCGTGCATGAAGTAACTGGATATGGGACCTACCACTTCCCCATATCCTGTCACTTAATCTAACTGACATATGTACAATTCCTTTTGATCTGTGCTAACCATCTTTATCTGAATGCATATCTCAACTTCCTATCTGTTATTTTAAAAAATGCTTTAATCAGAGGGTAGTGACAAGTTGGGTTGAATTATAGGGTTTGGGTTTAGGATTTTTTTTTTCTTTTCATTTTGTTAAAAACAAAGAAAGCAACGTCAGACTTGGGCTCCTTCTTCCTACCCACGTAGTCATTGCTATTGTGATGAGCTATTTGGAATTTATTTCTTGAAAAAGGAATAAGAGGAAAGGAGGGAAAAGGGAACTGAAGAACTAAGTGGTAGATGGGGAGATGAAGGATGATTCTAATGTTATTTGAGTCGCCAAAGCTAGGCATATCCAAATGTTTTCTTCTCTTTTTCTCCTTTTTCCATTCTTTTTCGTTTTCATTTTGGGTCAGAAGTGAACAGACGTTTTCATTCGTCTGTCTGCTGCTTAAGTAAAGGATGCATTTAATTGTCTAGGATTTGGGACTCTGAGCTGCCTAGATGTGAGCTTTCCAGAAAATCCACCAGGCGAGGGCGGTGTGGAGCACTGAGTGCTTACTCAGGGTGTTGCTGGGGGTAAGAAGTCACTTTAGTATCACACATTTTGGCTAAGGACAGATCATAGCGTCTAAATTGTATGCGGCTAGGTTTTCCAAATTCACAAAATGGTGATGACAACGCTTAAAGCTTCCTTTCTAAGAAACTATATACATGAATATTAAGTGTGTGGGCTGCCAATTATTCTGTTTCAAGAAGAAAAACCCCCTAAAACAAACAAACAAAACTATGTCCCCTAGAGAATTTTAGTTAGACCTTTGGAAAGAAAATCAAATGAAACAAATGGGATGTTTGTTCTCTTTTCTAAATAGAGAATGCCTTTTCTCTAAACAAATATTAACTCCGCATATTTTTATAATCATACCGTGGTCAACTGTCTAGTTAATTTTCTTCTCAAGCTTATTATTATTATTATTTATAATAGACTCCTAAGTCCAAATAAAAGAAAACATCTTTTTAAAAAAGTATATTGAAATGTAGCACGATATTCTGTTAAAGGGGTTCTTTAATCCAGCCATTGGTTCAACAGGTTTCTGTGTATAACTGGCTAAGTTTAGGTCAAAGTGAAATGATTAGGTCTTTCAAGCAACAGCTTGCAGGACTTGGACACTAAAGCTTTAAGAGATGGGAACTCTGCACAATCACTGAGAAAAACAGGGCATATTCCTGCGGGTTCCACGAAGACCAGATCCAAGGGCGGCACCAAGGTGGGTACGTTGTCGTGTTTGAGAGGAGAGAGGAAGTTTGCAGAGCATTTCCATATAGAGGTTATAGCAGAAGACTGTGCTTACAGCTGGTGCTCAATAAATGAAATGCCAAGAATAAGGCCCTTAAAGGTTGTGTGAGGGCTTGACGTGAGCTGATATGTGAGGTTCTGGTGCTTTGCTGTAGCCGGTGGGTTCTCTGCGTAGTTCACGGAGCTCTGAGGATGACGACTTGGAGGTGGGGAGCGAGTAGTGTGGACGGTCATGGCTTCTAGATTATGCTTCTGAAACACCTGCTTATTTTTGTTGTTTCAAACTAGTGCTTTCAGTCCTGATACTTCCCATGTGGCCCCGTTCTAGAGGGGTGGAGAATGTAGGGCAAAGTCTTTTCTACTGAAAATCTCCCCTTCCGCCCCTTGAAGAAGGTGAGGGACCTGAGTAGAGAGTGTGATGTCGGGGTTAAGGCAGAGCAACTGCCATACATGACCGGTGAGGAAAAGTTTCAAATCCAAATATTTATTATGTAGTGAATACAATTATTTAAGGTCCCAAGAACTTTACACTATTCTTTTTCTTTCTCCTTAAAAATGCCATTAAAAATTTATTTATTTATTTATTTATTTATTTGAGAGAGAGAGAGAGAGAATGAGCATGAGCATGATGTGGGTGGGGTCAGGGAACCTCAAGTGGGATTTCAAGCAGATTCTACAGCAAGCACAGAACCCAACTCGGGCCTTGATCCTATGACCCTAAGATCATGACCTCAGTCGAAATCATGAGTTGGATGCTCAACTGACCGAGCCACCCAGACGTCCCTGAAAAATGACATTTTTTTTTTTTTTAAATTTATGATAGTCACAGAGAGAGAGAGAGAGGCAGAGACACAGGCGGAGGGAGAAGCAGGCTCCATGCACTGGGAGCCTGACGTGGGATTCGATCCCGGGTCTCCAGGATCGCGCCCTGGGCCAAAGGCAGGCGCCAAACCGCTGCGCCACCCAGGGATCCCGAAAAATGACATTTTGATTTGATCATGTAGCTATTAACTCTGAAAGAAGCTGATATTGGAAACATTGACTTGGAACTAGATTTTTCTGTTGCTTTATATTAAAAAAAAAAAAACAATAAACCAAAGGAATAGTGCAAAGAATCTCCAGTGTGAACTTCAGCCGTGAGATCTGAACCAACGATGCTCTAGAGAGCAAAGAAAAATGGAAATATCTTCACATCAGTGTTGACTTAAACAGTAGAGATGGAGCCCTTTGCAAAGAAGCGAGACGCCCCAGCGTTTACTCGTGTGTCTGTTCTGTCCAAGTCAGTTATGAGGGCAGTTACGGGGTCCCTTTAAAAATGTCCCTGCTTCTCAGTGGCCTTGATTCTCAGGGTGAAATCTTGCGGTGAAACCTTTTCCAGATCCTCTTCCCTGTAAGGGCTGAGTGAGAGGAATCATGGAACGTGTTTGGAAATAGAGCTTTAGAACTCCTGCAGCCTCAGAGGACTTGCTCGGGGCAACATCTAACAAAACAAATTATGAAACACCCACTGTGGAAGAAGAAGAAGCGCTCCTTTAGGGTATGGTTAATCGAGCCAATAACACACACGGAGGAACAGCCCAAAGCACTTGCGTTTCAATCTCCTGGCTCACTTACTGGGCATACTGGGCATGTCCTAACAGCCTCGTAAAACACAAGCAATTGTCTCTCATTTTGTAATTAGCATCTTGTAAAGTGGACAGTATGGTTATGATTGGATCGAGCCAGAAACGAATTCCCACTTTTACCTGCACAGAACATAGCCTCCTCACGGGGACTAAAGGAATAGCGTGGACAGGAGAGGAGGAGCTGCCCACTACGTGAAGACAAAGCAAAAATGTTATCAGCAGCTCCTTCAAACCTTTAGAGAAGAAAATAGCAAAAGTAAGCCGGATCTTAGCTCTAAGCATGATTCCTTAGTCTGCTTAGTCAGCTGCCTCCTCCTTCCAGAAGACTGGCTGGGTACAAGCAGAGTCAGAAGAATCAAGTACCAGGTGCAAGTTTACCTTCTTTTCATAGGTTATCTCATTTAATCCTACCAACCAACCACCAGGAAGATGCGACGACTGTCTCCTTTTACGGGTGAGGGAAATGAAGCACAGAGAGGGAACGTAGCTCGTCGGAGTTCACAAAGTCATTAAGTTCTGTGCTGGGGTCACAACCTGGAATTCTGACTTTGTGGTTGTGCTTCGTACTACTACACCACACTGCCTTTTCTTCTGCTAAACTCTTTTTTTTTTCTTTCTTTCTTTTAAGGAAGATTTCTGTCCAGTGTGGGGCTTGAACTCATGACCCCAAGATCAAGAGTTGCATGTCCTACCAACTGAGCCAGCCGGGTGCCCTTCTGCTAAACCCTTAAAGCAATGTTTCTCAAGTTGGGCTCCAAAGACACATTTTCAGGGACTCTGGAATTCTGTGAGAATTAGCATTTTCTATGATCTTATCTTTTGTTTTAATCTGAAAAAAAATTAACATAAGCATGTTTGCGGAATCACATCATAATTGGGTATGGGCCTGTGTTGTAACTTCTTTTTGCCTATGTAAATTCCTGCCTCCTGTGAAGCCACAGACTTGGCGAGAAAAGGATTTAGTCATTGAGGTCACATGCTTCTGACGGTCTTATGATATACTCCACGTAAGGAATAAAATCCCTAAATACAGTCTGTATCCCATGTTGGGGTCTTTTCCTTTTTTTCATTGGCTGCCAATTCTCAGTGGCTGTTTTGTTTCCCTAATTTTTTATGTATTTTCAGTGTAGGAAAAGTGGAGATATGGGATTCTCTGCCTTCCTAATATTATCTGTATTCCTACAGTTATGATGTTGAAAAATTATGAGGATTCCGTTGGGATAGGTGCTTTAAAAGAGAAAGTTTGTCTTAAGGTGCTAAGTGAGGCCCTTGGGAAAACTGGTACAGGCTTCACATGTTTCTGAACAAATGAATCTCTTTGTGGTTATGTTGTCAAAGTGAGAAAAGAATGCCATGTCATGCCACCTAAATAATTTTGAAATAAACTTTACATTTTGTAATATGTTAGATTTATAGAATAGCCACAACTATAGTAGAGTTCTTGTCTGTTTCTTACCAGTTTCCACTAACGGCAATTCTTAACTTACACATTTGTCAAAACTAAGAAATTGATACTTACACATTATATTTATTTATTTACTTATTTATTTTTTAAGATTTTATTTATTCATGACAGACACACAGAGAGAGGAAGAGACACAGGCAGAGGGAGAGGCAGGCTCCATGCAGGGAGCCCGATGCAGGACTTGATCCCGGGACCCCGGGATTATGACCTGAGCTGAAGGCAGATGCTCAATCACTCAGCCACCCAGGCAGCCTTTACACATTACTTTTAACTAAATTCGAGATTTTATACAGATTTCACCAATTTTTACCAATTTTTTCTGTTCCAGGATCCAATTCAGGAGACCACACTGCATTTATCTTCTAATAATTGTGTCAGAAATATTAAATAATGTTTTAAAGATTTATTTATTTGTTTGAGAGAGAGAGAGAGTGCACTTGAGCAGTGGGAGGGGCAGAGGGAGAGGAGAAGCAGACTCCCCACTGAGTGTGGAGCCTGACACAGGATTTGATCTCACAACCCGGAGATCATGACTTCGGTTGAAACCATGAGTTGGAAAGCAACTGAGACACTCAGGTGCCCCTGTTGGAAGTATTTTAAACAAAAATCTCAACTAATATTTGATTCTTTCTTCATTCTAAGAATTAGTATGTTGCAGTTACAACAAACGTTTTGTTAATATATCATGAAATAAATGTTTAATAATACCCTTTCTTCCAATTTTCAAATCGGAGTACAAATCAAAACATTTCTTACACAATTTACTACCAAATTTTACTTTAAGTATGGAAATTTAATTTTAACTAGTCTTTTCCTCTTACTATGTTTAGATAACTAGTTGGCTAGAGGGGTTTCTTTAAAATACATAAGACAAAAAAAAAATAAAAAAAAATAAAATACATAAGACAGGCTATTAGGATCTATAGATAAAAAGAGTAAGTTTGATGTCTGTATAACCAGAACTATGTACAATGTGCACATCCATTCTTTGAGCTAAAAATTAACAAATTGATAAAACAAAAATAGTTTTGATGCATTACAGAACCTTCAAATGAATACCTGGACAGTAAAGCACTGTCAAATGATAATCACTCTCTGCCTGCCTCTTGATACACAAATGTATACCTTCAAACAGATATGCAGTGTTATGATAAAAAAAAGTAAAGTTTCCTTTTTTTTTTAAGATTTTATTTTATTTACTCATGAGAGAGTAAATTTACAGAGCGAGAGAGAGAGAGAGGCAGAGACACAGGCAGAGGGAGAAGCAGGCTCCATGCAGGGAGCCCGACATGGGACTCGATCCCGGGACTCCAGGATCATGCCCTGGGCCAAAGGCGGTGCTAAACCACTGAGCCACCCGGGCTGCCCTAAAGTTTTCATTTATTTCAGCAGTATTATATTTCACCACTATCACCTTTATAATATTATGAAATAAACCTCACTGAATATGTAGCTTACATATCAGGGGTAAGGTACTTAATACAGTTTTTTTTTTTAACCTTTACATTTTTTTGGTTCAATAAATAACTCGTCATATCCAGGAAAATGAATACTTTCCAAGAAGTCAAAATCACTCCTCTTCTCCTTTATATATTTTTACTGAACTGTGGCAGTTAGCTAGTGTACTATATGGCAGACAGCTCTACGCATTTATGTCTTTGCTGTCTGAAGAATTCAGCTAAGTTGGCCTACCTCCTGATCTTGACCTGAACTCACGTGTCTGGGCACGGGCTATGAGGCAGCTGGTTTGGCTGGGCTTAGTGGGATGACTGGGTTCTGCTCCACATGCCTCTCACTTTCCTCCTGGGCTAATGGACTAGCTGGGTCTATCCTCCTCATTGTGATGGTAGAAGCACAAAGCAAGCCCAGGTTTTCATGCTTCCTCTTGCATCACATCCACTATTGCTCCATTGGCCAAAACAAAGCAAGTGGCCGAACTTATAATCAAAGGGTGAGAAAATATATCCTACATCCTGATGGGAGGAATAGCAAAGTCACCTGGAAAAAGGCACAGAGACAGAGACGGCTGCAAATGTATTGATCAACTACCAGCTTCTTTCAAGGATTTAGCCTTCTCGTAACAGGGGCCTATGTCACAATGTTGGAAATTCAGTACAGCCTGGGTTTGTAAGGAATACATACAGAAACATTTCAAAGCCTGAAATTGCAAAATACAGCACCTAACTTCTGTCATAAAGTTTAGCAAAAGCAATCAGTAGGGTGGAAATCATTTATTTACAGGTTTTATAGACCCGGTTAGCACTTAACTGAATCACACATGCCCACATCACTGATGAGGACTGATTTCTCAGTCTTGGACCACCTAAGAATGCCCTTTCCTTTTATATCCTTGATCGTCATTCCGGAAAATTCAGGTTATTCTTCATGTGGGAATGGCAGGAGGCAGAGGGCTACATGCAATTCAGAGAATGGATTCATTCTGAGTAATAAACGTATTTATTTTCATCATGCCTATAAACATTGACTTTTTTTGAAGGATGTTATTATGTGGCAAGGTTTCAGGGTATTTTTAAGAGGTATGACAGGAATCAATTTCTTAAATAAGCACTGAATTATCACAGCTACTTTTTTTCCAAATGGATAATTCTAGGGAGGTTTAAAAAATCCTGTCTTTACTGCATTTTGCGATGTAAATAATTTAGGATAATAAAACAGAGTGAGGTGAAGATGAGTGTTATGGTCTGAATTTTTGTGTCTTCCCCAATCATATGCTGAAATCCTAATGCCCAAGGTGATGGTGCTAGAAGCTGGGGCCTTTGGGAGGTGATGAGGTCATGAAGGAGGAGTCCTTATGATGGGATTAGGACTTTTAAACAAGGTGAGAAAACTCCCTTCTGCCTTCCCCAAGTGAGAAGACAAGAAGTTGACAGCTTCACCCAACCTTACTGACACCCTGATCTCAGACTTTCAGATTCCATAATTGTGGGAAGTAGTTGTCCATTGTTTATAAGGCACCCAGTCTGTGGCATTTTGTTATGAGAGGACTAGGACAATACAGGGGAAAAAATGTAACTTTTTTTGTGTACTTAGCATGACTTATGAGCTGACAACCTAGCTTAAATTTTCCCACCCCACCCGATGTTTCCAATGAATCAAGTACTCACAACACTCAGAAAACAAAACAACAGCAATAACGACCAAAAAAAAAAAAAAAAAAAAAAAAAAAAAAGGAAGGAAGAAAGAAAGAAAGAAGAGAAGAAAGCACAAAAAAACAGAAGAGGAGGAAGTGGCTTATTTATTTGGGTTAATTAGACAAGCTGTAGAGATAGTGATGGCATCAATTGCTCATCACCTAGACTCTCCTACCCTTGGTTTCAAGATAGAATATTTTTACCATCTGGGCATTGTTCCTCAGGGTGTCATGAAAACACTAATGACTTCCCCTGAACTAGCCTAATTTGCTCCTAAATTCTTGTAATTTTTCTGTTTCTTAGAGCAGGAGTCAAATCAGGCAGAGTTAGATTGCAGATTGTCTTCTGAACCAGCAAATCAGCCCCAAATGGGGCTGGGCATGCATGCGGGCATTTCCATCCCTCAGTACTTACCTGTCTGAGCACAGCTTACTCTCCATCAGTCCCTCTCCTGCAAGGCTGGAGGATGGAGTTCTCAGGAAGCTGAGTGGTAAAGCTGCCTCACTTGCTTGTTTATTCTCAATATCCAGCCTGAGAAGTAGAGAGAGAGAGTGATTTAGCCACTTTTCGGCTCAATGACTAAGCTAGTCAATGAGATAATCAATTGATCCCATTGATTAATGAACGAGAACAAACTTCCAAACGCTGATGCGGACCAGTTCACGGTTTTTTTTTTAAATTCATGATTTACAAAACAAAGAAACAAAGCTTGCTACTGGAATGTTAACATTAGTATGGCCTGCACTTTACTTTTCAAAATTGAGGGAGGCGATGGGGATGGCACTGGGCGATGTTCTCTGCACAGTAATATTTCATACGTATAGACCATAACCTGTGGTGGTTTTCTCATCCCGGGTCCTTAAAGGTCACAAACAAGACAAGAGTCTTGTAAATAAACCACCCACAAAGCGAAAGGGCTGCATTTCAGAGAAGGCTCTTCCTCTCTGGTCTCCCATCCATCATGCTTTTGTATCTCCCTCCCTTGCTTCTCCCTCCTTCTCTCTTTTTCTTTTCTAAATTTATAGACATGTTGCAAGAATAATACAATGAACTGTCTCATATTGTTCACCTAGATTCACCGATTATAAACCAAACACTTGGGGCGCCTGGGTGGCTCAGTTGGTTAAGTGTTCGGCTCTTGGTTTTGGCTCAGGTCACAATCTCATGGATCTTGAGATCAAGTCCCACGTTGGGCTCCACGCTCAGCGGGGAGTCAGCTTGAAGATTCTCTCTCTCTTACGCTCCCCCACCCCCGACTCTCTCTTTCTCAAATGGATAAATCTTTAAAAAAAATAAAATAAAATAAACCAAACACTTTGCCTCATCTGATATCTCTCTTCACATGTAATTACTTTTATTATTACTATTACTATTTTTTCAGAACTCTTTGAGAGTAAACTGCAGACAACGTGGCCCTTTACCCCTAATCTAAATATTTTAGCATGCATCTCCTGGGAGTGACAACATTCTCTAACATAATCATAGTGCAATTATCAAATACAAAAAACTTAACATAGATTTAATACTATTATTCGATATAATAAACTCTACTTTCAATTTCACCAACTGCCCTGATAATATTCTTTGTAGAGGTCTTTTTTTTTTCCTTCATTGATTCTGGATCCGATCCAGGATCACACATTGCCTTTTGCTGTCATGTCTCTCTAGTTTCTCTCTCTCTCTCTTTTTTAAAGATTGTATTTATTTAATCACGAGAGACAGAGAGAGAGAGAGAGAGAGAGAGAGAGAGAGGCAGAGACACAGGCAGAGGGAGAAGCAGGCTCCATGCAGGGAGCCCAAAGTGGGATTCGATCCCAGGACCCTGGGGTCACTGCCTGGGCCAAAGGTGGCACTAAACTGCTGAGCCACCCGGGCTGCCCTAGTTTCTCAATCTAGGACATTTTTTTTTTTCTTTCATGACATAAACATTTCTGAAATAAAGCTTTTTTTTTTTTTTCCTTTTTTTAAAGAATGTCCCTCACTTTGGGTGTGTTTGGTATTTCCTGAGGATCAGATTTCAGATAATACCCTTTCGGCAGGTATAATACATTAAATGATAGTGTGGCCTTAGTGCATCATGAAAGAAGGCATGTGATGTCAGTTTGTCCCATTAGTGATGCTAAAATAGAACACTTGGTTTTATATCTACCAGATTTAGCCATTGTAAAATCATTTTTACTTTCATAATTAAAAAATAACCTGTGATGAGGTGTTTTAAGGTGGTATAAACATCCTGCTCTCCATCAAACTTTCACCTAACAGTTTTTGCATCTACTGATGCATCTCACCTGAGTTTATTATTATGATGATGGCTGTAAAAATGGTGACTCTTTTGTTATTATCCAGAAGATAGAAAAAAAATTCTATTTAATTATTAATTGGGAGCCTGATTTTGTTATACATAATTTGAATACTAAGACCTAAGAAGTTTCCTAAATTCAACGTCAGAATTTTCTATTTCTGTCAACATTAGAATTTTCTAATTTCCTTTTTTTTTTTTAGTGATAATACTACATAGTGGTAATTCCTGTAATGAATAATTAATGAATAATTAATGTTTATTAAATGCTTATGTGCTGGGCGCTATAGAAAGCACGTATGGTGCCTCATTTGTCTCACAGTTATTATTGGCTTTATTTTGCCAATGAGAATAGGAAGGATCAGAGAGGTTAAATACCTGGCCTAAGGTCGCATAGCTAGTTTGGCCCGAACAGCTAGTTTTGCATCACTCACCATCTTTTGTGCTGTGAAGTAATCAAACGGGAAGGAATTGCTCTGCCCTGGGAATGTGGTCAGCGCCTTTGCTTCCAGTTCCAAGGCCAGCTCTACTGTTAAATATTGAGTCTCTTTCATTGCAGCCACGAGCTGGAGGATTCAACTAGCACGGAGGGGAACTCAGTCTCTGATGTGAAATAGCGTAACAGAAACTGTGATGTAGCACAAAGCAGTGGTTTTCAAATGCTATCAGGAGGCATTTTTTTCCCCTTTTGTGACCAGAGGTTTTGGATGAGTTTCCTTTCTTCTTCTCCTCCCCATTCCCCCACCCCCACCAGTTTTACTGAGATGGAGTTGACCTGCAATACTGTATGCATTTAAGGCATACGGTACAATGGTTTCATATATGCACATCACATATCACAAGTTACAAACGCAAAAATGATGCTCTTCGTTGTTTACAGTAGCCCCCACCTTGTCCTTAGAGAATATGGTCTGAGGCCCAACACCCGCCCCCATGCCTGACACTGCAGATATGCAGTATGTACTGTTTTCTCCTATTCATACGCATCTAAGATAAAGTTTCATCTGGGGACGCCTGGGTGGCTCAGTGGTTGAGCGTCTCCCTTTGGCTCAGGTCGTGATCCCCGGGTCGGGGATCCAGCCTGCTTCTCCCTCTGCCTGTGTCTCTGCCTCTCTCTGTGTCTCTCATGAATAAATAAATAAATAAAATCTTTAAAAAGAAAAAAACTGTTCAATCTGTAAACTAGGCACACTAAGAGATTAGCAGCATTAGCACAATTATTATAATATTTTTAAATTAAAAAAAAGATTTTATTTATATAATTGACAGAGAGCAAGAGAGCAGAAGCACGAGGAGTAGCAGAGGGAGAGGGAGAAGCAGGTTCCCTCGCTGAGCAGGGAGCCCAGTGCGGGGCTCGATCCCACTGATGTAGGGCTTGATGCCATAACCACATGGGGCTCAATCCCATCGATATGGAGCTCAATCCCATCAATGCGGGCTCGATCCCATGACCATACAGGGCTTGATCCCATAACCGTGGGATCGTGACCTGAGCCCAAGGCAGACGCTTAACCCCCTGAGCCACCCGAGCCACCCGGGTGCCCTTATAACAATATATTGTAATGAAATCTATGTAAATACGGTCTCTCAAAATACCCTACTGGGCTGCGCTGGCCCTTCTGGTGGCAAAATGCCTGGGCGAGGAGATGACGTGGCCTGAATGGCGGTAGGCACCTGCTGGCCTACGAATTCATCACAAGAAAGCAGGTGCTTGCAGACTGCGGCTGACCCTGGGTGCCGACGCCTGCTGACCCCAGGTGACACCTGCTGACCCTGGTGCCGACGCCGGCTGACCCCAGGTGACACCTGCTGACCCCGGTGCCGACGCCGGCTGACCCCAGGTGACCCCTGCTGACCCTGGTGCCCACACCTGCTGACCCCGGGTGCCGACGCCGGCTGACCCCGGGTGACACCTGCTGACCCCAGGTAACACCTGCTGACCCCGGGTGACACCTGCTGACCCTGGGTGCCGATGCCTGCTGACCCCGGGTGCCGATGCCTGCTGACCCTGGTGCCGACGCCGGCTGACCCCAGGTGACACCTGCTGACCCTGGTGCCGACGCCGGCTGACCCCAGGTGACACCTGCTGACCCTGGTGCCGACGCCGGCTGACCCCAGGTGACACCTGCTGACCCTGGTGCCCACACCTGCTGACCCCGGTGCCGACGCCGGCTGACCCCAGGTGACCCCTGCTGACCCCGGGTGACACCTGCTGACCCTGGTGCCGACGCCGGCTGACCCCGGGTGACACCTGCTGAGCCCAGGTAACACCTGCTGACCCCGGGTGACACCTGCTGACCCCGGTGCCGAGGCCGGCTGACCCCAGGTGACACCTGCTGACCCTGGTGCCCACACCTGCTGACCCCGGCTGACCCCAGGTGACCCCGGTGCCGACGCAGAGGCCGAGGCCGAGGCCGGCGAAGGCGCAGAGAGGGGAGGACAGCAGGTCGCTGCCGGCGAGCAGCGCTTCCTGTCGCAGCCCCACTGCGCGTGTCCAAGCCCGATTTTTCGCGCACGGACACCGGACACCGTAAGGAAGGACCGAGGGCGCCCTGCCGCGCTCTGCCTCGTCTCGGGGTCCTCGCCTCGACTCGCCGGGCGGCCCGGGCGGGAGTCGGCGCGCCCCGGGAGGCGGGCTGCGGGCCAGGGAGACCCGGCCCAGGGAGACCCGGGCCCGACGCGGTGCGGGCGGAGGCCGCGGGGGCAAACCGCGCGCGAACCGGGCCTGGCGGCTGACGCGGCTTCCCGCCCGGGCCCGCCCGCTCCGCCCGCCTCCCGCAGGGGCGCCCCGGAGCCGACGCGGGGCGGGGCGAGCCGCCTGACGTCACCACGCGGCGCCGCCCGCGCCGCCGGCGCCTCTTTGACGTCACCGCCGCCCGACCGCTCTTCCCGGAGGCCGGCGCCGGAGGCCCGCCAGGTACGGCCGTTCCGAGCTGGGGGGGGAGTTTCTCTCGTGTTTCTGCACAGTTCGCCCCCTCTGGGAGCCCCCGCGGTTTTCGCACGTCGGCTGGCCCACAGGAGCGCCCCCCCCGCTCACCTGGGCCCCGGGGCCCTCACCGGAGCGCCCCCCCCGGCTCACCTGGGCCCCTCACCGGAGCGCCCCCCCGGGCTCACCTGGGCCCCTCACCGGAGCGCCCCCCCGGCTCACCTGGGCCCCTCACCGGAGCGCCCCCCCGGGCTCACCTGGGCCCCTCACCGGAGCGCCGCCCCCCGGCTCACCTGGGCCCCTCACCGGAGCGCCCCCCCGGGCTCACCTGGGCCCCTCACCGGAGCGCCCCCCCGGCTCACCTGGGCCCCTCACCGGAGCGCCCCCCCGGGCTCACCTGGGCCCCTCACCGGAGCGCCCCCCCCCGGCTCACCTGGGCCCCTCACCGGAGCGCCCCCCCCCCGGCTCACCTGGGCCCCTCACCGGAGCGCCCCCCCCCGGCTCACCTGGGCCCCTCACCGGAGCGCCCCCCCGGGCTCACCTGGGCCCCTCACCGGAGCGCCCCCCCGGCTCACCTGGGCCCCTCACCGGAGCGCCCCCCCGGGCTCACCTGGGCCCCTCACCGGAGCGCCCCCCCGGCTCACCTGGGCCCCTCACCGGAGCGCCCCCCCGGGCTCACCTGGGCCCCTCACCGGAGCGCCCCCCCCGGCTCACCTGGGCCCCTCACCGGAGCGCCCCCCCGGGCTCACCTGGGCCCCTCACCGGAGCGCCCCCCCCCGGCTCACCTGGGCCCCTCACCGGAGCGCCCCCCCCCGGGCTCACCTGGGCCCCTCACCGGAGCGCCCCCCCCCCCGGCTCACCTGGGCCCCTCACCGGAGCGCCCCCCCCCCCCGCTCACCTGGGCCCCGGGGCCCTCACCGGAGCGCCGCCCCCCGGCTCACCTGGGCCCCTCACCGGAGCGCCCCCCCGGGCTCACCTGGGCCCCTCACCGGAGCGCCCCCCCGGCTCACCTGGGCCCCTCACCGGAGCGCCCCCCCGGGCTCACCTGGGCCCCTCACCGGAGCGCCCCCCCCCGGCTCACCTGGGCCCCTCACCGGAGCGCCCCCCCCCCCGGCTCACCTGGGCCCCTCACCGGAGCGCCCCCCCCCGGCTCACCTGGGCCCCTCACCGGAGCGCCCCCCCGGGCTCACCTGGGCCCCTCACCGGAGCGCCCCCCCGGCTCACCTGGGCCCCTCACCGGAGCGCCCCCCCGGGCTCACCTGGGCCCCTCACCGGAGCGCCCCCCCGGCTCACCTGGGCCCCTCACCGGAGCGCCCCCCCGGGCTCACCTGGGCCCCTCACCGGAGCGCCCCCCCCGGCTCACCTGGGCCCCTCACCGGAGCGCCCCCCCGGGCTCACCTGGGCCCCTCACCGGAGCGCCCCCCCCCGGCTCACCTGGGCCCCTCACCGGAGCGCCCCCCCCCGGGCTCACCTGGGCCCCTCACCGGAGCGCCCCCCCCCCCGGCTCACCTGGGCCCCTCACCGGAGCGCCCCCCCCCGGGCTCACCTGGGCCCCTCACCGGAGCGCCCCCCACGGGCTCACCTGGGCCCCTCACCGGAGCGCCCCCCCGGCTCACCTGGGCCCCTCACCGGAGCGCCCCCCCCCGGCTCACCTGGGCCCCTCACCGGAGCGCCCCCCCCCGGGCTCACCTGGGCCCCTCACCGGAGCGCCCCCCCGGCTCACCTGGGCCCCTCACCGGAGCGCCCCCCCCCGGCTCACCTGGGCCCCTCACCGGAGCGCCCCCCCCCGGGCTCACCTGGGCCCCTCACCGGAGCGCCCCCCACGGGCTCACCTGGGCCCCTCACCGGAGCGCCCCCCCGGCTCACCTGGGCCCCTCACCGGAGCGCCCCCCCCCCGGCTCACCTGGGCCCCTCACCACTCTCCATCCAGCCTGCAGGTGGTTTGTGCTGTTTCTCCCTGTTCAGCTCCTCCGGCACCTCGGCAGGGGAAGGAGCCCTGAGGTGACGTCACAGCTGTCAGGGTCCCAGGGGCAGAGCGAAGGCCGCGCCCGTGACGTCCACGAGGTCACCTGGTTGATGTGTTTTCACGCCTCCGGAGTCGAGGTGCCTCGGCCGAGGTTCAGGTGCCTTGAACGCGCCTCTGTTGGCCGCGATCCCGTGTCTGCGGGACGCAGGTGTCTGCCCCGCCAGCGAGCTCTGGGCGGCCTGATCCTGTCCCGGGCCGGGAGTCCCTGTGTCCTGACGACGCTGGGTCCCAGGAGCCGGGCAGTCTCCTGCTGAGCCTCAGGAAGCCGCTTGCGGCTGCTGTTTGGTTGAAAGGTGGAATAACGGGCGTGCGGGCGGGGCTCCATCCCGGGGCGCCCATCCCAGGGGCTACATCGCGGGGCGCCCATCGCGGGGCTCCATCCCGGGGCTCCATCCCAGGGGCTACATCGCGGGGCGCCCATCGCGGGGCTCCATCCCGGGGCTCCATCCCAGGGGCTACATCGCGGGGCGCCCATCGCGGGGCTCCATCCCGGGGCTCCATCCCAGGGGCTACATCGCGGGGCGCCCATCGCGGGGCTCCATCCCGGGGCTCCATCCCAGGGGCTACATCGCGGGGCGCCCATCGCGGGGGCTACCATCCCGGGGCTGCATCCCGGGGCTCCATCCCAGGGGCTACATCGCGGGGCGCCCATCGCGGGGCTCCATCCCGGGGCTCCATACCGGGAGCCCCATACCGGGAGCCCCATCCCGGGGCTCCATCGCGGGGCTCCCATCCCGGGGCTCCATACCGGGGGCCCCATCCCAGGGCTCCCATCCCGGGGCTGCATCCCGGGGCTCCATCCCAGGGGCTACATCGCGGGGCGCCCATCGCGGGGGCTACCATCCCGGGGCTGCATCCCGGGGCTCCATCCCAGGGGCTACATCGCGGGGCGCCCATCGCGGGGCTCCATCCCGGGGCTCCATACCGGGAGCCCCATACCGGGAGCCCCATCCCGGGGCTCCATCGCGGGGCTCCCATCCCGGGGCTCCATACCGGGGGCCCCATCCCAGGGCTCCCATCCCGGGGCTGCATCCCGGGGCTCCATCCCAGGGGCTACATCGCGGGGCGCCCATCGTGGGGCCCCATCCGGGGGCTCCATCGCGGGGCTCTGTCACCAGGCTCCATCCCGGGGCCCCATCCCGAGGCTCCATCGCGGGGCTCCTCCAAGGTGCCGCGGGATGCTGTAGCGGCCTTCAGGTGCTGGCGCTGTCTGCGTCCCACTCGGAGGATGCTCTCAAGTGGTTCCTTGCAGTTGTCTCAGCCACCGATTCCAAGCAGTTGGCCCTTCCATATGTTTTTTTTTTTTTTTCAATATGGGTTTATTTATTTATTCATTCATTCATTCATTCATTCATTCATGAGACAGAGAGAGAGAGGCAGAGACACAGGCAGAGGGAGAAGCAGGCTCCACGCAGGGAGCCGAAGGTGGGACTGGATCCCAGGACCCCGGGGTCACGCCCTGGGCCAAAGGCAGGCGCCCAACTGCTGAGCCACCCAGGGATCCCCACAATATGGATTTGAATGGTCTATATTGGATCAGGATATTTGATCCTTTTCACTCTAGTAAATTAGTAAACTGTTGCTACCTGCAAATGTACTGACTGGTTACCGAGCCAAGCACTGTTCTAAAAGCTTTACCAATATTATTCATTTCACTTTTACGATAGCCCTATATACTGTTATTATTTTAGAGATGAGACTATTGTAGTAAGCAGATTCCCCGGTTCTGGAAGGTAGTTTTGCTGCTTCATAACTGTAATTTTGAAAACGCTTTGAGGTAAACACTAGCATTAATAATAGAAGTACATTCATTGTGTAATTTGATGTAGTTATTCATCTCAATTTTGAGCGACCTTTTGTGATTTAGATCTTCTGTTATTGGACTTTGGGATAAATTTGGCTTTTTTGGAGGTCAACACCTTTAAAAGGAAAAAGTCAATCTTAGGGATTTTACTGTAAGTTTGAAGGAGAATTATAGGTGGCATCGACACGGACTGTCTGCTAAAGGAGCAACTTTATTGATAGACTGTTGTGTGTACTTTTCACCATTATTTTCTAAGATAATGCAGTACAAAGAGGTCATTATGGTAATAGAAATCTGGTGCAGCATCTGCAGATGTCTCTCTAGTTCCAAAAAAATTATAAATTGCATTTTTTTTTCTGGCTTAGTTCATAATCATATGTAACTCTACTTAGCATAGGAGTGGAAGTAGCCCTAGAATGTACATTATGGTGTATTTTTGTTTTGGATCTATGTGGTGACTTCCTAATATCTTTAAGTACAGACTCTCATCTCATATTAAGATTCCCCAAGGTTTGTCCCCAGTTTGCTTTCTTTGGTTTTGGACAGGTAGCAAACAGTTACTATGTACCTAATATGTGGGAAGACCTTACATTAGTCGTGCAGATGCAAATGTCATGCAAGGTAAGTCTTGCCTTGAAGGAACAGCATAGAGGATAAGTAACCAGTGGAATGCTCTGTGCAGAGGGGTGTCAGGACCTGATTTAGCTTTTTAACAGTATCACTCTGGCTGCTATGTTAAGAATAGATTGTTGGAGAGTGTGGTAGGCAAAAGCCAAGAGACTAAATAGGAAGGTGTCGTAATAATTCAGTGAGATTATACTGACTTCATAGGGTGAAAAGAAGTGACTGCGGTGAGAGGCAGTTCAATTTTGGATGTATTTTGTCGGTAAAGCTAACAGATTTGTTTATGGATTGAACATGGATTGTAAGAGTGAAATAATTGTCAGGATCTGGAGCTCGAGCAACTAGAAGGATGGAATTGCCATGAACTAAGGAGTGAAAAACTAAGGAGCCAGTTTGTGGGGGAAGATTAGAAGTTCTGTTGTGACATGTTAGGTTTGAGATGACTATAAGTCATCCAAGTGGAGATGTCGAGTTACTCAACCTGGAGTTCATTGTGGCGAGGGAGTTCATTGCTGGAAAAGAACATTTGGGAGTTGTCAGTGAACAGATGGTATTTAAAATAGTGAGACTGGAGATAATCACCAAAGAAGTGAATGTACAGAAAAGAAAAGTAGTACAAGACCTGAGTCCTTAGGCATCTTAGCCTTTATAGATTTGGGGAGATGAAGAACCAGGAAAGGAGACAGAATGAATGAATCACTGGTGAGAAACAAGGACTGTTTTGAGAGTCTAGTGTTGTAGGATTCAGGGCTGAATAGTGTGATCATTTTTGTAGAATGCAGTGAACAAACGGATCAAGTAAAATGAGGTTTGACACCATCGGATTTATCAAGATACATGAGAAGGAGTATGACTGATGAATATATAATAAGTCTGGAGAACCTTGGGAGCAAAGAAGAGATCCTTTTGTTTGGGAGCTATGGAAGCCTTTTGATGCTGGTTTAAAGAATTGATGTTTCTCTAGGCTCAGAATACAAGGGGTGCAGTGTGAGGATGGGGTACTCCAGCCAGGGGGAAAGGCCTTACTCTTTCCCTTCAAGGCCATACTTCCCAGTCAGTTGTTTTAAGGATGCTTTTACAAGTCCTTGCTCAGCCATTCCCTCATTCTGGATAGCTATTCTTGCTCTAGGCCTACAGAACACTACTAAAGAAATTCACAGAAGACACGATTTAATGTTAGTTATCCTCAACCAGATCCTTGCTCCGTTCCCTGACAATTCTTTTATTTATCCCTATTCCTCCTAGCACATAATCTACAGTGCCATGTAAATGAATAATGTTTACTGAGCACTTAGTACATGCTGGGCACTGAGGATTCATTTATTTAATAGATACTTATGTAGCATCTATGACATGCTGCCGTGATACTTGGAATATAATAATGAGCAAAGACTTGCCCTGTACCAGGCTTACAGTCTAGCGTGGATGGTGGACAATCATCAGATAATCACAGAAATACAAAATTATAACAATGATAGGGAGAAACCAGGATGCCGTGAGACTCTGTAACATGTGGATATGACTTGATCTGAGTGATGAGCGAGCTGGGTTAAGTAGGCAAAAAATGGTGGTGACTGGGAGTCCTCACAATTCTAGGAGTTCTAAGAGAACAAGACTGTAGAGGCGTATGTACCATGAGAATAGGGAGAAAATGGCTAGAAAATTTATGTGTAGAAAAAGGAATCTATTCATATGGTTCTTTGAATATAATAGGGCTAAAGAATGTAAGTTTGAGGGGCACCTGGGTGGCTCAGTGGTTGAGTGTCTGCCTTTAGCTCAGGTTGTGGTCCTGGGATTGAGTCCTGCATCAGGCTCCCTGCAAGGAACCTGCTTCTCCCTCTGCCTGTGTCTCTGCCTCTCTCTGTGTCTCTGATGAATAAATAAATAAAATCTTAAAAAAAAATAATACAGGTTTGATTTTAGCTGCTAAGTTGGGGGAAATGACACTGTATCTGGCATATTTGGGAATAAATTCAAAGTTTCAGATAATTGGAAAAATTATTAAATGTAAATATATATAATTATTATGTTGTATCTATTATTGTTTAAAAATCATAATTCTGAGAGTATGACATAAAATGTGCTCCCTTATCTTCCTGCTTTTTGGTTTCCCAGAAGTAGCCATAGTTAGCAGCTACTTTTATATCCTTTAAGACATTTACATGCATATCCAAGTATGCCTCTATACTCCTTTTTTTCTTAAAAACAAATGGGTTGTATTAGATATGCTATTCAGTTTTTGTTCACTTAATATATCTCAGGAATTTGTTCTCTACTTCATACTTTTTTCACTGCCTCAGAGTATTTTATTGAATGTGACTATATCATAATTTATTTAACTAGTTCCTGTTAATGGGCATGCAGATTGTTCTCCACTTTCAAGTTTCAGTATTTCAAAGAGTGTTTCCGTAGATGTCCTTGAACATTATCTTGTATGAAAACGTACTCTTTGGGAAGTAAAATTGCTGGGTCAAAGAATTTGAACATACATAATTTTGCAGTACAGTGCTAGATTCCCACCAACCCCCTTACTCATTTTACACTCCAGTTAATAGTAAATGAGAGGCTGTTTCTCCTCACCTTTGCGCATATTAGATACTATCAATCTTTTTAATTTTTGCTTGTTAGATGAAAAGTGACATCTTGTTTTAGCAATTTATGTTTCTTTGATTATAAGATTGAGTAGCTTTATGTTTATTGGTCATCTGGATTCCTTTATATTTGAGCTCCTGATTTTCTTGTTCTTTTTTATTTTGGATTGTAGATATTCTTTTCATTGTTAATTGATTTGTAGAGGTTCCTTTTTATCTCTCTTTGTGTTGCAAACATTTTCCCTGGTTTTACATGTGACTTTTGACTTGTTCTGTTGGTTTATTTATTCATTTTTGCATGCACACATTTTTAGGAGGGCCAGATAAAGTATAGGGCATCAGAATTTTTTTTAGAA
This sequence comes from Vulpes vulpes, assembly GCF_048418805.1. Taxonomy (NCBI): domain Eukaryota; kingdom Metazoa; phylum Chordata; class Mammalia; order Carnivora; family Canidae; genus Vulpes; species Vulpes vulpes. The sequence continues at coordinate 95,727,629 of NC_132795.1, read as the reverse complement.
CAAAATTTGTGACATTACTGAAATAATCAGACATTCTGAAATGTCAGCCTTTGTTGGAAATGTTAGTAATACAGACCTCATTTGAGGCCACAGTATCTGTTTTGTTTTTGTAAGTATTGTTCAGTAACTTACAGATCTGATGAGTGCACCCAGTAACCTAGCTTCCCTTTACCTCCCAATTATACTTGGAATTGAAACGGGAGATAATAGAGCTGCTTAAGTATTCCAGACTGTACTTGATGTTTAGGTGTTACCCAGTTTATGAACTGAGTTAGTTCTAACTATTCTAAACATTAGTTTGTGAGTTAGATATGTAATGTCACTATAGAGATAATGTGCATAGGTTCTTTTTTAAAAAGCTTTATTATTTTGAGAGAGAGAGAGTGCATGAGCACAATGTGGGAGGAGGGGCAGAGGGAGAGAATCTTTTAAGCAGACTTCCCACTTAGTGAGGAGCCCAACTCAGGGCTCTGTCCCACAACCCATGAGATCATGACCTGAGCTGAAATCAAGAGTCAAGACGCTTAACCAGCTGAGCCACCCAGGTGCCCCTGTACATAGGTTCTTACCTCAGCCCTCAACAGTGTAATTAACTCAGGAAGGCTAGCTTTTTTTAAAATGCAAATTCAAGATGCCCCATGATTTTGCCCCTATGTACTTAGTATGCATCCTTAGAGGATAGGGGGATATCATTATATAACTATAATGCCATTTTCATAGCTGAATCCTAATTTCATAGCAAAATTATCAATAATTCTTAATATCATCTAATATACCTGATCCATCTTCAGATTTCTTTGCCTCGAAATTCTTTTTATACTTGATTTGAATCAAGATACAAAGTCTACGTATTCTATTTGTTAGCTCTCCCAAATCTCCTTAATTTCTTCTTCCTCTGCTTCTCCCTTTTCTTAATTTTTCTTCATCCCATTTATTTGTTACAGAAACCAGGTCAATTGTCCAGTAGAATATTTCTCATTTGAGAATTGTCTGTTTGCTTTCTTGTGGTGTTAACTTGTTTCTCTATCCTCTATATTTCCTATAAAATAGAAGTTAGCTTTAAAGGCTCAGTTAGATTCAGATTTGACTTTTTTTTAGGAAGTTGGAAATGCTACAGAGATGGTGCTGTGTACCTAATTATTGCTTCACATCAGGAGATTCATGACATGTTTGTGTCCTATTTTCAGTGATGTGAAGGAGTGATCCCTGGGCTTAAGTAGTGACAGTCCCACTCCTGTGTTGTCATCTTTCCCATCACCCCTTTATCTGTCAGTGATTGTTGTCTGAATCTATAATTTCATTAGGGGTTGCAAAATAGTGATTTTTAAAAAATTTATCATTCCTTCACATTTGTTAGCTGGAATTTTAAGTCTGATTTTATTATTTGGGGACCTGACAATCAGGAATAACAAGGCTATTGTGGGGGAAGTTCTGTTGCATCAGAACAACTTATAATGCCAGGAATATATCTTTTTTTTTTTTCCCCTGTTGTTCTGGAGGCTTAAAGGAGCATGATGGTCTTTTTGATGTGACAGCTTGGCTAGGCTGCAGTGCCTAGCCAAAACCAATCTAGGTGTTGCTATAAAGGTATTTGTAGATGTGATTAAAATCTACAAATTAGCTAACTTTAAGATAGGGGCTGTATTCTAGATAATCTGGATGGGTTTGATTCAGTCCGTTGAAAGGCTTTAGAAGCAGAGCTGAGGCTTCCCTGACAAAAAGGAAACTCCACCTGTGGGCAGCAACTTCAGCTTGGAGCTAAGAGTTGCAGTAAGCCCTTCCTTGATAGCCTGCCCTGTGGGGTTTGGAATTAGTCCCCACATTTGCTTAAACCTGTTTCTTACAATAAATCTCTTCATATATATCTCCTACTGGTTTTGATGCCCCGGGTTAGCCCTGGCTGGTACCAAGAGCAACTCTCCTGATGCTTGTTTTCTAACAAAATGGGTTGGGGACTGGTGGTAAGGGTCAGAGGACTTACATTGTTTAGGGTGACCATACGATTTATTGCTCAAAGTGGAACTTCTGAAAGAGAAATGGGGAGCTGAGTAGATGGCCAGCTGAAACTGCACGTATATCCTGGGATTGTCTTGGGCAGATTGAGACATAGTCATTCTATGTGCCAGGCGCTAGTAATAGAATCTCAGTGTGACACAGGCCCTTCAAGGAGCTTGTAGTCAAAGGCACATCAAGTACATCCACAGATAATACCAGATAGCGTTTTAAGTGATATGACAGCTTGTAGTTGTGTTTATCCGGACAGAATGGGAGGGTGGCACTCAGAGAATTCTTCACTGGCTAAAGCAAAACGTGATCTTACGTCCAAAAATAAGCAGAGTTTGAACAAAGTTGAAAGAGTGGTTAATGTGCAGAAAGTCATGTAGTGAAAGGTTAGAGAATGAGCATGGCATATCTGGAAAACTGCGGTGGTGGCTACAGCCGTTGGACTGGAAGAGGGAGGGAATGAAGGAGGAGGTTAGACAAGGGCTACATTATAACAGGCCTGTGTCCATACTGAGGGGGCGGGGAGCTTTTGCAGGATTTTAAACAGAGGTGTACGATGACTAGAGCATCTTTATAGAAAAATCGTATCTTGAAACTTTCTAAAATTGAGAGTAGAAAAAATTGACAATAGGAAGACTACTCAAAGGCTCTTGAAATGACATAGTCAGTGAGAGTGGAGGAAAGCTTGTGATACAAGGATATTAAGGAGGCCAAATTGATGGGGCTGATTGGAAGGGGTGAGGGTAACCCCTGTGTTCCTGGCTGGATTGATCTCCTTGAAGTAAGAGAACTGAGGGCAGGAGGTAGGGACATGGCTTCTATTCTGCGTGTGATGTTGTGCACCCCTCCTTTTATGCCTGTATTATGGTTTTTCTGACCAGTGAGAGGAGGGGAGTGGCAACAATATCCTGTAAGGCTTGCGAGCAGAGTCCTCCCATCTGTGCTTTAGTCTTAGCCGGACCATAGGGATGGAAGAGACAGATTTTCTCATGCGCTCTTCTACCCCCACCTTTGCTTGCTGGTACTTGAGAAGGAGCAGTTTGAAAGGTGAGAAGCACCTGTAGACCTTGGGAGGGGGTAAAGAGCAGAGGAGATGGAGTTCTTTTCTTCTTTCCCTTCTTTGGACATTTCACCCTATGAAATAGGCAAGTTATTGAACCTCCAGTAAATGAGTACTTAGAATAGTGCCTGGCTCATAGGCAGTGATTTTCAAATGTTTGCTATTGCTGCTAATACCATACATTTCAGGGCTTTATCCTGGGATCTGAGTAGCAAAAGAACAGAGGTTTCTGCAGTTTTCTCCTTGTAGCTTTTCCTGTGAAAGGAACACATATTTGGGAACTATCTATATAAAATGTTAGAAAAAAATCATATGAATTGGAGGGAATTTCTGATAATAGAAGAACTATTATTTTGTAGTTTGCTTTGCCTTTATTTTTTTAGTTAGGAAAAAGGCAAGTGGTTCAGTTTGTTTTAATGAGGATAATTATTCTTACTGCTTTGCTTTCAATGTTCACCCTAACCCATTTTAACAATAAATAACTACTTGTTTATTGGGGCTTAGGGACCAGGAATAATTGCAGGAAAAATCCCCATCATGATTCAGGGAAGGAAAAATATTTTCAAATAGAAAAGTTGATGAAAAAAATACACGTCTATATAAAGGCTTTACTATTTTTTTTATATTTGCAATATTTGTTAAAAGCCAAAATACATTGTTAAAATATGCTTTTATTTGAATTTAATGATTGTTTATTTTTTACTGTGATTTTAGTACATGCTTTTTGAAATAATAAAATTTAGGGGTGCCTTGATGGCTCAGTGATGATCTCAGGGTTGTGAGATCGAGTGTCGCTTTGGCTCAGCGCTGGGTATGGAGCCTGCCTAAGATTCTCTCCCTCTCTCTCCCTCTGCCCCCATGCCCTGCTGGCCATGCATGCTCTCTCTCTCTCAAAAAAAAAAACAAAAAAAAAAAACAAAACCAAAACCAGAATGAGTCTGCTTTGATCTTATTCCCTAATCCTTGCCCGTTCTCAAAGAGAATGTCTCTTTTTTATATATCTCCCTCCAGACTTTTTTCTACAGATCTTCATTTATACAGATTTTTAAAAACAGTGACATGTTAGATGCATATTGTTTTATACCCAATGTTCTATCAGTTTTTCACCATTTCTCATTGTGTGTTACTACATAAAGATTTACTTGTTTTTAATATTTTGATGGATGTGTTGTAATTCATTTACCTGTTTCCCTATTGATGAATATTTAGATTAGTCTTTTCAGTATTTTGTTAGTTTTTTTCATTCAACAAATGTTTATTGACTGTCAGTGCTAGGGAACAAAACACACAAATTTCTGCTCTCCTGTGGTTACGTTCTTTTGGAGGTGGCCAGACAGTAAATGAATAAAATAAATATGTCAGGTGCTACTGAGCACTGGGGCCATTTAGGTTAGTGCAATAATCTGGGCAAGGTACGGTGATAGTTTGGACTGGCTTGGATGAGGGTGGCAGCAATGGAGGTGATAGGACATGGTTGGATTCTAAATATGTCTTAAAGATTGGGTGAGAGAGAGGAGTCAAGACCCATTCTGTAATTTCAGGTCTGAACGGTTGGAAAAGTGGAATTGGAAAGACTATAGCAGGCAAGATTTCGGTGTGGGCACATTACATTTGAGAATCTATTAACAACCAACCAGAGGTATTCAGTAAGTAAGCAGTTAGAAATGTGATTTGAAGTTCAATAGGGAGGTCAGGGTTGGAAATAAAGACTTGGGAGTCACGGAGGAGTAAATTAGAGGGGAAAAAAGAATCAAGGAGAGCCCGTGGGCATATCAAGGATACGAGGCTGAGAATATGAGAACGATGGCACAAGAGACCAAGAAAGCAGCCATGAGGTAGGAGGGAAACTAAGAAAATGTGATGCCCTGGAAACTAAAGGAAGGGAGTGAACGATGTCAAGTGATGAGAACAGAATTGACTGTAGAATTTAATAGTGTAGCTGTGTGGGCGACCTTGATGAACAATTTTGAGCGAGGAGGAGGGGACCTGAGTGTAGCCGGTTCAAGAAAGGATGGAGGGAGAATTGAGACTGTTAGTGTAAGCACTTCTTTCAAGGGTTGGAAAATGGGGCTTTCGCTGGAGGGAATATGAAGTCAAGATGTTTCTTTTGTTGTCAAAGATGGAGAAATAAAATGTGGTAAGCTTATGGTTAATGATAGAGCAGAGGGAAAAATTGATGCAAGAGAAAGTGGGAGAGATTGAGAGAAGAGTTCAAGTTGTCCATTTTAATAAATTTGTATGTATGTATACAAGGATTCCTGTAAGCTAGATTCTTAAAAGGACTTCCTGAGTCAAAGAGTATGTAAATTTTAAGAAATCTGTATTCCACCTTCATTGTATACGCTTGCCGACATTGAACTTTAATAATCTTTATGAAATAGGTATCTTAGTTTTTCATCTTTTCCTGTGTTCTTAAACAATTAAATACTGTAAGAATTACCTGTTTCTTAAAGGTTTGAAAGAAATTACCTATATCTTCTAGGCTTGGAGCCTTTTTGGAGCATAGTTCTTTGGCCTTAAACTTTTTGACCTAAAATTTTTTGTCTTTGGTTACTGAACTATTTGGTTTACGTACTTCTTTTTAGGTTAATTTTGGTAGTTGTTTTTTTTCCCCTCAGCACCTCATTCTTTTCGTCCAGATTTTCAAATTTATTGACCTAAAATTCTACATAAAAAGAAGAAATACTAAATCTTCTCTGTGTTTGCAGTATATCCTTTATCTGGGCAGCAGATGCTGGAGTGTTTCCAAAATCTAGAGATTCTGGTTTGATTGTTTTCAGCCTTCATAGCCCAGCTATTAATGCCCTTCATCTTGGAGTTATTCATATATTCTCCTTCCCTTTGGGGGGATTGCAGGCTCCTTGGCTCTCTTTCCTATCACTCTGATCCCCTTTGCTCTTTAGCTTACAGAAATTTGTGCTGTCGAGGTCTGCCGATGGATACATGCCCTTTTTGGTTTCCAACATTACTATGGACTTTTTTTTTTTTTTTCAATTTCTTCTGTCATTTTGGAGAGATTTTGAGAGAGATGAGAGGCAAATACATACTCTTAGTTAGATTTTTGAAATAGAGAGTCACAGTTCTTCCTGTGTGGTTTTATCAGAGTCCTTTATTCAGTTGCTGGTTGCACAGTAGTTTGATAGTAATTTTACAGCCCAAGCAGTGATAGTCAGATGGACTTCGCTATTTTTCCTTTTTTAAAATGAAACCAGATGTTTTAGCAGAGTATACTTGTTGAATAGAAATGATATATTGTCAATAAATATTCCAGTAGTACTTTTTAAAGTTAAGTGACGTCATAACATTTAGAACTATAAGGGACTTTACAGATCATTAGACCAACTGCCTTATTTTATGGATGAAATATTTGAGGCCCTGAGATTTTCAGTGATTGATCAGGTGACAAAGTCAGTAGTGATCAAGCAAGACTTTCGAAAGTCCGTGTCTCTTTCCTTCAATTCTACTATGGTATTTTATACATTCTTGGTTGTTCTACTTAGCTTTGAAATGAAAGAGGTATTTACAGCTAATATTTGTTTTTTAAACCTACAGATGGTATGTATGTATTGGCTTGGAATTGCTTCTGAAAATTTGGCCTTAGATATCATATTAAATATGTTACTGTGGATTTTGGTTTTTCTCACATAGATGTTAAGTATAATGATATGTGTGAATTTTAAAAGAATATGCTGTCAAGATATACTGTAGCCTAAATGAAAATCATATAGTTTACTTCTCCCCAGTTTCCTCTTTTCTGCTGGTAGACTTTATGATTTTTGCACTCTCTGAATTTGTTATTAACATTTTAAAAGGGGCTTAAAGAATATATATGTAAATGTAAATAGAGCTTAAAAATCATTTGATAGTCATAAGCTGTTTCAGACCTAGGTTTTCTAATTTTTTTAGTTTAATATACCATGCTGCTAGATCAACACCTAAATTTAGAAGGGCCAGAATACAAAAGTTTTTCAACAAAAGAACTTATTATTTTTTCAGCAATTATAGAGGATAGGATGTACTCATACTTTCATACCTTTCTTGATCTTTTTGTTTTTTTAAAGATTTTATTCATTCATTCATTCATTCATTCATTCATTCATGAGAGACACACAGAGAGAGGCAGAGACACAGGCAGAGGGAGAAGCAGGCTCCATGCAGGGAGCCCAATGTGGGACTGGATCCCAGGACCCCAGGATCACGCCCTGGGCCGAATGCAGATGCTAAACCACTGAGCCACCCAGGGATCCCCCCTTTGCTTGATCTTTAACTTCAACAAAAAGGATTTTCTTTTTGAAAGTTTTTTTAAATGTAAGATTTTTATTACTGATAATCCATATTTGGTCTTTTGTTCTTGAAAGGCATTGAGGCTCTGAAAAGTGTCGCATTAGTGAATGGTGGGTTCTCTTCTTCCCCTACCACCTCAAACAGATTGAAGAGGGGAGGTTTGAGTGTAGTTGCTCTAGAATTATTTTCTAAGATTTATTTAATTATCGTCAGGTTTTAACTCTTTTATAACTTTTTAAATACATGATATAACTTGTTGATTTTGTTTTTGTAAACTTGAAGAGAAGTCTGTCTCCCACAAATTCTAAGAATTTAATTTTTTTTCCAGTTGGTCAATAATGGCAAGTGAAGAAATTAATGAAGACTATCCAGTAGAAATTCATGAGTATTTATCAACATTTGAGAATTCCATTGGTGCTGTGGATGAGATGCTGAAGACCATGATGTCTGTTTCTAGAAATGAGTTGTTGCAGAAGGTATTTTAAAAATGCAGTTTCTAAAAATGTAATTTGTAAAACAGCGCTGTGTTATGAAAATATACAGAAGAAGACATAGTTTAATGACATACGCTCCTTTCCCCCTTAATTTCAATTTTATAAGTGGGTATTTTTAGGGGGTGAAAAACAAACAACTCTAACTATATTTTGACTGGTTTTTGAGAAAAAAGGAGCACTCACAACATTCTTTTTGACGGATTCTATCTTTGACCTTCTAAATATTACAATGATGTTATCAGGGTTTCTGGAAACTCTATAGGACAAAAAGAGTAAATTGACTTTGACAGTCTAAAACAAATCTCATTATGTTTCTTCTGTCTTTGGTATTGCCTAAGCATTTTAGCCTGCCTCTTATACATAAATGCATCATGTACAATGTTTATATTGATAAATTACTTTTGACATACAAAGCCCAGATCGTAACTCCTGAAATTAAAATAATTGAAAAGAATTTTTCTTGGGTTATACACATTCCTTGTCTAACTAAAGATGATACCCTGAAGTGAAAATTTGTGGGCAAAAATCACCCGTTAACAAAACTACTTCTTTTTGCAAATTATTTCAACATCGCTTGGTTATTGGATTTTAGGAGGTGAAAGAAACGTCTCTTTGATATATTGTATTGGTAAAGTTTAAAATAATGTGATGGTGCTCAAAGTTTGTGTGTATTTTCTCTCTCTCTCTTTTTTAAATAGTTGGACCCTCTTGAACAAGCCAAAGTGGATTTAGTTTCTGCTTACACATTAAATTCAATGTTTTGGGGTATGTATGTTAATTTGGAGTTAATTAGAAAGCATATTGTTTATTGTGTCAAAGGTAATTTATTTTTTAAATGCTAGCAATTTATATTTAGTTATACATTATGGCAATTTTAATAGTTAAAATTTAAGTGAGAATACCATATGTCCATGAGCCACATAAACATTTAATATTACACAGAAGTTGAATAATTTAAGATTTAAGAAATCATTTTTTTGGTGACTTTTTTTTTTTATAACTAGAGTTTCTTTATTTAATGCTCTTAATTAATATATATGCCATTTTATTCCATGAAATCTTTGTCTTGTAGTTTATTTGGCAACTCAGGGAGTTAATCCTAAGGAACATCCAGTAAAGCAGGAATTGGTAAGATTGCAGTGGATTTCTTTTTATTTGACTATCTGTTTGTTGTGGTATTCCTGAAGTCAGAGTCACAGTACCTTTATCATACTAGTTATGGAGAACAGCATTATTTAGAGTCCAAATTAGGAAAGTGAGCCAGATTTCATCATGTCTTTAGTTTTTCTTTTCCTTTGTCAGAGAAATGGTGTTCCATATATTATATAAATCTCTGGATGGGAAAATGTTACAATTCAAGTAATTATTTATAACTTCCATATTATTTTTTCTATAAATTCTTGAAATCCTGTTCATCCCTACAACTGCCTTTAAAAAAAAAAAAAAAACTCTTACACAATTCTTAAAAGTATCTTCTAGTTGATTTACTAGCAAAGACGGGAAAGTTTCTCCCCCACCTTTTCAATTCTTCCATTAATTCATTTTCTCAGCAGTAAAGAATCCAGTTCAGCAACAAAGCTAAAAGCTTTTTTGGCACCAGTTGTATGTGTACTGTCCAGTAATTCTGCATTAGTGACATATTTACAACCTGTAATAAATCTTCTAGGTTTGTCTTTGTATTCCATTTAGATGTATAAGTACAGTATATAAGGTCTGGTATCTTGGAGTTTTTGCTGACTTCAAAAATTAAATCATTCAATATGAAGGAAAAAATTAGAAATCTAACTTATGGTTACCTTCTTGACTTGGCCTTATGAATAAGAATATTAATAAATTCTTTGTTTATAAGATATAAGGTAAATATGTGAAATATGCTTGACATTGTAGTAGTGTTCTCAAGTCTTATGGTGGCTGATATGTATGTTATTTACAATTTAGTAGAATATTTGGTCATTTATTTACAAAAAAATGAGTAAACCAGTTTTATAAATATATGGATTAAGGCATTTTCTTCTTTGAAAGCTCTTGGGGGAAAACAAATTTATTTTTAAATACAGAAATTGTAAAAAATACTTCAAGCAAAAATGTAAAACAACATGAGGCACAGATCTTGATTGACCAGTGATACTGACTTTAAAACCTTAAGAAGTGTGCCCTGTATCATCTGTTTTAAACTTTCTAATATGGACTTTACATTTATAAAGTTTCTCATTTTTCCTTTAACACAAAGTTATTTGGAGTTTCTTAGCACTTGATTCTGTCATTGGAAATGGATAAAATCATCATCTTTTTTCTGTGTTAGAACCCACTTTATGGAGGAGTACATTCGTATTCTGGATTATGGTTGGCACATAAAAAGCACATAAAAACCTATTCCCCTTTTCTGACCTTGACAGACATCACTAATTGATCACAGAGTTACTGTGTGAGAGGAAATCTATTTATCATATATATTATGAGTGGGGAAAGGCATTGAAAATAGTTTATTTATTCGACAAATAATTGAATGCCTATTAGAAGCCGGGCATTATATCCAAGTGAGATGATTCCTCTGTGAATAAAGCTGATAAATACTGCTGCCCTTGTGGCAGATGCCAGGCTACCTAGTGGAGGGAGACAAGCAATTAACATAAACAAATAATAAATGTATATAGATGTATAGTATGTTAGAAAGTTATATGTTATGGGAAAAAAAATAGCACAGGATGAGAGGGGTTGGAGGGCTTGAGTAGGATTGCCATTTTAAGTGGTAAAGGCCGGGCCTATGAACAAGGTTAACGTTTGAGCCAACTGGCAGGGAAAGAGGGAGTGGTTGTGGAGATATTTGAGGAAGATCATTCCAAGCAAGGCTGGTGGGGGTAGCGGGGGAGGTTGTGTTGGAAGGACTTGGGCTTCTACTCTAAGGGAAGTAGAAAGCCATGAGTGGATTTTGAGCAGAGCTGTCAGCCTTTCACAATTAAGTTCTATGGGTCTGCATTTTTCTGTGTATTTTTCTGTAACTATTTTGATTATTTTAATGAAACTTGCTTTTGTCAGTGATCAATCATTTACTATGCTATTTTATGGCTCTCATCCCTTTTATTTCTCTAGTCAAAGTATAAAAAAGCCCTTTATTTTGATTAATGGTCTCAGAAGATTTGAAGTGGTATGGCAACCTATTATGGTTCTCACCCAAAGGCTGATTAGAACTGTATATTTCATTAGAAAGTATCATGTGCTTATCGATCAAAACTATGAAGTTCAAAAAAAAAATCTTGTATTTTAATTTTGCTTATTTTAATTGTGATACTAGAAGGTAAAATTTAAAAAATAGTTAAGTACTACTTCTTCCATTTCCTGTTTAGAAAAATTCCAAGAGTTTAATTTTTATGTTGCATACAAGTATATGAAAGCTCTAGCTTAGATTATAGACTTCAGATAGAGAAGAGTTAACTATGTGGACTTAGGTTAATATTAAAATAAAAAATATATAACCACATGTAAACAATTCAGTGTTTATCTGTGTAGTGATGTCTTAGTATTGTTCTTCCTCTTTTGAAATACTCCAAACACTTCTGAAATGACTTTTTAATGTCTATTCCCCCCAGACTATGAGCTTCAGGAGAGCATGGAGCATGTTTATCCTATTCACTAGCACCACTCAATAGGCAATAAATATCTATCTGTTGAATTTAACTGAGGTATAGTATAATAAAACTTAGTGGTGGTGAACAGCTTAGTAAATCTGTTGCTTTTTTTTTTTATCTTTAAGGAAAGAATCAGAGTATACATGAACAGAGTCAAGGAAATAACAGACAAGAAAAAGGCTGGCAAGCTGGACAAAGGTGCAGCTTCAAGATTTGTGAAAAATGCCCTTTGGGAACCAAAGCCTAAAAATTCATCCAAAATTGCCAATAAAGGAAAAAGTAAAAATTAACCTTTTGGTTTTGATGTACACATATTGAAAAAGTACATCATTTTTATTGTTTTCCACACAATAGATGACTCTGTGGCAATGCAAGGTTTAAATGTATTCCTTATTGAATTCATATATAAAATTTACATTTTAAATTTGTAATGCTAAATATTCTTTTCCCTAGAAAGATTAAGTTATCTTTATTGATTTTCCTGTGGAGCACTATGAGGTTTTTAACACTGTGATATATTTTATATTTATAGTTTATCATCTCTCTTGACAAGATTCTTATTTCCTTATACAGGTCAATCTTTCAAGTACCATTTTATAAGCAACTATGAAATTTAAGTTAAATGTTCTTTGTAAACATTTGTCTATTTTAAATGAATAATGACTTTATGAAGTATGCTATCTGAAGACTAAAGTTATAAATACATCTGTTTTCACTATATAATATTAAGAAAGAAATGACTTAAATGTCCATTTTTTTCTAAGTAGCTACTTCATCATGTTTTCATGATTTGGGGAATTATGGCTTTTTTTGATATTCAAAGTGTGAAATTAAGACGTTAGGGTTATATTTTAGTTCTTGGCAATTTGCCTCTATGTCCCATTTAAAGTAAAATATATTCTCATTAGCTTTAGATGGGAAATGAGGCTGTATATTGATGACTGGATTTTGGCTTCATATACCCTGTCAATAAAGACTGTAAAGGTTGTATAGCTGACTGTTTATTTTTCTCATTTGTGTAAATTCGCTCTTGAAATTAGGAAGATACTTTTTAGAAATCATTAGGAATAGAGAAATTCATGAGTTTTTGTTGCTTATGCATCATGCCCATAGACCTCTTGGTCTAATCTTTTCAGATCTTTTGATTACATATTTTTGAGGTGATATCAAGTACATACAAGTTTTTTGAAATAACTTTCTATGTTTATGTAATGCCAACCACTTAAGGAGAGGACAAGTCCAGAGGAGATCATATTGTGTTTATATTCTTATTTTTCTGGAATATTTGTTCCAGAGAATTCTGTGTGTCAGAAAATTTTTTTAGTGTCTGAGTCCTTGAATTTTAATTATATGCTTTTAATGCTTTCAGTCTTTGAATCCACACCATTATGTATAGGAATGCCAACTACAGTAAAGTACTTTAATTTTTGAAAAAGAAGTTGTTAAAATTTTCTGTGTGATTAATTCTTCATAAGTAACCTTGAATAAATGGATTTCTTGATTTATGGTAGAAGATATTGGAAATGGTCTTAAAATGTAATGGATTTTGTAAAGCACGTTGAACTCTTTTTATGACACATGAAGAGGAAGTCACTGATAGATGCAGAGTCTTCTGGCTCAGATGTCAGGCCATTTTTGAAGTAGAAGAACGTTTATAATTATTTCATTCCTTTTTTCAGCCTCATCCTCTCAAATTTCTAGCTTTTTTAAAAAGTAACTTCATGAGAGAAATAAAGGTTGTTATGAGCAAGTGTAGTGTACATGTGTTATTTATTACAAAGAAACTTAGTAACTTGCATTTCTGTATATTTTCTTATTTCATGAAAAAAAAATGAGAAAGGTCCTACAGCTGCAGAAAATCATTAGCCAAAGTTACCGGTTTGTGAAAATCCAACTCTAAATTCTGTTAAATTAAAGTTTCTTAGTGAATAATTAGAAATTTCAGTGTTTTAGTAGTAGAAATTTAAAAATAGTTTGAGTGCATTCCATTTTATAATGTAGGATTTGAAATACTTATTACCTGGCATGTAATAAGGAGTTGAATGGTGGTAGTGCAGTGGGTGCTTATTTTTTTATTGTTGTTTGTTTATTTCACAAATATTTAATGACATTTACATTGGCAAATACTATGCAGGTTCCAAGGAAGACACCTCCAGTCTTTATTCTATTTTTATAAAGTGTTAGGAAAAAAGTAGTCTTTTTGTTCAATTCACTTTTTCAGTGTTACTAGAAAATTGATGATAAATTGTGCTCATTAACCTTAGTCAGAACCATAAAGGGTGATGGGTTGATCTATTTGACTAGAGTGTAGTTATTGTTAACATAGTTTTTTCCAAATGACAGTCTGCTCTAAGTTTAGATGTTAATCACATCTTTTATTAATCTCTTTGGGAATTAACAAGTTGGAGAGGTTATAGCTGTAGATATTTTTAAGATTGGAATTATAGACTATTAATCTAATACTAAATAATGAGATTTTGTCTTTTAATATTATTTTAAGTACAATTTTCTTGTTCATAGTTGCAAGATGGGAATTCATTTTAGTAAAGTAGAATATGTTAAGAGGAAAATTGAAGGTTGAATTATGGTTTACATTCCTGGAATTAGGAGGTTATGTCAAGTTGATTGGTTTTTAAGATACCCTGCAGATTAAAAAATTGGCCTACTAGCTATTAGAAATGGATTGGTATTATTTCTAAATAAGGCTTTTAAAATTGACTAGAGATGTAGGAAATGCTTCAAAAATGGACAAGGTATTGAATATAGATACTTCTTAAGTAGGTCATTGGAGAAAAAGATGCTCTAGGACTCACTCAGTTTATGATATAGTTAAACGATAATTTTATGCAATAAATTATCAGAAATTCTGGCTTTTCAAAGTGACATTAACTGAGAAAGATTTGAACAGTGATTCTGACCCTCATGTAATAGCTAAGTCTGGTATGTAAAGGGAAGAAAAAGAAGCACTGGCGTCTCATTTTCTTCCCTCATAGCATCGTTCATAAATTTGTCCTTGCCCAAATATATTCAATGGCTCTTTTACCAAATGACCTTGATAGCAACCTATTTTATATAAATGTGATCTGAATGTACTTTACTAATAAAAAGCATTTCCTTTTCCTTTTATCCTGGTCTAAAACTCTTCAGTTTTGAGAACACAAACTACATTTTACTTATTTTGTATACTAGCATTTTACAGTTGTCATTAACAATTATGCTGGGGGAAAAATCTATAGGACTTCATAGTAGAATTCTGTAGATTGTTTCTACTTGGTTAATTTGCTATTAAGTTACTTGTGAGCAGGATTTCAAGCAAATGCTTTTTGAATGTTTTTGGTTTGCAGATACGTTTTCCCGTCAGAGTGAGCTGTCCTAGAGTACTCTGGAGCAGCCACCCTCTGACCTGATGTGCCTTTTAAAAGTGTTTATTTTGTGGCATAATTTTTAATACAGCCAGGAAGGACTCGTAAAAGTTATCTAGCAGATGCCTATAGTGATATCTACTGGCAGTTGAGGTTTAATTTTAATTCTGCCCTCCTACCCCCAAAAGGCCAGAAACCAAAACCAGTCTAGCTCTGTATTATTCTTATTCTTCTGTTCATAAAAGGTTGAGAAAAGATGCTAGCTCCCCCCCCCCCCACAAACCCCATAAACCTTGAAGTCAAGCAAGTGTATTATAGCAGAATTACTGCATGCAAGATGTCACTTTTGTAAAGTGATATATTTCAGACAGTGTACAAAATTTGATGGTGGGGGAAACATAAGCTTTTATAAATGAAACATTTAAGAGACTTTTTTTTTATTATTTGCTTTCAGTTCAGTGTTGCCTTTTAGGTGCAGCCTTTCAGTTTGGCAGCTACAATAAATGACTGAAGGGAATTGAAGATGATAATTCAACATTTCGAGATGCTTCTGCTGAAATGAATATAGACCTATTCAGGGCTTGAATTTAAAAGTCTACAGTAATACAGTTTTGTTTGTTTGTTTGTTTTAAAGCCAAGTACCCAGGAAATGATATGATTTGAATGAGATGATTAGGAGAAACAGAAAAGAATACCTTCAGCCCCTTGTTACGGGGGGCGGGGGGTATTATCTGTTGAGAGTCTGTGTTGAAAATGTTAGTGTAAAAAGAATAGAGGCTGGGCAGCCCGGGTGGCTCAGCGGTTTAGCGCCGCCTTTGGCCCCGGGCGTGACCCTGGAGACCCGGGATCGAGTCCCATGTCGGGCTCCCTGCATGGAGCCTGCTTCTCCCTCTGCCTGTCTCTGCCCTTCTCTCTCTCTCTCTCTCTCTCTCAAATAAATAAATAAAATCTTTAAAAAAGAAAAAAAAGAATAGAGGCTTGGTATTTACTGGAGTGTGTACAATTCATCTTGGACCTTGGTCCAAAGAGGTTTAGTTATTAAAATAGCAGAAGAGTTACTGTAACAAGGACTCAGGGACCTCAGCGGATTACCTGTAAACCGTGCTGCATTGTTCATTTAGTGACCTTTGCTTTCTAAAAACGCATCCCATGACTTAAATCGAGATCGTTTACTACCCTCTTTCTGATACTGTCTTTTCTACTATCTTTCCTTAAGAAAGAATTCATTTAAGAATACGTGTAACAGTTGCTAGGTTGGGCAGCCCGGGTGGCTCAGCTGTTTAACACCGCCTTCGGCCCAGGGCGTGATCCTGGGGTCCCGGGATCGAGTCCCACGTCCTGGGGTCCCAGGATCGTCTCCCTCTGCCTGTGTCTCTGCCCCTCTCTTTCTCTGTGTCTCTCATGAATAAATAAATAAAATCTTAAAAAAAATAGTTGCTAGGTTTTATAGGTTTTGACATTCTTGAGTTCTAACATTTGTGATTTTGACTATTCACGAGTGACCTCACAGGGCCATGGGGTATATGGCATTTTGCAATTTTGCCAAGGCACAGTCCTAATTCCCACTAAATGCCGTGCAGAATGGCATCGCTCCCCTGGTGGTGTGGCCTAGCAAATGCCTCCGCAGCCGCGGCCTCTTCCGTCACGGTCTCATGCATTTGTTCACCGGCTCATTCCACAAACACTGGGCCTCTCCTGTGTGCCAGGTTCTGTTGTAGGCGTGGGAAGTCGGGCAGTTACTCCGTATGTAGTGGCTGGAAGGTGTCACACTTACTACGTGAAGATGGCAGCTGTGGGCTGAAGGGTGCGCCCCCAAAGTGGCCACGTTGGAGTCCTGACTCCCAGCACGGTTTCTCCTAATGAAACCCAGAAGTCAGGTCATTGCAGGTGGAGGTGATGAAGATGACGTCCTTGGGGCGGGCCCTAACCCGAGCGCGGGTGTCCTTATGCAAGGGGGGATCTGAACATAGACACGGGCAAGACGATGGAAGCTGAGCTCGGGTGATGACTGGGCAAGCCCGGGAGCGCCGAGGTTGCCCGCGAGCCACAGGCAGCGGAGCGGGCGGCCACGACGGATCCCACGACCCCTGGAAGGAGCCAGCGGGCCCGCACCGCGACGCTGGCTTCGTGGGCTCCAGGCCTGGGAGCGCAGGCCCCGCTGCACAGGGCCCGGCCGGCCGATGCGAAGGCCCTGCCACGAGGGCTCAGGTCACTGGTTGGCACGTGAAGGCGGGTGTGGAGCCTTGAGGACACAGGGCGGACGTGGGATTCTGAAGGGAACACCGGGAACCTGTATAAATTCACTCAGGAGTGTTTGCCAGCTTGGGCAGAGATGTCAGGGCGTCGGCTGGGCCGCGTCCAGGGTCTGTGACAGTCCTGAAGCCTGGGCGCTCGGGCTTGCCTCGCAGGCGCCGGTTCTGGTGGCGTGGCCGGTGTTTGAACTTGGTCTGAACAAACTCGTTTCCCTGAAGGAAGGGAGACGCCGTCAGGCTTCGGAGGAGAGGAGGCGTCCACCGGGCCGCTGGGTGCTGGGCGCTGTTTCCCTAACAGGATGCCGCGGTCCGCTCCAAGCAGTGAGAAGAAAGACTTAGGACGTCGTACCCGAGTTGTGCTCATCCAAGAGCGCAAACCACTTACATCTCCTATTGAATTCAGTTTGATAGAGTGTTTTTTTTTTTTTAAAGACGTTATTATTTTTTCAAATTCTAAACTGCGTGATGTGCGATTCAGTTTTCTTTCTTTAAAGAACTTAATGCTTACTGGTTTGGGCCCGGTTTAATATTTTTTAATATATATATATATTTTTAAAGATTTTATTTACTTATTCATGAGAGCCGAGAGGCAGAGGCAGGAGAAGCAGACTCCATGCAAGGAGCCGACGTGGGACTCGATCCCAGGACCTCGGGGTCACGCCCTGAGCCGAAGGCAGATACTCAACCACTGAGCCACCCAGGCGTCCCAATATTTTTCAATATTTTAAATGCTGTGTACTGATTTTCAGCTTTTAGAATCGATCAGTAGGTCAAACACGGAAGACAAGAATGTAAACAAAATCTGCCTTGGCAGAAAGTCAAAGTCAAAGCATATAGAATTAAAGTGAGTTTGAAATGGGGAGAAGAGGACCTCCTCATACGGGGAGCAATCCAGATGCTGCACAACACGGGTGATGAATATGGCTTTGCGTTTATTTCAGGAGTAAAGGTAATAGCTCTGCTATTCTTTTTAAATTCTTAAATGAAAAACTGGAAGGAGTAAGGAGGAGTGGTATAAATTAAATCCTTATTTTTAGGATGGGGAGCCAGATGAGGTCCCATGAAAATTAGTAGTGTAGATGTACATTATGAAGGTAATCACCAGAATGAAAGACAGAAATGATTTGAAAGTGATAATTCCTCACTTGGAGATGAAGTGAGAGTATGGCTTTTTTGTTTTGTTTTGTTTTACATGGTTTGGTAAAAAGATGTGAGAAAGTTGTACTGATGAGCAAAACATTTGTTCAAAGAAGCAGCATAACAGTTGGATAACACAATGAATGGTAGTTTGGTTTTTGAAACGTTAGACAATAAATAATCAGTGAAAGGATACCAGAATGCCTAAGTGTGCATGCATATATTTCATTGTCTTAAAAAAAAAAACCCTTAAATACTTGTATATAAAAATGTCCGTAGGCATTTAAATTTTTTCCTACATTTGAATTCAGTTTATTTTTAATTTTCATTTTAGACAAGTTCCATTCCAGCTATAGCTAGAAAATAAGAATCTTTACACTGAAGTGGCTCTCCTAGCACGCCTGGTCTTTCTCAACTTCCGAGTTTTATTCAAGGTAACGGTAGCACAACCGTAGGGTTATAAGTAAGTGATGGTGTGATCTTTGCTCAAATGTTTTAATAATGCTCAACTGAAAGGGGTTTTTTTTTGTGCCTAATTTTCTTTTTTTTTTTTAAGATTTTATTTATTTATTCATGAGAGAGAGAGAGAGAGAGAGAGAGGCAGAGACACAGGCAGAGGGAGAAGCAGGCTCCTTGCGGGGAGCCCGATGTGGGACTCGATCCCGGGACCCCAGGATCATGCCCTGGGCCGAAGGCAGACACTCAACCCCTGAGCCACCCGGGTGTCCCTCTTGTGCCTAATTTCCACTAAAAAAATGAAACTTCAGGAGAGATGCCCTTATAGATTTTTTTTTCAAGACCTTATTTCACGCTGTAGTCTCACTAAATATATGGAAATTGATTGTTCAATAACAGAAGTTATACATGTCAGAAGTGTAGCAAAGCGTAAAATCTTTTTAGGATTTGTCCTAACAACAATTACGGTTTAAGGAATTGGAATGGCTAGATTTTATCTACCACTTTTAAAATTTGTAGAAAACACTAATAATAAAGACTAACCCCTAACAGTGGTTTTTAAATTTTTAATCATATATTTTTAATTTTTAACTTTTAATTTTTAATTTTATTTATTTATTTATTTATTTATTTATTTATTTATTTATTTATTTATTTATACAGTGGTTTTCTTAATTATTGATGCTACTTACAACTTTAGCACAGGCTGATATTCAACGTTACCTCCCTATATCACCTAAATACATACCATTAGAAATAACCCGTGATTAAATTTCATTCTCTGACTTATCTAGGCATTTAACGTAACAAAATAATTTAAATATAGAACGTTGAAAAGAAATGTTCAAAGCAACTTTTGGAAATAGTGTTAGTTAATGTGTATTTTAATCCCCTGAAGGGAAGTGCTATGTGCCCTTATCACATGCCTTCTTAGACTATGACTTGTTAAGCTTAACTCTTCTGTTCTGCCTTGAAATTTATAGAAATATTGCAATAGTCGTCGTAAGCTGTAGTTGTGTGTGATCACTCATGGCCTGTATTCCTCTACCCCCCGCTTAGATGTGATCTTAAATCAACTGATAAGCTTTATTTTCCACGGCAGTTTTAGATTCACAGTGGAAAGCGTGGAGTTCCCACATTCCCTCTGCCCCCCAGCGTGTAAACCCCCAGCACTGTCGACATCCCCCATTCGTTCTCACTGGTGAACCTACACAGACCCATCCGGTAGCACCCAGAGTCCATCGTTTACCTTAGGGTTCACGCTGGGTGCCGGACAGTCTCCGGATTTGGACAACTGTACGATGGCAGGTATGTGTCATTACAGCATCACGCAGAATAGGGTCACGGCCGTAGGATCCTCTCTGCTCCGCTCACTCATCCCTTCCTCCCTCCCTCCGTCCCCAGAACCTCTGGCAACCACCGATCGTTTTCCTGGCTCCCTAGCTGTGTCTTTCCAGAATGCCACCTAGTTGGGATCACACGGTTACGTGGCTTCTTCCAATTGGCTTCTTTCGCTTCTAACATGGGTTGTCTCCTCCACGACTTTGTGGCTTGACAGCTGCTTTCTGATGCCGAGTAACATCCCATTGTCTGCAGGTACCGACGCTATTTATCCACTCACCGTCCTTTAGCGTTTATGTGTAAAGCTGCTGTACACATCCACGTGCAGGTTTGCCCATGGACAGGTTCTCAGCTCCTTTGGTCTAGTGAAGACCAGCACGTGCGATTGCTGGGGGATAGGAAGGGTATGATTGGGGTCTGAGGAACTGCCCACTGTCCCAGAGTAGCTATACTGTGCCCAGTGAGTAAGGTTCCCGTTGGCCCACGTCCTGCTATTCCACGGTGTTGTGATTTATTTTTAAAGCTTTTATTTGCAGATTTTGCCATACATTTTTGTTGTGGTTCAAAAAAAAAGTGATCAAAGGAGATGTAGAATAGAAAATCTTAAATTTTTTTCTTTCTTTCTTTCTTTTTTTTTTTTTTTTTTAAGATTTTATTTATTTATTAGAAACAGAGAGAGGGGCAGAGACCCAGGCAGAGGGAGGAGCAGGCTCCATGCAGGGAGCCCGACCCCAGGACTCATCCCAGGACCCGGGGTCACGCCCTGGGCCGCAGGCAGGCGCCCAAAGGTCATTCAATGTAAAAAGCGCTCACGGATGAATAGGAAGGATCCGCAGTCCGTCCTTCCCGAAGGGCTGTCGTGGGGGTGTCTCCCCCCCTCCGTGTGCCCGTGGGGCCGTGAGCCCAGGTGCTGCGGATGCTGCAGGTCGGGCCTCGGGTCCCGTGTCCCGCATCCGAGGCGGCCGCGGGCCTGGTTGCTCTCGAGGGGCCCGAGGGAGCGGCGCGGGGCCTCCACCCGGGGTCCAGGCGGCGGGAGGCCCACGAGGCCCCGTGGGCACCGGCAGGTGGATGCGGCTGCGCGGCCTGCATGGGGGAGTGGGCGTGGAGGGTGAGTGCGGAGGGTGGGTGCGGGTGCAGAGGGTGGGTGCAGGTGCGGAGGGTGGGTGCAGAGGGTGGGTGCAGGTGCAGACGGTGGGTGCAGGTGCAGAGGATGGGTGCAGAGGGTAGGTGCGGGTGCAGAGGGTGGGTGCAGGTGTGGAGGGTGGGCGTGGAGGGTGGGTGCAGGTGCAGAGGGTGGGTGCAGAGGGTGGGTGCAGGTGCAGACGGTGGGTGCAGGTGCAGAGGATGGGTGCAGAGGGTAGGTGCGGGTGCAGAGGGTGGGTGCAGGTGTGGAGGGTGGGCGTGGAGGGTGGGTGCAGGTGCAGAGGGTGGGTGCAGAGGGTGGGTGCAGGTGCAGAGGGTGGGTGCAGGTGCGGAGGGTGGGCGTGGAGGGTAGGTGCAGGTGCAGAGGGTGGGTGCAGAGGGTAGGTGCGGGTGCAGAGGGTGGGTGCAGGTGTGGAGGGTGGGCGTGGAGGGTGGGTGTAGGTGCAGAGGGTGGGTGCAGAGGGTGGGTGCAGGTGCAGACGGTGGGTGCAGGTGCAGAGGATGGGTGCAGAGGGTAGGTGCGGGTGCAGAGGGTGGGTGCAGGTGTGGAGGGTGGGCGTGGAGGGTGGGTGCAGGTGCAGAGGGTGGGTGCAGAGGGTGGGTGCAGGTGCAGAGGGTGGGTGCAGGTGCGGAGGGTGGGCGTGGAGGGTAGGTGCAGGTGCAGAGGGTGGGTGCAGAGGGTAGGTGCGGGTGCAGAGGGTGGGTGCAGGTGTGGAGGGTGGGCGTGGAGGGTGGGTGCAGGTGCAGAGGGTAGGTGCGGGTGCAGAGGGTGGGTGCAGGTGCGGAGGGTGGGTGCAGAGGGTGGGTGCAGGTGCGGAGGGTGGGCGTGGAGGGTGGGTGCAGGTGCAGAGGGTAGGTGCGGGTGCAGAGGGTGGGTGCAGGTGCGGAGGGTGGGTGCAGAGGGTGGGCGCAGGTGCGGAGGGTGGGTGCGGGGGTGGGCGCGGGGTGCTGAGCGCGGCCGCACCCCTGCGTCTCCTCCCGCCTCCTGGAGCCGCGGACTGTGCCGTGTTCCTGCGCGAGGATGGGGCCGGCCGGCGACACCGGGGACCTGCAGTCGCGAGGCCGGGCCGGGGTGCTCGGGGCCCTGCCGGGGCACCTGCCGTCGTAGGGCACCTCACCCGGGATGGGGGGACCCGCTGGGGGGGGGGCGGCTGGTGCGAGGCTCAGCGCGGCCCCGCGGGCCCTTGTTCTGGAAGCGCCGCCCGGGGGGGGGGGTTGGGGGGGGGTTTGCAGCTCCTGCGGGGCCGGGCGGGCCGGGCGGTGACCGGGACCCCCTGGACCTCTTCCCGCTTCCAGCACCGCGGGCACCTGCCCAGGTGGGACGAGCAGAGCACCGCAGGCTAGTCCCGGAGCCCCCACGGCTACACCTGGCCTATGCCTCAAAAATCATTTTTTCCTTGAATTACCTGATTTAACCCATCGAATCCCCCCTCTGGCCGTGTAAAACCTGCTCTTTTAGAAATTAAAGAGAGATTTCACCCCCTCCCTGGCCGAGGAATCATTGGCTGACATTTATAATATTTTCTTGCAGCCCATTATCCCTTTACATTCAGCTGCGAATAGTTTTTGAGTCACGTTTTTATTCTATCTCTTGATGATAAGATTTTTTTTTTTTTTTTGGATAAGAATTTTAAGGAGGGGCCCCTGGGTGGCTCAGTCGGTTGGGCGTCTGCCTTTGGGTCAGGTGGTGGCCCCAGGATGCTGGGAGGGAGCCCCGTGTAGGGCTCCTTGCTCAGTGTCTCCCTCTCCACCCTGCTCATACTCTCTCTCTGTCAAATAAATACATAGATACACAATTTTTTTTTAAAAAAAAGGATTTTAACGAAACAATTTAAAAATGTAACCGGTTTAAAAAAAAATAAAGATGTGGTTGGTTGAGATGAACAGGTGTTTATTGGGTGCCTACGACGTCCGCTGCGGCCCAACCAGCCAAGTGCCCCCACTCGTGCTTGAATTTCCGTACTAGGTGAGGTTTCCCTTTCCCTTCAATATTCATGCAACACGATGGAACGCGTCAACTGCCCTCCTGAAAATGTCTCACTGTTAATAATTTGCATTTTCATGCCTTTGAGAATTTTCTGAGATGTGCTTCTGTCTCCACAGTTGTCATCGTTGCGTTGGCCCATCAGAACCACTGGGTGGCAGCAAAAGAACATAGAAGATTTTCTATCTTGCTTTTGTGCGCACAGAAATCCAGGGAAAGCTGTTTTTTGAATTTCATGGGTGATGGGGAGAGAAATAGGTGATTAAAACTTGACGTGTAACCGGCGCAGGCGACGCACCAGCACCCCTCACCACGAAACGTATGTTACTGTGGGTAGAAAACATTAAATATGTGCTTCCTGCTACCAGAGCCACGTTATAAAATCCTCCTTTCAGTTCCCTTCAGTCATGAGCGCATCTTTCAAGATTCCTGCGCAGTTACTTTTCTATTTATAAGGGTGAAGAGGAAAAACCCAAGCCAGATACTAAGAAAAACTTGTTTTGTGAGAAACTCGTGAACAGAGATTTCGACTGTCAAGCAACAATGGGAAGGAGTCATTTTCTTGACAGTGTGTTTTAAAGAACATTCTTGGAAGAAGACTAATTGAATTTGGAGTCCTTGCTCATAGACAAAAGTTTGTTTTGCCTCGTCTTTTCAAAAAGAGGGGGAAAAAATCACTTAGCAAGCAGCTTTTAAGTAGTAGTTCTGGTCTCTTTGGAGGATTTCGTCCGTTCCTATAAAGTCACAAATGGCTCAGGTCCAAGCTGAGCTCACCTTACGTATGATGCACAGGCTCCAGCTAAAAATGTGAGGTGGTCCCGAGGCAGGGGCAAGGGAACAAACACTTGTTTTATTTTCATTTTTATACGTATACTTGAAATCTGTTTAGGTGAAAAAACACGGCTTCCCTTTTCTCCCCAAAGTTTTAAGGCAAAATACTTTAAAAAGAATCTTGTTCTTTGAAATTTAGACAAAAATATGCTTAGCTTATCTGAAAGCTTCTCAATGAGTTATGCAAAGCATTAAGTGCAGAATGAAAAGTTTGCTTTTGTCCAGAGGGCTGGGTATTGAGCAAGACGGGGTGTCATTCTGGGGCTTATTCCCAGAGGGTCTTGGAAGAACAGTGTGTACGTTTCTTCCCGTTGAGCTTCGGATCTTCCGGTTGTGCTTGGAGGCTGAGCCATGCTCGATCTTATTTCTTGTTGGCAACATGACCATTGCCTCTTGGTGTGTGTATGACGTAGATCAGTGAAGCTTATGCTAGCTGACCCTTAGTGGAGATGAAGTTTAGGAAAAATAGGAACGTTTTCCCCCACACTGAGTATAGGGCCACCAGAGTCTTGATGTTCACTTTTCCTTTAACCACGACTCAAAGGAGGGGTTAAAGGAAATCTGCGGTTATTTGTGGGTGCCGAAACCCCAACCTGAAACTATAGGTGATAACGCTCTGGCTTGGACTCTGGCCATCAGTGACTGCTGTGGACCCAGAACAAGGACCGAGAAATAATTATTTTCACTATTTCCTCCCCTTGGAGCAGATTTGTTGTTGTTGCTGGAGGGGGGTGTGGGAGTAGGGAAGGGGAAGCATTTATATTGTCCCAATGCAAGATAGGTTTGCGTGAGATGTACTTAGTTTCTTCTTTAGAATTTATGTAGAGGGACACCTGGGTGGCTCAGCGGTTGAGCACCTGCCTTCAGCTCAGGGTGTAATCCTGGAGTCTCGGGATCGAGTCCCACATCAGGCTCCCTGCGTGGAGCCTGCTTCTCCCTCTGCCTGTGTCTCTGCCTCTCTCTCTCTCCCTGTCTCTCATGAATAAATAAATAAAGTCTTAAAAAGGAATTATGTAGAGTCACTATGATGTTTGCTATTTCTTGTAGTCCGCAGTATTCGAGGGCCAGAGGGTCGTAAATCCTCTTGGGAAATTTCTGGGAAAGAAAGTTCTATACACTTGCTCAGTAATAATCGGCCATAAATTTCTTCTTATATATAAAATGTATAAATTTATAATCATGTTCTTCAATATACTAAGGGCAATTATGAATATGATGAAAGAAAGTTTGTTTTGAAAGTAAGAGATGGTAAAAGTAAAGGCTGAAGCGAAACATAACTTGTAGTTGTGTTTACAGACTATAGAGACCCTCTCTTTCAGTTTTCAGGATTTGTTTTGTTCCAGGTTTAGTATTTGTACGGCTGTTTTACATTTTGTGGAATTTGATAATCCAGTGTTAAATCACCAATTCTTAAAATTGAAGTAAATATCTGAATAGAATATTTTTTAGTGTGAATTGAAGAACATCAAAAGGAATATTATAACACAGCTTCAATTTCTTGATTCTGTCACTGACAGTTGACTTTGAATAAATCACTAAAATTATGCATATAAATCTCCATGTACAAAGTGGGCACAGCCATACCCATCTTTTCTCATCAACTATACAAATCCAAATGACAAGGATTCAGGTTTTTGGAAGATAATGCTATTTAAAATGCTACATGGGCAGCACTAAAATTATGATGACATTTTATAACAAAACTGGGCAGATTTGACGGAGAGTTTCTCTTCTAGTCTGTTCTCTATTTTCTTTGTACCAATAGGGTTTCTAAGTGAATAGTTGAAGAGGTCATTTGGGGAGGTTAGGGCTCTCAGACTTTGCACTTGCCAGCTTCTTTGCTTGAAGCCTGACTCTGGAGCCTTACGCACTCTGGAGACTTAAGATTTTACTAGGTTGTTTGAGAATATGGGCCAATCCTTAGAGTCAGGTAGTGAGGAATTTCTAACAAAGGAAAAGGCAGTGTATTATATGAGAAAGTGTCAGTCCTTCCTCTAATTCATTTGAAGAAAGAAGGCCACACTACAAGGAAGAGATTCTCCCTATATTTGTTACAAATGAAAATTGTTCCCTTTGACTTCAGAGCAATGTCTGGAGTCAGCTACTCTCAGCACTGGCTCCTCATGGGCATCATTCTTGAAACTAAAAAAAAAAATCCCCACCTTGGACTCAGGTCCCACCAGAGACGAACAAATCAGGCCTTTTGGGCATGGGGCCCAGGCATTAGTATTGTCTGAAGCTCCTCAGGATGTATCATGACTATGCAAGGTTGAGAAGCACTGATCTAGACACTGTAATGGAAAGTAGCAATTTTGCAAAAGTCTTAAATGAGAGGACAGTCTTCAACATCCATTCCTTTGTTCTTGCTTTTATTATCTCACTTTTTCAAAGCAAACGTATAATTTGAAGACAAACAAAAATATGTAACAAAAATGTGCTCAGAGTCCACACATCTTGTCAGTTAACTGTGGTCCTTCGTGGGACAATTCCAACTTGGCTCTGCCACCGTGAGAGATGGGGCGATTCCTTCCATCCTACCCTTCACCATGCCATTGAAAGGAGCTTAAAAACGAACATAAAATTCATCTGAGTCGTCTCAGACACTGCTAAAGTTCTTAGGTATTGACACAAAATGAAAGAAATCTTTTGCCCCAACTTGAACATGAACCCATTCAGTAATTGCCACAGGTTTGAACAAATTGGTGGCTTTTCTATTCTGAGATGATCAAAAAAAAAAAAAAAAAAAAAAAGAAAAGAAGAAAGGAAAATAAGCCCTCCTCAAAACATTCAAATAATGATAATTGTATATATACACAAACAAAAACACATTCGCAGGATATCTGTTGTAGAATCTAGTCTCTCATTATGTGGACCTGGGAGATAGACAGGGATTCTGGACTTGGGTTGGCCGTGGTTAGCTGGGGCCCTAAACATTTCTTTTATCCTCACGTAGCTTCAGTTTCCTTATTTATAAAAGGGGGTCGCACCTATGATTCTGGCAAGTTGGGAGATCTTATTTGCTACTTCTACAATCCTTATCCACTTCTGAAATCAACCCTGCTGTAAAGAGATTTGAAGTTCCAATTAACTATAGCCTTGTTTCAGAAAAATTCTAACCACAGGTGATAATATTTGCTGGGTGAGTAGAAAAGAAGATTGATGTCATTTACTACCAATTGCATTTGTCCCTTTTTATGAGGAAGATAATGCAGACATTGGATTAAATTTCAAGACTGTCTTAGACACATTACACAGAGAGCTGGGAAATATTCTTTTCACTGATTATATTATAGACACTAATGTTTAATATGACACATAAATCAGTAAAGTACACGAGCAAGAGTCTGACATACTTTAAAAAAGAATGTAGCAATATACTTATATATTTGATATATAGTTGGTACCCAACAAATATTTGTTAAATGTGAGTGAATTTGAAAGGTTAAAAGCAATTTCTCAGTCTCAAATGCTCATTTGAAGAGGTTTTAAAAGATCGGTGTTTTTTGGTCATAAAATGTGTTTTCGATTTGGATTTTCTTAAATGGTTGAAATTTGAGTACGATGAAATCGGGCAAACATCATGGGGCAGAAATGGCGATTTTTAATTAGATAGTGCTTGGGCTAATAACTTACAATAATCAGTTTTGAAAAGTTTGCAAAAGTTACAGCAAGCTTTAGAATATCTTTAAGCCATTTTATTAAAACTGTACTCTCAATGAAGAACTCCAAGTTTGTTCTTCCTATGGAGTGTCCATCTAGTTATTCCTGTAGTTAGTTATATCAACTGTGATAAACTTTGTGGCTATGAAGCACAGTTTTATTTAGATTTTGAAGAAAATGGAAGTCACATTAATAATATTCTGATATAACCATTTGCTTAAATTAATACTTTTAAAAGACATTATTTTGGTCAAGTGAGTTTGTGGTTATTTTGGATTAAATGATTATAAATTGAGGAACCACTTGGGAATAGGAGGAATTAGCAAGCTTTTTGTTTTCCTAGCTCCTCTTATTTAAGACTAAAAAGAAAAGAAAATTATGTTTAAATGTCTTCTATTTTAATAATGGTGGGCAGAGTCATTCGGACTGACCTTCCTGCTGAGTCTAACCTGAAAATTTGGATCCAAACCAGCAAACAAACAGACAAAAACTGTGTTACAATCCCAGAAAGTGAACAAAATAGCAAAGATTGTCAATGCCAGAATCTAGAGATAGGGCAAGACTCAGAGGGTGGTCTTGGAGCTGAGTCTGCTTTTCTCCCAGTTCTTGGAGATAGGAGGCCAAGAGGTCAGGGGTCATGCAGTAGTTTGATGCCCTATGAAGTTAATGCTGCAGTGACTGGTGTCCAAGGCCCATCAAGGTTGAGAAAGAGTTCTAGTGCCTCCTGCCCCACATTGATTTGGGACTACAAAGGGTTGCACTCCAGGAGCAGAAAAGGGTGAATGGGAAGTTGGCCCAGGGTGCTAGTATTTCTAGGCACCCAGTGAAGAAAATATAAATCCGTCCTGGAGAAACAATATCATTATCCAATGCCTCAAATTACTTCTAAAAGGAATTTTGCAAAAACGGTATTTAAGGCATAATAAAAAATATACAGACAGGAGACGTGAATGAAAGCCAACAGAAACAACGCTATGGAAATAGACTCACAAGGGTGCCAGATGTTAGAATTTTCAGATATAGAATTCAAAATAAACATACCTACTTTGGAGAAGGTGGTAAAGGACACAATGGAGAAGTTAGGCAGATGTGGAACCTATACGAGAAAAGACCAAATAGAAAATCTGGAACAGAAAATTTAATAATGAATTTGGAATATCTCAGTCGATTGACACAACTGATGAGAGAATTAGTGAGCTGCCTGAGGGGTTAAAGTCAATCTCTAGAGTGAAATTTGTAGAAACGAAAAGAATGGAAAATTGGAATAGTGGATAGAAGACATGGAGGATGAAGTGAAAAGCTCTAACTTATGAGTAATTATAGTTCAATAAGGAGAGAAGAAAGAGAATGGAGTAGAAGCAAATCTGAATAAACTAGATGTAAGAATTTCCCATAGCTGATGAAATTCATCAGCCCACAAAGGTTGCCTACAACTCTGAAACAAGGCATATTATGATAATATTACTGAAACCAAGGGTAAAAAAGGAAAGCAAGGTTAAAAAAAGATAAATTGTCTTCAAAGAAACAACAATTAAACTGATGGCTGACAAATGATGGAAACTAGAAGACAAAATCACAATATGTGTAAAATATGACAAAATTACACAATATGTGTAAAATATGACAAAATCATATTTTAAAGTGCTAGAAAAAAACCCATTAGTAACCTAGAATTCTAAGCCTTTTGAAAAGATCACCGATGAATAAAAATATAGAGAATCTAGGCAAGAACTAAATTTAGAGAATTTGTCAGCAGATTCATGCAGAAAGAAATTCTAAAGGGTTTTCTTTCGGCAGAAGAAAATTAATTCAGATGGAAGTTTGGGAAGAATGAAGACTATTCCTCCCAAAAGAAAGTATATTGGTAAATATAAATGAATACTAATGGTATAAAACAATAATAAAAAATTTAAAAAATAAAAATAAAACAATAATTAAATGGTCTTACGGGGGTTTAAATAGATAAATCAATTAAATAAACCATATAAAATACACGACAAATTGGCATGTAAGTTGTTAAGGGAAGAAACATGGAATTAAAGTATTTCAAGGTATTTTGTCCATCAGAGGGTGAGAGCAGCAATTAGTATTAGAGTTTGGTAAGTCAAAGGATGCAGGTTGCTATCTAGAGTCACACTAAAAGAGTACATGACTTCTGAACTAATGGGCAAGTATTTGGAATAATAAAAAATATTTTAAAAGATTGAATCTGAAAGGAAAGAAGAAAAAGAGAAGCACAGAACAGGTGGGACAAGTAAAGAATCCTTAGTAAGGTAGTAGACTTAATAGGAAAGAATCGGTCACTGCATCAAAAATAAATGGACTAAAATTATCAGTTGTATAAAAATTTTGAGGGATCCATCTAAAACATAAGGATACAGAAAAGTTAAGTAAAAGGATGATAAAATGTTTGATGTATGGGAAAGATGTAAGAATTCTCATTTCATGTGTAACAATATAATATCAAATACATGAAGCAAAAGTTGACAGATTAAAAGTAATAGGGAAACTGACACTCTTAGTTCCTGATGTTCACATACTTTTGCCAGTAATTGATAGAATAAGCAGAAAAACAATTGTAAAGGAGTAGAAATTTTGAGTGATGTAATTAATAAACTTGATCTAATTGACGTATAGAACACTGAATATCCATAGAATTCTTTTCTTTTTTTTTCTTTTTTTAAAATTTTTATTTATTTATGATAGTCACAGAGAGAGAGAGAGAGGCAGAGACATAGGCAGAGGGAGAAGCAGGCTCCATGCACCGGGAGCCTGACGTGGGATTCGATCCCGGGTCTCCAGGATCGCGCCCTGGGCCAAAGGCAGGCGCTAAATCGCTGCGCCACCCAGGGTTCCCCATAGAATTCTTTTCAAACCCACATGGAACATTTTTTTTTAAATTAATTATAGACCATAAAGCAAATTTCAGTAAATTTCAAATACTTGAAATTAAATAAAATCTATTCTCTGATCACAACATAAACTTGAAAGGTAACTAGATAATTAGCTAGAGAAAGATTACTAGGAGTTTCCCATGTCCTTGAAAATTAAGAATTATACTTCTAAATAATCAGTGAGCCAAAGAAGAAATCATAAAGAAAATCAGGAAACATTCCGAACTGAATGAAGATGTGATATAATGTATGGAATGCAGCTAACATAATAGATAGAAGGAAACTTGTCGCCTTACGTATTTCTATTAAAAGAGAAGAAAATCTGAGCCAGTAATCTAAGCTGTTACCTCAAGAAGCTGGTAAAAAAAAATTAAATCATATCCAGAGAAGAAGATAAAAAGAAATAATAAAGAGTAGAAATCTATGAAATAAGAGACAAATGTATAATAGAGAAAAATCAATGAAGCTAAAAATTAATAAAATCATTGGTAATAAAGACCTAGGAAAAAACAGGTAACGTACAGATAATCAATGCCAGGAGTGGAAAAGGGGACGTTACCATAGATCATCTCAGTAGATGCAGCATAAACATCTGACGAAATTTCAGCATCGATTCATGATAAAATCTGTGGGTGAACTAGGGACCGATGGGCACATCCTCAGTCTGAAAAGAGTGATTACTAAGAGCCTGCTGCAAAGTTTGGGGAAAAAGTTAAGAAAAAAGTAAAGGTATAAGGACTGAAAAATAAGAAAAACTGCCTTTATTTGAAGATGGCAGGATTATGCACATAGAAGATTGGAAGAAATCTACAAATAAATGTATTTCACAAATCACTTAAAAATACCAGTTACTGGTAATAAATGCAGAAAACTTGCTGCAAGTCCTATTCTGGACTGGATGTTTGTGTCTCCCGCCCCCCTCCACCCCTCCCTCCCTGCCTGCCAAATTCCCGTTGAAATCCTCTGCTCCCTAGCCCCAGGGCTGTATTTGGAGATAGGGCCTCTAAGGAAGTAATTAAGGTTAAATGAAGCCACAGGGGTGGAGCCCTGATCCCATAGGATTAGTGTCCTTCTGAGAAAAGACGCCAGGGAGCTCTCTCGTTGCTGGCTCTCTCTGCTCTTCCTCAGAGGAGAGGCTGTGTGAGGTCACAGGGTTGTCGTCTGCAAGCCGGGAGGAGATTCCCACTAGGAACCGAATTGGCTACCCCTTGATCTTGGCCTTCCAACCTCCAGAATTGTGCAAACATGAATTTCTGTTGTGAAGCCACCCAGTCTATGGGGTTTCAGTATGGGCGGCCCCGGCTGCACAGTACAGCCTCTCTTCAGAAAACTGTACAGAATTATTGAGAGCCTTTAGGGTAGACTTAAATAAACGTACTATAGCAGTTCATGGTTTGGAAGATAATCTCTTCCAAAGTGTTCTACAGACGTACTTCTCAAACTTTACTGCGCACACCAATTATCAAGGGATCTTGGTTTAATGAGGTCTCTGATTGAGGGAGTCTGGCACGGGGCTGAGACTCAGCCTTCCTGACAGGCTGGAAGGTGATGCTGATGCTGCAGGGCCCTGAACCACGCTGACTACCAAGGAGGTGTAGATCCACTGAAATCCCACTTTTTAAAAAATTTTTTTTCTATTTTTTTATTTTTTTAATTTTTATTTATGATAGTCACAGAGAGAGAGAGAGAGAGAGAGAGAGGCAGAGACACAGGCAGAGGGAGAAGCAGGCTCCATGTACCGGGAGCCCGACGTGGGATTCGATCCCGGGTCTCCAGGATCGCGCCCTGGGCCAAAGACAGGCGCCAAACCGCTGCGCCACCCGGGGATCCCCTGAAATCCCACTTTTTTGTGTGTCCAGGTGGTCTCCCCCTTTCCCTCTCCGTTCTATCAGCTAGCCAAGTGACTTCTCCAGTTCTCAGCATATGCTCTACTTCTTTTCCTCTGTGGATCCCCTCCTTCTTGCAATGGATTATTTGACGTAAAATTAGAGATCGTATCACATCACCTGTAAATACTCGGTAGAAATCTTTGTAAGGAGTAACTATCGTGTAGTTGTCACATCTAAAAAAAAAAAAATTGACGTTATTTCTCAAAAGTCATCAAGTATGTAGAAAGGTTTCAAATCTCCTTGTTTTCTCATAATTTATCAAGAAACTGATATTCTTTTTCCTCGATGATGTGGTTTAATATGTTCCTCTGTAAAATAGTAATTGATCTAGATGAGGCTTTGTGAGATTGGGCTCCGACTCTATTTTTTTGCAGGGACACTTTGTAGGGGGTGGTGTATGGGTCCCCTGGCACCCAACAGAAGACACACGACATCTGTTTCTATTTTCATGACATTAAGATGGATCAGTTGTTCACCTACGGATCTTCGCAGCCAATGGTTATAACTGCCCACGTACATGATTTCATTAGGGGTTACAAGATGGTCATATTCTAATCTTATTATTCCTTATTTATTTATTAGGTGGCATTCCTCTTTTCCTGAACAGGAATTTTCTCTCGTCAGCTATCGTTACCCGGAGGTATATAGTCTGTATAGAAAAGCAGAAGAAATGCTGGATTCCTTTCCTTTGTCAGCCTTTAGAATAATGAGTTGATTCTCAAGCATTTTTAAGAGGCAACTAATTTATTAAAAAGTATCACTATCAACTCTGGATTCTTTTTACTTTTACTGTGCTTCCGTTTTTCGTAGGTATTACTCTTCTTGAGTGTCCAGTTGTTCTGTCTTTGGCCAGTGGGAGCCTTTCCGGGGTTTCTGCTGCCTACTTGGGACGTGACCTCAATAAGTCTGCAGCCTCAGCCCAGTTCACTGCTTAGCGTTTATATTCTTGTCTGGTCCACAGAGATACTTTTTGGGGGGGGGTGGGGGGTGTTTAAACCCAAGTTTATACTCATGTTTCTCTGTCTTTACACTTTATCGTTGCTTTCATTATGGAACAGGGTGGCGAATCAAAGCATCACCTCCCTGCACTCCCTTGAGTAAAAAGTCCAAAAAGAAGCTTCGGAATGACCATCCATCCATTTGTAAGATGCCCTAAACAGATAAACTGACATTTCAGATAATAGGACAAAAGTTTTGTGATCATGAGACACACATAAGGAGATGAAGGGTCCAGAAAAGGCCGGGCTGAAGACTTGGGGTCTTGATCACAGTGGTGGGAGGAGGAACCGGAAACCAGAATTCCGTGTTTGCTCTGGACATTTCGCCCCTGGTCACTTGTAGAAAAATATTTGTCAGCCTCACCCTAGAAGGTGAGTTTTAACCATTCTCAGCAAGTTGTATTTTGCCCTCTTTGAGTTTTAGCTTAAAGGACTCTTTCTGGTGATGTTTACCCATAGATTCTTGGATGAGGTAACCCATATATCTGGTGTTGGGAGCAAGCCAAGGTGCAACAACTGTCCTCTGAGGCTTATTTTTGTTGGAATGTGCTTTTTTACTCTGCAGTGACATAGCTGATATTTTAAGCTCTTGAGCTGACACTGTAGAAACAATCTACTCATGTTCTAATTTTTAAGAAACTCCTTTATTTAGTTTTCATTAATTATTGAATAGCTAATATTTCAAAAAGATGAGTGTTTCTAGCTAAAATGATACATATTTTATGCTGAATGATGGTGCCTGAAATATGTTTATTAATTTAAAAAGACGCGCGCGCGTGTGTGTGTGTGTGTGTGTAAAGTTTTGTTTTGGGTTTTACTACTATCATCCTTATCTGGCATCACAAAAATCTCTGCACTTTTGTCCTTTCCAAATGTTCATGACTGACCTTTCAAACAGGGCTAAGGAGTAAATAAATGAATATGTACATCGATAAATCATAATTGCCTTTGAGGTGCTTTTGAAACCTGAAAAATGGACTGGGTGACGGGCACTGAGGTGGGCACTTGACGGGATGAGCGCTGGGTGTTATTCTATGTGTTGGCAAACCGAACACCAATAAAAAATAAATTTATTAAAAAAAAAAGAAATCTGAAAAATGTCTTTAAATTATTTTTATTAAGTTTAGAATAACTGATAACTCCCTTGCGGTAGGAAAGATGCTACAGTTAATCCTACCCTGCTGCCTCATTTTCCTGAATCGTATTATAATTTAAATCCGCTCACCTGTGTTAATTAATGCAATTGAAACAAGTTCAGTTTCTCTTGTGCGTATTAGTGGAGGTTCAGACTAGTGGGCATAAAAAAGTAATGCGGGGGAAAAAAAAGGGGACGAAGTATTTGATGGTTGGTAAGGCTCAGAGTTCCCATTACGTTGTATATGAGTCCACAAGACTCCAGACTTTGGGAAGTGAGATCTCGCCAAAGGGACTGGGTAGCTTCAGTGCCCCAGTGATGACTGAACTCAATTTCCACGTCACGTTCTTGTCTCTGCTTGAGTTACTTTGCTAATAGATTTTTTCGAAAATTGAAGCTTGGGTAATACTTTTTATAAGTTTGACTTTTCAAACTTTATAGACAGGTGATCCAAAGCCAGGCAGGAAGTTTAGGAAACCGGGATCTCTGCCTCGGCGTCCTCATCCTGTCCAGTCCAGGAGCTTGCTGCAGTCACTAGGGACGCGCCTGAGAGGACCCCCTGATTTGGAGCGTTGTGGCACGTGGGAGGACAGATCCACGAGGATGGTGCTACCGACACTGCAAGGTAGATCGTCTCTATCTCGTGTTGGTTGGGGTGAAATATGATTTTGAACTGCCTTGTTCAAGTCAGATAGCGTCATTGCAATCAAAAGCTACATTTAATCCTAATTTTTTGATGACACTTTTTGCATTTCCCTCCGGTATTGTAGGTTTCTGAGGGTTTTATTCTCGCTACTGATGGCATTAAGTCCTCACTGTAAATATTCAAACGTGAGAGAGATGCAAGGTAGAGAAGGAGCACACCTACCAATCCCGCTGCAGTAGAGGCAGCCTTAGCCACGGAGGCCCATCAGTTCCACGCGCAACTTCCAACTGTCAGCACCTGAGAGTCTTGCGTGAGGCTTCTGCTTACGGGCTTAGCGGACCTGCGCTTGGGCCAACTGCAAGTGCTGGGGGATCAGTTGCCCTTGGGAGCCCTCAACCCTGACTGACAGGATATGTGAGTAAATAGCGCTGCTTCCTTCCCCCTTTGGGACAATGTTCTAGATTTTTCTCAGCATTCCCTGGTGGGATTAAGCTTCCGTTGTCTACACTGGTAAATTAGCTTGATAACATCACCCTCTCATGGCTTCCTCCCCTTCCTGTCTGCTCCACGGCCCTACTCCTTTTCCCTGGGATTACCTCCCAAATGAAGCATCCCTTCCGGGAGGACCTAACGTAAGTTACCCATCTTCCGAGGATGATGCCAGGACTTCAAATTCTCATTCTTGTCATGTGCAAGTGAAGGATCAGTGCTGTTCTAGGGGCTTTCTTGAGTGCTGTCAGGGTGGGAATATAGCCAGAGATTCTCCTGTTCGTAGGAGAACCTGTTACCATCCTGTTCTTTGGGAGTTGGGTTGTCCATTCCCTCTGGTCAGTCATCTATCAGGGTTTCTCCGACCTGGCACCATTGACATTTGGAGTAATATTTTGTTATGGGGGCTGACTTATGCTTTGTTCAATGTTTGGTGGAATCCTTGGTTTCTATCCACTAGATGTCAGGAGCATCCCTCACCCCGGTTGGGATAATCAAAAACATCTCTGAACATCGCCAAATGTCGCTCGGGGCCAGAGCTGCCCCCAGTTGAGGACCGTTGAGTTAGAGCAAGTGCATATGGGTCGAATGTGGCCAGTTTATTTGCTGTGCTTGAAGGTTTTCTGGTCACCTAACAGGAAGGAAAACACAGATTGAAGATGACCTGAAAAGAGTCTTTAGAGTTACCCTTTTGTGTCAGAGTTACCTCTTTCCAATAAAGCAGGAATAAAAGGAATATATTAGAAGAAGTCTTGTATGGGAAGGAGGGTTCGTTGGTGGTGGTCCTGAGTCTGGGGAAAGCGAGCATCTTTCGAGAAAGTAGTGGCTGGCTCGTGTCCTGATGGAAACTGGGAAGTTGCCACTGAGTTTCTTCAAAAAGAGGGATCTCATGAAGACCCTGGTCCTGGATTGCAAACTGAGTAAAGGGTCTTAAACTCTCTAGTTATGCCTTTGTATTCAAGGCTGTGGGTTCAAGCTTCCCTGGGAAAGGAAGACACCAAACCACCGTCAACCATAGCATGGGCACAGGCAGCAGCCTGGTCTCCCATAAAGAACAAGTAAAGATTAAGTTCCTGGGGTGTCTAAGAAACATGTGGGCACGGCCCGGTGTAGCTCAGAGAAATGGTATCGACTAGGAGGGGAGCAGTAAACCTGCATCCCAGGGCAAGCCTGGGTGGAGGTGGAGGGGCAAGGGTCTGGGAATACGGGGAACAACAGGAATTCCCTGGGGATTGCCTCCAGGGTCGTGCAGGTGGATAAAAAGTGGATGTTTCTACCTGCTGCGTTTCCAGTTTGGTGCAGTGGGAAACTCAAAACCAGACCCAGACAGGAAACTGAGAATTCTTTGCACAAACAAGAGTCAATCAAATTATTTCCTAGAGCAACGTAAGGGTGGGAATTGAACAAGTGTTTGACATACTTGGTTTTCACACCAGGTGTCAGAGATAAGATAAGACTGTCCAAAGGCAGAGAAAATGCTGGGGGGAAAAGGGATAGATTATCATCTGGGTGATAGTAAAGAATTCCGACCCCTCCCGCCATTCTAGTTCTCAAATCTTGACAATTCCCTTCCTACACCCTGGGAACATATCCTAAACTTGTCTGAGCTGTACTTTTA
This sequence comes from Vulpes vulpes, assembly GCF_048418805.1. NCBI lineage: Eukaryota > Metazoa > Chordata > Mammalia > Carnivora > Canidae > Vulpes > Vulpes vulpes. The sequence continues at coordinate 95,690,326 of NC_132795.1, read as the reverse complement.
CTCACCTAAATTCTAATGAGATATCACTTCTCCTTTTTTTTTTTTTTTCCACTTCTCCTTTTCTAAGTGACTCCACCTTTTCCTCCATAGAAAACTGCGGTGGCTGATTTTATTCTCGACTTGGAATCTTGGGGGAAGGCATAGCGGTGTTACTGGAATGTCAGTCTTTTATAAAATTATTGGACCGTCGTAGGAAATAAGCTACTGCGGCTTCCGTTTCGTGGTCTACGTCAGTGCTTCTCAGAGTGGAGTTTCACAGCCGGCAGCATCACCGTCCTCTGGAGACTACGGTTAGAAATGCAAATTCTCAGGACCATCCCGACCTGCTGCATGATAGACTCTGGGGGTGGGGGCAGCAATCTCAGTTTTATCGAGCTCTCCCGGGGACTCTGGTTTACATTCCAGTTTGAGAACCACTGGTCCATGTTATGGAGGAAAAGACAAAGTGAGGACGCCTCACCCTGTAGTCCCAGGCTCCTGCTGAGACTCTTCTACCAGGCGGGGTCCTTGTCTTCACCTGGCTCCAGGCCCTGGCGAAGAGTGCCCCTCCCGGTAATTCTGACCTCCGCGTGGCACCTGTGACGTGGATGTGGGGAATGTGGGCTCCTGGGACCAAGGAGCGAGGCCTGGCCACTCTCCAGTAAAAGACACCAAGGTCCCTTGTTGGGGATGCCATGGTAAGGGCCTGCCGAACACAGCCCTGCGTGAACAGTGGTGCTGGCTTATGGAAATCCTTCCCCTGATCACTCCCCAAAACAGATCAGGATGAGAAAAACGTTCATGGTTACTGAGTTCCAGGACACGCCAGACACGGTTGGTCCTGTGTGTAAACGACAGGGAGTCAGCACAGCTCCCCGCGGTAGGCACTGGCTCTGCCCCGAGTGTTCGGGTCTCCTCCAAATTTGTATGGTGAATCTGTAACCAGACTCAAGGGCTTTGCTGCTTGGGCTCCATCGAAGGGAATACAACCCAAGGAGATGTCGGAAGCGAAGAACTTCTCAATACTTGTTACAAGTCGAGAGGCAGGGAGGTAGCCGTCGAAGGCTGTGTCCCAGGGGTGGTGCGGGCAGCTTTCCCTGGGCGCCTGGCGGAGCTGGCTCGGGCACGCGGGGTCAGGGGGCACACCTAGCGCGTCAGCAGATGTCCGATGTTCAGCAGAGGGTCAGATGTTCAAGAAGTGATGGAAAGCTCCGCCCACAGGAGCAGATCCTAGAATTATAATGAGCTGAAGGTAGCCTCAGGGTGACTGCAGGGGGCCCCTGCACAGGGCCTCAGCTCCCGTCCTGCTCAAACTGGCTCACGTAAGGGGCTCCCAGGGGAGACACCTGCCTGGGGGTCTCCTTGGCCGGAACCGTGGACCCTGCACAATAGAGCACGCTTCCATCCCTACTTTTGTCCCTTCCCCGCCTTCCTTCTGCTGATGGCTTTCAGTCCTCTTATCTGAGTAACTCTCTGTTGCAAGCTGGTTAACACATCCCGAACCCACCCACGTGCGATGGTTTGGGAGGTGAGCCCTTTCCAGATGATGAGGCTTAGATGAGAGAGGCCTTGAGGTCGGAGCCCCCATGGAGGGACGAGTGTCCTTACGAGACAGGGAAAGAGCTGCGCTCCTGCACTGTCTCCACGGTGCCAGGACGTGCGGACGTGGCCAGTTACGAGCCAGGAAGAGGCCCCTCCCAGAACCTGACCGGGCCATCGCCCTGATCGTGGACTTTCAGCCTCCAGGACTGTGAGAAATGAGCTTCTGTTAAGCTTCTCTGTCTGTGGTGTTTTGCGACGGCAGCCAGAGCTATTATCATCCCATTTTATAAATGAGAAAATAGGTTCAAAAAGGCGAAGTAATCGGCCCTGGTTAACCCAACCGTTGAGCGGCAGGTGGATCAGGCTTATGGCCTGTGTGAGTGTGTCCTTGTCAACCCGAAGATCTTAGATTTCCTGGGCAGCTGAGGGTGTAAATCCCTGCTTTGGGCTGGAACCTTAGCGGTGTGGCCTTCTTGTCTCATCAGATAGTGCTGGACTTTGGACCTTTCTCAGTATCCAGGCCTCAGTTTCCCTGGACACTACCTCCTGACTCCACCAAGCTCCCCCTCACTTTAGGGAGCAGCTATGTTACCTTGCTCAAGTGCAAAGGTAACATGTGCATGAGGCTCCTGCACAGGCCTCAGTTCTCTCCTTTCTTGGCCCAACCCTGGCATCCTTCCTACTCTCTCTCCTCAAGACTCGAGGCGCCACATTGCAGTTCTCTACCCTTCAAGACTGTGTTCTCCCCACCGCAAGGCTGCTTTTATTCACTTTAAGCAGACAGTTTAAATCCCCTAAGGGGTGGACTGCGATTTCTTTGCATGTGTGTAGTTTGTGTTTGCTTTGCTTCTCTGGTGATCGCGTCCCCTTGAGGAGCAAGGGCAACCCTGGAAACCCCTTGTATTGCAACTCGGTGAGACTAAAACAGAATTGTGAAGAGAAGGGTCCAACTGGCCAGCTTTGTGGCTGAGGGAAGGCCGGTGTGCGTGTGCGTGTGTGTCTGGTGGCGGGGGTGGGATGCTCACTGTTGGCAGAGAGGGAGCCCTGCTATTCTGGATGTATCCGTGTTTGTGTTGACATTTCATGTTTGCAAAAACCTCACAGCTTGATGTGTTGATCCAATAAAATCATCAAGGGAGGGAAGTGAAAACACCCAGAAGATCGGTGGACAGGGGGGCCGACTGTGTGAAAGGCACCAGAAAACTCTTCTTGACACACAAAGCATTGCTCGAAGGGGGAAAAAAAAAGGCAGTCAAGGAAAAAAGGTCCAGCAGGCAATAAGGTGATGGCAGGTGCTCTGCGTTTGCCTTGGGTCTCTAATGATAGGCTTGTATCCTATTAGGGCTTGACTGACACAGAACTTATTAACGAATTAAGAAGTGTTCGTTCCTTGAAATATTTTGGACGTTATACCGACTTTTTCTAGTGGGTTGTTGAAAGGACTCTATTATGTCAGTTTGGCGTGGAACCCAGGAAATGAGCTGGCACTCTTCAAAGTTAATAAAACATCATTTGTCATAGGATTTGCAGGTGTGACTCAGTTCCTGTATTAAGATATACAGTAAAAACCGAGGGCCGAGGGGCCAGCCCTTTGCCAAGCCTATCGAGTCTTCTGTAACTGGCCTGCTCCGAGCTCTCTGGAGTCTTCCGCGTGCTATCGAGGTTTGATGCGTTTTGTTTGTGTGAGGATCGGCCTGGTACCCTCACCCCCACGTGTCCCTTCTTGCCAGGGGCTGAGTTCAAATCATCCCTTGCTGTCCCTGGGTGCTGATTGGAGCTCTGGCATCGTATGACTTCGGTTGCTGTGAAGATGGGGATTTTATTGAATTTGTTTGTTTTTCCATTTGGACGTGCTCGTGGCAGGGGCAGTGGCCTCACGGCGGCCAAAACCAGAGTCTTTCTCCAGGTGAAGTGGGTTCCAGAGGTGACTGGACGTGTCAGTGCAGAGTGCGGTTGTGTTCAGGCTCTCACCTTCCCAAGCCGTTCATTGCTTATGGGATCCTTCCTCCCAGGGGCCCAGAGTAGGGTGATGTCCCCAGGATGAAGGGCTCCCACCCCAACGTAGCTCCGCCCTTTCCCTATGGCTAAAATTCCCTTTGAGGATGATGAAGAATTCGTATTTCAGGTAGAAGAGCATTTTTCGATCTTTTTGGTTGCAGGGTCCCTTTACACTTATAAATTAGTGAGAACTTCAAAGAGCTTTAAAGTCAGTTGTATCTATCGATATTTGTCATACATGACAGGAGTCAGCAAATTATGGCTCATGGGCCACATCTAGTCCAGGATTATTATTATTATTATTATTAATTAATTAATTTATTTTTTGTAAAGTGCTACAATGGCAGAGCTGGTCAGTTGCAGCAGAGACTGTAGGATCCGTGAAGCCCAACATGTTTATTATACCTCTACCTTTACAGAAAAGTTTGCCAGTCCCTGACATAAAAATTAAAATGAGAAATGTTTAAAATATTTATCAATTCACTTAGAAATATCAATAAGACCATGGTAAGAAAACAGATTACATTTTTTTTAAATTGAAAAACATGTCTATACTTTCCAAAACAGGCAAAACAAAACAAAAAAGTGCTTGCTCGGTAAGACTCAGAATGGCATCGTTTTATACTTTTGCAAATTTCTTTGATGTCTGGCTTAATAGGAGCGAGTGGACTCTCATCTGCCTCCGCATTTGATCTGCTGTGGTACGTTGCTTCTAGTTGAAGCAGGTGAAGAAAATCCAACTTGTGGAAGTATGTTGTTAGAAAGGGGAGGAGTATTTTAATAGTCATTTCAGATATTTATGGATGTTCTTCTTTAACACTACAACAAATCTTGACAAGTGGTAACTTCTAGGAGGTTGCATATAGAATCTGAAACCGTGGCAATGCAAATTTCATACTCGGTTATGTTTAAATACACGGGTCTAAATTGCACTTTGGTTAGATCTTACACCCATGTAAGATTTTATAACATCATGCATTAATTATTTTGAAAATATCAGTTCACTGAGTTATTCAGATCTCCCAAATGTTGACATATTTCATTTTGCACCGTATCAAAATATCACATTTATTAATGTCACCATCAAGCTCCTTTAAAGAGTCCTTAAGCTGTCAAACTCATGGTGGTACATGCAAGTTCTCCAAAATTCTAATTTCTCTTGAAAGCTCACATTTTATAATTGACATCAAACACTGTCAGTTGTTTGCCTTGTCGAGATACGCTCATCTCGTTCTTTTTCAAGAAAATGTCTGCCAAATACCCAAATCTGTATAACCGTAGTTTGTCTGTCAGTCAAATGGAATGATGTCTCATAAAAAAAAAAAAAAAAGACCAATTCAGCTGGAGACCCAAAAACAGTTGCATGAGAGCATTTCCTAGAGACAGCCATCGTACTCGGTACGCAGAGGTGCTCTACATATATTTCTCATTTATTTACACAACGTGTTTAAAATACGTATACTCAATGGTTGTGATTTAATAAAATTCATACTTTTCTATGTTTGTCAAGGACATTCTAAAGCAAAACTGTTTCTTCTTTCTTGGAAAAAAAAAAATGGTGGTCAGGAGTATGATGGCCATGAGCACGGTATCCGGCCCCTGCCTGGCCATATGCGAAGGCACCGTGTTTCACCCTCTCCGTCGCTATCCGTGCCTGTGTCAACACAGTGAAGACAATATCATCTTGCTGTGATTATGAATAGAGTTTTGACTTCATGGCCTCTTAAAAAGGTGTCCGTGGACTCTACTTTGGGAACCCGCCGAAGTGGCAAAGTAACAAACTAAATTCCGTTGGTTCTGGGAGATGTTCTGGGGTAAAGGGTTTTATGATTAAGTCATGCTGAGAAAATATCGTATACTGCATCACATTGTGGGGATTTTCCAGTACTCATTGGGTTTTAAAAGCTCCGAGAAGTCCTCAAAAAACAAAACAACAGCATCTTTTAAAAAAAAGATTTTATTTTAAAAAAGAAAATTGCTACATCCAGTGTGGGGCCCAAACTTAAAACCCCAAGATGGAGAATCACATGTTCTAGGGACTGAGCCAACTGGTCGCCCTAAGAATAAACATCTTTTAACTTTGGATTTCCCAAAACCATTGGGGGAGGGGACATCCCTTTTCCTTTTTTTTTGATATATGTGACTTCCCTCTGGGAAACCATGATCCTTAGGGCATCAACGTGGCTCTTGGGATCCCTCCCGAGGGTGGGCAGAAGTGCTGTCAGGGGACAGTTTTCTTTCTTTCTTTCTTTCTTTCTTTCTTTCTTTCTTTCTTTCTTTCTTTCTTTTTCTTTCTTTCTTCTTTTCTTCTTTCTTTTTTTTTTTTGATTTTATTTATTTATTAATGAGAGACACACACACAGAGAGAGAGGCAGAGACACAGGCAGAGGGAGAAGCAGGCTCCACACAGGGAGCCCGAAGTGGGACTCGATCCCGGGTCTCCAGGATCACGCCCTGGGCCAAAGTTGGCGCTAAACCACTGAGCCACCAGGGCTGCCCAAGGGAGTTGATTCAACACCCTGTTTCCCAAATGTGGGCCATTGAGAAGCCTAAGACCCCGTAATGTGTCCCGACTGTCCTGGGGCTTGTGGACTCGGATACATAACGTCTTGTGCACGTGCAATGATCTTCCCCTCGTGTCTAGAAGTGGCCGCCACTCACAGAATGTGGCTCCTCCTAGGGCGCTCCGGAGTTGGTGGTGGCTGCGAATGGCAAACATAGTAGAGACTAATGTTTATTAAGTGTCCGCTAGGTGTGAATGCCGGTAAGGGCTCGTCTCAGGTCGGATTTCCAGATCTGGAGAAGAGGATTTGTGTGCAGGGGACCCCTATAGGATCGCTCTGAGAATTGGAGGAACCAGAAGAGAGGAGAAGAAATGAAGCCAGGGTGTAGTTTCGGGTGAAGCCCCAGCTCAGCCTGGTCATATGGGGGGGGCACGGGGGGCGGGCTCTGCAATAGAAGGGACGTGGTGGAGTGCGACCTCACTCATGGCAAAGGCAGTGGGCCTTCATACTTCCGCCCCGCTCGGTTGCTGCCTACGAGCCACCCCAGCAGGTGATGGTGGTGTCGGGGGACATGAGCCCCCCCAGGAGTTCTCTGGCTTTTTCTGAGCCTCACCACAAAGCAGTTTGGGCAGCCTTCAAACAGTTCTCTGACAAGAATTACAGGTAGTAAGAAGACGAAGGGGAAAAAAAAACACACCCCAAACTCCTCCCTACAGGAGGCAGGTGCACAGGGACCATGAGGGTGCTCCCGGGCGGTGCAGTGGGCTGGGGACCTCCGCCAGCACCTGCCACGGAGCTCCCAGCTCATCCAACCTGCACAACGACCACAGAAAGTCCGCATTATCAGCTCCTTTTTACCTGGAGGAGACCGAGGCCCAGAGAGGGTGACGAACTTGCCTACGGCCACGCAGCCGGGAAACAGAGCCAAGGCCCAGAGCTGGAAGCCCATGGCTCTGCCTCCACACCGCACAGCCGCTGCTTCTCCAACGGCAGCAGCCGTCGTGCGTGTCGCCAAGAGACTCTGGGGACTTGGTGGGCGAGATACTGGAGGCACCGGCTGGTGGGCCAGCGTTCGGTGACACATGGGCTCCTGCCAGCGCCGCGCTCGGATTTCAAAGCAATTTCCAGGGCAATCTGGATTTCGGTTATTTTCTGTCTCCGCCGTCCTCTGACTTAAGCAATTTTAATCAGAGTCAAAAGCTCCAACTGCAGTTTGTTAACAGCTAAGAAAACAACGGCCGAAGGTGAGAGATGCTTTTTAAAGAGCTACAAGGCGCTTCTGAGGGCGGAACAATGGCGAGATGGCTGTTTGGGCGGGAAACGACGTCGTTTGGATTTCTAATTCAGCAAAATTACTTAATTGGCAACATGTGCTTCCCAATCACGAGAGAAGAACAAGAAGGTGGCTTGTAAGGGGGGCTCCTGGGGGGTGAAGCAAGACGGCAGATGCCTCGGCGTGGAACAGGGAGGGGGTTTCCTTCTACTCAGTGGGGACCTATCGTCATTGCGCGCCTCGTCCCTTGCACGATGCTGTGCTCGCGAGGACAGTGATGCAAAGCCGCAGCAGGGCTCGATCCAAGAATTGCACGGGCTGGTGGGGCACCCTACAGCTGTACAGTACAGCCTTGAGGGCACTTGGGGGGGGTCTTGACCTAAACTCACAGGGGTTCTCAGTCAGGGACAGTATCCGCCCCCCTCTCCCCCCTCCCCAAGCGTTTTTAGAAACATGGGGGAAACCTTGTGTGGTCACAACGAATAGGTCGTCACAAGGTGAGCGTGTGTGGACTGCTTACTGGGATTTAGTTCCTGGGGCCCCAGGGACGCTAACGATCCTGCCGTGCCCAGGAGGGGCCCACCGGGGGGAAGAAGTCTCCACTTAAAATGCCAATTACACGTTGAGAAACTCTGGGAAAAGGGATCGGAGTTAGATGATCATCTCCAAATAGGAGACACAACGGCCTCTGAAGTGACCTTTACGTATCCATGTACCCCTAGAAAACCACGTGTGAAATTAGAGGGAGACAGAGCACCTCAGCAGTTAAGCGTCGCTACTCCATGTCCAGAGTGGAGGAGCCCTTGGCTTTGGTGGTGAGCTCCCTGTCGCCGGAGAGATTAAAGAAGAGGCCAGAAACCCCACGTGAGGGATGTTGTCGAAGGCTTGGCCTGGAGCAGAGGATGGCTTAGATGATCTCCGAGAGGACTTTAATGACCAGGATTCTAGGGTTCTGCTTACTGTTTATTCTCAGAATTCCGGGTAAAGCTTGGGAAGCCCAAGGAATTAAAACTGGAAGTCATGCACATGAGAGGTAGAGGCGGAGAGACAGAGAGGTTGGATGGAAAGGACGTGAGTCGGGTATTGAGCGATGGAGGAGCAAGTGCATCATCGTGTCGGAAAGATCTCTAGGTTACTTGTCAACCGGCTCTGAGTCCTGCCCCTACCACTGACTCACTGGCTAGTGTGGTCTTGGGTTTGTCATATTTTTTCTGCGTCTGTCAGGCGATGGGGCTCAGCTGTCCGTTGCTCAGAATCTGTGAGTGCGCCGTGTTCTCTGACATAATTCTACTGTGCGTCTAGATAAGTAGACCTTCCTTTATTCTTCTTACCCAGTGTGTGGAATAAAAATAAGGTCTATTTGCTTTTTTCTCATTCACAAGGAGGAAGGTAGGCTTAAGTAAGCTCGAATGCTAAAATACCTTAAAAGTGGAAAATATAGTAAAATAAGTGCCGTTATGGAGATTTTTCTTCTCTAACGCCATCCTACAAATCTAGTGCTTGTGGGGAAACGGGTCTCAGGAAGCTGCTTGAAGGCCTCGCAGGTCCTACATACCCTTATTTTTGGAGCCCTGTGCCCCATCGTGTCAGACTTATTAAAATTTTCTCACGTTCTCCACGAAATAAAATGTATATATAATAATATGCTATTTTTTTCTGATAAAATGTCTAATAAGCACTTACTTAAATATTTAGTAATATTTAGTAATATCAAGTTCTATATTTTAGAGACGCAGCATTTTTTTTTTTTTGATCTCAAACATTTTCAGTAGGCCCTTTAAAAGCTCATAGAGGAGGTGGGCAGGGGGTGGGGGTAACTGGGTAACGGGCACTGAGGGGGGCACTTGACGGGATGAGCACTGGGTGTAATTCTATATGTTGGCAAATTGAACACCAATAAAAAATAAATTTATAAAAATATAAATAAATAAATAAATAAATAAATAAATAAATAAATGCAAGCTCATAGATCCTAGTTCCCATAACTATCAGCGCCTGATAAATGTCTTTAGAGAAGAGACATCAGGTCAGATTAAGATCTATTAATAATTGTAGAAAGAGAAAAGTTCCGGGGATCCCTGGGTGGTGCAGCGGTTTGGCGCCTGCCTTTGGCCCAGGCCATGATCCTGGAGACCCGGGATCAAATCCCACGTCAGGCTCCCGGTGCATGGAGCCTGCTTCTCCCTCTGCCTATGTCTCTGCCTCTCTCTCTCTCTCTCTGTGACTATCATAAATAAATAAAAATTAAAAAAAAAAAGAAAAGAAAAGTTCCTGCCTCGTAGCCCCCCTGTGTGGCCTACGAGGCTAACCCTTTCAGGCCAAGATGGGTCTCAGTGCAGGGGGGAAGGCTCAGCGAGCTGGGAGTAATGGCCAAATGGTGGCAGCTAACTTGCAGGTGCCCGCGGAGAGCGGCGAGGATGTTTGTGCATGTGCACGTGTGGGTAGGTGTGGACGGATGAGGGTGCTGGAGGTGAGGAGACGTGAGAGGAGAGAAACCGCAGCGTCAGTGCTGGCGTATCCCAGGCAGTATTCTGAGATGGCCCCCCAGCACCCACCCCTGGTGCACACACCCTGTATAACCCCCTCCGCCAGGGTGTGGGGACCTGTGGACATGAAGTTACGGTATATGGCAAGAGGAAGGGGTTTTGCAGATTAAGGCCCTCGTTCAGCTGACTTTAAGTTCATCAAGAGGGAGATGACCCTGGGTGGGCCTGTTGTGACCCGGCGAGTCCTTCCGAAGGGGGTCTAGAGGTCAGAGACGTGAGAAGTTACAGACGCTCTCCCATTAGCCTTCATTATGGACTAAATGTCGCCTTCCCACCCCTCCTCCGATTCGTGTGCTGAAGCCTTAAGGCCCAGAGTGATGGTGTTTGGAGATGAGGGTCCTTGGGAGGTAACTGGGGCTCAATGAAGTAATGAGGGGAGGCCCTTCTTCTCATAAGAAGAGACACCAGGAACCTGGCTCTCCCCAAATGAAGCGAAGAGAAGGTCAGGTGCAGGCATAGAAGATGGTGTCTGTAGCCCAGGGAGAGAGCTCCTTCCAGAACTTGACCGCGCTGGCACCTGATCTCAGACTTCCAGCCTCCGGCACTGTGAAAAAAATAAATTTCAGTTCAGCTAAATAAATGGTTTCAGCTCTGCCACCGATGGTGTGTTTTTATGGCAGCAGCAGAAGGACGGCCGGGAACGAGCGAGCCGCCACGTGCTCGGGGGCCGGCGGCAGGAGGCACAGGCGGCCTCCAGGAGCCCAGGGCCTCAGTGCTAGGCTGTGAGGGTCTGAGCATGCCAGCGACCAGGGAGCTCAGGTGCCACCCCAAGGCCCGGATGAAAATGCACCCGCAGAGGACTCAGCTAAGCGATGCCTGGGCTCCTGACCTGTGGAAACGGGCAGGTGGGGTGGCACTTTGGGGTGGTTTGTTGCGTGGCTTCGAAAGCCATCGTCCGGTGCCCGCTGGAGGTCTGCCCTTGCTGCAGGGCTAGACGGGAGTTGTGGGGCGGGCGACCAGCTTCCTTCCCTCACTTTTCCTCTTACTGCTGCTCCACTGAAGTTTCACATCTGTACGATTCACGTCCTACTTCTCTTAGGAAAAGCCGACTTGGCTTCATCATCCAAAGTCCAGTTACTCCCGTACTTGGCGTGTGGTGGCGTTTCGGTGGCGGAGCGCTTGGCGTGTCTTCCCACGCAGGTAGCCCAGGAGAGGTTTCAGGAGTTGCAAAGCAAAGAAGACGAGACGCTTTTAGCAGCCACGGCTTAAAACAGAGAGGCCGAACCATAAGACACCAATCATTTCTTTCCAGATCATGTTTCCAGCTCTTTTCTCCTATTGTGGACAGTGACTGCTTGTGTTCAAACAGGGTCAGCGGGCAGCTGGATGCGTGTTGGGTCCCCAGGAGGTCGTCTGCCCTGCTTTCTTCCTGGAGAGCTGAAGAAGCTGGGAACTCACACACCCCCTTACCCCCCAGTTTCCACATTTTCTTGACTCAGCATTCGGTGGGAAGAAAGCTGAGTCTGGATAGAAAAAAAAAATCTAACTCGCCCTCCTTGATGGTTAGAGAAAGAAAATGCTTCCATAGACGGGGGCCCCGGTGGCTGTGAATTGTGCACATCGAGGAAACCGGCTGTTGGGTATCCCTTCACCTTGGGCTGGGCTTGATTCACGACTGTCGCGTCCCGCACACGGTTATCGCTTTCCCTCGTGACTCAGGGCCTCTTCCTAATTCCTCTCTGAAAGCCTCCTCCTTCTCATTACGTGGTCATAATTATTTCTCTGTCGAGTGCATAACCTAACACCTCTACTTGCACGGTGCCAAGGTTTGAAACCATAATAAGAGGAATGCTCACCTTTGAAGCCATTATTTCAATCATTAGGACACAGTTTATTCCTTGAGAGGACATTAACATTTGAAAATGTGTCAACCAGAGTAAGAAATCCATCATGATCATAGACCACCTGCCAAATGATTAAAATGCAATGTCCTGATTTCCCTGGATTTTTTTAGATCTGACATCAGTTTACGTTTTTATGGTGTCTTGGTTCATTTCCCTGTACATTGCTTGTGAACACCAGAGGAGTTTGATTTTCAAACAAGAAACTAGAAAAAAAAAAAACCCACGGTCGGAAAGGGGCAAAGGGATCCCCCGGGAGCATCAATGTCGATGGGAGAGATTGCATCTCCCCGGCCCCCGCCCCCGGTCCAGAAGCCATTTTCATCCTAGCGGGACTCAAAGCTGGAATGGCCTCTGCATTTGGGCACCTATAATTTTGAGCAAAAATGAGTCTGGTTGCTGTGCTGAATTTCATAGAAGACTTTAATGAGATCATCTCTGCAGTTCAATCGGTAAGGAGTAAAGGACAAATATTCCGCTTCTGTCGAGCAAAGAGCCACATTTCATCACTAATACCATTGAAACTGTTAGTTGCAAACATCTAGCAAAAAAAAAAAAAAAAAAAGGTGGTTTGAAAGTAAAATATAAATTCTCTGGAAGCTGGAACGTGGGGTTAATATCATGTCAACCCAGAGATTTTCTGGGCAGTATTTGTCGTCAAGGTAACACAACTTCTTCCTAAAGCTCCGAGAGGAAACTAGCAAAGTAAGATGGTACAATTAGAGTGACCTTAACCATTCACCTTTCAGCTTCTGGAATGTTTTTGAAATGGCTAATATTTTTGGTTAGGTATTGTTTTCTGTTACCTAAGGCTTCGTAACAAAGCATCCAAATTTCAACGGCTTGAAACCATAACACTTATTGTGCTTATGGATGTATGACTTGGGCAGGGATCAGTGGGGACTGTTGGGAAGTTAGCTGGGGTAGCTTGCCGGCTGGGGTCGGGATCTTCCGAAGGCTCGTTCACTCACCTTGGGAAGACTGAGGTAGTGAGCTCACACAATTGGGGTTCTTTAGGCATCTTTCTATTTCTGTGTGGTTTTTCCAATGTGGCAGCTCCAGGGTAGCTCGTCTTCTTATAGGTCAGCGTCCGGCTCCGAGGTGCACATCCTACCTAGGAGGGAGCAAGGCCTAGGGGAAGCAATACCGTATTATTAACTTAAAATTTTGTTGGGAGGCTAAGATCTCATGTTAAGTGTTATTACAGTAAAATAAAAAAATAAAAAAATAATTAAAAATAAATAAATAAATAATATTAAAAAAATAAAAAGGAGGGGGAGGAGAAAAGGAGAAGGAGAAAAAGAAGAAGAGAGAGCATTCTGGGCGGAAACTGCATCACGTTTACAACCCAGTCTTGGAAGACAGCACTTCTACTGCGTTCTCTTTGTTAGATGCGTGTCACTAACCTGGCTCACATCCAGGGGCGGTGGGATTTGACTCCACGTCTGGGGCCCTTTGATGTGTAAGGGTGCTTGCCAGTTGTGAGCGGATGTGGACCGGGGTGAAGAAGGGGCGGCTTCTCCGCTCAGGCAGTTAGGGAAGAGTGCCAGCCTCAATCCGTAAGGAGCAAAGGAAGATACCCTCTAGGAGGTGGTCTCCACGGCTTTCGACACAGATTGTCCCCAGCCCCCTCCAGTTAATCAGCCTTGTGGCTGGGGATGCTCCCCCCGTCGACACAGCCCCGTCACGCTCGACCTTGGCTAGTGTTTGTGTACCCAGCTAGACTGGAAGCATCTTGAGGGCAGGAGCTGTACTTTCCATTCCCGTCAGTTCCAGGCCTGGCCCCAGTGGATACCTGTGAGTCGGTTAGTGTCCTGACTTCCTGTGCCTTCTAACTCCTACACGGCTCTGTGAGTCGGGAACCTTTACGCTGCAAATGACGGACACCTAACCTGAGCTACAGGTGGTCATTGAAAGGCATCCCCGGGGTGCCCCCATCTCTCCTTTCTCCCTGTCTTCTGTTGTCTCTAATTTGTGCATGTTGATTTGTTCTCGGTTCAGTTCTCTTCTGAGGTATAAAGATAGGTATGGGAGGCTCCTGATGTGTCTCCTCACATTTTCTGATTAATCCCAGAGCAAAAAGAGAATGTACGTTTCTTGAAAGCTCAGGTGGCCGTCATTGGTCAGATTTGGGTCGTGGCCTTTCCTCTGAAACAATGTCTGTGGCCAGTCCTCTGAGTCTTGTCCTTGCACCTGTGAGAGGAGAATCAGGGCTGGGTGGTAGCCAGCCCCGCCAGACCAGAAGGTTGGTGCTCAGAAGGCGGAAGGCGAGCACAATGTGCATCTACTACAAGCTCACTCAGCAGGGAGGGAGGAGCGAGCGGCTGCAGAGATTCAGGGCCCTCGGAGGAGGAGGAGGAAGTGTAAGGCAAGGAAGGAAGGGGCAAGACTCTCTTCTTTTATTGAGCACTAAACGTGTGCTACAAGCAGTAGGCTCTTTACAGGTTCTGATCTCATTTGATTCCCCAATAATTGAGTAAGGCAAATAGGATAATTTTAAGTTTAAAGATAAGAAATCAAATGAAGGTAAGGGTTCAAATCCAGACATGTTTTTTTTTTTTTTAATAAGTGGCTCCAAATAGAGTTTTTTTTTTAAATTAATTTATTTATTCATGAGAGAGGCAGAGACACAGGCAGAGGGAGAAGCAGGCTCCATGCAGGGAGCCCGACGCAGGACTCGATGCCGGGTCTCCAGGATCACGCCCTGGGCTGAAGGCAGGTGCTCAACCGCCGAGCCACTCGGGCGTCCCACAAATCCAGGATATTTGACTACAAAGGCCTTGTGCTTTCCTTTAACTGGGGTTTCTGAATCTCAACACTACTGACATTTAGGATCAGGTAAATCTTTCTTTGTTGGGGGGTGGACTGTCTTGTGCCTTATAGGATGGTTAGCAGCGTTCCTGGCCTCCACCCATTAGGCAACAGTAGCACTCCCCACCCAGTTGTGACCCAGAATGTCCCCAGACATTGCCAAATTTCTCTTGGGAGGGAGGTAGGGAATGGTTCCAGGTGAGAACCAGTGCTCTAAAGCAGGCAGCTAAGCTAATACAAGGTTATGGTGCCTAAAAATCCACGCACCTGCCATTGAGAAACACCACTGCAGGTCACGTCCTTACATTTTCATGTGCTTCTGTTTGTTTTGGACAACTTCGGCGCTCACACGAGTGATTTCCCTAATCCAGTGGGAGACAATAAGTGGTTTTCCATACAAGGGAATTCTTGGTGTCACTGGTTCACAGAAAATGCTTTTTCATTTGGAACGCACACCCGAGAATCAGCCTCAGAAGCAGATAGAGCTTCTATTATAAAATAGAAAGAAAAGATGGTTAAGTTGGAAGGTGTTCAGTTCCGTCCGCCACAGTCCAGGTGAAATGAAAGCGGGGGGTGTCTCTGTGGTGACTCGTCCCCAAAAGCCATTTGGTGCGTGTACAAAGTTTTGTGTCTGCGAGCGGTCGAGATGCAGTTTCTTTGCGGAGAGAAGTGTTCGCCAGGCCTGGTGGACGGAGCGGAGGGAGGAAGTTGGCACAGCCCCTGCTGACTTCATCCCTCCTGCCAGTCTGAGCTGATTTGTAAGGCTGTGTCTGGTGCCAGGGATGGAGTGGGAAAGGGGAAGTAAATTCAAACAAAAGAACGCCCCTGAAGTGTCTGAAAAGAGGCTTTTAGCACCATTCTTTTAGTGCTCTCAGGCAGACGGAAGGTGCAAAAATTTAAAAAGCAGCCACGACCACTTTGGAGAACGGGATAGTGTATCCAACACAGTGATATTATCACGTCTATTTGTTGGACAAAGGTCTTCATTGTGTCATAAAATAAAACATGTTTCTCCTTCCAGTTCCTGCTTTGTGATGAATCTTCAAAAAATGAGCTTATAAAAGAACGGCCTGGAAACTTGGCAAAGGCTGTTTTTAGACAAGTGCCTTCCAAAATATCCGATCGAAAGGGTTTTCAGACTGTTTTCCTGGCATGCCGTACAATTTGCAAACAATCTCTCTCTCTCTTTTTTTTTTTTCCCGGTCGGTTGTGGGTGGGAAGGACTGATAGAAGTATTTGAAACTCATTTCTAACATTTATAGACAAATCCCTTCCAAGGTTACTAACTTCCAGCATGGATAGCGATGGAACCTTCTTGCCATTAATTCTGGATTTCGCATCTGAACCCCGGAGTATCTTAAAGGGTCTAGTTCCAGGGTTATTACCTGCTCCTCCTCCCTCCCTTCCCTTCGGGATCCTTCATGGGCACTTTCCAACGTCCTGATGAATTCTAGTGGTTAAATCTTTTATCTTTAGACGCTCATCAGATTCTCCGATTTCTTCAGAAATGAAACACTCTAAGTGACCTGAAGATGGGATCAGTTCTCCTCAGTAAAAATATGGTCAAGACAGTCTCCTCAGCCAAAAAATCCAGGGTCAAGTTGTAAGGCCAGTTTCTCCTGAAAATAAAACTGCGTGAGTTCATCTCAAAAGGTTACATACTACGATTCCATTGGCGTAACAGTCTCAAAAATGACAAAATTATAGAGATGGAGAGTCGATGAGTGTTTGCCAGGGATTAGGTAAGGGAGGAAAGGTGTGACTATAAGGGAATAGCATAGGGACTTTCCTTTGTGATGGCGCAATGGTTCTTTCTCAATGGGGGTGGTGGTTACACAAGTCTACACGGGGGGGAGGGGGGTAAAATGTCATAGGATTATACAAAGACATACCCCCCCCCCCCAAAAAAAAGAGTCCATGCAAAAATAGGTGAAATTTAAGGAAAGTCTGTTATCTGGTTCATTGTTTGGCGTCACTGTTGACTTCCTGGTTTTGCTAATGTGTTATCGATATATAAGATGTCAGGAGAAGCTGGGTAAGGGGTGCACGGAACCTCCATGTACTACTTTCGCAACTTCTTGTGAGTCTATAGTTATATAAAAATAAAAAGGTCCAAAGATCCTAAAAAGCCCACCCAAGCTGTGTATGGCTTTATCGTGCCTAGCATGGCAGGGATGAGATGACCCATAGTAGGGCAAGACAGAAATGAGGTGGGTTACTGGACCAACAGCAGATGTCTTGCGTTATGTTAATGGGAGTTTAAAAGAATAACGATAATAGATGATGTTTTGAGTCTTAATATGCGTCGGGTTGTGCTAAAACGTTTTAAGCATTATCTCATTTAATCTTCCTAAGAATTTTGCGAATAAGGACTTTTTTTCCTTTCAAAGATAACTCTACATATTTGGTAGAGGTATAAAGAAAAACAAAGGAAATATTACTGACAGAAATATCAGGGTAGTAGCTGACCCTGGTCGGTAGGAAGACCAGGGCTGTCACAGTGAATATATAGGGGTATTGGTTGTATCGTTCCTTTTAAAGTTCTACATATTCTCTCGATATTTTCCTTGTATGAGTGCTGACATGTGTATATGGAGAATCGGGTGGGAAATACACAAATATGAAAACAAAACAACACAGAGCCCAGGCTAATTGATGGTGTGACAGGAGTTGTTCTACTGACAAAGGCAGAGCAACCGGAGATGGTCACTCCCAGGTAGGGGGTACCTGGCTTGGGTCAGCGGGTCATCGTGACTGCTGGCCTGGAATACCGGACCCTCACGGAGAGGCCCCGGCACGAGCTACTGGAGATGCGTCTTCCAGATGAGTAGTGCTGTGGGGGAGACGAGCACGCTTTCCGGTGTGAATCCTGACAGTGGGCTACTGGTCGAATAATTTCTCATCCCACAGGGTCACATGGTCAAACCTCAACTGCCGGTGTTGTTGAAAGGAGCCGACTGTTCATACTTTCTTTGTAGCACCTTTAGGATATGGGGATAAGGGGAAACATAGAACGTGAAACCCAAAGGTTAAGAACTGGAAACGGATTTTTGAGAACCCTGGGCCAGATTCTGCATTTTACAGATGAAGAAAGACAGGTGCAGAGAAGCTGGGATTGTTCCAGACTTTGCAGCTACTTAGAGGACCCGAGCGCACGGGAACCTAGGGCTGCACACTTGGCCCCTTCTACTGTTACCGGGACTTACTGGGATTCTCCATGAAAATTTAAGGTAAGCACAGAGATATGTGCAAAATGGATAAAAGCAAACATGGGGTAATGGGAAAATAAACTGGGAAAACAAGTTCAGAGTAAGGTTTTTGTTCATTAAGTGTATATTAGCTCTTTTCACAGTGCCATGTGATTTTAGCCCCCTCACCCAAGTGCATGCGAGCTCTAAGGAGCGGACCAAGTGGCTCCTTCTCAAAGCTGGCAACAGAATGGGGAAACTTGGAGATAATTGATTGTTAATTATTTTTTAAACTTAATTTTTTATTTATTTTATTTAATTTTTTTAAAGTTTATTTATTTTAGAGCAAGAGGGAGAGAGTGTGAGAGTGAGCACGGGCAGGAGGGGTAGAGGGAGAGGGAGAGAGTCTCAAGCAGACTCCATGCTGACCATGGACGGAGCCCAAGGCCTGAGGCAGGGCTCAGTCCCCCAACCCTGAGATCACTACCTGAGCTGAACCCAAGAGTTGGATGCTTAACTGAGCCACCTAGGTGCCCCTTAAATGACTTTTAAAAAAATTATAGAAGTAGTATATAAAATACTGTAAAAACTCAAACAATGCAGATGTATCTAGAATAAAAAAATCTCTGGGGATGCCTGGGTGGCTCAGCAGTTTAACGTCTGCTTCAGCCCAGGGCATGATCCT
Source organism: Vulpes vulpes (assembly GCF_048418805.1). NCBI lineage: Eukaryota > Metazoa > Chordata > Mammalia > Carnivora > Canidae > Vulpes > Vulpes vulpes. Next base: position 95,671,959 of record NC_132795.1, on the reverse strand, counting down.
GGAGACCCGGGATCAAATCCCGTGTCAGGCTCCCTGCATGGAGCCTGCTTCTCCCTCTGCCTATGTCTCTGCCTCTCTCTCTCTGTGTCTCTCATGAATAAATAAATAAAATCTTTAAAAAAAATCTCTGTTGGCACCCAGCTATCTGTGTTCTGTGATCTGCTTTTTCTCTGAACAAAGTATCTTAAACAACTTTCTGCCTGGTGACATAGCTCTACCTCCATCATCTGAATGACTGCATCACAGCCCAAGGCGCATAACTATTCTCTTAGTGATGGACATGAGAGTGAATCCACATGAACAAGGATCAGTGGATATTCCAGTCCTCATGACTTGACTTGGGCCACACTCTACGTGGTTTCGTAAGACCTGTTCTCTGAATTGGGAGAGCCCAGTGTCTGCACGTTTGACTAGATACTATCAAGGTGGCCACCAAAAAACATAACGAGTTATATTTTCCCCACTAGCTATATTTGCCCACTTTGCCACATTCTTTCTCTCTCTATATATATCTTGTCAATCTTTAAGAATTTTGCCTATCTGAGAGATGACAAATGGCTTCATTATATTGTTTCAATATTCCTTTCCATGGTTCCTAGGAAGGTTGACCGCGCTTTCTTGTGTTGTTTGCCGTTTCTGTTTCTTCTGTTAAATTGCCTAATCATGTATCTACTTTCCTTTTTGAAAAGAAAAGTTGTTCTTACTGATTTGTAGGCACTGTCTGTGAATGGGTAGCAACTCTATGATGGTGCAGGTATCTCCTTTTGGTTTATTGCTTTTCTTTGAGGTTCGTTTATGGTGGTGTTTGCCTTAGAGATGTTTTAGAGGTGTGAGTCGTCAAATCAGTAAACCTTCCTTTCATGTTTTTATACATCGTGTTTTATTTAGAAAAACATTCTCTAAGTTTATAAAGTCATTATCTTAAACTTTCTTCTGATAACTTCTTAATATTTGATCGTTAAGCAGGATTTGTTCTTGCACATAGTTTAAGAATCTAATTTTATACCTTGTTTTCCAAATGGATGGCCTGACATCACTTATAGTCTAGTTCATGCTTTCTTTGTCATATACTAAATTTGCATTTGTTTTCTGAAACTGTCTACCCTATTTCATTGTTTAGTATTACGCCAAATGTCACCCTGTAAAATATGATCATTTTTTACCTTGGATATTTGTTGTGCACTTGCTCGTCATCTTCTTCTTTTTTTTTTTTTTAAAGATTTTATTTATTTATTCATGAGAGACCCAGAGAGAGAGGCAGAGACACAGACAGAGGGAGAAGCAGGCTCCATGCAGGGAGCCCGACGTGGGACTCGATTCCGGACTGGGGATCACGATTTGAGCTGAAGGCAGAGGCTCAACTCCTGAGCCACCCGGGCATCCCGTGCTCTTGCTCTTCTATGTGAACTTTAGGTTCAGCTTCTCAAGTTCCATAAAAAACCCTTTTGATACTCTAACTAGCATTTCTCTGAGTTTATAAATTAATTGTGAGAGATTTGATATTTTTACAAAATGTAGTCTTCTCATTCATTTGGGAAAAAATTGTTTTAGTACTTCCCTAAAATAGTTTTTTAAAATAAGATTTATGCATCTCTTTATTTGGTTATGTCTAAGTATTTCACAGTTTTTGTTCCTCTGGGGATTTTAAAATTTCATTGCAATTTCTATTAGGGTTTTTTTTTATTTTTATGAGTGAAGCTATTGATTTTCTATATATTGATCTTATAATTGGCCACCTTACTGAACCTTCTTATTGATTTTCTGTTTTTCGGTTTATTTTCTTTACTTTTTGAAAAACAGATAATGATGTCATCTGACAATAATGGAAGTTTTATTTCTTTTCCCCCAATACTGAATTTTATTCACTTTTCTTTCCTAATTGCATTGATTAGAACCTTCAGAATAATGCTGAAAACAGTTATCGGTTATCAAATATCAATCAAAAAGACAAGAAATAACAAGTGTCGGCCAGGGTGTGGAAAAAAGGGAATCCCGTACACTGTTGACGGGAATATAAATCATTTCAATTATTGTGGAAAACAATATGGAGGTTTCTCAAAAAATTAAAAATAGAAATACAGTATGATCTAGTAATTCCACCACTGGGTGTTACAGATGAGGAACTGATGCTCCCTGAGGGTAAGTCACTTGCCCACATTCACCCTAACGCTTGTAAGCACCACATCCTACCTACCTACTGTCTTTACGATTTTGTAACCTGATTTGGAAAACAAATCCATAGATTCCTTGTCATGTCAATAGCTATGCATACGATAGCATTAAAGGTAATTGCTTCACAATATTGCATCTCATGTATGTACTCTATTTTACCAGAATTAACAATCCTGAATAGCAGACCATTTACCAAATTGTACTGAACACTTATCAGGAGCTGGGCATTGTTTTGGGCACTGAGATAAGAAGGATGTGGTCTTTGACCACGTGGAATTTTCATTCTAGTCTGGGACCTAGGCAATTACAAATAACTCTACAAATGACTATTTAATTGCATGTATGAGAGACACAAGGTCTTAGTTTATGTTCAGCGTGGGAACTGGTCTGGCCCAGGAGGCGTGAGAAGCCGTGTCTGAGGAAATGACCTAGCAGAGGAAAGTCTTCCTATCGCTTGCTTGTGGTTTGGTGGGCATGATGCCTCTACAGCTCAGTCTGTGAAATGGTGTTAAGTAGACTCCAACCCAAGGAGCCATGAGAACTACATTAACATAATGACATTCTTACTAAGAATCTCTGGGATTAAGATCTCCTTGCTGTGCACAAATCATCTGAATGAATTAAACATGTAATTGAAAGGCTCATCGTGTGCTACTCGAATGCTTTGCTGTACCAGAAATAAAATGAAAATGAAATCATTTTCTCTTTCAAATAAATATTATATACTGTGGGCTTCACTGGCTCCATTAGCACTGTCCGACTGCACAGAGGCGATTATATTATTTATAATACGTGCGGTAGTGAGAGGCTCCTTCAACTTAAGGCAGACAAGCCCTGCAGGATCGTTTCCCTCCCTACTGGCCCCCACAGTACTTCTCGCTCCTTCTCTCTCCTAAAACCTATAGCTGTGGGTGTTTTTTCGTGTTCTGTTTTTTTTTTTTTTTTTTTTTTGAGACACCAGAGCAGGCAGCCATTTTCAAAAGGTGTTTCTTTGCTCAATATTGGGAGCAGGTCAAAACTAGCATCATCATGAGACTGGAATATTTTGAGTGAGTCAACACTTGTACCATCATGAGACTGGTATGAGAACTTTTTGTTACGCTCTGGTTGGGTCGTGATTTGTTTGCAGGTTACCTCTCTTGTACCAACCCAGACACCTAGGGTGTGTTGTTGGGAAGTGAAATGCCTGTGAGATCAGTCACTGACCCTGTAATAAGTTCATAAAGCTCTAAGGAGGCCCTTATCATCTTCCACAGTATGGTAAGAATGGAAGTAATAGTTATCATTCATTGAATCCTCACAATGTGTCCTGGGCTTCACATGGTTTTCTAATTTGATAAGGAAATTGGGGATCAATGATGTTAAGTAATTTGCTTAATGTCACTACGTAAAAAAGTAGAGGCAGGATTTAAATCCAGATCTTTCAGGCATCTGAACATGAGCTTTCCCCATCTCTGGTGCCTTTAAAAGAAATGGTTGCAAATATTGTGACTCTTTTCAGATTGAGAGATTAGGTCTCTGTCCTCTCCCTTTTGAATCTTTTTCCTTCCTTTTAAAGATGTATTTATTTATTTGAGAGAGAGAGAGAGAGAGAGAGAGAGAGCACAAGCGCATGCAGGGGGAGCGGCAGGGGGCGGGAGTTCTGAAGCCGACTCCCCACTGAGAGTGGAGCCTGACACAGAGCTTGACTCCAGGACCTCAAGATCATGACCGGAGCCAAAATCAAGAGTTGGCCACTTAACTGACTGAGCCACGCAGGTGCCCCATGTCCTGTCCCTTTAAATCTGGGTGAATTTGTGACCACTTCAACAAATGGAGTCTGGTGGAAGTGATACTATATGATTTCTGACGTTGGATCACAGAGGCCATGAACTGCTGCCTTGTTTGCTGGAACATTTGCTCCTGAACGCCCACTATTCAGATGCCACTAAGTTATGTGGAAGCCCAAACCACAGGAAGTGGGCATACGTATAAACATTGCAGCTAGAGTTGGCAATTTCAGCTAAGCCCAGACTTTGAGACATCCTAGTCCAGGTGCAATCGAATAAGCTCTAGATGGTTCCAGCCCCTATCATTCAATTACCCCTGGATGTTTGAATCTTTCTAGTTGAAGCCTAAATACTGCGGCACACGGGCAGATGGTCCTCATTGTATCTCATCTAAATTTCTGACCACAGAGTCCTGAGCATAATAAGAGCCTTATTGTCTTATTCCACTAAATTTGGGGTGATTTATTGTGCAGTAGTATTTTGCAGAGTTGAAGAGATCTTGGATATTGACTAAACTCTCTTCTACCTAATAATGAGAATCTCACCTGTTTCTAATTGAGGGGTCGCACACCGGTAGTGAATGAGTGAGATCTGGCATTCAGAAGGGGTTGGTTTTGAGTTTTAAACATGGTTACGTTTTACATGAGACCTGTATTTCCAGCTTCTCTGGGAAAACTGGAAGATCTGGAAACACTAGATAAGAAAACAGTCCTGTGTTTCTGAATAGCAGCTGTCTCCTTCACCTGGGTCTTGGCTCTCCAGTGGTGGAGTATCGGAGCACTCCTGGGTGCCTACTGGCCCCCCTGCACTTCTCCTTGCTTACCACAGGCAGGTGTGTTTGTAGACTCGCGAGGTAGATGAGCCTTTGGCCTGTTTCTGAGTTTTGAAAAGTGCTTAAGAATTCTTGTTTCTTTTGCTTCTATCTTCCAAAATTCAAGTTTGGGTTGCATTACGGTAATCTATTTTGCATGTATAGTAATTATAGTGATGACTGGAATACCTTTTAATGCTGTGAAATGGTACAGCTTAAGGTGAGCATTAAACCCCAAATCTTGTATTTAAGGATCCATCTGTCATGATAAAGAAAGATGGAAGAGAAGCCAATTAACTTTAATTAGGAAAAAAAAATATCTCTCTTGCATTCAGTTTTGAAAAGGAAGGCTGTACTTCAATGTAGACTTAGTGTTCACTCTATTCAGGACTTATGAATGGATTTGTTCTGGGGGAAGACCTTTCTTTTACCAGAGCCCTTTCTGGAAAAGAATTTGGATTTTGGCATAGATCCATTGCGTTGTGGTTCCTGAGTTGAAATCCAGCTCTTTTGTGCAGCCATGATAAATCATTTGATTTAGGAGAGCCATCAGTGAAAGTAGCTCCTATTTATTTTGCTGGGGTTAGTAGAATATTAATATGACTGCTTGCCAAGCGTCTAAAGGGGTAAAAAGAAAGAGAAGAAGAAATCTCACATTTACTGAACACTTAAAATTCAGAACGGAGCAGAATAACCCAGATCTATTTTCATTGGCAGGATGGCAGAAGGGAATGGCTGAAAAAATTTTTTTTCACTCAAATTTCAGGGTTAAATAACATAGGAAATGATTACCAGAGGAAGTTATGGAAACTCTTCCACCAGAGATGTTTAATGAAAAACAAAGCTTCCTAGATAGGAGAAAGTCATTCCGACTTTGGAACGGGTCGGTGGCAGGAGATAGGGAAGGCCAGACAAAACTTGAGAACCTTTTGAGATCTCCATTAGAGCTTTAATAGCTGCTGTGTGCTTTGCTCAGTGGCCGTAGACCCATAGCAGAAGTCTTTAACAAAGTTGGCTTGGAACTGGGTGCGTATTTGATGGTCATTATTTATTACAGATTATTGGCTTTTACTGTTAGAATTGGGTTCTTGTGAGGTGAATACAGTCTTGACGCCCATCCATGGCTTCCGATGATTTCTTTGGCCCTCTTCAGGATGATGTGAATTACAAAGAGGACTTTCCACCTCATAGACACCGTGCCATACAGCCATGGTATGGTTTTGGCTTCTAAGTTTTATGTTAATTTTCAAGTTTTCAGAGAATTGTTCAAGTCAGTATGTGGATATTTGCCGAGAGGGGCTCTGCCAAGGGCTGTGGATGCTGATTATGATCATGCTTTTTGCCCTTGTTATTAGAAATCAGCATTGAATGACTAACTCCACTAGGTGAGAGTAGTCGTAGATGATTGTGGATTGATACCCAGTGACATAATTTCTTTCTATGAAACAAGCATGTCATTTTCCAGTATCAAAAAAAAAATAATACAATGTTCTCTGCATTCCATGAGGCACCCTCCCCCTGTAGTGGCCATGGGAATCCTCTTCTTTTCTTTCAAAGAAATGTTAGTCTTGTACATCTGATGACTGAAGCCTGTCCTACTTGCCACAGCTTTAGGAATGAAGAGCTTCATTCTCCAGTTTGTGAGAGTGTTACTAGCGAAGAAAACCACACGTAAGTTCCACCCTTCCAGGAACAACTCAGATCGTATCTGATGACTGATCAAAGTAGGGATATGCAAAATTCCATCAGACCACGCTCACATTTGATACCAACTGCAGAGTTTGGGGGTCTCCAAGACCATCCTCGGGTTTAATCATCCGCTAGGAGATTCAGAAAACTCGCTAAAAGCTGGTATGCTTATGATTATGATTTATTACAGTGAAAGGATACAGATTAAAATAATCCAAGGACAGAGACCAGGAAAATTTTTATTTCTAGAGCTTCTTGTTGTCCTCTCGCAGTGGAGCTGTAGACAGCAATGACTTCACCAAGAACAATGTGTGACAGAACGACTGGAGTGTTGCTAACCAGGTCAGCCCACCTGAGCCTCAGTGTCCAGAGTCTTTATTTGGGTCTCTATCATGTAGACATGGTTGACTGTCTACATGGCTGACCTCAGTCTCTACCTCTGATAGCTTGTTACCCAAGGCACCTATGATGGGATTTCTTTAGGAATTGCTTGAAACTCATGAATGTGCAACCTGAAATTGTATAGGTTCTGCTCCGTGGGACAACCCTTGACAAATGGGCAATAAGAGCTGATGGATCAAAGCATTATCTCTTCTTCCTTGATGAACAACATGAGCATCACATAGGATTCAATGGGATCCAGCACCCAGTCTCCAATCATGGTGGCCAACACAACAATACATCCTTAGGGTGGCTCTTTCCTCTTTCCTTTTTCTTTTTTCTTGCCTGCCACTTCTTTCTGAGCTCAGTCTCCCAAGTAAGCAATTTTCAATCAAGTCTTGTTGCAGCTCTACTTTTGGGGGGAATGCAGCCCATGTACTGTAACATGATGGTCTCATTGTTGCTCCCAGCCAGATGTTGCCAGGAACTACATTGTTAGCACATTATATCCCATTGTGTGCGTGTGTGTGTGTGTGTGTGTGTGTGTGTGTGTGTACATCCTTCTCTGCTTTCACTTGTATTCTAAGCTGTATAAAACAAGGCAAAGCAGGTCAAGTTTCATTCTGAGCAAGAAGTACTCTTGAGGAATAAAAACAGGAACATTTTTTGATTGGTCCTTATCTGCCAAGCACCGTTCTAAATTTTATATATATTTATAATCTAATTTATTCCTTAACATAATCCTTAATGGGGATTAAGGGAGTCACTATTATTTTTCCTATTTACACATAATAAAGAAACCAAGGCTAAGAGACTTTTAGTGACTTTCTTTAGGTGGCTTGGCTGGTGAATGGTGAAGCTAGGAAGCCATCTGATTCCACTGTCTGATGTCAGAGGAGAGCTCTTAAATTCTAGAAATCCCAAGATGCAAATCAATATTGGGCCCTGTGGGGACGGTTAATGGTGTTTGACTACCAACATTTAATGTGTAAGCATTAGGATGGGATTGCATACTGAGTCGATTTTTCTCAGGCAGCCCAGAGAGAGAAGCCAGGCTCCTCTAGTAGGAGTAGAAGGTCTCATTCGCCAGGCAGGTTAGGGTCAGCAGAGGCAGGCCACTCAGCCTCCTCTGTGGCTTTGTCTGATTGCTAGAAAAGGGTGAACACTGTGATATTTATTTATAGTTACATATAATGTTTATGATTATTTATGATATGTGCAAATAGATGGCTCTGCCTGGTAATTTATGGCTATTTCTTGGGCTTTTAATCACAAAGATGGCCTTAAAAATAATTTCAGTCTGCCATTAGAGGACAAATAGATGGTGTTTGACATGTCAGGCTTCAAGTAGGCATGGCTGGTAACACCTGGGAAACAAAACAAATAGGATTAGGTAATTTACAAAAGTGCTTCATTTTTCAAAAGCTTCTCACTTTCCTCACTTCTTCATGTTAGTATAATGTTTGTCTTAATTAGAAGAAACAGGTCATGACTCTGAAGGCAAACAGATCCATTATTCTTCAAGAAATGTTCTAATCCTCCAGCCTGAGGTCAGGCTGCAGGCATAAGGGGTGCACTGGGAGGGGGAGCATATTTTGTTTTAAACTGCTGCTGAGCAAATATTTCCTTCCCCTCACAACGATCAGCTTCCAAAGCAACCTACAAATGTCTTTCTGAGGAATATATGCAGAATCTAGACCCCAGGCCCAACCCTGGTACACCTGCGTGGCTGAAGTATTTTAGGGTACTTTGATGATAGAAGTCATACCTACTACCATAACTTCTCTCCAGAAGTAGGATCAACCAAGCAAGTGAAGGATGAGGTTTTCTTTCAATTTTTAAAAAAGATTATTTATTTATTTATTAGAGGGGGAGAGAGAGCGCGAGCAAGCACAAGCAGGGGGAATAGCAGAGGAGGGAGGAGAAGCAGGCTCTCCACTGAGCAGGGGTGGGGCTTGATCCTAGGACCCTGGGATCCTGACCTAAGCTGAAGGCAGGCACTTAACCTACTGAGCCACTGAGGTGCCCCACAATTGTCTTTTTTTTTTTTTAAATTAAAGATTTTGTTTATTTATTTGACAGAGAGAGAGAGGGAGAGAGAGCACAAGCCAGGAGAGCAGCAGAGGGAGAGAGAGACGCAGACTCTCCGCTGAGTGGGGAGCCCCGTGGGACCATGACCTGAGCCAAAGGCAGACATTTAACTGACCGAACCACCCAGGTGCTCAATTGTCTTTTTAAAAACACGTGGTCATTAATGCATCCCAAAGTTTGTAAGATGCATGTAAATTTCTATTTGTCACATGACATGGCATTATTTGCATGAACCAATTTTATTAGCTTCCTTGGATTCTGGCCCCGAATGAAAATGAAATAAGAACCACGGCGACAAGAACTATAACTAACGAGTTCTGTGTCCTTGGGCAACTTCCGCAAGACTTTCTGAGCGTGTGCTAGGAGCGGCAGTGGATTCCAAGATGAACCAGGTGCAGAATGGGCCTTCGAGAAGCTCATAGACGAAGAAGGGAGGTGTTAACAGGAAACCCAAGTAACTAAAATGTGAAAAAGAGTCAAATTCCCTCCTACATAGAGTGCTATAGCAGCTGAAGGATGAGATTATCTCAAACTGAAAGGATTCAGAAAAATTCTGTGGGATCCTTTGGATTTACCCTTGAAGGGAGAGTTGGATTTGAACACTGAAAGGCTGGGCTGGGAAGGGCATTCCAGATGGAGGGAACAGCCTGGACGCAGGCAGAGTGTGTGAAGGCCCGTGTGCGTGGGCAGCAGTTTGGAGAGTGTGAGAGCTGGGGGTGGGAGTCCAGGGAATTGAGGAAAGATGCTGGGGAGATTTGCACATTAGATAAGGAATTGTGGAGTTGCCCCATGGATGACTCAATCCTTTGTCAGTTGGGACTGTGAGTTGCCTGAGGTCACGAGGCTAGCAGTTGGCAGTAGCATGGCTAGGGGAACCTGGCCCCCACCCGGGGTCGCCGTCCAGTCAGCTTTGCGCTCCCCTTGCTCCCTTTCGATTACGAGGGGTTCCTAACTTTGCTGTGTGTCTGGTCATCCGTGACAGATACCTCGAGGAGCCTGTTTTGGGGGGTTAACTGCGGTGTGGTCCTGAGGTTTTAATCTTGGAAGTCCACCAGCTTTGTGGTGAACCGGGAATAGGTTTGCTCTTGCTTTCCTTCCACCTCCCTCACCAATTAGGACCAGTTGGGCCAGGTCTGAGCCAGGAGGGCCCTGGTAACAGGCACGTGGCTGGAGGTATGCGTGTGTGAGAGACAAGGATGTGTGTACGTGCCTGTGTGCCTGCTGGCTCTGGACCAATGCCAAATATGAATCACTTTTGGACTTTTGTTCACTCAGCTTGACATGGGCGAAAAGCCAGCACAAAGAAGAGTTTTACTTTGCCCTAGAGTGTGTTTACTTCTGGGCTTAGCTGGAGCTCAGGAAACGGGGAGTATTTCATTGACTAGGAAAGCTCTTGCTTGAAGTGTGCTGCGGGCTGGCCTAGCTAAGAGATAGAAGCAGAGAATTTGCAGCCCTCAAACCCTGCACGGACCCTAGAGATCACCTGCCAAAAAGCTTCGCCTGGCAGCCCATGGCTCCCTGTATCAGGCTAATACATGCCTCTCAGGGTTAGTCTATCGGTCAACAAATAATAATCAGGAGCTTAGTATTTGCCAGTCACGGGGGGGCTGAAGATGAAGTGGGGTAAAGCTAGTCAAGTGCCGGCCCGGTGACGGCACACAGGTAAGAACTGGGAGCTTCCCTAGTGCGGAGCAGTGCCCGGGAGACCCGGAAAGCCAGGTACCAGGGTGTCTGCACGGAGGCCATGGTCAGCTTTTCTGGACTTCATCTCTGCAGTGTCTCTTCTTTTTTAAAGCCCATGTTTCCAGCTGGCATCATCTTTATTATCCAGGAAAGCATTTGGACTTGCACCCAAACTCGTAGTCAGTTTTTAATTTTTCTGTTAAATCTATGTTTTATAATTTTAATTATTTTCTTCTTCTCCTTTTATTTTTGCCTTGCTTTTGATTTGTGTTAGTTTAAAAAACAAAAACAAAAAAAAATAATTTGCGTTAGTTTCCTAGGGTAGCTGTAACAAATTACCACACACTGGGTGGCTTAAAACAATAGAAACTTATTCTCTCATCGTTCTGGAGTCAAGGTGTTGGCTTCCCTCTGAAGCGTGTATGGGAATCCTTTCCTGCCTAGTCGTGGCTTCTGGTGGCTCTCGGCAATCTTTGACGTTCTTTGGCCTGTATCTGCATCACTCTGATTTCTATTTTCTTTGTCATCACACGGCCTTCTTCCCTGCGTGTCTGTGTTCACACGGCTTTATGAAAGCATGCGGTCACTGCATTTAGGACCCACCCTAATCCAGTATGGCCCCATTTTAGCTTTAACTAATTTTATCTGCAAAGACCGTATTTCCAAAGAAGTCCGTATTCTGAGGCTCCAGGTAGACATAATTTTGGAGGGACACTATTCAGCCCTAAATAATATTCATAAAGGGATTTTGGGAGAGAAGAAAGGGTACATACTAGATGATGAGCTCACATTATTGTCTTCTTTCTGCATTTTATCCTTCAGAACCTGGAGAGACTGGTTTGCAAGGCTAATTAGTGGTAAGAGCTCCTGGGTATGCAGGGAATGGGGCCAGGAGGGTGGGATGGTCCTCCAGGTTGGGCAGTGACTGTGAATGGTCAGACACCACCGGTTCACCATAGTTCCTTAGCACCTGTACAAAAGGAGTTTAAAGCAGTAGATTCCTAGCTTGGCTTTGACATTTACTACTGGTGTAAACTGAACCGAATCATATGATTTTTCTGAGCCTGTTTCCTCACCTGTGAATTAAGAATAGCAGTAATACCTGCCTTTCACACCTCCCTAGGGTGTGGTGGAGATCAAGTGAGAGAAAATGTGAAAAGTCCTTGCCCACCTACTGATTATCTGTATGCATCTGAAGTCAGGGTGACCTTTCAAAAACACACATCAAATCCTTTCACTCCCTTGCTTGAAGCCTTCTAATTGTTCTTTATGTTTAGGATAAGGCCCAGACTTGCTAACATAGTTTAAAAAGTCCTGTAGAATCTGGCCCCAATGTGCCTTTTCAGCCCCAGAGCTTTCTACAGGTTTTATCTCTCTTACATACACGTCTTTAATTATTCTGGCTACATTTGAAAGCTCATTTTCTGGAGTACTTAGTTTAGCCCTAGATTATATTTTTTCTTGAATCATTTTTTGATTCTTTCTTGTAGGAGGATATAATCAAGTGGAGTCTGGAGAAGGACGATAAATAAAAGCAGAGAGCTCTGATTGAAGTGGGAAGGCCTCACTTCATCTCTTATTTTGGTGTCTTGTCTTTGCTTTTTCTACTGCCTTGCTTCCCACAAGCTTCCTTTCATAGAGCACTGCCTGAAAATCACTCTATGGACATTCAGTTCAAAGTGACAGAGGCATACACACACACATATTCTCTTTCTTGGATGGCATTAAAGTTATAGTACAGAATTTATAAAAACAGAAACTTACAAGGACTAAAATGAATACATGTATATAAGAATAGCAATAGTTCAGATCTTTTAACAAATCTCTAGAAGGCTGAAAACATATGGAGAAATAATTGGCTAATAAAACAGAATGAGAACATCCATTGCCCAACAGAATGGTAGGGAGGCTTGGTCCTTGGAGACAGCAAGCATGTCAGAAGATGGGAGTAGAAAGTGGGGCTGAAAACACAAGACAAATTAAAGATCAATGGAGCCATTGATCCCCTCCCTTTATCTTCCATGTGGAACCCACAACAGCCCTTGTCTTCAAGCTGAATATTCTGAAGAAACTGAATTTTTGGGGAGGACTAGTGTGAGGGTTACTACCTCAGAGTAAAGCTCTCTCTGTTCTGCAAGTGAGGGGTCTTAAGATATAATGGCTGGTTTTCCACCTGTTTGCCTGAAGCAAAGCCTGTCAGTTGATAAGCCAAACCTTTATTCATAGAGCTCCTGCTCAGTTGTTCTGTTGCTTCCTTTATGAAAAGGTATCTGAAGACTATTAGGACCTTAGAGCAAAGCCTGTAACATGGAAAAGCATGGCTAACAACAAATAAGAATGAGCCTTGAAGAAATGGAAGTAATTCAAGAGACAGAGAAGCACTTAAAAAATTTAGTTCCCTCAGATGGATTTGAGGAAATACTGCTCTCATAAAACAAGAGAATTTTGTAAAAAGGAAAAAAAAAAGGATAAAATAAGAAAAATCTTGTGGAACATAAGAGGATTGCTAACAAAATTAACTGATATAAAATGAGACAAAGTGAAAGAAACCTCTAAGAACGTAGAATAAAAAGAATGAAAGAGAGAAAGAAAGGAAGGGAGGAGAGAAAGAAGGAACAAGAGAAAGAAAGAAGGAAGAAAGAAAGAGCGAGCAGATAACTTGGAAAGGAAAAATGAGTGTTTTGGTCTGTTAAGGCCATTATAACAAAATACCAGAAACTGGGTATCTTATAAACAACAAACTTTTATTTCTTACAGTTCTAGGGGTTGAAAGTCCAAGATCAAGGTACTGGCATGGTCACATTCTGGTGAGGTCCTCTTTCTGGCTCATAGAACTGGCCCTTCTCATTGTATTCTGATGAGGGGGTCTAACACATTCTCTGTGCCTCTGTTTTTAAAGGCACTAATCCCATTCGTGATCTATCTAAGTACCTCTCAAAGGCCCCACCTCCAACTACCATCACATTAAGCATTAGGATTTCAACATAGGAATTCTGGGGGAACAAAAACATTCAGACTGTAGTGATCAGTGTGGCCTTAACCTTCTCAATAGCAACAGTGGAGGCTAGAAGACTTGGAGCAAGGCTTTCAAAGTTCTGAGTGAATGTGATTTTTGTCCTGAAATTCTATACCTAGCTAATCTATCAGTCAAGTTAGAAGTGAGAATAAAGGACTCAAAAAGATTATGACTATGCACACTGTCTTAGGAAGTTATTAGGGAATGGGTTTCAGAGAAAAAAAAAGTGAAATAAGAAAGTGGCTTCCTCTTGTCTTATTAGACAAAGTCCCCAATTTGAAAGAATAGCAAACAGAAACCCCAGCCTAGCAGCTGGGTGGGTCTTAGATTTAGGGAGAAACTAATCCTGTTTGGAGAGGAAAGATCGACTGTATAAAAGAGGTCTTGGCAATGTGGGGGGAAGGGGATCTTATAAATGAAACCATATACTGAGAGCTTGGAAAAATTGTGAAATTATTATAATGTTATATAACATAAAAAAGAGGAAAAGAGAATCAGAAACTTTGGGAAAACAGCAACAACAATAAAACTGTACAAAAAAGCAATGGTTCATCTATAGAGCAAACTCACCTGAGGCATGATTTTGACCAATTGATGGAATGTGAAGGAGAATCCGTTTGAATATATGCCAGAAATGTGATTTTTTTCATCTTTTATAATTCTTTCATGTAAGTCATGGAGAACTTGACTGTGGTTACAAAGAGAATATAGACATTATTTATCTCGATAGTGTAAACATAAGAGAAATAGCTGGCAGAGGTTGGGGAGTGGAAGACAGGAAGAAGGAAATAGTTGTGAATAGTTGACAGGACAAGAAATGAGCTCTAATATGCCACTTGAAGTTGCAGATGTTGAGTAGAAGATCTGAAAATGGGGCTGTAACTAAAAGGAAGAGGAGGAGGAAGGAAAGGAAGGTACAGGTGGTGTGAGTTCAATTTTCATCTATCATAGCAGAAGTCAGTATATAATGTCTAAAGATAATAAATCAAGAAATGGAGCCATTCATCTATTATATAGAGATTGGAACCACCAGGAGAAATAAAAATAGAAATGATTAAAATTACTTGCCTCTGGGAAGCAAGACTGGAGTGGGGTGGAGGGGAGGGGATTATGGGTTTTCAATTTAAGTCATTTGGTATAATATTTGGTTTTTATTTTTTTATTTTTTATTTTTTTTAATATTTGGTTTTTAAAACCACATATATGTACTACTTATTTAACATAACAAAATAGACATACATAGACCCAAAGAAAACTACTGGATGACCTTTGAAACTTGCTTTTAGCCCTCAATTTCAATTATAATTAGCTGAAATTTCAGCTCAGCTGAATATAACTGTAATTAAAAATCTCAACTGCCTAATGGCAGACAATTAGCTGGAGCTGTCAGGAGCCAACAAGAATGATGGGCAGTTTGAAGACTTTGCTGTAAGACTTGGCAGCAGACTGCCAAGGATTCCCGCTCCCTGATTCTCTCTTCATGTCTTGTAATCCCAAGGAGGCAGCACAATTTATGGCAGGATCTTTGGCTTTGGACTTCACTGAAGACCTCCATTCAAGTCTTGGCTCCACCACTTATTGTCTATGAGACCTTGGGCAAGTTATTTAACCTTTCTGAACCTATATTTTGTCAGCTCAAAATGGAGATAACACCTACTTTGTGTGTTATTATAAAGATGGAATGAGATAATAGGAGTACTGATCCTAGTATAGTGTCTGTCACACTGTAGATATTCAATAAATGGTAGCTATTAGAGATACATACATTCAAATTTTTTAAAGCTTTTATTTATTTGAGAGAGAGAGAGCACAACCTGGGGGAGGAAGGGGGAGGGGAGAGGGAGAAGCAGATACCTTTGTGAGTAGGGAGCCAGCCACAGGGCTCCATCCCAGGACCCTGGGATCATGACCTGAGCCGAAGGCAGATATTAAACTGACTGAGCCACCCAGGCGCCCCCAAACACAACATTTTAAATGGTTGAAATACTTGCTGTTTATAAATATATAGGGCTTTTCCACTTGGTAGGATGTCTTCCGTTCTAGCCTTTGCAATCTCCTTGTCAGGAATAGCTAATAGACAAAATTTATGTCATCACTCTTACCCATGGCAGATACAGCTAACTGCTCTCAGCATTCTTGCCTGCTGGGTTTGGATGTGGCTCCAGGATCTTTTTCAGTACAGCTTCTCAGATAGCTATTGCCAATCAATCAGAATCGGTACTTGAGGCCCAATCCATTTTTTATCTTTGCCTAGATGGATAAGAGATCCATTGTGATGATCAGTTACCTAAATGGCTGGGTGACCATATGGTCACACGTGGGTAACAGTGTGCATTGATTTTTTTATACTATACATAGTGATTCCCCCATTGGTGCCTGGAAAGTTACAGTTTTTGGAACTTCATGGACGGGGTTGGTGTAGGAAGGCTTTAATGACTATACTAACTCACATCTCTTCCTGAGTTTATCATTTTTAGTAGGTTAGGAATCTTTAAGAAATGAGAATAAAGACTTGATGATTCTAGAAACATCATGGAACTATTTGCGTTACAACGGGGTCAAGAGAGGGTGGAGCCCCACATGCACTTGGTTTTAATGACTGTAAATTCCAGACGCCAACCAAATTCTTAGTTCTGTTAATACTAGTTGGTCAAATGTCTTTAAATTTCCCTGCTAGGCTGTGTATCTCCCAGGTGCTCTTCTCTCAAGACCACTGTCTATTGAAAGGGTGGACCAATGGGGTGCCTGGGCAGCTCAGATGGTTGGGCATTCAGCTCTTGATTTTGGCTCAGGTCATGATCTCAGGTTCGTGAGATGGAGCCCCATATCAGGCTCAGCGGGCTCTGTTTGTCCCTCTCCTTCTGCTCCTCCTCCCTGCTCATGTGCTCTCTCTCTGTAAAATAAATAAATAAAAACTTTAAAAAATAAAAAATGGAGCAAGCCCTCCATGGTGTCTTCTTAAGTCTATAGAGCACTTCCCATTTGCCCACCCATGATAGCTTTGAAGTGTCTAAATCTTAATACTGATTTTACTATAATATGGTTCCGAAAGAATCCATGCAGGGTAGATGGGGTGGGCAAGGGAGGGTCCATAGATTGTGGGTTGGTAGGACTTCTTTAAGAGTCCAGTTGAAGGTGCTGATCTGGGGTCAAAAGAAGACATTGCTCTGTCCTCCCAAGAGGACAAGAGATCACATACTTCGGGCTTGACGTAGTTGGCCTTCACTGGTGTTAGTTTAAATATTATTATTTACTTACTGCCTCCTTTATGCTTTCATCTGAGAAACAAACAAACAAAACCCAAAGTTTAGCCCCTTGAGCTGTGATATTAGAACCAGGAAGATTTTCAGGGAAACAAATTATAAGCTGCATTTGTAGCAAAAGAGAAGTGCAAACACACACCCCTCTCTGTCCCCTACACACACTCATAGCGGATTGATACGAAGCTGTACATTTGTGTGATATTCTCTTAAACATTGACTTATTCCAGGCTTTCAGATGAAATGCTCTCCGAAAAGGAAACAACGTGTGAGAAGAAACACACACACCACACACACACACACACACACACACACACACACTCTCTCTCTCTCTCTCTTTCTCTATCTCTCTCTCTTTTGGGGGGGTGGGAGGGACGTGGGTGGGTGGGGAGAATGAGAGTGTGAAATCAAAAGGATGATTAAGAGAATTTGACAAAGAAAACGACTTCTTCCACCCATTTAACACCCACATTAATCCACTCGGATGATCAAATGCAAAAGACAAAGAGAATTACAACCTTTTCCAGGCCAAGAAATAATAATTATTCAGAGAAAAATCTTGGCAAAATGAGGAATAAACCAAGCAGAGAGAGAGGAGGAGGAGGAGGAGGAAGAAGAAGAAGAAGAAGAGAAGAAGAAGAAGAAGAAGAAGAAGAAGAAGAAGAAGAAGAAGAAAAGGAGAAGAGGAAGAAGAAAGAGAGAGCGAGAGATTGAGGGGAAAAAAAGCCAACAGTCAGACTGGCATTGGCAGGCTTTGTACAGTTCACCTCCTCTCAGTTTAAAAGGAAAAAAAAATAGAAAGAAAAAAAAAGTCAAACTCTTTATTTGAGCAAGTAATGGAAAACTGTTGGTTGTGATAATCCCCGGGCACCCTCTTCACGGTGGCTCTGTGCCATTTTCCCGGTAGAAGTGGCAGAGGTCAGCGGAGGAAAGAGTGAATTCTCAGGACTGTGTGTGGGAGCTTGTGTCATTCTATACAAACTGCTCCTATTTAAGTGCTGGGTTTTATTTTTAAAAGCTCTGCTGTCCCCTGATAGAAGAAGGGAGTGGAAGTGGGAAGAGGTAACGTGTGAACAAGGTTAGAGGCAGAAAGAAAAAGGAGAGAGAGAGAGAGAAAAAAAAAGAAAAGAAAGAAAAAAACGAGGATAAGTCCAATTTTCTTTGGAAGCATATTGTATTGTTAGGCTTGCCTGGCTCTGTTCCAAGGGCTCAATTGAAAGTGAATTTCTCTTATTGAATTCCATCCAGAGATATCATAACCTCAAAAGGCTACTATTACCCAGAGGGCTTCAGATGGAAGCATTTGTGCGTGACTCTTGAAATGCAAGGAGTCACAATTGTCATTTGACAACACGGACTCGTCAGGCCGGCTCCTTTCAGGGCAGGGGAATTGTTGACACAATCTGGCCCCTGGTCCCTTTTGGAGGGACCGGTCTCTCTGTTTCTCAGGCTTTTTTTTTTTTTTTTTTGGTCAGCAGGTGCAGCAGCAAGAAAACTGGTGAGCTTAATAAAAACTGACGACAACAGCAACAACAACAAAAATAGGTTCAGGGCTGGTGTCAACGTCTGTCGGCAGAATCAGGAGTTGCAGGTCACAGCACAGGTCTTCGGGGTCCTTGGGACTAAGTTTATCTCTCTTAACCAAAAAAGAGGCAGTGAAAATATTAGCAACACTACAAAAGTAGGAAGCAAAGCACAGGCTAAGTGACGGAACTGCAAGAAGGCCAAGGCTCTGGGAAGGGGGCAACCGTCAGGGCCGCCCTTCTGATCTGTGTGGATGATATTGTTCTTCTTGTGAACTGACACAGCAAAGAGAGTTGTATGGTGTGATAGGTAGCAGTTCCAAGGCCTCTGTCCCCCTTTCCTCCTTTTTTTATCCATTCCCTTCTTCCTCTTTAGGCCCCTCTCTCCATTCACGGCAGCCTGTATTCCTCCTTTTTCTCCCTTCCTTTCAGCATTAAGTAGTGGGAGTTGCTTCCCGAAGCTTAG
Organism: Vulpes vulpes; assembly: GCF_048418805.1. Classification (NCBI taxonomy): domain Eukaryota; kingdom Metazoa; phylum Chordata; class Mammalia; order Carnivora; family Canidae; genus Vulpes; species Vulpes vulpes. The sequence continues at coordinate 95,653,098 of NC_132795.1, read as the reverse complement.
CTCTGATAATAAACCTCTTGTGCGGTGACTCCATTTATTCTTAGATACACACAACCTGGTTTGAATGGGACTATGGAGAGAAACTCAAATAGAATTAACCACTCTTTTCAGAGGTTGTTGAATGCAAGCTTTGGTTCTCAAAATCAAGTTTCAATGACCGGCTTCTTTGGAACAAAGTGCAAAGGAATTCAGAATAATAAGTGTAACAAGATGGAGAAAATTTTATTCACTGGTATTCTGGAGGGAAGCACTGTATGCGTTTGGGAGAATTACTTTGATAAACCACTTCGGCTGGGGATTAAGGCCCCGAAGTATGCTCAAGTGACAAAAGATGGTCACTAAACTGCCTTGGAAGGAGGGTGGGTCCTCTAATGCGGGGAGTCCTTTGTCTTGCTGAATTTACTGGTTAGTTTGGTAGGCACGTCCCAAGGAGGAGGAGGAGGAGGAGGAGGAGGAGGAGGAGGATGGGGAGAAGGAGGATGGGGGAGGAGGGGGATGGGGAGGAGGAAGAGGAGGAGGGGGAGGGGGAGGGGGAGGAGGATGGGGAGGAGGAGGAAGATGGGGAGGAAGAGGAGGAGGAGGAGGGGGAGGAAAAGGAGGAGGAGGAAGAGGGGGGAAGAGCCAAATGTCTGAGAGAAGACGAAGTTTAAGTGTCAGGATGTTGAGGGGAGAGAATCAGAGAAGAGGAGAAAGGAGAAGCAGAAGAGAAATCCCAAAGGGATGGGCGAGGGTTACTATATTGTTTAATTTTTTTTCCCCACAAAAATTTGAAACATATTCAATAGACAGAGGAGTATGATGAGCCCCGACGTACCCATCGCCAGTTTCTTTCTTTCTTATTTTATTTTATTTCATTTTATTTTTATTTTTATTTGCATTTATTCTATGCAGAATTTACTCCCGGGCCATAAGTTTTTGTTTCTTCAGTTTCTTCTGGGGTATCTTTTTCTTCTGTGCAACCTCCTCTTCTGGTTTAGGAACAATCTGCTCTTTTTCAGTAAGAATCATCTCAATGTGGCAGGGAGAGCTCCTGTATGGATTAATCCGGCCATGAGGCCTGTAGGTTCTACGTCGCATCTTGGGGGCTTCATTCACCTGGATGTGCTCAATGACCAGAGAATCTACATCTAAACCCTTAAGTTCAGCATTACTCTCCGCATTTGTAAGCACGTGCAGTAAAAATTCAGCACTCTTCTGGGGCCACCGACCCTGCGTCCAGCCCCACTGTTTGGCCTGCACACACCTACCAGCTCCACCCTTGTAGCGACGGAATGGCACACGCTGCTTCTGCAAAGTGACATCTTTCAGATACTTGGTGGCCTTTCGAATATGCATACCCTTGATGGCCTGGGCAGTTTCACGTGTGTTCTTAAAGTGAACACGAAGCATTGAACCTCTGGACTTGCATGATTTTGTAGGGTTTTCTGGGTCCAGCGAGTAGCGAACCATCTCCGGAGGCCACCTCAGGCCGCTCGGGGGAAGAGGAAGAGCGGTGGCTCCTGGGAGAATTCATGAGAACTCCGCCAGTCTCTTTTTACATCTGTATCTTCCATGTACTTCTTCCTCCCTCTTTTTATTTTGAAGCAAATCTAAGGGAAACTTGCAAAGAAAGAAATAGCCCGGGAGACCTTGTGCGCCGCCTGCTGCAGCGTATCCTGCTCCGTGCACAGTCTTCCCTAAAATGTGTGCTGGTCCCCGAGGCTCCTGCAAGGAGAGTTGTCTTCGGGGTGACCCAGAACGTGCTGTCCTGCTTCGGGGTCTGAGCCACCTGAAAACCATTCCAGGACACGTGCACCCGGGAGGAGGTGGGCGATGGGAAATTAGCCGGCATGTCTAAGTGACACAAATGTGACAGATTTCAGCCCAAAAGAAAAATGTGGTTTAAAACCAAAATGTTAAAATATCTGTATATTAAGTGCCTCTGGAACTTTTCCGCCGTCCGCACTTCTAGACTGCGTTCAGGGTTCTGGTTAGCAAATGTGGTTTGATGATGTGGAAGGAACACTTGATTGGGAGTTAGATTCTCTCGTGACTCAGTTATGAGATACGAGACAAGTCACCCACCTCCCCGGGTTGGGTGTTTATTCATACCTGACCTAATTTCGATAGTTGTGATGGTCGAATTTGGGAAATGTAGGTAAAAGTCTTTTAAAAATACGGTATTTTATCAATGTGAGCAATGATTAGTGCTACTGGAAAAGGGCAGGGTGAGAGTGTCTCATCTGTGCTCTTGGCCTACAGGGCTTCATCTTTTAGGTTCTTTGAGCCTTAACAGAGGATTCGTATTTCAGGATCCGAGGTCTCAACAGGAGTGTGTATGACTCTACTACTGGCTTCCTCTTAGGCCGTGCCTTCCTGGGTGCTCCGAGTTGACCTTTGCTGAGAAGCCATTTCTTCGTTGTAGCATTGTTGCCTCTGGAGAGGCTGGGAATATTCAAACCCAGCAAGTCTTGGCACATTTTTTTTTTTTTCTTGAACAGTTCTTCTTCCAGCTTCTCATTTTTGCCTTGCGGCACCTTCCAACGTTCTGGCTGAAAAAATCTCCTTAGTGGATCGCCCATTTCACTGGTTGCGTGTTCTACTTTCCACATCACTGCAGGCAACGGTACTGCTGGACATAACAAGGGTCCCCTTCCCCTCACTGTCCAAGAAGAGGTTCCTCATTTTCCACCCCAGTAGCCTCCTCAAAGTCCAAATTCTTCAAACGGCGCGTTCAAGGTGCTGTAAGACCTCACTGACCTTCTCCTCCAAACCTCCTCCAACTACCCTTGTGGTTCCTGCCCACTTCAGCTGAACTCCACTTCCAGGCATCAGAGGACAGATTAGTCACCTGACGCTGAGCTGCAAATCCTCCAACTTAGCAGTTTTTAATTTTATTTATTTATTTATTTATTTATTTATTTATTTATTTATTTAGATTTTATTTATTCATTCATGAGAGACACAGAGTGAGAGAGAGAGAGGCAGAGATGCAGGCAGAGGGAGAAGCAGGCTCCATGCAGGGAGCCCGACATGGGACTCGATCCCGGGTCTCCAGGGTCACACCCCAGGCCAAAGGTGGCATTAAACCGCTGAGCCACCCGGGCTGCCCAACTTAGCAGTTTAAAATAATAAACATTTGTTGTCTCATAGTTTGTGTGGGTCAGAAATCTGGGAACAGCTTAGCTGGGTCGTCCTGGCTCGTGGTCCCCCTAGGCCTGAAATTAAGGTGTCAGTAGAGCGGCAGGCCCTGCAGTAGGGCTGCACTGGAGCTAGTGGATCCTCTCCCAGTCTCACGCACGGGACTGTTGGCTGGGGGCTGGGTTCCTCGCTCGATGGGCCTCTCTTAGGACAAGGCAGTTGGCTTTCCTTAGAACAAGCGATTCAATAGTCTGAGAAAGCTACCATGCTGCCTATTGTAGTCTAGTCCTGGTCACACAGTGCCACTTCCACCCTATTCATGTCATTTAGGAGTAAGTCACAAAATCCAGCCCACACGCAGCGGGAGAGATTGCACAGTGGCACGAACACCCAGAGGCTGGGGTTATCGGGGACCCTCTTGCGGGCGAGCCACCAAATCTACTGGCTACGTTCTGGTCCCGTGCTCCCCTGGAGATCCCACAATGAGCAAGACACAATCCCTGTCTTCAAGAAACTCTTGAGGAAGTGCAAGCTGTGGGGATGTAAAGAAGGGAACTGGAAGTGTCATAAGTACCATGAGAAAGTTATGGGGTTATGCAAGCACTGAGGCATAGGGACTTAACCCAGACCAGGAATGAAGACTTCTCTGTGAGGGGTGCTGAGTCTTGAGCCTGCCAGGTAGATAAATGGGTGAAATTCGTTCCAGGGAGAGGGGAACGGAGAGGGAGAAAAGTGTGACCCTCTGAGGAAACCTCAATAAATTGGCAGCACTAGAATGCAGACCTCAGGACTCCGATTCTAGGGCCTCTCTTGTTCCTTGTGCCCTCTCTCAGGAGGACCAGCTCTTAGCCCCACTCAGGGCTGAGCGTTCCATGTAATGGGTAGTGAGTCCCGCAGAGGGAAAAATTCTCTTAGGCCTGGTGTTTTCAGGGCTCATCTGATCGCTACTTAGCATTTTGTCTAATTAATGAAGCTCACAGATGTTTGGCAGGAGAAATTAATCAGCCATTAATCACCAAAGAGCTTCTCTGGAGCTTTTTCGGAAAGAACGTCCCTGTCATAATTGAAATTGTAGCTTTTTATTGAATTTGGGTGGAGGGAATGGCCAGAGGCAGACGGTCCTGGGTCTCCGGTTGGAGAGGTTCGGCAGAGGTGCCTCGGGGTTTGTTTAGCTGCTGTTAGGGAGAGCACAGCTGCTGTCTTCCTGAGTCCGTGGGCATCTGAGGAAGGCCTGGCCTCAGCAGGGGGAGGAGACAAAGGTGGGCCGTGCAGGGCACTGTGGTGAGCCACGCACTGGGCACTCCAGATGGTTCTAGCCCTGCTCTGCATTTAGGTGACCCCAGCCCAAATCTCCTAACTTCTCAGGACTCAGTGCCCTTATGTTTAAGTCATTTACTGGTTCGGGGTTCCCAGAAGCTGTCCTCTAGGGGATATTGCCTGCTGGATGCTTTGGTGAACAGGGAGTTCGCAGCCTGATGAATTTGGAAACTTCACATACTGCGCGCCTTACGGAGACTCGCGAGAGACACCAGGGCATGAGAAGAGTGAGCATGTTGTGGTCAAATGACAAAACCCAAAACCTGCTTAACCTGGCACATTCTCCAACGTTTTTGATCACAGAACCCTCTGTGTATTAAATATCTAGAACAATCAGCAGAATACGTTCCCGACTGTAACCTCTGTCTGGTTTTCTGGTTTCTGACTCAGCTTCATCCCTAGCCTTGGCTTTTGTCCCTAGAGGTATTCTTGTGGGCTCCTGATAAGCTTCATAACCAACTCTCCTGCCTGCATCCTCGAAACCAGTCCTTTGGGTTATAAACTGAGACTCACATCTGATTGTGCAAACTTCTCCCCTGACCCTCCTGCTGACCGGTGGTGACGCCAAGAGTCAGGGCCATGTCTCTAGTCTCTAGTTTACTGTCACCCTGCCACCCTCACCTTCGCGTAGCAGTGGAAATACCGTGTAGGCCAGTGTTACCTTTTACTGTAGAGAGAGATGAGTGTTTATAATTTGGTAAGGTTTGGGTATGGAGACCATTTGAAAAATGAGTAACGTGAATTTTGAGGATCCAATTCTGATTTTTTTAAAAACGATAACCTCACCTTGTGAATTCGCTCTTTAATTCAAGACACCGCTACTGCCCTAACTCCACCATGACCACAAAGACCCCACGTGCTTGGCAGAAGTTAGCACAATATGGGACTTTAGAGGGTCTTATTCTTTTCTTTTAGCTACTACTTGTCATCTTGGAATTTATTGTTAAGTAATACTGTAGGCTTGTGGCTGGAATATGCCCTTTTTTTTGGGAAACCGAATGTAAATTACCAGAATGAGGTGGCGATCTATGTAAGTGTTAAATTCTATTAGTCATGTTAAAGACCATTGATCTTGTGAGAAATTAGCTAAAGCTATAGAGATCCATGGGAAGTCAAAGGTTTGCAGAAATATCCAGTGGCTCATTGTCTTTGCTACCTTTCGTGATGAATTTTAGGATAAGGATTCTCAAGGAGGAGGAAAAGATTGAGGAATTATCCAAGCCTTAGGTTATAATATCTGGTTACCAATTTTTGATTCAAGCCAATTCTGAGCCATACATAATCCCTGATAAAATATGGTGGAGCTGTCTGTCTGTCTAGTCCCTTTTTGAAAAGAAAAGCCTGCTTGATTATAGGCATAAAATCCACCTAAGCACACAGCGTCACCAGCTCACACTCTTAAGCCAAATTTATTATTGACTTGGTTGACTGGGTACTGAGAAGTGAAACTGGCGGCCAAACCATAAAGAGACTTTCTATTAACCACCCAGAACCCCACAGCTTTCTAGTCACATCCCTACGCTGCTTGGAAGGGTTTTGTTTTTGTTGTTGAGTCTTTTGACTCAACAGAATTCTTTAAGCCCATTGCCTGGGTGCATAATCTGAGCCTGAGTTCCCGTTAGGCTGGAATGGTAGCGTGATGATACCTTTTAACACTTTGGGAGCTGTAGTGGAAGGAAAACCTTCTTTTGCCCTCTTAGGTTGTGCGGCTAGCCTAAGATTTAAACTGACTCGAGGCGGAGAAACAGGAGAAAAGTATACAAATTCATGTAATGTTTTTACACATACATAGGATTCTTCAGAAGGAGAACAAAGACCCGAAGAAGCTGTCAGGCTCCAAAGCTTACCGATGAATGATAAATTATGGGGATGTGACTGACAAGGCAGAGGGGAGTGGGCTGGGAGCCGTAAATTTAGGACGGTTACTAAGAAATGGACGGGGGAAACTAGTGGAAGATATGGGTTATTTTAGTAGGTTTTTTTGTAGAACCGTTTTGACATAGATTCCTAGTCTCTGTGTCCCTCTTTCCGGTGCAGGGGGCGTCTTTCTCATGGGAAATTTTATGACCTGCTTTTAGGTAGAAAGGGGGAGGTCAGAGAGCCTTTCCTGCACTGGCTGTTTCTCAAGTGCTTCAACATAATCAATATGCCAAAGTGTCATATTTTGGGGTGGCATGTTCCAAACCCCTTCAAAATCCCATTATACACCAAACAATACATTAACTCATTTCACCTGGACTGTCAACTTGAGCTCTGTAGAAATCACTGACTCGTCAGAATGGATCCTCGCCTCGGTCACTTTACCTTCATGAGACTCTGTCGTGGTGTCACGTAAAGGAGCTGGGCCGGATGCTCTTTGAGTTTCCTCGTAGCTCGAACACCGTGTGACTCTGAGAGAAATACCAAAACTGCTTTATTTTTGTCTCCACAGAGCAGATAGGAAATTGGCTTTAATGTGGTGACATAAATGATTAAGTTCCTTGAAAATTGGTATTTCAAGGTCCTTTTGTCTAATCTCTGTATCTCAAGCATCCACTGGAAATGGCCTTGCCCTTGTATTTCTTGTAGCGAAGCTGTCCCTGTTATCAGAGGCCCTGGGATCGTGCCACACTTGGATTCAAATTCCAGCTGAGTGGTTTGTGACTTGTGTGCGGCAGGTTACTTAACCTATTGGAGCCTCAGTTTCCATTTTTTGTATGAAATAGTGCTGGCATTTGCCTTACGGGGTTACTTTGAGGATTACATGAGCTAATCTATTTAAGGAACACAGCAGAGTGCTTGGCACAGGGATGCTCCATATGCCTCAGCTATCATTCCTGGTTTGGGGACCACAAGACCTGGCCTTCACTCTCTTATGTGTCCTTTTGTGGATCTTGGTTTGGTCTTGCTTAGGGGCCGCTTCTACATTGGGCCCTACGTGGGGCTGGCGGCTGGCAGCTATCATCCTGTCATCATTCTAAGCACCATCTAAGAGCCTTGGAGGTGGAAAAATTATTGTGATTATCCTGACAGCATTTTTCTCCTATATATTGGTTACCAGTCCCTCTCACCACTTCAAGTTTGCACACTTGGGCTTTATTCCTTTTAGAAAGATGGAGGCGATGTGGGAGTTACTCTTATTTGTGAATATTCTTGTCCAAAGGTGTATGACCTATGTCGAACATGGATTGATGAATAGAATGTTTATTATAGTCATATCTTATTTTTTTTTTAAACATACCTTGTTCTTTCAGCTCAGTGTCTTGCCAAGAGACTTTTGTTTTGAAGCTGATTAGTGCCAGTCAGCCGTTATTGGGGTAGTGATGCTATCAGGGCTGGAAATCAGAAAAAAACTCTTTTCCATACCTGGGATTAAGTGACCCATTTTTTCCACTCACAGAACATAGGGAAGTCGAATGTCTAAGGAGCTCCATGCTTTGTTTTCTTATATGGGCCACGACGTCCTCAGCCCTGGCGGGAGCTGGACTATCTCTCCCGAGATCTAAGCGAGGGCATTTCAGACATTGGGGTTTAGTCGATGGCAAAACACACATGAACACAAAGCTGGCAGTTATTAACTTACAGTTTTGCCAATAAAGATATTTAGAAAAAAAAGTAAAGATATTTAGAAAAAGCAAAAACAAACTGAAAAAATAAAACTCCCATTTAGAATCAATCGGTTTCATAGAAGACATTAAGAGGACTTTACAAACTTAATAGGAGTCCCCTTTAACTAAAATAGTATTAGCCTTATGAAGAATTGATTACAGTGTCCTTATTTTTTCAGAATGTGCCCTGAATTAGTAAAAAAAATACTGGTATAAGCTAACACCTGTTCATAGCCTGGTGTTTGAAAACCAAAGCTTTGAGTCATACCCGGACCCTGAAGGTGCAGAGGGAAGACATATGAGTGACATGAAATGAATAAATTAAGCACAGAAGAGCCACTACATCTTTTGGACAAAATAATATCCAATCTTTCATCTTGATTGTTACATTTCAAGTCTCCAGTCCTCACCACTTGACTAAGATGTTTCAGGAATAACACACTTAAAGTAGTGAGAGAAATGTGTTTTCCGTTGATAAAATGGCCAATGGCTTTACTTCAGTTTATAGCAGGGCGATCTGCTCCTCACTCAGTTGGCCTTTGCCATCCTTCCTGAGAGTTCTGAACCCAAAGCCCGCTAGTGCTATTTGTGTGCTAATCATTTCCGTAATTGGTCTTCCCAGCTCCCCTCAAACCTTGCAGCAGGAGGCAGCTCTGACTTTCACTAAGGATCACAGACGGGGCCACTCCGGTTGGAGGGTTGGAGGTGGGGTCACACGGGCATCGAGGCTCTCAGATTCTCTACCTCACTCTGCCCTGTGACCCCCACGCTGGAGAACTCTGTGTGCAGGTCAAATGGCTTCTGTTGTAACATAGAGCTCCTGGTGCAGGTCAGCCAGGGTTGGTTGTTGCCAAAATGGGAACAAGAAAAGTTTGGGTTTTTTGTTTCTAGTGTTAGTAGAAAAGTAGGAGTGGTGCTCATTGCCAGGCATGTTGGTCTTGGGTTATGTAGTTAGATTATATGCTAGAAGACGATTTTGTCCTTGGCAGGTCACTAACAGAGAGAGAGAGAGAGAAAGAGGAAGAGGAAGAGGAAGAGGAAGAGGAAGAGGAAGAGGAAGAGGAAGAGGGAGCCAGAGAGAAAGGTTCCTAAGCTTGGCCAAAGATCTGTATCCATTCCCACCTGGAGGAGCAACTGTCATACCAAGGTACCACAGACCTTTCTTATCCTTCTTCTCAAGTTCTCTAAATGGAAATGAAAATTCAGAGAGGTTAATGCTTGCCCAAGGTCACACTCTTGGCGTGGGGTCAGACTTGCACTGTCTGATATGGCAGCCGTTAGCCCCATGTGGCCATTTAAATTTAAGTTAGCTAAAATTAAGACTTTTTTTCCCCAGCCACATTTCAAATGCCGGTGGGCCACACGTGGCTAGTGGCTACCGTGTTGGACAACACAGAAATGGAACATTTCCATCACTGTAGAAAGTTCTGTTGGTGCTATTTTAGAGATTCTTGGTCCAAGTTCTTTCCATTATTACGGTAAGAGCCTCTTCCCTCCTGAGGTATGCAATCTGTATCTGTAATTATTATGTATCGCGGGAAAGGCATATTTTGACAATCATTTTGAAATAAAGTCAAAATCTTCCATTTCCATCCTCCTTTGAAAGTAGGAGCAACTCGAGTAAGCTTCCCAACCTTCCTACAGCTGGCGCCTACCTGTAAGCATTTTTTCCTATCACACAGAATTATTAGAACATGGTTTAGCAATGCGGTTGCTTTGACTTTAGGGTGCAACCTTTTCTTTAAAGCTAATATTGATCTAGCAGTGAATTCTTTAGAAAACCCATACAGCTCCTTGAGGAAAAATTGGCCACGGTTGTATGGTGTCACAGATGTCTGAGGGCTTTAAATTAACACTGTAAATCTCAGGACTGTGGGGGAAGAGCTAGCAACTTTATTGAATGTCTCCCATCTGGCTGTGTTTCAGGCAGCTGCCTGACTGGCAGGGGGAGTGGGAGGTATAAGAGCAGAAATTCAGGTATCAGAAAGTACTTGATAAAGAGTCAGTTTTGTACCTATGCCCCGGGATCCCATTTCAAACTCATTTTTCTTATTGAGATCAACAACAGGATATTATGCTCTTGGCAGCAGCAGGATAGGACTAACCCAGCTCAGCATCAGGTGGGGCCGGAGTGGGGGTCAGGTTTGGTGGATACGACAGATCCACAGATCGAAGACGTCTCAAGTTCGGGGGAGGGCTTCCCAGCAGGATGGCCTGCTGAACAGGACCAACGTCTGCTCCCATGACACTTAGGGTTTGCTTCTGCCTGCTGGGTGGGAGCAGCCCCGAGTCTCTGGCAGGAAGAATTACAGTTTTGTAAGTAATTGGGGTCATAGAATCATATTTTGACAGCCTTTTCCCTGATCTGTTATTTCTTTTTTTAAAATTTTTAAAAAATTTTTATTTATTTATGATAGTCACAGAGACATAGAGAGAGAGGCAGAGACACAGGCAGAGGGAGAAGCAGGCTCCATGCACCGGGAGCCCGACGTGGGATTCGATCCCGGGTCTCCAGGATCGCGCCCTGGGCCAAAGGCAGGCGCCAAACCGCTGCGCCACCCAGGGATCCCTGATCTGTTATTTCTTATAGAGAATGACCTGTTCCAGGATATTTGATAGTATATATTTTTATACTCAGAACAAGGTGCTGTCCCAGTTAGGGAGCTGAAGGTGACATTGAGACTGGTCTGTAGACCCTTGCAACTGAAACGGTGGTCCAGGCACCAGGAGCATCAGCATCCTTTCAGGGCTTGATAGTAAAGGGATCACATTTTTGACATAAAGATTACTTTAAAATGAAAACACTTGAAATCTTGATCTGAGCTTTTCTCATTTAACTAAAGTAGAGCTTCCAGAAAGTATACAGTTGTCATTAACTCCAGGCTGAGGGAGTTTCCTTCAAGTTCTAAGAGGGAAACAGACTGACTGCTTATTCCCATTAGCATTTTAAAAACTCCAATAGAACCTTCCATACTCTTCCACCGAAGCCCTGACTGACTCCTCCCCCTAACCTCTTCCATTTTTTTTTTTTTTAAAGCGGGTATATAAACTTTCACCTCTGGGTATTGAGCAAGTTACTCATCACTGAGCAAATCCCATGTGTTCTTGTTAGTAAACTTTGTTTCCTCCTGTTGATCTTTTTATTGTCAGTTAATTTACAGGCCCTGGACCACTTGAACTTACGCTGGTAGAGGAAAATATTTTCCTTCCAACAATGGAAAAGCAGACTCTTAAGCTCTATCCCACAGCTGTGGAATAAGAACCAGCGGTTTTTAACATCATTTCCTGGTGAACTGTATGTACATTCCAGTCTGCAAAGCAAAGGGGTTGGCTTTGCTTTTCTTCGTGAAGGACTGGACAGTAAATTTTTTAGGCATCGTGGACCATGTGGCCTCTGTGGACTCAAGTCTTGCCCTTGTAGTGCAAAAGCAGTCACAGACAACACTTACATGAATCAATGTGTCCGTTGTGATGGTTGATGTTGTGGGTCAACGTGACTGGGCTAAAGGATGCCAACGCAGCTGATGAGACGTTATGCCTGGGTGTGCCTGTGAGGGTATTTCCAGAAGACATTGGCACTGGAGTTGACGGACTAAGTAAAGATTGCTTCCTCCCTGTAGACGGGCGTCATCCACCCTGTCGAGGGCCCGAATAGAAGAAAGGTGGAGGAAGGTCAAAGTTGCCCTCTCCCTGGTCCGGCGCGTCCCTCTTCTCTTGCTGTTGGACGATGGCACTCCTGATCGTTGGATCTTAGGACTTGGGCTGAGACTTAGACCATGACTCCCCTGGTTCTCAAACCTCAGGTTTGGACTGGAACTGTACTGCCAGCTTTCCTAGGTCTCCAGCTCACAGGTAGTAAACCAAGAGACTTCTCAGCCTTCATGGCATGAGCCACTCCCTTATGATACATCCATCTCTTTCTGTATTTCTCTGTATATCCTATCGGTTCTGTTTCTTTGGAGAAACTAATGCAGCCGTATTTCAATGACGCTTGACTTACGGGTAGTGAGATTTGAATTTCACATGCTTTTCTGTTTCATAAACTATTTTTTTTTTCAACCATTAAATTTATTTCCCCCAACTATTCTTACTAGTAGGCTCTGCGAAAACAAGTGGTCGGTTAGATTTGGGGTGTGTGCCATAGTTTGCTTATCCCTGGCCTAGACCGTTATTATTCCCTAACTTTTTTCATGACTTCTTGGAACACACTGAAAATTACATTTATATAGCAGACTGAACGAGTGAGGTGGAGGATGAGGCTACTTGTGGTGGAATTGACCACTTGGGAGGGGTGGGAGTGTCTGATTTCCCTGAGTGCTGAAAAGAATGGGCAAATTTGTGACCTATTCATGGCACAAAGCTGGGAGGCTGTGGTTTAAAGCAACTCCCTGCATGTTACTGGTAAAGAAACTGGGATTGTTTATTCACTCTTTTATCCCCAAGGTACAGCATGATGGCAGGCATTAAAGACCTCTCTAGGTGCTTTCTGACTCAATAAGTTGAGAAGTGACTTTCTGGTAATGAGTAGAGCTGGGAGATGAGTTGCTTCCTTACTGGTCAAGTGCCCCTTCTCCTGATGATACCAGAACATTATGATTAAAAAAAAAAAAAAAAAAAAGTCTGTGACTGGGCTGGAGTTTAAATTGGCTCAGGAGAAAAGTCACTTTTTGGCAGAAAAAACCTTCCTGAGCCTCCACATCTCTGTGGCAGACATCAGGGCTGCTCCTCAGTACTTCTGGTTCTTTCCTTCCAGGCTTATGGGAAGATGGCAGGTCCCCAGACCTTGAGGTTAGGCGTGGCCACGTCGCTTACTTTGGCCGGTTAGTGGAAGTAAGATGTTGAAGTGTTTGAGACAGTGCGTGAGTTTCCATGCTCTTTTCTTCTTTGCTTAGAGATAATAAAACCTGAGACTGTGGGATATGGTATAACATTTATCAGCTTGAGTCACTAAAAGACTGTGAAGAGTCTCTGCTGTCTACTTGGTCCTCAATGTCACAGCTACTGAGATTTTCAAGTTTTGTGACTATATCCTAACTTAGCATATCCTGGCTGATACCTTCTCTTGGATGATTCCTTAGTGGCTAAAAAAGAGACATAGGAAAGAAAATTGTAGGGTCTGGTGCTACCTTTTAAAATCTTCCAATTAGTTGTAGGCTTGTAGGGACCATATCTTGGCCATTCTTTAAATGCTTTGAATGGATTGTTATAGGTTAAATTGTGTCCTTCCTAAATTCATAGGTTGAAGTCTTAACCCCCGGTGCCACAGAATGTCACCTTCTTTGGAATAGGTCTTCTCAGAGGTAATCGAGTTAAAAGGAAGTCCATTTAGGTGAGCCATAATCCAGTGTGACTAGTGTCCTTAGAAAAAGGAGAAATTTGGAGACAGACGGAGAGAGAAGGCCATGGGAAGATGCGGGCAGGGACCGTAGGGATCCTTCTACTAGCCGAGGAAGGCCGAAGATTGCCAGCAGATTGCCGGAAGCTAGGAGAAAGGGGTGGAGTGGATTTTTCCTCATAGCCCTCAGGAGGAACCAAACCTGCCAACACCTTGAATTTGGCCTTCTAGTCTCCAGGACTGTGAGACAGTAGATTTCTGTTGTTTAAGCCACATAGTTTGTGCTACTTGGCTAAAGCAGCCCTAGCAAACTAATGCAGAGAAGTTTTTTTTTTTTCCTTCTTTAACAGCTCAGTGTAATATAATTCACATACCGTGTAATTCACCCATTGAAAATGTACAACTCAATTGATTTTTAGTGTATCGACATCACTGTAACTACTTTAAAGAACATGATTATCATCCCTAGAAGAAACCCCATACCCGTTAGCAGTCACTCCTCACAACCGTCCTCTGCCACCACCCAGCCCTTCGGTCTCTATAGATTTGCCTGTTGGAGACATTTCATATTAATGGAATCATTCAGTATGTGGCCTTTGTGACCGGACTCTTTCACCTAGCGTAGGGCTTTCAAGGTTCACTCAGGCTGTAGTATGTATCAATATTTCATTTGATTTCGATTTCATGGCTGTGAATAATATTCCATTGTTATGGATATACCACATTTTGTTTATCTTTCATCATTTGGTGGATATTTGGGCTCTTTCCCCTTTTTTGGCTATTATGAATAGTGCTATTGTGAACGCTTATTTGCAAGTCTTTGTTTGCATGTTGTTTTCATTTCTTCTGAGTTATACGCCTGGGTGTGGAGTTGCTGGGTCATGTGGTAACTCCATGTCTAATATTTTAAGGAATTGTTGCCCAAAGTAGCTACATCTTTTTACATTCCTATCAGCAATGGGAAGGTTCCAATTTCTCTACATTCTCACCAAGACTTGTTTTTGTCTGTCTTTTTGATTATAGCCATCCCAGTGCATGTGAAGTGGTATTTCACCGTGGCTTTGATTTGCATTTCCCTAATGGCTAATGATGTCAAGCATCATTTCATCATTTCATGTGTTTATTGGCCATTTACGTATCTTCTTTGGAGAAATGTCTGTTCAAATTCTTTGCCTGTTTTCAATTGGGTTACTTGGTTATTTGTCTTTTTATTGTTCAGTTGTGTGAGGTGACTTTATATGGGGATTCATTTCAGTAACACCAGATTTTATTTTTTAACCATCAGGATGAGAATACAATTTCTATTCCCTGTAGGGTTCTGAGAGCTGGTTAAATTTGCTGCATATTTAGTTTCTTCCTTAAATTAAATGTTTGAACATAGGACAAAGGCCAGAGAATTCTAAGTGGAGAAGGAGGAAGAAAATGAAAAGAATTTGGAAGCTTACCCTCCAGAAAAGAACTTTGTCCTCGCAAACGTTTTTGGGCTTCTTTCTCTTTGTGTAATCCCACCCAGGAGCTTCTTTCAGTATTCACACCATCAGCCAGAGGTGGGGGGAAAGCTTTTTATTTTATTATTATTATTATTATTATTATTTTGCCGTTTCCTCTTCTCCCCTTCAAATAATTCTTTGTGCGATTTGTGATTTGTTTGGTATTGCCTTTAATTGTTGAACTCCGGGTAAAAGGGCTGAAGGTAAGTTGAATAAGTTATCCACCTCCTGCTGAACAGATGATTCTGTCTTTGTTACCTGGACCAAAGCAGAGAGCTTCTCCTCCCCGACTATGCAAATCTAAAGCAGATAAATGTGAGCTATCAGAAGCCAATTTGCTGGAAATCTTCCCCTTAGTAATTGGCTTCATATTTCAGCTCTTAGAAAAAGTCGACTCTCATTACCACCCCTGCCTTTTCCCCTCCAGGCCAGCAGAGAGAGAGAGGTAGGGTCCATTGGCGACAAGGAAGGGAAGAGAATGAAACTCCAGATGAATTATTATTTTTTTTCTCTCTGCTGGCTTTACTTCCAGGTGCCCCCGTCTCAGTCATGTTTCCTCAGAAAAGCACCTCATCAGCCGGCCGGGGCCTTCTTGCCAATGGTAATCGTGTCCTTCCCACCCCAGGCTCACTTTACCTAGATAGGAAGTGACAGGCAGGGAGACCTCCTGCTCCTGGGTTCTTGGGAGGGGAATACAAAGCATTATATCAAACACCGCCACCAGGCCAGCTCTTTTGGGTTGCATTAGGCAGTCAAGCATTTTGCTGCCTGCTGAATGTCATCTCATTTAACATTTTGTTAAACAACTTCTAAAGGTCTTAACAATATGACAGATGGGCCATTGACTGGGTACTTAGTAGCTAAGTACCAGTTTGGCTGGGCTGGATTGTGTTTATTGTTCATTAAGTGTTATTTAAAGAACTCAATCTTGATGCCTCCAGCCCCCTGCCCACCCCTCAATGCATACTTTCTGTAGGACCCCAGGGTGTGACATCAGAGGCCTGTTTCTATAGAAAAGCACGGCAGAAAGAAAGGGTGGAGAGAGGCTCAGAAGGATAAGAAATGAGAAGACAAGCAGAAAAAAGTGGAGGGAGGGAGAGGAAAGGGTGTGTGTGTGGGGGGGAGGGAGTAGCTGGAAAGGGGCTTGTGGTTCAAAGGCAAATGTAACAGCCAAATGAGACGGAGCAAAGTGGATTATTTCTCCAGATGGCAGGCCCTGTCTCTCTTGGCTTCAGTTCTAGAGAGGATCCACCTTCCCCCTTGTTTCCAGATTCGGAAGAAGGAAGGAGGGTGTCTCTGCATGTCGGTGGCTGCTCATTCCACTGGCCACACTGGCCCTGCACTCTCCTCTGTGGTTTTGTCTTCCTGGTAAACCGTACGTGGTTGGAAGACGCGGGTCCTCCTGGCCTTTCCTTCCCCCAAGAAGTGGATAACAGTCCCTGGGTCGAATGAGCACTAAGTAACTCCCTTGCGCTTGACGGTGAAATCTGTCTAGGCAGCACAGTCAGCTTTCTGCTGTTAAAAGATTAAACTGAGACATATTAAAAAATTTTAAGAGTTTACGCAAAAATCAAATCAATCAAATCTGGCAGTCCCCAACTGGTAGCGACTAGGAGTGCCCCAGCAACAGCAGCGAAGGGAAAGACGTGTAGGAAAGGTATGAACGCAAAGAAAGGAAATATCCGATGGGCTCTAGCGCAAAGGCTCCTTGGACAGAGTGGTTGTCCTTGGGTTTGATCTCTTAACCTTGAGGCATTTACAGCCATCAGCCTCTGTAGCATTGAGTCCCTTCAGTCTAATGGCTCCCTTGTGTAGTTAATTTAACATTGCTTGTCGGGTTCTGGGTGATCAAGACAGGGCTACTGGGCTTAGCACCATTTCACTGGCTAGAACCAAAATAGTTTTAAATAACTTTGCCAGCCCGGTGCTGGGGTTCCAAACCCCCTCCAGTGAGGAAATGAGAGTTTCATGCTCTTCTGGTATTGTCAAGAGCACCGCCACTACCAAAGACAAAGAAAATGACACAGAGATATTGGGCATTATCACAATATGGCAGGTCTTGTAGAGTGATGTTCTTTTTTCCCAGTTAGAGAACGTCAATCTAGAGTGTCAAGTCTAGAAAATGACTTAGAGAATGTCAGGGCTTGAAGGAACTTCGGGGATCAACCTTGGCTTCATGTAACCAGATGAAGCAAGAGTCCCAGGAACTTTACCTTTGGTCATACAGTCAGTCAGCAGGGAACTAGAGCCAAGCAGCCTGCCTGTTGGTGCAGTGCTTCCCCTTGTGTCGGGCAGAGCTCTTGATTGTGAGCGATGGGACCCTACTGGCAGCAAGTCCAAGATGCACTGATGTTAGGCATGGTGGGATCCAAGGACTCGGGGTATAAAGACATTGTTTCTTGCTTTGTATTGCATTCATTGTGAAGCAGGCTCGCCTACGCTGTGGTAGAAAGTGACCGAGGGACGCCAGCAGTCCCAGGTGTGTACCCTACCAGCTTGACCACCCCAGTAGATGGACAGCCGCTCTTTCCTGCTGGTTTTAGCATGTCCTACGGGTGACGATCTTTGGCCAGATATGGCTGCAGGCGCATTTGCTCAGGTTGGAGCCTGGAGGTGGTGGTGGTGGTGGTGGGGGCAGGGGGCAGAGAAGGCAGTGGTTACACTTGAGCTATGTAATGAGGAGACAAGTAAAAGCAAGAAAGTGAAAAAGAAGGGACCATCCACTTCTATACCATGGGATGATGCGGACATTTTTCTAGTACCTGGAGACATGATCTCTGTTGCTATAAATGTCCTGCTGGGCAAGCCCCTCACCTTTTGCCAGAGTCTCTGTACCCTTCTTTCTGGGAAAGCCACTCACTCTGGCCTCCACTATCAGTAGGAGATGAACTGAGACTATGTGCTTTATCAGATTGTGGAGCCTTGGGCAGAAGAGATGGAAATCCATTCTTATGTCTTCTGCTTCCAAGATCTCTCAGCCTGGTCCGGCCTAAAAGAGGGATATCATAATGGAATTCAGTGTGGGTTGAGAAGTAGTTATTGACTAGCTTTTTAGGTAGCCATAGTGTTAGGTCCCAGGAACCATAAGATAAGGAAAATAGAAAAGCTCTGGTCTCTGAAGGTTAGCAACGCCCTTAGGACCATCTATAAACTTGCTATGGTGTAAAGGAGATAACGTAATACAAATGCCTGGAATTTAGGTCTAATGGGATGAATGCCATGGATAAAAGAAATATTTGGTGAAGGGTGGGGGGTATACTTTTGGGGAGATTTTGGACTGATTAGGAATGACTTCCTAGGGGAAAGGATTTTTGTGGTGGACTTCAAGGGATGGGAATGGGGACCGGAGGAGAGCACTATCGGGGAAAAAAGAGGAAAAAGCATTGTAAGAAGAAATAATAGAGCGAACACAGTCATTAACCCCAAGAGGGGTGGGGCCTTTCTGGGGAACTGTGGGTAGTTGTCCCACCTGGAGCAGAGATGGAGTTAGTACAGAGATGGAGAACGGGAAAGAACCTGAGCCAGCGTGGCAGCGGAGAGAGGGCGGGCCCGAGCTGACCTACAGCAGTCCTCGGAGATCATGTTGATCCCTGTCAAGCTGGGTGTTCCGAGATTTAGCTGGCTGGCACCGAAATAGTCTCCTACCTGCCAATCAGACTGCATCATCATTTTGAGTTTGGGAAGCCAAACAATCACATCATTAATGACTTTCTTCTAGATTCACTAGAAACCGATGGATAATTACCTGGGTAAGGTAAATGTATATTTTTGTCGAGTAGCAGTTGTTTGGACGTATTTTGGGTGATATATTCCTTTCTTAATAGTTGCTTGTTAGTATGATTGGACCCAAGTGGCTATTCTAAGAATGTACTAAGGTGGAACCACAAGACTGTGTAGCAATCATATCAGCATTTTACTCCAGGTTGTTGTGATCAGGAGCTTGGGATGTCAGCCTGAAAGTCACATTTTATAAACTATTTGTTAACTGATGGGGGGTGCGCCAATTTTCCTGCTTCTGACTATGTCCTTAATGCAATGGGTTTCTCCTCTGTGGCTGATTTTGACTTTTATGTGTTAGTAGACAATTCCTTTTCTTCTTTCCATAAATATTAATTGAGCCCCACTTACACTCAAGGCTCAGCGTTAGCAAATGTAAAGAGATCTCAAGATCTCATAACCATACCTCGTCTAAATAAAAGCACGTAATTGAGCTCAGGCATAGACCCAGAAAGAGCTAAATGATAGAGCAAGACAGTGTGCCACAAGGTACAGACTACTCACTGTGAACTCACAGGTGAAGTGACGGAAGGATGCTGTGGAGACCCACTGCGCCATGGAACAGACATACCTGCTGCTGCCCCTGTGCACGGGGGTGGGCAGGCTCTTGATTTGCATTTTTATATTGCACTTTCTCCTGGAAAATCTGGACAGCTGGAGATGACCCAGGAGGCTTGCATGGCTGCTGCAATTTTTGCCATTCTCTTCCTTCTTGCCCACTGTTGGGGTCCGTGCTTGCTCTTGTTACAGCTCTTTACTTGACTGATAGTTAGGGGACACCTTCCCAGAGGGTAGGCACATGGGCGCTTCTCTGTGGGCAGATTGCACCCTTTGCATTTTTAGGAACAGAAAGACTGGGCCCGTCCTGCCATGTCTGCGCTGGCGATTAGGTAGGCTGCCCTGGGAGCTTGTGCTGAATATATTACGTATGTGTCTTCTGGGTCAGAGTAAATTGGCCCCTTAAAAGTCAGCCAACTTTCTGGGTAATTAACCCAGTTTTGTCTTGAGGGATATAACTGAAATTAACTGAGAGACACAACCCCACAAATTTTTAGTGAAAAAGGGCTGCTCAGAATAGACGTTGGCCATTCGGTGGAGGGGAGGAGGATATTTTTCATGGAGACCCGCTGCAAGAGTCACTCAGAAGGTAGCTCCAGCCCCTTCCTGTCTGTCTGAAGTCAGAAAAAATAACCGTGACCTCAGGCACATGACAGAGATTTGGCCAAAAAAGCAAAAATTAGCTGAAAAGTATCTGAATTGGTTCAGTTCAAAGAACAAGTAGATGAGATAGAGAAAAGAGGACCATCTCTTTATTTAATGTGATAAAAATCAATTGATTGCCTTTTGCGTCATTGTTACACATACTTTTGAGGTTTGTACGTAACGCTGCTTTCCCTATTCCTATCCGGTGTCTCCGAGCTTAAATTACATTGCTGGCTGCTGTCCTAACACAGAGTGGACAGACTGCTGACTCGTCAGCTGAGTGAGGGACATAGACATGATGTCCTGTGATACTGAAAAGAATTTTTGAATATTTCTCAAAAGAAAATTGAAGTTCCTGGAATCTTTTATAAAAATCAGAAATTGGGAATCCCCGGGTGGCTCAGCGGTTGAGCGCCTGCCTTTGGCCCAGGGCCTGATCCTGGAGACCCGGGATCGAGTCCCACATCGGGCTTCCTACAGGGAGCCTGCTTCTCCCTCTGCCTGCGTCTCTGCTTCTCTCTCTCTGTGTCTCTCATGAATAAATAAATAAAATCTTAAAAAAATACATATATATATATAAAGAGAAAAAATCAGGAATTAGAGCAACACTTAAGTATAGATTCCTGCATGGAAGCAGTTGTCTGGGGCTCAATGCTGGCTTCTCCTCCCGTTGCACACGTGCCGTCCAGGCCCTGTAGTCTGTCTCACATTGCCCACTTCACCCGTTCCAGTGTCCGGCCTGACCCCTGTTACTGTCTGAATTTGCGACCTCCACCCTAACAACAACAAAAAACTCAAAGTCAGTGGTGACAGGGAGTAAGGAAAAGGCGCAGTCCAGAAAGAACTTGATGTGCCACTTGGTGACTTCCCCGTACTCTAAAGCACAGATGGAATGTCTACTGTCCATGTTGGATGCAAAATAATTATCTGTCATGGTTTGATATTTTGGCTCAGTCTTTGGCAGGGGCAGTGGAATGTCCCTCATACTTCCAAGGACATGAATCTGGGCTCACGGCTTTCTCAGAGAAGGTGTAAGCCCCAGAGTCCTGTTCAGCCTTGGCACGTGAAATGGAAATAGGAACACTCCTTCTTGTCTTCCCTCTGTTGTTCTCAAGTCTGAACGGTTCTTTCAATTCTCATCATTTTTAGCATGCCGTCGTAGGCTCCTGCACCCCAAGACTTTTTATGTCCCTGGGTACGTGGCTGAAGGGAGAGGGTAGGACACGATCCTTGTTTCAGCACTCAACTGCCGAATGACATATGAATCTGATTAGTTTTCATATTTGGTTTTTATTCAAAATGTCTCATTGGCTCCCTCCCAACTTCTTTTTTTGCTTAAACTTTGAATCTGAAATAACAAAATAATACAGTTGAGGTCTGATTATTGCCCTTTAAAGTTTTTGCTTTTTTATTCTTCTATATGACCAGGCTTTACAAAAAGCTATTTTACTCCAAGAAATTAGGTTTCTGGTTATCAGGAGCCCTAAATAGACATGAATTACAAGAACGTCCTTTGAAAACCCCATGCAGCACTTGTTTCATTAAATTCCATGAAGCGACCTTAATTTAGTGGAACACTGGATAGGCTGTTCTTTTAACCTATTATCACTTTGGCCAGGCCCATAAACCATATTCATGGATGATTCCATCAAGAAGGACAACAGTGGGATTAATATTATTTCAGGATACAGTAAATGCCACAATGATGAAGCTGTTTAAGATCTGGTGCTCACGGTGTCACACTGAATGCATTGACATTTACTCTGCTATCACTTCATTTCCAATATTCCTTCCAAATCAGCCGATGCTAATGCTTCAGCATGTGTGCAGAATACAATGTGGGCGGGGGTGGGGAGACTGGGAAGGGATTGCACAAGTCCTTTGCCTTCCTTTTTTCTTTTGGTGTTGAGCCTGAGGATAGTGTCTGACATGTAGTAGGCCCCAAGATGTCAGTTATTAGGATTGCAGAGGCTCCCGGGAACTTGGCCTTCTCCTGAAGTTGGGTCCTCTCTTGTCTGCAGCTGAGCAACTGGGTGTGGGTCTCCTATAAACCAAGAGAGCCCTGGTTGATGTTGTTAGGGTCATGGCACGTTGGAATTGAGTACATACGAAAATTCAAACGGTAGACCAGTTAGAAGGTCTTATTCGCAGTATTTCCTCAATCACCTTGATCCGTAAGCTTGATGCTCCTGACAAAATGCAGGCCCGATGCTACTGAATATCTGAAGGCTCACAGGTAGTTTTTGGGAATCTCTTTTAAAGAAGCAACAAAGATATTATCCATAATAACATTAATGTCTGCTCTCTCGAGGGGTCTCAGCTCCTGATGTTGAAGGTGAGCTTCTCAGGGTTGGAAGGGATTTTAAGGATGTCTAGTTCCTGCTTCTTAAAGCACGTGCCTCCGAATCACCTGAGTTCTAGTTAATTCTAATAACTAGAGTCTGGGGGATCCTAATCCAGTAGTGATGGTGTGAGGGCTGAGGATCTGCCTAGCATCTAACTCCCGCGTGAGATAGATGCCGCTGGTCTGTGACTCGTACTTTTAGGACAGGGTCTAGTCCACCCACTGCCTGTATTCTCTTCGGGTGAGCATCTGGTGTATATTTAGATCTCTCTTGGAAGGAGGCAACTCCTATTTTCTTAAGGCAGTCCGTATCATCTTTGAGCAATCCCGAATACTAGTTTTTCTTCATATTGCAGCCAGAGTTCCATTCCTTGGACTTATTAATCTCTGGCCTTGTCCCTGGCCCTTGGTCCTGTATGACACAAACAACAAGGCAAGGAAACAGCTCTCCTAGTGAAAGGCAGCTTGCCCTCTCTTAAGTTTCTTCCCACCTAGGTGGGAAGGGAGAGCTGACCCAGGGATAGCTTTTGTCTCCTTGGGGTTCACCATTCTGCTGGACTTCACTGACTTCTTATGGCCCTGAAGGTCGCATGCTAGTTCTCAGTTTGGCTCCCACTCCCTGTGCCCCAACTGGATGAGATTGTTCCCTCCTTTGAACTCTCACATCCTTGTGTGTGTGTGTGTGTGTGTGTGTGTGTGTGTGTAGCATCATTAATTTACCCCTCCCCTCACTGTAAATCCGTGGAAGCAGAGATTGTGTCTTAAGCTTCCTCCAGTTCTCTACAGAGCCTTACACATACCAAGAGCTCAAACCGTGCCAGTTAACACCCAGAACCTATTTCAGGGAATTTGCAGCACTAACACAACAAAACACAAAGACTGCAACATAGTAAATTACCCCACTAGGGGCTCCCGGGTGGCTCAGCGGTTGAGCATCTGCCTTCAGCTCAGGTCGTGGCCCCGGGTCCCGGGATCGAGTCCCGCATCGGGCTCCCCGCAGGGAGCCTGCTTCTCCCTCTGCCTGGGTCTCGGCCTCTCTCTCCGTGTCTCTCGTGAATAAATAAATAAAATCTTGAAAAAAAAAATGATCACACTAACTAGTTGCACAACAGGTGGATTTCAGAGAAAGGAAAAGTTCTGTGTAGGCGGTAGCAATTGCAAAGAGCTTTGTGGGCAAAGAGAGAGAGACTTTTAGACTTAAATTGGCCATATACATGGACCCATTTGATTCAACTGAGGATTCTGGGGCTAGATAGGAAGAGAGTATAGTAGATGGTATGGGAAAGCGTGTGGTTTCTTTCCAGGAAGTTGGGGGAGGGAGCGATGTAACTTGGGTGATTTAAGGCAGAGGTCAGAACACTTTTTCAGTAAAGGACTGTACAGTAAGTATTGTAGGATTTATGGATGCTACGGTCTCAGTTGCAACTACTCAGCTCTGCTGGTGTAGTGTGCAAGCAGCCGTACACTATGTAAATGAGGTGGCAGGAGGCCTTCCAACAAAACTTCGTGTACACCAAAAAGTCCATTTCACATAATTTTCATATGTCACGAGATACTAGTCTTGTTTAGGTACTTTCTAACCATGTAAACACGTAAAACCATCCTTGGCGGGGGTATCGCATTAAAACAGGCGGTGAGCTGGATCTGGCCTGGGCTGTGGTTTCATGATCCCTGGCCTGAGAGTCCAAGTCGGACACTTCAGTCGCAGAGGTTCTGTGGACGGCTGACTTGAGAGAGACCCCCCTCCCGAGAAGAGGACTATCAGCAGCATTCACGAGAGAGCGACCGTTTTAGAAAACTGCGTGAGGCTGAGAGCGAGGTGTTCTTGTACAGGCATGGCTGGTTCTCCAGATGCTTCCCCCTGTGAGCGAGGAGAGGCTTTGGCAATTATTCTCTTCTCCCTATTGCACGCCCACCCCACTCCAGGCCTCCTCCTCTTGTTCCTTATCTTCTCTTTTATGACCTTTCGGATCCCACCTTGCCATAGTGTCGCTTTTCTACTTCATCAAGTTTCCTATAGCCTATACTCAGGCTTTTAGAATTATGTAAGTAATTTTTTTTCCTTGGAAAAAAAAAACACCTCTAATATTTTGGAATATGATCGCCGTCCTCACCTGATGATACGTGATTTATTTCTACACGTAATATAGACATCGGAAATGAAGAGTCTCCATGAAGTATTTGGGAAAGCATGTGTTTTGGGGTGAAAAAGAGGCAGATGCATGTCCAGAGAGAGTAGAACAAATTAGCTCTGGGATCTGGGACTTAGAAAAAATACTTTCTCTCAGGAGGAGGAAAAGGGCAGACAGTTCAGGGTGACCTGACTACGGAGCCTGTGTTACCTGGATGACGTTTGATGACCAATCAGGTGGGCATATTTAATAGGAAATTGGGCGATCGGATCCAGAATCTAAGAGAGAGGAATGGGCCAGACTTGTGGATTCGGGAGCCCCTGCAGCTGTGCAGGCCGCCATGAATTCAATGTGGCAGGAAAAGGGTCTGTGTGACTTCTGAGCTAGGTCGTAAGGTGAAATGGCTTCTCAGTGGCTTTCTACCAGGGGATGTTCACCTGGCGATAAGCCACCATGTGGAAGCCCAGGCCCCGTGTGGAGGCCGTGTGTGGGGGTTGTGGTTACCACCCAGCTAAGAGCTAAGCCTGCGCCATCACCAGCTGCCAGGGATGTGAATAAATGAGGCTCCAATGCCCAGATTTTGGATCTTCCAGCTGAGAGTCCATCATCATAGAGCAGGGAAAAGTCGTCCCCTCTCTACTGTCCTGACCCACAGAATTTCTGAGCACGATAAATGGTGGTTTCACACCACAGTTTGGGGTGATTTTCATTGTAAGTGGAAAGGTTGTGTAGATGTATGATATGTGAGAATGTGCATGTATAAGCAGTTTTATACACAAAAGTGTGGCCCAAGACCCTGGGACCTCCTGGATGGGAAGGGTCTCATCCTTCCATTGCCTTTTCCCTTCCATTGCAGTTTGATAAGCCAATTCACAATAAGGCAGCAGTAAGTGCTACATGGCAAATGGAATTTCAGGCTGGATGGTAATCTGCTAAGGGCGGGGATGGGGTCAAGGTCTCTGGGAACCCTACTGTCAAATCCTTCTCTCCAGATGAAGGACACAGACCATAGGGCTGCTCCATTCTGGGTTTCTTTGATGTCTTTCTTTATCCCGGTTTCCTGTAACTCTCGAGAAGGGATTACCAGTGGGAATCTCCTGCGGTGTCCCAGTGAGGTTCAAGCTCTGGGGAGATCCTAATGGTGGGAAGTCAGCGAAGAAACCAGAATAGACTCTCAAACAATGTGAGACCCAGGAGGGAGGAAGCCTATGGGGGGAATGGCATCTGTCCTTTCTACTTGGGGTCCCAAGCTGCATGGGTGCGAGGATGAAAGCTCCTGGGTGACCTGCCCTGGCCTCCCCGTGGCCCCTCTCCCGGGCCTGCAACGCAAGGTGCTTCCTCAGGTCCTGCCCTCCATTCCTGTAGCCCCTGGACAGCCCAGGAGTCAGCGGGGTCTCTGTCTTTTAGAAGCATAACTGTATTCTCACGGAGGCCGAGAGGGAGAACAGTTATAATTGTGTCTTTGCTCTGCCAGCCTCCCTCCCCATCTTTGCTCCCTCTTTCTGCTTATCCTTTCTCTTCCTTTCCCATTTCTTTCCTCGCTGCCCTTTCGACCCCTGGTCTCTCATCGTCACCTCCTTCTTTCTCTCTTGATTCTCTTTCTTAAACCATTTATTTCAATTTTGGCACAAGTGGCCGCAAGCTGAGGCTGGGGGTATCAGCTCCCATTTTGTGAGGATGGGGTCAGACTCTCACTAAGATGGTTTAGGAGGAGGACGTGGAAAGGGAGGAAGTGGTGGTTTTTGTGTTTTGGCAGAGTGGGGATTGAGGGGGAGAGCCTGTCTAATCAGGATGAGGGGAGGCGCCTCTAGCCCACTGCGGCATCACGGGAGGAACAGCCGGGGAGTCGGAGCACCGGCCTTCTGGGTCTTTCTGTGTCAGGCACAGGGATTCTCTGGTGAGTCAGCTGGCAGGGCCTGGCTGAAGCTGGATAAAACGCGGTCACCAGGGGCACCATCAGGCCCTTAAAATAAATGCTCCCGTGAGGTGTCCTCTGGGAAACCCAGCCTAGGCGGGCCGCTGTGAGTTTGCAGGTCGCCTGCTCAGGGCAGGTCCCCCAAAGCACAGAAGCATATGCCTCAAACCGCCTTCTGATTTATTTTCCATTTCCAGGTGCTTGATGGAGCAAAGCTGGACTTCTCCATCCCAGCCCTGCCTGGCCCCTCTGGCGCCCTGGCCACAGCCCCGCTCCCTGCCGCACAGTCACCCAGGGGCGTCCCCGGCAGCGCCCAGTGGCCTGTGGCCAGGGCTCGGTGGCCTGGGGCTGGGGCTGCTCAGCACCCGCCTGCCTTGGAGGACGGAGGAAGGATTCGGGGTGCGGGTCCCCAACCAGCCTCCCTTGCTTCCCGTCCTGCCGGCTAACGAACGCATGAGGCCCTCTGCAGGCTGCAGAAGCGAGGTGGCCCCCACCGTCCCCTTCTTTGTCGTCTGGGACACGGCGGAGCAGTTCGGGGCACCGCGGCTGCGTGCTGGGGGCCGTGGCACCTTCTCACTAGATCTCCGAGGGATGCCACCCGGTGCAGGGGACCAGCTCGTGGGGGGAGCCGAGGGAGGGCGGGCACTTTCATGTGGTGCATCTTCTGCTCCCTCCTCGGGCCCAGAGCCTGGGAGCTCCTGTAGCCTTCCCGGTGTGGCTGAGCCCGAGGGGGCGCATCTGGCTTAAGCTGACGAAAGGCAGGAAACTCAGAATTACCTCCCCATATTTTTTCTGCTTCGGTGTAGGATTCTTTAAGGTGGCCCAGGGGGGCTGGCCGGCTGCAGAGGGCCTGCCAGGCCGGGAGATGGGCCTACAGGGTGGGGGCGGGGGCTGAGTGGGAGGGCCTGGACGAGAGGTGGCCCAGGCAGGGACGGGGTCCTGCGTGGGGGGAAGCCGTGAGCTTTGGCATGAATTCTTCCCGGATTGGCTGTCCTGTATTTTCTCTAGGGAACACCTATGGTCTTTGCTTTCCTCCTAACGAGCTCCCTGCCCGCGGAGCCACAGGCCTTGCCCCGGCCGCAGGGCAGCCAGATATAAACAAGCCGGGGGAGAGCCTGGTGTCAAACATTATGTTTACTAAACAAAACCGACAAGTTCTCATTGTTGCGTGAGGAAGCCCTGTAGCTCTCAATCCCCCAGAGCTCAAGAGGATCCATTTTATTGAGCTCTGGAACGACAGCCCCGGCTGGCACAGCTGGGTAGTTTGTATTAGCTCTAAGAGACTCCAGAGGGCCGTTTTTCTTTAGAAAAATTATGTTTTTCATTTAGACCAACAACAGCCCGACCATCTCAACATACCTTCTTCCTATAATCACAAGAAGTGGTGAAACTACAGCCCAGACTGGCCCCTCAATACTCAGGGTGGCAGGATTAGCAAATAAAAAGGGCGGATACCTAGGCTACGTTTGAATTTCAGGTAAACTACAAATACTTTTCTAGCATAAGGACACCCTCTGTCATATTTGGGACAAATCTTTTACGAGGCATGTATTTGTGGTTTTATCTGAAATTCACATTTTACTGGATTTCCCCGAATTTGATCTAGCAACACACGGTTCTTTTCCAAACAGCCCTGCTCAAATACCTCTGGTGACAGGGAGCTCAGTACCTTTCAACAGTCATCACGTCGTCAGAGCTCGTCTGTACGTTCATGTGACACCCTCACACATTTGCCCCCACGTACTCCTCTGGAGCCCCTTGGAATATGCCTAATCCATGTCAGGTGACAGCCCTCCGAATGTTTAGTAATAGCTCTGCGTCTCCTTGAATTTGTTCTTCTTCGGCCTGAACATCTCCTGCTCTTTCACTTTTTCAAGTGATGTAGTTTCGGGCGTTCAGACCAGCCTGTGAATGTGCTCTATCTGGCTCGTTCAGAGCTTTTGCAAGCAAGTGGGATCTGGCGACCCGAATTATGGTTTCGACTGACATGGTTTTGTACTTGTTGGTCAGAGTTCGTGTCTACTGGGCCAGGGAACTTCTGGCCTCCTGCACCAAGCTTCGGCACGGACCCTCCCCTGAAGCAGACTGCTGCTACCTGGCAGAGGGGAACTTAAGGGCAATCGGAGAAGGAGACACTCCTTCCTTGTTATAGATGGAATGTTTACATCCCCCCGAATTCAGGTTGAAACCTAGTCCCCAAAATGATGGTATTTGGGGATGAGGCTTTTAGGGGTGATTCGGTCATGAAGGTGGAGCCCTCATTAATGAGATTACTACCTGTATAAAGAGACCCTTTGCCCCTTCTACCATGTGAGAGGACACCGGGAGAAGATGATCATCTGTGGAACCAAAGAGGGCTCTCATCAGGCCCTGAACCTGCCGGTGCCTTGATCTTGGGCTTCCAGCCTCCAGCACAGTGAGAAACAAAGATCTATTATTTATAAGCCACTCAATCTATGGTATTTTTGTTACAGCCTCCCAAATAGACTGAGACATTCCTGTACTGTGTGCATCACATGTGACGGTGGCAGCCCTATTCTTATTTTAGATGACAGTGGGTAGTCAGGACATCAGCATTACCAAAAATCAGATTAGATATTAATAAAATAGATTAATAACAACCCATATTTCTGTTTCTGGTTAGATTGGAGTTGTGGATACAAACATCAAGCTGGGTTCAGAGATTTGCTACAAACCACCTGTGGGAGTTTGGGAAAGTCACTTATGCCTTTGCCTTTCAGCATCTTCATCTGAAAAATGAGGCATTTGGATTAATTCTCTATGGCAGAAGAATGTCTCACAGAGGCTACAGGTGTGGCTTTTGACACATGAAGCTAACTGGAATAAAATAGATGAAAGAAAAGAGGGAAATTTTAGATCCAGAAAATTAAGCATGGACTACTCATTGGTGCCTGTCTGTGAGCTTTTTATTGGTCCATGACGAGAGAAATACAGAAATGGGGAAGTGTTTAAAACATTTAAATCTACTTGACATCGCTGTGGCAGCCAAGTGTAGGCTGGATGAGTGGGTTGTTTCACTGAAAAGGAGATGGACCCGTCTGAGTACTACTGAACTCGTGGGTGATGGGTGGCTTGCGATGTGAGCTATATACCAGTCACTTGAGGTAGAACCATGTCTTGGCCTGTAATGGAGAAATAAAGAAAAAAGCAGGGAAATGCAAATCAAAACCACAGTGAGATATCTCCTCACACCTGTTAGAGTGGCTAAAGTAAGAAACGTAAGGAGCAACACGTGTTGGTGAAGATGTGGAGAAAACGGAACCCTTGCGCACTGTCGGTAGGAGTGCGAACTGGTATAGCCACTTTGGAAGACAGTGGAGATTCCTCCGATAATTAAAAATAGAATTATCACATGATCCTGGTCATTTCACTATCAGATATTTACCAAAGAATTGAAAAAAAGCCAATTCGAAAAATTGCATATATGCACGCTTATGTTTATTGCAACATTAATTATAATAGCAAAATTAAAGGAGAAGCCCACGTGTCCACTGATAGATGAATGGATAAAGAAGATGTGGTGTGTATATGTACGTATACGCACAATGGAATTTTATTCCGCCATCTTACTATTTGCAACGACGTGATGGATCTAGAAGGTATAAGGCTAAGTGAAACCAGTCAGAGAAAGACAAACAAGAAGGACAAGGAGGCCACGGGCAGAAGTCAGGAAAAGCAAATGCCAGATGGGCCTTGCTGGACGCAGGCTTCATCTTTTGGCTGCTGGTCCTCCTTTACGATGATCTCATCCGGCCTACGGCTCCGTGGTTACCATTGGGTTTGGGCTAGTGAGGAGTCCTGGACTGTCAGGTGACACTGGCTGGATCCTGAACTCAAGTCTTGGCCCAGGGAAGCTCTGGGGCTTGCCAGTAAAGCTATAGGCAGGGGAATTGTGAGGTTGGTAAATACCCTCACCACACCAGCCAAGGCGTTTCCTTTCCTTGGGCCCTGCCTTCCTTCCCTACACCCAAGCTACATCCAACTGTCTCCTTCTGCCAGTCTCATTTCAGGAAAGATTCTGCTGAAACCCGGGAGACATTTAAATGTCACTTTTCTTAGTGTGTCTTACAATTAAAGTCTTGTTTCCAATTGAGATGAGAAGTCTTACCATTTGAAAAGGCTTTTCTCCAGAAGGTAGAGATCCTTTTGAGGGGGATGCGTTTGTGTTTTTCAGTGATCTTGAAGTGGTAACCTGTGGCCAGATTCCTGTGGCTGGAGCCCAGTGCTGCCACTTTTGCCAAAAACATTCTAGAGATGGTCATTAGCTCCTGGGGGACCAATGAGACAGCAAATAAGAAAATCGCCTTGCAAATGCATATCGTGTTTTGTAATTTGGACTCTCTTGCTGCTGATATTCAAACAGCACTCAAACCACACACTGTTACCTTGAGTTGGTGTTTTGGGATCAAACAGGGTTTAAAGGAACAATTTCATTCTTTCCCAGGCCTTTGCCAGCTTTCTGAGGGAGGTCCTCCTCCTTTTGATGCTATAAGAGAACTTACAGTTTCCTGGGATGATGAAGTCTAATAAATTAGTTGTTACTGCCCTGGGCTTTATAAGTAAAGCAAAGGGAGAGCTGAGGTCATTGTCTGAACAAAGCAACCAACTATCCTCAATGGATTGCAAAGTTTGGAGTTATCCAAACAGAACAGTACAGTGAAACTGCTTATACTTTTCAGTTTCTAGGAGAGGTAAGCACCGTCTCATTTTGGGACACTTCAAATGGAGATGTTGGAAAACAAAATTCATCTGAGTAAATTTAAAGATCAAATTGGCTTTATTCAGTGATTCATGAACCAGGTTGCATTTCACCTAGAAAATAGAAAGGAACTCTGAGGAACTGTACAAAACGGAAGATGTCTTCTTTTTCAAAGATTTTAATTTATTTATTTGACACACAGAGAGACAGAGATTGCACACGCACAAGCAGAGGGAGAGGCAGAGGCAGAGGAGGAAGCAGACTCCCTGAGGAGCAGTGGCCCCGACACAGGGCTGGATCCCAGGACCCCTGGAACATGACCTGAGCTGAAGGCAGCTGCTTAACCTACTGAGCCACCCAGGTGCCCCATAATAGGAGACTTTTATAGGCAGGGAGTAGGGACGGGAAAAGAGTGGGTTACCTCATCTTTCTTTGGGAGACAGAAGGGTCTGTGAGGCAGATTACCTCACTAATGCTCACCAGGAGATGCTAGATCGACTACTTTAGGATTATATTCCTGAGAGACATTGAAACAACAATTTGGTTACATATTAGGTCTTGGTTTGCTGATATGGGGCTTTGCACAAGTGACTCCATTTTGGATCTATTGTCTTTTTTTTTTTTTTTTTTCTTTTTTAACAATAGACTAAATAAGCTTCTTTGGTTGTCCCAGTTTGCCTCCCTGGGAGTGGCACAGAGAATGAACCGCATGAACGTAATAACAACAGCGAATGTTTATTAGACCTTTGTATGTTCTATGCACAATATTAAGCGTTTTAAATAGATCTCATTTAGATGTCATTACAGTAACCCTATTAACATCCTTCCCCAGCAGATGTTGGACAGGAGGCCAACGGAGCTTTAGGGGACTTGGGTGAGGCAAACAGCTGGTAAATCAGAGGGCTGAGTCAGCCAGTCGGACTCCAGATCCTATCTTCTCCAACATGAAACCTCTAGGTGGGATTATACTATGAGGATATTGAAATCCAGAGGAATTGTGATCAGATGAAGGAAGTATAGTCGCTGGCGGAAGAGGTGGCATGCCCACTAACTAGTTAGGTGATGTAAGGCAAGAACAGCGACCCCTGGACCTCAGATGTCTCAGGGGTAACTGAAGGGCTTGCCTTTCATTTCATAGTTTATAAGTTCATCTCAGGTCTCACTTTCTGTGATTTTTAAAGTGGTTAGGATCTGTGGCCCTTGGTGTTCATTTCCTGAGCTCTGTACTCCTTGAGCCCTGGTGTTCTTACAAGGAAGGATGAACTAATCGTCAGGCTTGGCTAAGTTTTCCTGTGGTAACAAATAGCCTTCAAATCCCAGTGCCCTAAATAACACAGCATTACCTCACATGTGCTTATATGTCCATGTCAGTGTCTGGGGACTCTAGTCAGTTGATGGGGCACCTAGCATCTCTAATGGATCACTCTGTCCAAGGGAAAGAAAGCTCTGGAAAATATTACACTAGAAATTAAATTCTGTGGTCCAGAACATTATATGCGCCGTAGTCCCTCCTAACTCATTAACCAGAGCTAGTCCCATAGGCTCATCCAACTTCAGGGGACTGAGAAGTACGGTCCTACTATTTGCCCCAAGGCAGGACTGTGCTAGTATTGCGTTGTGGTTGGAGGGACAGGTTGGACAAGAGAATGCTTCCTTTTCAATGAGATAAGGGAGACTGGGTTGGGAGTGGACATAGAGGTAAGGAGAGGTCACTCAAAGCCAGGTTTTCTCTAGGGTCACCTTGATCACATTCCTTCCTTTGCTGTTTTTTGTAACCCACTAATTAAGATAGCTAAAAAGGTTACCACGAGCTAAAGTCAACATCAATTAAAAATCCCATATATATTTCATGTGAAAACACATGGTCTTCAAACATGTGTGATTTTCATCAGAACTCCTCATCTGTTTGTCATTTAGGGTCCAGGCCATTTTCCATATTTCTATCAAAAGCTGCCTGCTGTAGATGAAAGCCTGGCAAATAACTGTGTGCAAGGAACTTTCTGAAGTTATAAATAATCAAGTGCCCGTGGGGGGTTGACCTCATATACAATAATACACAGAGTAATGATCAGAGCTCAGGGGGAAAAATGGAGCTGAATGATTGCCTTCTTAGTAAGGAGGAAGTTTCAGCTTTGCTTATATAACACGAGTGTCGTTTTCCTGACACCCTCATCCTCTGGCAGAAATGGGGCTGAGTGGAGCTATAAAGACACTTGGGAAAGTAGCTGAAACATAGGTGGGGACAATGGTTGATGGTGAGTGTTGAACAATCGGCTCCCTGGAGGAAAAAGCCCTGATTTGTAGTATTTGCCAATTTCCGTGGTGTAAATGCCCCCAGCACGGCTGAATTTCAAGGTACCAACATGATGTCATTGAACATGGATTTGGGGGAAGAGACGTATACGATTGGCTCTTGCAAGCCAGTATCACTTGGGTCTTCTACAGCACTGAGCAGGGAAAGGAAGATGATTGCTTTTCTTCTGTCCTCTACCTACCTCTGGTCCCAAAATAATGACGTTTGCAGCCTGGGTGGCAGAAACTGTTTAGAGGAAGAGAATTGACAAAGGGGAGGCAGACCCAGAGCTGAGGAATATTGGCAACTCTCATGTTGTATTTGTTTCCTAGCTCTGTGGCTACAAATGACCACGAACTGGGTGACTTAAAACAATAGAAATTTATTCTCTCAACAATTCTGGAGCCCAGAGGTCTGAAATCAAGGTGATGGCAGATTGGTTCCTTCTGGAGTCTCTAAGGCAGAAATCCCCCTGCTTTTCTCTTAGCTTCCATATTTGCCAGCAACCCTTGTCCTTCCTTGGCTTGTAGACATATTCTAATTGTAATCTCTGCCTCCATCATCCCATTGCT
Organism: Vulpes vulpes; assembly: GCF_048418805.1. Classification (NCBI taxonomy): domain Eukaryota; kingdom Metazoa; phylum Chordata; class Mammalia; order Carnivora; family Canidae; genus Vulpes; species Vulpes vulpes. The sequence goes on along the minus strand of NC_132795.1, from coordinate 95,619,293 downwards.
TTCCTCTGCACGTCTCTCTGTGGCCTCTCTTCTTCTAAGGGACACTAGTCGTTGGATTTAGGGCCCACCCTTTACATCTGCAAAGATCCTATTTCCAAATAAGGTCCTAATCTGAGACTCTGAGTGGACAGGGATTTCTGGAAAGGTGGCATTATTCAACTCATTACACATAGAGACACACAGTAGGGAAAGGATTAGAGAGAGGCACGGGCAGGACCAGAGCTGGCCACCTGGCCTTAACATTTCCTCTGACTTCCCAGAGCATCCTTCAGGCTGTGATCTGTTTCCTGATTTATGACCACAGGTCAGCAGGGGAAGTGGTCTATGACAGCTGGGTTGCTTTTTCACTTAGTCATGCTCCTCACCTCTAAACCCAGGTGGGTGAGGAGTGGAATGACCCTGGCCCAGTGTTCTCTCAAGGCTATGTTTGGGCAGTTGTCCTCCTATATCATCTTCCATCTTCTTTGAAGGTAATTTTGGCAAAAATAGACACAAAGCTTATGGGAGTTCTATCCCGTAGTGTCACACACCCTACCTAGTAGAATAGGCCATTAACAGATGCTGAGTGAATGAACCAATGAACACAGTTGAGGGCCACTTAACATGGGTCTGTTCTGGAGGAAAACAGATGAGTTCTCAAGTTCAAAAATAACTTTTTAATCTGAAAGACATAGTCCTGTCCATTAGGTCAGTGGAAGACAGTGCCTGGGGATCAAGTGTCAGAGGCCCCAGGGATATTAAGTAGGGCTTTCCTTGGCCCTGTAATAGGAGCTGCCACTAGTGGAAGCAAGCTTGGCTCCTCTCTATAGCTCTGATGAGAAAACCAGCTGGGCTGGGCCTCAGAGGGCAGGGAGAGGTCACCAAGACGCTACTGGTGGCAACTTTAAACCAAATCTTGTGGGTCTCTTCAGTTTTGTCTGTGAAGCTCCTTTCTTGGCTTGGAATGCAAAAGGAGTGGAGGGATCGGGTTTCCAGGAAAGAAGCTGGCTTCAGAGTCTATGTGCTTTAGTCTGGCTCACTGTTAGGGAAGCACCATGGTTTGGGGGGATCTACTAGCCTAATGAGATTTTTGTGTCTAAGGCCCAAATTCCTCATTTCCACCACCTGATTTTGAGGTTGATTGAATTTATGTGCCATGGCTTAAGAGTCCTTAACAAACCCTTTCTCTCAGGCACTTTGCCCTGTTTCAGCTCCTTCTACTCCCCCAAGGTTGCCCTTTCTCCTGGGTTTCAGGTATGCGGTCATTTGGCTGGCTGAGCCCTGTGATCACATGAAACAATGACCACATAAAACACACCTCCATTTAGAGATAAGCACTGATGCATGCCCTGCAGCTGAGATTAAAATCTGTCCCATAAATCTCTCTACAATGCTGTATATTCCACATATAATGATGAGAAGTGAGCTAGTAAATAAATAGCCCAGGAAAAAAAATTCCTCACAAAATACCCTATGATTAAGAGGTTTGATCTCATATTGCTAGAAACCACAGGAAGGGGTGAGATTTGTCACTGATATTGCTTCCTCTCCTCACTATGGCACTGCATCGGGTTCAATTTAATTCATCACACGTTTTTTTTTAAAAGCCTTATATGTGCCGTGCGCTGGGATCTACATAGGTTTAGCTGGGGAGTTCACAAAAACAATCGATAAGGTAATAGAATTTGAAACATATCAATTGAGATCTGCTTAAAAAATTTTTGTGTATGTTTGCATGTGTTTTGGAGTTTAAGGGTAACATTGCATGGAGGCATTTGGCACGTTTTTTCATGTGTAGTGGACAATGATAAGTCCCCAAGGTTCAAAATAAACAATAATGGGGTGAACCAACCATCGTCATGATCATTATAGCTCTACCACAATGGTAGGTTTTCCGTAAAAGGATTTAAGGGACTTGCTCTTGCCTCTTAGTCTGTTGGTTAACAGAGACGATCTACTGGCCTGAATCTTGGTGCCACCATTTTCTCTCATCTGAGGTAACAAGGAGTGTACGGATGTGTGTGTGTGTCTGTGGTGTGTGCGTGGCTGGCTGTGGTTGTGTGAGTGTGCAGGTAGTAGGCTAGGAGCCACAGGATTTACAGAAGGAAACATGATGTAATGAGAGCACGTTTCGAGATGACAAATAACTCTTTTTGTCTTCAGTAGTTCCTAGTTGCAGGTGAGCTTGCAGTTGAAGAGCAGCTACGTTTGTAAAATTTAGATCATTCAAATGCTCCCATCGGTAAAGACGAACGCCCCCCCTCTTGCCTTGATGGTTAGGCCAAGAAGTTGCAACCTTGGAGTAGGGGGAAGACATGATGGAGTAAAAGGGAAACTTGGCTTTGTGCACTGAGCTAATAATGTAGGTAGGAGAATCGGGTCTGTAGAGGAGGAGAGCAGCCTTACAGGTCTTTGTTTCTCTTACTCTGTTTGGTTCTCATCTCCTGTGCCCAGATAAACATGAGGGAGAAAAACCCTGGACTACTGGGCTAGTGGTGTGCTTTCTCGAGGGGTCTGTGTATGTGTGTTGTGTATGCGTGTGTGTATGAGACAGAGAGAGAGAATGAATGAGAGAGATACTGAGAGAAAGAGAGATCCAGGTCTCTAGGAGACCTCTATCATGACGAGGAAGCTGGTTTACAGAAGAAGGATGGACTGAAAAACCAGAGGCCGTGGTCTGGTTCCCATGGTCTGACTGTGGCTTGCAAGGAGCCCAGAAAGAAGGACACATGTACTGGTGAGGTCATGGAGGAGGGCTGAGAGGGTCTCCCGAAGTGCCGGAGGCTGCACTGGGTAGGGACCATACACTCCGGTGTGTGCCATCATCATATTGGGAACAAACAACTGTTCCCCTTCACCCTCCACCCTCCACTCCACACCCCAAAAAGCACAATCACCTCTACTGTCCTACGCTAAGGAAGCAGATCTGTTCTGCGTGATAAGCAGCTGGGGGTAGGATGTATCCAGAGAATCTTCTCACCTGCTGGGAAGAGGATAAAATGATCCCTTCAGGTATCAAGACAGCAACATCTTAGGAAATAAAGGGGATGGAACCAAAATTTGTCTAAATACATTGACTCCTCTGCAAAGGAACACATGTTCCCTGTTAAGGAATTTGAATTTGAAAAGACGGAGTGTCGAAGGGGAGATTTTCTGAGGGATGGGATTGAAATACTCTTATTACTCAAGTCTAAGTTTTCCCAGCTACCCAGGTAGGTAGGGGCCTGGAGGAAGAGCAGAGCCTTTTTGGGGAATAAAGAAACTTCATTTCATTTTATAGTTGACGGGCGTAACAGAGCAACCTTGATGCAGATGGATAAAAATAGAGTCGTGAACTTTCTCGTATTTTCATCTTAAATAAGCAACTTTAAAATAGTCATGAAACCTAATAAAACTTTGAGTTGTCTTTTGAATCTTTTTGTAACAACACCTGGGAACAAGAATCCTTGATGTGCCCTCTAGCTGGCATCCAGCAAGGAGACAACAAGGGCCCCTGAACACCTACGGCACAGCGTCCTGGCACAACCCAGCAGGCCAAGTGGGTTTGGGACCTTCAGCACTGCCTGGGACACCGGTTCACATATTGATGGGGAAAAGACCTTGAAGCATTCAGTCGTCCGGGAATATTTCCCAGTGGAAGGGCTCAAAGTCCCTGGAATTCAGGACTTCTGCAGACAGCAGCATTCCTTCCCCTGGAGGTGCTTTTGGAACATGGGAGATGGGTACTCGCGTGACCAAAACAATTATGGTGCAGATTGTTCTGGACACAGGGGAACGGCCTAGGTGACCTTCCAGGGGTCTCATACCTAGTCCATGATTTTGTAAGTAATGAGTTGACAGAAAATTGCTTTCTGTGTTTGGTCAGCCATCTGCTGTTTCTCCAACGCTGGCTGATGAAGGCATGGCTATGTGGGGAGAGGTGAGCTGTAATTAATTATCTGTGGCATTGATGAATTTCTTGTAAGATATTCCCCTGCTAGTCCAGCAATATAGCCGCATCCATCCCCCCCTCCCCGGCGGTAACGGTCTATTTATGGACTCAGCTCCATAATTAAATGTTTCATTTGCAAGAAAATGGTTCCTAGGAAAATCCAAGCTCGCTTTATGCGCCTGCAATCGGCTATTGCAGACGTTATATCAGAGATTAGTCCATGTTGGCTTGCTGCTCTTAGCTTTCTGGATAATCTAATGTGTTATGTTCTGGTGTATGTAAATTACTAACTGTAATATTCCTCAATATGCCTCCTGAACGAAGCCAAATGTATTGTGGGCATAATTTTAATTATTTATATGCTATAAAAATGGAAGAAATCGGAATTATAGAAATCGGGTTCTGAAACACCCCTCTGGTTTTCTTTTGGGGACCAGTTTAATCAGATTAAAACCATAACAGTTTTTCAACTCCCACCTCACACTTATTTTGACCATCTCTTCTGTCAGCATGTGGCTGTTCCCCATCAAGTCATTTAATGTCAACCCTGAGTGTTTGTCTTATTAGAAAATAGCACATATTGGATGGTTGGGTTCAAGACAAGGACACCTTTTCCATTGGGAAAGCTCAAGGCTCCCTTCTGAGCTTTGCCTTTTGTTTCTGGAATTGGTCCCTGGCAACTCCTGACCTCAGTTTTCTTCTCAGTTAAGTAGGTAGAAGTTAGGTGGGTAAGGCTGTAAAGTAGTGTTGGGAAAGAGCAGAGCTGAGAGGGACATGTGTGTCTCTGGCTGTAGCACCATGAAAGGAGAATGAAAACCATCTATTTTTATTAACTTGTTCGAGATACGGAGGCCAGTTTTTGAGATGGCTGAATGGAATGGAATGGATCTGGGTATCTACTCAAGCCCCAGAGACTATCATCTGAAATGAGTTAGTCCAGTGATTTTTATCATATTGTGATGTTGTGGTTGGACATGGAGTCTGGAATCAAAGCACTTGATTTTGAATCCCAGTTTCATATTTTAGGTGAAGAATCTTGGGTAAGACACTTTCCCCAAAGCTTTGGTTTCCTCATCCATTAAGTAGAGTGCGTGCTAACAATGCTGCTTGGTTGAGACGTCGTGAAGATCAATGAAATGACGCATGGAACGTGGTTTATAAAGACTAACCAGTGGTACACATGGATGTTTTTCTTAACATTACAGCCTTCTCTTGTCCCATAAGCCGCAATAGCTGGAAAGTCATGTTTTAATCTTTCTTTTCCTTCCTTCCTTCCTTCCTTCCTTCCTTCCTTCCTTCCTTCCTTCCTTCCACAATAGCTGGAAAGTCATGTTTTAATCTTTCTTTTTCTTTCTTTCTTTCTTTCTTTCTTTCTTTCTTTCTTTCTTTCTCTCTTCTTTTCTTTTCTTTCTTTTCTTTCTCTGATAAGGAGGGAAACCAGTGGTACACATGGATGTTTTTGTTAACATTACAGCCTTCTCTTGTCCCATAAGCCGCAATAGCTGGAAAGTCATGTTTTAATCTTTCTTTTCCTTCCTTCCTTTCTTTTCTTTTCTTTTCTTTTCTTTTCTTTTCTTTTCTTTTCTTTTCTTTTCTTTTCTTTTTTATTTCTCTGATAAGGAGGGAAAAAAAATTAGGAGTTAATCCATTTGCCCAGGGAAGTAACACAATTCCTTGGAGTGGGAAAACTGCCCTTTTCTTTGGTAATATACAGAAATGGGATATTTCATTTCCACAATACAGACCTTTTAGGTCAGTCAAGATCACAGCTTCCCAAATGTTTCATGAAGGACCATTTTTAAAATTCTGATCCATACAGACTGGCACTTACATAAAATATAACTTAATGTATTATTAAAAACATGAAATAAGACATACAAAATATAAATACTGTTTTTCTCTTATTATTAGGTTTAGCAGACATAAAATTAGTCTGTCAAATTGCTATAAAACCTTGACCTCAAAAAAACAAAACAAAAAAACAAAACAAAACAAAACAAAAACCTTGACCTCTGTACTTATTGTGGACTAGGAACCAAAATGACTGGACCAATACTACTGAGTAGATCCCACTTTAAGGAATGCTATTGTCAGTGGAAGGGACTTCAAACAAAAAGAATTAGCTGAGTTTCTATTGTACAATAACATGTATTCTGAATTTTTGCCAGACAAGCTGGTAAATGGGTGTAAAACCCAGGGACAAAAGGATAAAGGGGAGAGCACTGTTTTGACACAAAGAGAAAAGAAGCCCAGGAAAAATGATAGCAGGCCAAAGTATAAAGAGAAGGAGAGTAGTTAAGAAATGCCATGTGCTGGTGACAATGCACAATGACAGGTGTAAATTGTTACCTTCGTTGGATTGTGCTAATTCCCAAACCTTCAACAAAGTCTGTTGCACACAACATCTGCATGTTGGTGGTACTTGGGGACCAAGGCAGCGTTTGTATCTACATCTGGAGAAGGGTTGAGAGCAGGGAGGCAGCCCCAGGGCCACCGTGGTGAGTGGAGATCAGTTAGCTCAGCAGGGGAATTGAGGGCCAGCACTGGCCAGGAAGGTGTCAGCCTTCTCCTGAGTGTCTGTGGCTACATTGAGGTCAGCTCTGTATTTGCCATATTACACAGGATGGATTTATACTTATTTGATATTAAGAGCAAAGGGGACCCCAAAGTTAGGAGGATAGGAGACACACAGGTTCCACTGTAGTCTCAGATGGAAAGGCCTCTGCCCACATTTTGCCAAGAGTCCTCTGCTCATTATATATGGGGTTCTTTATCTTTATCGAGGGAAGAACGTCTTCTTTCTGGCTGAATCTGAGCTGCACAGATGAATCAGAAACAGGACTTAGGTGTGTTCTTATTGTTGTGCCAGACTTTGCACTTCGGTTAAGTCATCTCAAATCCTTATGGTGGTTCCACAGTTGTATAGATTTTTGATAATCCTAGGCCTACTATTACTAGTTGTTATAAACTTGGCTAAGTTATTGCACCCCTCTGAGTCTCAGTTTCCTCATCTGTAAGATGGAGATATAAAAATAGATATGAGCGTTATTGTCCGGATTGAACGAGATAGTATCTTAAAGGCATTTAGCTACTACCTGAATGCATAGTAAAAATAGTAATAATAATAGCAACAACAATATTAACGACAAGTAACATTAAAGAGTGCTTGCTATGTGCCAAGCATTAATTAAAGTACTTTACTTACATCATCTCACTTAATGCTCATGATACTCCTATGAGCCTCAGAGGTTAAGGTGCTTGCTCATGTCACACGGCCCATAAATGATGGAGTCATGTTATAACCCAGGCTGTTTGACTACAGACCACACACTCTTAATTATTACACTACACTTGTCACTCAAAAAAGAATTTATTATTATTACTGCAGTTGAAGAAACTGAGTCCCAGAAAGGTGAATAATTTGCCCAAGGCAATGTAGCCATGAGCAGAGCTGAGGTTGAAAGCCACTGACTTCCTGTGGCCCCAGTGGGTTGCGTGGCTGGGTCCTGGGAATTTGAATGGATTAAATGGCTTTCACAGGTGGGCCACACCAAGAGCCATGCCCTCTACACAGTGGATATGGATGGATGAGGGCAGGGTTCATGACCCCTGACACCCTCTGGAGGAGCTGAAGTCTCAGCAGTGAGTCTAGTTACAAAGCTGGAGAGCAGACTTGTTGGAGCCCAGAACCCATCCACACCCAGCCTTGATTTACATGGGAACGTTTCCTCACTGTTGGCACTGGGGAAGGGAAATAGCAAATTTTGGGTGTTTGCTTATTTCCGTCAGTAATTTCAGCTAGGAGGGGTGAAGCCTGATTAATTATACAGCAGCTCATTAAAACAAAATATCCCTTTGAAGCCTAAAGCAGCAAGTGGAGAGCTGTTTTGCAACATTGGTGGGACACTGGGTAGTCTCCAACTCATCCTTTTCATGCAGCTGGATGATATGTCGACTCTAGAATTGTACCTCTTGGCACCATTGAGGTGAGGTAGTAGGTTTGTGCTGTGAGGAGAACTCTGGGAATACATGGCTGCTAGAGAATCCACCCCCCACGGCCCCCAGCCTGAGGCTGGGCTTAGCCCACGTCCTGTCCCCAGGGTCTCCACGGAGCTCCCACTGTGGGGCTGCTCCCTTCCCCCGTGAGCCAAACCACCCCAGGGAGGTTGGGGGCCACGGCTGGCCGAGAGCCCTTGTGGCCGCTGGTGCCTCCACCTCAGGAAGATCCTGTGGGCCAAGGAAAACACTTGGTAAACTTCGCCTGTGCAGCTCTCAGTAACTCATTTAGGATTTAATGTTTCTTTTTAAACAGAGCACAGAAGGCTTGGAAAGCAAGTTTAGTGACTCCTGAGAGGATAACCTAGTTCCAAGTCTTATTCATCTTTGCTTTTGGCACCTAGAAGGTGCTCAATAAATGCCTGTTCAATTTCAATCATCTTTTGTGGTTTTAAAAAAAGTTTGGAAACACCCCAAGCATCATCTATTGGATTGCTTGGATTCTGGCTGAAATCAAGTGTTGAAATAGTGGGTTACTTAAGACTGATTATTCCCAATTAGACAAATAGCCGGTGGACATTTATTGGTCAGGCACTGAGCTGAGTGCCGTGGTAGGCCAAAGACAGGCAGCGGAGTAGGTGGGATGCAGAGCAGGAGCTGCCCCAACAGGAATACAGACCAGCCAGCTGCAGGGGGAACAAAGAATGGGATAAATTAGGTTAAGACACCAGGAAGGTCCTCGCAGACAGGGCCACTGTGGGGAGATCCTCGAAGGATAAGATCTGGAGACACGTTGGGTCGAGGTGCAGTTTTGGTTCCTGTGAAGGATGAGAGCAAAGGCTCCTAGGCAGGAAGCTGCCCTGGCCCGTGTGCAGTGTGGCTGAGCTTCTGCTGTGAAAGGTCAGAATACAAGATTTTTTAAATGTTTATTTTATTTATTTTTTTAAGAAAATATTTTATTTATTTATTCATGAGAGACACAGGCAGAGGGAGAAGCAAGCTCCATGCAGGGAGCCCGACGCGGGACTTGATCCCGGGACTCCAGGATCACACCCTGGGACGAAGGCAGGCATTAAACCGCTGAGCCACCCGGGGATCCCCCTTTTTTTATGTTTAATGATAAATTCTCAAGCTAATATATGATAAGCCCACGTCAAAGATTTATTTAACTCCTTAATTGGGGAGCCCGCAGAGTGGGAAACTGGTTCCAGGAAGAATTAGAGAGACTGAAGCCTAAGTAACCCATAAGAGAAGGGATTCTGCAAGGAGACTGCACTTACATATGGGTCCGTTAATGTCCTGCTGAGCCATAACGCCATGACCTATGCAGCTGTTTTCTCTACCACGGAGAATTTATTTGCAATTATTCTGGACAAAAAAAATCCTTTGTAGCTTGCCGATTTTATATGCACTCATCTAAGTTTATAGAATTTGAGGCAGAATCGATGGTAAATGGTAGTCAAATAAAATTTGTGTTTCCCTAGAGCATCAGATTGCCCCAAAGCAGACTTTTTTTCTGCAATGCTCTGGGATTACTTAAAAAAAAAAAAAAAAAAAAAAAGCCAACACGCAATGATCTTCTTCCTTAATTTCCAAGGTTCAGATAGTTTGGCTAAAGGATAACTGTTCTGGCTAGATTTGGAAGACTTGGTGATAGACTTAGACTTGATTCTGTGTAAGTTTTAGGAGAGTAAGATGATCTGCACCAGCATAAGGAAGATGGGGGGAAAGACTGGGTAGAGAAGAGAGATGGTGGAGAAAGGAAGTCTAGATAGAAGGGTATGGTAATAGTTCGGGTGGAGGTGATGAAGTGGCAGTGGCTTTAGGAAGGAGGGATCTGATGCACGGGACCATGTGAAGATGAACTGATATCCTGGGGGTGTCAGGGGAGGAGTCAGGTTCCACAGATATTTATTGGGCGTTCACTGTGTGTCACCTGTGATAAACACCAGCTGTTCAAAGAAGAGGAAGAGATTACTGTTGTCCCTCAGGAACTCGCCGACGTGAAAAATTGTTCTCAATTCCATTTGGAAAGGCCAGTGGTGTGGATATGTACAGGGTGAATGGGGTCAAGGTCAGATCAGGGAGGAGTCTCAGAGAGGGCCTTTAAGGACAAATAGACGTTATGCAAAGAAGGAGGTTGGAGGAAAGTACTCAAGCTTTGAGTGTACTTTGGCGGCACCTCGGAATCACCTGGGTAGCTTTCAAAATTCCTGCACCTGCCTCCCGCTCCCAGACATTCCTGTGTCATAGGCCTGGTATGACCTGGTCTCAGGGATTTTTACACATCCCCACATGATTCCAAAGTGCAGTCAGAGTAGACAATGCTTGTGAAGGAAAGAACTATAGGCAAGGAGGGACGTATAGAGCAGACCTGAATGTGCTGGGGAAAGAAACACAGCACGGTAGTCCCCCCCCCCGCCCATTATCTGCAGGTTTGCTTTCGTGGTTTTGGTTACCCATGGTCAACCGTGGTGGGAAGCAGATGATCCACCTTCTGACGAATCATCAGAGGGCCAGTAGTAGGCTACCACTATGTCACAGTGTCTACATCATTAAGTCCATTTCATCATCTCATCAGAAGAAGGGTGAGTATAGTTCAGCAAGGTATTTTGAGAGAGAAACCATATCCATATAGCTTTTATTATAGTATATTATCATAATTCTATTTTGTTATTAGTGCTATTAATCTCTTACTGTGACTGATTTATAAATTAAACCCTATCATAGGGAAGTACATATAGGGAAAACCACTTTATATAGGGTTTGGTACTAGCTGTGGTTTTGGGCATCCACTGGGGGTCTTGGATAAGGGGACAAACAACTATATAATTACTGTTGTGATGTGGGGAATGTTGGAGAAAAGGTCTGGGCTGGTTGGAGCAAGTGGCCGTGGGGAGCCTTATCCTGTTAGTGTGGAAGTAGAGGTCATGCTACACATGATCTACTCTGGGAGACTTGGGGGATGGGGTACCACTACCTCAGTTTCCTTATATGCTAAGTGAAGGATTAGACGGAATGGCATCTAAATTCCTTTCAGTTTAAGAAGTGAAAAATCCTACATTTCTGTCATCAATTTGAAGTTACTAATGTTGGGTTAAGTTGTCCTTGAGACGTCCATGGCCAGAACCTTAGGGAATGTCTACTTAAATAGCATGACGCTGATTTGTTTTTTCTTTTAATCAAAGGGGCACTACATATCTGTAGTAAAAAAGCAAAAACTAAAACTGTATAGAAGAGCATGAAGCAAGTTTCCCTTTCCTTCTCTGGGAAGCCTTCTCAGGTAGTTCCTTGTCTTATATGTATTAACACTTTTTTCCTCTACATATGTAAACATATATATGTGTGCACATTTCATATCGTACCCATATGGGGCCATATTGTGCCCATTGTTAGTTTTTCACATTGCAATGCATTTTTGGCATCTTTCCATGTTTGTATATTTGAAATGACCTCATCATTCTTGCTGGTTGTATGGTACTCCTCAGTATGACACCATAATTTCCCTAACCTTTAATTCGACATCTAGGTTGTTGTGTTGCAATACATTCCAGTGAACTTTCCTATATATACATTGTGTAGTGGGGCAAGTACTGGTTATTCATAGGACAAACCCTTAGACATAGAGTCGCTAGGTCTGTGGTTAAGTACATTGAAATTGTTGATAGGTGTTACCAAATTGTTCTCCAAAATTGCTGTATTAATTTGTATGCCCAACGGTAAAATGTATGAGTGCACTTTTTTCTCATTGTCTTATACTTGCTATATATTTTGGAAGTTTTAAATAGTTTATTTGGGGGATGAAAAATGATATCTTGTTTTAATCTGCATTTATAATAGAAGAGGGGTTGATTATCTTTTCATACGTTTGTTGTCTATTTATGACCTTTGTGTTGCAACTGCCTATGCATGTTCTTTGTTATTACTTTTTTTAAATTGTAATTTCTTATAATTTGGAATGTCCTCTTTATCCTACACTAAAGTCCCACATAGCTTCAGATTTGTTTCTGGATTCTTTATTCTGTTCTAATCATCTGCCTACCTATCCAAGCATTAATATTATACTGTTTTATTTTATTTTTATTTTTATTTTTTTTATTATACTGTTTTAATAACTAGCTTTATAGTATACTTTAATATCTGGTAAGATGGTTCATCCTCAATTATTTTTCCTATTTAGAATTTCCCCGCATGTTTATTTTTCCAGATGAACTTTATTTTATTTTTTTTAAAGATTTATTTATTTGTTTATTTATGAGAGAGAGAGAGAGAGAGAGAGAGAGAGAGGCAGAGACACAGACAGAGGGAGAAGCAGGCTCCATGCCGGGAGCCCGATGTGGGACTTGATCCTGGGACTCCAGGATCGTGCCCTGGGCCAAAGGCAGGCAGTAAACTGCTGAGCCACCCAGGGATCCCTCCAGATGAACTTTAACATTATATTATCAAATTAAAAAAAAATTTACTGGAATTGAATTGAGTTACTAGATAAATCAGAACTAACATCCTTATTGAATGAAGCTTCTTACTTAAGTTTTATTTTACATATTCAAATTTTTTGTTATTCAGTGGTTTTCAAGTTTTATTCAGATAGGTCTTATACATTGTATGTTAGATATTTATATTTATTTTTGCTACTGGACACAGGAATTTTTCTTCCATCCTATTTTTCATCTAAAACAAGATGGCAAACAAATAGGGAAGCTATCGGTTTTTGTACATTCTGGAAGAACTAAGGGACATGCAGAGGAAGAGAAGGAGAGACCTGGGGGGGGGGGGGGGAGAAAGAATCAAGAGACTGTAGTGGAAGCTAGGGGAGGATGAATTTCAAGGACCAAATGTTGATCAAGGTCACTACCAAAGGATGTCAAGGTCACTACCAAGCAATGTCAAGGTCAAGCAGGAAGGGATGAGGCCTGAACCAGAAGCCAGCTGAGAGAGGGGTGCAGTAAACATGACAACAGTTAGGGATCACGCAAGAAAGAAGGACATGCCACTCCTCCTTGGCTTTTGTGTTCTATTCATTGATGCACTTAGAAAGCCCTCCACGTGTGATAGAAAAATCCAGAAGCTTGGATGCCTACGCATTTGCGTGTGTGTACACACATGCATGCAATACAGCTGGATAAGGAGCATAGGTACCAGTCTCATAATTTGTGGGCTCACATGGGACCTGATTATTGATGGTTTCATTTATAGTGCGTGTGCTGTTAACCCGAAGTTGGCATGCAAGACGAACGAGAGAAAGTTAGTTTTCTTGGATGCTATAGAGTGGGGTAAACTAGGGTATGCATTTGATTTTCCTGAGAAGTGAGAGCAGTAGATGAATAACAATTGCTTTTTGTTGTTGTTGTTGTTGTTGTTTAATTTGTTTCAAGTGAAAATTTGTTCACATGGCACTGGAGTTCCCCAAACAGCCATAAATCCCTGACGTGGTTGGAGCCCAGCCTCCTTTTTCCTACCCAGGTTTAGCAGCCTTGCTGCCAGCTGTAAAGGTTCTTTTGGTACAGCAGGGGGGAAGGAAGAAGAGCTGCATGGTTGGCTTATGGCATTGCCTTCTCCCTGTTGCCTTCTGTTTGTCCAGCCTCGCACGTTAGCTATTGGGGGATTTTCATTGTTGCAGAATTAGAATAGTATAAAGATATATATATATATAATTATCACTCTACTTCTGAAAATGTCCTTCAATAACTGGGCCCCAAGGGTGAGCCAATGAATTACATGAAAGCTGACTTCTCCAGTTATAGGTCTTGAGTTGTCCAGCTCAGAACGAAGGCGGAATCTTATTATGGATGCTGACGGCCAATCTTTGGTACTTAACTTTAAGACTATAGAATAAGGATAGAATTTAGTTGTGATTTGGAGGAAAAGCTTTTTAATAGAATAAAATGGACTCTTAAATTTTGGAGGAGTATTTCTCAGGTTGCCAGACAATTTTGGAACACCCAGTGAAATTTATATTCCAGATAAAAACTGAATAATAAAAATTATTTTTGTCTTTACTTGCTAATCCTGGCAACACTAAACAGCCAGTCTTTCTAAGGCAAAGATGTTCATCTTTTATGGCAAAGCTCAGCAGGATTTCATTGGGTTAATCCTGTGGATTAAAGGCTCTTTGGGAAGAAGTATTTAGGGCTAGGTATCCTGGACATCTGCTGGGTTCCAATTTCTACCCATTCTTTATGTATTGTTCTGAGCCTCTCACATCCATCTTGTCCCCTCCATTCCATCACTGCCTAGGGAGTTCCAGTTATTAACACCATTAACCCAAAATGTTCATGGGCTCAGTGATTTACTCCCTTTGCTGTAAACTCCTGTTGGTCTCTCTGCTTGGTTTCTCTTTCTTCACACTCCCTTCATGCCACACTATTCCACCCTGCGCGCAATGATCTGAAAAATGACTCCTAGACTCCATTTCATCAATGTCCTATGGGGATATGCCACCGGGCAGATCTGCCTACCTGTAGACCTGGAACCACATCTCTCTGTGTCCCAGGATTTCCAGCGGTATAATTCCTTCTAGCCCAGTCACATCTGTGAGTCTTGTACCCTGAGTTCTTGCGAGTTGATCTTCCATGCCCCTTCACAGCTCCTCACTCAAGAGACATCTGTTGGTTGGTGGGTTCTAGTGAATCCTATCAGAATTGGACAAATTTATTGTGTGGGGAAGTTATTTTAAGCCCAAGGTTCTTGTGCTGGGGAAGTTCAGAGAGACCAGAAGACACTGAATCTTGCTCTTACTTATGTGATCCTCCCTCTTACAATTTTCCCCCAGTTTTGGGGCTCAAAAGGCAGAAATCTCTGCGTTTGATCTCCCAATTGAGGCAGTTTGGTTGGCAGATGGTCTTTTAAACTCCCAAACCAACTTAAGCCAAAAGGGACTCATAAATGTTGGTGTTGGAACTGATTGAGAAGTTTATTCTGTAAGTCACTTACTTCTAGATTTCCAGGTTGAAATCTATGACATATTTCTCTTTGGAACTTACTGTGTGCGTCTGCAGGTCTTGTTCAAGAGAATAGCCCCCTTGGCTGCTCTACTTGGAAATATTCTAGAGCATTGCTGGAAGTGAGGAAGGAGAGTTTGGGACCAAGAATAGTAATACTATTAATAAAATTAGCTGAAAGCTGTAATCACAATAATAATGACAATAGTATACAGTATTCACCGTGTTTCAGGTGATTTGTGTGTATTTTTCTTTAAGTCATACATCACCAGTAGGTGTTTTTGTTACCATTTCACAGGTGAGCAAACTGAGGTCCAGAGCGCTCGAGCTCTTTGTCCATGGATAAAAACTAGTTAAGTACTAGGACCAGTATTCAGATAAACGGCCATCTGGCCGAAGTCCTAGTCTTACCCACTATAAGGTCACATTCCTCTCATTGTGGGTTGTTGGGGACTTTTTGCTTTGTGATTACAGACCCAGGGGCCCTCTGAAGGGAACTGTGAGGGCCGAAGGGTGGCCTGGCACCTGTAGCCAAACGACGCTCCATTTGGAGGATCATCTGACTGCCGGGACCGAGAGGAATAAGGCAACGGGGCCCAGCTCCTGGGGGTCTGGAATGTGACGCGGGTCCCCAGGCAGGCTTCTCTGCAACCAGACCCTGCCTTGACCCTGGTTAATCACTCTAGTTATTCACACAACCGAATTCCTGCTGTCAGTGGTCCTGTGATGCACGTCGAGTCTGCCAACATCCACAGAGCAGGGCTAATCCCGGTGAGCTGGCCCTGGGGCTGGGCAGGACGTCCTGTCGAATGATCATCATGGGATGCGGCCCCAGTGCTCCCGGCCTGTCCCGGCTTTCCGGCTGCAGCGGTCACAGACTTTCCTTCTGGGGCGTCCGGGGGCTGGAAATCGCTCCCGTGGATCACGCACTGGTGCCAGCGCGGCAGCTTTACCAGCCGAGGCCTCCCCTGCTGGCTTGAGAACCATCGAGCCCTCCCAGTTGGAGCTTGTTACCTGGGACCTGTCCAGATCGGATGATGAGCCCCGGCTGGGGGGCAGCTGCCACGCCAATTACCGGCAGGCCCAGCAAATGGGGGTTGGCCAACCCGGGAGCCCCTGAGCGCCATCTCCGAGGCACTTGGGGTGCATTGTTTTTCCAGGCTCTGTTCTCTTAACCTGCCTTGGCTCCTCCGTTCTTTTCTTTCATGTTGAGACTCATGGGAATATGAAAAGAGGTGGAATCCAGGGCTTCAGATTCCCGGGGCAGCGACTCCTGGGTGGTGGGGTGGGATGGGATGGGATGCTCTGTGCTTGGGAAGGTGGGCTGAGCCCCTTTCACTTCTCGGGGCGAGGATGTGGACTTTGTCGAGAGCCAGTGAGCCGAGTCCCCAGAGAGGTCAGAGTGTGCCTGCAAACCAAGTGCCCGCAGAGTCCCCCTGGACCTTCCCAACGCGGGGCAAAGAGGAAGTCGCCTTGCACGGGAGGGCGGCACCCAGGCCCCTCCAGGCAGTCAGGGGCGCTCGGGTCGGGCCACCCACAGCGTAGCCTGTGCTCATCGTCTTGGGGGAGGCTTTATTGTAGACCTCCTTTCTGAGGAGTTCTAGTGCTTGTGTCACCAGAACGTGTCTGGTCGGCTAGGTAGGCCCCATTTCTTCCTAAAGGTTAAGATCTTCCTCAGTAATACTTGGGAACAGTGGTTTGAAGAATGGGGTCTCTAGACCACGTGGGAGTGAGCTAGAAATGCAAACGGTCCAGCCCCACCATCGGCCGTCCTGGGGTAGGGCCTGGCCTACTCTTTCAGCAAGGCCTTGAGGATGATGAGGTGACACGCTCAACCCTGACCTTACGGCTTCGACCCGTGCTTCCCCGAGCGTGGCCTGTGGGAAGCCGCATCAGCATCTCCTGGGAGATTCTAAGAAATGCAGTTTTCTCCGGCCACTTCCAGACCCCCTGAATCAGAATCTGCATTTTAACAAGGTCCCCAGGTGATCTGATTGCACTGTAAAGCTTGAGAGGCCGCGGTTCTCAACCTTGGCGGCACGTCGGGCTCACCTAAGGCCCCACCCCAGACCAATTAATTAAATCAGAATTTCTTGGGGTGATGCCCAGGCGTTGGTGTTTATTAAAAGTTTCCCTAGTGATTCTAATATGGAGTCAAGGTTGAGAGAAATTACTTTGGACCGCCGTAGACTCCGGAATCACAGGGGGTTATGTCTGTTAAAAAATGAAACCACCGTCCCACTACACAACAAGCAGAACAACCCCAGGGATGGCGAGCGGAGCTTCCCAGCAATGTGGAGGGACGTACTAGTGCCTCGCGGTGTGTTGGGTAGGTGGGGAATTATTGATCCTATCAGGCCTTGGGGGTGGCAAGATGGGACTTGGGTTGCCAGGAGCAACGGTTTACCCCTGGGCGTTATTCCAAGTATCATTGTGTGTGTGTGTGTGTGTGTGTGTGTGTGTGTGTGTGTTGTGACAGGAAGAAGGTGAGGAAACATGTGGAAGAGAAGCTGAGTCTATTATTCCTGAGTTAATGGGCTAATGATGATGATGGGGTAGGGGGAGGGTTGCAGGAGGGAGAGCCCAGAGATCACTGCCTGGGGCTGAGAGGGCAGGAGGCGCCTTTCGACATTTGATGACATTTGGTGACTTCCGTAATTCAAATTCTAGGCCATCATTACCACTTGGTGTTTATTTAGCATCCTTGCTATTTAGAGGTTCCCTAGCTGTCACCCTGTTGTTTGCTGCAATAAGCACAGATTATCTTCCCTTTTTGGAGATGAGGAGTTTGAAGCCTAGAAAGTTGGGACTCCCCGAAGGCCTTAATAAGGGACAGTTGAAGGGTGAAGAGGTGTTTCCTTGATGTCCACTGGAGGGGACTAGGTCTAGAGGCCTTTCAAGTCCTAATGGCAAATGCTACCTCTGGGGTGAGGGTGAGGAGGTTGGGGGTGGGACTCAGCCCCCTGATAGGAGGGACTCAGTGTTCTTACGGCTGCCTTCCCTCCCTCCGGAGTCCTTGCCTGGAGCCTGAGGCTTCCTGGGCGGACCCCAAGAAGGCTCTAAAAGAGGAACTGTTTAGCTAATTACAAAGCCCGACTGTTGTTTGGCTGGCTTGAGTGTGTTAACACGTCCCCCTCTCGCATAAGTTTTCATCCCGGTGCTGGATGAACATATTGTAATTATGCTAATCGTGCTGGCTGGGCAGCCTGGGGCTGAGAGGGAGGGGGCTCCTCTCCCTAATTGTTTCCCTCTCCTGGAGCAGTTGGTGCTCCGCCTGAGTCCCCAGACCTGCAGAGGGAAGGCTGTGGGGCCGGGGAGCTAGGGACAGGCCTGCAGGGCTTCCCGTCCTGAGGCTGCAGGGGTGGGGCGGGGCGGTGGGGTGTCCCACTGGGTTTGGAGGAAGGAGGGAGGGGTCAGGGATAGGTGCCAAGGATGTGTTGACTTGGGCAAAGGGACCTGCTGCTGGATTCAGGGGCGACTGTATTCAGGACTGGCCCTTGTGAGACTGTGAAGGAGGCAGATTGGTCTTCGGTAGCCTTCACCTTCTCTTGGGTGACGGTGGCTCCTCCCCCCCCCTCCCTCACCTCAGCCCCGCTGCACCCCCAGCTCCTCTTGCCTTTTCTTTTTGCTCCCCTGAACCTCCAGGCACACGGTGCTTTTCTGCTGGTTTAGAATTTGTTTGCAGGCGAGTTTATGACCGAATCATAGATACGGGTGCAGACGCTGACGTAGAGGTGACTGCCCTCCTATGCAGGGACTTCCTGAACAGCCCACCACTGGGGACAACTCGTTAGAGGGCACAGAGCCTGAGGAACCCACGGCCTTGAATGATGGCGATATTTCCAATCCAAGCGACCCGTCCAGCGTTCCTTGTACGACAGAGTTTGTACAACCCAAATGGGTAACAGTTGGCACCAACGGAGTTTTAAGGAGAATCGAAAACGTAGGGTGGGCTGATGATTAAGTCGTCTGCGCTCCAACACTGTCCGCCTTGGGAGCCCATGAGGGGGGGCACGTGTGGCTCTGTGGGTCGTGCTCTTTGGAGGCGCCCCGTGGACGTGGACGGAGCTGGGTCTCTCACTCGAGCTGATGAGGGCCGGAGAGGACCCCTTGGCCGGGGCTGACCTTGGGACGGCGAGCCTCTGGGCACCCATCTGGGCTTTTCACAAAATCTGTAAGGCTGGTGCAAGCTTGCAAGCAGATGTTGCAGGGCAGCATGACGCTGGTCACGGCAGTAACAGCTGGGAAAGGAAAGCTCGACTCCTCACTGTCACTGCTTAGAGCTCTGCGGGGCCTCGTGTGCCCCTTGCCTTGGGGTCTGTGTGCTTCCACGGGGAGTCTGGGCCCAGCCGTCGCAGAGACGGCGGGAGGGGAGGAGGCTCCTCTCCTTTCTCCCGAGCCTGCAGGCCTGTACAGCTGCAGAGGCCTCCGGGGAAGTGCTGAGCCTTGATGGCCTTCGCTTAGGCCCCGCGATTCTTCTGTGGGATTCTTTGTTTAGTGTTGGTTGTGAAACTCATGACTCAATCCGAAATCTCCTAGCCTCTACTAGACGGGTTTTTGGTGTCATGAAGCAAGTGGGGAAGGAAGGTCATTAGTTCGGTTCATCTTGTCTGTTGGTCCAGGGCGGCTGGGCCTTCAGCCCTGTGCTCCCCGAGAGGATCAGGTGTGTGTGTGTGTGTGTGTGTGTGTGTGTGTGTGTGTGCAAAACGGCAGGCCCAGTGCTCGCCCGCGGGGCAGGATGTAGCTAATGTCTTATCCTTCAGTCTCTCTCGTATTCCACCCACCCCCTTGAACTCTTCCCTCTTTTCTCTTTGTCCTGTTTTTCTCCTCTGTCTCATTTCCTCCCCTTTTGCTTTGCGTTCCCATAAGATTTGTCTTCACTCACAGTTCCTACAACTAAGTATCTTTGCCTCTTCCCCTTTGCTTCTATGGCCTTATCATTGGTTTTTGAAATCATGCGATTACAGATTTTCATGGCAGGAAACCGGTGGACAACAAAAACATCTCGCCAAGCCTGATTCCTAAACAGTCACCAACGGGTTAAGCACACCTTCCCTCTCCTCACACTCCACAACCTTGCCCAGGTATTATGACTCAAATGGTCCATTACCTGGAAGACCTTCCTACCAGTGGGCGTTCTGACCTGCTAAGCCAGATGAGCTTCCCCCCTAACTGTTCACAACAGGCCAAATGCAGGGCGGGATTTCAGTCCTAAATCAGAATTACCCTGGATTCCTGGCACTTTAAACCAGATTGTTAATACCCAGTGATTTTATTAGAGTACCTTTTGTAGGCGTGGACTTTTTTTTTTTTTTCCCCTTTTCATTTTAAATGCTAGTTAAAAGGGGAAAATGACAAGCTCATTCCTCTGAAAGAGAATTTTGGCAGGCAGATAGTATTATTCTGGAACAGACGGTTTAAATATTATTTACGTGTTGTTTAAAGTCGCAACATGGGCTTATGCATATTCCTGCAATGTTAAATAGCTATTCAACTTGCAATTCCTATCAAGAGTAGATCAGTTTATTTGGAAAAAGAGAAAACCTAGGGTGAGTTGCTATCCCTGGGAAAAGAGAAGCCACTACAGTGCGGGGTCTAAGCTGTTGAGGAGAAAAAGTAAAACCAGGACCTACTCTCCACTAGGGCAGACAGCCTGTTACTGCTGTGCTCCAATACCTGGTTATTGACCTATTCATTTTTTTTAAAAAGATTTTATTAATTTATGAGAGAGAGAGAGAGAGAGAGAGGCAGAGACACAGGCAGAGGGAGAAGCAGGCTCCATGCAGGGAGCCCGACGTGGGACACGATCCTGGGTCTTGAGGATCAGGCCCTGGGCCGAAGGTGGTGCTAAACTGCTGAGCCCCCCGGGCTGCCCGACCTATCCAAAGGATTGCTTTCATCTGCTGCTTCAGATCCAATTGTCGGCCCTAGTGGGGACCACATTTATTTACCATGTCCAAGAGCCAACAGCCTTCTCAACTTTCAGGATGGAACAAGGAAGTACTTAAATGGAAAATCAACAATAATACCAAACATCATAGAATAAAGGCGAATCTTATTCTATTTCTAATCATCATTTTGAGACAAACTGAATGAGTGCATTTCCCTGAGAAAACGAGAGGAAAAATCCTTGTTCTGTTGAATCACTTCTTGCCACATTTTAGGCAACCATAAATTTGGATGCCAAATGTGAAACTCGCATGGGAAAAGGAAAGGACGGCTTGAAGATGTGTACGTCAGGACAGTTAGGTTATGGGGTGGTAACAAACGATCCCCAAATCTCATTGGCTTAGCATATAAAGGCATGTTTCTTCCTTTTGAAAATTCCACTGGTTAAGAACAACTTTTGGGTTTTTATGAAGCTCCTTTCCAGGGGATCTAGGTTGCTTGCATCCGTTGCTGTGGCGCCTGGAACACATGTTTTCCACTCTGGATACTGAAGCATGGGAAGAGCTTTGCTGACTGGCTTTTAAATGCTTCATCCCAGGAGTGACATACATCACTTCCGCTTGCAGCTTGTTGGCCATGATTAGTCATCGTGCCCCTCCTCACTGAACCTGAGCTGAGAACTGTCGAGAAACACATACATAGTCAGTGCTAAATGTCTCTCCCACAAAGCATTAATGGGACCGATGCTATGTTAAAAGGGTCTCATTTTGTTCACTACCAATATTTGTGTGGTAGCAGTGTTTTAGAGAAGCTCGCGAAGGGCCAGACTACTGGGAGGATCAAGGATCAAGGTCCTCTCCAAGGCAGGACAGGTGGAGTCAGCTCGACACTTGCTTGGACTGCTGGGTTTAGACAGAATTGTGGGAGACTCTTGAGAGGCCACAGCAGAGGGTCTGGTGGCCCTATGAGGGAGGCAGATGACCTGCAGGGGTCTACTGCTTGCCATTTCAAGAGGGCCCTTTCTGAGGCGAGCTAAGGCTTTGGAGAAGCTGCCCAGTCCTGTGTGTGGTCCTCCCAGGTGCTGAACTCTCCGGAGATAGGGACCATACCTTACGGGTCGTTGTGGCAGCAGCAATGTGTCATGTGGTGACCTACCCAAAGGACACTAACTGGTTTCTAGTGCAATAAACCAGGCCTCCAGAGTGGGTCAATATTATTGCTTCTGTGGTATAAACTAGGGCTTCTCAAACTTGGTTAGGCTTACAAATGACCTACAGATCTGGTTAAAAAAAAAAAAATGCAGATTCTGGTTCAGTAAATCCGGGGTGAGGCCTGAGATTCTGCATCTTGACCAAGGTTTCGTATGTCACGTGAAGGTATTAAATGAGGATTCTAATCGGGTGTGTTAATCTACTGAGGCTCAGTTATGTGAACACAATAGAAGGTTTGGGGGAAGCTTCTTCTGCGAGAGGCAATAATCTCAATCTAATTATTCCGATTGCCCAGGCCACTGAGGAGAATCACACACAGGCCTTCAGAGACAAAGAGGCCTCCCTGGGCTGAGCTGTTTGTGAATATATGAATTCTCAATACACCTGGTTTTGTTTTCTCCTCTTAAGGAATCTGACAGGCAGTTAATAGCTCATGAAAAAGCCGTATCCAAACCATACTTTGAAGGAATTGGAAAGTCCTGCTTATGAATGATTTCCTTCCCGTTGCAACTTCCAAATCTAGCCTAGCAAGAGATCTAGGCCCTGAGCGGCTCCTCTAGCCTTCATATGTGTCTGAGCAAACACAGGAGGCAATCGAGTCACCCCAACACCGGCCACTTCAGAGCGCTCACTTGAGATGACAGTTTCAGCTTCAAAAGAGGTATGCAAACCGGAATAATGAAATGTTCCATTTTATTAGGTTCCTGGCCAGAGGGAGGGATTGTACCAGAAAGAAGAAAAGGTGGGGAGTTTTTAGCTTGATTTCTGTGACGCTGATAAGCAGTAATTTTTGCAGAGGGGGGAAAAAGTAATCCATTGCAATAAAACCATTTTCATAATACCATGGGAATGAGTTATTGCTGCGAGTAAGGCATGGCTCCTGATGGCTGCCCGGGCTTCCATCTCCATCTTTCATGGGCCAGTCCGACGTTTTTATGTGCTGACACAAGAGAGAGCATTTATGTTGCTTCCATTCTCCATCTGTCAACAGTTAGGGTAGAGTACCACTACCTGAGGTTCACTTTTGATCTGATTTCTGTGTCAGCTCAGCACGGGTCTGCTAGATATTCCGTGGGAGCAGGGTGGCTCAGGAGGCCAGTTGCACCACGTTTTCAGGCCACCGATGGTTGGAAGGACTGAGAGCAAATTGTTTTTGCACGAATCCGAGCAAAGTGCCATTTCCTCTCCTTTATGTTTCATCAGAAACTTGGCCCCACGGCGTTGGCCTTGCTTTCCTGGGCCTTCCAGAACTTTGTCCAAGTTCCTTTTCCAGAAAGTGGGACTTTCTGTTTCTCATGTGGACCTGGTATATATGCCTGGCCCCCAAAACAGCAACCCAGAGAGCTGGTCAAGTGCTTAAGTGAGAAGAAAATACTTATATATGTGTGTCTCTACATTTCTGCCCCTCCTAGTAGTGTCTGTGTGACTTGCAGTAGGACATGCTTACTTTTCTTATCACTTCACTTCAACCCCCAAAAGATCTTCTGGGATTGTTCACCATTATTTCTGGGAACCGTGAACCCAGTAGTGACTTTTCCTTCCCATCGATATCTTGACGGTTAACTATTGGTGTACACTAACCTATATTCTTAGTTATTTAAGCTTTGGGATCAGAGAATGTGTTTTCTTTATATTTTCCTGTGGTGAGATTCCTGGCACTGTACATAGCAGTTACTCGATGTATATTTGATTGATCGACGGACTGACGCATTACCTGGTTGGATCTAATTATACTTTAAAAGGCAGGGTGTTTGGAGGGCAAGACGGGGTAGATACTTGCTAATGCATGCCCTGAAGTCTTTGCAGAGGCAGCTGCAAACACTATGGGCAAGCCAGAGCAGAGAGTTCTGAGATGAGAGAAGGGAGTCTGGGAAGCAAAGCAGGCATGGATTGAAGTCTGATTGCAGGAACAGCCATGTCTCTGATGGAGCCGGAGAGCCTTTTGGAGCTTCTTGAGCCTAAAGATCTCATTCAGCTTTAGTTTAGGATGGTAATAACTTCAACTCCAACACTGGGATGGCCATTGATCAATGAAATGAGCTGGCAGTTTCCAGACAGATTCGTGAAATGAAATACCTCAAATTGACCAGTCTGAGAACATTTTTCACAGCCTATCCATCCCTTCTGAGCTATTCAGAGAGCAAAGTAAAAGAAATTAGAACTTTGAAATTGCTGCTTGTCCAGTGGCAACCTCTCTGGGACACTGAACGAGTTGCAATTTATCTAGTTTTCCCACTTAGACAATTGGCAACAGCAGCTGCACTGACCACACTTAATGAGTATAGATGCGTTAGATACTGTACTAAGGCTCTTGATCTCAGTTAATTTTCACAACAAAAGGCAAGGTAGCAATGGTCATCCTTATTTTATAGGCAAGGACACCAAGGCTCAGAGAAGGAAGTAAATTACCCAAAGTCACACAGCAAGGACGTAGCAGAAAGACTTGAGCCCTAGGTCTCGTTGATCCAAGGACATGCTCTTAAGTGTTGCCTACGCTGCCTTTTCCCTCTTCTAGCATCTTTCAAAGTGGAATTGGAAGACAGTGGGTTAGGTCCCAATTCTTTAAGTGGTGTGTGTACCCTTGTGATTTGGGAGGTAGGAAATAGAAAAAATAATTTTCGGCTGTTTCTCAACTTGGCAGACATTTCAACCAAACTAACAATTGGAAGTGTTTTGTGGGCGAACTCTATTCCCTTTTGAGGACTGTTGCAGCAAGGCCACTGGTAGGCTTTACGTTCCTCCCAGGAGCCGGGCTGCGGAGTCAGTCGCTAGCCCAGATGGCCGGGAGAAGGGCCCCAAACCCCAGGAAGGTCTTGAAGGAGAAATAATGAGTGGGAGGAGAGGGAGACGAGTTTGATTCAATGTGTTGCGGTCACTTGAAGAACATCCAGGGGTGATCGTTGAGCTGGAGGATCAAAGAACGTGACTAATGCTTTGAAGTGCAGCGAAGAGATGGCTAAGTGAATATGAAGCCAGTTAAATGTGTAAGGATAAGTGAGGTCATTAAAGGACACAGGGTAGAGAGGGGAGGAGGAATCACGGTGCGAGTGCTCAAAGTTAGTAGAGGACAGGTCTGCCCGGGGGTGTTGAAAGGGTCCACTAAGTTGTCAGGTGGTTAAGAGCCGCGTCTACCGCAGTGAGCCCGTGTGCGTACTCGTGTGACCCTGGGCCCTGTCCTAAGTACATGTCCTCAGGAATGGGTATGGCGAGGCACCGACCCAGACACGAGCAAGAATATTCACGGCACCGCTGTTTATGAGAACCGCGCGGGCATCAGCAGAACAGGAGATCAATTTTAGTACATTCCCACCATCATGATGTACACAGCAATTAAAACATGTACCACTACACATACAACAACAGGGACTGACCTCACAGATACCGTGTTGAATGGAAGATTTTTAAAAATGGTGTGTTTGTAGGGATGGTAAAAATGGAAGAGGGTTGGTTCTATGTCTTCCCTGTAAGAGAAATTTGGGATTCTGATCCTCCTTTATGGAGGACCTATAGCAAGTCCACCCTTGGCTGGGAGATATATATATTATATACAAACACATATTAAAAATATATAATTATATAATATATAATAAATATATATTAAAATATTCATAAAATATATAATATAATAATATACAATATAAAATATAATATATAAATATATATATTTTAGCCCTAACAGAGTACAGAATTGGCTTTTTTTCCATTTAATTTGCAGTTTAATATATATAAAATATATATAAATATAAAATATATTATATATAAATATATATAAAATATATATTTTAGCCCTAACAGAGTACAGAATTGGCTTTTTAAATTTAATTTGCAGGGATCCCTGGGTGGCGCAGCGGTTTGGCGCCTGCCTTTGGCCCAGGGCGCGATCCTGGAGACCCGGGATCGAATCCCACATCGGGCTCCCGGTGCATGGAGCCTGCTTCTCCCTCTGCCTGTGTCTCTGCGCCTCTCTCTCTCTCTCTGTGACTATCATAAATAAATAAAAATTAAAAAAAAATAAATAAATTTAATTTGCAGTTTAATATATATAAAAATATAATATATAATATATAATATAAAATATATAATATATAAATATATATATAAAAATATATATTTTACCCTAACAGAGTACAGAATTGGCTTTTTAAATTTAATTTGCAGTTTAATATATATAAAGATATAATATATAATATAAAATATAAAATATATAATATATAAATATATATATAAAAAAATATATTTTAGCCCTAACAGAGTACAGAATTGGCTTTTTTCCATTTAATTTGCAGTTTAATATATATAAAGATATAATATATAATATAAAATATATAATATATAAATATATATATAAAAATATATATTTTAGCCCTAACAGAGTACAGAATTGGCTTTCTTTACCTAATTTGCAGTTTAATATATATAAAAATATAATATATAATATATAATATAATATATATGTAATATAAAATATATAATATAAATATATATAATATATATTTTAGCCCTAACAGAGTACAGAATTGGCTTTTTTTTCCATTTAATTTGCAGTTTCTCTTGCCCCCCAAACCCACTGGAGTGAATGCAAGTGTCGATGCTGCCGAAATTTTTTGGACTTGACCTTTGTGACTAGCATCTGCTCACTGAGGGCTAGTCAGCCTCCTGAGTGCATGTTGGGATTTTGTGCTTGGTCTTCTTTGGTTTGACTTTCACATTTAGCCCAGATCAGTCATTCTTTGTGGAAGACTCCGAATGAAATACAGAAATATCAGTTTCCCCATTAAAGGTTTGTTTGTTTGTTTGTTTGCTTTTGCTGTTTTTGTTTTTGAGTGTGAATTTCGTGAGTACGTTTACCCCAAAGAGTAATGAGTACTAATTTAGGAATCTTTTTTGCTGTGGTTTGGCCATAAGTCATGTCTTTTAGAAATTTAGCATAAACTTCTTTCTCTTTCTCAACGTGAGACATCAGTGCTGCAATCTTTTTCCTCTTGCTTCTAACAAGGCCAAGACTCCACAGGGTTAATTAATGCCAACTATCCTGTGACAAAGACTGAGCCAGCTGAGAACATTAATTAATTACCCAGGGTGAACAAACCAGCCGTTGAGGAGGGAGATAAGAGAACAAGCACCCTTCAGCAGGAGAGTGAAGCAGTGAAGGATCAAGAAATCTGTGACGCAGAATAAAGATTTCTCACAAAAAAGAGTAGCTGGTGGCAGTGGGTGGAGGCTGGGATGGGGCCACTGTGCAGGATGGAGTTAGAAATAAGAGGCTAAAGGTGAAGGTCTGAGGGATGGCAATGGCTCAGTCTATGATAGGGCTGGAGAAGAGGTGAGACCCCCAGGTGAGTAGAGATGAAAGTTGGGGCAGTGTCAACCTGCCATCAAGACTTTGCAATGAAAAGCATGATTTTCCCCCACAAGTAGAAGCAACTGAGTGTTTCCAATTATCCATGCATTTTGTGTAGGGGTGGAAGTGGGTAAGACAGCTGAGAGATTGAATTGCTTATTCTTCAATCATTCATTTTAAATGAGTGGATTTAATTCAGTAGAAACATAGTCTTTAATAAATGATTATTATCCTACTTTTTATTGTGGAGATTTGAAAACACACAAAAGTTCAGAGAATATTATGGTCCCCAAGGTGCCCATTACTCATTACCTAGTGCTAATAATTATCGAAACTTTGTCATTCTTGATACATATTCATTTTTGGAAGATGAGTTCAGGGGAATTTTAATTAGTTTTTGTATTAAAGAAGAGCCTATGTCTCTTTTAAACTCATCTGCACTTTTAAATCAAAATAGCCACTTGGGACACCTGGGTGGCTTACTGGTTGAGCATCTGCCTTTGGCTCAGGATGTGACCCCGGAGTCCTGGGATCGAGTCCCTTGTTGGGCTCCCCATAGGAAGCCTGCTTCTCCCTCTGCCTGTGTCTCTGCCTCTCCCCTCTGTCTCTCATGAATAAATACATAAAATCTTAAAAAAAAAAAAGCCACCAAATAGCCAACCTGGAGGTATTTGGGCACTATTTTTCTGTTTTGTTTTTTTTTACAAGTTGGCAGGATGAAGGGAGCAGGCAATGAGATCTGCTGGGGTTCACTCTTGTTGGCTTCATTATGAACGATGAGCCCCCGGCGTCTCAGATGGGGGCCAGAGAGAATGGTTAAGGATCCTGGTAGATTTTGGTGCCTCCAGTCCTTGACCCATGGGACCCCTGTTCAGGCATTTGGAGCTCAGGATCACTCTTCCTGTCTCTTAAAGAACCTGCAGAACATGTTTTGCTGGACTCACCCGGAGAATGGATGGCTGGGTGGATTTCATGTGTGTTTGTTAGGGGGAGCTTCATTTTAAATGGAAGTAAGAAACTGCGTGAAATACATAAATCAGTAATTGCAGAATGTAGGTATCAGGCAATGGGTTAGGGAATTATGTCTTCAGGATAAAGGGCCTGGACCCTCATATTCACTTGGTGTAAGCTGCCACATAATTTTGACACACCAAGTGGCCCCGGCATGTTGGTGACATCCCTGCACCAGGTGGACCACTGGATCCTCAAAGCTCCCTGGGCCCAGGTCCCTTCTCTGAGGCCTGGGCAGCCTTGGGTTTGGGCCTTCAAGAGCCCTGTCCATGGGCAAGGTCAAGAGCTGTGGCCGTGGCGCCTGCCGGGGTTGCAGAAGGGAATGTGCAGCTGTTCCTTTTATTTTTACTTCTTCCTGTTCTTTCCCTTGCAAGGGTTGTCCGCTCTCTACTGCCTTCTGAAATGATTATTAATGGAATCCTCTTCACTTTTTCTGAACCCTTGGTTTTTCCTCTTAGTTCCTGATTATTTTAATTCTGCTAGGCTCTTTTTCATGTCCTTTGCCTGCTGGTCCTTGATTTACAGTCCTGCCTTTTTCTTGCTCACGTCCTTCTTTTCTATTCCTATCATATTCTCTCTTGTCTTTAAGCATGCACAGACTGGAGCAAATGAAAATATACTTTTCAAATTTTACTGGCCTGATTATTCTATTTTAAATGGAGCCACAGCAGCAATCGTACTGATCCCTGAAACCCAGGCAATCTGAGGACAGAATAAAAATACTGGCTCTTCCTGGCCACTGGCTTTGATATGATTTTATCTCAAAGAATATTATTGATTTAAACATGTTGTAAGTCACATTAAATTTTTTCCCAATGAGAAAAAGTAAATTACTAGTATTTTTGAATACATTAGTACATCTTTTGAGCATATTCTGGGTGCATAGCATTATGCTGATCAGCTACGTCTTTGACTGGTATCTTTTCCAAAGGGCTGGTGTCCTACAATTCATCTATAAAACAAGAAAAAGAAGAATGGAAGTATTATGCAAGTATTAAGCCATGAAATTATCATATGGTTTATCTTTAATAGTTTAGCTTGATTCTCGTATTCTTCATGAAGATTTTCATAGACATCATTGCTAGAGGATCCGTTCTTGGATTCATCCATCTCTTTTTCCTTCCTTCCTTCTTTCTCCTTCCTTCCTTCCTTCCTTCCTTCCTTCCTTCCTTCCTTCCTTCCTTCCTTCCTTCATTCCTTCTATGCATTCACCTATTCAATCATCTGTGCATTTACCCACCCACCCACCTGGTACTTACTATTTGTAAGGCGCTGTGAAAATGTTGGTCACACAAAGAGCAGTATTGTCCTCACCCTCAAAGGGCTTACAATTTTGTAGGAGAGACTTATAATAATAATAATAATAAAAGCTCATATTTATTGAGCTCTATCTACATGCCAGATATTGTCATAAGTGTTTAAAATACATTCTCTATAGTCTTCAGAGGAATTCCTGAAGTACCATCTCACAGATGAGAAAATTATTACTGGGCTAGAGATATTGGACATGAGGGCTAATTTGACTTTAGAAGCCCATAAACCTTAAGTCTAGTGTGGTCAACCTCATAAAACCCCAAGTGATAATGTGTCTAATTCTTACAAACTCTCATTCTTCTTCCATTGCTGAGATGCAGAGGAGGCTGTGGGACCACCGTTGGATGTGCTAACCTTTCCTGTGGGGACATCTACAATGAAGGATTAGATGGGGGCTCTGCTACTCATAGTCATACAGTGGATGAGCTCAAGAATGGAAGGAATCCAGGCTCCTGAAGCAGGTTCTCCTCTGTTGATCTCTAGTTGTGTTGATCTCTCTTGTATTTTAATAACATGAACATATTTTTACTCTCCGGCTTGAAAATTCTTGATTCATTATGTCTGAGAGGTAGTGATGGCAGTTGTAAAGTGGTAGGAATTTGGGAAAACACAGAGAAGTTAAGGAACTTGCCCAGCGTTACAGTGCTAGGAAGTGCCAGAGTGACACTTGAATCCAGTATCAAGATACTTGTCTCTTGCACTTAATTTGTTCCACTTACTTAGTGCTTACTGGATATGTACTTGTAGTACAAAGAGCAGATACTTGGAGCCAAACTAATCCGGGCATGGACGTGCCCTCTGGCACTTGCCAATGTCATCATCTTGGAGGCATTAAGCTTCCACAGTCTCACTACCCTCATCTGCAGAAGTGGGGTAGTGGTACATCAGTAGACAGGCTGCTGTGAGGATTCACTGAGGTCATTAATATAGAGTGCCAGCGGGGTACCTGGCACGCAGAAAACCCTCCATACACGTCCATCCTCTAAATTCGGGTCTCCTACCTTTTGGATTTTGGCTCCCCAAGGGTATATCCCTACTTTTTGTGGGAACTCAAGCGCTATCTAATGAATGAATTGGGGAGCCTTGTGAGGCCAACTGTTGTCAGATCTTAGGTCACCAAGTAGCTTTTCACGGTCTCCTTAATTTTAGTCACATAGATATATTGTGGAATACTGGCGTCACAGTGGTTCCTCCTCCTCCTGCTCATCAGAGCCTTCAACCAAAGATTCCCTGGTCCTAATCTTCAAGGGGTAGAGCCTGAAAATTTACTCTCTTCCCCATAATTCATATGATCCACCAGTTTGGGAAGCCACTAATCTCAGAGGGTTCCATTATCTATAATAGCCCAGTGTCCTGTATATACAGTTGCCAGATAAAATACAGATGGCTAGTTGAATCTGAATTTCAAATAGCCAACGAATACTATTTTAGCATAAGTATCTTAAATATCACATAGAACGTACTTATGCTAATTTTTTCATTATTTATCTGAAATAAAAATTTAACTGAGTATGCTGTATTTTTATTTCTTAGATCTGCCAACCTTGGTTGCAGGCGTGTGAGGGAAAAAGGCCAACATTGTCATATACTTTCTGTTACCCTCTGAGATGCACAACGTGCTCTTCTGGTCAATTTTGTCTTCAATAAAAAACAAGAATTGTTAACTGGGGTTGGCTGAGTCTCCTGAGATTTAATTTTTCCCACCACAGATATTATTTTGTATAACCCATAAATGAAGGTAGAGTTAAGTGTCATGGTGGAAGAGATATTTCTTTGAGAATTTCTGACCCTTGAGGTTCCATGTGGTCATCCTTTTGTTAACACCATACTGAGGATAGCTTGAGGCAAAAATAATCTGCTCACAACTCCCCCGCACGACCCACCACTGGCCTATTTCCCTAACTTTGCGTCACTGTGAATCCTCAGCCCTCTACCCTTGCTTTTTATGTTCTCCAAAACAGAAAAAATGTTCTGAGCTTAATCGAAAGTCCATCTAATAATAATGAGTCCTGCAGCAGTCTGGTAAAGCACGCATATCAGACCCACTTAACCATAATGGTCCTACAAAGTAATGAAGACACAAGTGGTCCTTATTAGGGATCAAGCTGTGAACCAGAACTCATCTAACATTCTGATTGCTGAAGGAAATCAGTAATTGACAGAATGGCCATTGTTATTATTATTATTACTTTTTTTTTTTTTTTTTTTAGACATAGCTGCTAGGAGACTGCCCCCAGCCTCCTGGGGTACACCAGGTGTGCAGGGTGCGTGCTGCCCTTCCATTAAATCTTCAAATGGGGGCTCTAATAAATTTTGCATTGAAATAAGTAATGACCACATTTAACGACCAGTTTGTGTGAGTGTTAACAGCTTGTGAGCCAACAAACTGGTCATTAACAGGTGCTAACTTCTGCTTTCTGGTTTAAACAATCTATTCTCATCTTTCTCCTGTTTGTGTTAGGGACTTATGCAAATTCTGGCTGGTTTTTCATTTTCCTTGAGATAGGCAGCTCTTATTAATCACTTACATATCTCCCTGCTCACGGCTCCTCTTTCCCAGAATGGTCTCTTCTGGAGTTCATAGATGAATGCATTTAAAAAATATCTATTTTTTCTTCTGAAGGAATGAATGCATCCTGGCATAGTTTGGTTCCAGAATGAATTAGGCGAAAAGTCCTGGAGAAAAATTCAAAAAATGCAAATAGGTTGAAAATACCACAGGATTTGAGGCAGCATTATGTCTGCTGAAGGGACATGGTAAAGCTGATCATCTTTGTGCTAGAAATTAACAGACGGTTCTATGTGAAGAGTATGTGATTGACCTGCCTCAGTCCAGTATGTGTCTGTAATGGGGGCGGACCCTCCCAAGACATCCCCTCTCACAGTCTCCCTTGTTTTGGTATCTTTGTTTTTGGCAGATGATTAGCCACTAAAAAGGACATAATTTCCTCTCTCATGTGTTCTTGGGGGAATGGGGTGGGGAGAGAGTTTGGGTTGCATTAGCTCCCTGTAGACAGAAGAGAGGTCGGAAAACAAGAAGTCCAAGTTCTGTCCAGTGGGAACCCCCCTTTCTACGTGTGTGTATGGAGGCCTCACTGGATTATACACTGCTCTGCCTAATGCAGTGCTTCTGAAACGATTTGTGGCAAAGGGCTATTAAAAACAACAACAACAACAGTCCATTGCAGATTGATAATTTTTAATGCATAAAATATAATCTTTCAAAAGGACAGTTGGGTGTCCTGGCATCATCAAATTGTTGTACGTGTTTCTGACTAGTTTCTCTCACTTTCTGTACTTATCCTATCTTGGGAACAGAGAGTGGGCAACCAAGGTCAGTCATGGACCACATTTTGGGTAGCATGGCTTGCATGATTTTGAATCTTTCCTTTTTTTTTTATAGGTAGGAGGGTTGGTGGGAGAAAACTGTGTTTCAGCCACAATTTGCAATGATTATTTCCTTGGGATGACTTTATGGGGGAAGGGTGGGTCCTGACTGGATAGGTTTCTTAACTCCCTATATTTTTAGCACAATCTTCTATGATATTTGACCAACACGAAGGAAGCAGCTTAAACTAATTTTCCCTCCTGGGTATTCTATAGACCAGAGTGGCCAGACCACCTGTCTTGACTCATTTAAGCCCAGGAGCAGAGAGAAAGGCACTCTGGTCCAGCAATAGGGTTGGTGTTTGGGAAAGAAAGGTAAGAGTGGGCTGAGTCCTCTCACACATGGAAGTAATTCATAAAATGGGGTCTTTATAAGGTTCTGTGTTCTTTAGAAGTGTTAGAATTTTAAAACTTAGTATTATAAAACTCGTAAGGTTGTTGGCAACAATCTGTAAAATGGCATTTAAAGTCACATTTAAGTTTTGTTCTCAGATGCTATGAAATTTAATTGTATTAGTGACCTACAAGGTCCCATTTACTTCCTTGTTTATGGTTGTTTTCAGGTCATCACAGAATCTGAAATAAAAATGCACTGTTTAAAGTCAGGAGTGGGGTTCGGCCGTTTAATATATTTCTTTTAAAGGTCATTTACATATTGCTCATATTGAAAAGCGAAAACTATCAAAAAGTGAACATGTATTTTATGAAGACTTGGCATTGCTTAATGGTTGCCCGTAATTGTGTGAACATCAATTTTATATCAAAGGGTTTGTTGAATTTGAACTAAAAAAGCCCCTGTGTTCTAATTCTAGCGCTGTAGCTCTGAGTTCCTTCATCTCCCGGCTTATTGTCTTCTCATTAATATATTGGAGGCTCCACGAGTTCAGTTTATCTCTTCAGTTAACATTTATGGAACACTTACAATGTGAGGCAAGACGCTGGACATGGAGAAATCCAAAGGAAATAAAACATGTGCCCTGCCACTCCTGGCACATGCAGTGAAGCGGGGAAAAATGAGATGGGCCACACAGGTGGTCTGACATCCAAGAGAGGCACAGCCGCAGCGAGCTACCACGGGGATGCAGATGAGGAGATGCGGACTTCTGGGGCCTGGCCTGCAGTGGAGGTGAAGCTAGGAGGAGGGAGGGATGATATATTGGGCAGAAGTCAGCAAGTTTTCCTTTAAAGAGCCAGATAGTAAAGATTTTAGGCTCTCCATACCAGATGGTTTTGGCTGTAACAATTCAACTCTGTGGTTGTGATGTGGCTTGTGTTCCAATAAAATTTTTATTTACCAAAGCAGGTGGTGGGCCAGATTTAGCTTAAGATAGGGCGAAAGGTATTTCTAGGGAAATAAAAGAAGGAAGAACCTAGAAATATATATGGATCGGTTCTAAAGAAATTTGGGTGCTAAGCTGAGTAATCTAAACTTTTACTTGAAGGTAATGGAAAACAAAAAAATCACTGAATTGGTCGGGCCAGGCCAGGCTAAGTGGCAGGAAAAACAAAATGAAATGAAACGAAACGAAACGAAACAAAACTACTCCCAGAGTCTTTTCATACAATGGCTTACTTCTAGCACATACAAGATTTTAGGCAGTTGAGGCTGTTTTCCTAGGTGGTAACCAGCCATCCTCTCCATGGTAATGCAGTGACTCAGGCACTTCCATGTTGTGGCCCTGACATTCCAACACTTGGCTTGCTGGGTCACCACGGCAGGGAAAGAGAGCTTAGAAAACTCACACTTGTTCCTCAATGCCTGGGCCCAAAGGTGATACCCTCCCTTCCATTCTTGGTCCGGTAGCCAGAACTTGTGGCCTGGTTCTGTAACTGCAAGGAGGCTGGAGAAGAAAATCAGAACAGGGAAGCACTAGAAGTCTCTACCCCATTTTCTTGTAGGTTGAATGAAGCCAATGATGGTCTGGGAGGAGGGTGGCAGAGAAGTAACACGATCATAGTGTTGCCTTTGGAAGGTTAATCTAAAGGATGGCCTGGAGGAGGGAGAAGCAGGGAAAGCAGCTTAGGAAGTTACTGTAGAAGTCAACAAAGGACTGTACTAAGGTGGTTAGCAAAGGAAATGGGAAGGAAATGAAAGATGTGAGGGAATTAAGGTATGCTTGGGCATGAAGACAAAGAAATGGCTGAGTGAGAGGTGTTTCTTTGGATTATAGCTCAGGAATATGCTCAGGGAAGTCAGGAGGAAAGAATACGTCATAGAAGATAAAGAATTCAATTTTAGGGGGCGTGTTGGTTTCGGAATGCCGGGGTGGGCATTCAGGTAGAAGCTTCTGGCGGTTGGAAATTGGAATTGAGAGACTTTAATGTGGGAATCGATGCTGTAGGGGTAGAGATGTCACTAAATGACAAAAATAAAGAAATCAGGGGCAGCCGAGAGGGAAATGGGGACAACGAAGGAAGAAAAGGAGTTAACAGAAGAAGAGCAAGGCAGGGATGCTCTCCTTTCATAAGACCAAGGTGGGAAAGTCTCAAAAGGGAGCATGTTCAACACTGTCCACAACTGTAGAAGGGTGACAAGGCATGTTGACGCACATGGTTCCCTTGAGTCTCCTTTAGTGTTTCTTCACGTCTCTTGCTCAGCTTCAATATGGTTTTGGCTTCACCCACCTATACCGACAACTCTCTTGTGAAAACCACCTTCAGGCTACTGGAGCGACTCTGCTGGCGTGCTCAGAGAGGAGGAGGTGCCTGGAATTTACCTTCCTCTACCTCTCATTCTGAGCCTTCAGCCATGGCTGCCAGCTGGAGCGTATGAAAGCCCAGTTTCTTTGCCATAGGTCAGGACGACTCTAAGGGATAATTTACACTCTAGAGCTCCCCTGTGGGGCTTTGGTTGGCTTCCTCCCCTCCCTTCCCTGCTTCCCCCACTCCCTTGTTTCTTCTCCCAGGAGTATTGGCCAGTATTCACTGCCTTTAATAGATCACTTGCCTATGGATCCTCATTGCAGGGTCTATTTCTAGAACTAATTCCAGAATTGGATTTAGGATAGTTTGGTCTTGGGACAGCAGTCCTGTTGATGAAGCAACCACTGAGAGGTTATAATTGTTTGAGGAATGACCGGATGATGAGAAACCGACAGGGGACTCCAGTAGAAAACACTTCAGTGGAGAAGTAGGATGGTGAGAAGCTCAAGTGATAGAGTGCCAGGGTAATATGGTCAAATAAGGTTGCCTGTTTGGTTTTTAAACTAGTAGAAATCTGAGCGTATGGATGGTCAGAGGGGACGACGTAAGTGATGGAGAGAAGCTGAAAATACCAGAGCAAATGAGATGGGAGGTAGATAGAAGTAATGATGGTGGAAGTGGTAGGGAAAGTCCCCAGAACATAGCTCGGGGGATGAGCGTTCCGAAGGGGGCCGCATCGTGAGTCCTTTAACACAGATATGGGAGCAGAAGCAAGTCAGCCTAAGGTGGAGAGTAGCAAACGTGTAGTGAGAAGTCAGGCTGGGAGGACCTAGTGATGATGCAGTGTAGCCCCTTCAGTCTGCAGAGGTTCAGAGAGCTTAGCTCCCTCGGTGGGCAGAGTGGAGCTGGCCCCGGGCACCTCTCCTCGGGACCCTCGTACCTTTGTTGCTATCCCAAGCAGCCAGGACTTGCACAGGGAAGCCACCTAAGAGTGAAGACTTTGGACAGTGGAGGGGATGCTGATGAACACCCTCCTCCCCGGAGATCCCTGTGTGAGTGACACGGCAAGCACAGGGCAGAGCCTCAGTCTCTCTCCTACCGGGTCCTCCTGACTCACACCCTCAACGTGACAGCCTCTACAAAATGAGTTGTTGTGTGGAAAAACATCTCTCAGTTCGCACAGTCCAAACTGTGGATTTGGGAGAGGATAGACTCCCTGGGAGGAGGAACCGGGTCCTGGTTCCCAGGATGGTTTGCAAGTTGATTTCAAGGTGTGTGACTGTTTTAACGCCTTTAATACTGGCGTAAGCACCACTTAAACAAGCTCAACAAAGGTGGCCCAGGAAGCTTCCTGACTCTGGAAGGGGTGGAGGTCAAGCCAGCAAAGAGTTGGAAGGGGCCTTACAGGTTTGTTTTTTGTTTTTGTTTTGCTTTGTTTTTGGTAAGGGTCTGGAATTTAACTTAAGTCATTAGCTATTGGGTCTAAAAAGGGGCCTTTATTTTTGCAAGAGGATTTATGGCCTTTTATATGTTTATTTTTCCTTCACTATTAGGCCCCCAAGGAAGAAAGAACACAAGGGTCAGAGACTCCCTCTGTCCAGTAATAGGCCACGTCTCCCTATGTTTCCAAGCTCAAGGTGTTCCCTGGAACGAAGTGAGGGGAGAAGGACGGGCCTTCACTCACCTGTGAGTGACTTCCCCTTACTTCTCATGTAAGGGTTAGCCTTCCTACCCGCATTCTCACCCCATTCAACTTGACCCCACCCTGTCCACCCATGCCATTCACTGGCTCTCTTGCTCACATTTTCATGCCTTCCAGAGAGGGTCTGCGGGCACTCTGCTGGGTTTGTGAGAAATACAAAGTAGGATAAACTTCAGTGGTTGTCCCCAAAGTGTTTACCCGGTAGGTGGGGAGTCTTTTTCTATACCCACAGAGTTAAATAATTGCTCTCACTAAACCAATTCAAGATAGTTTTGAGAGTTATCAGTGGATTGTTAAGTACTCAAAGTTTAAGGATTCAGAAAGAGAGAGAGAGAGAAAGAGAGAGAGAGATCCCTGGCCTGGAGTAGGTGTTCTGCGAAGATTTCTTAGCGGAAGTGGGAGGACAACCAGGCCTGGGCATTTGGGCAGACTTTAGATGTGGAAAGTGAAAAGGGACTTGGGGGTGTTTCCCTTCATGCACGCCGTGTGTATGCATAATCTGCGATGGGCGTTTAAGCAGATTCGGTGCATAAAGGGGACATCGATCTGTTTTTGTTTCCAAGGCAAATGAACTTGTGTGGACAGCACGGGGGCTCATTAAATGCTTGGTGAATTGGAAGGCAGTTTCTATGAGCTTGGAATGCTGAGCCTGGCAACACTGAAGGTTCACTCCATCAATATTTAGTGAGGCACTCTGTGTTGCGGGGACTCCAGTAAGGAGCTGCTACAGGAGATGCAGGGTGAAAGAGGATGTCGCCCTGCCCTTGAGAACCATATGGTCAATGATGGACTCATTGGACACAAGCCCATGAGCAGGAATTTAACAGTTCAAGGCTCTTAAAGGATCAATACAAATAATTGGCATACTAAGGTTACCAGAGGCATTTGAGTAGATGGTGGTGGTGGTGGGGGGGGGAGCAGGAAGGAGTGTTGACTACAACGAGCATGACTTTCTTTCTTTTTTAAATCAAACTCATGTTTGTTGTTTTTTGGAAAAATTAAAAATAAAGCGAAGAAAATAAAGCTACATGAAAGGACACGTGAATGCCCACAGGAGAGTTTATATTGAAGCTAAACATCTTTAGTCTTTCATTTTGGTCAACTCTGCTTTCACCTGGCAAAGTGGAGTAGATAAGCATGGAGAAGTAACTCTTACACTTACTTCCAAAACTTATGCTGAATCATTAATTTTCTCTCCTTTCTCTCTAGTTTTATGTCAGAACTACTAATGTGCCGCCGTAAACCATCATTTTGAGTTTCCCCTCTTTTTTCGGCGTGTGGTCATTTGCCTGTGGAGGTGCTAATGAACAACGGAGTGGCAGGGGTACACCATGCAGGGATGGGGGAAAGGCCAAGGGACGCAGAAGGATTGTGGTAAATTTACATGATTGACCCCACATTTCCTAAATTAACAAGCGTTCGTCCACAGACAGTAAGATATTTCATTAATTGACGGATGGATCTTTGATCTCTCGTTTTAGGGATTGTCCCTTCTTGGCCTCAGACTCAACTCCTTCTTGACCGTACCCTGGCTGTGGATGAAAGTCTTTCTATGGTTGGGGAGAGAAATTTCACAGATAACCTAGAGGTAACCCAGCCGGAAAGCAAAGAGTTGACTGTGCCATACCTAATTGACAGTGGAGGGTAACCTCAGGTTACGTGCCTTTCGACTCAAGTTCCGTATTAGCTGTTTGCTTGGAAGGAGCAGATGTTTTGGCTCTGGTGGTCACTGCTCACCTCTGTCTGGGAGGTGCATCAATCACTTTAATTATAATGGAACGTGGGGCCAAGAACTGAAGGAGAAAAATCAACCCAATCCCAAGAACAATCTTTCTTGATGAATTCTCCCCTAAATCGAAACAATTCACTGGGTATCCCAGCTGGGGTTCATATGCTTTTGATTACTGTGGGCTATTTAGCTCTACAAAATGACAGGCTGCTTAATGGACTTTTAATGGTTATAGGTTTCTCTCTCTTTTTTTAATGAGCTTCACCAGTTTGTTACTAATGCCCTGTAGAAATTTGGCGAGGGGCCAGACTTGATGTTACACGTTTCTGGTTTCTAGGCGGCATACAAGGCATACATGCAACTATCATAGCTAGTGGGGAGGTATGTTGCCAACTATAGTAGGGTAAGGCCATTGGGGCAGGAAGAGCAGGAAAACTCAACAGAGTGCCCCGTCGTCCTACTAATAATGCCATCTTAGAGAAGATATGAAGTTACCTTGAGGGCTTCAAAGGCCTTGGGATCCCAGGTGGAAGGAGAGTTTTCCATGTTGGAAGCAGCCTTTGCCTTCCTCTGATTTCCACAGTGTTGGTGAAGGGTGTCCTTCATAGACTCAGTTGCATCCTGTCCACCAAAGGGCCTGTGAACATCCAAAGACCAGGGCTAGGTTTTGTCCCGCCATGTTTGTATCTGTAACACCTGGTTGCACGCTGGGGCCGCAGTAGATATCCAATTCATGTCTGATGAGCGAGAGGCTACAAGCAATTAGGAAGAGTGAGGAAGAAGGGCTTTTACTTGGGGGACACTCTCTGCTCTAAGCAAAAGCTTGAGGTCTGGGGTAGGAGAAGTATGAGAAATGAGGAAGAGTGAAGAGTGAAGAGTGACTAATAATAACAACTCCCATTCCTTGTCAGGCACCAAACATCGTGGTGAATGCTTTGTCTCTATCACCTCATTTAGTGCTTCCAGTGGTGTTAAATGGAGGGTAGAGGTGTGTGGCTGAATTTGGTTTAACAACCAACTTCGGGTGGTCTGAGAAGATGCCCAGATTTGTGGCATTCACTGATTTCTGTCGTAAATACTTCCACCTATGTTCTCATAGCCTATTCTAACCATTGCCTATTTCGAACACCCACGTGATGTCAGCCATCTGGCAAAATTTCAGAAAATGTAACACTTGGCTGTCGTGAGCTGGTGTAAGCCCACCACTAGAGGTAGGTATCACTATCCCATTTGACAGATGCTGCGGATACGATTAAGGAAGTAGATAGACCGCAGTCATGGAGAGACCAAGGGACAGAGTCCAGCTCCAGAATAATCCCAAAGACTAAGCTCTTACCCCCGGCACCGCACTCCTTTCCTGAGCCCACTCGGACACTATCGGAGTAGCCACAAACCTGGAAAGTGGGCTTTGTGGCTCCTGCTTCTCTAAAGCTCGCTCTGTGCTGCTCCTATAGATGACCTGCGATATGCCCTGTCGAACTCCCTTGGAGGTTTCTGGTTCCTGGGCCACCCCCTCCTCACTCACCCGCAGTCTCCTCGCTCACTCTGTGGAGGTTTTGCTCCTTACAGCCGTGTGGGGCTCTAGTCCTGTTGTAAGGTACTGCTGGTGGCGCCATCTCCTCATTTTATAGACAAAGCAGGGTGGGGGCCAGAAAGTTGAAATGGCTTATCTAATTACGCACAGCCCATCAGCGGCAGCCCTGGAAACGAAATCGAGATCCCTTGATTCCTAATCCAAGGCTCTTCCCTGGAAATGACTCTGCCTCCCATCTCTTAAAAATAATAAATGGGACTTGGAGTTTTAAAAAAAAAAAGTAGCCGGGTGGGGGGGGGGGGGTGGATTTTCCTGCCCCACTGCTGATATTCTTACTCACTGCTGGCTCCCATTTTGAAAGATTCAACTTGACTTCCCCCGATTCAGGGGCAATGAACCGAGAATTCAAGGACAGGCACCAGGAGCATGTTGTGAGGTGAATGCAGCAAACATGAAAGACATTCTTTGGGAGCTTTAGTGGATGGGAGGAAGGGGAGGGAGGAAATGTGGGGCTCCTTGCTGAAATACCCTCATGTTTCAGAGTCCCGAGATACTCCTAAATCACGCCCAGGTCATATGGTGCCTATACTTGTCTCTTGGCCTAGGGTGAAAACAGTTCACGTTGTAAAATTAACTTTCCACATTTGGCTGGCCCACGCGGGCCAGCTTTCTTTCAAAGTGAGTTTGCGAATGAATGAATGAATGTGTTGACTGGGTTACTGTTCTTAGGGGAGCCTTCTTTGCATCGGACTTGGAGAAGGATTAAAGCTGGTTTTGAAAAGTGTTGGTGCTCTCCCAAACACAGCATGCTGATAGAATTCTGGTTGCACTTTTATTTGCTATGGAACAAAATGCTCTAGTTTCATGGAAGAAATAGCCCAGCAGATGGTGTTTGGTGGATGGCATGAATGTAGCCTTGTAAATAAGCATTCAAAATAGACCAGCTTCCCCCCAAATTTACCATCTGCCCCTTACCCCATGAGGTCCACAGGTGGTAAAAGAAAGAAAGGAAATTGATGCTTTTAGTTGTTACTGTTACTATTTTGGTAACCCCAAATTATGGCATTCTTAAATTTGGTTATAAAAAATTTAGAGAACAATGCCTTCAATGTGATGGATTTTTTTCAGGGTTGACTGGCTTAAGAATAATTGCCTAAATGGCATTGCCCTGTTTATCTTCTTTTTCCAGGGTAGCTTTTGATGTGATCCTTTTTCTGCAGCTCTCATGGCTGAGAGTGTTCTGCATCCCCCGCCCCTGGTACCGGACAAGACTCTTAGATTCACTGTTGCTTCCGGTCTCCCCAAAGCAGGATAATCTAATGTGCGTAGGTTCTAGAATCATACATATCTGGGTTGGAACTTGTTCTTCATCTGTGGAGCAACAGACAAAGTTAATCTCTGTAAGTCTTAGTTTCCTCATCTGTAAAATGAGGGAACTAATGAGGTTAGTAGGAGAAGCACTCAGGGCTAGGTAGGCAGCGTTCAAAAAATGTCCATCGTTATCACTCGTGTCATCATCATCATCACCATCATCTCTGACTGTAATACACAGCTGTCCAAGTTGGGGAGTAAAAAGGAATTTTGGATATTGGTGATTTATTTCAGGGGTGGTAGGGAAGGGTGGTGGACCTCATCAGGCTGACGGCTTCCACTCTTTTTTTTTGCCCCAAAAGGAGATTCCCATAGGCCGCCAGCCAGAACATGACTCAGGATGGAATGCTTTGTGAGGCTTTTGGTGGGTTGGGTTGACTAGTGAGGCAGGGAAGATTTAAGTCAAGATTTTCTCACATGTAAATGGTGGATGATTCAATGGGACAGACTGAGCATTCGGATTAGGAATCTGAGGTCAGAATCTTTTAAAGACATGAGTCTATTTTTAACACCGGGGCCATGGGAATTCTTGATTGTTGATTCTCTCCCATTTCTGCAGAAATAGAAAGATTGGGTTTAACCTATAGGATTAGTTTGCTCCGATCTGGAGTTAGGATTTACAAGGAGGCTTGTTTTAGAAAAGCCTAACTTTTGAAATTTTTGTTGCAGCTTCAGTGATGCAGGCACCCAGGAACAAAGTGGTGAGGTAGACGCAGGGGCCAGAGAGGAAAATCTCTGGAGTGCATCTTTGAAGAGCTTCTCCCTGGGGCGCAGCTGTCTCTTTTTAGTGATTGTGCTTACGTTGAGAGAATGGGGATTTGTTGGGGCGCAGCTTCCCGAAAGGAGGAAGCACAGATGTCCTAAAGGAAACTTACAGCTCTTCAAAAAGGACTGAGGGAGATTTGACCTCACCTCTCTAGCATTTAGCTGGTTCTTTTCTCAGAAACTTTTGAGTGGCAGTTAGAATCGTGGAATTGGAGGAACACAAGGTATCACAGAACTTTTCCAGTTCCCATCTCCTTATGTTACAGATAAGGCAACTCCAAGTGACATCAGGTTTTTATCACCACCACCCCACCGAGGCCCCTGCCCCAAGATCCAGAAACCAAAGGTAGAAACTGTATTCTTGGTGGAAAAGGCCAGGGTTGTCCATTTATTTACTTATTTGTTTGTTTATTTATTTAGCTCCTTCTTATACTAAAAGTAGGTGTTTTTGAACTCACTGCATGCTGGTCAGTACACCATTATCTTAGGAAATATTAATCAAATATTAAGGCTAATATATATAAAGTTATGATGAATAAGACATGCACCTTGCTTTAAAGACCTTAATGTATTCAAGAAAGAACATTAGAGTTCAATGCAGTCAAGCTTACACATGTTGTGCTAGAGAGGGATAATTGAGAGACCCGGGCCAGGGGCCAGGGGCCGGCTTTAGTGTTGGCTTTCTGCCTCTTCCCTGACTGGGACAACTTGAATAAGTTACTTTGTATTTTTGAGCTTCTCTCCCAACAATTTTTGAACACTTATAATGATACCTGTCCTTCCTACTTCTGAATTTTGAGGCACAGATGAGATCTTAGAATTGACTGTAAACTGTGAAGTGTAGTGGAAACGGAAGGGATCCCACTCGGTAGGGCTCTACTCATAGAGCGAAGGATTAAAGCAATTTATCATTCCACTTACTGTCATCCTCATGATCATTATCTTCACTATTACCAACCAGGGGTTTTTATTAGATACCTCTCTGTATTTGGCAGTCTCCTCCTCTCCAGCACCCTACCAAACCAAACAGCCACTTTCATTCAGCAAGTTCAGGCAATTGGGACAAGCCAGGGTTTACGTCATCTGGTTAGGCGTTATGGTTGTCCACACTACTTTTTGTATTGGTACATGGCAACCTGTGTAGCTGTTTGGTTTTTCCCCTGAGACACACTGTATTCAACAGAGGGAACCGGTCAACTATTAACCCAAGGAGGGAGCTTAATTTCTTTTCCCCTATCAAGTCCACAGGTGCAGTGTTGACTGTGGTAGATGTTGGCGGTGATGTGGCCCAGGAACAATGTCCTTCGTATCAGGGAGTCTCATGGAGAGCTGGCACAAGTTGCAAATAATTGAATGAAACCATTAACTCCTGGGTCTAACAGAAGCCAGGAGTCTTGAGAGTAGTACTATAGCCCAGTGGTTATGATGCTTACTGTTTGGTTGTCAAGGCTGAAATAAACATTCCAAGCTGGGCCTGACTCTCCTTCAGAGATGTCTTCGCCCACTTCTGAAGCAACCTAAGGGTTGGGAAACTGCCCGAGCCTTAGGAAAACCTAAGGCAGCAGAGCTGGGAAATTAGAATATTCTCTGCCGCTCTTCCTCTTATGGGTGGGTTTGGTGATAGTGGGCCGGATCTGATATTCCTTTTAGTCTCCCTTCTTCTTTGTAACAGAAATTGGACTTTATTTGGGTGGCAATGTGTTCAGTCTCCCTTATAGCTAGAAGTGAGCAATTAGGTTAAGAAGAGGCCATTTGGTTGGCGGGGGGAGAGGGGGAGGGCACCTGAGTGTCTCCGTTGGTTAAGCATCCAACTCTTGGTTTCAGCTCAGGTCATGGTCTCATGGGTCATGGGATCAAGCCCCCACTTGGCTCTGTGCTCAGCGGGGAGCCTGCTTGAGGATTCTCTCTCTCTGGGTACCCACCCTGCCCCATGCACATGCTCTCTCTCTCGCTCTCAGATAAATAAATAAATCTTAAAAAAAAAAAAAAAAAGAAGACAAAGAAGAGGTTAT
This sequence comes from Vulpes vulpes, assembly GCF_048418805.1. Lineage (NCBI taxonomy): Eukaryota > Metazoa > Chordata > Mammalia > Carnivora > Canidae > Vulpes > Vulpes vulpes. The sequence goes on along the minus strand of NC_132795.1, from coordinate 95,574,537 downwards.
TGGATAGGACTTCCAGGAAAGCTCCTTGAGAAGGGAACAGTAGTTGACCAGTATTTCCTTTTATTCTTCCTATTTTTCTTGCTCCGTGCCTGGATATAGCTGTGATTGCTGGCGCCTCTAATAGCCATTTTGACCACGAGGCAACCTTGAAGATGGAAACCACATGCTAAAGGTGATGGAACGTAAAGATAGTAGGAGGCTGACACCATGACTCTTCTATGGATCCTGGACTACTTCACTCTGGATTTCTTTCACACGAAGAGGAGAAAACCTTATGCCATCACTGCTAATTTGCAGGCCCTGCTACTAGCAGTCACATATAATTCCTAATGGATACAGATGACTTCCCCCACCCATGAGTAGTGCTCTTGTTTCTTTGCAGTTAGCTCCTGGAAATTCTGCCTATTGGTCCACACTGATTCACAAGCCCCTACAGGAGCAAAGTTGGACTCCGCTTCTGCTAATGAGCAGAGGAATCGCCTGTGAATACAATGCTGGGATTATAAGGTGCTGGCAGTCATGTCAGAATAATAAGGTCAGATGGAAAATCATCCTAGTAAATATCTTCAGTGAATATCCCGTCCCACCCTGGTGCCCTCCAGATACTGTAGCCTGGATCCACAGCTCATGTGGTGGCATTGCCATCACTTCCCCGGAGCCATCATTTCTGTCCGTGGGGAGGATGATGAGGGTCTTGGGTACCGCTCCAAAGTTTTCTCTGCGTATTCAGCAGGGGCCCTTGATTTGTTCTGACTTGTAACTGAAATCCTTGTTTGTTTGAGTTTCTTTTCCCTAGCAATTTCATGTATAATCTCAAAGATGTCGCTGTAGTTTGCTTTGCTAATCTCAACCTTTGGCTGAGTGACATGTCCTCGAAGAGGCTCAGAGACACGCGGACACTCCCTCGATGCACTGTGTCTCTCTATTATGGGATTTTCCTTTTGACTGTTTGCATGGGCCCCGTAGCGCGGCCCTCACCTTTCACATAGTTTTAAGTCTGAGTTTCAGGGGAAGATTTCAGAAAGATTTCTGTAATCCCCTAACTCGTTCTCATCACAGAGATAGTTCATTTTTCAGTGATATTTTGGTGCATTCCTAGAGCTAAAAAAATAAAAATAAAAAAAAAATCCCGGGAAAATTTAAGGCAGCAGAGCTGGGAAAGCAGAATATTTTCTGCTGGTTTTCTCTTACGGGTGGGTTTGGTGATTGTGGGCCAGATCTGAGTGTGTTTAGCTAAGGCAGCTGCTGGTACCATTTAAATCAAATTCAGAAGTTAGAATGACAACAGTGCCCACTATAAATGACTTCTGAGTAGTTTGTAGAAATGTGATGGCGAGCTTCATGGTCTGATCATATTTAGGGTCACATATTTCTCACGTAATCCCATATATCTCACGTATCCCAAATATCGTTTACATGGACGATTGATTAGGTGGGTGAGGTTGCCAGTTACGGGAGGGATTAAACAAATAGCTGCTGTCTAATGACTTGAAAACAATTCTGCAAGACTGTTATGGTAAAAGGAATTTCCTTCTCTTAGAGTTACTTGTAGTTAAACACACCTAGGGTAGGGCCAGGAGAAGGAAGGAGTTTGTGGAGAGAAAATATGTCCTTACTTCTGGGACTTTTTCTTAACATAATATGGACTTGACCCAAACTGAAGACTTTACTTCCATTTTGTTGAGACTTTAAACAAACTGAAACTTGCAGGGCAGCCCATAATCATATTTTTCCCACTTTTCTCTTCTTCTTCTTCTTCTTTTTTTTTTTTCCACTTTTCTCTTCTTTACCGGAGAGTCAGGTCTATGAATTGAATAAATGTACTTGAGGAAAAAAAAAATCAAGTCACACGGAAAAAAAAAATCACTAATACTATAGAATGAAACGTTTATTATTATTGTTTTTTTTACAAACCTCAGGTTATTCTGTAATATTACCAGTGTTCAATAGAAACAGGATGTGATTGTATATGTGTATATGACCATAAATTTTCTGGTAACCGCATTAAAAAGTATTATAAGAGATCGGTTATATTGACTTTAGTGTATCTTATTTAACAGAATATATCCCAAGAATGATCATTTCAGCGTGTGATCCGTGTGAAAAGTGTATGTGCTTTTACAGCAGATCTCAGTTGGGGCCAGAGTCACATTTTACGGGGTCGGAAGCCACAGGGGGTGATGGCCCCCGTATTGCACAGGGCAAGTCTAGGGGGTCGGGCTTGTAGCTGACTTACTCCGCTCCCTTGCCCGCCACGCAAACCGCTGCTGAAAGGACTGACTTTTGGATCATGAGCTTTTCATTCTCATATATTCTGCTCTGAGTCCTGTAATATCTCCTCAAATATTCTGGGAGGAGAGCTGGTCAGCTGAAAAGAGGAAGGAGGCCAGAGCTGCCGGAGACCCAGACTTTCTCGACAGCAGGGGAGACCTTCCTAGATTAGGGGGGCCATGGGTTCCATGTTTTCTTTATTTCTTTTTAAATAAATTTATTTTTTATTGGTGTTCAATTTGCCAACATATAGCATAATACCCAGTGCTCATCCCGTCAAGTGCCCCCCTCAGTGCCCATTCACCCCCACCCCCCGCCCACCTCCCCTTCCACCACCCCTAGTTCGTTTCCCAGAGTTAGGAGTCTCTCATGTCCTGTCTCCCTTTCTGATATTTCCCCCTCATTTTCTCTCCTTTCCCCTCTATTCCCTTTCACTATTTTTTATATTCCCCAAATGAATGAGACCATATAATGGTTGTCCATGTTTTCTGAAGGGAACCTACCCCCTGGCCAACAGGAAGGTCCAAGTCGTCCATTTTTGTTTATTTATTTATTTATTATTTTTTCAATTTTTAGCTGTAGGGGGAGCTCTTGTCCCTTCACTCTTGATAAATTCCAAGTCTGCTTCCAAGGCTGGCAGTTCGAGTTCTTTCACCTGGGTCTGTGGAGAGTTGGGTTTTGGCTCCACACCAGCAGTGCTTTCGCAATCTCCACACGTTACAGCTGCTGAAATGCTAGGACACCAGCCGGGTGGCGGCTTGAGTCTTGTGATTCCCAGGCAGTCCAGCGAAATGATAAACAAAAGTCTTTTGTGCAATATTAATAAGCTTTAAGCACTCCCCAGCCGAGCCCCTTGTCATCCAAGTAAGTCATGTGTATCAAAAGCCCTTATATGTGAAAGTTTGTTTTCATATCTGGCCAGCGTTGAATGGGAGCCCCCTTTGCCATGTTGTAAAACAAACATTTGTTTATTTTGTGAACAGTGCTGGCAGTATGATACAGGAACCGGGGGCTGAATGGACGGACCCTTTTCCAAGGAGGCGCCTTTGAAAACCTTTCTGCTGGACCATTCCAACTGTCAACTGATCTTGAGTTCTGTTTACATTAAGACAATAACAGTGTTTCCTAAATAAATAAGTCAGAGGCACCCATAGGCCTTAATGAAACCCCATAAATGGGTTGGGGGGGGGGTGGTGGGGATAGGGGAAAGGAGGTTTTGTGCTGTGGGGAAACAATGGCCAGTTCATCTTACCATGTATCCGAGGCCTGTGTTTTTAAGACAGAAGGGGGCCTTTGTGTTAATTGCACTGATAAAACTCTCCTGATAGAGCTTCCCCTGGAACGCGGGGACAAAAGATGTGACATTTCGCCCCGTGTGAATGCCACACTGCCAAACAGACATTTTCTAAAGCAGAGAAGTATTGGTCCCGGCACCCCCCCCCACCCCCAAAACTCCCCGCCTTAGCAGATCAGCTAACCTCTCCTGGTGTGCAGAGAAAATAAATAAAAACTGTAAGACTAAACCATCTGCTGTTGGGGGTGTCTGGCTTTTTTCTTGGTGGTTTGGAGCTTCCAGGAATCTATTTTGGTTTCTGACGGATCCAAGCAGTCTTCAGACACAATGGACACAGAGGCAGGCGCACAGAGTAGAGGAGCATGTGCTGACCAGGGAGTTCAGGTGTCAGCGGGTCTTCCTGGGAAGGAGGAATTTCAGCCAGTTACTGGAAATCACATTTCTGAGCAAAAGACATAATAGTCTAGGTGAAAACCGGAGGCTGAGGATGAGGAACCAGCAGGGCTCACTGCCTGCCTATCTAAAAAATATTTATAAAAAGTATGATGGTGTCGTGCAAAATCTCTAAAATAGACTTCCCCATACAAGTATTTTCAATTAAAAGGATTCCTTATTTGTTTTGTTCCGTGGATACGTAGCTTAACACTGGTTTAATCATAGCATTTGTATGATTTTGGAACTTGCTTTTTTGGACTTTCATTATCTCACATGCATTTTCTCCAAGTTACTACCTGACCTTTGTAATCACCACTTTCAGTGGATGTACAATCTACCAAGTGGATATATCATGATTTCTGTATTAGTTTTCTTGTTCTTGCATACTTAGAATGCTCGTGACTTTTCACTACTATAAATAATATTGCAATACGTATCTTCATACCATAAATGTTTTTCTTTTTTAGGGAAATATTAATTAGGATAATCCCCCAGGATCTTGGGTTCTGTTTACATGAACACAATGGCAGTGTTTCCTAAATAAATAAGTCAGAGGCACCCACAGGTCTCAATGAAACCCCGTAAATGGGTTGGGGGTTGAAGAAGGTTATGAATCCTTAAGGCTTTTAAACATATAATATTATATTGTGTCCCAGAAGGATTTTCTAAGTAAAGTAGTTCATTTTTCAGACTAATCACATTCTCGTTTTTACAGTGCTGCTTTATTTTCACCGTCCTTTCTCTTCTTATCTGCCAGGACAATCCCTCCATCTTCATGGGCTTCCTCAAACCCTCTCACATAAATCTTTCCTATTTCATCTCCCTTAAGGCTGGGATGTTGCCCCTTGGAGACCCTTAGATGAAGATGTTAAATGCAATTTATTTTCATCATTGTAGAGTGGAATGTTTCAACCTGTAATATATAAATTCCTAATCTAGGTTCAGATATACTTAATTTTAGGGTAATCTATAATCCATGTACGTCTCTTTACCCTCCAATAGCTTGAAGGTGTACTAACGGGGGTAGATACCTTTTGAGAAGTCTATCCAGTAGCTGGATCTATTAATTTATGAATTATCACCACACTAGGTCACATGACTGCCTTCTTCACCGCCCCCCTCCCCCCGGCCCCATGTTTGTTGGAACCACGTGTGGATGCTTGAACCAAAGTGAGCCATGTGCCACCACAGGACAGAGAAGTGAATGGGGGAACGATGTAGAGGAGAGAGGGAAAGGGAGAGAGACAATTCAGTAGATTCACAGAGAAAAACAGAGCTAGGAGTGAATATGAATTATTTTCTGGGTTCCTAATGATAATCACAGTTCTTAGTTCCAGGCTTTCCTCTAGTCTGGCTGCATATTCTTGGCTTTGAATTTGGAGAGACCCCCAATAAAAATTCTCATTATAATAAATTTCTCTCACCCTCTCTTTTTCTCCTTCTTCCTCCTGTATTTTGTGTTTATTTTTTGTATATGCCAACTTGGCCGCTGATTCACTTGTACCACAAATAAAACTGGAGATAGCAGTCCCTTGGTGATGTGCTAACCCAATAAAATAGCCTAATAGTAAAATAATGAGTTTGAACATTGGTGAAGGTTTCAGCTACACTTTGCTGCTGACGAGTGGGGCCGACAGGTTAAAACGTGGCTTAATTCCATTTATGATTCTGAAGCAATGGAATCCTTGAGGGAAATGTTTTTCCCCCAATAAGTTGAAATTATTGACACTGCAAAACCTAGTTTATCACAGTTGCTCAAAATGCTGGACAGTTTGGATGATCTTACGCAATGACTGATTCAAGGCTTTGGGCCACCATATATACAGATTGATCCAAAGGGCAAGATGTCTATAATAGTTCCTCCTGAAAACTTAGCTGAATACATGGGGCTAATTCTGGAAGCAGACAGCACAATTTTCAAGGAGGAAAAAAAAAAGGCAATTTAGTCTTCTTGATATAATTAAAAACTCAAGAAAACTTAAAGGCCTTGTCTCATACCTTCTCACCTATGTCTTGGGATTCTTTTTACCTCTAAAGACAGTATGATATAAATTAGAATCGTGTGTCTAGGGGACCCCTGGGTGGCTCAGCAGTTGAGCACCTGCCTTCAGCCCAGGGCCCCTGGAGACTCGGGATCGAGTCCCGCATCAGGCTACCTGCATGGAGCCTGCTTCTCCCTCTGCCTATGTCTCTGCCTCTTTCTGTGTCTCTCGTGAATAAATAAATACAATCTTTAAAAAAAAAAAAAATCTTGTGTCTAAAACCGACACCCTGCAAAGGATGTTTGGAAAAGCTAGCTGAACGCCTTGGGTTATTACTGATCTTCTATATTTTTTCCCTTTCTTGCTCTTATCTGTCTATGTATGTATGTATCTATCTGTATCTATTTATAGATCATGGAGCAAAAAGGGGAGCACGCGGGTGAGAGTGAGACAGCCTCCTTGCTACCCGAGGAAGCCTTCCGTACTGAGAAACAAAGAACACAAGCCTCAGTAATTGGGATAAATTGTAAATCATGCCCTCTCTTGACCCGTTGGGTGGCGGGGTTGTATTAAAGGATCTAACTGACCCTGGAAAAACATCCTTTCTCCTGGTCTGAAATGCTTCCCCCTTTAGAGCTTTGGAGATCCTGGAGCCTAGTGAGGGACTGACATTTCAGAAACTCCATGCAAATCTGTCCCTGCCAATGGAGTGTGTGTGTGTGTGTGTGTGTGTGCGTGTGTGTGTGTTTAAATTACAAACAATCGACTAGCCTTTTATGACTCTGATTGTACAATAAGGAGCAATGGGCAAAGCTATCAAATCATTTTAAATTGGCCTCTCAGTATTTTCCTGTTTGCTGACTAGATGGAGTTTATCAGTGGATTGACATATTTCCTAGCATATGTGACCTCAGGCAGTCATTCTCCATTTTTTTTTTCCCTGCCAGTGTTTTGTTCATTCATTTAATTAAAGTGTGACGAGTGCCCAGAAAATGCCTGGAACTGTGCTGGACATGATGATTGCTACTTAGGGCAGATCTGCTGCTGCTCCATGGATCCTCTCCTCTGCTCTGATGTGGTCAGGAGGCAGCAAGCCCAGCCAGTGTGAGCCAGGGAACCGAGGGGTCAGCAAACAGTGTACAGTGCCCGGCCTCAAGCAACATGCAGTCTTCTCAGTGAGATGAGGGACGTGCCTTTGCTCCCTCGGCAGTGGAAGTGGCCATAGGCCCCCTCCCCTGAGGAGGTGGCAGGGATGAGCAAAGACTGTCTACAGGCAGGACATCAACTGGCTGAAGCGGTGCCCCAGATAGTTGCTAAAAAGGGGTCTATGTCTTGAAGAACAGGCAAGGCTGAGGAATGGGCAAATGGGGGCTAGAGAGAGGACGGCTGGGGGAGGAGCAGTGTAACTACGCTGGAGAGACCTGAGCTGGGCACGGAGAGGTTGGCTTTGGGCAGCGATTGAAGAGCCTTGAATATACCGAGGGGCCTGGACTCCATCCCAAAGGCAGTGAGATGCCAACTTTTGACTAGTCCACAGACTTCCTTTGGACCTTTTTGACCCCATCCCTACAGGTTCCAAACATGGGCATCATCTTTTCTCTCCTCTTCCTTCAGATCAAGAGCTACTTTGACTCCCATCAGACTCTCAGTGTTGTGGTCTGAAAATAATGACCTTGAACTTTGGGGTAAAAGCCTGGTCAAGGGGAGGCCCAGAGCTTGGTATAGGGAGGTGTGGAATTAGTCGTTTGTCTGTGGTCTCAGGCTGGTTTCCCGGAACATCTCCCTCACAGAGAGGGACTGGAGAATGCATGCGTGTGCAGGGTGTTATGGGCGTGTGTGCGTGCGCGTGTGTGGCGGAAGCAGATTTCAAAGAATATCTGGCAGCCTGGTAGCAAGTTTGCCAGCAGGATTTATTGCTGGGGAGCCCAAGATGTTGAAACACAATGAAAGTGTTTTTTTTCCTCCAACCAACTTAGGGAGAGTTTTCTAGGAGAACATAGACATATACACATATACGTACACATGCACACACACGAAAGGTATCCAAGGAAACAAGAGATAATTTTTTCCCCCTAATCTTTATGAATGTATTTATTTTGGATTTTAGGACAGGTTTTTCATCTCCTTACATACATCTGTAAAGGATTTTTCTCCTTGAATTAATAGGTTGAGTCTATAGAACTCGGTTTTTTCCCTCCCCTGGATTATTTCTCTCTCCGTCCATGTATTGTTGACCTAGAGAGCACCTGTCTTCTCCATTTCAAGGGGCTGCATGGTGCCGTGGAAGGGAGACGGACTGGGGAGAGGCTGGAGCAAGCAGACCACACCAATGGGGGTAAAATACCGTCTTCCGAATTTGGGGCTGTTATCATAAAAGAATCTTGCGAATGGAGCCCCCGGGGTGTGCTTTCCCGCACTCCAGCTCCAGAGAGACGGATTAAGGCTATAACGCACCTGTTCAGGCGCACGTTGAACAGTATTTTATTTTACAGTTTGTCTCCAGGCCGAAGGGAGGTAGTGATTCTGTCTGAGGGCCTGGAGGTGGTGTGGCCGTCGGGGCTGGTTGGGGGAGCGTGTGTAGACAGCGGCCGACTGCAGAGGGCAGTGTGAGACCGCAGCCCGGCTGGTCCTGACAGGCCACCTGTGATGTTTCAAGATAAATTGTGTTAGGGGGGAAGCTGGTCTATTGGATTTACAGTAAATGTATGCTGGTTACCTTCGCCCCAAAGAGAGTCTTTCTAAGGTTTTCCCCCTCTTCCCCGATCTCAAGACATCAAGTATTGAGACTGGCTGAGCGACAACGTGTACTCTCTTCTCTTCAGGGGTGTGAATGTCTCTTGTAAATCCCTGTGATGACAACTGAGATGATATTTAGTGCCTTGCGATGCACTAAAATTTAACTGCAGTGGGTGCTAATGCAGCTCTGTGTGGGGAAAGACACTTCTTGAATAATCATAATACTAACAACCCAGATACCTTCTAAGTCTTTTCTGGAGCATTAGGAACTGTAGCAAGTGTGTTGAAGGAATCTTTTCCTCAAGAGCTGGCTCAGGATGCTCCGAAGGTGGGGCTTCCGGGAGGAGAGGGGAGACTGGTGGGTGTTGGAGAGAGTGGCTGGTCTGGCACAGAGCTTAAGGGTGTTCTTTAGGCTCAGACAGACTTGGGTTCAAACCTGCCTCTTGAATTTTCTCTACCGTAAAGTTGGGGGTAATCGTGGAAAAATTTAGCAAACTACTAAAGTTTCTATATTAAGGGAGATGACGCATATAAAATGCTTAGCACAGTGACCCGGGGTAGAGAGTATCTGGAACGTGACGTCATTACTGATGGAGCTTATCAGTGGATTGACATATTTCCTAGCATATGTTCAATTGGCAAATATTTATTGAGCACCTACTAGGGGATTTGACAGAGAGCGGCATCAACAGGAACTTACCCGTAGGGCTAGTGACAAAGAGGGACACGGAGACCTTATCACATCATGGCAGTAGTTGGGGGGAAGTATAGCTAAGTGATAAATAACATGGAGCCCGGTGTCTGGGTTTGATTCTAGTGCTTTTACTCATAGCAGTATGACCCCTGGGGAGGCTCATACCTTACCAGTACTTACCTCAGAGAGCCTTGCAAGGATGCCATGAGTTAATAGTCACAAAAGTATTAGAATGATGCCTGGCATGTGGTGTCAGCAATATGTAATTATTGATTATTACTGAGTTTGAGGACTTTTCGAAGGGAAAAGAGCAGGATTCTGTGCAAGTGTATCATAAAGTAAAAGAAGTTCCACAAAGGTGGAGAATGAATCCCAAAATAAATTAGTGGGAAAGGGGGATAACAAGCAGATTTACAAGCTTTCTTATGGAATAATCTCCAGAAGAGATATTAGAGAATCTAATATCTAGAATCTAGATAATCTTATCTAATTTCTAAGAATCATCTTATCTAATATCTAAGAATCTCCACGGCCCATAATGAAGGCTAGAACGTGATGGGCTGTACCGGTACACACGGCATGCCCCCATTTATGTAAAAAAAAAAAATTTTTTTTTTTAATCTATCAAGTGTGTATGTATCCATCCATCCATTCATCCATCCATCTATGTTTTTACTCATAACTATTTTAGATAGGATGCACCAAGAGATTGCTAACGGCATTTCCTTGTGGGATAGTCAGAAATTATAATGGGAAGAAGACTTCCTTTTGGACTGTTTGAAATTTATGAGTATCAATTATTTCTTAGGTTAAAAAAAAAGAAAGAAAGAAGCTAGAAAAATAACCATGTGAGATATGTATCTTTTCAGGCCAAAAGACAAATTGTAAATGAGGACTAGTCAGTCATAGGTGGCAGGTATGGAGGCCACGCTGCCAGGGCGTCTGGGAGTGAGAGACAGCCTTCTTCCACTTAGGAATCTCAGATCTAATCATCAGTCCGTAGCCTGTTCCTAAGGCACAGCTTTTCCTCATATCTTCACATGTTTCTCAAGCCACCCTCTGACCTCTTGGACTCTTTTCGCTTATCACGCTGTTCCACAACACCCACTTTACGCTGGTTTTCCTGTCTCTTTTCCTTTTTGAACTAAAATAGAGATAGTTTACAATGAGACCTCTGGACCTTAAACCACTTTAGTCAGGAAGCAGGCCAAGAATATTATTTAGGTACAAATATAGGGCATTTCTCATGGGAAAAAAAGTGACCCAGGAGGCTAATCAAGAGCCCAGCGTGTAGAGCCAAGATCTGTAGAGAAACTTTCCCTGGGAACAGTCCTAATCACTGGTACTAATCCTATTGCCTTGTGCCCGACTGCATTTCAGAACTGCTGTGGACCAGGGATGGCGCTATGCCTTGTATTCTCATGCTTTTTGAGCAGGAGTGTCTGTTTGGTTATCCTAACTGGGTTTCACCCTTGCGCATAGGGTGTACGGCGTGTTGAGTATTTTAGAGGCAGATGATTTTTCTCTTTAGCTCCCAGGTGTTCAAAGGCAACAGGAAGTGTACCAGACAATGGTACTTGAGGAAGCCTCATCCATAGCTAGGCCTTGGTCTAAATGATTAGATACTGGGAGGGCCTGAGCCTGTGTCTCGTATTGTAAGGGGATGAGATTGGTGCCGGCATGTCACAGCAACGTGAATAATCTACGACCTGAGGGTAGAATGTGGAAGCTAAAACAAAATGAGTGTAAGTTCTTTGACGTTCTTTCTGTTGAAAGGTGGGTCTATATGTCTTTCTCAGGCGTGTGCTGGAACTGGCTCCCACCAGCTCTTGAGAACCGATTGTGTTCATCTTGGCCCATCAGCTTGTTCAGTGAAATCGGCTGTGGTGGAGGTTTTTACACCTCAAGAACGGGCAAGTGCTGAAAATCAGGACTTTTTTTTCCCCCCTGGAGAGCTGGTTGTTAAGCATTCACCAGCACTTCATGGCTTGTACTGAAACATTTCTGAGGGACACCTGGGTGGTTCAGCGGTTCAACCTCTGCCTTTGGCTCAGGGCGTGACCCCGGGGTCCCGAGATCAAGTCCTGCATAGGGAGCCTGCTTCTCCCTCTGCCTGTGTCTCTGCCTCTCTCTCTGTGTCTCTCATGAATCACTCAATCAATCAATCCTTTTTTTTTTTTTTTTAAAGAAACATTTCTGAGATGTTGGTAGGGGCAGGGATGAGTAGTTCATATAGAGTCTGATTGACTCCCGTTCCCTCTTCTGACCCACACTCACTATCCATTCTTGTTCTGAAAAGTTCAGAAGAACAAATAGTTGGCATTACCTAAAGGGGTTAAGTGATTTACCTGAGAGAGGTAACCATGACACATCCACAGCCATCACTTTATTTGATGGGTTAATCCAGCAATGTTTGGAGTGTGGTCAAGGGACTCTTGGGAGTTTCCAAGGTCAAAACTATTAGTAAACTATTACTAATGGCACTAAGGTATTATCTTCCTTTTCATCCTTAGTTTCTCATGAATATATAGTAGAGATTCCATCATACATTTGGAAGATGTGCCTAATTCAAGAAATCAATATTCTCCAAATGACAATGATGGCATAAAATTATGCCTGGGTGAAGTTCCATTCACAGTAGAGGAAACACTAATGGATTTTAATGTAACAATCTGAAAACTTTATTGATACAGGTTCAGATTTCTTAGCACTTGTTGAGTTTTAGTGTAATATTCAATCAGCACTGATGAGTTTTGATGTAATGTCAAAGAAGAATATCTAGATTTATCTGACAAGACTATTAAAATACACACCCCCCTTCTCTCGCCTCATACGTTTCTGTGTGAGGCTAGATTTTCTGCATATCCTTCAACTAAAACAACAGCTCTGAACAGATGGATGCAAAAGCCGACAGGGGAACCCAGCTATCTTCTATTAATCTGGATAGAAAGGCTTCAAAAATTCTAAAACAACACCACTCTTCTCATTGATTTACTTTGTTTTGGTAAATGTAGTTATTGTAATAAAAATGCTACTTATGCTTCTACTTAATGGGTCTATTGTTATTTTGAAACAAGTTAGTAAGCATTTAAAATATTTCTTTTTTAAAAATATTTTACTTATTTATTTTAGAGTGAGAGAGAGAGAGAGAGAGACAGACAGAGAGAGAGAGTGTGCACATGTGCACGGGGAGAGGGGCAGAAAGAGTGAATCTCAAGCAGACTCCGTGCCAAACCGGAGCCCTACATGGGACTCGATCTCACAAACCTGAGATCATGACCTAAGCTGAAATCAAGAGTCAGATGCTTCACTGACTGAGCCACCCAGGAGGCTCTGAAATACTTCTTATTTTAAATTACTAATTTGGTAAAGGTGGTAGATACAACCCATATAAAATAGAAATTATCTGGGGATGTCAGTTGTTAAGGGTCTAAAAGTGTCCTGGAGCTAAGGGGTGGGAAGCCTCTGGATTACCCCATCATCACTTCACTGTCTGCATGGGTCCCATTGGTTGTTGATGGAAGGAAGTGGGAGAAAGTCATAAATACCTTCCGAGGATGTGTGGGAGTTTCTCAGGAATGAGAAACTGGGTTCTAGGGAAGCTAAGGGACTTTTCCAGGGATACTTCATACTTACCTGGTCCAGAGGAGGGCAACTTAGGAGCTCCCCATTCAGTACCCGTTTTGCGGAGTCTGTTCTCTTGGGATGCCCATAGGGTGCCATGCACGGTTAAGTTCTTGGCAGGTGAGTTTGGATCATGGTGCTGGCAGTGATTCGGAGGGCACCCAGGGAACCTGGCCTTACTTGGGGACGTCTGGGTCTCAACTGGCTGTACATCAAACACAGGCCTCGTAGACCTACCAGCTGTGATGCTTTATAGGTTCTCCACTACTGAGAGATTAAGTCACAGATTTAGCAAATCTTAAGCTCTCCATACTATGTTTTGTGGGGACCTCAGCCATTCCTGTCCACATGCTCAGTGTTAATAGCGGCAGACTGGGGAGTTCAGCAGCTCAACGTCTGTTTACAAATATGAATATTATTACTAGTGCTATTTAACATTTACTGAGCACATAGTGGTTTTCCAAACATTGTACATGAGCCCACCACACATTAGGCACTAGAGGTCACTAGGGGCCTGGGAAGAGCACTGTGCTCCACTGTGGGTTGGAGTTACAGTCTGGCAAGGTGAGGGGAGGCCGGGGAGGGATAGAATGGGCAAGTGCTTGGCGGTGACCTGGAGAGCGGTGCCGATGTGCTCACCTTTCCCTGCTCTGTCTTATTTGATTAAAAAACAAAGCAAAACTGAGCCCAGCCTAAAGCAAGGATTTTCAGCACGAGGGCATCTGGTTTGAAAAGCCTTGTAGCTTAAAGGCCGGTGTGAAACATTCCTCTTTTCTACTTGGAGGAAAGCAGAGGACCACCCAGTGAATTTTCCCTGTAGCTCTCAGTTTCATTTCAGTAAGAGGGAGGGGAAGGAAGGAGAGCTCCGCTGGGTAGTAGATCATCTTCCACGTGACAGTGCTGTACAGAAAAATCACAGCTATTTTGTCTCTTTAATTCCATTGGATGGGACAGACACTGCTGACTTACTACTTGAAAGCTACAAAAAGGTCTGCGTGACCCAGAGTTTTCCCCTCCAGGCCTTCTGTAAGTTCCTACCACTCCCACCATTAGCAAGACTCCTTGGGGACCTTGGGGAGCTGTGTTCATTTTAACTGACCGGACGTGTTCTCACGCTCATTTGCACAACTTAGTCCCATGATTTGGTCCTTGGTCAGCATCCCGCACGGTGACCGACACCCAGGTCTCTCCAGCCGCCCCGAGTCCCTCTGTGAATCCCTCACCAGCTGACACTTAACAGTTCTCAACCTTAATTCTCGTATGAAGACTTACCTGTCTCATGTTCCAGTTCCTCTGACCACTTGTCCTGGCCCCTAAGTTATTTGTATCCTCCCCCAAATGTTTATTCATTAGATCTGGGGTGTCACACTGTGTTTTAAAGAGCCCAGAAAGTCCCATAAAAGTACATTTCACCCACTGTGGAACCCACTGGGGAACCAGGATGGCTGACCCCAGGCTAGCAATTGGGTTATACCCGTGTAGCACCACTTGTGATTTTTCTATAATTTTGCTTCCTTGTAAATTTCCCTTTAAAGGCTCTTGCTTGTAAAAAAAAAAAAAAAATGACATCAGAATGAATGTCACTGATTACCCTCTAATAACCTAGAGGACAGGAATGGTCTGGGGAGGCTTGCTTGCGTCCCATGTTGCCCAGAGCTCGCCCTTTTCATCTGTTCCTGTCACTAAAGGAACTAGAGGGGAAAACAATCAAATAGAGTCTCATACAAGGAAAGGGTCTAGTGGCTGAGGCAAATCCCTTCATTTTGGCCAATTTTCCCTCCTAACTTTTTAAACTATGAAACGGACATGATGGAAACATGGACAAAACAAAGTTGATCAGAAAGTAAGCATTCACGTCACCACCACCCAGATCAAAAAAGAGAACGTGACCAGCTCTTCTGAGTTCCCTCCCCTACCCCATCCTTCTATCTATCATTACCCCCAAATGAACCACTCTTGGAAGCTTTATAGCAATTACTTCCTGGCTTTTCACCTTAGCAGGCGTCCCTAAACAGGGAGAGAGCTTAGTCTATTCCTGGTTTTGAACTTTATATTAACGGAATAATAAAATCTGGCTTCTTTTGCTAAAAGCCATCCCTTTATTCCCCACGTCTCTGCCCCCCTCTTCCAAGAAATGCATTCTGTAAATCTTAGAAAGGACTGCAAAAACCTGTCTACATTATAAGACTATAATGAGAAAAAGTAGTTGGGTAACAGTGATTCTTAACAAATGTCTTCAGCTTGGAGGAGCTTGGAGGTAATCGCAGTGGGTGGGTATGAAAGTAAATGCAGCATCACTGTAGTTAGAATTTATGGAAGAATGTTCACGGGAAGGACTTTCTATTTTAACCTCACAGATGCTTACAATTCTGGAGAAGCAGGTATATGGCAAACAGAAGCGTCTACTGCTTCTTCACCTCCCCTTTTTTTCTTCTTCTAAAGTCTCCTCGGTAAGGACACAAAGAGATATATGTTTTTCTAGGGTCACCTAGAGAGACAGGGGCAACTGGGAATGCAAGCAGCGCCCCCTCCCCCCCACTTGGGTCTGGCCTTCTGCCCTCGTGGCTCCCACCTCCTTCTGATGGTGAATGTTGAGAGATGGTGATGGATGGTTAGTCACAAATAGTTTTCAATTTGCCAAAGTGCACCCGGCTTTCTCTGAACCTCTTTGAAATGCTTTTAGAGCAACGTGGAGAATGGAATTCAGCAACAATTCTCCACAGCTGCAGTCAGAATACAGGGACCCCCAGGAGCAGCTGGGGGCAGTTGTTTTCATGTTTCGTACTTGCTGATTCCTTAAAAGTCTTTTCAGAAGGTTCTGGAAGGTCCTGTGATGTCCATATACTGAGAGACTAAGTCTGAAGCAGACCCTTAGCTCCCAGGCCCTTACCCCAAATTTGACAAACGTTTGTCTCCACCTCTTGCCAGCAAACATGTTCTCTCAGCAGCTCCTTCAGTGTGCTTCCTCCTGTCCACCCCTCCACCCGTCCTCCCACCAAGCCCCACGTGTGGGAGTGTTCATCCTGTGGTGGCTCTCTCTGTTCAGTGAAGGGAACCCTCCTAGAGAAGTCAGGATTTCTTGGTTCTGGTCTCAACTGTAGCTTTCACTCAGCTCCATGACCTCATCTCTTTTGGTCTCAGTTTCCACAACTATAAACCACGTAGTTAGACGGAAGACCTTAGGATCCCTTTCTGTGGGGCGTTATCTACGATGTTCCAGGGTAAGGGGTTGGTTGCAGTGGAAGTTGGAAACCCTTGCTTTGACAGGCCCGTTTTTTTTTAATTTTTTTTAAATTTTTTTTTTAAATTTATTTATGATAGTCACAGAGAGATAGAGAGAGAGGCAGAGACACAGGCAGAGGGAGAAGCAGGCTCCATGCACCGGGAGCCCGACGTGGGATTCGATCCTGGGTCTCCAGGATTGCGCCCTGGGCCAAAGGCAGGCGCCAAACCGCTGTGCCACCCAGGGATCCCTGACAGGCCCGTTTTTACATGGATATGGAATAAGTAGCCTTTCTTGAGTTAAGCTTTAACAAATGATGAAGGACTCTGGTATACAATAAAGCAAAACAGAACTGTCCCTCCCCCCGCCCCCCATTGAAAATCTCTCCCACAACAAATAAATAATTTTTCCTTCTCCAGTTATCTGTCACGGTCCCTGAAATGTCACCAATGGATCCTTACTTTTCCTTTTGCATATTTTGTGATTCTTCTAGAGTCTCTTATAGAAAGACGTAAATATCCCTTAAAAGGCAGACTGGATGATGCTGTCATCCGTGAGGTTAGTGGTTTGACAAAGGACTGAGTTACCAGCACTGAGGACAAGCAGGCAGCCTGTAGTGCTGTTCAAGGCCGTTCCCAACTCGAGGGGCTATATTCTATGCCTGTTCTTCTCAAACTTCAATGAACCTACAAATCACCCAGGGGGTTCTTGTGAAATACGTAGTTTGATTCAGGGGGTCTGTGTGGAACCTGAGAATCTGCATTTCAGAAATAGGCTCCCCAGAGATGCTGATGGCACGAGTCCCCAGAGCACATCGGAGAGGCAGGAATTGATAACCCTGTTTCTACCCACAGCTAATGGGACTTAAAGGGTTGAACATCTGACTCCAGCCAATCTGTGAGCTGACCTCTGATAAAAAAGGGACGATGAACTAATCAGGAATTTAAATAGGACGGAAGATGGGCAGTGGTTTCAGGAGCAGGAGTGGAAATATCTAATGAAGAAGACACACACGGAGAAGACCCAACTCATCTCGTTGACACTATGAGAGAAGGACCCTATGAAGATGGCCTTACTAGGGCAGGAGCTGTCAGCCGGGATCCCAAACACTGAGTGACCTTCCTGTTCTGTCTCTATCGGGACTGCTGGTCTCTACTTCTCATTTGTCCTCTGAGGTCTGGTTGCTGAGATTTTCTTCAAGGTTCCCGGGGGTGGGCGGTGGGGGCCCAGCAAGGTCAATGAGATTCCTACTGATTCGTGAAGACTCCAGGTTGAACAGAAAAGTCTGGCATTTGGATGGGGATGTACAACCGGGTAGGGTCTAACCGTGAGAACTTTGGATTGCTGTTTAGATGGCTTGAAAGACTTGGACCCTTGGAGTCAGAGGTATGTGGGGTGAGAGGGAGCGCAGAGGTAATGGAGGGTGAGGAGAGTCAGATGTTATGGTTTGTCCAAGGTGCCTTACAACTATTATCAGTGTTGTCCGTCTATTTGTAAGGATTTGGATTGTCACTCACGTATTATTTTTCTAGAATGATCTTCTTCCGCTCCGTCCTCGTGGCTGCTGAGAGAGCACTTACCTTCCTGTGTCTATGACATAGCACATATAGCACTCCAGCCCCTTGCCCCAGTTGATCGGTCCAGCAATGGACAGCTCCTCTTCAATTGTTTTGGAAGAGTTAGAGAGGAGTTGGCCTTAATTCTTCTTAAAATATTTGTTAGAATTTACCAGTGAAACCATTTGGTGGTACTGGAATTCTCTTTTTTTCGTGGGTTTTGGATTATTGATTCCATCTCCTTACTTGCTGTGGGTCTGTTCAGATTTTTGTTTTTGTTTTTTTCATGACTCAGACTTGCCAGTTTGCATGTTTCTAGGAATTTACCCATTTCTTCTGTGTTGTCCAGTTTGTTGGCATATAGTGGTTCTCAGTAGTCTCAGAATCCTTTGTATGTCTGTGGCAACAGTTATCTCTTCTTTCATTTATTTGCACCCTTTCTCTTCTTTTCATAGTAATTCTTGCCAAAGATTCGTCAGTTTTATTTATCCTTTCAAAAAGCAACTCTTTGTTGATCTTTTCTATTATTTGTCTTTTCTCTATTTCATTTCTTTTTGCTCTGACCTTTGTTATCTTCTTTCTTCTGCTAACTATGGGCTTAGTTTGTTCTTGTTTCTCAAATTCCTTTAGGTGTAAGTTATGTTGTTTATTTGTGATCTTCCTTTCTATAAAATATAGGGATTTATTAAATGCTATAAACTTCCCTCTTAAAACTTATTTTGCTACATTCCTTAAATTTTGGTATGTTGTGTTTCCTTTTTCATTTGCCTCAAGATTTTTTTTGATTTCCCTTTTAATTTTCTCACTTACCTATTGGTTGTTCAGGACTGTTGTTAAGTTTCCACATACTTGTCAACTTTCCAGGTTTCCCCCTATTATTGATTTCTAGTTTCTTACCATCATGGTCAGAAAAGATCCTTGGTCTGACTTCAATCTTCTTAAATTTAAGACTTGTTTTGTAACCCAACATATGGTCTGTCCTGTAGAATGTTTCATATGCCTTTGAGAAGAGTGTGTATTTTGCTATTGTTTTATAGAATGTTTTATATATATTTGTTAGATTAGTGTGGCATTTAGTTTAAGTCTCATGTTTCCTTATTGATTTTCTACGTAGATGCTCTGAATATGTTGAAAGTAGAGTATTGTAGTCTCTCCTTTAATTGTATTGTTGTCTATTAGTCTATCCAGGTCTGTATTTTCTAAATATTTTTAAGTACTCCAACATTGGGTCTTGATGGATTTACCTCTTTATAATTATATAATAATTATTTGTCTCTTGTTAAAAATTTTAAAGTGTATTTTGTTTGATTTAAGTATAGTAACCCATGTTCTCTTTTGTTTTCCATTTGAGTGGAATATCCTTTCTATCCCTTCTTTTTGAGCCTGTGTGTCCCCTTGAAGCTGAAGTGGGTCTTTTGTAGGTAGCATATTGTTGTGTGTTGTTTTTTATCCACTTAGCCATTCTGTATCTTTTGATTAGAGAATTTAGTCCATTTACATTTAAAGGAATGGGTAAGGACTTACTATTGCCATCTTGTTAATTATTTTCTGGATGTTTTATAATTCTTGTGTTCCTCTCTTGCTATCTTTCTTTGCAAACTGATAATTTTCCTAGTACTGTACTTTGGTTCCCTTCTCTATCTTGCCTATATCTACTATATAGGTTTTTGTTTGTGGTTACCCTAAGGCTAACTCAAAACGTTTTATTGATGTAACAGTTTATTTTAAGCTGATAGTAGCTTAACTTCAATCACACACAAAAACTCTACACTTTTACTCACCCATTTTATGTTTTTGATGCCACAATTTAATCTTTTTATATTGTATATCCATTAACAAATTATTGTAGCTATAGCTGCTTTTAACACTTTCATCATTTAACCTTTATACTAGAGTTAAGTTGTTAAAATACCACCGTATTACATATTAGAATATTTGAAATCTGACTACTTACTTTTTACCTGTGTGTTGTATATTCTCATATGTTTTTATGTTACTCATTAGTATCTTTTTATTTCATGTTGTAAGACTCCTTTCAGCATTTCATGTAAGGCAGGTCTAGTGGTGATGAACTCTCTCAGCTTTTGTTTATTTGGGAAAATATTTCTCCCTCATTTCTGAAGGATAATTTTGCTTGGTAAAGTATTGTTAATTTTTTTAAAATTTATTTTTCTTTTTACTCTTCTGATTGAATAATTTTGAATGATCTTCACTGATCACTGAGCTGAACTCTGTTGAACTTTTCAGTTCAGTCATTGTATTTTTCAGCTCCAAAATTTCTGTTTGATTCTTTTTTTATGTTTTCTCTTTGTTAAATTTCTCATTTTGCTCTTATGTTATTTTCATGATATTACTAAATTGCTTATCTGTTTTCTTGTAGTTCTTTGAGCATCTTTAGAACAATTATTTTGAATTCTTCACAGGGAAATTCATGTTTCTCCATTGTTTTGTGTTCAGTTACTGGAAGTTTATTATGTTTATTTGGTGGTGTCATGTTTCCTTGATTTCTCATGATTCCTATAGCCTTGTATAGGTGGCTGTGCATTCAGAGAAGCAGTGATTTTTTCCCCCCTTAATTTATGGACTGAATTTGTTTTAGGAAAAAACATTCATCTGTAGCACTTTAGAGCATGCTATGATCTCAGGCGTAGTGATGTAAGGTGCCAACTGCAGAGGCATATGGTGGCTTCTAGTCCAGGGAATCATGATGTCTCTTTGGCTCAGGTCACTGACGTCCACATCATCAACAACTGTGAGGTCCTCGTCAAGTGTGGCAGGGATCTGCAGTGGCTGCAAGGGCTGTTGGTGTTCTCAGTGGCACCTCTTGGTCCAGTGGACTGGGGACCAGGGCAGGCAGCAGTGGTGGCCAGAGGCAATGATGTGTAATACTCAGCTGCGGGTACTTAGACAGGCATGTGGTGGTAGTGGCCAAGGTCAGCAGCAAGATCCCGGGCCATCTGCAGGCACACTTGTAGCTGCAGTGGCTTTGCTGTTGATGTGCACTCTGGTGATTGCAGTGTCTCCCCATGCATGCATGCCTGGTGGTGGAGACTGGTGAGCAGAGTCAGGCCAGGACTGTGTAGTTGCACAGCTGGCATAGCTAGCTGCAAGTGAGCCTAGTTGTGCAGGCCAGGGAGCACAGAGAGGGCTGGATCTAGGCCCGCAAGCAGCTACAAGTGCTCTGGCTGTTGGTGTACACTTTTACGGTGGTGTGCACATGGCAGTAGAAGCTAGTGATGACAACCAGCCTGGTGGTATGTAAGTGCACAGTTGAAGGGCTAGCCCCAAGAGTACACAAGGTCATAGGGGTCAGCTGTGGGCACCTATGCTCATGTGTCTTATTTGTGCAACTACAGAGGCCTGGGTTGGCTGCTGGTATCCCAGGCTCTGCTGGGGCCAGGGATGGGCTCAGGTGGGGAGGGACTCAAGTGGTTGGCATCTGCAAATGGAAATACCTGTGGGGTGAAAACTGGTGCTATCTGCAAAGGTCTGGCTGCTGTGTGGCAGTTGGTTTCTTAGTGGCAGATGCTACTGGGTCCTCTGCAGAGTGAGTCACTGGGAGCCCTGGTCGCTCCCACCACATGGCTGATACTGGTAGCCTTTGCTCTTCTCCCTTTTCCCAGCTGTCTTTTTTTTTTTTTTTAAAGATTTTATTTATTTATTCATGAGAGACAAAGAGAGAGAGAGAGGCAGAGACATAGAGAGAGAAGCAGAGAGAGAAGCAGGCTCCATGCAGGGAGCCTGATGTGGGAGTCGATCCTAGGACTTCAGGACCATGCCCTGGGCCACCGATAGGCAGGCACTAAACCGCTGAGCCACCCAGGGATCCTCTTCAAGCTGTCTTTATAAGTCTTGGCCTTGCTGATCGCTAGAGGGGGTGAAACTAAAGTGGATCCTTTGTACAGTGTCCTGGAAGGCTGGGGAAGCTGGTTGCTCACCCTACTCCCTCTTTCCTTGTGAAGGGAACTCTTTGTAGCTGAGAAGTTCCGTCCTGGCACTGACCTGTGCCAGACTTGGGGATGGAGTGATGCTGGCACAAGGAAATTGCTGTTCCTTCACTTTTTGTGTAGTTCTCCAGTTTTTTGTTCTGCTATGTTGCTGAATTTTGAGTGGACTCTTGAGCTCTCTCAGAGCTTTTTGTCCATGGCTAGCTGTCTAAGTGTTGATCTTTGTTGGGGGACAGAACCTGGGATCTCCTACTTTGCCATCCTGGTGATGGCACTCCCAGTTTTCAATTCTTGATAGCACTTAATCTTCATAACCCTTGGGGAGGAGGGAAAAGAACAGTGTTGGAGGGAGCAGGAAATGTCAGCTTCTGGTCCTTGAGGGCCCTCCTCTATGTGATTATGGTTAAGCCATTTTCCTCCATGTACTGCAGTTACCTGTGTTATATGGGGATAATAATGCCTTCTCTTTCTAAGGGCAGGAAGGCTGGATGAGTGGCTTCTGTTTGGGGCATAAAAGCAGAACTTTCTAAGAGCCCCTCTCAGATCAGATTAAAATTTTAGAGGTCTTCAGCACTCAAAGATTTTAGTGTCCCCCTCCCCATGTAAAGAAATCTAACAGAATTCTTACTACATTGTTGTTTTTTCACTTTTAAAACAATTAATTCTTTTTCAAAACATTTTTTTCACACTGTTTTTGGAGTCCTTGGAATTGCAGGTGGCTTTAGTATGTACTCAGAAGCCAAATGGGCCTGTTGGTCCATCTAGTATCGGTACACGACCATGTGCTAGCATCGAGACCAGCAGGGGGTCCCCCTGCCCACTGACAGTGCTCCAGCCTTCGACTGAATGGGAAGTGGGCCTGGTTGGTATCCAAGACTGTCTCCTTCTATTTTTCTAACAATAGGCAAGAAGCCAGCAGGACAGGCCTTGATCCTCCATTCACCCCTCATTAACTCAGGGGGCACTGGGATTGCCTGGGAGAGCATTGGTTTGGAGACAGCAGACCAATGGATTTCAATGCCGGCTTTATCCATTTCTACTTAGGGGGCTTGCATGAGTTTCTTTACCTTTCTTCACTGCTTAAATGGTGTTGCTACGACCTCATAAGACTGTGAGGAATAAGTAGCAAAATACCTTAGGGCAAGCTGCCTGGCCATCTAAGTGGTCAGTATGTCCTTGGCGTGCACATGCTTCCGGGCACGTGTGGGGGACTCAGTAAGTATCCATTGCGTACCTCGTCTCTTCATCCCCACTGTGGTTCTCAGAGTCGTGACTCTCATTGAGATGGTAGGTAGTAGTGTGCAAAATTCTCAATTGCTTGTGAGTGAGTTGGTAAAGGGGATGGAAGGAAGGCCCGCTTCTCCGCGGTGGCTGGAGTGCCTCCGGAACGTGGTCTGATGTGGTTGCTGGCTTCTTTGCAAATTTTGTTTGGTGGCCAGGATTTAGAACTGTGGCGTTGAAACTGAGCTCGTGCTACAAAGCATTTTATATATATTTATTTTATTCAGGTCGCTATTTACAGACTGATCCCGACTACAGACTCACGGACAGCAGTGTTGAGTAGGAATTTCCCAGCAAAGCACCGAAGTGATACCATGATGACAGTGTTGTCTCGTGTGGTAATAGACACAGGAACTACTGGCATTTGTTTTGTTATTTACTTATGTGTTTTTTAATTCTTTTACTCTGCCTCTGTGTTCATTGTCTATTTTGGTGTGTAACCAACTTCAGCAGTGTAGACAGCGGCATCTATTACCTCTGCTTCTGTGAGTCAGGAACCAGTTGTGGCTTACGGGGCCTGTCACAGGGCTGCAGTAAAGTGTCCACTGGTGCTGGGCAGTGATCCGTGTCTAAGCTTATTCATGGTCATGGGCAGGACCCCTTCCTTGCAGGCTGTTTGACAGGGCACCTCAGTTTCTCACTGGGTGTTGGCCAGAAGCCATCGTCAGTTCCTTGCCATGTGAGCCTCTCCGCAGGGCAGCTTTCAACATGTCGGTTTGCTCTGAGCAAGTGAGAGAGAGAGAGAGAGAGAGAGAGAGAGACAGTCTTTTGTAGCCGAGTCACTTCTGAAGAAGTGGCGTCCTATCGCTGTTGCCCTGTCCTGGTCATTGGAAGTAAGTCACTAGGTCCAGCCCACCCTCAACGGGAGGCAGTACGCGAGGGTGTGGACACCAGGAGGTGGGGGCCCCAGGAGCTGGTGTTGGGGACGTCGCAGAGGCAGCGGTGGCTGGAGCGTGCCACGTCAGACACCCCTAGGTGACAGACAACTACTGAAACATTTCACGGTTGAAGTGTTGAGTAGGAGCCTTAAACTATCACTCGGCCGGAGCACAGGGAAGATGGGAGAGGGAGAAACGGGTAGTGAGAGCTGTTGCAAGGAGGCTTACAAGAAGGCCACATGAGGATGTTCGTTGTATCCCACCGACCTGGAAGTCAAGGCCAGCCTCAGGTCACAGGGCGCGCCTTGGGCCTCTGGCCAAGCTCTTTCTCCTGTTTCAACTGCCCTTTTTTTTTTTTTTTAATTGGAGTATAAGGAACATAGTGTTATATTAGTTTCAGGCGTACAACATACTGATTCAACAACCCTCTACATTACTAGATGCTCACCATGATGGTATTTGTCGTATTTTAATCCAGGTATGGGATGGTGGCAGTGTTCTCTCAACAGGTTTATGTCATAACAGTGAGAGCTAATTTTGGGGTACTGCATTTTGGGTCCCTGTTCTAACTCCTCATCCTCATTCAGAGATGGGGAGAGCACAGAGAAAGGGTGGAAAGGTGGTGACTACGTTGGAAGGAAATGGAATGTACCCCACTTAGAACCCAACTACTATGCTGCGCATACGTTTTTATGCACTGAAGTTTCTGGGGTTCTGTGCACTCACTTGAGAATGAAGAAGAATTATTTAAAAAAAATTTTTTTATTGGAGTTCAATTTGCCAACATATAGCATAACACCCAGTGCTCATCCCGCCGTGTCCCCCTCAGTGTCCATCACCCAGTCACCCCAACCGCCCGCTCACCTCCCCTTCCACTACTCCTTGTTCATTTCCCAGAGTTAGGGGTCTCTCATGTCTTGTCACCCTCACTGATATTTTCACTCATTAAGAAGAATTCGAACACCTCAAGAAGAGCTGTAGTGCTGGCTCCCACCCCAAGCCATCCAGAGCAGTCTTCAACACGAACCACATCCCGATGAAGTGTTGCTCTGTTTCAGGGTTGCTGCAGAGCTCCGGGCTTCAGGGGCTCATCTCGTGGTCAAGGGTTTAATAGGTAGCTCTTAGAGGAAAAGAACAAGAAGATTTGATGTTGATGCTTACGATCTTGACGTGTACTTTGCAAGGGTTTGGAGGGACCAAGTGACTTGTCCAAGGTCCAACCCCTGAGATGACTGGGTTGCGTTCTCCGTTTCTGTGGTGCTACCTCCTAGCTCAGGACACTGTCTGAGCTTCCCTTGGAAGAGCTGATGGCACCCATCTTGGATGTTCAGCTTGGCAGGGCTTTTGGTTTGTCTGTTGACTTCATCTGTGACCTGTGGGTGAGTAACTGGCTACCCAAAGCACCTGGTATTGGAGGAGGATGACCAAGGGAGTGCAGAACCGAAACCCAGTGTCTTAATCTTAAGGACGACGGGGCTGCAGGGAGAGAGAAGATCCAGAAAATGAAACAAGAGATGGGACGTGTGTGGTTATAACGCTGCGGAGATACTGTCATTCAGTGGTGTGAGAATTGAGATGCTTGCGGTAAACACATGGAAACTAGTAAGTTCTCTTCACTGAATGTTGGGAGCCTGCGAGGATAATACATTTTCTGGAGTATCATTTGTCTAACAGATTTTGCTATTCCCACAGTGGCCAACTTTTTGCTGGAATAAAATCACTGACGTGTGCTGTGAAGATGTTGTTCTGTGGAACGCCACAGTGAACAAAATGCCTCCAAAGTGACTGGCATAAGCACTTCAAAGCGAACTTGAACTTCAGAGTCCATCAGGAGAGTAGTGACCTTGGCTTCCTGATTTTCATAAAAGATTTCAGTGTTTCAAAGAGCATTGCTCGGTTCCATCTCCTTCCGATGGCTCTTGCTCAGCCACGTGATAGTGATTTTGCTTGTGGTCACTTCTTGAATAGAACTAGAAATAAAGCCTTTTTATCAGTTATTGATAAATGAGCCAGTAGCATCTTCTTTGCTTCCTTGCCCACTTTTATTCCCTCAAAAATTCGGAATGGAAACCTCTTGAAAATAGCCCCGTTTTATTTCTAAATCCTCTGAAATGATCCACATTCTTTGTTGATCTCATTTGCCAGAATGCACAGGAATAAGCCCCCTGCTTCTTCCACTTTGGAAAATGTTACGACATCCGTGTCTGTTCTTCTGAACACTCTCATTCCAAGCACAAAATAATTATTAGCTTGCAGGGACCCAGCTCTTTTTTTTTCCATTTTAGTTGAAGATGTCGGGATTCCCGCCTACATGAAATGAAGTTAGGAAAGGCAGAGATGCGAGGATGTTTCTATTTTCTTCTTTCCTGGGTGGGTTTTCAGAAAAGCTGTCCGCATCAATTGGTGGCCACCACCTTGTGGCATTTAATTATTCTTGACATTTAATCCATCATGATATGAAAAGAGAAAATACAGTCTGTTTATTCCTCATCTTCTTCCAAGAGAAACAATATAATAATTAAGATGGTAACTAAACTTCTAAGAATAATGAGAAACCACATAAAGACTAGCATCCTATTACTTAGAGCATTAACGGGAAGTGAGGTCTGGGGCTATCTCCTCCTACTTCATCTTTTTTTTTCTATCCAGATAATCATGAGTCATCCTTCTGTATAAATGAATAATGGTTTAATTTAAATAAGCCAATATTGTGTGGAGGTCATTTATCACCTCACAGCTCGTTCATAGGCAAGTCATGTGGAACTACAAAACTTTCTTTTGTGCACTGGAGCTGGAAATCTCATTGAGTTTGGGAGGGCTTCTTTTGCATGTTTGTATTTGTTTTATTATTTATTTATTTATTTATTTATTTATTTATTTATTTATTTATTATTTTTTTATGCATGTTTGTATTTGAAGGCCACGTTCGACACTGTTCTCAGGAAGGGCGGGGATGGGAGCGTGATGGGTGGGGGATGAGGCTGGGAATCTGGGAGCTGCAGTGAGATGCTTTGGGTTTTACATTTGTCATTTTAGAGCATAGGAGCTGGATTCGGGTCTGAAGAGCAGTCTGTGGATAGTGGCACACATGCATGGAAGTGTGTGCGTTAGAGAGAGAGAGAGAGAGAGATTGAGATTGGAGAACTATCTGAAAGCACAACTTTTCAATAAAAACAACCTTAAAGTAGAGGAAGGGACTTTTTCTTTGTTTTTTTTTTCAGGGCTAACTATAGAAATTGAATTCATATTGTTAGAATTAACAATTGAAGGCAAAAGAAGACTCCAGCAATGCTCCTCAGCCAGCATGTTCGAACGATACATTTCATTAAGACACTGAAAGAAACAACAGCTGCAGTTAATGAAAAGCCAAATTTATCTAAATTTCTTCAGTTGATCAGTATGGCTCTCACTCCATAATCACTTTTTTTTTTTTTTTTTTTTGAGTAGGGGAGAGACAAGACAAAGGGAGATGATAGGTTTTCTTTCTTTCTTTCTTTCTTTCTTTCTTTCTTTCTTTCTTTCTTTCTTTCTTTCTTTCTTCTTTCTTTCTTTCTTTCTTTCTCTTTCTTTCTTTCTTTCTTTCTTTCTTTCCTTTCTTTCTTTTTTTTTATGATAGGTTTTCATTTTTAAAGGTATACCTTCTGAAAAGGAAGTGGCCCGAGAGCTAGCCTGTGAGTAGTTGTCGGGAATCTTTTTTTCTTTCCCTCTTGGTATCAATGTAGTCAACACTGTAGTTTTGTTGCTTTATTTTTAACCTTCCTTAGGAGAGTGTGGTTGGCTCCTGTATCAAATGAAGCTTATAGGCATGGGCTGGAGATAGGAAATCCAGGAGGAAGACCGTGGTAATTATATAAATCTGAAACGCTTTCCAAAACATGGTTATGTCCACTGAGGTGTTTCATTATTGCAACACCTGTGAAACAGGACGGGTGTTGACTGTGGCTCTTTTAGGGAGAAGACTGAGGTTTGGAGGGACCAAGTGGCTTGTCCAAGGTGAGCTAATAAGCTCCTTTAAGAGATGGGGACAGAAGAAGATACTTGCCCTCCTTGCCAGATGCTTTAGTAGAAAATGGAACCAAATCCCAGTGCCTCCCATCTCTTCATGGTGAAAGCAGGAAAATCCTGTTGCAGAAACCACTCAGAGAAGCTGCCATCAAAGGCTGCTTGGGGCCAGCTCCCCCCCCGCCCCCCCCAGCACGGAGCTCTGCACAGAGCCTGCATGTGGTGTGGAATTCCATTAGAACTTACTCACCATATGTTTGTTTGCTGGTGTTCAATGGAACCTGAGGGAGGGCATAATGGATCTCCGTTACTAAACCATGTGGAAGGCTTCCAGAGATTTAATAGTCTACCTCGAGGTGATGAATAGAGGGGCTCTCATATTCCTTGCATAATCAGGGAGCCTTGGTGCTCTCAGTGCACTGCACTCTCCTCCAACACCCTTCCGGAAAACTCTGTACATCTGGCACTCCTGGAGTCATTTCAAAAACAGAGATGCGGGGGCCGGGGGTGGGGGTGGAGGGGCAGAGGGAGGGTGGTGCTTCCCTCTCATCTTCCCTGAGAGAAGATCTGTGGGATGAGATTGCACTGAACGCTGGAGATTTTGAGGAGAAAGTTAGGCTAGAAGGATGGAGAGGGGAGGGGAAGGTGGGTTAGGTTTGGGTGAGTTAGGTTCCCTGACCTTGGGCTGTGGGGGTCCGGTTATGTTATGAAGGCCTTGGTCATGAAGGCACCGTTGGCGCCGTGGCCGTGGTCAGGGGAGCGTCGCTGTCGTGGTGCCCACAGCCAAAGGTGATGGGCTGCTGATACCACTGAGTCACAGGGCTGCCAAATGGGCATGGAATTTTATTCTTTCCAGTAATTTTCTCACTGATGTGCTTTTAATTCATATGGTGTGGAGGAAGGCTGGCGGGTGTTCATTGGCGGGGATGACAGACACTGAACCACAGGAGGCCCTGGTCGCTACGTGTGCCAGAGGGCCAAGCACCGGGAAGGGAAGTGCTCATAAATGCTGGGCCTGGGACCTCGGAAAGGGCAGGACCCAGTCTATTCTCTGGTGAATGAACTCAAAATCTAGGTAGTGGTGAGAATGGGGGGCACAGAGAGCGGAAGTTATCAGTTCTTTTTCCTCAACTTTGTGGCTCTCTACCAACCACTCCCCTGTTCCCTGATCTTTTAGTGAATAGATCTCATTCCCCCCCCTTTTTGACAGTCAAATCCAAGAGTTAAGTCCTACCATGGAAATTGAAGCCAGTGCCTTCAGCACAAATTTGGTGTGTAGCCAAACATCAGGACGTTCTTGGTACCTCAAGCAATATTTGAAGGAGATGAGATGGTGAAGGCCCGAAGCCCTTCTGCAGTCGTCTTTTCGTGGACTTGTTAAGGATCTGTGCATGGAATAAATAAATCGTAATCTCGTATGAGTCTTCCAATTCAAGCCAACTAGGAAGCTTTCATCTCTTCATTTATTCAGCATCTACTGTGTGGCAAATACTTCTCGGGGCCCTGGACATGACCAAGACTTGTGAACTAGCTTGGTGCTTGCGCTCACATTGCCTCCTGGGAATGACATTAAAATAAGCAGTCATGGGTTAGGTGTATTAAGGGTGAGCTGTGTGGCAATATCTTCTTTTCTCTATCTCATTTGCTTAGATAGGGTTCCAGGAACTGGGCGAGGATAACTGGCCTTGTCGTAATGTGAAGTTAGGAGACAGACAGGGTTTTGTAATAATGTAACTTAAGGGGCATTTTTTTTAAAAATGATTATAAAGTAAAATTATGTCAGTTGCCAAGGACGGGACTCAGCATGGATATCTTATCCAGACCTATTAGCAGGTGTTGGCAGAAGATTGTCCCCCCATGCAAGTGGAAGATGCATCTGAAATTGGTTTTAGGTACTTGAAGAACAAAATAAATTCAGAGCAAACTGAGCCAGAGTGGTAGGCCACCTTCCTTGCTTTTTCAGCATCTGGGGCCCAAAGCTCCTCTGATCCTTTTTCCGGCAGCGAAGGAGGAAGGGAATGGCTGAGACTGCAACACATGGCAGGCCTTGAACTTTACAAAGCTGTGAGAGGCCTGGGATATACTGATGCTGGAGGAGCAGAATTAACCTCAGGAACGGAAGCATCAGGGGCTTCTGCAACAGAGAAACTGGGAGGAGGGATGTCAGAAAATCTGGGTTGTTCAGCCAAGATTTACTTGTTTCACTTGTCATGATGGTGATATTCTCAGGGTGCAGTGGGTGATTAAGAGAAGGGTTTCTAACTCAGACAAATGGGTTGGAGGGTTTAGGGAAGCTGTGATAGTTAAGTTCCTATGTCAACCAGATTGGGTAATGGGATGTGTAGATACTTGGCCAGCTGTCATTTCTGGGTGTGTCTGGGATGGTGTTTCTAAATAAGACTGACATTTGAGTTGGATTCACCAAAGCATATTGCCTTTGCTGACGGGGCTGGGCACCACCCAATGCATTGAGGGCCTGAACAGAACAAAAGGTGGGGGAAGGGAACTCATCCCTTCTCTGCCCGACTAGATTATTTGTTTTGGTTTCTTTCATTTAGCAAATTGCTTTTAAGATTCATGCACGTTGTTACATGTACCATTAATTTTTTTTTTTATTGCTGAGTAGTGTTCCACGGTGGAGATCTACTGTAATGTGCTTATCCATTTACCAGTTGATTTATTTGAGGTTGTTGACTCTTCTACATCAAGTAGCTGTGAACACTTACATGCTAAAACAGCATAGGGAACAATGTTTTCATTTCTCTTGGGCGACTAAGAGTAGACTTGCTAGGGAGAGAGGGAAGTATATGCCAAAGTAGTTTCCAAAATGGCTGTACAACTTTGCATTCCCACCAGCAGTGCGTGAGAGTTTCGGTTACCGCACATTTTCACTCACTCTGGGTCTTGTCAGTCTTTTTAATTCTAGGGAATGTAGAGTGGTGTCTGATTGTGGTTTTAGTTTGCATTTCTCTAATGACTAATGCCACTGAGAATGTTTTTATGTGGCTGTTTGCCATCCGTATACCTTCTTTGGTGAAATATTGGATAAGATCTTTTACTTATTTAAAAAATCAAGTTCTTGATCTTTTTACTACTGAGCCATATTTTTAAACATGTTCCAGATACAGGTCCTTCATCAGATACATATTTTGCAAATATTTTCTTCCATTTTGTGGTTTGTCTTATTTGTTTTCTTAATAGCCTATTTGAAAGATCAAACACTTTCAATTTGATGAAGTCCAATTAGTCATTTTTGTTTTATGCTGTAATCTGGGATAATTTCAGGATTTTTACCTCCTTTGTTCCCTTTGTCTCTCCGAGCACAGTTCTATGCTGTTGTCCAAAGTCTGAATAATATCTGTAGTTTGACTTCTTTCAGCTGTCTACGGAGGGAAGACATTTCCCATAATTGTTAATCTTCCAACAGCAAGTGTGGAAGTCCTAGACTTTCAACAAAGGAAACCATTGCTATAGGGCTACATCCCTTATAAAAGGCAAGAAATAATTGTTAGGTAACATCTCTCTAGAATTCTTTACATTTGCCCCACCCCACATTACTTCTACCCTATGTCAGTTCCTTCAGTGGACTTAACTATCACCAGGTTGGTGTTTTTGTTTTGTTTTTCTGAACTTATGCTATAAATTTACAAATCTGTATGTGTATGTAAAAGATTATAGCTATGAATTTATGTTTTTGGGGATTTAAATTATTTGCCTAAATATAATTTTTACAACTTGTTCTTTTCTTTTCTTTTTTTAAAGATTTTATTTATTTATTTAGAGAGAGAGAAAGCACAAGCAGAAGTGGGGGAGGGGCAGGAAGAGAAGGAGAAGCAGACTTCTTGCTAAGCAGGGAGCCTGACATGGGCTTGATCTCAGGACTCTGGGATCGTGACTTGAACCAAAGGCAGATGTTTCATTGACTGAGCCACCCAGGCGTCCTCAACGTATTTTCGCTCTATATTTTGGATACATATCCATATGAGTTCAATTAGATCTACTTTATTCTTTTAAGTTACTGCATAGTATAGCCATATGGATATGCTCTGTGCTATATAGCACATATCTTAATTTATCTAACAACTTCCTCCCTCCAGACTTTTTACCTCTCTGACTTCTATAGATAGTTAAGGAATACTGAAGACAATAACTTGATCTTAAAAAATTGTTATACTTTCAAATGACTGATTAAATGTGTCAATTAAAATAATAATAATAATAATAATATAATAAAAAGTCAAATACCCTTGACTCCTCCACCTACGTTATGAAATAAAACATTGCTAATTTTCTGGAAACTTCCATTATGTTCCCTTTTTCCCCTCTCTACCTTGTGAACATAACTACTCTTCTAGTGTGATAATAATTTCCTTTGTATACTATATGGTGTTATCACTAATATATGCATCATAAAATTACATTGCATTTCTTTTTCCTTTTGAACTTAACAAAAATGGAATCATGCTGTAAATATCCTTTTTGTCACTAACTTCCCCCCCCAGTTCTATTTTGTCTTACTTTTCCCCCTTATCTGTGAGATTCACTGATGCATGTTATTGATGTTTACTCAGTATTTTTGTGGCTTATTATTTTACTTTAAGAATATACCACAGTTTATTTTTTCCATCCTACTGTGGGTGTACATTTGAGTTGTGTCCAGTTTTAGGCAATGCTGCTATGAACAACTTGTACATTTAGTTATAATGAATTCGCATATTTGACCATTTTAGGTATTGCTGAATGTTTTCCGAAATAGTTGAACAATATATAACTCCACCAGTGGCATATGAAATGTGCATCCACATCCTCACCAACACTTTTGTATTGTCAAATTTATAATTTTCTCAAATCTGGTGTAAATATAATGATAGCTCATGGTACTTTTTTTTTTATTTTTATTTTTATTTTTTTATTTTTTTTTTTTTGCTCATGGTACTTTTAATCTGCATTTCTTTGATTACTACTAAGGCTGAGCACATTCTCCTATGCTATTGACTATTAACATTTACTTGTTTGAAGTTAAGGTCTTTTGTCCATTTTTTCTTTTTTTTTTTTAAGATTTTATTTACTTATTCATGAGAGACACAGAGAGAGAGGCAAAAACACAGGCAAAGGGAGAAGCAGGCTCCATGCTGGGAGCCCAATGTGGGACTCGATCCTGGGTCTTCAGGATCACACCCTGGGCTGCAGGTGGCACTAAACGGCTGAGCCACCGGGGCTGCCCCTATTTTTTTCTTTTTCTTTTTCCTTTTTTTTTTTTTTCCTCTTCCCTTTGTCCCTCTGTCCCTCCATGCCTTGTTCCCTTCTGCAATTGCAGAAATTATTCTGTAGTTTGGATTGAAGTCATTTTTTTTTTTTAGGTACATGAACTGAAAATGTTTTCTCCCTATCTGAGTTTATCTTCTTGCCATGTTTATGGTGACTTTTTAATGGACAAAGCTTCTTAATTTTAGTATAGTCAGATTTATCTATCTTTTTCATTATAGAGATTGCTTTTTGTAGTTTGCTTTAAAAATCCTTTTACACCAAGGAAATCTAAAGTCTTATTTTTTGCTTTCACATATAGGTGTTTAGGATTAAATACCCATACTTAATTTTCATATAAGCATAGGTAAAGGTAAATTTTATTTTATTTTCCAAAATATATTTATTTTATATCCAATTTGTTCCATCACAAAATTTTGAAATTTCAGCCTTTTACTATTGGTTTGCAGTGCCAACTCAACTATACATCATTTGTCCAACTGGGTTGTTCAATTTCTGAGTTCTCTATTTTGTTTGATTAATCTATTTTTCTATTTCAGAGCCTATACCATGCTTTTTAATCATTGTAGCTTTATGATAAGTTTTAATAATTAGTAGGAAGAAGACTCCCAGTTTTCTTCTTCTTCATGTATGTCTTGGTTAATAAACTGCTGAGATTTATTCTATTGAATCTATAGACCAACTTGGGAAGAATGGACATTTCTATAACATTGAGTTTTCCAGTCTTTAAATATACTTTACCTTTCTATTTATTTGCACTAAAATCTCTTTAAAAGCAATTTTATTATTTTCTCCTTAGAGATCTTTTATTATTTTGTTAAATTTATTCCAAATAATCCATGTGTTTTAGAAATGGTATTTTAAGATTTTCATTTTTAAAGTAATTCATGCTGGAATATAAAAATGCAAGTTTTTATATGTTAATTTGGTTTCAAACAACCTTGATAAACTGACTTCTAATTATGTGTCTGAAAAACAGTTTTCTTTTTTTCTAATCTTTTTAAAAAAATATTTATTTATTTATAAAGACTTTTTATTTATTCATGAGAGACACATAGAGGGAGGCAGAGACATAGGCAGAGGGAGAAGCAGGCCCCTTGCAGGGAGCCTGACGTGGGACTCTATCCCAGGACCCAGATCACGACCTGAGCCAAAGGCAGGCATTCAACTGCTGATCCACCCAGGCATTCCTATTTATTTATTTTAGAAAGAGAAAATGAGAGAGCTCAAGCAGGGGGAGGGAAGAAAATCTTCAAGCAGACTCTCTGCTGAGCGCAGAGCCCAACTTGGGGCTCAGTTCCAGGACCCCGAGATCATGACCTGAGCTGAAATCAAGAAGTGGACACTTAACCAACTGAGCCACCCAGACATCCCTCTTTTTTCCTGATCTTTATGTTTTTTATTTCTTTACTGTCTAGGACCTTCAAGTACATCAGTGAATAAAGTTGGTGATAGTAGGTATTTTTAATCACAAAGGGAATAAATTCAACATTTCACTCTTAAGAATGATATTTTTTATATATGTATGTATACGTGTGTCATACATGTATGTTTTAATGTACATATATATTATGTATGCATTTAAAAATTATTTAAAAATAATTTTAAAAAGTTTCCTTCTCTTCCTCTTCTATTAAGAGTTATTTTATATCATTGAAGGGTTTTGAACTTTATCAAATGCTTTTTTTTTTTTTTTTGGTAATTAGTGAGATAATTACATGATTTTCCCTTTTAATTTCTTAGTGTGGTAGCTTATGTTAGTTCATTTTTCTAATGTGAAATCATTTGTACTGAGGGATTAAACCCAATAGAGTCATGATTTATTATCCTTTTTATACTTAAAATTTTTTTCCCTATATTTTGTTTAGTAATGGCTGTAATGTTCTTTTTTTTAATGGTTCTTTCAGATTTTGATATCAAATTTATGTAAGATTTTCACCTTTTGCTCAGGGATGCAGAAAAAGTTATAAAGCATACACAAAGGCAAGAAAAAATAATACAGCATCAATCAGATCCAGGCTCAAATATGACACAGATATGGGAATCACTGGAAAGAGATTTAAAATAAATATAAATAATATCTAAAGGCTTTCATAGAAAAGGCAGACAGCATGCAAGATCACATGGATAATTTCAGCAGGAAGATGGAAACTATAAAAAATATCAAATAGAAGTGCTAGAAATGTAAAACACAATAGCAGAGATGAAGAATGCATTCATCAAACTCATTAGTGGAGTTGATACAGTTGAAAAAAGAATTAGTGAACTTAAAGTTAGGTCTATAGAAATTACCCAGATTGAAACACAACGAGAAAAAGTTGAAAATAAAACGGAGCAGACTATCCATGGATCCTGGGATTGTAGTAAACATTCTAACATATGTATAATTTAAATCTGGAAGCAGAGAGAGGAGAGGAAAAGAGAGAGGACAGAAAAGGGGAGGGAAAGAGGAGGACAGGAGAGAGAGAGAGAGAGAAGATGAAAAGGAAGAGGAGGAGGAGGGAGAAGAGAAATATTTGATGAAATAAAGATTATGCTAGCTTCAAAGACTAAGTGAGGGACTGTTATGGACTAAATTGTATCCCCCCCCCCCTCCCATTCGTGTATTGAAGTCCTCATCCCAGTACCTCAGAATGTGACTGTATTTGGAGATAAGGCCTTCGAAGAGGTAATTAAGTGAAAATGAGGCCGAGTCTGACTAGTGTTCTTGTAAGAGGAGATTAGGACATCCAAAGAGAGAGACAGGGATGCATGCATGAACAGAGGGGTGGCCATAAGAGGGGCATCAAGAGGGTGGCCATCTACAAGCCAAAGAAAGGGGCCTCAGGAGAAACCACCTCTGCTGGGGCCTGGCTTTGGACTTCAGGCCTCCAGAACTGTGAGAAAATAGATTTCTGTTGTTCAAGCCACCAAATCTGTGGTATTTTGTTAGAGCCATCCCAGGAAGCTCATACAAAGAGAGTTCTGGAGGATCTTGGTTTTCAGAAGATGTTTAGCAATACTAAGTCCCTTTACATTCTCCCAACGTGGAGTGCCATCTTCTTGATCACTCTTCTTATGTGAATGAAGCTCCGTGAACCCTACATTGTTGCTGCTCTATACCTGTTGACTTACAGAGCTTAGAACTATTCCGCACTGTTTTATAGGATGTACGTTGCAAATTCAAATGTTTACATGGACCGGCCAGTGAATGTGCATGATTAAAGCAGACAGATACTATAATGCTCTTGATGTCCTCATAATCTTTTCCCACTTTTGATAGAAACAGGAATACAGAGAAATAGTTCTTTACTACAGAAAAAACAACATCAACAGCATAATGATGGATGGCAACTGCACTAGGTCTCAGTCTCAAGGAAGCAATAGGGAACGGTGGTAACTATGGCAAACTGGGTAGTTCATGCCTTATCTGGAGGGAGCAGTTATCATTAGCCCAGTTACTTGTTGCCGTGTTGAATTGTAAGTCTGCATTTAACAGATCTATTTTTTTCAAGAGAAGTCTGGAAGCAGAGCACATATGTGAAATTTCTCATTTTGAATATGTTGGCAATTAATTAATTAAACAAACAAAACCTGTAGATGCAAGAAAACACAGGTGGACAGATATGACATGTGAATTGCATTTGCAGATTTTGCAGTAAAGAGTTATTATTCTCGGGGATCCCTGAGTGGCTCAGCAGTTGAGCGTCTGCCTTCAGCTCAGGGCGTGATCCTGGAGGCTCGGGATCGAGTCCCGCATCAGGCTCCCTGCATGGGGCCTGCTTCTCTCTCTGCCTGTGTCTCTGCTTCTCTCTCTGGGTCTCTCATGAATAAATGAATAAAATATTTAAAAAAAAGTTATTATTCTCATGTAGGGTTTTTATAATTGCTTCATATAATTAGAGTACAACTGCAAAGACCAAAGCTTAGCTAGCTTAACAAGAAATTGACTGACAAATTATTAATCATATGGTATTTGTTGGGTGAATTTAAAATGCTTATATGCTCCCCCTGGCATTTTCTTGTTTAAATTTATTTCAGTTAGTAGATGATTTGATTCAGAAAGTAGAATCTCAGTTTCTTTTCCAGAAAAAAATGTGCAAATTATTAAGAATAATAGGTTATTGAATAATAACATTGAGGTGGAAGCAACCTTATTTTCATTTAAGTAAGCAAAAATTCAGTTTTCTTAATGCAACATAACAAGAGAGGCTGTCATTTGCCAAGTGTAAAATGATAACCTGACAGGGCCTTAGCAGACAAATATCAAAGTTAACATGTGGGTTATATTTGCATGTTTTCTTTCATCAGTGTCCTAAGAAACTGTAACTAATTTTCAACTGCATGTTAAATCCTGGCTGTGTATGTAAGAGAAAGACTTCAACAAGTTTGTTAAGCACTTCCTTCATTTTTGCTCCAGATTTGGGGAACCGCTTACAGAAGGATTGAGATTGTTTGAGGTCTCAATTCCTTTGTGAGAATGTTTTGATTAATAATACAGGATTTAGTATATTGAGAATAGGAAGTAACTCATTCTTGATTCTATTTTACCAGGTGTACATATGTGCATCCACCCACACGTGTGTGTGTGTGTGTGTGTGTGTGTGTGTGTGACAATACAGAATCAGGAGAGACTAGCATTTAGTCTATTTTTATATTTAAAATGAGTTTATTGTATATAACGTATAGTTGGATCTTGTTTTTTTTAATCCTCTCTGATAATCTGTGTCTATTTAATTGGTATATTTAGTCTATTCACATTTAACGTAATTATTGATACAGTCGGACCACTATCTATAATATTTATAACTGTTTTTCTTCATTGCCCTTTTCCTTTTTCCGTCCTATTTTTCCACCTTTTCTGGTTTAATTGAGTATTTTATATAATTTCCTTTCATCTCCTCCCTTCACAGAGCAAGCATACTTCCTTAAAAATTTTTTTATGGTTGACCTAGAGTTTGCAATATAAATTTTTAACTAAGCCAAGTCCATTTTCGAGTAATAGTATTCCACTTCATGTGTAGTGCAGTTGCTAATACCAGATTATTTCAAATTCCTGAAATATAGTATTTATTTATTCATTTATCAAATGGATGTGAAACACATTCTATGTGACATACTGTGCTAGTTTTTGAGAGCACTTTCGTGAGCAACATTGTCACTTGTTTTTCAATGGGGAGGCTGATGAATGAAATGATCACACAGGTATATGCCTAAAATGCTCAGTTTTATGAAGACCTAATACAGAAATCTGTAGGCTGTGCTGAGGGATGAGGGTAACTCTAGAATTTCCTTCTCTGGGGAACTTCTCATTTCATTGGGCTCATGTATCCATAGCAATTGGCCTTCCTTAAGATGACAGAAAAAAACCAGATGTATTCCTGGTCAAAGACTCTGAGAGTATTTCTGGACTGAATCAGTTCTTGAGGGGCATAGGGAGGTGCAATCTGTCTTTTCTTTTGACAGCTTTATTCCCACTGCTTTATGCTCCCCGCCCCCCACTCCTCTCACACTATTTAGGTGAAAACAAATTACTCTTGAACTCCTCTTCCTTTTTCCTCTATCTCTTCCACTTTCTCCTCAGATCTAATAACAAGTAGTGGGAGAAGGGTGGGAAGGAAAACCCTCTAATGGAAATTTAGCACACTGTTTTAGGTAGGCCTTCCTTCACCTAAAATCTACTTTAAACTAGTTTCAAATAATTTCCAGCACTTTTATAGAGCATTTCCAAATTAGTAGCATGATGGAACAATCAGTTTAACCCAACTGTAGGAACAGTACTATTTGTTTTGTGTTAGAGCCACAAGAATATCCTGAGAATTAGCAGATATGAATGTTCATAGTCACTTAGGAGTGCTAAAAATGCTATGTTTATTTTCCTATAACTCACTTTACTCTGACTTTGAACTTCTATTTTGCGAGATGCAGAAAAATCTATCTTGTTCTTGAGATAGACCCTTTTTTTTCTTTGTAAAATCCTTTTATTTCCTTCTTTCTCCAAACATTGATGCTATGTTGGATATGGGTAGATGACACCATGGTGTTGGTAGGTTAAGGGTTGTTTGTTTTATATCTCCCTCTGTCTGTTACTATTCCAGAGTCTTTGAAATGCCACTTATCTCTTCTGACCCTAGGGCATGTCTTCCATCCACTCTGGTATATATCCAACCCAAAGGACTTCCTTCTTGGATTCTGGTGTTTGTTCTCTGTCCCCACTGTGCCCATGGAAGTGTCTCACTTTGGTCTCCATCATCATGTCTGCTGTGCATTCTCTGGACTTAGAGAAGGAGAAGGAGTGGCAGAGTATCAGAGGTAAAGAGAGTGCAAGGGAATCAAAACACCTGGACTTAGGCTTCACTGTGTCATGATCAGAGTAAAGTTGACCCTTCTTGCTCTACTCTAGGGGCCAATATTGTTTTTTGAAAAAAGGTCTTGCCTTTATTGTTCAGGCTAATCTGTTCAAACAGCATTTTGTTTGTATATTTCACCGTGGTGAGTTATTCATCCTTGTGAACATTTTTCCATCTATCAAGTGGGTGTAAAAATACCTACTTTAATGAGTGCTTATAAGTTTAAATGTGATTTTTTTTTCTAATTTAAATTCAATTTGCCAACATAGAGTATAACACCCAGTGCTCATCCCATCATGTGCCATCCTTAATGCTTGTCACCCAGTTACCCTATCCCCCCACCCATCTCCCCTTCTGCAGCCCTTTGTTTGTTTCCCAGAATTAGGAGTCTCTCATGGTTTGCCTTCCTCTCTAATTTTTCCCCACCCAGTTTCCCCCTTTTCTCTTATGGTCCCTTTCACTATTTCTTATATTCCACATATGAGTGAAACCATATGATGATGGTCTTTCTCCCTGATGACAAGTGACATGGAGCTAAATGGGATGTTATTTATAAAATATCAGCATATTTCCCAGCCCATAGTAAACTTGAGTTCAGTTTCTTCTCTGTAACAGTAATCTCAAGCAGATCATTTCTTCCCTCTGGTTTTGAATTTCTTTCTTTGGAAAAGTCAAGTCTATGGTAAAGGAAGGGTGGATGTGATGAAAAAAAAGAAAGGAATTAAACCAAGTAACATTTGAGATTCTTTCCATTTCTTAAGTTCTAAGATTCTGAGTAAGGTCACTAGGGGACAAAGGGAGTCTGTTTTGTCGAGAGGATCAGCCAGTTTCTGGAACACAGAGCCAAGCTTGCTGTGCACTGGCGTGTGACTCCCTGGCCCTGGGGATTTCAGTAAAGGCCTTGGTGATGGTCTGTAGCTATAGAGTTCTCCTGGGTGTAGCTGTTCACTCACAGCCTTGAACAGACAGGGAAACAATGACTCTGCAAATGGGAGAAAGACAAAGATGCTATTTTCCAGAAGCTTCAGGCAATCTCTCCCCTCACTTCCTCCTTCAAACAGACCTTTGGGAAGCACTGGGCATGAAAGCTTTTTTGCCATTCAGCTGCCACTTGTTGCCACTTTCCACAAGTCTGCTCCTTTTCACTTGTGTTCAGCTTATATCAATATTTCTTAAGAAACTAACTCAATCTAGTGACTGGGCCGAGCAAGGAGACTTGCTTGGTAATGGTCAACTTTAAGCAGGTGGAAAGAAGCAAACAGAACTTGTGCAAAATTTACTCCTGATATTTACTGGCTCTATGATCTTGGGGAACCTCCTTAACCACCCTGACACTGTCTCCTCACCTGTAAAATGGAGGTGTGTTGAGTACCATGGGTGAAAGCACAATAGTACTACAGAGAGTTGTGGCAAAGATCAAGTGAGGTAATAGGTAGAACATGGTAAACACTCAGTACATGGTTGTTATAATTCTTATAAAGGATGAAGGTGTTATGGTGATGGTTGTAGCTTTGTAAGTTGTAGATGGGCTCTGGAGCAGGACTGGTTTCTGGGATCCCACCTCCTCACTGCAGCCCTAAAGCTTGTTGCCTCTGAGACTGTCCTACTAGGCTATACCTGTGCCTCCTCTCTTCCTCTCAAGTCACAAGGCCTGGGAGGGCCTCTTTAGTTATGTGGATTATTCTAGTCATCAAGATTATCCTATTCTTAAGGAAGAAGCATACTTTTAAATTATCTGGGACTCTATTGAATAGGTCAATATTTTACTCAACAAGGATTCTTAACATTGCATCCAAGGGCCAATAAGAACTTTGGTCTTTTGGTAACTTAACAAAGAGAGAAAATTTGATATGAAAGAGCATTTTTCTAAGGAGAAGGTAATCATTCTTTTCTGTGGGTTCTCAAAGGCAACTCTGTTCCAGAAAAGGCTGAGGTTCTCTGTTCTTGAGGACACATTAGGTTTCCCATATGATAAAAGCAGATACAGCAGGTTAAAAAGTATACCTTATGGGGAGAGCAGAACACCAAGCAGGTTGTTTTATTTAGGCCCAGAAGCCAGGGGATGAAGTGGAGGAAGGCTGCTTAGTGACCAAACTGTTTTTGGTTGCTCTCTTGTCCTTTAGAATTACTAGACAGTCAGGAAGAGTTGAGGTCTACTGTGTTCCAAATGCAGTTTAGTCAGTAGTGATCTCCTAGGACATCATGGCCAGGGCTGAGAAAGAGGCAATTATTTCATGAAATTCAGAATTGGAAAAGAACGTGGACATCACCTAGTCTAACTCAAATGACACAAAAGGAGGCCTGAAGGGGTTAAGTAATCTGTTCAAAAAGTCAACAGCAGGGGCAGCCCAGTGGCTCAGCGGTTTAGGGCCACCTTCAGCCCAGGGCATGATCCTGGAGACCCGGGATCGAGTCATGGAGCCTGCTTCTCCCTCTGCCTGTGTCTCTGCCTCTCTCTCTCTCTGTGTCTCTCATGAATGAATAAATACAATCTTTAAAAAAAAAGTCAACAGCAAACCGTAGCTGAGATCTAACTCCACTAACCTCCCTTTGCTACCTTCCCTTACCAAGCAAATCCGTATAATTATTAGCTCCTCTTATCACACAGACCATAAAGAGTTGGATTTTGGGGTGCAGGCACAGAAGTTTTGAAGACAACATAATGGTCCTGTGGTAGGGGGTGTGCTGGAACTTGTTTTTAATAAATATTATTGAAACTTCTGGAATTTAGAATATGTTGTTTTCCCCCATGTTAGGTGCACTAGCTGGTTTAAACAGGTAACAATGATAAGATTTTTTAAAAATTCCATTTTTTTTATAACTATAAAAACTATTTGAGAATATATAATATTTGGGAAATACAAAAAAGAAAGATGAAAGAAAATCACTCCTAACCTCATTACTGAGGGATAACCCCTATTCATATCATGGAATGTTAACTTCTGACTTTCTCTTTACGTGTCTCTCTCTCCCTGCAGCTCCCTCTGTGTCTCCGTCCTGCAGGTTTGGAATCATACTGTATTGACTGCGTTGCATTCTGCCTTTTCCATTCGTCATCATCTGGTGAAATGTCTTCTACGCCATTAAAAAATAACTTTTAAAAACATCACGTTTAATGGTCACTGATAGACCATCGCATGGCCGTACCCTCATCCC
The DNA here is from genome assembly GCF_048418805.1 of Vulpes vulpes. Taxonomy (NCBI): domain Eukaryota; kingdom Metazoa; phylum Chordata; class Mammalia; order Carnivora; family Canidae; genus Vulpes; species Vulpes vulpes. The sequence continues at coordinate 95,531,864 of NC_132795.1, read as the reverse complement.
AGATTAATTTAAACTTGACCCTGTGGCTGGACATGTATGTCCACGGATAATCTAAATAGTGCTGTGATGAACATCTCCACACATAAATCTTTATTCACACCTCTTATTACTTCCTTGGGGTAGATAACTGGAAGCTGAGCTACTCGGGCAAGAGGCATGACCTTTTCCAAATCTCCTGATACCGACTGTCAAATTCAGAGGCGTTTTAAATGTGAGGAAAAGGTCAGTGGAAAAGGCTCTCCTCAAACTTCTTTTATGAGGCCGATTTACTGAACTTGCTGACCCAAACCAGATTTTTTTATGACTTTAACACGTGTGAAACTTGATAATCACTAAAAAAGATCCTGTGCCTATACTGGATGCTCTATGGGGTGATTTCCTGTTCATTCAAAACGTAACTGTTGGCTACTTACTGTGTGCTGGATACTGAGGGTAGTTGGGGGTAAATGGATTACAGGGGAGAAAATAATCTTCTAGATGATGATGTGCTTGAATGCTAATGTGACTGGGTGGAAATGTTGACTTCCAGGCTTCAAACTGAGGTTTCAGAGGCTGTTAGGATGAATTATTGTATTTATTTACATAGTTTATTCTTTGAGTCTTTCCCACTTTCCCTGATTCTCCCTCAATTTTGAATAAGTTATATAACTCTTCTTCCTTCTATATCATTTTCCCTCCCGAAGGACTGCTTGCTAGGAATACTAGGGAAATGTTTAGTAAGAGGTTTTTTTTTTTTAAGTATAATTGGCCCTGTTTTCCAGGAAGAAAAGCTGGTCAATCTCAGTTATACCTCGGTTTTTACCAAGGGCACCGAAGTTCTAGAAGGGAGAAGTTACACTCCTGGGTGTAATAATTGGGTCTCCTGAATTGATTTTGTTCCCCACGGTAAGCTAGTAAACAGTCCTTTTTTCTTTTTCTTCTTTTTCTTTTTCTTTTTTTTCCCTTTCTTTTTCTTATACACCCAACTGTCCTTTCCCATTTCCCTTCTCTTCCTGTGGGATGGCACATCTATGCCTTAGATCGAAAGGGGACTATTATCCACATAAATAAGGTAACTATTACTATAGTGATCAGAAGCATCTGTAACAATTGAACAACAATCTATATTATTTTCTGATAACACCAGCCACAGTCTACATTTTAATAAGTTTATGTCTTCATACAGTTATTCTTTGAGGCCATGAATACCAGGGAGAGAACAAAGACTAGCCTGAACCACACTTTTCAGAAGTGATGGAACCTACTTTGCATGGAAATGCAGAGCAATGGCCAAATCAGTGATGTTCAGATGAAATCAAGCACCTTCCTTGGTTAGGCATCCAGTCCAGTCTGTAAAATCCGATGTCTGTTGAAGAGAGGTAGAGCTTTTTAATTTTTACTAATTTTTTAAAGTTTGCTTATCTAAAGAGAAAAAAAGCATATGCCTTTAATTTATCTTTTTTTTTTTTTGTGGATCCTTTGGTAGAGTCCCAGCTTCATTGAATATTTAGAATGCTTTTGCTTTAAAAGCAGAAATGTGTTTGAATAAGAACTAATTTTTCCTCATGTAGACAAATATTTGAATAACTGGTGGAAATAATAAATTACCAGCATAAAGTGATTTCATTGCTCTTAAAAGCAAAAAAGCACTCTTGGGAATTTCACGGAAATGACTCCATTTTCATATCACTCCCATGATAGCCATTTGATCTTGCTCTGGGGTGGACTGGTGTGCAAGTTTATTTTTAATAAGTGAGCACCTACATATTCGGTGGGAAAACAAGTGGAGAAGTGGGTATTGGGAGAAAACAACTAAGATCTAAAAGCAATGATCACATCCTTGGTGCCCTCCTGCCCAATTTTTAAGTTTTTGTCTTCAAACAAAACTTGCTTGTAGGAACTGCCTTGAAAGGCTATGCTGTTCTTTCCAAAGAGTTTAATGAGTGCTCATTATTTCGACCATTTGCACTTTCCTGTTTCTCAGATTCCAACTGCATAATCCAATTACGATTTGTAGGTCTGGTTGGAAAACAATCTGACCAGGGAATTTAGATTTTGAGCCACGTTGGTCTTTGGGAGAGAGGACCATTGCTGGATCCAGGATAGTGTTAAGAACTGAACTTCTGGGGTCAGGCCGTCTGATTTAATCTCGGTCTAGCCCATATCACCTTTGGGTTGTAGGAGAGTGATTTAACCACTCTTTTGCTAAGCTCTCTGAGCTTCCTCTGCTTCAGAAGGTGACAGTGGGGATTAAATGAGATAAAGCATGTGGCACTGGCACATAGCAACATTTGAATACGTGTTAAGTGATACTATCACACTGAAAACATAAAAATTATAATTTTCTTGTTTCAGGATTGGTAGGAGAACACTCATAGATGGAGCCAATACATTTGCAATCCAGGTGTGGCTTTTCCTCTAACCTCACACATATGCAAAGCACTCCTTACACACATTACTGAGTGTTCTTTCTCTGGTGCACAGAAATTTTCACCCTAATGCCTCTAGAGTAGGTTAAGAAGTTTATATTCTCTTTTAAGATATTTTCCTTTTATCTGCCCAGTGCTAATCATTTCCTGTACTTTATCTATGACATCATATTCAAAATATGTTAGTGCCTGGTCTATCTGGCTTTAAGCCAACATCACTGGTCCAGAGTTTCTGAAATCAAAACACAGATTTTATAAAATCATACTAAAAGTTGGAGAAAACTTGAGTTAAAGCGAGTAAACAAAACAGGGCATCCTAAATTACACAACACCCCTCCAAAGATCTAACTTGACTTGGGATGAACCCAAGATCTCTCACATTTTCTGGCATTGATCCTTTTTGACTAGCACTCAAACTTATCTTTCCTAATGTGTCATATTTCTTCATTTGGGTCTCTGGGCCTCCACCACTGGTTTCATGGATTTTTCCCAGTAACTGAAATGAAATGCTTATTTTGCACAGGCTCCCCCCCTCCCAGGAATACTGTCTTTGGATTTCCTTAGATTCTTAAAGTGGTCTTTGACCTAAGAAAAGTTCAAATTTTTTTTTTTACCTGAACTATCCCTTTACTCTTCCCGTACTGGTATGCCCACTGTCGCCTGCGGTCACATGCTTGTTTCTACCCCTGGATTTTTCCTTTTCTGATATTTAACATTTCCTGTTTCCTGCCATGCCCTTCCCTCTGGCTTTACCAGCATTTTATACCATCATCTGTTCTGTTATCACCTCCACAATTTGTGGTTTATCCTCCTATCACCTAAATGATAATTTCTCTAATATTTCCCTTCAAAACAACTCTCTTATTTACTTAAATATACTTTAAAAGGAAACCAGTGGATAGATAGTGCAAAGAGTTGAATATGAAAGTTGGGGAAGACTGTGACCTCAGAGGAAAAAAAAATTGATCACCGCAGAAATAGAGGCCAAAGATGGGTGATTCTAGCACAAGCCAGAGAGGAATGAGCCTGGGGCTAGTAACCCCTGTAATGCCTGGGGCTGAGGACAAGAGCCATCAGGAAAACAGTGGAAATTGGGGATGAGCAACCAGATATGGTGTCTGTCCGACCTGTGGGGAGAGGAGACAGTGCTTGTCCAGGAGAGAAAAGGGGCAAAAGGCAGGAGTGGGAGCTAGAATATAGTTTCTGGGATTGATACGGGTGTTGGGTTAAGGATGGTGTATAGGGTAAGGTGTGAATGAGAAAGGAGCTTTAGAAGCTTGAAGAAAAGAGGGAGGCTAAAGAGAGGTAATGGGAGGTGGGTGAATGTGGAGGCTGGAGGTGATACAGGCTGGAGGGAAGAAGATGAGAGGGAAGAGGCTGTGGGAAGGAAGTGCTGGATACCCCACAAGGGGGACTTGAGGGACTGGAGGAGTTACTTGAAGTGGACAAAGGCAGTGTTTGTGTGTGTGTGTGTGTGTGTGAATCTCATGGGGAGTGGGTATGAAGGATGACAAATAGAGACCATCTTCTCAGTAGGGCAAACCAACACCTTAAGTCTGTTCTTAAGTCTGGCACAGAAATCTGCCAATCTCAACAGTGGCATAAAGGAATAAACACTCTACAAAAGTACTTGAAAGGGCCACTGGGTCAGATAGTTGAGAAATACCCCAGCTGCCCTGGCAGCGTCTCATAGACTAGGGCAGTGGTTAAACCATAGGGTGCATGGGACGCCCTTAGACATCTTGTTAAAACAAAGATTCTGACTCAGCAGCTCTGGGATGGGGCAGAGAATTTATATTTCTAACAAGACCCCGATGATGCTGATGCTACTGGTTGGGAACCACACTTTGAGAACTACTTGGCTAGGAAAACTGTTCCATGTCTTTTAGAGATTGTTGGAAGTGCTCTCATGTTTCTTTAGCAATAAATCACTGTGGTATAAAGTAAGTGAACGTGCTCTTTTAACTCCAAACTTATAGATAAATATAAAACATTTTAAGTGTGAAATGAACACACTTAAAACTACTATTGATTCCCATCAATGGAGTAGTTTATTAAAGAAAAAAATATTTTCATTCTCCTCTCTTGGTTTTCTGCTTTAATAAGGATTCTTAGCTTTGCTTTTTTTTTTTTTTTTTTGGAAAGTTATGATTTTAGATTGAGAGTCCATGGTGGCTACTTGATGGCATGAGGGAAGGGGAAATGAGGTGTAGAGTCAGAAAGATTTTCTTTCCCGGTGTGGAAAGGTGGGAATAGCTAGTGGGGAAGAGGTTTCTGCTGTTGCTGGGCCAGGATGCTCTTCTGGCCTGGCAGTCTTGCCACAGGAGCTGTGGCCTCAAGGTTCAAGGCTTTCTGTCCACTTTGGCTGTTCCAGCCTTTCCCTTGGGTCCTGGTCTGAGCTTGGAATGGAGGGAGGACCCTTCGGGGGAAGGGTAGAGTGCGTTTCCAGTGCTCAACAAGAATGGATCTGACTGTAGCAGAAACCACTGCATCGCCTTGAGCATTTCTCATGATGAATCCACACAATGCGCACACCCCAATAGATGCTGGCAGGGTAAACAAAAAGCTTTTGAATATTAGCATAAGGTTCACATTTTTCTTTGCTCAGACTAGACAGAGTTGTCCTTGCTCTTGATAAAGGATTCCAGGAATTGAGGCAGTGATTAAAAGAGTTGTTTAATAATGAGAAGGGAACCAGTCCAATAAGTAACTCATAAAAATAAACAACATAAAGGGTGTTGGGTATTGACTTCTTAGCACTCATCATTTTCAGCCATCAGCAACCTGTGTGTGTTGGAAGCCGTAGCTGTCCATATTTGATGTTTTCCTCTGTAGGAAAGGGAAAGGAGAGATACCTAGAGGAAATCAGAATGAGAGACTCAGGGCTCAGGTATAGAGCTGCCAGAGAAAATACGGGCTGCCCAGTTGAGTTAGAATTTTAGATAAATAATGAATCATCTGCTTATGAAACATTCTTATGCTTCTGAAATTCAAATTTAGCTGGACGTGTTATATTTGTATTGGCTAAATCTGGCAACTCAAGAGAGAAGTTTCTGTTTTGAGAAGAGGCTCAACGTTTGAGGCTGAGTTGCCATTTGTCCTGCTTTATGCCATCCAGAATGTTGGGATTCTCCATGTAGAAAGATACAGATTAACAAGTGGTATTTATGAATTCATGTTGGTCTTAACATTTTAGATTTACAGTCTTAGAAAAGGAACAAAAAAATGAAGCCTGGTGTTGACAGAAAGCCAAAAGTGACTCTTTCTGTACTTTTTATGGCAGTCAGCTAGTGCTGTCATTTGACACAGACTGTAACAGTGAGTAGCAGATGGGCCACCTTTGGATTATCTGTGCCGCGTTCAACACCTCTTTGAACAATAATTATAATTTGTTGGTGGAAAATATCAATTTAAAGGTCAAGTGCTTTCATAAAAAGGTGATTATTCAGTATTTTCTACTTTGAACGAAAGCACACACCAGGATTCATTGTATCACTGTCTTTTGTACAGCACATATATGCTGAAAAATGGATTGCTTAATTATACGATTATCTGTCTTTAGGGAGGATATGTGAACATGAATGGGAGCTGTCGAGAGAGGTACATTGCTTTACTTGTGATTCTTAATCTATATCTATAGCCATTATAGGTTACAAGTTGACTTTTAAAACAAATATCTAAAATATAAATTACTTTTACAATGCAAAGTGGGCATTTTGGTGTAAAAGAGCTCCTTGAGCTGAAAAATGGACACATTACATGAGTGGGGCTCCAAGCTCATTCCTTTTCTTCCCCTCTGAGTTTTAGTCATCAGTCTAGAAGGAGTACAAGGGAAGACACAGCCTCCTAATTAACTGGAGAGGAAGAGGGGCAAGGGCTATGCAGTTAACCTTTGTAATTGATCACCCATTACAATGATAGAAAGGGATACCACTTTGCAGTGAATCAGAATTCTGGGAAAATCTCATGAAGATTCCAGGCATTGTGAAAGCCAAAAGATTGGAGAAGTTATGCGTATGTAGTCAAACTCCATTAATCACTTTGTGTGCATGCCTTAGTCCTCAGGGGTTCATTCTGGAGAGGAAGAGTTTCAATGCACAAAAGAAAATTGAGACAGTAATGTCGGTGTGAGCTCAAACCGGCGGGGAAGCTGGGTTCAGCTTCAGCAGCACAGGAGGTAGATGGTAACGGTCTTCTTCTAAAGATGCAACTAGGTGTAAGCAGTTCCAAGTGACGCTTGGCGCACCCCTCCGATGGTCTCCCAATAGTTGAGCTAGTTTTCATTCTGTATTTTATGACAAGCAATTATGTAGTTGCAGAAGACAGAAAAAAATGCTGTGTAACTTTATTAAGGTCGCATTTTGTCTCTATACCAAGGGGTTCCAATTGGATGTTCAATCCTGAGGATAAGTTCATTGCTTCTGCTTCCAAGGACATCTAATGACTTTGAACATCATGTTCAGGGTCAGTTCCTAATATGTAACACCAATCCCCCATCCTGCTCTTGATAGAATGAAAATAATATACGCTTTATGTTTCTATATGTCGAATTAATCTAGTCAACTTCCTATCCCCATGAACTTACTTACACAATGCAACGTTTTGGAGGGAGAAAACTTGCCAAGAAGCAGGAAAGTCTCCTTACAAAGCTGAAAATATTTTTACAACCCAAAGATGAGCACCAGACACAGGAGAATAATTCATTTTGTGAAGATTGCCAAGAAAACCTTGTTTTGAAATGCTGGTACCCGTGATTACATCATGCCAGGTGAAGCATCCACCTTTGGAAACAATAGATAGACGTTTGCTCTTCTCCAACTCTGCTGCCTGGTTTCAAAGGGCTTTTTATTTTTATTTTTTCCTCTCTTGGCTCTGAGTGGCTGCAACACATGGTAAATCTTTAACTTCAAGTGTCCTTCTGTGGTGACCAACTAAAATATTAGCAAAATAAATGTTTTATGGGAAAATGTTGGCAGGAGCCCCAACAGAAACAGGTGGTATTGGGTTATTTCAATATAATGTAATGATACAGCCAGGTTTCCATCTGGACAGCATGTGGTTGGGTCTGCTCAGAGAGTACCAAAGAGTGTGAGTATGCACTGGGGAAACCAGCGATGCACAAGTGTGCAGCTAGATGGCTACTTTACAAAATAATAGTCTGAGCTTTGGGTCCTCTGGGTTAAATATTTTTACTGTCAAAATCTGAATTTCTTCATAAAATATTAAAGGTGAAGCAAACCTCTGACATGCAATACTGAGCCGTGTAATTATAAGGCAGTTCCTGGAAACCAAAGAGAGCGTGCATTAAAGCAAGGCGTTTATTATAAAAGAGTTCATTACCCTTGGAAGCGAAGACAAGTTTTAGAGGGAGCCTCAGAACAGAGAAGCTTTTTAGCAAGGCTTAGTATACTATGAAAACAAGGCTCAGCCTTGTTGGTAAGAATGCAATTAGAAAATAAAGAGAGAATGGGATTAGTTGACTGCTAAGGGCCTGATCATGATCCAAAGCCAAAGAGATGTATCCTTAATTTACCACCAGGGAAGAGTCTTTCTCCCTCTTCCATAAAATTCCTGCTTCAGGCACTTCAAAACACATGGAATTAGGAACACTTGGAACATTTGGTTTTGCATTCAGCTCTCCTCACTGTACATTCATGCTAAGCTCGATAATAAACTCTTGGCTCAATAACTCCCTCTATGTATCCCAGGGAGAGACATCATATTATGGCTATGTGCAGAGGTAGATCCTCTTCAGAGGCGGAGAGACCTCACTGCCTGGCTCTCTCAAGAAGAGAGAAGAAGACAGGGATATGCACACAGGGAGTAAGCAAGTTGGAAGTGGCTTGCAATCTCCTCGATGCTGACTGTGAGACTCAGGAAGCCATACATGGGCACCATCTCCCAAAATGAAGGAGCCCCTTTGACCTCTGGGTACTCGGCCAGGAAAGCCTGCCTTCTAGAGAATTCGCTGCAGCCATTAACTGATAGTGCAGCAGACATGGAGACGTGAGAGCAACGGCCTAGACATAGAATCTAATTGCTGATGGACAAAAGTGATGGAGCAGTGAAGGCTCAGAAAGAGGAGATAATAAAGTCAAGCACTTAGTTATTATGCCCTCCTGCCACTGGCATCCAGAGAGGGAATCCATTCAAAAGGTTCTCGCCTATTACTCAGAGAGTGTGCCGTCCTACATTATCTGCTGCATTTTCCTAGATTTTTAGAGAGAAAAGAAGAGATGGTATGATGATGAGAGGCCCGCAAGCTCTGGAGTCAGATTCTTTCACTATTACTCTTATGGTGTTGGGCTGAGGCTAAGGAGAGAATGGTGCCCTAGGGGATAAGGCAGGTTGTACTGTGGGCTCTGGGTTACTTGGGAATATTATTTTCTCCATCTGGAGCAGATCTGACATGGAGCAATAAAGATGTTTCTCATTTCTCCCCAAAACGTGTTGGGTACCTATTATACGCACCATCGGACTTTGACTCCTATGGGGTGCTAGACAGCAGTGGCAGACACGGTCTTCCTAGTTGAGGAGTTTATGATCCAAAGAGGGAGAGTGTACACCCAGAGGGGAATTGGAATTGGAGCTGCCCAAGGGCAGAGGCTCTTATTCTTCATTTTACTCTCCATTATATGGCATATAGTAGATGCTTAAATAAACGCTGAACTGAACTAGCCTAGAAGACAGGTGACGGGGTTTGGCAGGTATCTGATCACATGTCTTAGAAATGTCTTTCGAACTCTTTGATAGGCTTCAATTCCTCTTGTGTAGAAGAGTCAGATGACTGCTTCCATCTCCCTTCAAGTTCTCAAATCCTTAGCTGAGAGAATATGGAGAAGACAGTATAGACACTGAAGTGCCAGTGATTTTAGGTAATAACGTCCTATCATTTGTTAATACCTCCTATGTTAGGGAATTTAATCTCCACCATAAATCTATGAGGTTAGAAACTTAGTCTCCATTTTTCAGATGAGTGAACCCATTCTCTAGCCCAAGTTCACACAGCTGGTGAGTGCTAGAACTGGGATTTCCCAAACTCAGCTCTGACTCCAAACGCTGAGTTCTTCCCACTATATATCAAACTGCTTCCCACCTCTCTACTAAGGAAATATTAGAGTGAATGTAATGATTTAAGAGAGAGGTGGAGAACTTTGTAACCAAGACATGATTTATGCCTCAGATTTAACTGCTTGGCTTTTTACCCAGGTGGTGTTTTTTTCAGTCTTTAGAAATCACCTGAGATTGGGGCAGCTCATTGAATTAATTGCACAACCATTGAAAACTCTCTGAGAATCTTGTCCTGGAGTTCTCTCTCTGACTTTCCTTTTCTCCTGAATTCTAAATTATCCAGGCCTCCAAGTGTAATGACACTAGTTCTTCCTTAAGGGAAAATAAATACTTTAAGTCATGGAGCAAAGTGAGTGGTCTTCTCAGAGTTGGGAAGGAGGCTGGAACAGAGTCTGTGTTCTGTGGGGTGGGGAGAACAGTAGTATTGACCTGGTTGCTTTGCTATTGGCCTGTGGTAGCCAGTATATCTATGTATCAGCATAACTTATGGGCAGGAGAGGAAAGGGAGGCCAGGAGGTTTGCGAAGAAATGTAGCGACTCTGGTTTCCCTTGAGTTGTCACTTGGCAGTCCATGGCATGGTTGAAGTGTGGAAGGCTGCCTCAGGAGCTTCAGGCCACTGGGGAAATTGTCCAAGGTATTCTTCAATATTAGGGTGACAAAAAACCAGATGCAGATGTAGAGTTTGTGGTCATTCTGAGATCTTATTGAAAATGTTGCTAGTGACTGATATCTACTGAGGACTTAAATGTGCAAGGTCTTATGCTTAGTGGTTTGTAGGTGGGAAAATTGAAGCTTAAGAGGTTGGGTGACTGGCCTGAGGTCATAGGAGTGGGGCGGGGGGGTGAATCCAAATCAGGCCTATCTTGATTCTAAAACCCAGCCTCTTAATCATTATGCTTAGTTATACTCAAATATAGTGCTGTATCTTACACCATTCACAAAAACAAATTCAAAATGGATGAAAGACCTAAACATGAGACAGGAATCCGTCAAAATCCTAGAGGAGAACACACGCAACAATCTCTTTGACCTCATTCACAGCATCTTCTTGCTAGATACATCTCCAGAGGTGAGGGGAACAAAGGCAAAAATGACATTGGGACTTCATCAAGATAAAAAGCTTTTGCATAGCAAGGGAAACAGTAAATAAAACTAAAAGGCAACCTACAGAATGGGAGAAGATGTTTGCAAAGGACACACCAGCTAAAGGGCTAGTATCCAAAATCTGTAAAGAGCTGATCAAACTCAACACCCAATTAACAAAAAAGCCAGTCAGGAAATGGGCAGAAGACATGAACATATATTTCTCTAAAGAAGACCTACAAGAAGACACATGAAAAAATGCTCAACCTCTCTTGCCATCAGGGAAATACAGATCAAAACTGCAATGAGACTCCACCTCACAGCAGTCAGAATGGTTAAAATGAACAAGTCAGGAAATGACAGATGTTGGGGAGGATGTGGAGAAGGGGAACCTCTGACACCGTTGGTGGGAATGCAAGCTGGTGCAGCCACTCTGGACAACAGTGTGGAGCGGCCTCAAAAAATTGAAAATAGAGCTAACCTACGACCAGCAAGTGCACTACTGGGTATTTACCCCAAAGATACAGATGTAGTGACCCGAAGGGGCACCTGAACCCCAATGTTTATAGCAGCAATGTCCACAGTAGCCACACTGTGGAAGGAGCCACGATGTCCATCGACAGAGGAATGGATAAAGAAGAGGTTGTCTGTATATATAATGGAATGCTACTCAGCCATCAAAATAAAAGAAATCTTGCCATTTGCAATGACATGGATGGAATTAGAGGGTATTATGCTAAGTGAAATAAATCAATCAGAGAAAGATGATTATCATATAAGTTCACTCATGTGGAATTTGAGAAACAAACCAAATGAACATATGGGAAGGGAAGGAAAAGTAAGATAAAATCATAGAGGGAGATAAACCACAAGAGATTCTTAACTATACGGAACAAACTGAGGGTCGCTGGAAGGGAGGTGTGTGGGGGGATGGGGTATTGGATGATGGGCATTAAGGAGGGCACTTGATATAATGGACATTGCGTGTTATATGCAACTGGTGAATCACTAAATTCTACCCCTGAAACTAATAATACACCATATGTTAATTAAATGGAATTTAAATAAGAAATTTTATAAATCAGTCAATCAGTCAATACGGTAGTGAATGCATGTGGTATCAGTGGGGTAAGTTTAGACTCACGGATAACCATTTGGCCGGATCAGAGGGGCCTTTCCTCTTGCCATGGCAAAATAAATTTCAGATGTAATAAACATGCCGACTAAAAACAAAAGCAAAACACAAACCAATAAATATGAGAGAAAAAGTTGGTAAATATAATAAGTGATGATACAAGAAAAAGGAGGACTTCATAAAAATAATTTTAAAAATGTGAGAGAAGAAGGGTAGACTTGGCTGCAAAAACCCTCCAACATTTCTATATAACAAAACTATGAGGAAAGTTGAAATACAAACAACTAGAGGGACTATGTGCAGTCTTTGTCAGCTAAAAGGTGCATATGCATACTCCACTGTCATCAACCAAGAGATGGATACTCTAATATAAAAATGGATCAAGACCATGAATAAATAATTCATAAAGAAGAAATACAATGGGCAATCGACAAATGAATACAGGCTTAGTTTCACTAGCAATAAAAAGTTAAATTTTAATTCATATGTCTTTCTCTTTTTAGTTGTCAGAGAGAGAGAAAATAATTAAGTTGTCTAGGATATTAGGAAAATTCACCATACTTTGGGACATTTTCATAAATTAATGGTAGTTTATAATTGTGCAACTTATCTGTAGGGCATTTAGCTAACATGTATCAGGGTTTATATTTGTTCATACTCAAAAAAAAAATAAATTTGTTCATACTCTTTATCCCAAATTCTTTATCTACTAATTTGTCCAAGAAAAATCATATGAATGAATTTGAGCAATGGCTTACTTCTAAGGATAGGCACTATTTCTAATGATAAAAAATTAGAAATAATCAGAATACTCAATAATAGAGAATTAATGTAAATTTTTTACTTTCATCTGAATGGTAAATCTAGAATTTATCCAGTAGCTCAAAATAACTTTGTAGAATATTTAATGCCATGGAAGCATGATCATTATGTGTTCCTTAGTAAAAAATAGACTATAAAATGGTATATTTTTTCCTAGAAATTGTATACATTTATAACTTTTCTAAAATGACGAGAAAGAAAGACACTGAAATGTTTATAGGGTTTATCTCTCTGACCAAGGAGATTATTTTTTTCCTTTTTGTAATTTTAAAATATTTTACATGTTCTTTTCTTCTTTCTTTCTTTCTCTTTCTTTCTTTCTTTCTTTTTCTTTCTTTCTTTCTTTCTTTCTTTCTTTCTTTCTTTCTTTCTTTTCTTCTTTCTTTTTCTTCTTTCTTTCTTTTTTTCTTTTTTTTTTTTTTTTGTAACCCAGAATGAAATGGAACTAGAGAGAGTGGACTACCATTTTCTATATAGTTTCCTACGACAGGGTATGTTTTTGTGTGTGTGAAGGTAAGGACCAAGTGCTATGAAATGTATCATCTAAAATATTACTTTCATTTCTGAATGTGTTATTATGGTTTGGGGAAATCTAGTGTGTTCTAAGGAGCGCAAAGATGCATGTAGAAGAGATTTTACTTTGAGAATTCCAAGTGAAGGCAGAGGGCTATTAATTTGTTGAGTGCATGAATATAAAAAAAACTAGACAACAAGATGTTAACTTGACCTGGAAGTGGATTCACTCATGGAAACAGAGGTCAGTCAGGGTCTCTCCACGCCTTCCAGTGTGAATTGGATTGACATCTGGATTCTCTTACATTCACATTTTCAGTTTCCAAGTCGCTCGCCACCCTATGTAATCATATTGAAATTTAGGACTAAAGTTTAGTAATTAACGTGTGTGTGTGTGTGTGTGTGTGTGCGTGTGTGTGTGTGTGACTATGAGGAGATGGGCATTACAAGCTTTTTGTTTTGTACTTTTGAGATGAAGTCTATTGCTTTGATTAGTTAATGCTCTAATTTGGGTTGAATTTATCAGCTCTGTTCATGATCACTTTTTCAAGAATTTAATTAACTACTTAATGAAGAAATCTACTATGCTGTGCAAATTCATGCCTCATTAAATCCTGGCTGGAGCCTGTTTAAGGCAGGATTGGCTCCTTGCTAGTAGTCTACTGGCCCCACTAATCGTCTTTTGGACTTCTAGAGCTAGGAAGTGGAATTCTGGATTGCCGAACCCCAGATTCAGAACCCTGAGCTTTTAGGGTATGCTCTAGATGTCAACCAGAATGTTCACCTATTACCTCAGTCAGGGAAGGATTCCTAGCCAGCTGGTAGAGGTCATTTAGTGTAGTCTTGTGTTATCTTTGGAGAATTCAGAACAACGAACGGTCCCTTTGCCTCTTCCTCCAACCAAGCATTTCTCTGGCAGTGCCTTTATTTTGTGTTTGTATTCCTTTGCACTTTTCTCTGTTAGATGCCAATTTGTGTTCAAACGAACCATTTTCTGTAATCAAATAGAGATATCTTAAATTTTATTTCTCATTTTCTAGATATGAACAAGTCCACCCAGCTATTGCATCTGCCCACATTAAAAAGAAAACAATTATTCTTTTATCATTTTGTAAAGATTTTAAATAACACCAGCCTGTTTGCCCTCTTGAAGGTTGTTCAACAATTAATGTCCACCTCTTAAGTGTCATTCAATCAGTGTTATATCAGCAATATAAGATAAGCAAAGTTAAGACAACATGGAAATGTTGTGTGGGCCAGTATTGAATGCCTCATTAAGGTTCAGATGGATTCCATCTGTTTTTCTTTCCTCTGCACTTTAGTTACCTAAAGTGTCATATGGTAAGGGAAACTAACTAGGATTTGGATTTCTTTGGATTTATATATTTCTCCAGTGCTGAATGGTTATATTCTCAAGTCAGACCATCTCAGTGGCTCTTCATGGGAGCACGAAATGGGGCAGTATATTTAATTTGGCAGCCGAGAACCAGCGTACCACACCAAAGGGAGGGTAGAGTGGTATGCAACCTCTTTGCTCTGGCATGAAAAATGCAAGCACCTTCTGCTAGATAAATCAATTTGGAGTGGCCCCAAATCAAATGCCTTCATTTCAAAGTGACTGGACTTCGTTTTAGATCTATGGGGAGAAGAGAAAGTCTAGAGGATTGGAGAAAATCCAAACCAGTTCATCAGCCCTTAATGTTTTCAAGAACGTTTTATTTTGCTGCAGTGTCTAATACAGAGTTTAAGGCTGCCTTGGTGAGGGATGAAAAGCAGAGCTATTTAGGATTGGTGACTTCATAAGCTTCAGAATGTGGACCCAATTAAGCTAAAGACCTTGAGAAAGGTGTGTCTTTAGGGTATTTATTACAAGTCTAGAGTATTATAAAATTAAATAAATCCTTCTCTTTAGAAGGAATATCCACGTTTGTGGCCATCTATGAGAAACATACTGATTTATTAATAACTTTGTGTTGGAAAGCTCAGCCCTTTACATTTTTAGCACAGATAAGTAACACTTCTTCCAGGGGTCCTTTGTGGATAGTAGAAATCTGTTTGGGATGTGTTTAAAAATGCAAAATTAATTGCATTTGGCTGTTAGTAAGGAAGGTCAGAAATAACAGTAGCTTATATAAATTATGAGTCTTTCTTTTACATGTAATAGAAGTCTAGATACAAGCACTAACCTACTGTGGTGACCCTGTAGTGTCGTGAGGGTCTCAAGTTCTTTCTAGTTTCCTGTTCCTTCCAAGAAGATGACTTCCATCCCTAGGGCTGCTTCTTTGTCCGGGATAACTAATGGAGCTGTAGTCATGCCTAGGTAGGGAATGAAGGGTGAAAGGACTACATGGTGGTTGTCTGTCTCTCTCCCTCAAGGGGGTTTCCTGGAAGTCCTTTACAACAGTATCCATCTGCATATCATCGGCCACTCGGACCTGCAAGCGCATATTTTAGCCAGGCATCCCCAACTGGATTATTTTACCAAGGAAGAAGGAGGATATGCACTGATGGGGCTATTAGCATCCGACATAGCAGGAATTCCAGGGGTCTGCGTGAGGCATTTCCTGAGCAAGCCTGCCTACTCCCAGTTCTGATCCTGAAGGCTTTAACTCCCTTTCTCCATAAATTCAGAACCTCCCAACATCCTGCGTGATGCATGACCAGTACATCTATAACATACATAGACCTCAGAGAGGTTTACCAATCGGCTCTGGGATACGCAGTAATCTAAAGAGGAAGGCAAATGGGCCTTGTGTGCTGGAAATAGACATCAGAATCAAGAGCATAGAAACACAATTTGAAATATTGTCATTGGTGTCACCACTTCACCAAGGACAGCGGGATGTGGGCATGGTTAAATCTCAGATCTCCAATTTATCCCCAACACAGGAGTTTCCAGAGTAATAGCCACCTTTTACTGCACACTTAATAGGGCCAGGTGCTGACCATCCATTATACCTTCCTCATATGACCCTGATGGGAGGCACTGATATCCCAATTTTTCAGCTAGGGAAATTGGAAGTCAGGGGGTTAAATCAGTTACTCAAGTCACACAGCTAATAAGAGTGAGAGTAGGGATTTGGATCCACACCTCTGACACCAAATCTGTGTCTCTCCTCTCTGTTGCATGCTGGCGATTGGATGCTGATTTAAGTTTTCAGGATGATTTGAAGGTTATCTAGGTAATTTGGTGGGGACAGGTGACTTGGGGACCCTACTCTTCCGCCATCTTGCCCTTCCTCCTGGATGCTGGTTTAGGAAAGACACTGAGATCCCAGGAAAAGATTTGATGGGCTTATTCTCATGATGGGAAGTGGCCTTTAGAATGGGGTGAAGTTTCCCTGTTCCTTGCTGATGGCGGCAGTTCCCTGACCATTCTGCATTGCACCACAGGCCCACTGTTGGGTGCTCAGAGCAGTCAATGCCCAGACTCTTCTTTTCCTCATTGGGTCATATTTTGTGCCATCTTCTTCCCCATGTGCCACTCTGGAGTGGAGAAAGTCATCATAAAAGCAATCAGTATATATATTCTCATATTTTTTCTTCACATAAAAAGATGAAGTCATGGCATATGGTCAGATTGCCAGCACTGTTAATAATAAACCTCATATAATTAAGCACTGATTTATTCCTTTATATAAGTGAAACAAATTGCTTTAACTGCCTTTGCTCAAGACCATCCAGTCAGATGGATTATGAATAGGAAGTTGAAACTAAAAATTATGGGTGCTCATATTTCACTGTGGTGGAGGTTTATTGGAGGTACAATTAGAACCCTAACTAAATGTGTCCTGTGTCCCTTTTGATGGAGAGATCAGATATTAATCTGGGGATATGACTAATTCTCAACACAGCTGCTCTCCTTGCTCTGATATTCCTGCTTTAGGTTCAAAACCTGGAAACATGTTTAAAAAATTGATCAGAGCTTATAATAGCAATAATCACCTTGAAATTGGTTGTTACTCCAGTTAATGAACTGAGTAGTAGAGCATAAGCCTCCCTCTGTGTCCCTCAGGCCTTTAACTAACAAGCTGGTTGTTAACCACTGGGTTTATTAAAAAAGAAAGATTTCTTTAGGGGATTGCATTGGGAAAAAATAGGGGGTTGAGTGTTTTCATCCAGGATCCTTTGACAGCAACCTCCACCTCCAGTAGCGACACCCTCTCTCACCAAAGCCAGGGCTGGGGTGACGCACTGAAGATGCCCAAAGGGTATTCCAAAAGCTTTTTAGAAATGCAGAATCTCAAACACCACCTCAGACCTGTGGAACCAGGTTTTAATAAGAACTTGCACTGAAGGAGCCCCGAGCTGGGTGACTCCTCTTGTTCTAAGTCCCAATTTATGGGACTCATATCAAAGGCTTCTCTGCAGGCTTTCACAAGGTCTCAGAAGACCCACTGTTTCTGACCCCAACTGGATTCCCACAGAACAGGGCAATGTACACCAAAGCATGGATCACGACACATAGTGGGGAATAGACCCTTCATAAATATCTGTTTATAAAGCGATTTCCCCAAAACATATCTCCTTTCAAGGAAGAATTTCTTACAGAAAGAGGAAGACCAGCTTTGTAAGAGTGCTGGGGTTGCCGGGCAGCCTCAAGTGGGCAAGGCAGTCCCTGTGGTTCAGAAGTTATCAGGTAAGGGGCTCACACTCTTAACAATTTTGTTCTGTTCTAATTTTATATCCTAATGCTTAGATTAGATCTCTTGCCCTTCATCTAAATGCTGCTGCAAAGTCTCTTACTTAGAGGCCAGCATTACCTTGATCCCAAAACCAGACAAAGATTCCACCAAAAAGGAGAATTACAGAACCATATCCCTGATGAACATGGATGCAAAAGTTCTCACCAAGATACTAGCCAGTAGGATCCAACAGTACATTAAAAGGATTATCCACTGTGACCAAGTAGGGATTTATTCCGGGGCTGTAAGGGTGGTTCAACATCTGCAAGTCAATCAGTGTGATACCCTACATTAATAAGAGAAAGGACAAATACCATATGATCCTCTCCATAGATGCAGAAAAGCCATTTGATGAAGTACAGCATCTTTTCTTGATTAAAACTCTTCACAGTGTAGGGATAGAGGGAACATACCTCAATATCATAAAAGCCACGTACAAAAAGCCCACAGTGAATATCATTCTCAGTGGGGGAAAAACAGAGCTTTTCACCTAATGTCAGGAACATGACAGGTGTGTTCCCTCTCACCACTGTTGTTCAGCATAGTACTGGGAGTCCTGGTCTCAGCAATCAGACAACACAAAGAAATAAAAGGCATCTGAATCAGCAAAGAAGAAGTCAAATTGTCACTCTTTGCAGATGACATGATATTGTATATAGAAAACCAAAGAGGTTTTCTATAATATATATATACATTATAGAATATATTAATATATTACATCAAATATTTAATTTAATATTTAAATAATATTAAATATATTAAAATATATTTAAATATATAAGTTTCTATAAATATATATTTTTATATATATAAAATAAATGCCCAGAAATCAGTGGCATTTCTATACACTAACAATGAGACTGAAGAAGAGAAATTAAGGAGTCAATCCCATTTACAATTGCACCCAAAACCATAAGGTACCTAGGAATAAACCTAACCAAAGAGGCAAAGGATCTATATTTAGAAAATATAGAACACTCATGAAAGAAATTGAGGAAGACACCAAGAGATGGAAAAACATTCCATGCTCATGGATTGGAGAACAAGTATTGTTAAAATATCTCCACTATCCAGAGCAATCTATACACTCAATGCAATCCCTATCAAAATACCATCAACTTATTTCACAGAGCTGGAACAAATAATCTTAAAATTTGTGTGGAAACAGAAAAGACCTTGAATAGCCAAAGGAATGTTGAAAAAGAAAACCAAAGCTGGTGGTATCACAATCCTGGACTTCAAGTTCTATTACAAAGCTGTGATCATCAAGACAGTGTGGTACTGGCACAAAAACAGACACAGATCAATGGAACAGAAGAGAGAATCCAAAAATGAACCCTCAACTTTATGGTCAACTAATCTCTGACAAAGCAGAAAAGAAGAATCAATGGAGAAAAGCTAGTCTCTTCAACAAATGGTGTTGGGAAAATTGGACAGCCACACGCAGAATGAAACTGGACCATTTCCTCACACCATACACAAAAATAGACTCCAAAGGATGAAAGACTTAAATGTGAGACGGGAATCCATCAAAATCCTAGAGGAGAACACAGGCAACAACCTCTGTGATCTCAGTCAGAGCAACTTCTTGCTAGACACGTCTCCAGGGGTGAGGGAAACAAAGGCAAAAATGACTATTGGGACTTCATCAAGATAAAAAGCTTTTGCACAGCAATGGAAACAATAAATAAAACTAAAAGGCAACTTACGGAATGGGAGAAGATTTTGCAAAGGACACACCAGATAAGGGGCTGGTCTCCAAAATCTGTAAAGAGCTGATCAAACTCAACACCCAAAAAACAAAAAAGCCAGTCAAGAAATGGGCAGAAGACATGAACAGACATTTCTCTAAAGAAGACCTACAAGAAGACACATGAAAAAATGCTCAACCTCTCTTGGCACCAGGGAAATACAGATCAAAACCGCAGTGAGACACCACCTCACAGCAGTCAGAATGGCTAAAATGAACAAGTCAGGAAATGACAGATGTTGGGGAGAATGTGGAGAAGGGGAACCTCTTACACCGTTGGTGGGAATGTAAACTGGTGCAGCCACTCTGGACAACAGTGGGGAGGGGCCTCGAAGAGTTGAAAATAGAGCTGCCCTATGACCCAGCAATGGTACTGCTGGGGATTTGCCCCAAAGATACAGATGTAGTGACCCGAAGGGGCACCTGAACCCCCAGTGTTCACAGCAGCAACGTCCACAAGAGCCAGACTACGGAAGGAGCTTCGGCATCCGTTGACAGAGGAATGGATAAAGAGGAGGTGGTCTATGTATACAATGGAATGCTACTCAACCATCAAAATAAAAGAAAAACAAAAGAAATCTTGCCTTTGCAATGACATGGATGGAATTAGAGGGTATTATGCTAAGTGAAATAAGTCAATCGGAGAAAGATGATTATCATATGAATTCACTCATGTGGAATTTAAGAAACAAACCAAATGAAAATATGGGAAGAGAAGGAAAAATAAGATAAAATCATAGAGGGAGACAAACCATAAGAGACTCTTAGCTATAGGGAACAAACTGAGGGTTGCTGGAGGGGAGGTGTGTGGGGGAAGGGGTAATTGGATGTTGGGCATTAAGGAGGACCCGTGATGTCATGAGCACTGAGTATTATATGGCTGATGAGTCGCTGACCTGTACCTCTGAAACCAATCATACATTATATGTTAATTAATTGAATTAAAAAACAAAGATCTCTTGCTTAATGTCTGAAGAGAACCACTTCTATTCATAGAATCTGAAGACGTCCCAAGACGCCGTGAGCAACCCCCTTTGAAGTGAGTGGAGCTCAGTTCTGTGCTCTGCTTCAGGTCTAATGAGATGCTGTTTCATTTCTTTGCTCTGCTTCCTTTTCTCACTGTCCAGGGCAAAAGATTTCCTCCAAAGCTTAATGAAACCCAAATCATAGGCTTTGTTTTATTGATGTGCCACTGTTCTGGAATGGTGGGACTAGGAGGTGAAGGGAGCAGCTTCGGGGAGCCGCAGAGGGAATGTGGGAATGAGGTCATGGGCTAGGGAGGCCGTGAGCAGTCGGAGGAGAGATTCCCCTGCAGTGTGGCGTCCACACATAAGCCGAGGAGTAAGAAGTGACATAGTCTGGCTTAGGCAGAGCATTGGAGATTAGGGAAAAGTGAGGAGCCCGCAGGGGCCAATCCATTTCCTTACTGACACCCCGAGTCACTTAGGCTGCAAGTCAGGCTCCATGAAAAGACATTGGGGTGAGCTGTGCACAGCAATCCTACCAGAACCTCATTTCCCCGCTGCTCTTCATAGAAACTACCCCCAACCCCTTCACTTCCTCTGTGGATTTGTAGGTGTTGGGTTCACTCAGTGGACATGCCCCGTCCTTTCAGATTTACTGGAATTTAATTTTTGCTCAAAGGAAGGTAGCCCCTGAATGACCCCTTATTTCTCTCCCTAAAAAGGAGGGATACCTTTTACACTTTTTTTGGCTGTGAACTGGCTAACAACATGATCCTGTGTTACTTTTAACCTTTAGTGATTCTTTAAAAAATTTAAGTTACAAAGAAGTCTCATTTTGTACTTTTTTACATCATAATTTTTTGGGAAGCTAAGCAAAACAAATCTTTTAATCTATATTGTATCCTCTAGGAAATTTCATTTTCTTTACACGCACATTTTTCCTTTTCTCCTTTTTTCAAAACTGGAGGTTTGCAGACAATTGTACAGTGTTGGACTTGGAAGGACCCAGTGGAGCTCTGGCTCTATGGGGGTTATGGCTTACTCCAGGTCACAAAGCTAGTTGGTGCCAATGTTGGAATCCTGTTTCTCCTTTCTTAAACTGGATTTTGAAAATTGTAAAGCTAATGCCTTCTTATAAGAAAATTCATTCTTTGTCCTGAATGTGGCAGCTCCTTCCCTCCCAACACTCCCCTCCCATTGCCATTTGTCTGATTTGTTGCCCATTCAGAAATTTGGAAATATAAACAAATTAAATTTATTAGTGCTTTTATTTATATTGCCTATGCACTTTTGTCACATTTAGGAATGTCTATTATACTCCACAGTTATCTTGAAAAATGTTTTCTTCTAGTGCATTTATGTACCATAGAAAAGGCTTATAAATTAAATAGCAAACTCCTGTCTCCTTTGCCTTTCTTTGTTTTCATGGCACTTGCTTTTCTATACCTACTGGTACATATCACATGAGGAGAGACTTTGTTTGGTCCTTTATAGGATTTTGCCCATAGTAGGTACACCAGAAATAGTCATTGTTGAAATAATGTATGGTTTTATTTTCACATTTAAATGCACTTGAAAGTTATTTTGCCTTAAGGAATAAGGTAGGTCTTCAATTCTACTTCCTTTTTCCCCCTTGAGCGTCCACCCATTTGTCTTCCGCCAGTTTATTCATTAAGTTCATTGTTTCCATGGATTTGAAATGCTGTAATGCATACTTAAATTTATTTTGAGACTATCCTTCATACGTTTCCTGATGTCTTTCATGTGTTTTTCTCTAGTTCAGGTTTTATTGTTTTATCAAGTCCCCCTCACTTCCCTACCCTTGTAATTGTAACTGGGATCAGACCCCAGACTTTCTGCCTCATAGTCTAGTACTCATTGACCAAATTAGCTTGAGATTAAAAAAAAAAAAAAGACATGTGAAGAGTAAACAAAGTCATTATCATCAGCAGGATTGGATGTCTGAATCCAGAAATAACCAATTGAGTTACATTTATTGAAAACATACTATCATATTTCATTGAATGAAAGATGCTATTAATTATAAAATATTATTTTATGTACCATTAGCAATTTTAAAAGATTGCCCAATTAATTATGTCATCCCATCAATTGTAAGATGCATCCAATTTCAGAGATGTTAAAATGTGAACAAAAATGTGCCTTAGAATTGATGAAATAGGAGCACCTGTGGCTCAGCCGGTTAAGCACCTTCCTTCAGCTCAGATCATGATCTTAGGGTCCTGGGATCAAGCCCCACGTTAGGCTCCCTGCTGAGTAGCGAGTACGCTTCTGTCTCTTCTTCTCCCTCTATGATCTCTCCGGCTCTTGATATCTCTCAAATAAATAAAATCTTTTTTAAAATAAAGGTATCAATGAAATAGATTAGTAGAATGTATTATAAAAAAACATAATAGGAAATTTACTTGTATGTAATTTCCCTACTCTTTTTTAAAATGTTTTTCAAAAGTCTTATCTTTTTTGTTCCTTATTACATCTCTGTGCTATAGGAAGGACCAATTTTTTTTTTTTTTTTTAAAAAGGACCAATGTTTTAATTCTCATTTTATCCATAACAATAATAGCCAACCTGTATGAAGCAGCAACTATGAGCCGGGTGATATTCTAAGACCAAGATCACAAAGTAAGTGGTCAAGTGACTTGACCCTGAGAAATCTGCTTCCAGAGCTCATGTTCTAATAAAACATAACCTGCATGGGTTGAGGAACTTGAGACCCAGAGACCTTAAAAGATTCGCCAAGATCTGTCCGCGGATTCTGACTCCTACACCAGCACATTCTACATGCCGCCGTGTGAAAACTGAAATAGTGAGCGCCATGAGTCATTATGTGTTTAAACCTTTGGTTCTAGCTCAGAGGAGCCTACTAGTCTTGGTGGGTGGTGAGTAGGAGGGACGTTCAAGCTCTTTAGAACAGAGACTTAGGACATACATTTAAGTCATTTCTAAGTTCTCCTTTCCAATCTTAGGAGTTTGCAAAAACTACATAGACGAGAGAGGCTGGTTACTGGCTTGGACTATGTCTCCCTCATATTTTGCTGTTTTTGTTACTTCTGCCTTGACTGGAATAGCATATCCCTGGTCAGCCATGGGTTCGTCATCGTGACTTTTGGTTTCTTTCCTGAAGCCCTTGTTTTGGCTTGATCCCAGGTAGAATCACCAGTAGTGGCAGCTCTCGAAATAAACAGATCCTCCCACTGAATTATGCAGAATTGAGTTCTGTTGCCCCTAAAAGGACAGGCCTTACAGGGTGAGGGATGCAGCGTTTTTCCCTGGAGTTAATTATGGTGATTATGTGTATGCCTGTGTCTGAAATTTCTGCGAGGGGTAGAGATAGTGTGCTTATCTGGGATGAATCACTTCCTGAAATATCGACTCATCTGATTTTTTGAAGTCATTTTCCTCTGCACGAAGGACTCAGGGATATGGACATGAGTGATTTGCGAGTGTTCGCTCTGCTTTTTTGGAGTGAAGAACATTCCAGATGGAGGCAAAGAGCAGCAATTGCTTTTGGGTCTTTACCTGGACTTTTGGTGTCAGTGCCTACTTGAATGCCAATCAGGCAGCCTTTCTCCTTGTTCTGGGGGACCTATTTCCTTTATTTTAAACAAGTGTGGATGAACAATTTCTCTAATGCTTTTACAGGGACAAGTGTCAGGGAGCACAGGTCACATTCATCATTAGAAACCCAACATAGAATTTGTGAGAAAGGAATTTAGCCCTGGCTAGTTCAGGCGTAATCATCCCTTCCCCAGTTCCAGGCATTAAACCCTCTTAACAATGAATGGCTTTTGCTCCCCATTTTGTCTCAGAACCTAAGTGACTGAGAATTTGGAAACTAACTTCCCTGAAGTGAGCATTTTGGACGGTGTTGTAAGCTCGCTGTCATGGCTTCTTGATTGGCCACCAAAGACAAGGGAAATCTGACTCAGAAATGAGAATTTACTGCCGTCTCACGTGTTAAACCTTAACCAATGATCCCTAAGAACGACTCCCCAACCTCATTAAATAATTAAACAATTTCAAATAGAGAGTTATCCATGCTGCAAAATCTTTCTAAAGGAACTGGTGCCCTTCCCTGGCTCCGTAATGATTTCTTAACAAAACCTGAGGATGCTTGGATGCTTCTTCCATTGCTCTGCCTGGGAGCCCTGTCGCTAGTGTAGAGGCTGATTCTCTGCCAGGGGTTTGATGTGACCCCAGAGGCTGCCTTCTAGAAGTTGATGGCCAGGACTCCATGAGCTTTCTGAGAGTTTTCCCAGCATTCTCTTTCTCAGCAGGGCTGTGAAAAAGGAAACTGTGTTGGCCTCCTCTCTTAACAGGAGGAATCTTTACTCTAAGCTGTGATTAATGAAGCGATGCTTCTCGAGATGGTGCATTTTTTCCCATTGTTTCTCTCTTGTTGAGGACCCCCTGCCCTGAGGTATTTTGAGTTAAATGGTTGGATACTGCAAATGCTAATTACTATAATTTATTGGAGAACTCACTATCAGGATTCAGTTTCCTTTGAAACATTGCAGATACTAAACACACGTTGCCTCTGTGTGTTAAGGAGTGGTGATTCTCATACGGCCAGTTGTTACTGTGTCTGTGAAGACTTGTTAGGGTCCTGAGGAACTCTCTGGAACATGTAGATTTTTACTCTAAAATCAGGTTCTGTAGCTTGGCTTCTGCCATACATTTGTAGTAGAGGCTAGCTGTATGGATTTGTTTCATATTTCTATAATAGCTGAAGGAGGCAATAATACCTAGTAGTTAGGGGTTGGGCTTTGGGCATGGACTTTGTAGGTTAAATCCCTGCTTCCCACTTACTATCTCTATGATTTGGTGCAAGTACCTTAACTTCTCCAAGTTTTGTCTTCTCATTTGTAAAATAGGAAAGTGAAAATACAGTTCCACAGTTGCTTATCTGAACCCTTTGGGGCTAGATGTATTTTAGAATTCAGATTCTTTGATAGCTTAGACAAACAAACTAGTTTACATGCTCTATTTTACATTAAACTGCCAATAAGCACAAAGCCTGGGTGGTATTCTGTGACCTACTACTATTTCTGGAGCAAAGAGGGTAACTATTCACCCTAGGTAAGGATTAGGAATAAGCTAACAGCAATTAAAATTCAGGTCAGATTTTATTGCCAAGTGATCTCGTGGCAACCTTAGGAAAAAATTAGATAGTTTTCAGATTTGGGAATTATATATAAGGGATAATGAATTTGTACTTACCTGAAGTTATTCCTCTTAAATAAAATATGTATAAAGTACTTATTGCAGTGGTTTCTGTATAATAACTGACCAATAGATGTTAGCTGGCACTGAGATTTTAGTCCTCTTACTAGAACCCACTTCCTTAGTCTTAGTTTCTCTCTGAGCTTCCTGGCTGGTCATTTTGTCTTCAAGTCAGTCTGTAAATATGTTTTGTTTCCAACTATATCCAGATGAGAAGACTATTACTAGCTCTGCCTCTTAAGATGGTTCTTCTAGTCTACTAGTTCCAGAGACTAGCAGGCCAGCTGAATTTTCTGTAGTATGGAAATGCCCCTCTATCCGCATGATCTAATAATTTGGTAGCCATTAGCCATGTATGGCTATTCAGCACTTCAAACTTGACCAGTGTGACTGAGAAACTGAGTTCAAATTTCATTTAATTTTAATTGGTTACAATTAAGGTAGCCACATGGGAGTATTGGCCTCCACATATTGGGCAGTGCAGGTCTAGAAAGACCTGGGCATGGGGTTCAGTGCTGAGGTGACCTTGTCCCCTTTAGATGCAGAATTCTTTATCCTTAAGCTGCTGAAGCTGCTGAGGAACTGCTCCTTCATTTGTTTGTTTCTTTTATGAGTGTGTCTTCTACAGATCAAACTCTGTGTTAGGCACTGGGGATACAGAGCAAGGATTTTGCACTAAAGTAGGACACGTGTAAAGCATACATTTGTCAGCATATGAAGGTACACTTTTAAAAATGTGAATACTAAAAAATAAAAAAAATAAAAATGTGAATACTCTCTAGTGAATCCAGTGATAGAGCTGCTGGACACATAGCCAGCCTGGTCAAGTGTCAGAGGGGACTTTTCTGTACAAGTTGGACAACTTATCCAATGGCAATGGGCTAAAGGGAAAAAAAAGCATTATAGCGGAGCATAAGAAAAGACATGGAAATGAAAACCAGTGTTATGGGGCAAGCTCTCCGTTGTTAATATGGCTGGAGCGCCTGAGGTTGGGGCAGAGGTACGGGTAGTGGTCTGCTCACAGAGGGCCTTGTGTGCTGCAGAGCTCCAGGAGGCAATGCTCAGAGACCACGCACACTCCATAGAGATTCATTCTTTCACAGTTGTGGTTAGGAGGCAGTGAGGACAACAACATCTGTGCTGGGTATTTCAAGGCAAAGGGGCTTCGTGCTGGGGATTGGAGGCCCATGTGATGATTAGAGTCTGGAGAACAAAGTAAAGGCCACTTTCAAGAAATTCAGAAGTTCAAGGATTGTGGGAAGACACCGCCTATTGTCTTGGTTGCCTGTCACCTTGAAAACCATTGGCAATGGGCAGCCCGGGTGGCTCAGTGGTTTAGCACCGTCTTCAGCCCAGGGTGTGGTCCTGGAGACCCGGGATCCAGTCCTGCGTCGGGCTCCTTATATGGAACCTGCTTCTCTCTCTGTGTGTGTGTGTGTGTGTGTGTGTGTGTGTGTCTCATGAATAAATAAATTAAATTTAAAAAAAAAAGAAAGAAAAGAAAACCATTGGCTAAGGTCTACATTGGCTTTCTGCTATCTTCCGATGCTTGTGTGCCTACTAGAGCTGGAGGGCAATGCTCTTCGTCCTCTTCCAAATCTCACATCAAGTTCTTTCAGGCGTGGAATTTAGCAAGGGAATCTGTCAATTGTAGTTCCCGGGTCTTCCACTCCTGAAGCACAGGGAAGGGCTTAGAGGAGCAGGACAGCGTTGGGTAGTCTTAACTAGAATAAGAAAAAAACATTTTCTGAAGTGTCTAAACTAGTAATGTTGCTTGTAGGGAAGGTGACCACAGAACTTACTGTCTAAACCAGGCCATTTTTGAAAATGAAAGGGACTATAAACTTTATTGATAGGTGTTAGTTGATACCAAGAAGAATAATCTGTGACTGTCTCAAGCAAGTAGAAATACATAGTTACCTTAGATTAGGGCACCACCATTAAAAATGCATAATTATTTTAAAGTAAGGGGGAAATAGAAGAGACAACAAAAAATGTGGGTAACTGTTGAATCTGGGTGACAGGTACATAGGGTTTCATTATACTGTTCTGTCTACTTTTTGTGCTTGAAATTTTCATAATCGGAGAAAGACAAACATTATATGGTCTCATTCATTTGGGGAATATAAAAAATAGTGACAGGGAATAAAGGGGAAAGGAGAAAAATGAGTGGGAAATATCAGAAAGGGAGACAGAACATGAGAGACTCCTAACTCTGGGAAACGAACTAGGGGTGGTGGAAGGGGAGGTGGGTGGGGGGTGGGGTGACTGGGTGGTGGGCACTGAGGGGGGCACTGAATAGGATGAGCACTGGGTGTTATTCTATATGTTGGCAAATTGAACACCAATAAAAAAAAATAAATTTACAAAAAAAAAGAAATTTCCATAATCAAAGTTAGATAAGGAAAGACAGTACCTGAAATTTATGCTGATTTTAATTGATTCTTATACATATGTGAATGAAAGGGGAAGGGAGCTATGGGTTTGGGTCTTGGGGCTGTTGGACATGGCACCTGAATTCTGTTTAGAGTTGGTCCCACTTGGTCCTTTAGGAGTGGCTTTGATGATTGGCCCAGAAACTAGAATTGCAATAGAGTCAGCCCCTGAGGTGATTTAGTACAGTCCCTGGTGTCTAGAAAATGCTCAGTAAAGACTTTTTAGTCAACGAAGTAAGAATACTGCTGTGTTCTTCTTTTGCAGGAAGTAAGTTTAAACTCAGATGACAGCTGGCAGGGCTGGGAGAAGTCTGGAAAGATAACTATCTTGATGTCAGGGACCATGGCTGTTTTTTGAAACATGAAGAGGTTGATTGCATCATGCTCACTTGATTCTGTAGTTTATCCAGTTGAGCTCTTAACTCTGCTTTTGAAAAAATAAATTATTATGAGTTCAGTGGTGCCCTGGCTATCGTTTCTCCAGCCTGGAAGCAGATGTGTCTTTGGAGCATGCTGGTTTGGAGGACCCACCAAACATCCGAAGGAACTAAATGTGAAATGAGCAGGGAATGTTGGCTCCCCTTCTCAGTGATGCTGTGTGATCTAAGAGGTGTTTTCCATTTTCAACAATGTGCTGCAGAACAGTCTGTAACAGTCTGTTGCAATTTTCTCCCCAAATCTCCCACATTTCTGCCAATAGTGAATTAGACTGTCATTAGCTTCACAGATGTGCTTTGATCCCTACACGGCTTGTCTCCTGGCGGGGAGACATCTGAACCATTGATGCAGATTTTCTAAACCTGGAGGATAAAGCACAACACAGGGCAGAGAACGTGGGCGAGGAGCCTGGAACCCTGGGTTCGAGTTGCATCTCTGTTGCTAATTAACTGTGTCATCTTGGGTGAGGCACCGAACTTCTCATTGTCTCAGTTCTCTGATCTGTTAAGTGAGAGAAGTGGACGGATCCTTCAGTCTCTTTCAGATTCTCTGATCGTGAATGGGAAAACTCTTCAGGTTTCCAGACAGATGCCACCTTGCTACTGGGGTTTGGTTATCTGCATTTAAAACCCAAGGTGCTTTTCTGGGATAACCATTGATCCTATTGGGTTATTAGTTCATAGCTCCCCAGTATGCTGCCCGTTAAAGGCTGCAAGAGCTGTCTGGGCTTCATGATGGATCTTTTGGGGGCATCTCTGTCCTTCAAAGACCTAGTTGTTTAAAGGAGGAAAAGTAGGTTAAAGAGTTGTACATTCCTGAGCTGATAAAGCTTTTAGTGATCCTCTAGGGACTTCTAGTCTAAACCTTGATGTACAGGTTAGCAGCCCAAGGCCCAGAGAGGATAATCACTTGCCCTAGGCTATGTTGGACCTAACTCCAGTTTGCCTGCCTTTAGGCCATAATCCTAGTACTCAGGCTTGTCGGCAGCCCAGACCTGATCAATGGGAAGATTCTTGGTGATTTTAATTTCACTATGGACCAGAACAAGATTGTGAGAGCAGGATCATGATATATTGAGTTGGAATACAGGTGCTGCTTCAGGCTCAGGAGAAGGTCCGACAGTGGATTTGGAAACTCTGGGGGGAAATTCTGGTTTCAAGTGTGGAAAGCCAGGCAACTCACGTACTTCTATGCAGCTTAGCCTCCTTATCTATAGAATGGCGATGCTAATAATACGTTTACTGCCTATCAGACTTTTCATGCAGAACTCATGAATGTGATAGGACAGCTCTGACAACTAAATAGATTTAAATAAAGGGTAATAAAGCATAATAATAAACACCTGTTGAATATTTTTGACACGTCAGGCAACCTTCGTGCCCTTCAAGTACATTTGCCCATTCGATGCTGAAACAATTCCATTAGGCAAGTGTTACAAAAGCAAAGCTTTTTTATTTTTAAAATTTTTTTTCTTACAAATGTAAAACAACTAAGATTATTCGCTTAATGAAGAATAGTGCTGGGATTCACACAAAGGCAGCCCCGGCCTGTATTCTGAGCCGCCATATTACAGTGACTCATCTTGAGCTTTCAGTGGTCTCATGAAACCAGCATGTGCTGTTCTGAACAATGCTGGACGAAGCATTTAAATGACTGATGCCAGTCCAAGCAACCCATTCCAAGGTGGGTGATGAGCGCGACACTTTGCTCACAGTGTCTATTCTGCTCCAGAACCAGGGAATGTGGATGACTGGTTTGGAAAAGGATGATTGTTGAAACCAACTTCAAACCATTCACACCCCCCCCCCCCCACCTCTGCTCATATACCCACTCAGCACCTTTGCTCGTCACCTCAGTAAATAATCAGTATCTCTCATGAATAACCAGAGACATGGTGGGAAGGAGAGGCCAAACCATGAGCAGTGGAAAACATATGGGATCAGTTCTCAGGCAAAGGAAGGCATACCTGTATTCTGTTTTTCTATATTTCTACCTACCTACCTGCCTTGTTCTAAACATCTTTAAATTGTACTCTTAAGGGAATCATTTTAAAGATTTTGATTTCCAGTTATTTCCTGCTGACCCACCAGTTTAGGCAATAAAGTGCAATCAGAAGTCTTTAAAGTGCACGTCTTAGTGTGGTTCAAGGGAAAAGAGAGAGAATTCACAATTGGCCCCTGATGGACAGGGCATCTCCCCCAGGAGGGGTACCAGCTTCTAATATTTCTTCTCTTTGCATACATCTTGAAGTGCCAGAAGAAGGTTTGCAGAGAAAATGGAGTTCTTTGGACAAATATTACCAAGCTTCAAATTTGTTTTAATGAAAATTTGACCATATAAGAGAGAAAACACTTGAAGTATTTGTACATAACAGATATGTATGTGTATATATATGTGTGTGTGCGCATATGTGCATATGCAGGTACATAATATATACATATGGCTACATATTTGTACCAGGCATTTAATGGTCATGTTACATATCTATTTTTAAAGAATTTATTTATTTATTCATGAGAGACAGAGAGAGAAAGAGAGAGGAAGAGACACGGCAGAGGGAGAAGCAGGCTCCATGCAGGGAGCCCGATGTGGGACTTGACCCCAGGACCCCGGAATCACACCCTGAGCCAAAGGCAGACGCTCAACCACTGAGCCACCCAGGCTCCCTGGTCATATTATTTTTATTTGTTGAAACTATCTAAAACATCAACATAATGATTCTTTTCTAATTATTAAAATAACACACATTTGGCAAATATAGAATAACAATAGGAAAAGAATGTACAGGTTAGCAGCCCACTGTAAAGATTCTGAAAGTAGCCACTGTAAAGATTCTGAGATATGCTTCAGTCTTCTCTTGCGTTTTAATCAAAGCAAAGCACGTGCATAATTTAAAAAGTCAAAAAGTCATACAAAAAAAGGCAGCAGATTC
Source organism: Vulpes vulpes (assembly GCF_048418805.1). NCBI lineage: Eukaryota > Metazoa > Chordata > Mammalia > Carnivora > Canidae > Vulpes > Vulpes vulpes. Next base: position 95,500,382 of record NC_132795.1, on the reverse strand, counting down.
CTGCTCCAGGCCTATTGTCAAGTCAGGTTTCCCAGAGGAAACTACTTTCAAGTGTTGGTTGGCTGTCACTGCTGGTATTTATTACCATATTTATAAATGATACTTTATGTGCTATTTTTGACTTGCAAAGTGTAGGCATTACCTATTGACTTCCTGCTAATGTCAACATTCGGGTCTTTCACAGCCCCTCTGCCCTTTCACACACACTCACAGATACACACACTTTCTCTCCAACCAGGAGAGAATTGAATTCAATTCTAATATACGTGTGTGTGTGTGTGTGTGTGTGTGTGTGTGTGGGAGGGGGAAGGATTCCCTACACCACCAAGCAGTGCTCCTACACCAGACCAAGAGGGAAATAGGGAAGTTCTAGTCTATTTGTACCTATTACACAAGTCACCTTCTCTATTCAGGGCTAAGACTCTTCCTTTCCTTTCTTAGCTCTGCAGAGCTAAGAACCGACTCACTTCTGAGACATTCTAAGGAGGAAAATGGGGCAGATGTGGTGTGTGATGGTGAGTATAGACAACTAGACCCCAGGATTCCTTCTTACCCGAGCAGTCCTCTGTTAACAACTTCTTGTTTGTCCATGTTTCCATCAAGTTTTAACCGAGACCATTTTAAATAGAATCCATTTGGGTTTATCTTCTTGTTAGTTCTTTACTTCAGAGAAGTCCCTTTCTAAGGAAATAGGAGCTTGGGCAATGTGGGGGAGCAAAGCATTTGCAGGTTAAAGATAACACCGCTTTGTCCTCACACATCTTTAAGTTGCGAGGGAACACGGGTGTTCTTTCGCTTGCTTACTCAGTACTAGGGACGTAATAAGTACCCAGTGAAGGCTTAGTGAATTAGCGTGTATGTCAGATACGTCCTGGAAAGGTAAATAAACTAAACTTGATAAAGAAAATACTGCTCAAAAAAGAAATCCGTATTATAATTCCAACCTTGTTTTCTCTTCATCTCTGATTTCTTGTTGTGGCAGAAGTATCTCCTGTTTGCAAATATTCTCTGTGCTTCCCTGAACTCTCAACTTCTCTTGCTTTAATGTGGGACTGTGTGAGTAGTTCTAGGCAGTAAGATGTGAGCACAAGTGACGGGTGTCACTACTTCTCTGAGACAGTTGTGAGCTAGTGTTAATTCTTCATGTTCTCTGTCTCCTGATCTGGAGGAGGGGGCAGGGGGTAGCAGAGAAGACAGAGAGGCCCTGGAGGAGAAGGAGGACTGCCCTGTGTGCTTCCGATAGGGATAGAAGGGAGAAATAAATCATTGTGGTGATAACCATGGCCATTTCAGGATTTATTTGTCATTATAGCGAAGCCTAGTCAATCCTAACTAAGAAGTACTTTCCTTGATTGATTCTTTCCTTATGATCATGTCTGAAGGAGAATATGACTAACACGTCTTTCTCAAACTCAAAAATGTACAGAATGCTGGGGGCACCTGGGTGGTGCAGTCAGTTGAGTCTGACTCTTGGTTTTGGCTCAGGTTGTGATCTCAAGGCTCAAGAAATTGAGCCTGCACTGGGCTCTGCATTCAGCACAGAGTGCGCTTCAGATTCTCTCCCTCTGCCCCTCCTGCTCATGCTTTCTCAATCTCTCTCTCTCTCAAATAAATAAATACATCTTTTTTTTTTAAAAAGGAATGTACAGAACCCTGGGGAAAGAAGCCTCTTGGCCCATTTTATTTAATATTTGTTTTAGTTAATTAAGGAAAAACTCTTTATGCTTATAGCTTTTCTATAACGCTAACACCAAAATTAAAAACAAAAATCATACAGATAGGCCAAGTCAATACAATTTGTGATTAGTAAATATTTTGTTGAAATAAAATTGTGTGCATTTTGTTTAGTGGTTGAAAAATACAACGTCAACTTCAATTCTATATTTTATTCCTCTTTTTGGCGTCAGTGACTCTTAGTGCACAGAATGCCTTTTTGCCTGAGAATGATGTAGAAAATTGCTTTATAGACTTCAGGGCTTCGTCTGCTAGTTCAGGATAACCGGACCTTTCTTCTAGCCCAATCTCTCCATGGAGCAGTCCTCAAATGAACATTTCAGTGAAGTGTGTCCTACTCGTTCTATTAGCTGTCTCATTCATTGGAAGGACAGATTAGTATTGCATTGTTAGACCTCCGTTAAGTAGATATAGAGTCCAATCGTTACTTGAATTAGGACGGAGAAAATACCACGCGTTTGCTTCTTTTTACTGCTAATCAACATTTCTAAGTGGCTCAGGGAAATCAGGACTCACCCAGTGACTCTCCTTAGAGTGGGTTTGTCCCGATGGCCGGAGCAAGGTTCTTCGGAGTTAGGTTGTGCCTGACGATCTATCTTGCTAGTAAAAGAGAACAGGATCTCAAAATTCTCATGGATAGTTATTTTGGACCCTGGAGAATATGTCCGGAGAACTAAATGTTTCTGAGCTTCTAATTAGTACAATAGTTGAATTAGGGCTCTTGGAACCAGACAAACCTAGATCCTAATCTCATAACTTTGGGCAAATTACTTATCCTACCCGAGTCTCTGTTTATTTACTGTAACGTGGACATAATACCTATTACACAAAATTGTGATGATTAAATGAGATATACATGCTCAGCACAAGGCATTATGGTGCATTCAATAAAGGGGAGCTATAATTAGGATTCCTCTAGTTAATTAGTTTGGTTAATGTTCTCCTGAGTATGTCTGGGGGGCTTAATCTGCCCTCTATTTTGTGCTCATACTCTCCCACGCTCAGGTAGTTCCTAAGGCTTGGAGAAAAAAGGAGATACTCATCTGCAGAGAATTAACCTTAAAAATGAACCTACTTATGTTTCAGTACATCATCTCCTGGCCAGCCGCATTAGCCTGTGGTAGGCTTAGAACTGGAAGTTACGAGAAAGTATAAGACTGATGGATACGGACCCACTAGGAGTCTGTTTTCTTCTTTTTTGAAGTACAGAAACATACATACTGTATTTGTTTTTCTCTCCCTTGTTTGGAGGGCAATCTATACTTGACATGTTCCTAGTCTGTCATTGGAATATTTTTGTTCCAGGAAGTTCTGAAGAGCAGTCTTTGTTTTTTTGTTTCTTTTCTTTTGTTTTTAAGATTTTTATTTATTTATTTGAGAGAGAGAGGAGAGCACAGAGGGAGAGGGAGAGGGAGAAGCAGACTCTCTGCTGAGCAGAGAGATATGGGGCTGATGCGCGGTTGGATCTTAGGGATCCAGGATCATGACCTGAGCCGAAGGCAGACGCTTAACCGACTGAGCCACCCAGGAGCCCCTGAAGAACAGTCTTTGGTTTGTATGTATGTATGTATGTATGTATTTATTCAGTCTTTGGTTTTTAAACTCTGAAATTAGAATCTATAGCTCTTCCTCTGTGGATCCTAGTCCCCACCATTGATTGCCATGCTGCACTCTCATGAGAGTTGTAATTTAGAGATGTTAGCATATCCGAATCTGGAAATGGAGAAGAGAAAGGAAGAAATCATGAGAGGCTCAGTGTACCTTATGATCAGCTCCTAGTTTAGTGTCCCAGGAAGGTTGCCCTGCATAGGGGTAACCACTCTATCCCCAAGCATCAGATTATTCCCAGAATTACTTCATTTTACTTCAGGAAATTTCAGAGAGTCGAACAAACAGAGATTCATGACAGCTAACCCAGTTCATCTAAAAAGTGCCTCAACTTTTGAAACTGTTGGAGGCTAATAAACATCCACGTCTCCCTGAACAATATAATAAAGTGACTCGGACACAGTGAGCTCCAATAATGTTAGCTGTTGTGTCTAAGATCTTTAACTTTTTAGTTGAGGGATGCTAAGGATTTAGGATCCCATGCAAAATAAAAAATCAACATGAAACTATGATTAAGCACTACTGAGAGTAAGTACTTTAAGACAATGGAAAAACAGGATTTGACTAACAAAGCTGATTTTCATGCTGGCTTCAGAAATCTGTCTGCTACAAAAATGGTGACAGACATAAGATGCCATGCCAGGCCCTTGTGTTGGCAGCTATGTCCTACTTGACTTTTTGAGAGAATAGGGATATATTTTCTGCTGCTGTGTGGAATATGAGGGAGAGAGAATAATCCCATTACATCTAGATACTTCCCATTTTATGGGTCAAGACAAAAGAGTGGATGGGATGCCAACATCAAAGTATGCTCAGGGAGTAGACTCAGACTGTAAAGGATTTCATACTTTCAAATGATTTCCATGTCCAGTGATACTTGAAGTGTTTTTAACACAACCCCGTACTTCCCCTGCAGAAAGATGACATTTTAAAATAATGACTCTGAAAAGTTATTTGTCAAAAATCAAGTAACTAAAGCAAACAGTTTTCTGTGCTCGACATTTATTTGGCTAATTTTCACGTGTCTGTACAGTTTAATAAAGTCCGTTGTAACCTAATGCACTATCTAAACTCAGAACACATTTTATCCACTTATCTCAGAGCCTGTTATTTGATTTTAGTGTGAAAGGAAGGAGTTTATTCTATTTTCCTGGATATTGTTTCTAGGATCAGACTCTTCTTTAAACGTGGCTGGACTTAGGCTTCCACTGTACTTCCTGGTTGGGCTCACCACTCTGCTAACGAAGAGAAAGGATTCCAGTGATTCTCTTTATTGCCAGATGCTTCCGTATTAGTGGTGGGCTGGCAGAGGGAGGCATGGAGATCCGATCTAGAATGTGACTTCTCTCAGAGCTCGCTTTCCTTTTCTCTTCCAGGTAAGGTAGATAAGGTTCCAGAACTTTCTTAGATTGTACAGAGATTGGTTCCTTCTTTCTCAGGATTGTTCCCCTTACTTCTTCTAACCAAGTCTTCTTCTAACCCAGGGATATTGGGACCTGGCTTTCTTTAGATCATTCTAGAGGGGAGCTCTTTGCCTCATCCTCACATTCCCTTAGAGACCTCTTGTCCATTCCCTTCAAGGAGGGAATATGAGAGTGAACCCTTTGCGCTTCTCCCACTCTATCATTTCTTTCCAAGTGTTGGAGTAGTTAACTGGGTTTCTGGAAGGCTGACATCATGGGGCCATGTTTAAGGCCACTAGTATGGTGTGGGACTTCTGCTTATGTCCAGAGCAGGTGGGCCTATGCGCTTCCAGTTTCCACGTGGTCATCAGACGCAAGTCCTGCACTCTCTCCCTGCTCCGGCATCTCTACCTGCCCTTGGTCTGTGTGTTGGGATGGGTTCTCTAGACTCCATGTTCTTATTGACAAGTCTCAAGGACTAGACTGAGAAGGAAGTTAGAAGGTTGGAGTTGGGGAAAGAAGCCTCTATGTTAGTCCCAAGTCTAAGCTGTGTCCCCCTATCTAGCTTTATCAGAGAGCTCGGTCTTTGGGGGTGTTTGAGCATGTGTGTGGTTATTAATAAATCTGATGCCTTTACAACTCCTTACAGTCATGAATCCTGGGTAGATTGGCTCAATTGCTTAGACCCCAGGAAGAAGAGAGTGAGACTTAGGCCAGCACTCCAACTCCTCAAGATACACCCAGTAGTACATCATTGCATCTCCTCAGCTGCTCCAGCCTCCAACTAGGTGGGATCTTGTCCCTCCTTCCCTCTGCCCAGGCAGGCTTTGTATAAAAGCTTTGTTTTTGTTCCAAGAAGATGGCCTTGGTAATTCCTACCCCACTCTATTAAACTTGAGTTTTATTTATGGCCTAGGTTCTGAGCACCATGGTTGACTAGACAGGGATGGAAATAATGATTCCTGGAGAAGTGACTTCACCAGAGGCCTGTTGGGACAAAGGAAAGATCCTTGTACTCACTCTAAGAAGTAGAGTTTTTCATCTGAAGTTCCTGGTGCTGCCATGAGTAGCATGGGGCTGACCCTCTGGTGACTAAGCAATATAAATTCCACTTAAGAAAGAAGCAAAGGAAAAAGGTGCTGCTGCTGAAGGAGAGGGCTATGAGTCCTCCCAGTGGATTTTTCTTAGGGGCCCCACTCGAGGTACTACAGATACTGAAGGAAAGTGGCAATGGGGATTCCCAACAGCAGCAAAGGTACATTGCTGAGAGGTGCTCAGGTACATCGAAACCACTTGGTAGCCACCTCCCCTTGGCTTGGATACAGAAAATAGTAGCTTGAGAGATACTCTGCCTTTCCCAGAGGGGGACAAGTGGACCCCAGGGGCCAGAGGGACAAGGAACAGTTGGTGGGGCCGGGCTCTGGGATTCAGCGCTTACCGTCACCCCGCATGAGGTCTCTCCGTTTAGGGGAGTGTGGTTCAAGGCCAGCCCTATGTCGAGCAGATACTGGTGGGAAATGCAGTAGGACGGGAGGGCGTGTGGTCCAGTAAGAGTAAAAGCAAAGCTTCCTCTGAACGTAACTCTGCACGCTAAGGCGGGGGGAGGCGCAGGTGAGAGACACATGTATTTAAATTCTGTAAGGTCATAAGATCTGAAGTGAATGTCCTGGGAGAACAGTGTGAAATGGCTGTGGAGTCCAAACCAGGGCTATTTTTTATTAAATATTAATGCCACACATTTCTGCAGGGTTCACAGAACAGATGTTAGTCCTGACATTGTGGCGATTTAATTGACTAAGAATATTTCCTGTCATTTTTATCAATGTCTGGCTTTCCAATGTCTGCTAAATCTGAAAATATAAAACACAGGAAGAGATAATTAATACTCCGTTTCCATCCGTGGTTACCTGGATATTGCCCCCTAGAGAAGTCGGAGCCTTCTCCTGAGTATTTTTCTTGGAGGCAGAGACAGGCCGAGCTGACCTCGTCTCCCTGCAAATTGTTCCACGGGGCCTTTAGCTGGAGAACAGCCCACTCCGTAAGCGCGATTCTTGCTTTCCTGTTGGTTTTAAGAAAATAAGCAAATTCTAAAGAAGCTTTGCCTTTGTGGCAAAAACTCCGAAGGATTCTGTGACTTTTCCCTTTCTTTCTAAATCCTCCCCTACTCTCCCAAGTCCTTTCGCTCAACATCTCCCTAGATTGGAAACAACAGCCACAAAGGCTCTTTGACAGCCGAATCTTTGTGGAGGGACCTTTCCACGTAGAATCCAAGGGAGGGGATAGGACTTATTTTGAGCGAATTCACAGTGACCTAAAATGTGGCTTCTAGTGATTTAGCATCAGGAAATATTTGCTAAGTAGAGAGCTCAGGAAAGAACAATTCTAAAACGAGTCTTGGTCAGGTGCAGCTTATAATGGGCCTATTCATAGGGAAAAAAAAAAAAGTCCTTGGTCCCGTCCTCACAAAAATTACATTATTTACGTGGAAAAACTGTGGTCACACATTTGCCCTGCAAGGAAGGCCCTGTTGCTCTACGTTTATTAAACGATTCTGGCCGCCACGCTGAAGTTTCTGTTACAACCTCCAGGGAGAGCAGCTCATGGTAAGAGAGGGAGAAAGGAGAAGATGTGTTGTTCTCAGCCCAGGACGTTAAATCATTGCAGTAATGATTTTAGAGGAAATGAGGCAAAATTGGGCTAAATGAGAACCTGCTGGTGCGGCGTGGGAATTACCTCGAGCGGCTCGGGAAAGGCCCGAACACTGTGCCGTCTGTGCCCTCTGTGCAGGGGATTTGCAGGTGGGCCCACCTGTCTGCTTCCCAAAGCAGCCTGTGTGCTCGTTGTCCGGGCCCGGGAGCACGGGCCGTGGGCTGGGGGGCTCGGATCGCGAGCCGTGGAAGTGCCAGTCACCTTTCGAAGGTTGTTTTGAGGTTGCCAAAAGAAGTGACCCGGGTGTGACAGAGAGGCCAGGGTCCAGGCTGCTGACTGGTGTGACAGGAGAGGGGCTGAGGACCTGGGGACCCTGCTGGAGACTCACTGCGGCTGCTGTGTGTTGTCATTTTAGGGGCACGTGTGTCTGAGCCCGTAGGGCCACTCTCGGGGCTGGTCTTTGAGGGAAGGCTTGGCTTCTGAAGGGCCCTTGAGAAAATACCCATGAGCTTCCTTGGCCGTGACACCAATGAGTAGATGGGCCCACAGGATGAACCACAGTCTGGACGCCGAGGGCGAGGACCCACACCCAGTAAGGTCTGAGGCGGGTAGGGAGGCTGGGGGAGCCCCGGGCCTGGAGCTTCCTTGCACGGGGGGCCCCCAGGCGCATCCAGGGTGAAAGCACAGCAGCAGGGCATTCAGAAATTGGAAGCTCCACGAGAAAAGCTAACAAAAGGAGGCCGAGAAGGTCTGAGGCAGGTGTCGCCGTCCTTGCCAGGGCCTGCTCTGGGTGCGGCGTGTCGCCTCCCACCAGCCCCCCGGAGGGCTTGTGCCTTCCTCCGCCTGTGCTCTGGGCCCGAGTCTAGGCCCCACCGTTGTAAGGGGGGTTCTGACAGGAAGACGGAGGCCCTTCCTAAACACCGCCCGGCCCTGAGCGTCAGGCCCTGCCTTCGCTGCCGGATTTCCAGCCCCAGACTGAGCGAGCGGAGGGCCAGGCCTGGGTGGAAAGCGAGGGGATGTTGACAGCCACGCAACCAAGACACAGGAGGAGGCAGGTGGGTACCATTCGCCTAGGTTGCCTCCGTGTGCGTAAATCACGAGCTTTTAGTTCATTTAGGGGGAAAATCAGGCATTCCTGAAGCAGGCCCGGTTCCCCCCAGCTTGTTTAATGCGCCTTTTCATGGATTTTGCTTTCAAATCTGCATGAATTATTTTTCTTCTATTAAATATTAATGTGCCTTTCTAAGTAGAAAAAGGGGGCAAATTAGGTCTGGTACCCATCTTCCCTGCCACTATTTACTGCTGCGGCGGGATTGCAGCAAATGCCAGCTCCCAACACGTTATTAAATCAGGCCTGCACCGAGCCCAGATGTTACGCTGGAGCCGGCGCAGTAGATACAGGTTAAAACCAAGCAGCGGCAGGTGCCAGGTTCTCCCTGGTGGGGGCTTGTCCTCCCGCATCCCCCCGCCCCCCACCCCATCCTGCATGCCCACCTTGCCCTTTGGCAAATTCGCCATCAACTGGGCGCAGCTCGCTCTTCCTGGAGCAGTAATCGAGTGAGGGGGATTTATTTTTTTAAGCCTGTTATTCTTTCCCCAATGACTCTTTCTACTTGATTAGTTCAGGATCAATATGTCTGGTAGGCAGAGTGTGACGGGGAGGGTGATTTATCAGTGTCAGGGGTGGCTCTGGGCTTTGTTCATGTGGCTTTTCTCTTCACAGTGACTTCCCCCTCCTTACACCAACACACACACACACCCCCCGCCCCTGCTTTTCTCCTTGTCTAAATTCCACTCTTGTGCCCAGGATGAATTTGGCCTCCTGCTGAAGGCTGTCCTGTGATGTCTAGTTTGCGGCTCCAATGAAACTGTGATGTTTCAGATGGTGATGGTTACATGGCCTGGATTATGCCTCCCTGATAGTCTGGAAGCTCCCCGAGGGAAGGAACTGTACCCCCCAGAATAACGAAGTGGTGTAAGGAGCACAGGATTTGGGGTCAGAATCCCGAATCCTGCGTGGCCTTGGCAAATTACCCTCTCGGAGACTGTTCCCTTATCATCATCATCATCGCCGCCTTCATCATCATCATCATTTCCGACACTCGGATCAGGATCAGTGCTTCCCAGACTGTAACATGCACGTGGATTTCCTGGGATCAGGAGTGGGCCTGAGATCCTGGGTTTCTCACAGGCCCCCACGTCACGTCAACGATGCTTGTGTGCCTTCACCCTTGGAGAAGCCAGGTCTCAAAGTGAGTCACAAATGAGATGGTATATGTGAAAGTGTCTCGTAAACTCAAAGACCCCACATCGTTGCTTAACCCTTAAGTCATCCTTGTCTCTGATGTTTGCCCCCATTTCAAATCCACCAGCAAATCCCACCGGTGCTGCCACGGACGGCGGCCTCCGTGTACCATTGAGGATGCCCTCTATCGCTTCCAACCTCGGCTGAGCCACCTCCACATCTCTCACCTGGAGGCTATTGCAGTAGCTTCCTAATTGGTCCTCTTGCTTCTGTTTCTGTCCCTTCCCCGCCTTCTTCTGAATTCCTGTAGTGCTGTCTGCACCCAGCAGCCCGGTGATCCTTTTACAGTGTGAATCACGTCATAAAACTCTCCTCTTCCAAACTCTTAAGTGGCCTACAACAGCCTAATCAATATGGCCCTGACTGTAATTTGGAACAACCTTTCCCTCACTTCCTTGCCTCTTGCCCTTTTTCCCTCTGTCAGAACCTGACTTACTCTGTAATTTCATCCAGCCCGGTCCTCAGCTTCCCCGTCTGTAGTAGCGATCCCATCGTTGTCTACCCTCTGACCTGGCTTTATTGTTTTCCACGGCACCCAACTATCCAATGTTCTACTACATATGTACGTGTTTACCTGTGGGCTACTGACTCAGAATAAGCTCGTGGGGGCAGAGGGTGACCTGGCTTCTTTTGCACTGTATCTTCAGCATCTGGAGAGGTCTGTGGCACATAGTAGGCCTTTAAATATTAGCTGCACGAGAGGATAAATGACTTATTCTTGCTTAACTGAATTGCTGTGTATCCTGTGTCTGACAGAGGAAGCACGTCATAAGCAATTGCTGAGCTAGTCATTGTTTGTTTTATTTTTATTTTTAATTTTTTAAAGATTTTATTTATTTATTCATGAGAATGCACAGAGAGGAGAGAGAGAGAGGCAGAGACACAGGCAGAGGGAGAAGCAGGCTCCACGCAGGGAGCCCGATGCAGGACTCGATTCTGGGTCTCCAGGATCATACCCTGGGCTGCAGGCGGTGCTAAACCGCTGAGCCACCGGGGCTGCCCTGTTTGGGTTTTTAAATGGACAGTGCCTGGATGTCTGTTAGTGGGACGGTTGTTCACGTTTGCTGTGGGTCAACACACTAGCACAGGGTTGATCTGCATGACTGAAAAATGCAGACCTTTGAGCAGGAAGTAGATGCAAATGTCTGAGTTCTGAGAAGCAAAAATTGTGGGAGGTGAGATGAGTGACAGGTATCTTGGCCTCTCAGGGCAGCTTATCTTGCCTAATTGCTTCTTAGATAAAATGATGCTACATATACTAACCCCCCACCACCACCAAAAAAAAAAAAAAAAAAAAAAAAAAAAAAAAAAAAAAAAACCTAATCCACCCACCCAAACCAAACCAAACCAAACCACAACAGCAAAACTAAGTCCTGAAAGGAAAAGGACAAATTGAGGATCTGGGTTTCAGATAGAGTAAAAACGTTATATAAACGGGGGCACACAGGGGAGGCCTTCTCAAGTTGGCTAATGGAATCTCTCTTTACATCAGCTCATCTAAAATAGCACATTAATAAACTGAACCAAATGTGGTGCTACAGCTGGTTTTATTGGTCATTAACATTTACAGAACCATGTGAAGTCATGTTTTCCAATTTTGAGATTAAAAGATTTAGCTAGCCTAATTATTGGCCTCTAAATGGGGACTGCGTCGGAGCGCAGCCAGCAGAACTGCCTTGCCTTGGCCTTCCCAGATGCCTTTGCTTTCACGGTGCAGGTGAATTGAAAATAAATGCATTGATTGACCCTCGGCTGGATTGGGCCCTAAAGCAGGGCGGCTCCTGGCGGTGGCCTCTATGGCACCCTGGGCCTGGCCTGTCAGTGCATCGTCCACACTTACGGCTGCATTTTGGGTTCAGTCTACCTCGTACATACAAGCACATGGCGTCCACCCTAAAACCTGACTTGCTGCTCAGGTCCTGATTAGTTTTCTGTCCTCTGCTCAGCGAGACCAAGCCATTAATTGCGTGATTAAGTGTGATTACAGCCTCTACCTGAGATTTGTGGTAGAAACGAATGAACTCATCGTGAATAGTGCCCATCAGACCTCGTGTCCTGATTTTTGGTTCAACGAGTACCCCGGGCTTGAGACAAAGCCAGGGGAGGAGGGTAAGCAGGAGAGACGAGACGAGGTGAGGGGGCTACAGAAAGAAAACCAATCGGCATTTTTACTGAGCCTTCTCCCTTGCCGCCCCAGCCCCCGAGCCCCACTCTCCTGCCCTGCGCAGGACACTGAGGCAAGTGCTCTGAGGAAACCAGGACAGAAACATCTAGAAGCAGCCTCGGGCTCTGTTCTGGTGGTGGCTGTGTGCTGCTTGACCCCGTGCCAAGGACGGTGACTCTCTTGGTGAGAGTTTGCACTTAAGTCCCCGCAGGGCTGAACTGTTGATGTGGCCGACGGCGTGAGGGTCGTTGCTGTTGCTGCCTCCTGCCCACCCGGGACCACCTGCACGTGCCTCACCTGGGAAGCCCCCGTGGAGGCAGTTGACTAGACGGAAATCTAGCTACCAAGTTACGGTTCTTCCTTAGGCCAGGACGATAGTGTCTTCTGATTGCTGCAGCTTCCTTGGTTCTGTGCTCCCCAGGCGCGTTCTAGAGGATGCTTCTGGACTGATGGGGGGGACTTACTCTGCCCCGTGAGTACTTGGTTTTGATGAATGAGGCTGAGCAATCTGGGTTAGAGTTCTCTTTTAATTCGGACTCAAAGGTCAGGGCAGACTAGAGTAAGGGGTTCAGACCTGAGTGACACTGGGTTTGGCAAATGAGAGACTGGCCAAGTCTTTGGTCCTCTCTGGGCTGAGCTTCCTCATGTGCAAAATGAGGACAGTTGGCTCAGCAAATGGCCTCACGTTCTATACTTTAAGAGCCAGGGGTGGTCCTGAGTGTAGGAGTGGCCATGACCACCTCTGTGTGTCTCTGTGCAGTAAGAAATCTGGCAGCAGAAGGTGGATGGAAGGAGGGAGAGACTGAAGACAGGAAGAACATTCAAGGAATGCTTGCATAGTTCCAGACCACGGCTTTAATTTCCACTGCTTCTGGTTTTTTTCTCCCAGAGTCCCTGGACTCCAGACCAGTGCCCTCTTGACTACTGATCCTTGTTTTTTTTTTTTTCTATTTTTTTAAATAGGCTCCACGCCCAACGTGGAGCTCAATATGGGGCCCCAAGATCAAGACCTGAGCTGAAATCAAGAGTCAAACATTTAACCTTGGTGCCCCCACTGACCCTTGCTGTTGGTTAGAGGTTGAGTAGTGTCCTTCCCTACCTTCTCCGTTCCTTTCAAAATATATATATTGCAGTCCTAAATCCTCAGAATATGAGGCTGTACATTTCTGTCCTTCAAGCTGCTCAGTTTTTGGTGCTTTGTTACAGCAGCCCCAGCAAACGGATTCAGTATCTTTCTGCTCTTCTGGTTTCAGACCCTTGGCTTGCTGTGGCCACCAGCAATCATTAATTTCATTAACTTGATTTCTTCTCCATCTCCCCAAAAGTATTAGTCCTTCTATGGTAAAATTTAGCCTCTGCTTCCTAACTGGTTCTTTCTTGGGTCTATATTTGTATTTTGAGTGTAACTCTCCATTTAGTGTCTGCTATGTGTGACGTGGGTAGGTGTACACGGTAGGCCCACAAGTGGGCAGCTTTACCTGCCTCTGGGCTTTCCTGTTATGTCCATTCTATGCTGCCACCTATGGTCTCTTGGGATTTAAATCCCCCACCATGTTCTTAACTTCTCACTGACATTTGAAGCTGAATCAGAAGGCTTGTGACTTGAATTTCCTTTGGTTATTTTTCAGGTTTGTTTGCATATAATTACAGCGTTCTTGGTCTTGTTCCCAAGCCATCCCAAATGTATTTACTCCAAGGTATGGCTCTAAATTTGGAGACCAAGTTATAATCCAGTGCAACATGACTGAAATAATGTGACAACTCTCTGAACAGTATTAAATTCTCAAATGTCTAAGGTAAACACAAAAATATAAGAGGCCAAAGGGGCTATGTGATCTATTTAAAAAACAAAAACAAAAACAAAAAAACTAGTTTCCTTACAGTCAAATTCTCTCGTGGTATTCCAATATGAGCTTTCTCTTTAAAGTTCTTAGTTAATGTGGGCCCTGGAATTTTATCATGAGTACAAGATATGTTGCTTTGATCATTTCTGGCCAATCTTGTTTTACTAAAAGAAGTCAAAAGAGACACACACTTTGCCCTCAGTCGGCAGACACGCATTGACCTTGTGCTGGGTCCCACAAGCTCTCTGCTGGAAACGTAAACATGGTTTCTGTCCTAAGTGAGTTAGGGAGATAAGACACTCAGATTCCAAGTACTTAGACAACAATTAAATGCTAAATGGAATTGAACTGGCTTTGGTGCTGTAAGAACGTGATTTCATGGAGTGGTTGGGAGAGGTATCCTGCCTAGATAGCATGTAACTTTAGCATGTTGCTGAAAAGGTCAGGATATCCTGCTCTCCCTTTTACCTCAAAAATTTTCTCCTATCTGCCTGTCTTATTGGTTGTTTGATTACAAATCAGACTCCAAATAGGCAACACAAAATGGCCTAAGGTGGGAGCTGGTGGGAGAGGTGTTGCCCTTGACGCAGTAATGGGAAACTTACTCATTTGAAACTTAGGTGGACGACACTTAGAAATCATAAAAATAACAGTCTCCTATTAGTCCGGGCTGTCTCTTCAGATTCCATTTCCTATATTTACTTACCAAAATATCCATAATTTTCTAAAATACACATAAAACTTAAATGAGGCCACTGGGACTTCCTTTTCCATTTTCCTGGTGCGGGAGATGGGAGACATGTTCCTAGCTTGGAATTTGCACAGATGTGTTTCCAGTAAAGCACAATTAGACCTCATGTCTCCATTGTCCCCTTCCCATTAGCTGTGAGGCAGTGCAGATGAAGTGTGAGCTCACATGCAGGATAATAAAGCCATCACTTGCTTCTCCTCTCCTCACGTGGGAAGGCCTTCATTTAGTTTCCTTCACAAAAGTGTAGATTTAATTTGAAGTTAGGAGAAAGGAGGAAGGAAAAGCAACCTTCCAAAACGTGAGACAATAGTTCTCTCTAATAGGAACCACATTTCCCCTCTAAATTATGGTACCTGAGGGTCCCTGAGTGAGGGTTGGGAGGTGATGAAGGTAGGCTTTGGGAAGGTTTGGGGAAGCTGTGGTTGATACTTTGGTCCATCTGGGCTTACATCTCTTGGGTTTCGGGATTAATGGAATATATCTGACCAGAGTGAAATGTGAGAAACCCTTTAGAAGAGTAACTGTGGAAATAAATAGCAATGAAGGTTTATATGTCTAGACCAGAGGTCAGGACTCTTTTCAGTTTTCTGGGCCATTAAGGGGGTTAAATAAGGTCTGTGGGGACCATAGGTTCCGATGACAGGGCTAAAGTATAGATCATAGACGAAGGAATGAAGTAGATGGGCTGAAGGGAGGAGGTAAAGACTTAAGAAAGAAAAGGGGCTACGGGTAAAAAGTGTCCACAAGGGATTAAACTTAGTAGTTGTAACCAGCAATAACTTCTGACTCTACTTTATTTATTTATTTATTTATTTAGTTGGTTTTATTTATTTATTTATTTATTCATTTATTTTCTGCCTCTACTTTAGGTTCGATCATTATCCCTGGTTTTAAGCAGCATTCTCATAACTTTTTATATGATTTTGAAAGATGCTTGGATTTTCCTACAGTTTCATTCTCATGGGGTAAAGGGTAGATGATATAAATTACTGGTGGGAGGGGAATCAAAGATGATAGAACCTGGGGAACTCTCCTTCCAGGTGGAAACTCTCTCACAACATGGAGCCAAGGGTGATATAATAGTGACTGGCATAGAGACTAACAAATTAAATCTCCAAGATTGCCCCTCTCCTAACCCATTCTCTTTATTGCTCCCTTCTTCCTCAAACGGGGTAATATTTGCTGGTTATAGTGACACTGGAGGAAAAAAAATTGTTTCTGCCTTTCCAGCAATGACTGATCACCCAAAATATTGTTTGGAAATATTTGGAACATGTTGGACAATTAATCAAAGTAAGTTTCTTCCGAAGAGAAAGCAGAAAGATTTGGAGTGAGATTATTTGAGTAGGTTTGGAAAAAGCTATCCAAGAAAATGTCCTTTAATGCAGATTTTAGTTTTTATATAGTGGAAAGATTTCCATTTACAAGCAAAGTTTGGGAGATAGAGGTTTTTTTTGTTGTTGTTGTTGTTGTTTGTTTTTTTAAAGATTTTATTTATTTATTCATGAGACACAGAGAGAGAGAGGCAGAGACCCAGGCAGAGGGAGACACAGGCTCCCTGCAGGGAGCCTGCTGTGGGACTCGATCCCAGGATCCTGGGATCATGACCTGAGCCGAAGGCAGACGCTCAACCACTTAGCCACCCAGGTGCCCCAGGAGGTAGAGGTTTTTTGTTTGTTTTTTGTTCTTGTATGTCTGGTTCAAGTTTTTATTTTTGTAAGTCCAGAATCACTTCCTTTAACCATCTATCCTTCCACCCATCCATCCATCCATCTATCCATCCATCCATCCATCCATCCATCCATCCATCCATCCAATCTATCCATCCATAAGCAAACCTTTGTAGGGAGTCCGCTCCGTGCCAGGAACAGAGGTAGGCACTGCGGATAGAGAGATGAATGAGAAATCATTCCTGCCCTTGGGGAACTCACAGTCAAGTGGGGGAGAGATATAGACATTAATTATACCTGTGTGATGAATGCTCTAATAAAGTTCAGAGCAGGGTGCTCAGCTGCCCCACAGAGCTATAGGGCAGCCATCATCTATTTTACCTTCTAAAGGTCTCTGATTCCTCCGAGAGTAAACTCTGAGCCCTAAGTCTCAGGGGTGCTGGATTAGATGTAGCTTTAAAGTAATTCTTGCAGGTTGCAGCCGCCAGTGATTCAAAGACGGTGAAGAGAGACATGACTGTGAGACTAATTCCCAGGGCTCATGGATTCCTGAATTTATGTTTTCTCAGCTTTTTTCTTCCCTTGGGCATAAATGTGCTTTAATATGGTAATACTGCATTCCTGCTCCAGCTCGTCTCCAACCTGCCATTTAACTTGATTCCTTGGGAAGCCTCTGCTTGTCCAAAGGGTTTCACTAAAAATTGAAATGGGGGTAGAGACTGATTGTGTTCCATACCCCTCACTCCACTCAAGGCCAACCAAACAACAGCTGCCAAGGGCTCAGACCACGTTGATACCCTGCAACTTCTCGATCTTCTTTTTTGTCATGACTGATCCTAAGACCCTGGACCTTCCCAAGCCAGACTGCACTCAGGAGAAAGCCAGTGACAAGGAACACACAAGTCCCCAACAGAATGGTTTCAGGATGAAAACAAATATAGTCAAATACTCCTGTGGGATTTCATTTTGTTCTGCCTTGTTTTGCCTTATTTTTGCTACCAGAAACAAGAATAGGAAAAGGGAAATATGAAGTTGGAAAAACTTTTGTTGTTACTGAGGTTTGGATATTTCCGAAATCAGAGATTCGGAAAAGATGCTTTTACTCACCCCACCGAGAAACATTTTAATGATATTTGCTACTGAGGAGAAGCCCTTCAACAAAAGGAGAGGGAACATTCTAGATTCACATATCACCGTGAAGGTATGGCCTTAGAAAACAACTGAAAATCTTGGTGTAGAGAGAATGTTTTCTTTAGTAGTCTGATGCCCTCCCGAAATATAAATTTGAGATAGTTTGGGTTGTAGAAAAGTTGAGCTGCTTGGCAAACATTTCTGTGAATTATGTGGTTGAAGCATATTACTGAGCCTTTTGGTGACCCTGAAAATGTGATCTTTACCAGTTTAGGCAGGAAAAAATTATCAGGACCAGCTAAAAGGGAGAAAGATAGAACTAATATTTTTGAAGTCATAGAACCTAAATTTAAAGGCAAAACATTTTTTTTAAAGGATACTGCTTGCTTTATAAGCCATCATATTTGGGGCGTTAAGGTCCTGGCTTTTGGGAAAACAGGTTGAAATTTTCAAGTTTTGGCATTGGAGGGAGCAGATGTATGTAGAAATGTAAATCACACCCAGTCACTCAGTTGACTGGGGTGGGTGGATAGGACCTAGTGACCCTACACAATCTTATCCCTTACTGTATCATGTGAGTCCTGGGCCAGAGCCCATAGCAGCTTGGAGCAGCCTTTTGAGGGCCTGACTCAGGGCAGGGGCATAGGAAGTGACAAGTTGCCCAGTCAACAGTACCTGCATAAAGCTTGGAAACCCCCCTCAGGAAGGCACCACGTTGGTATAACACCGCCTATCCCACACTTGGCGAGCCCTTTTCCCAAGTGAGGATAGACCTCACCTGGACCATTGATCACTACTGACTCTGCCCATCTCCCTCCCCTACCTTCCCTTCCCTAAGTCCCAGCCCATGGTTGCTCCTGCCTTGCTTGGGCCTTCCCCCTCATGCGGATAGCTCCTGAGATTTTGCTGTTGTCGTTAATTAAATCTTGGAGCCATGGTAAGTATTGAAGGAAATCTGAGTACCTTACCCAACTGAAACCAGAGGAAGATGGTAGAGGGGAAGCCTCTGAGAGTCTAATTCTTGGAGTTCACATTTTAATTAAAGCACGAGTCCTTCTAATGACACGTGTCAATATTCCTGTTGTAGCAGGAACACGAGGAACATGTACTGACTGCATGTGAGAATGTTCATCTCCCATCTGACCCGCTCCATCTGGAATCTTGATCTGGATGTTATTTTCTGCATAAGCCCCACCCATGGCCCCATGCCTTTGCTCATGCCATTCCTTCTGCCTGTGGTGTCTTTCTTCTACTTCTCCATCTGGCAGGGGTCTCATCAAGTCCACTTCTGTATCACAGGTGTCTGTCAGAATGTTAGCATGTCACGGGTGTAAGAAGCCAATTCAGTGAATATTTGATTGAATGGAAGGGTTTGTGATATTTGCTATGGGAAATCATGGGCCACGAAGACACTAAATAATACACAATAAAAATCAAGTAATTCTGGAGCACCCAGGTGGCTCAATGGTTGAGTGTCTGTCTCCCTTCGACTCAGGGCGTGATCCAGGGGTCCTGGGATCGAGTTCCTCATCAAGCCCCCTGCATGGAGCCTGCTTCTCCCTCTGCCTGTGTCTCTGCCTCTCTGTGTCTCTCATGAGTAAATAAACAAAATCTAAGAAAAAAAAAGATCACGTATTTCCTTTTTAGAATTATTACTGCAAGACAAGTAGCATTTAGGAAAGCAGGAGGGAGGGAGTTACAGGTGGGAGAAACTGTAGGATCAAAGGCATAGAGATGGGGATGAGCATGGGTTTTAGGTAAAAGGGGGATGTGACTAATTAGGTTGAAAAAGGTATTGAAAGAAACACTAGGAGGTCATGTTTGGAGGGCCCATATTACTGAACCCCTTGAGGTCTAAAAGAGATGAAATAGGTCATGGGTAGTCATTGAAGTTTCTTAAGCAAGAAGTAACCTGATGCAACTGATTAGGGAGATACAACCTAAGGGAGAGGGTGGGTAGTAGCTGTGCTGGTAAAGGCTGGATTGTGGTGTAAAACAGGCTCTTGTGAGTCAGGGGCGGGGGCAGAGTTTATCCTGGTGGAATCTAAAAGGAAGAAATGCCAGACTTAGATGACTATAGAACAGCTGGGATTCTTTTTATTGACTGACTTGGCATTAAAAATATCTAAAAGTTTGGAGGTAATATGTTATAAATAAATATACTTAAATCCCCCAAATTTTCTTTTATGGTCAACCTGCAAGCCCTAATTTGTGAAGGGAGACAGGTTGTGAACAAAGGTAATTCTAGAGTCCTGGCCAGACTTTTCTCAACAGTTTGGGCACAGACCTTTCCTTTATCTAGTATGGAAAATATTAGATGGTTTTCTGCTGATTCTAGATGAAAAATGCTTCAAAATTTCCCTTCTGAATTTGTATCTACCAACAACATGTGCTATCTCATACCTTCTCTAACACTACATATTATTAAATATTTTAATCTTTTTGTCAGTGATGAGTAGAAATGAGTATTTTATTTTAATCTTTTTAAAATTTAATTTAAAAAATTTAAAAAGATTCTTTTTGAGAAAGAGAGAATGAGCAGGGGGAGGGGCAGAGGGAGAGGGAGAAACAGGTTCCCCACTGAGCAGGGAGCCCTTTTGCAGGGCTCAACCCCAGGACCCTGGGATCATGGCCTGAGCCAAAGGCACTTAATAGACTGAGCCATCCAGGCGCCTCTCTCTTACTCTAATCCCTTGCATTTTATTAATAAGCGGTATTGAACACCATCTATGTACAAATTAGCCATTCATATTCCTTTTTACCTGTATATCTACTATTGCCCTCTGCCTATTTTGATAAGGGGATCTTTTGCTCTTTTTATTCACTTTTAAGAGCTCTCTGTTTATTTTTAATTTTTTCATTTATTTAAAGATTTTATTTATTTGAGAGGGAGAAAGCAAGAGACAGAGCATGAACTGGCAGGCAGGGATGGAGGGGTGGGAGGGCAGGGGCACACAGAGAGAAAGAAGACTCCCTGCTGAGCAGGACCCTGGGATCCTGACCTGAGCTGAATGAAGGTGGATGCTTTCTGACTGAGCCATCCCAGGTTCTTTGTTTAATAACAAAATTAAGTTTTGTTCATCAAAGCTGATATCAAGAGCCTAAATTTTTATAGATTCTAAAATTTGTAGGGATTAGCAAACTATTCAATCTGTGAGTATTCTGGGTGTTTAGAAAAACTTACAAAATCTGCCCTTTTTAATCTTTAACTGGATTTTTTTGTGTTTTTGTTTTGTTTAGTTTCCATATTGTAGAGCGCTAATTTAGAAAAGTAAAAGTCCCAAAATGTACCCTCATCTTTTCAAATCTGTGTGTCTTTTTGATGACTCCACATCTCTAATCTACATGTAAAGTAAGGAGGTGTTTGAATGTAGTTCCATCAGGTGCTGCCGTGTTGGTTCTTGTACTCTGATCTCCTTAAGGGAATTTGACAACCCAACTGACCAGTATACCAGTTACGGGCTGAATTGTACCCCCCAAACTCATATATTGAAGGCCTAAATCTCAACATCTCAAAATGTGACTGTATTCGGAGATAAGGCCTTGAAAGAGGTAATTAAAGTAAGACGTAGTCATATGGGTACGCCCTAATCTGATTGGTGTCCTATTAGCAGAAGACGTCAGGATATAGACACACAAGGAGGAAACACCATATAAGACAAAGGGAGAGGACAACTTTCTGCAAGTCCAGGAGAGGCCTCAAAAGAAACGAACCCTAAGCACACTTTGACTAAGTCCAACCTCTTTGGACTTAGGATCTCCTGTGCACCTCGTGGAGAGTTTTCAGCCTCGGTTCCATGGAAGCGTAGAGGGCTCCACAGATGGGTTTTAGTAGTTCTGCAGACTTTTCATTTGACTTTTCCTTGTAGAATGCATTTTAACTATTTTAAAACACTGCAATAAAAATAACACGCATTCAGACGTGTTTTATTTCACATTTTAACATATCTAAAAACACCAGCATATTAAAATGTGCTGCTAGGTTAACTTATTTGGAACGAACATCAGAATAAAATCCCGCCATCTGGATGTACATACTTGATGAGAGATATTGATATTCTGCACTGGTCTGTCTGTCTGTCTCTCTTAGATTCTGACATAATTGCTCCACATCTCCACTGATAGAAAATTGCACAAGTGCGTTTGTGAACACAGTACATTTGCACCTGCTCCGTTAAGTGCCACATCGAGCTTATTTGCATTTGTTCCCCTCATGGCATAAGACTTGTCTGCGTACCCACAACTGACTCTCACATCTTGAAATCATCACTTTAGAGCCAGAATGAATGCTTCCTTTCTAACTTTATGATTAGAAATGCAAGAATTTATTAGGTGTTACTAACAATTCAACTTTGAAACAGATATTTCCTACTACTTTTCTCGCAAGCTTCTGGATAAATTTAGTTGAACAGAAACTCAAGCTGTAAGGCAAGTTGTCTTAAAAAAAATACAAAAACTATTGCCTCTTGCAACTATTTAGCCAGGTGAGTCAGTATTTTCTAAATATTGTGCAAATAAACCAAAATGAAATAATAAATTGGATGCTGAGGATAATAAATGATTGTGATGGTTCCAAATTTTCACATTCATCAAATCACAGTGGTCAATACGGTGTATATTGTGGCGTATTTGAACTCCTGAAATAAATATATTCTAGTGAATTTTTACTTTTATTTGTCTTAAACATTAGAGATTCCCTGTGAAATTTCTTTTTTACTAAGGGTGCTTTTGCTACAAGAAAAACCAGCAAGATTTCCTCTAGCTCTCAACATCCTCTAAACTTCCAAGGTGGATGTGAGAAGAGTTCTGGGAGGGGTGAGTCAGGGCAATGAAGGGTGGCCGATCACCAGTCTCTATGCTCATCCCGAGAGCTTCCTTTGACCTCCTTAACAGAATGACCGAGTGTCTGGGCACTACCCTCCTTCTGGGGAATTGCATCTGGTTGAGATTTCAGATGAAGCAATGAATGTTCCTGTGAAAACTCCCGGATATATGTAGGAAATTATCAAATATTGCTACAAAGATTTTTTTTAAATATTATTTTTATAGGGCATAGTGTAATTACTTTAAAACTTATTTCCTTGGTCAACTCCTCTCTGGAGCAATTCTTTCCCGGAGGCAGTATCTGATAGAGTGTGAGGGAGGAGTGGGGCCTGTACCTGGGGCTGGAGGTGGGTGGGTATGGGACGTGTGGGGAAGTGATAGGATCCTCTTGCAGCCGGCATAGTGCACGTGTGTGGTTGGAAATAGGGACCCTCGTTTGTTTCAGCCGCCGTCTTCAGAGATCTCCCTCACCAGGGTGTAGCATATTCCGAGGCCTCTCCTGGGTATGGGGTATTGTGGCCTGGCCATGACGCCTGGCTCTGGAAGTAGGTAGCCCCAGTGGTGCGTGTGCAGTGTGTAGAGAAAGAACAGGGAGGAGCTAAGGTTGCACATGCACCTGCCTTTTCCAGTGACTCCTCGCCCTTAAGATAAGAAATAAGGCTTAGGTTTTGAATGATAGAGGGGAGTAGCTTCCAGGCATTGCCCTGGGACTATATTCACCCACTGAGATGACTGATTTTAGGGCTGAGT
This sequence comes from Vulpes vulpes, assembly GCF_048418805.1. Lineage (NCBI taxonomy): Eukaryota > Metazoa > Chordata > Mammalia > Carnivora > Canidae > Vulpes > Vulpes vulpes. The sequence continues at coordinate 95,477,549 of NC_132795.1, read as the reverse complement.
GTTTTGGCTGGAGGACTAGTTGGTGGAAATGATGCTCTCCTGATTCTGACCTTGGCTATTGTATTAGTTAGGATAAATGTTCACCTACCTAAAATAGATATTCTAAACAGAAGTGGCTTCCGTAAGACAGGCTTTATTTTTCTTTCATCTAATAGCTGGGAAGCAGGAGGACCAGGGCTCTGTTTCACAAGATTGTCCAAAGACCTAGCTCCTTTTTTTTTTTTTCCCTCCATCTTTAGGGTGTTGCCTTTATACGAATGATCTTAAATGGTTCCTCTACATCCATGATCCCGGTAACTGGATGGAGGTGAGAGGGTAGGGGGTTGCTCATCATTTAAGACCACAGCCTGGAAGTGAATGTATCACTTCCATTCACATTCTTTTGTCTAGAGTTTGGTTTCATGGACATGTAGAGCTGCAAGGGAGAGAGACTGAACATGTGGTCTTTCTTCTATGTCATGTGCCCAGATATAATAGTCGGATCCATTATTTTGAAAAATAATGGATGAATGAATATTGGGGTATGACTAGCCGACTCTGCTAGGGTGTTTAATGAAGTTTGAACCACCATGCTGCCAGTTCGAGTCCTGCAAATGCATCTCCATCACAGAAGCAAATGGCCAAGGCTGGAGGTGGAGTGTCCAGGAGGGAAACCTGGCAGCCCCTGGTCTAATGGTACTAATTGATACGCCATTATTAGTATCTGTTTTTCTTGGAGACAGGCAAATCTCCATTTGCCTATTTGGACCCATTCTTCATCTTCTTCACCCAGTGTGGTTCTCTGGGAGGCTACCATTTATGAATGATTCAGTGGACTCCTTGGCCTCTGGATTGAGAGTTGGCCAATGGCAGGCACAGGCAGGAGACTGGATGGCAGTAGAGTGAGTTGCTTTTATGACTTCCCTACTCCCTCCTAAGTGGCTCCCGGTAGGCGTGGCTACATCCCTGTATGAAGGTCCCAGCTCCTATTGGGCTACTCTGTCATAGCTGCGGCTCTTTTTAGATCCCAGACCACCCCCCCCCCCCGCCCCCACCCCCACCGCCCCATCTCCTTCAAGTCTGGAGCTGGTAACTGCTTCCCCCTGCTGTTGGCCTTAGGTGCTTCCCTCTTCTGTTTTCCCTTCACCTGCCTGCACTTTTGAAAATAGCCCCTTTATGAAATTCTCTTCGTTTGCATTCGCTTCGTTTCATCGCTTTCTTGGTAAATTCCTGACTGATGTGAATCTGGTTTAGGGTGTGGTCAGGCAAGCCGAACAAAGGAGAAAGGAATGTAGTATTTGTGAGTGTGGGAAACGGAGGGATAACAAGCTGAGTGAAGAGAGAAATGAGGGCACGAGCAGGGAAGATAGACTGAAAAAGTAGAAGAATCTGTTGTTGGGAAATCCCTTATCGATCAAGGAACTTAGGGAGTTGGGGTACTAGGATGAGTGAGTGAGAAATTGGGGGCTATCCTCAGAGAGGAGAGGGCGTAAAATAGAAAATTTGTCATTGATCAGTTGTTGATAATAACAATATCCAGGTCATCAGTTCTTAGTCTTGGCCCTTTAATCAAAATTGGTGGGCGGGGGGGTGGGGTGGGGTGGGGGGGGGCTTGTAAAAACTCCTGATGACCGGCTTCCCCTCCAGAGATTCAGGCTGTAATTAGTCTGGCGTGGGACCTGGGAATTGTAATTTTGAAAAATTATTTCAGATGATTCAGATGTTTGGCCAGTGTTGAGAGTCAGTAGTCTAGGGTGTGAGCATGGGGGTGGCTGCTGAGGTGGACAGGGGGAAAGTGATCCTTGGCAGCCAGAGGCCAAGGAACGGAGAGGGCAGAGGCTTGGAAGAATCAGCTATGTCGAAGTCACTAAACATGGCAGCAGGGCTCAGGGTTCATGGAGAGAGTACAGTGAGTCAGAGGTGAAAACTGGGAGGTTGGTAGGGCTTGAAGAACTTGGGAGTTTAGTCACCCTCCGCCGACTTTCTGGTCCTCCCCTCTCCTCTTAGCACAAGGTCAATGTCCAGGGGTCAGGTCGCCTCTAGGTAGACTTCTCTTTGGCCTACCCCCTCTCTCAACCCATCCCCATCTTAGGTTTTCATTATTTGCTCTTGGAGTTACCTTTTCCCACTGCTGATGTTTGGGGAACCACAGACTCAGGGCCTCTGCAATGTCTTACCCGGATCTGATTTTCTTGAGAGTTGACTCAATTCCTTGTTCCTTTCCAACCCACCCACAACCTTCTTCCTCTACTCATTAAAAAAAAAAAAAAAAAAAAAAAAAATCACTTTCCTCTGCCCGACTCCCTCATGGTTTCCATAGGGGGTTGATTATTGCCAAAGGCCCAGTCCTACCTACCTCCTACCACCCAGGAACAAGCTTGTGTATTATTGAGAGGGGGGCTTCCCAGACAGTGACACACATGGTGGGGGCAGTCAGGTACACAAAATCATTCAATCCTCTTTATTTCCAGGTGAGTTCATGTAATGCTATGCAGCTGGTAGAGAAAACAGGCCATTTTAAGCTGGAAGTTTCATCCTCTCTTTTGTTTTCTTCTTGCGTGCCGTTGTGGGGCCGTTTAAATCAAATTCTTCTTTATAGCTGAGCGCAGACCCCGCACATTTCTGGTTTTGCTCTTTCTGAAGATAATTTCTGCTGTTTAATGAGATCTGGGAATGAAGTCAGGCATGAGCAGGAGAAAGGTCACAGTGTGTGCTCAAAGGTATATTAACTACTGTTGGAGCTGACATCGGTCTCCTTCCAAGAGGACAAAATTAAGCAGCAAATAGTAAATACATTCAATGGCACTTTATTGCAAGGAGGACCATTTACAATGAAATAAGAATATGAGAATGGTTTCAACGAGAAAATGGGAGCGCTTACAAATAGAACACATCTTACCGGTTAGAGTGGGAATGTGATTCCAGTCAAGGTTAATGGGGAAACGGTTAATGAAGGGTACAGATTCCAAAGCTGCATGATGCCATATTGTATCTCACAGAGGTAATTAATACTAGAGACTCTGGCTAAATGGACACATTATACGCAGCAGACAACTTGAAATTCCACACACCATATAGAGAGGCTCCTCCGGATGCTTTATGACTCACCCTGTTCCTGACAGTGGGACTTTAGAGCCGGCGTTTTCCAGCCCTTTCCCTCCCGGAGTCAGTGTGGTACCCGGACAGAACAGCAGACGGGGACAGGAGCGGGGTCCAGCTCAACTCAGTTGCTGGGAGGTGCCGGGTCACCTTGGGCGAACCTTCCTGCTTGTCCTGGGCTCAGTTTCCTCACCTGTAAAACGAGGCCGTGGGCTAGAGGGATCTGTAAAGTGGTTTCCAGTTTTGAATCTGAGACTTCTTTTTCCTGCACTTCATTGTCATCCCGTCGTTATCACTTACCTACTTCATCATTGCGTAAGGATGGATGCAGCTGGGTTGAAGGTCGCAAATAGAAACACAGGCGTGGATTTACCTGCGTTACCTGCTTGTGGCCCTTGTGTGTACGCAGGCGTCCACTTACCACGTCTTTGAAATGATATAACCTTGGAGATTCGTGTCAAAAAACTTTCTATTTCTACCATCAGTGTTCATGGTTTTTAATCCCTCTCACATTTTTCCCCCCAAAGGTAAGCCAACGGGAGTAAGGTTACCTATAGAATTAATGCCTGGGATTAAGGTGAATGTGGGTGAAAGAGCCCCTTAGCCTGCTGGTTGCAGGATTATCTGTCTCTAAGAAGCACCTTCTTTTCTCTCCTTTTCTTGCTCTGAACACCCGAGGCGGGAGAATGAGGCCAAGGATCTGTAGCAGCAGGTGAGGGAAGGAATGGGGATCACATTACATCCTTCACAGTTAGCTGTCTCCTTTGGCTGTCTGGAATCTTCCCTGTTTGCCTAGCTGAGTAGAGGGGCTTAAAAGTAGGGCATTTGCACACACTGAGTTTTCATCCCAGTGATCATCGTATTGACAGGCATTGCTCCAGCTGAACCGTTTTCTCTGTGTTCAGGCCTGTTGGTAGGTGGCATCCCGAGGGCAGATTCCATTCTTATCCCAGCCCCAGAACGCGCCCATGGCTGCTTTTTAAAATCCCCAGGTGCACCTTGTTTATTTCTCCCTTCTCCCCGTCCCTGAACCCCAATATTGTCTTTACTTTTGCTCCTCGAGGAAAAGAAGCGAAAGCAAAGCAAACAAAAAGCAACGTCCCTGGGTTCCCTGGCTACAGAGACTATCCACGCTTCCTTTAGAGGAGTCAAGAAACACCCCCTGTTATCCTGAATGAAGTAGCTTACAAGGCCCACCAAATCCCAAATTTAGGGGGGAAAGGGGCCGAAAGAGTGCAGCTTTACGCACTAAATCTCCAGGTTCCACGCTTCTCCACAGACAATGGGAAGGGAGATCGTGGAGGGTTGGGGAGCCCAGAGCCAAGCTACCCTGTGACACTGACAGCTGCAGATTTGCGCCTATTGATTGTGGTGGAGGAGCGCATGTTCCATCAACCTTTAATTGAGCCGATTCCCGAAGAGAACAGGGTCAGCGTTTGCTGCGGGGCTGCGTCTACATAGCCACGGCTGAATTCTGGTTGGCGCCTCTTTAACAGACCCTCATTTGGAAGCTTTTTCACATTCTGTGGGTTCTAGAACATGGGTCCTTGGCTGAGAGGGTTCATCAGAATCACCTGGGGAGGGGGGAGGTGGTGATTCCCCCCAGAAGATGGTGCCTCATCTCCTTTGTCTCTGATTCGGTTCGGGCAGGAGGTTGAGTAATTGTATTTTTAATAAGATCTTTAAAAAAAAAAAAAGACAATTCTAATGAGCACTCAGAAAATTCTGGAAGATCCCATAGCAAATTGAGAGACAAAGTTAACAAGTTAAGGAGACAAAAAAAAAATAAATAAATAAAAAGCTGAAATTGTGAAATAATCCTATCACATCTTGCTGTGTGGGAGGCAGCATGATTGCAGGGACACGAAGAGAGACACAGTAGCACCCGCTCTGTGTGATTCTTGAGCGGAAGGGCCTTGCCCTTTCTCGTTTTCGTTGCTCCGTGGCTTGCTTCATCTCAAGGAACAACTGGGCTTTCTTGGAGGGCTCCCTCATTTCGTGCAGCTCTCCCTCAGACTCCCCCGCCACCACCGAGGACCTGGTGGTGAATCCGGCGTCCACTGCAAGAGTCCATGGGACTTCATGACATGACACCGGATGATGGCGGGTGACCTCCTCCCATTGCTATGTTGGGTGTATGCTCAGACAGTTCTGATTTTGATTTCCTGGTAATTGCTTCCTCATGGACTCAGCCTTTAAAAAAAGTATATTTTATTTTTTAGTTTTTCAAAAATGTCCTGGTCCCACACAGATGCCTCCAACCGATCCCTTCTTGCCATTCTCGGCCTCCCTCAAAGCCCAGCTTGTTCCTTAATGAATCCGCCGCACGCTGAGCTGTGGCCAAGGAAAATCAAGAGGCCGTTCCATCAAAACATCCGTGATGGAAAAGCTTGTGTTCCCCTCGTGTCCCCCCCTGACCCGGAGGGTCTGCGTGGGGGTCAGGGGAGGCCCTTTGCACCCCCACCCCGGGCTGCTGTTAAACCGTCCTCATGGTGGTGACTCTGCTGTGTTTACATTCCTGGGCTGCTTTGCCTTTGAAGCTGCTCCTTATTGGTGGGTTGGTGGGGCCTGGTGGCTCCTATACATTTGAAAGCTGCATTCCCCAGAGTTCGCCCCAGCGATGGAGACCTGCACTTTGTCTTTTAAGCAGATAAAAAGAGAGGTCAGTCAGAAGTAATTCCCCTACTCCTCGTATAAACAATTTAACTGCTGCAGCAACATACTTGCTTGGAATTACTCCCTCAGATTCAATTCCCTTTTCCTGCTCCACTTGTAAAAATGGTTAGTGTCCTCTATAAACTGCCGCTCACCAAGGTGCAGGGCTTGCTGTGCGGTTGTAGAATAAATGTTAATCTAATACAGGTTACTAGGTCAAATGCAATCACAGGCTTGTGGGAAAAGCTTAATACTGTTCTGCTTCTTCTAACACAGTAAACCTGGATATTATATGATAGGTTAAACACCAGTGAACCATGGCAAGAATTTTCTTGAAAGTAGGATTTAGTACAAAGGAAACTACATTGAAATGGTGACCTAGGATTGACTTTGCTCTCCAAGAGAGCATTCTGAGATGCCGGAGTGCACTGTGAAAATGGACTCCTTAAAAATGTGATGTTCTAGAATTCCTTGCTCGGGGGATGAATGCCAGTTGGAGCAGCTGCGACACATCTAAGGGTTTCATATGTTCTCAACTATGACTTCAGTTCCCCCTCATTCCCCAAAAATTCATGAGTGCAGATACACACACACACACACACACACACAAGCTTTCCTTATGAGAGGTTAATGTGGCACTGGATGGCCTTTCGAATTTGGATCCCAAATTGAACATCAAGTGAACACGGCATCAGGGGTGCCGAGCATATGGGAGCCAACTGCCTTGAGAGGACTCCGTGCAGATCTCGGTGGTGGACTCCACACTGTTGTATGTGGATATGTTAGTGCTGTTAAGTGTTCTCAGCCTGTATTTGTGATCAGATGCCAGAGCCGAGATGTACATATGCCAGCAGATGTATAATAAACGCTTAAGTAAATGAACATCAGGTTCCAGGGGAGCTTTGGAGTCTGTTTGGCAGGACCACTTAGGGCGTCCTGCATGGCGACAGGACTAGGCCAGCACGCACTTATCAAAGCCTTATGGGGTCTTCGGGGAGGATGTGCCCAAACTCTCATCACGACGGTAGTGGCAGCACAGGGTCCACCTCCTCCTCCTCGCTTCCCACCGAAACCCCATCCAATAAGCAATCACGGCCAGGAAAGCAGCCCCGACGCACAGGCTGGAACCCATCTCTCCTCCCCATAGCAGCTGAGAATGCTGCTTTGTGTCTTCTTTTGGCTCTTAAGAAAAGTTCTAACCAGGCTCCAGGAATTGGGATTTGTTGAAAAGCATATTTGTGTGTCTGCAAATGTGACGTAGCTCTCAAGCGATTAAGCTAGATCACTTAGCGTGTTGGCAGAGTTACTGTGTGCACGTCTCATAAAGGGCCTCTTGCTGCCTGGGTGTGCATGCACAATAACTGAACGAATCAGGTGATACGTCCCTGGATGGTCATGAAGCTCTAAGGAAAATCCCCACAGGTACGTGAGCGACCCTTAGGAATGGGCATAGGCTGGATGCAGACTTTGGTGAAATGCATTTTTTTTTAATTCTGTAAAACAAATTCAAGTTTTTAGGAAACCAACCCAGCGAACTGGACTTCATTCCTCACATCAGTGGTTGGCAGGAACGGATGAGACCTTATATGGTTAGTTTTTGTCCTCGCCGGCCAGCCCATCCCAACCGCCACTCCTCGGTGCTCCCCCTTCTGTGCTGTGAGCACATGGCCGGACGCTGGACTCAGAAAAGCTGGCTGGAGGGAGGCAGCCCAATGGACTCTCATTCAGATAGTTTCCCTGCAGCCAGCATTAAAGCTAGTTTCTTCGACAGAAACGGGGACCCCAGGGACTTCCATTGATTGGGAAATGTCAAATACATGATTCATAGATGACTTAAAATGCCCTGGGCCCCTTTTCTCTCTTTAACTGCAGACCCAATGGTCAGGTTTCTCTGCCTCTTTAGTACTCCATTTTCTCCCAAGTTTTTCTTTGAAAAGGTGTAAAGGGGAAAATGTACCTCTCTCCCCAGCCTCTGCGACTGGACTGAGCATCAAATGTTGGCGGGGGCTATGCTCTTTCATGCCTTCTCTCGGAGTTGGATGCGCACGAAGAGTATTGGAGATACACATAACCATTCAAACTGGTGGAAGCCAATCTGGCAAGTTTTCAGGTAATGGCTTGCTCAGGGTGGAAGTGCTGAAGGATGAGATATCTCGTTCTTGACAAGTTCAGAATGGAGACTTGCCCTCTATAAAGATGTCTGTTCCGTGAGGAAACATGGCGTTAGGGGTCGGACAACCTCTTGCTTCTTCGTAGCTGCATGACCTGAGACTACCTAGCGCCTTGTGCCTTAGTTTCTCCAGCTACAAAATGGGAGCGCTACCATCCGACTTTCCCTTTACACTGTTATGACAAGCAGGTCCTTGAGCCTGCGGGCCTGCGTGCAGCAGTGGGTCGTCACCTTTCTTGTTTCCCTGCATTTTCTATCAGTCTTGAAGGCCTTGACTTGGTCTCTTGTTTGGAGCATTTTGCTCCTACCCTTTGGACTTAATTTTTATCCTTTGGTTTTCCTGATTTTTCCCAGGGACACCTTTGCCCTCCCTCCTGCCACACTCTCTATCAGATAGTTGGCTTGGAGGGGTGATCCAGATATCACCGCATAGGGCTTTGGAGGTTAAATGGTGTGTGAAACCCCCAACAGAGGGTAATAGATAATTCTTTCTCTCGTTCCTTTCCCTTTCCCAAGAAACAATTACCAGATGAAAGCAATTTGGGACATTGCTTACAATCTCTGAGTCTGTAGATAATGGGAATAATAATGTCCGTTCCACCGGGTTAGGGGGAGAGTCAAGTGAGATAATGGAGGTAGGAAGTCCAAATCTTGTCATCTTCCACCAAAAACAATTCAAGGCCCCCCAGACGACCCCAGGGATAGGATTTGAGAATCGGAACCATCCAAGTGGTGAAGAATATTTGCTATCAGGTGCAACTTACCCAGTAGACACAGTACGTACAGATTGTAGGGCTCACGGTGCTTTTGAAGACCCACCCCGCCAAATATCTTAATTTATTTCCAAGCCAGAAGAAAAAAATGTCAGCTTTTAACATGTAATATTAACAAATGCATTTTAATAACAACACAGTTGTAAAATATAATCTTTAATACTTTCTGTTTACCTAGGAAGGTAAAAGTGCCCCTAAGGCCCACAAAGGTCATATACATGCTTCACGACTGCCTTCAGAGTCTCCAGGGCTAACGCACATGTCACCATTTTGACAGAACTTCCTGTCTTTTTTTTCATACAGTAGGAAGGAAGTTCCCTACACATGAGCAAAAACACTCAAAACTGGTGATTTCTAAGTGAAGGCAACCCGTGACGGTCAGCGAAACGAAAATGTTTCTCCTCCCTCCCAGGGTGGCAATTGTAGGTAAGGAGGCCCGGCCTCTGAATGGGGAAAAGTCTGTTAACTGCTTCTATTTGTCCTCGGTTTCCTGTAGCCAGAGAACTGATGTGGGATTTATTTGCCATCGGGTCTAAAAAGTCCTGCGATTGGGAAAAGTATGAGAGGTTCTTATCGAAGGGAAATCCAGGACTTACCATGCATTGACTCCTTGGCCACACAGCTTCCAGGGGACAGGAATACAGATGTAGCCCCCACTAAGTAAGAGGGGAGAAAACCAGACGTTCCCTCACTGAAATGACTTCCCTGAGCGTAGAGATCAAAGCAGGGCTCACGGTCAGGGAGTCGGAATATGTTCCTTAAACCTTCAAATTACTGCAAATGAGGTTTAAGCCTCCATCCTTACTCCATGCCCTTCCCGCCTCGTCTTAAACCCTCTGGAGAGGAGATTTCCCTGCAGACAATTCCATGCCATCTCCAAGAGGAGAGCTACTGTGTGGAAGGCCGTTCCGGCTAAGCGCGACGGGCTCTAATTTCATCACAACGTTATGAAACTGATCAGTTCCTTTGTATAACAATCTTAAAAGGGCCCCGTGGACTCTTTAAGCCAAAAAAAGGGCTTTTGAAAGCAGTTCAGGAAATTGCCGTCGTGGAAGCGATTTCCACATGTGTCTCTCAATATTGCAGTCTCTCCCTTTAGGTGCCGATCTTTCCTAGCCTGTAATAAGAAATGAAAGAACAGCTTATTTTCCTTTCAAAAAGAGGCACAATTAAAAAAAAAAAAAGTCCCCAGGAATCTTGTATGTGGGAATGACACGTAGGTCATTAGCTTCCTTTCCTTGGCTCTCAGGCTGATGTGTTTTCTCGATTTGCTACGCGTGTTCCGTTCCATCGACGGCAGGAGGGATTACTTGCGTGTGGCTGAAGCAGAGTGTGGATTTTAGGCAGAGCATGTGATCCTAAGAATGCGGAAAGGTGGTATGAATTTGCATCTTCTTAAGAGGAACCCTGTCTAAAAACACTGAGGCCATTTTAATCTAATAAAATAAGAAGGGAAGGGATGGAAATTCCATCCGAAGACTTCACATAACCTTTTCATTTCATCCGAGTAAAGAATTACAAAATCATCTGTCTGGCTGTTAAATGCCTTCAAGGGAGGTTTTTTGTTGTTGTTGTTGTTTTGTTTTTGTTTTTTTGTTTTTTTTGAATTGTAGTGCACGCTAAGGTGGGAAGGTTAATACCGTGGTTTGGAGACAAGGGGAACAGCTTCTGTTCTTGGGGGATGAGTCATGCCCTTCTTCCTGAAGAATTTCAGAAGTGAGAGTTGAAGTTACCTGTGGGGCAGAGAGGCCAGTGCTCCGGGAGGGCCCATGTCGTCAGTGAGGACACCCCACACACGTCCTGCAGGGCACCCAAGCTCTGTTGATGCCCTGCCATGGAGCACAGTGGGGCTCCTCCTAGCAGGGTCACCGATTATTTATTGGAAACTGACTTGTGGCTCATTTCATGGTGTTCCTTAAGCTTCCACTTTTACACTCATGTGAGTGTTAGGCTTGGTCTTTTTCTTTCTTCTCTCACTTTGCCACTGGACCGTGCAACCCACATGGATTCAGATTTCTTGGAACAGGTTTTCTGTTGATTCGTGCTCATGCTTTGTCCTCAATTCTGTGTTCACGTGTCAAAGCCTTAGGGTGACATACACAACGGATAGGCAAACTGTACCAATACCCTTCTGGCAAGTTATCTGAGAAAGTCAGGACAATTGTTTGAAGAGAGCATTTATTTGAAGTTGGTTCCATATTAGTTGAATTTCACAAATACTTTTGAGCTGAGTGAGGGTCTATGACAGGTGCCATAAGGAACAGAAAGAAGAAGAAGATACGGTTTCGTCCCTCAAGGACTTTGCAATCCAGGATGGAAGAACTCTAATACCAGGAGATACTCACTGTCCTGTCGTGTAGACTGTGGATCCCTGCAGGAAGTGTGAGTGAGTAGGGAATGGGTGTTGGGCTTGAAGGCTGAGAAGAGTTCTACTACATGGAGGGGGTAAGGGGTGAGGGCACCTGGGGCAGAAGGAATAGGAATAAAGAAGCATGGATGAGTGAACCAGCACGGTGTGTGTGCGTGTATGTGATGCGTGTGTGTAGGAGGAAGTACAGGGTAACACAGGCCTCGTGTGCTGGATGCCGCCCGAGATACAAAGACAAGTCAGGCTCCACGACCTCCCAATCTAAAGGCCTAGTGAGGAAGACAGGCATGTGCATAAATAACTTTAATATGAAACAGGCTGCAAGGGATGCCGGGAGACAGGCATGCGCCATGCTCCGAGTGCCTCTCAGAGAGAGATTTGGGGGGGGGGGGGGAAGAGTTTAATAGGACATAGCAGGATTAGATCCAGGGAGTAAGACAGTTAGAAAAGTCAGAGATGACTTCTGCATTTCAAAGACCCGTACCTCTGAACGAGGGAATAACCGACACAACACATTTTGCTCCTTGTGCAGACGCAATTTATAATTTCTTTCTCTAATTCCAGGTAAACCCATACTTGAGTTTTAGGCACAGGGTGGTGTATTGAGTTATCTGAAGTTCTCATGAATGCATATAAAAACTGAAGTCTGCCAGAAAAAGGATGACAATCTACTCCTTGACTGGCCTTAAACCCTACCTGCAAATAGGCGCCTCCTAACGTAAGTGCTGTGCGACACCTGTGAAGGGTAAATATACATTTACCAAGTAAGTGAAGGGGGTGGAGGTGATGTGCTGAATTTAAAATCCAGAGGAGTGATCCACCTGAGGCCCTGATATTTGGGAAAGCCTCACAAATGTTTTTTTTTTTTTTTTTTTCCTTCCAGTTACTGTTGGAATGGTGGGCTGTGGATATGGAAGGGAATGATCTATATGGCAGCTTGGGATAAGCTATAGCTCTGAGGGGTGGGGGAAATGTACGTAATATGCATAATGTCTCGGGAAGAACGGAAGGACTGAGTTTGAGACAGATGGCTGAGGGCTATCGTTTACGGAGCATTTACTGGTTTGTCAGAGTGGCTCGAGGCACCTTATGCTAGTAACTCACTTAAAAGATCATGTTAACCTTACGCAGTAGATTTTATTATTATATTTGTTTCGCAAATGGATAAACTGAGGCATTAAGATTAAATAACTTACCAAGACACAAAACGCTAAGTGGGTGGTACCCAGAGCCTTTGCATGTAATCCCTTTGTCAAAATAAGTCTCGATAGCAGAAGGCAAGAGAAGAGAGGTATTTGACCTCAGGGTGTTCCTGTATAAAAGCATATTTTGTTTTGATTTGAGGAAAAGAAATATGTTAGGCCTTGTTCAATTTCCTAGGGGAAAAAGGATGAATCATAATTTTAGGATTCTCAAGCACCGTGATCAATTCGTCACTCATAATAACTTCTCATATTTTGGATGAGGAGCCTGAGACCGAGAATCGATTAAATTTATCTCACGCGTTCTGGAGATGGAGAACATACCCAGCACTCTGCTGCCTAATAAGATAGAGCACCAGCTTGTTGACATCAGCACCCATGGGTGGGCAAGGTCCACGAAGTAAGGATCAAACTCCTTAGCACAGGGCCCTGGCCCTGGAAGAGAGCCTCGCAGCAAAAGGGAGAGAGTCTACTGGACGTTCTCAGAAGCAGAGTAGACGTCCAGGGGGCTTCTGGCCTAAGTTTCAAATGAAGTGTTCACATTCCCTGAAGGTGCCCTGATGGGCTGTTCAGTCTCGGCCACCAGCAGACCAGGATTGGCTCGCCCTTCTCTCCCCATAAACGTACTCCTAATAAATTCTCAGATTAAAAATGTAGAGTCTGTGTTGGCTGGCAACTTGCTTTTCTGATCAAATCCAGTCCACGTTGCCGTCCATTTGATGGTTGGTTGAAGCCCTTATCAGGTCCGTCTGCAAGTGTATGAGGTGGGTTTGCACAGTGGTGAGGGGCCCGGCAGTTAACCTTGCATGGGCTTCAAGTTCAAACCCCACAATGACTTGCATGTTGTAGGACCTTGGGCAGGATTCAATACCTCCATTAAGTCTCAATTTTCTCAAGTTTAAATGAGTGAAATAATAATCCCTGTGTCATAGGATTCTGGGGAGGATTAAATGAGCCCGGACAGATAAAGGGCTTAGCACTCGCCTGGCTCATAATGAAAATTAAATATGTCTTAGCTAATTACAGCAAACAAAATAAATTCATTATAAACTTGTGTATGTTCATTGTTGAAAATATAAATTGCAGTAAGATATGATGGAGTCCGTGGTAATTATAGTAAGATATGTAAGAGTGCCCGAGTTTTTATTGCAAAGAGAAAACTTTCTTTTCCAGATTGAGTTTCCGAACTCAGAGTCCCTCTCAGGAGGGCAGACAACCAGTAAAAAACGGTCATTTTTAGAAAACTTTCGTGGAGACTACTGTGTTGTTCAAAATCAGTCTTGTGGAGACTCCTGAGAAAAATCTCTTCCAGAATTTAGAGTTCGGAAAGGACTTTCTCCCTCTGATGTCTTTCTTATGTTGGAAAAGGAAAGCCGCTCACTCACAGCCCTGCTCATTTTGCTTTGACGGTCAATACCTTGGTGCTGAGTTTTGTGTTCAGTTGTAGAAGGGTAGGTTAGCATGGATTTGCTTTTATTTTTCTTTTATCTTACTATTTATTTAAAGATTTTTCAGTTTTATGACGTTGGTGTCTTATGTTTTAAGCTCTTCTTTTTTTAAAAATTTTTTTTATTTATTTATGATAGTCACAGAGAGAGAGAGAGAGAGAGGCAGAGACACAGGCAGAGGGAGAAGCAGGCTCCACGCACTGGGAGCCCGATGTGGGATTCGATCCCGGATCTCCAGGATCGCGCCCTGGGCCAAAGGCAGGCGCCAAACCGCTGCGCCACCCAGGGATCCCCGTTTAAAGCTTCTTCAAGACTCTTCTCTATGTTGGAGGAGAGGAATGTAAGAGCATAAAATAATGTCACTGTGGGTGGTTTTTCTTGTCCTCGCCCCCTATGCCCGGTTCTACACACCTGTTTTTTTTTTTTTTTGACCCAAAGTCCAATCAGAATGGCAAAGTTGATTTTTATTTTTATGTAAACACTTATTATATGTCATAGTGGAATGGGCTATGAAAGCCCTACTCCCACAGGCCATTTAATCTCAGCGGGGAAGTGGTCTTGCGAAGGACTAGAGGTGAAGACTGTTTTGTAGACTGACCAGGTGGGGACATAACTTGCTAATGAACCAAAGGGCTTAATAATCACAAAATAAGGCCAAACAACCAAACAAAAACAAGAGCTAACATTCATAGCATATTTTTAAAGGCCCCCTCACATACCCTGGCTCATTTATTTGTCCTATCAACCCTGCAAAGTCGGAAGCATTATGTTCAGCTCCATTTTCTGTAAGAAAACTAAGCCTCAGATATGGTAAGAGGCGCCCCGGGTCTCACAGGGAGTAACAGATCTTAATTCAAAATCCCGGGTCCTGCTCACTCATCCAAGCTGCCTCCCCCAGGCCTAACCTCACGAGCGCAGCAGGCAAGGCTGTCTCTAGACCTCTGGCCCCGTGTCCAAAGGTTTGTTCGGTAGAAGACAGGAAATAGCTAAGGGTTTCTAAGTAAGCAAAGTTGTCTCTCAGGTCTATGCCATCAGGAAGTTTTTCTTTTTCTTGCCTAAATCTAGGATGATCCTTAAAATCCATCTCCTCACAGTTGGGGAAGGTGTTTGGCAAAAGACCTTTGTGTAGCAGCCGTTAGCCCAGCCCACCCGTGTTGGAAGAGAGTCACATTTGCCCAAATCGGCTGCATTTCTGGATGCGCCACACGACGAGGAGGTCGGTCTCTAGAGCCACAGGACCACAGCTGTGAATGTGGCATCTATAGTAAGACAGATTGTGAATCGTGATGGTTTTTTTTCATGTCTGAACCCAGCAAAATAGAAAGTGACCAGCATGAGCAAGACTGGGTGCAGGGGGAAGAATCCCCCAGGCGAGGGGCGACTTCTCGGAGGCCAAGGACAGCCTCTAGGCAGAGGTTCCTCACACACTTGTTGAGGAGGGATGGGTGGCTAGACCCGACGTGGACTGGTTTTACCCGTATGTCAGTTGTGTCTTACGTGTTGAGTGGACTGTTGGGGGCGCGTGGTGCATCCCAGCATGTGCGTTCGGTCCTTCCCGACCCTTCCTTTTGTTATCCTGAGAGCAGTGCATTGTAAGAGCTGGCCAGGCATCGCTCTGGGGAAGGCCCTGAGCAGGGTGGACCCCATCGCCGTTTGCCTTCACCACCCTGGTCAGTGCAGTGGGCTGACAGGTCCCCAGCTCTCCTCATAGTCTGTGCCCGCTTCCACGTGGGCGTCATTCCTCCCCGTCGAGCAGGCCCTGTTGTCCTGGTGGTACCACTTGAAGGTTGTTCACCACGGCTTCTTCTGGAGACTGTCTTTCCTCTTCGTACCCTGGCCTGCCACGTGGACGCTAGCATGTCTTATGCTCTCTCTCCTTAGCAACTCCTAAATTTCCAGAATTTGAGATTCTAAGCTCTCCTTTGACAGTTGGTCTCATTTTCCAAATAGGTGGGTGGGAGTCTCAGTGAGCCACGTAGGTTGGAACGGGCGTGCCTTTCTGGAAAACTCAACATTTTGTTGTGTTGGCTCCAGGCCCACCTCTCCCCATAACCACATTCTTTTCTTTGTAGCGTCCGAGAGAACAAAAGTCCTATCAGGAGTAAAGAAACCACCTGAACCATGCTTTTTATATTTCCAGAAATAGTTCATGGGGCCACTGAAAGACGTTGATGCTATCTTTTTAATATTCTGAGAAATAATCCTATTAAACAAAAAACAAGGGGAACTGTTATGCCCACAAAGTGGAATTACCCAAAGCCGCCTGGCAGGGGTCGAGTTACTTTTCAAAACCCTCCCTGTGTGCTGCTTCTATCGCTCCATCTAGGGCTTGGTGAATGAGCAATAATTTGTGGATTCTGCTCATCTCTCTTTGCGAACTTTGTTCTGTGGAATTAGATACAACTTTGACAAATTAGAAAGAGCCCCCCGCGCCCGCTGTCCCCGGGCCAGCACAGTCCGCCGATTGTGCGCCCGGCGTCGGAGGGGCAGCCCGGCGGGCCCTGAGCGGCAGCCCGGCCACCACAGCACCCTTTTTAATAAGCAGGTCTGTCAGCACTGGGTTCTGTGGATCTTCCAACCTCCCCTTAATCCTTAGGATGCACAGACTCTCTGCTCTGCTCCGCCTGTGGCAGAAGGCCCCATGCAGGGGAAGAAATCTCTTCTTTGTTTATGGCCTATGAGGCACCACAATTAACCTCTGAGATGAACTGTAAGTGAGTGAGGATCCCGGGAGCCCGGGGTAGGGATTAACACATGGGTGAGGGAGCGAGCATGTACACACATGGGCCCTGGGCCCGCGTGTGCGCATCCCTCCTCCACCCGCACCAGAGCCCAAGTGTCTTTCTGCTCCTGTTCGCTCGTCTTTTCTCCATAAAGGTTGATTCTGGGATAGATAGAACTGATGAGTGGCGTTTCTGATTTTTCCCCCCTAATCTTCCATTTCAACTCTTGGAGAAAGGACAGGGTATAAAGTATCAACCTATTGAATGATGCCCGGTAGGTAGATGGAGGAAAAACTTACCCTTCGCTAAGGACACAGGATCATCCTTTCCCGGTGGAGTCCTTTGGCCCGGGAGAAGTACACCGTGTCCTGGTGTAGACCACGAACCACGAATGGTTGACGAAGATGAGGGAAAGTGTCTTTTCACTGGTTCGCATGTCAGTGTGTTCACACTTAATAGTGCCAGGTGGACAACTGTGCTTCTCCAAGATACAGAGAATATCGGCTGGTAAATACTACTCTCCTGTGGGTCCCCCCCTCCCCCAACACACAAACTATGTAATTAGACAAATGAGAGATCTTCTTCGAATTCATTTCCAACTGACTATGTTTAACCTGCAGCTTGGTCAATGGGACCTGCTTAAACATTTTTTAGGAGTTGACACGGACCACATCGGAAACGACAGTTATGAACAAAATTTGTGCTGAGGAGAGAGCAGAAGCCAACCCTCTCAATATAGATGTTCTCCCTGGTCCCTGGAAGCTTCTCAATGGTGGGACAAGATGAGTCAAGTGTTAGATTATTTGACCTGTAGAAAGCCCAGCGGTGGACTTCAGATGTCTGCTATATGCTGCTGGCAGTACAGGGACCACCCATTCTGCTATGAACTCTCCATTTTTGGTGGAAACTTAACTTTCTAAATCCAGCTCAGTAATCACGAGGAATCGCCACCACCATGGTGACCAAATGCAGGTTCCCTCCTCAAGACTCCTGTCCCCATTTCTTGAAGTTGCTGAAATATCTGGGACTTAATGGGGGTAGTGATTCATTCTGGCCACAGTTCGCTTGGAAACAGCTTCTTCATATTTGGTTGGATTCTGTGGAATTTGACCACTTTCATAATTTTGTTGCCTTTCATCAAACAAGATTATTTTCTGCTGGTTTCAGCTCTACCCTCTCTTTTTTAATAAACAGAACAAAATAAGGTGACATGTCAGCACGGCGATATTTTATTTTTCACTCAACAGTAGCAATGACCATAACAATTAAATAGAAGAGAAAAGGGACTTTGTTGTAGGTGCACACAGTTGGGGTTATGCAAAATGGAGCGATAACCAGGTCAGTGCCCGGGAGCCCAGGATAGAACGACCGGTGTTTCAGGGGGATGGAAAGAGCATGTGTGTTGGGATTCCCAGTTTCCCCATTATCATCATCTTGGGCCAGGTACTTAACGTGTGCTGCGTTGGTTTTGGCTGAGGAAAGTGCTTGGAGGAAGCAGTTTTTTAAGTTTACTTGATATCTCTGGGAGGTAATAAAGATCTCTATTTACAAATAATGCACTTTCCGTGAAGTGCCTTTGTGTGGGCATTGCACACCCTAGCAAAACGATAGGCTCTTTGTTTTGCCTTGGTGGGAAGAGCAACAGCTACGTCTGCAGGCTCCTGGGCTGCAGCCAGACTTTTTACTTTCTGGGCTTGTGACACGGTTCAAGTCACTTAACCTCTCTGTTCCGCTGTATTCTGATTTCTGGAATGGATTTAATAACGATGTAAAGATCACGGAGGGACCAGCAGGGGAAAGGGCTGCATTTTACTTCCTAGCTGCCTTGTATCTATCCCTCAAGATGTTGTCAGGTGTCCCCTCCTCAGCAGAACCTTCCTGGGCCTTTGGGAGGCTGGGGGACCCCCTGCCCACCTTGGTGAGACGCTTACACACCACGTGGAATCTTGAGTGTACTCTTCTAGCCCACCACTTGCTGTTGCCCCTGGAGGGTAGGAACAATGATTCTCATCTTGTAGTGAATGAAGCCCAGCCCAGCCCAGCATTTGGTCCACAGCAAATGCCATAAAGGCAGTCTAATGATGGACAAACTCAACTCTATCCTTAAAAAAGGTGCTCAAGGGGACACTAGATTGGCTAAATGTCCGCACCTATCAGTTCCTCATGGTAATGTACGTCGAAGCAAATCTTTAAAAATTTAAGTCAATTTTTTCCCAAAATTTTTCCAATTTTTTTTTCATTACAACAGAATTTCTTAAATGTCCACCGAATTTAAGAAAACTAAGGATAAAATGACTTTATTGGAAAAAAAAATTGGAGTGCCATCTGTCTTTCCAGCATTCTCCTATGAAATAAGAGCGATAGTGCCTAGGCCGTGACTGAGTGCTGGGAGAAGGTAAGGCTCCGTTAAAGCCTTGGATGATATAATCACACCGGTTGTGCCCGGTATTCCTGTGTGACCTATACAACAGTGCATGTTTTTCTCTGTATAAGGTGAATGAGCAAACACACGAGGAGGCTCTGGTTGGTGTGTCCGTCTAGCAGAACAATAAAAGATATATTTTGGGTTTTCCAGGAGTGAGGATGAATCTGTAAAACTCCACTGATTTCTCTCCACACACATGACCACTTTGATAATGCTCATCTGAGGAAAAGATGGCATGTTTTTTCTCTCCTGTCTGCTCCTATCTTCCTTCCCCTCACATCCGGTATTTTATAATAAAATTCCCAACAGATACGGGCTGTTCAGCAGTCACTAGCAATACATTGATTAATTATGTGTGCCAGACTTTCAGTATATAATTAAGCTAAACAAAACTGCATTAAAGTAATATGAATAATTTGACTTCAGGCCACAAAAACAAGGAAACTGAGTGAAAGCAGAATCTCTGACCTCATTCACTTTAGCATATTGTAGGAGACAAAAATGTAATCAGAGTTATAAATCATATGGCTGCCACAATATGATGATGCAGGAAGGAAGTTGTTCTGACCTTTGTTTGGAAGAATTTCAAAGGTAGAAATTAAAGTGGACATTTTGTTCGCTTCACGAAATTCTTCAACCAGGAAATGTAATGAACAAAGATGCCTTTTCCTTATTTAAGTGGGTAATGCCTATTTTTGTGGTTACTTTTTAAAAATGTTATTTTATTGCCTTTTGTTCGATATGGCATTGATGTGACGCATTTACATCACCTTAAAACTATCGTGTGTCAATACGCTCTCAGTGTCTCTAAAACCAAAATTCAGAGACTGAGATATATTATATCTAAAAAATGGGATGACTCCTTAATTACCTTCTTCCCCCTGATTATAAAAGTGATGTTTATTCATCGTGGACAGATTTGGAAAATGCGGAAAAAGTATAGAAAGAAAGAAAACAAAATCAATTCATAGTTCTACTAGGTTGAGAAACTTGAGGCAACCACAGTTAACAGAGGTTTCCTTCCAGTTTGTAGTGTGTGTGAGGACGTACAGAGTCTACGGTCATCGTGTTGTATATGTACTTTGGAACCTGCTTCTTTCACTTCATAATATTCAACGAACATTTTTCCATTTTGTAAATATTCTATAGAAATCAGATTTTCAATTGTTTGATGGAATCCTGTCGCATGGATAAATGAAACTTTCTTTAACAAGGTTAATATTTTCAACAATCCAATTTTTTTTTAAATTACTATTTTAAAAGAACAAAATACTTGGATGAGCAGCTCCATGCCTAACTCCGTATGTACAGCTCTGATTGTTGCTTTCCATTAAATTCCAAAAAGGTTTCCTTCAGTAATGGATATGAGCATATTTAAGCTTTGTTCCATTACATCCAAGATTCATCCAGAAAGGCTGAGTCCCTTGTATCCTCAGCTCTAATGAAAGAACCACACATGACCACCCCGAAAGAGGATTTTCTGCTTCTTATTTTTTTTTAAGAGGATGTTCTTAAAAGAGTATGCCCATAGGAACCTGGGGCATTGGGAACGTGAAATCATAAGATGCAAGGGTCTGAAAATCCCTCCTTATGTTCCTCTATGCACGAACAGCAACAGCAAAAAGAAAGAGGGAAAAGGCTTGTGAAAAATCGAAAAAGCCAGCAGAATGTCAAGTATTTCTCTTATTAGAACCCATCTGTGAGGTGTGGCACCCGACCTAGAGTGAATATACAATCCATCTATCATTGGCTTCCCAGGAAGGCGTGCAGGTTGCAGAGATGGGAATCAACCAAGTGAAAACTGAGAAGAATCAAAGCACAGAGGACTACGTATCCACCCACCCAGCGAACGAATATCTTCACTGATAATAGACTTTATTCCAAATGGCACCCATTCTCTTTTCTGAGTACTGCTGACCCACGGACTTGGCACCTAGCAACTATGCTTGTGCCCTTGCCATGGCTGATTAGCCTGGCTGGCTCGAACTAGGTTGGCTAGAGATATTCCTAAAGATAGCAAGTTGGTCTCTTATACAGGTTGGTGATCCTTTGGTTGCGAGGACTAGAAAATGGGGCTCCTACCATCTTAAATATAAAGATTTTTTTTTTTTCTAATTTCTGTCCTCAAATGGTTCTAGGAGAGATTTAGGCTACAGGAATGATTTGATCAAGGACTCAAATGATGTCAGCAGGATCCAAGTCTTGGCTTCCTTCCTCTCAGTTGTCCTGCCCCTTCAAGCTGGCTTTCCTCCTGGTTGTAAAGGTGGCTAGAGCAGTCCCAGGCTCACATTCTCACTCAGGTGGGCCCCAGGGAGAAGAATGAATTTGTGTCCTAGCTTTCTAGACAAATCTGAGGGTCCCCTTTAGCTGGACCTATTTAGGCCTTGGGCCTTTCCCCGAGCCAACTGTTGGCCAGGATAATGAAATCCCCTGACTGACTGAGCCAACTTGAGTTTCGTTCTAGAGCTAGTGGTGACGTCCATCCCTCAAACACTGCCAGGGAACTGGGATGCTGTTAGGAAGGAGGAAATACATCCCCCAGAGGAAATCAACACACATGCAGAAGCATCTGCCGTGCGGTTGGGAATCTAACTTACACAGTTGGATGCGATGGGGGTAGGGGGGTGATTCTACCCAATGGATTGGGCGGTAGGAAAGAGGGAAGAAGAAAGCAGGTGGGACCGAGAAACAGGAAGGGGATGAGGAGAGGATGCTGATGGATTATTGTAATTATTCTAATTAGAATTCTAACTATTGTTACTAGTCCTTTCCTGTGGTTTAGTTCTATTCCCGTCCTCTGTTCCTTGAGACATTCCCGTGTCTTTCTAATAAATCCCCCTTTCGCTGCAGCTGTTTTGAGTTGTTACTTACAACCACATTTGCACCAATAATAGCTTCTAGAACATACCCAACCTACTACCGAGGATTGCCCGCCTTTACTGCTTCCTTTGCCTCAGAGGTGAGCCTTCCATTTGGTAGTTCCGGCCCTTCTTTTAAAGGTATTTTGGATTCAACGTGGAAACCAGGAATAGGGAGCAATAAGAGTTGACCATGAACCTGAAACAGGCTGACAACAGTTCATCGGGCCCATTTGATATGGGCATAGGGAAGACATTTGACTCCCATTTACTTAGCAGATGTTTATCAGTTCCCTCAACAGGAATGTTGCAAAAATCTTCAAAGGAGCCTTTCTTTGCCTCCCCCTCCCCACACCTTGGATGCGATGTTCAGTGAAATATGTTGACTTTTTTTTTTTCTTTGCAAAACCCATAAAAATGTCCTGGTTGACATGCAATGTTGTGACAAGCCCTAGTAGATTGTGTCAATCATGTTGCTTTATGTTACATTAAGTGACATATTGTAATGTGATTGATACAACATGGGATGACACATCATAATGTAAAATATCATCTGGAAAATGTAGAAAAACAACAGAAGACTTGAAGCCACTTTTACTTTCTAATTCTTTGAGTAGGATAGAGGAAAAGATCTCCTTCCTCCGCAGAGTTACCTGGGAAAGAATCAGGTCTTCTGGGGGGTTTCCATGGTGCTCTTTCCCCTTGTGATTAAGAGGCGATAGTGGAAAATATTTGCATTCCTTGGGGACTGATAAATTCTGAGTTTGAACGGAATGTCTGTAAGTCTTTCTGGAGCTCTTTAGTAGCCATGTCGGTTCTGCACGTTAGTATCGCCTGTATAGCTTTTTAGATCAGAAGGATCTCACCTTCCGCTACCCTGTTAATAGTCTCCTCTTTAAAATCTCCCAGTTTTTTTCTCTCTTGTTTTACAAAGACTGGGGGAAAAAATTGGCTTTTTGGATTTCACTGTGAGGTCGATGAGGGTTTTATAGTGTAGTATCTTTTAAGTTTTTTGCTGTATCTCCAGAGCCTTACGCAGTGTCTGGCACGTAGTGACACTTAATACGTGTTTGTTGGATGACTTACTGAAGACCCTTCATCTTTAATTACGCTTAGTTGCATTTATTGAGTAGCATTTAGTCAAATAATAGTAAAACTCCATGAATTGGTGTCCTCCTAGGGATTCTGTAGCAAAGTACCTCTAACCTGGTGGCTTACACTAACAGAAATTTATTCTCTCACAGTTCTGGAGGACGGAAGTCTGAAATGAAGGTGTCAGTAGACCCTTTTTCCAAATAAGGTTACACTTACAGGTTCTTGGTGGACATCTCTTTTGGGGGAGCCACCATTCAACCTGGAATATACCAATTAACAAAAAGAATGAGGCGGGATTATGTGGTGGAATTGACATTTTGTGGCTATTTCATTTGATGGTTACGTGAAATATCTTTGTTTTACTCTATGTTTAAAACCTTTCATTTCGTTCCATGTCTCAGTAGTTGCGGTGTTACAAAGATGATGTATTTCTTTAATCACAGATACCTTTATATCACGGAGTTCCCAATCTAAATACGAATTTGCATTATTAATTGAAGATGTGGAGAATTGAAAAAGCTGCAATGAGTGTGTTGACCTCAATACGGACTCTTAAAGTCCTTTAAGAACAAGCCAACTAGTCACACCTCCTCCCCGGATGTGCTGCGAGATGTACGTGATTTGGCTTCTGAATGTGAGCAGAATATTAGGAGAGATTCCAGCTCGTTAAGGATTCTGAATAAGTAGGCCCAGCAGAGTTTCCTTAAACATGAATTCCATCCCCGTTACCTGCCCTTGTGCCCGTATCCACCTGAAGACAGAGTTCAGAGAGGTGAGGAAAGAATGTTTGGGGTGACCGGGGAAGATCTTTGCGAGAGAGGTGATGTGATAAGGGGACAGGCCATTGATGGGAGGGGTGTAGCCTCACAGTTCTGCCTCAGAGCCACCACGCGCTCACTTCCGGAGGGCTCTTGTCCTCAAAGTAATGTGGGCCGGGCCCTTAGAGCCAAGCAAGCTCCTCTGAGTCATGGAGACGAGGATGCTGCTGGTCGTCTTCCTAACAGCAGGGCAGCATCACCATAGACTTATATTAACTTTTCCTGTCTTTGTTCAATATCTTGTGGCTGCATAGAGTAATTTAATAAATCAAAATAGTCTCTTTCAATTTTCATTGTGGCTACATTGGTGTTCTTTTGAATGGAGCTCAATTATTGGGATGGCATATATTACCTCGGATCATTTTACGGCTCAATCAATACACACATCTTCATAATAAATATTGATGTTTTTTGGATGCCGATGCTGGTGTCGCCCACATTCCGCATGGCTGTTAGGATTCAGGCAGCTCTGGGTGATTAATATTTTTATTTGATTCTTCCATTGAACTCTGTCACTCACATCTGCATTGTGGCCCTTCCAGAAGGGAAGAGAAATTCCAAAGCAAACAAAATCGTCCAGAAATCTATTACACTAAAAACACTTCATGACTAGTCTGAGAATTGAAATTTGCCGTGGAACCGCCCTGCTATCAAATAAACACACTCAGCTCAGTAGAGGATAGGAGTAGCCCAGCTGCTACACGTTTTTGTAAATGATCAGCCAAAAAGAAACAGAATGTCTTCCTCGTAGGTTTAGAAAAGGGAAAATCTTAGCTCATCTAAATCCTCAAACAAATACCGAAGGCCTCCACCTAGGGAAGCAAAGATATACCTGGTGAGTGTCTCCTGAAGGGACAATGAAATCTGAATATCTGATATCCCAAGGATCATGATCACAACATTTACTAAATAAGGTTCTTTTTTTTTTTTTAAGATTTTATTTATTTATTCATGAGCGACGAGAGAGAGAGAGAGAGAGAGAGAGAGAGAGAGAGAGAGAAGCAGAGGAGAAGCAGGCTCCATGCACGGGGAGCCCGACGTGGGATTCGATCCCGGGTCTCCAGGATCATGCCCTGGGCTGAAGGCAGGCGCCAAACTGCTGAGCCACCCAGGGATCCCCTAAATAAGTTCTTATACAACCTTATATTCGATCATATTCTTACGGTCAGATATAATCCACGATTTATTTTAAACTTCAGTACATAGTGAATTAATTGTTGAGTAAAGGGTAACACGTTTGAGTTTCTAAACCTATTTTGGTCTCCAAAAGTGAGAATTCAACCACAGTCTACAGTATCTCCAGTGAAGGCATTGGGTCCCTCCTACATTTTCACAAATGAACAGTGACTAGACTGCCAGTCCCTGCTCCCTCCCAAGGAAGTCGCAAGATCTCTGGTATTTGTATTATATTATATTATATTATATTATATTATTTTATTTTATTTTATTTATTTATTTATTTATTTATTTATTTATTTATTTATTTAATAAATTAATTTTTATTGGTGTTCAATTTACCAACATACAGAATAACACCCAGTGCTCATCCCGTCAAGTGTATTTTAAGCATGATGCATGCACTGTATCTACCCATTGAAAAGCAAACATTTAGGAAACCCCCCCCCCCAACCTTTCTTTTGGTTAACTCTTTGGGATCCAGATCCTTGACAAAGTCATCTTAATGTAAGAGAAAGATCAGAGATAAATAACCAGTTTTGAATTAGGGCCTGAGGCTAAATTGCGTGACAGGAAGGATTTTGTTCCTTTGTGTCGCATGATGGAGGGTTATTCCCAAATACAGGCGTGCCCTTTCGTTGTGCTTTTTGAGTGTCTACTGTGTGCCCTCAGAGAAATATTTTCTAAATGTTTGCAAGACGTCTTCCCCAGTCAGTTTGTATGAGGCACTGTCCCGATGATTTTATTTTGCTTTTGTAATTTAAGCTGCATTTCAGGGTTGATTTATTACCTGCACGAATCCCTTTGCCAGGGGTCATAAAAGGAAAAGGCAAGCCCTTCCCACATTTGGCAGTTTCGGAAGAGTGTTGCCTTCAAACTTTGAAATGTGTCCGAGCTTGGAGCCCTCTCTCCCCTATTTCTGTGCAATTGATTTCAAACCTCTCCGAGACCTGGATTCTTAAGAACATTTTATGTTGTAATGTTTCCCACTTGTTTTAATTTTTCTTGCTCCCAAGACTGTAAAGCAATGCTGCTCAGAGTGAGAAAATGTGAGCAAAACGAGAACTCCGAGTATAACTTTAAGACACCCTTTGCTGCTTTACTTCTGTTTGTGTGTTTGTACTGGTAATTTGATGACCTAGAGCACTGAATGAGGAAAGTGAAGAATGATCAAAATATGAAGGAGTGTGCCCTGCACATTCAGACCTTATCAGTTCCAGGATCGCTTCTCTGTTTGAAGAAAATTACATTGCATCTGTCAATAGACTTAATAACTCAGTGCCTGCTATTTGATAATGGATAATAACACAAATTCAGGAAGCTAGACCATATGCCATTCCAGTCTTCTATTCTCTTATTCACCTTAATTTTCTAGATGAGTGAAATTATCTAGTCCTGGCCTGAAGATGGCATAGGGAGAAAGAGAGCCTGCAGGAATCCAGCCGTCTCTGATGTGAGCCCCGTGCAGGTCAGGGCGGCCGGGTTATGTCTGCGACCCTGGTATCTAATTGAAATGGGCAGAGTTTGGAAAATTATGAACCTGGACAATGCAAGTGATTAGTGGATGGAAAATAATAAAGGGCAGATGTGGAACAGCTGAGGGAACTGGCCGGTGGGAAACAGTGAGGCTGCAGAGACCGAGGAGTCAGCAGCTTCGGATTTTTCCACCTCTGAGTATGAACCCTGAAGGGTAGGGACTAACTGGCGGAGATGCTCTGGGGACACGGTTTCCTGGACGTAAAGGTTTTCTCAAGGACCCTTCATGCCCTTTGATCCAGGATACCTTTCTACTTACAGACCCATCTGTCTACTCTCAAATAATATGGTCATTGTACCACTGGGCGGGGTGATGATCTTGGCTATCAGTATCGCGGGAGCTCATTTCAGTGACTTAAGCAAGGAGGTGCTTCTTGTTTTCGGATATCAGGAAGACCAGATGTAGGCCGCTTCTGGTGTAGACGTAAGTGTTCAGTGATGTTGTCAGGAGCTCAAACCCTTTCCATCTTTCTGCTATGCCCACCGTCCCGGAGTGCTTGTCTTCATGTTTGTTCCTGGTAGTTACTGGGGGGCTACTGTGTCTGTCTCCTCCTGTACAGGACAGGAAGGGAGGGACTGAGCCATCAGCACCTGCCCCTTCACATCAGGAGAAGCAAAGATGCCCCCAGAGGCTCTTTTATGTTCATCTCATTAGCCAGAACCACGTCGCATCACCATCTTGAACTTCCGAGAAAGCTGGGCACGATGAGTTATTTCACTTGGGGCTGATGGGTTGTTCCTGAACACAGTTTTGTAAATAAGCAAGGACGAAAGAACGCATCCCGGGCAGGCAATGGGCAAGGGACGCCACAACCACCTACCTAAGGTTTATTGTGGAAGGAGAGCAAGTGTCAGGCGGTGCTATTTCATGTAATCACAGGGGAGGATGGGCCAAGAACTGCCAAAATAGTGGGGGTCATCTGGACTCCGGCATAGTCTGTCTTTCCATGCTCCTTTTAATACTAATGGGTTGGATATTTCTAGAATTCGTATCAAATCAAGCAAAACTACCAGGATACACTATGGAGAGCTGACTCAGCAGAAACAGGAAACTGAATTTATACTTTTTCTTTCTTTTTCTTTTTTTTTTTTTTTTTGAATTTATACTTTCAACCTGGTTCTTGGCTGGAAATACCCCCTAGATTTCTATAAGGCCATAGTCTAAACTGAGCTCCTCTCTCTCTCTCTCTTTTTCTTCAGACTTACTGACTTTTATATTTATTTATTTATTTATTTATTTATTTATTTATTTATTTATTTATTATTTATTTCAAAGGTTTTTATTTATTTATTCATGAGAGACACACACACAGAGAGGCAGAGACACAGGCAGAGGGAGAAGCAGGCTCCCTGCGGGGAGCCTGATGCGGGACTCGATCCCGGGACCCCAAGATCATGCCCTGAGCCGAAGGCAGACGTTCAACTGCTGAGCCCCCTGGGTGTCCTGATTTATTGACTTTTGGATCTCCATTTCTGTGGACTGGGAATAATCATCAAGTCCTGTTCTTGGAGGAGGAGGACACCTTGCTGAAATAAGAGTCTATCACCTTCTGGCTTAATCATGTGGATAAGAACTTGAAAGCAAGATGGTTCACTTATCCAGTATATTTTGTACCTAAATTACTTGTTTCTCTCCCCAGGAAAGTCTCAGGAGTCTAACATATCCCCAAAAATGCTAAAGAGGAAAGTTGAGGCAAGGCTCATCACCATGTTTTGCGTATAAGGATCCAGGAACTCAAGGGCTTTTCCCTGGGTCACATAGCGACGGCCTCCACTGCAGGTCCTGCTCTAATGCCCTTTCCACCTGGCCACACTACCTTGCTGCAAATGGGCATTTCTTGGAAAGCTGCATCCATGGCCTCAAGTGAAAAAAAGGGTATTTGTCACATATTTTCTTTGCAAGTTATATGTTCCTTGAGTGGTTAATTAGAGTGTGTAAAAGGCTTGAGCCAGAGGGTTGGGGGGAAGGTCAGCTTTTCTGGGTAGATTCATGAGGGTTTGAGGATGTCACCATTTTTGTTCTTGGATTTTTTTTAAATTATAAGCAAGAAGGAACTTGTTTCCAATTTAGAATTTGTACTCATTCCTGTACCTAATCAGAGAATAGCTATGAATCTATATTTACAACCATAAGGTGTGGTGCCCTTTTTTCTCTTTCATTTATTCCCTTTTGGAACTATTGATGGGGCGGCCGCTAAGTCCCTGTTGTGGTTCTACATGTGGAGAAACGAGACACACGGAGGAGCTGGCTGCTCCCCGGGGCTCCAGTCCAGTGAAAGGGAGACACCAGCAGCAGATGCAGTTATCAGCACTTTCAACGACTTGAACTTGAAAAGTGACAAGCAGGAAATGACTTAATAGTTTTTCCTGCCGTTGTCTCTGGAAACCTGATTCTTGGAAGGTCCGCCCCTGTCCTGCGGAGGAGAACTTGCGCTGGTTGTGGAATCTTTCCGGTCATTTCAGTGACAAGAAGAGTCTCTGGAAAATGTGTGGGGCGCTGCTCTAAGGTAGAGCAGGTTAGTTTAGCTGAAGGAACAGAAACCCCAAAGAGCCGTTGTGACCTTGCTTCTTGGGCCAAGGGGGGAGGGTGCAAGGGGATGGAGGCGGGAGCCCGGGTAGAGGTCAGCCAGGGTGTGGGTCCAGGGTGTGGGCCCAGGATGGGGGTCCAGGGTGTGGGCCCAGGATGGGGGTCCAGGGTGGGGGTCCAGGGTGGAGGTCCAGGATGGGGATCCAGGATGGGGATCCAGGGTGTGGGTCCAGGATGGGGGTCCAGGGTGGGGGTCCAGGATGTGGGTCCAGGGTGTGGGTCCAGGGTGTGGGTCCAGGGTGTGGGTCCAGGATGGGGGTCCAGGGTGGGGGTCCAGGATGTGGGTCCAGGGTATGCGTCCAGGGTGTGGGTCCAGGGTGTGGGCCCAGGATGGGGGTCCAGGATGGGGATCCAGGGTGTGGGTCCAGGGTGTGGGTCCAGGGTGTGGGTCCAGGATGGGGGTCCAGGGTGGGGGTCCAGGGTGGGGGTCCAGGGTATGGGTCCAGGGTGTGGGTCCAGGGTGTGGGTCCAGGATGGGGGTCCAGGATGTGGATCCAGGGTGTGGGTCCAGGATGGGGGTCCAGGGTGGGGGTCCAGGGTGTGGTTCCAGGCTGGGGGTCCAGGGTGTGGGTCCAGGGTGGGCATCTAGGGTGTGGGTCCAGGGTGTGGGTTCAGGGTGTGGGTCCAGGATGTGGGTCCAGGGTGGGGGTCCAGGCCCCAGTGCAGGCAGCAGCATCGGGGGCTTTGGAGCAAAGGGGTGATGTCCTCTGCTGTGTCGTTTCAAAGGTCGCTGAGGGTCTCACGTGGGAGTGGACAGTCTAGGGAAGCCAGAGGGGGCTGGAGACACCAGCGGGGCTGGTCCTGGCCCGGGGAGGGATGAAGGTGCGGGGGAGGCTGCTGGAGGTGGCCAGGGCTGCGCCCCGTCTCCCACGGGGACCCTTGTCTCCCACAGCCCATGACCTGCCACCGCGACAGCCACGCAGCGGTGCATGGGCCCCGCTCGGGTTCCCGCGGCCGCCTCTGCGGGGAAGCAGGGCCCTTTATATGCTTTAGAGAAAACCGGGGCTTTGTGGCTTCCCCGCCTCCTTCTCTGGTATCTCAAATCCCCATCGCAAATGCAGGCCTTCGAATATAAGCACGTATTGAAGGCATAAAATCAGGCTAAGGTAAACTTTCCCTGACTCAGAATTTTTCTAATTGTCACACCTCGGCGTGATTCAGTCCTCAGTCCCTGCGCGCAGGGAAAAGTGTCATTAAATATTGTGAGAATTGGGTTTTCTGACTCTAAAAAAGGTGTTCCTGCTGCCTGCCTCTCCCCTCCTCCGTCCACCCCGCTCGCTTTTTCCTTCTTAAGAAAATAAGAGAATGGGAAAGCAGAAAGCTTGTTTTAATTTACTTTGGGGGAAAAAAAATCCACGGTGTGGCGTCATCACCCACCCAGGTGTACGTGGACACACGTATTTGTCAATAGTTATTTGGAGGAGGGGCCGAAGGAAAGCCAGTGATCACTTTAGAGAAATAGAGAAACGATCTCTGATAAAACCATAAACCGCCCCAAGAACCGCCATAAAACTTGAGCACAGTGTATGGTTTCAAAGCAGGATTTGCGCAGCAAAGACCACGATTAAAGTAGGAACAATACGAGCTTTGTGCGGGTGCTGGCCCTGGCCTGTAACTTAACGCTCCTGCCTCCTGTCCTGGGCGAGGCGAGAAGGCCCCGGAGGAGGGCTCTCAGCGTCCAGGGTGCCCGGGCCTCGGGGAGCCGGGCCCCCCCCGCCCCGTGATAGAGACCCAGGTGGGGGCCAAGGCGATGGGTTTGCCCCCCTCGACCCCCACCCCCCCGCGCCCGGCTGGGCTTCTCAGGGAAGGCTGCTGACCTGGCTCCCCTGGCCCTCGGGCTGACCTCTTGTCACTTGAGGTCTGGCCGGGTTGGCCCCCGACTCCCACTTCTCCATCACCCCCCGCCCCGTGCTCCCCCTCCGCCTCTGCTCCAGGCCTGTGGGCTCCCCTGCAGGAGCTCCCTCCTCTTTCCTTGATGGCAGGTCCTCCTCCTTCCTCTCTGCTCTTCCTGGCTGCCCTGAGCCCCGCGCTCTGGGTCCCCCCCCCATCCCCTGTGGCCAGGGCCCAGGAGCAGGTGCCACTAGTCCATGATGACGACAGCTGTTTCCTGTATCCTTCAGACTTGGATCTGGGGGGAGGTGGATGTGCGGCCCTAACCCTGAGCACGCGGGTGGGTTCAAGTCAGCAAAGCCTTTGGCTGCTCGGTGAGCGGCCCAGGGATGCACCATCCCAGGGATGTGTCCTGCTGAAGGGGAAAGGGCGCCTGTCGCAGCCCCTGTGGCCTCAGGATGCCCGGCTGCCAGCCAAGGGGCCAGGCAGGCAGAGGCCTTGCAGCCCTGATCCCCGTGCTCCTACGCTAACTGCGCAGCCCTTTCTGGCCTTGCAGTGGGCACACTGGGGCACACTGCCCTCTGTGATGGTCACACCTGTCCTAAGCCCTGGCTCGGGGCTGTCACCTGCTGTCCCCTCCACTGGAGTCTCCCCCCTTCAAGCCTGCTGGCAGCGACCCCAGGGAGCTCACTGGGGCGGTTGGGGGGGAGAAGCCCCTGTGGCCTAGAGGAGGTCCTTCTTGTCTTCCGAGGCTTTGGCGGCTCCACAAAGGGTCAAACTGGGGGACTCGGCATGTGGGGCCCTCCCTGCGGTCCCTGCGTCTCTGAAGATGCTTCTGGGCGCTTTTCAAGGCAAATGAAACTTCATGGACCGTTTCTTTCTTCTTTTCCTGGAAGAAAAGACCCGCACAGGGCAGGGGGTGGGGAGCAGAGGAAGCCACATCTCAGCTCCGAGGAGGAAGGTGCGGCCCCAGGTGGGGGGGGGGGCAGGTGCAGAGCCCGGGTGCAGCAGGTGGGCAGGTGGGCAGGTGGGCCTCGGCGAGGCAGGTAGGTCCACTTCCAGGGCCAGCCTCGGGATTCAGGATTCAGCGTGAGGAATCTAACAGCCTTGCCCCCCTCCCTCCTGCCTCCCTCCCCGCCTCCCTCCCCCTTTGAACGTCGGAGCAGAGATTTTTCATTTCTAGCCCAGATGCTACTATTTCTCTGTTTTTTGCACTTACCGAGTTGAAATGCAACAGATGTTTGAAAAGGGTTTAAAACGAAATTCCTCATAAGGGACCACGACAAATAAATCGCACACCTAACTTTACAGCCTTGTTTTGCTCAGACTCATGACAGATTTTTTCCCCCCCCAGGGTGGAGAGGGGGAAGGAAAATTCTGTAATAAAATGACAATGAAAAGAATATCATAATCATCATGATTATTTATTGACCGAGCTAGGACTTTTAGTCCCTTCCAGTCGTTTTCCATCTGCTGTTTTATTTGACACTCACCGCGCCCCCAAGGGGGCAGGTGTTATTGCCCCCAGTTTACCTACGAAGAAATCGAGACACAAATCGGATGAGGGAATTGGCTGAAAGCGAAGCTAACCCACACTTGCAGAAGGAGCTGGGTTAGATGGGGAAGTGCAGAGTGTTCGAGCACACACGTGAAACTGGAGATGAATTCCTTCAGTGAACCAAAATTGTCCAGCCTTTATCCAAAAGACGAGCCAGTATGAGCAGCACCAGTGCACCTTGGCCCCCCTCTTCCATTCCTCAGAGTCTCCGGGGTGTCTCAGGTGTATCCACCAGGGACCTTCTTCCGCTGCCCTGCAGATACCTGAAGCCACGTGCTTCGATCTTGCCCCACGGCCGAGGCCTCAGGTGAGCACCTTGCCCGGCAGGGCCTCTCCAGAGGCCCAGGCCACCATCACCCTCCTGCATCACCCCGTAGCCAGATCACGCTGCTGCAGCCGGGACGTGACTGTGCAGACTGGGATGGCCCTTCCGCCTCCCAGGTCCCCAAGTACTTGATGCTAGTGGCTTTTGCTTAGAACCCGAGCTCGGTACCAACCCCCGGCTCTGGCCCACCAGCTTATGACGCGATGCAGGCTCACCGAAGCACGCCGCTCCCCTCGCCCTCCTACTTCAGCTCTTAAATCTTAAAAAAAAACTTGGAAAAATTGTTGACTGGCTGCCAGAGCGACCGAAAAGCTTAGGCGCCCCTAAATGAGTCCCTGTGGCGATTCTCTGGTCCTGGCTCCATCAGTGGCCCTGCAGGAGGGGGACGCAGAGCGCTCGGCGCCAGCTGCCTGGTTGTGAGGGTGACGGGACACACTGGACGAGGTCATTCCCGCCATCTCTTTTGCTACATCCTGTGCCAGAAGGTTCTTCTCTCCTGTGGCCCCATCTCTCACCGACTCAGGTCTTGGTGCCAAAGTCGCCTTATCAATGAGGCCTTTCTTAACCGGCCCGCTTGAAATGCCAACCTCCCCTCCCCGGCCCGACTAAGCCACTTCTCTTGCTTAATTTTTCTCCTTAGCATTTTTGGAAATTCACATAATATAATGTTTGTCATCGTAACCGCCTCTACGAGTATATAGTCCACTAGGGTGGAGTATATTCACCTTGTTTTGCAACTCATCTGCCCAACTTTTTTTTTATCTTGCAAAATGGAAAGAAACTGTATGTGTTAAACAACCACCTCCTTTGCCCCCTTCCCCCAGCCACCGGCAACCCCTATTCTACTTTCTGGCTCTACGAATTTGATGATTCTCACTATTTCTTTTTTTTTTTAATAAATTAATTTTTATTGGTGTTCAATTTACCAACATACAGAATAACACCCAGTGCTCATCCCGTCAAGTGTCCCCCCTCAGTGCCCATCACCCATTCACCCCCACCCCTGCCCTCCTCCCCTTCCACCACCCCTAGTTCGTTTCCCAGAGTCAGGAGTCTTTATGTTCTGTCTCCCTTCCTGTATTTCCCACACATTTCTTCTCCCTTCCTTTATATTCCCTTTCACTATGATTCTCACTATTTCTTATGTGTGCAATCCTAGAATGTTCATCTTTTTATGACTTGTTTATTTCACTTTGCACAATGGCCTAAAGGTTCACCCACGTTGTAGCATGAGACAGATTTCCCTTCCTTTGTGAGGCTGAATAATATTCCATCGCAGGCAAATACCACATTTTATTTAACCGTCTGTCAGTGGACACATGGGTTGTTTCTACCTTTCGGCTACTGTGAAGATGCTGCTGTGATCATGGTCCCATAGCATGTCTCACTTTCTCATATTCTACATTAAGTGTTTGGTTTTTTGTCTGGTATCTTCTACTAAGATATAACGTCAAAAGCTTCTGTTTTGATCCCTGCTATGATCCCAGCTCCTAGGATAGGATCTGGAACAAAGTAAGTACTCATGAATATTTGCTGAGGGGATTAGAAGACAGGGAAAAGGAACAGAGGGTTTTTTTTTTTTTAAAGGCTTTTGAAGAAATCAGAGTATCCAATTGGTATTAAATGGAATAAAGGGGAAAGGAGAAAAAATAAGTGGGAAATATCAGAAAGGGAGACAGAACATGAAAGACTCCTAACTACGGGAAATGAACTAGGGGTGGGGGAAGGGGAGGTGGGCGGGGAGGTGGGGGTGACTGGGTGGCAGGCACTGAGGGGGGCACTTGACGGGATGAGCACTGGGTGTAATTCTTTATGTTGGCAAATTGAACACCAATAAAAAATAAATTTATAAAAAAAAATAAATGGTCTCTCAATAGAAGAGTTACATGGTCTCATCTTCAGGTCACCTACAGGCCAAGCTCCCTTTGTGTCTTCAATCCATTTTCTGATGATGTTATAAGCTGAGTACACAAGATGGAACTTGGATGCTGTTCTCATCACTGGGCTGTCTATTCTTTTCTCACAGTGGCTGATGAGACGTGTGGTCTTTAGCCACATTTCTCAGGACAGCAATCCAATTTTTCTTTGCTACCCCAAGTCTGATGCAGTTGGGTTCTTCGAGTCAAAAATCTACCTGTTAGGTCAAGTTTGAGGGAAAGAGGAAGGGCAGGGGGGAAAAAAAGACTCTTCTCCACATTTGTGCCCTGTCTTTCTCTCATCTCCACGGGGTTTAGATCTTTAATGGCCCAGATCCAAACAACAAGAGAGCTTTAATAATGGGTATATTCCTTACAATAATTATCAATGAAACCGAAGACCAGCAAGGACTAGAAGTGCCTTCTAAGTCGTCAGATACTAAATTATCCTTGGAATAATCTGGATGTAGATAGCTGAAGCCAAATTCTGTGAAAATGGATCAGAGTTCTTTTTACTCGAGGTGTAGTTTGAGCACAGCAACAACAGCATCGTCTGGGAACTTGTTAGAAATGCAGACTCTCAGGTCCCTGCCCGGCCCACTGGATCAGAATCTGCATTTTCACAAGATCCTCCGGAGACTCAGCTGCACCTTATTACGGTCAGTGCAGGCTCCTGTGACAGGATATTGTGGACCTGGTCGCTCGTTAACAACAGAAAATAATTTCTCAGTTCTGGAGGCTGACGTCCGGCCTCGTTGGGTTAGGATGCAACCCAGCTTCTTGTTGTGTCTTCACGTGACAGGAAGAGGGCTAGCAAGCAATCTGGATTCTTCTTCTAGGAGCACTAACCCCATTGTGAGAGCTCCACCCTCACGACATAATCACTTGCAAGTACCATCTCCCAGTTTGGGGGCCCCACCTCCAAATACCATCACATTGAGATTAGGGTTTCAACAAACTACATTCTAGGGGGACACAAACAGTCCATAGCGTACCCTAAAGTTTTTAAAGTATTGGCTTAGGATAACCACTCGTTTAAATACTACATCTTCCCCAACTTTCAGGCATATTTATCCTTAGTGTAATTTCAGAGACTAAACATCCGTCTTATTCCATAAAAGCAATTTCTGAATCTGACTACGAAAGATATTTTGTATTTTTCTCTGAAAAGCCAGTTTATTTTGAACGATCTACTAATTTTCAGGTTGTGGAAGTAACTTTTTGAAATCACGGAATCAGAGCCCTGAGCCTGTGCGATTTGAGCTTCAGCGGTACATCGCAGAAAGGAACTTAAAATAGCAAAAGCCATTAGTATCCTTGTTCTTTTTTCTCAGAACGCTCAGGTCCCTCTTGGGCCATTGTGCAACAGGAGAAAATGAAGAGTTTTAAGTGAATAATTGTGCCCCGAAATGTCTATTTCCTTTTCCCCCAACTAAGTTCTAACCGTACTTATACCCAAATTCTCTCACTTGTGTTACCCACATCCCTGTACCATTGCTCCTCATGGGGACGACTTGGAATTCAGCTGTCTCTTAGCGCTGCCATTTCCAGTTATTCCCACTTTCCCCCTTCTATCTGAATTATTAGATGAGTTTGGGACACACACACAAGTGGTATCAGCCAAAGTCTCTCTGTGAGAAGCTCAGACACTAAAGTTTACCAGTCAAGTCACCATAGTCGGCTGTGTGACTTCACTCTTCATCGTTGAAATAATTTCTATGCTGTGATATATCCGTAGGCTCTAACGGAAGTGTAAGTAGCTTGGGGTTGATAGAAGAAACGTTTCACATTAGGGTACTTGCTCTGATGAAAATATGACTGCCTCTATCTTCAAGAGAAAAAAAAAAACTCCACGTGGAGACATATTCTTTATTCGTTAGGAAATATTGTCGGGCAGGAGCCCCAGGGACTCAGAACCGGGGGTTTCATGATCACAGTGGTTTATTTTATTTTATTTTATTTTTAATTTTTTTTTAATTTTTATTTATGATAGTCACAGAGAGAGAGAGAGAGAGGCAGAGACACAGGCGGAGGGAGAAACAGGCTCCATGCACCGGGAGCCCGATGTGGGATTCGATCCTGGATCTCCAGGATCACGCCCCGGGGCCAAAGGCAGGCGCCAAACCGCTGCGCCACCCAGGGATCCCATCACAGTGGTTTAACGTCCTCATTTGATATAAGAGGGGATTGAGAGTTGGAAGGTTTAATTGATCCACCCACAGTGACATGGCTTGTGGGTGGCAGCTGAGAGGAGAGCTCCGTGGCACTGCTTTACTGCATTAAATGAAACAATGGGACTGTGCCGACTGCCAGCCCTGCAACTGGATGCACTTTATTTAAAAAGACAAGCAGGTTTGCCACAAGGGCCTCCTACTTAACCTGCTGGTTGTCACCTCCTGCTGTGGGAACCATCCACACGCTAAAAACATAAGGGCATTTTGAATAAGCAAGTGGCCTTGGAGCTTCCTATCTCTGGGAGGGTAACAATAGGCTGAAATTGGTCTTGAAATAACCCAGGATGTATCAGTGACCTCTCCCAGGAAGTGCCTCTGGAGCTCTGTGCCTTCCTGGGAGCCACTCGAAACTTCCTTTTTCTATTGCCTTGAAGTCAAGGCATAGAAAAACCAGGCAGGATGCCTCAATTTAGGCCAAATGACCTGTGTAATAGCAGTAGTTACAATTGATTCCAGAGGACACACACTCTTTGCTTCTTTCATTTCTGTATTTGAGGCAAATAGAAAGAAAAATGAATATTTGGGGCAGTGAGTGAAAAAATCAGCAATTGCTTCTCTGGATAGACACCAGCATCGATGGATAAGCCCTTAACCCAGGGCAGATTAAAGCACTTTTGACATGTAATAAAACCAAGATCAGATATCGTGATTCTGAGAGCATCATTAAAGGATGTACCACTGGGGGTTCTCAGCATTAATCACAGGGCAGTATGAGGGCCTTGCCACGTTGTACTTCTCATGCATATGGACTCACAAACCTTCCCCCAGCAAAATGATGGAAGGGACTGAATCGTACAATAGTCCTAGTAAACCGCGGCTTCCGGAGAGCTGCTCACTGTTGGACGCACTGGGCTTAAAGGCATGAGAGGTTTCCTCTGGTCTTGATGTAAACGACACGGTTCATGCTTTAGCACTGATCTTAATCCAGGTTGTTGTATTTAAAAGCAGAGGTGATATTTTGATTCCAAACGTGATCAGGTAAATGGCTGATCAAGTTCCAAGCTGGGTATTTAGGTAGCAAAGCCTAGGGTTGGAGATGGTCGCTGGTGTACGCAGGTGGGCAGCGAGGACACCTCTGGACCCACACACATCACGTCGTGCTGCCTCAGCTGAACCTGGGCTTGGTGGTGGTAGGATATGGAAGGCCTCTGAGGTCACAGGGGTGGTGGTTCCAGGGTCCGGAGGCAGCAACTGCCCCTCCACACTGAGTGGGCCTGCGCTGCCGGGGTAGGGGCTGGGAGCACAGAAAAGGCACTGAATACTTCTTAAGTTCCTTGAAAATGAACAAAGCGTGGATCCCGTATTGTTCTACCAGAGGATTGGCCCAAGAATCCTTTGTTAAAGGTAGTTGTGGATCATTTTAGTTATGAAGAGGATAGAATTTTATCTTATTTCCCATTTATCAGACATTCCCTCTTCCTGTTCGGATTGTAGCTACTCTTCTACTCCAGAGGCTTGGTGACTACCCCATGTAATCTATGCTTTTGAAGCACAGACCTTTGGAAAAAAATATGGCCCCAGATGGTTTTCATTCAACTATATGAAAACTTTTTAAAATATTTGTGTTTTTAAAAGTATGAAAAGCCAGATGAGCCATTTATAGGCTTTTACAAATATATGTATCCCCTTAGACAGGAAAAATCGTTATTCGCTAAAGATGTAGAGGAGAAACTTCAAGAGACTTCAGTTTGCCTCACAGCCCTGTGACCCAGAATCAGGGACCTCTCCCACCTTCAATTTCACTGCATCCTTTATTTAGAGGAGACCTAGAGCTTTCCCCTGAAATTTGCCATCTGCCACATACAGCATCAGCTTCCCCACCCAAGTACAACATAAAGTGTTTCTCTGTTCATAATCTTTTACCCAAGAAAGAGCCAGGACTGTGCTCCTTTTATTTCTAGGTGTTTAGTTTTTTTTCAGACTTTTTTGGCCAGCTTCAGAAGGTGCCATTGGCCACCAGCCATAAGTCAGCAAACTGTGGTCTTCACTAAGCTATTTTTTCCCCCGTAGGTGAAATCCTCAGCCTCAGGTATTTTAACCAAACAGTACTTGGTTAAAATCTTCAAGTGGAGAGTAGAAATTTCCCATTTCGCACCAAGGATCACCAGCTTTGTTCTCTATATTTTGTAACCACTTTTTTAATGGCTCTGGATGACTTAGGGCCTCTAATTTTAAGTACGTCTGTGGTGAGCTGTACCATATAGCTCATTTCAAGTGATGCCAGACCAGAGGACAGTGATTTTATGAAAGAAGTCATGGCGCCTTTAAAGTAGGATAGAGTTGTCAGATTTAGCAAATAAAACCACAGGACACCTAATTAAATTTGAATTTTAGATAAATAACGAATAATTTTTTAGTACAAGTGTATATTGTGTATTACGTATCATATATATTTAGGATATAGTTATACTAAACTGTCATTTGTTATTTGTCTGAAATTCTAATTTAACTGGACAGTCAGTATTTTATCTGGCAACCCGACTTTAGGAAAAAGGAGTGAGGTCATTTTATGTGGCCACTGGAGTTAGAGTATATATGGTCTAGCGCTAAGACTTCAGTGCTCAGGAGATCATGTCAAGAGAAA
Source organism: Vulpes vulpes (assembly GCF_048418805.1). NCBI lineage: Eukaryota > Metazoa > Chordata > Mammalia > Carnivora > Canidae > Vulpes > Vulpes vulpes. The sequence continues at coordinate 95,438,190 of NC_132795.1, read as the reverse complement.
AAAATCAAAGTCAGATTACCTGACGAGAGAGGGAAGATCTGATCCGTTGCTCCATATCAGGGTCCAAGGGATCAGGCTCTGCAACAAATAGAATGTGAGGGCAGAAAACCACACCTAAATCAGGTGACCAAACGTGACCGTTTTCTGTGTGGCAATGTTCTCCATTACCCACGTGTGCCTTTCTTCCTTTATTCTCCCTGAACTGCCCGTAAAGATGCACGTGACTCGCCATCTAGTGATGCTATGGGAAGTTGAACGTTGATGAAGAAGAGATGGCCATGTGTCCTGGCTCAGGACTCTCCGGGTGCTCACCGCTCACCCGCTTGTCCCCTGGTTAGTGTCAAGACGGTCTTGCACGCTCTTACATAGCTGATGCTTAATGCTCACAACCAGCTTGTTAAACCCATTAAGGAAATAGTCATGGACCCGCCAATCGGCCACCATGGGGTCCTGACTTCTTGTTTCCCATCACCATGGTGCTGGGGGAGGATGGACGCTATCGCCGAGGGAGCAACGCTGGGTGGAGCTCAGGAGACGAGGGCCCATGAGGCCTCGGCTTCCCAGTCTGTTTCTCCAATTAGAGCGATAATAGTCCTTGTCTGTCCTACACGAGGGGACAGTGTAATCGCCGGGATACCTAAGAGATGTGCACATGTTCTGAAATGGGCAGAAGACCAGATAGACACAGGAGAATTCTGTTTTCCTCCGTTCACTCGTGCTGCTCTCTTCTCACTGGTGGGATGGCCACAGGCTCTGGACCGTCCAGATCATGCCCGTTGTCCCAGCGATAATTATTAATAGCATCCCTTTTGCTCTCAAGCATGGAAGATGCGGTATGAGGTCACTTGAGTTGTGGCAAATGTGTTTGCAAATACCAACCTAGGATGTATTTGACGGCAGAAACAGGATATTTGAAATTAGGACTCGGTAATACTGATTTATCAGAAATTGTACAATTACAAAGTGGCCAGTGTAAGCTCCCAGTCTTCCAATCTCAAGGCTAGGACTCAGTTGCTCCACTCCACCCCACTTTAACCTGGAAAGCTGATAATGAGGGTGTAGGTGGAGGATGAGATCAGAAGATCCTTTTCCTTCCTTCCCATAATCTCAAGGGATGGCATCTCTCCACTGTAGTGCTACTTACATTTTGGATACGATAATTCCTTGTTGGGGCCGTCCCATGCCCTGGAGGATGTTTAGCAGCATCCCTGGCCCTAACCAAGGTACCAGTATGGGCCAGTAGCACCACTGCCTCCTCCAGTTGTGAGCAGAAAACTAAAAATGTCTCCAGATACTGTTAAACATCCATAGGGCCCAAACCATACCCATTTGAGGGTCACCCTTCTTAAAGGGATACAGCTTTCTAAGAGAAAAACTTTTGTTTTGTCTGGTTTGCTATGGTAATAACAGAACGTGGGGAAGTTGTCAAATGTATAGTTATAACTCCCAGCCATGGACTCAATCACAACAATGGCAATTGCCACTAATATTTTTAAAGCCCCTGATATTTACCAAGAACGTTCTGTGCCTTAGACCGAGGTTGCCTGGGTAAACCTTCGGAGGAAGGAGAAGATCTACTTGTTGCCACATGAGTCACGTCTCATGTGTGTTAGGCGACACTCTGAGGATTTGGAGAGTAGAATGGACGTTCACGAGTGGGGCAGCTTACCACTGCCTGGTAGTTGGTCAGGTACCTAACTAACAGTGATGTCATATCACCGTGCTCAAGGGGTCTCAGCTGGGTCTCTACGAAGGCAAGAAAGGGTTAACTGGTCATGGGTGAGTACATACCTTATCATGAAAACGCTATATAGTTTGCGATCCGTCCTTATCTAGAAAGTTAAGAAACATGCTGCTTCTTAATAGGATGGTTCATACACTATCTAGAACCTTCTCTGTGCACTACAACTTCTGGACAAGGATGTCTGCTTTGTACCTTCAAGCAATATTGTTATTAACTCTTGGGTCTGATTATTTGCTCATTTTCTTACAGAAAGTGTAGGCTCTAAGTCTGGGGTCTTTGTCGAATAATATCCAGTATTATTATCCTGCAAATGCTGTGCTGGGTGCCATACCTGGGCCTCTTTGAGTATGCTGTGTCCTCCCATTTTAAAATATGTTTGTTGAGGGGCACCTGGGTGGCTCAGTGGTTGAGCGTCTACCCTTGGCTCGGAGCATGACCCTGGGGTCCTGGGATCGAGTCCCACATCGGGCTCCCTGCATGGAGTCTGCTTCTCCCTCCGCCTGTGTCTCTGCCTCTCTCTGTGTGTCTCATGAATGAATGAATAAAATCTTATACAAAAAAGAAAATATGTTTGTTGAGGAAAAAAAGAACTTCCTTCTTGGAGGGCAGTCCGGTTGCCTGCTCTGGAGGAGCATGGCCATCATGATTCTGCCTCTGTAAATGTTCAAGCCTACCCCTGAGACTCGGGAGCAGGGCGGGGAAGTCCCGCCGTGTCACTTTAATACCTAATAATATGGGGTAGGACCACTAGGGAGCTTCAATAGATTCCTATTCTTGCTGGTAAACTTCCCGTCTAGATTAAGATGCAGGAATAAAAGCAAGGAGAGGCAAGTTCTCCGGGGCACGGTTATCGGTCGGGAATTCTGGATAATCAACATGAACAGTAACCGGTAGCGATAAGACCAAGAGTGAACATAGTGTCTTGGAGGGGAATTAGTTTGGGAGGAGACAGGGATTTGGGGATGTCAGCGAGCGGCCGGTGCGCTCCCTGGAGTCTTCGAGCTTCAAGAAATGCACTGTGGCAAGAGAGAGGCTGCAGAGGGACACCCCATCACCTTGCTTGGTTGAGCCGGACACCTGGTCGACCGTCCTGCAGAGTCCTGAAGGCAGGAGGCTCCAACAGCCCTACACGCACGTGGGTACTTGTCGCTCCAGTTGCCTCCTCGGCTGCTCCGGTACCCGGTACCCCGTGCTACGGGCTGCAAGGTGTGCGTGGGAGAGACAGGTTTGGCAGTGGAGACAAATGCAGCCAGGCGCCGGGGAGCAGGTGACGGGGATTTGGACGCCTACCCCACGATCCTGCGCAGCCCCAGCTGCCGTGGGGGGGACCCTGGAATGAGAAACACGCACCGTGAGGCCCTGCAGCCAAGCTCTTCCCACTGAACAAATGAGCTAATTCTACTATTACCAGCCAGTAGATGTCTCTCCGTGTTACATCCCTTCTGATCATTACCTTGGCCATCAGACAGTTCTGCTACATTACTCGACTGTACTGCCGAGAGAGAGAATTGACAATATTAAAACGACTCCATTGCTTTTATGAACTGGCTCTAGGAGACTAGAGTCCATTTCCATTACTGAGATGTGCTGTGTGCCTAAGCAAATGCTTTTGGAAGCAGATAATTAGGCATCGCAGGCTGAGATTGTTTAAAGAAGATATACAGTGAGGTTTCAGGCTTCAGATACGGTGCTGTGCAATGTCTTGTTGCATGAAGATGATGCTCACTTTCTAAAGTGCCCCTGGGGTTATTTTAGTTGGGAGTTTGGAAGAGGGCAGGACTTCCTTTCTGGAGCACGCACCGCAGCAGGGGCAGCGGCCACATCTTAAAGTCAAGATATCCTTCGGAGGCAACTAGTGAGCGGTTCCAAATCCAGCTACACACACACACACACACACACACACACACACGCCCTGTCCTGGGGGCAGGGTGGGGAGGGCAAGAAAATCATACACTTTCATCGTGTCCAAAAAATCAGGGTGTTGCTTTTGAAACTTTGACTTCTTGTTCTTAAAATGCCAGCGCCGACATACGGTGTTTGTATGTGCTGATACAAGGCATATTTGAAATCTGAAAGCATTTAAGAGTTAAATAATACAAGACCAGTATCTGGAATAAATTACTGAAAATGCTAGCGTAAAGGGAACACATTTACTACACCTTTTAAGGCCCCAAAGAGAGCCCTAAAGAGAAAAGATTCTTTTCAGATGAAATATATAGATGGCCTGGTGATGATAAAGGGGAAATATATAAGGAGACCTTTTCCAGACCTTCCCAGGTGGTCGGACGTAAAGGTAGGATGATTATTGACTCAGGTGACACTACACCTGAGTGAGGTCATGGGCAGTGTCCATTGAGACCCCATCAAACTTCCAGAAGGTTCTAACTCTAGGATGACCTTATTATGAAGTGACCATGTATAAGATGGAAATATATTGCAAGAGGAAGGCTGTTTCCGACAGTTTTCAGGAGCTGACTTTTTAGCTCTAGATCAGCCAACAATCAGCTAGAACTTTGAGATTCAAAGTGCGGGCGTCGGACCAGCACCAGCAGCAACACGTAGCATTTGTTAGAAATGCAGATTCTCAGGCTTTAGCCCATACCCACGGAGTCAGAGTCTACATTTTAACCAGCTCTCCAGGTGATTTGTTAGCACGTTAAAATCCGCAACTGTGAGGTTTTACCACAAATACTTCAAGAACAGGAGTCGCGTCATGTAGCCATTCTTTTATCTGTTTATTTAATGAGTATTTATCGAGTGTCTGCTCTGTGCTAGGCGTGGGGTAAAGCCCTGGGCAGACAGGGTTGACTACAGAGAAACCACATTCTTGCCTATATTACATTTTATTTTTTTATTGAACAAATAGACATATTGTGCTTCCTACAGACCATCACTATTTGTTTTTTTTTAATAATAAATTTATTTTTTATTGGTGTTCAATTTGCCAACCTACAGAATAACACCCAGTGCTCATCCCGTCAAGTGCCCCCCTCAGTGCCCGTCACCCAGTCACCCCCACCCCCCGCCCTCCTCCCCTTCCGCCACCCCTTGAAGTGCTTCATGCCCATCGAACCATTTAACCCTCTAGCTACTCTGTGAGGCAGGTACTACCGTTCTTCACGTTTTAGAGACAAGGGGGTAGAGGCACAAGAAGGTTAAGTAACCTTTTCAAGGCCACAGAGGTAGAGATGCAAAATTTGCATCTAGAGAATGAGGCTTCAGAGCCCGGGCTCTTAAGGACGATGTTATGCTACTAGTAAAAACACCAACCGTTTGCAGCCTGTAATTTTGCTTTTAAGGAAATAAACAGCACGCTGTGGTGACTAAAAATAAGGAGGCACTTTAGGTAGGTGGTCAGGGAAGGTGTTTGTGAGATGATATTTAAGCTGAGGCCCAGAGGAGGGAAAGGACCCATTCATGGGAAGGTGGAGCAAATTCTAAACAGAAGGAATAGCAAGTACAAAGGACCAGAAGCTGAAAGAATATGGTCCCTTCTGAGAACTGCTTGAGACTATCATGCCTGGAGCATGTAGGTGGTGGGGAAAAGGGTGAGGGGCACGGCTGGCGAGGTTGGAAGGGTGGATTCCACAGGGAGGTGAGCAGAGGAGCTGACACAGAGCCTCAGGGGACAGGGGCAGGGGTGGGATTCTCGTGTCCTGGGAAGCCAGTAAGGGGTTCAGCAGGAGAGGAAGGTGACCTGAATGCTGAGAGGAGACTACTAGGGAGCAGCAGAAGCTATCCCAGAGTCGGCCTGGGAGCAGCAGCTGAGGGATGGCAATGGCAGCGGGCATGGAGAGAGGGCACGTGTGGGAGCTGCAGCGTAATAAGCACCCCCCCCCCCGCCCCATATGTCTCTTCGGCATAAAGACTGTGTTGGGCTGATTATGTAGGAGAAACTGACAACAGAGGAAAAGTTACCTTCCTATAAGGAAATTTGTGTTTATAAAGGAAATCTCCATTTAGAAGAGCAGCAAGAGAAGGAAGACTCCAGATCACAAGAAAGTCTAAACAGTGGAGAAGACACTGGCCTCAATCTGCAGAGCTATGCCATGGTTTACTTTGCTTTTCGTGGTAACCTCCTGTGAGGTTGGCCACCCCACCCCATCTTCCTTTGGTCTTTAGCTGAAGATGGTATTTAAGGTGGTGGCCTGGGTCATCTCCCGAGCCTCCTTATTTTCCCTGGTATCTGCCATGTATACGTGATGTATGCATGTTAATAAACTTGTTTGACTCTGAATCCTTTATCGCAGGGGGTCTCAGCCAAGAACTCAGAAGGGCACAGGGAAAATCATCTTTCCTCCGCCATCTGATTTGGAGACAGGACCAACAGGAATGATTCCTTGGATGTGAACGTGTATCCTGTTAAAAGATATATTGAGGCGCATTAAAATTTTTAAGAATTTGGGCAGCCCGGGTGGCTCAGCAGTTTAGCGCCGCCTGCAGCCCACGGCCTGATCCTGGAGACCCCCAGATCGAGTCCCACGTCGGGCTCCCTGAGTGGGACCTGCTTCTCCCTCTGCTGTGTCTCTGCCTCTCTCTCTGTATCTCTCATGAATAAATAAATAAAATCTTAAAAAAAACAATAAAAATAAATAAAAATTTAAAGAATTTATCTGAGCAAAAATCAATTTGGATTGGGTAGTAGCAAACTGGAAATGGTTCGGACTGCTCCACGGGAAGGAGCTCAGGGCAACGCTTTTATAGAGAGAAGGTGGGAGTGAGTCAAGGAAATCACTAATTGGCTAAGCTTAAAGCCTAGTTGGCTGTTTGTGATTGGTTGTCCTCAGGTTTTGATTTTGTAACCTTGACACATTTATAGGCACAGATTTTGGTTTGCTCACGTGGGCTGCCTGACATCAGAACCACACCAGTGGAAGGGCCTCCTTATTAAACTAATTTAACAGTACACATGTGGGCATGTGTGTCAGTGTGTAGGCATTAGTGTGCATTTCTGAGGGGTGGTGCTATTAAAGTGGAAGAATTGGATTATGCCGGAGTTTCTCACTTGAACCCATTGGGTACATGCCATTTAGTGGGCTCTGCTATTGAGTGTGCTGGGAAAAAAAATGCAACGAACAGGTTTGGGTGGGTGAGAATCATGTACTTTTCTTAGGATATATGCAATCTGACGTGCTGATGGGACTTCAAATGGAGATGTCAGAGACATCTACGGCTTTTCAGCACTTAATTCTGGGTCCGTAAGAAAACCAGTGCTTAATATTTGCTGAATGAATTTTGGGGAACAAGACTTCCTGGCATGAAAAGATACTTAGCACCATAGATATTTACTGTTGCCCGAAAGTTGCTCTAGCAGAGATCATAGTTTTGCTTTTTACAGTTGAGAATGACATAAAAATATAAACAACCGCAACAACAAGCAAACCACAAATTATGGAGAGGTGACATATTAATTTAAATTACACCAAGGTACACATGACAAACGTGAACACCTCCTTGAAAGCAGATTTCTGTAGGGGGACTTCTGACCCCGGCAGGGGGCGGGAGGGAAGTTGGCGGTAAAGCTCAGGTGCCTTGCAAGTATGGGTCATTCAGCAGAGTTTCTGCAGTGACTAGCACAAGTGCTCAGTGAATGCTGTTTTGAACAAAACGTCTGAGATGAATTTTGCCCAAGGCCACTGCTGCTTCATTAAAGCAGATTCTGTGACTATAGGGGATCCCTGGGTGGCGCAGAGGTTTGGCGCCTGCCTTTGGCCCAGGGCGTGATCCTGGAGACCCGGGATCGAATCCCACATCGGGCTCCCGGTGCATGGAGCCTGCTTCTCCCTCCGCCTGTGTCTGTGCCTCTCTCTCTCTCTGTGACTATCATAAATAAATAAAAATTAAAAAAAAAAAAGATTCTGTGACTATAGATTCTTGAGAGAATTGGAACATTGTCTGAAAGTGATTCACCTCCTACGGCCTTTTCACGCGCGATTGGTACCTTGTTGTGTTGTTAGTTTTATCTATTCAGTGACTTCATTTATATCAATGACACAGGATCACGCTACGCTGGGATGTGCACAAAAATTACGGTTTCCCTAATTGCAGGCTGGTTTTAAACTTAGTCCAGTAGGGTAAATTTTCTCTTTGAGATATTATTCAGATTCTTCCCTCTACCCTTGTCCTCTTGTAAGATGATGTCAGAGAAGAGGAGAAAGCTCTTCATAGGTTTGGGAAGAAGGTGGTCTCCTTGGGTGAACGCTGACGGGTGTCCGCAGAGATCGGGTTAGCTAGCTGCTTTCTGGGGGGCGTGCTGCATCTCACGAATTTGTGGTCTGTGTCACGGTTTGATCATGGTCCAGGCAGGGGCGTCTCCCTATTGACTGGCCTCCTCTTGACTCTCCCTCAGATCACTCTGAGCTGCTGTCAAGTACTCCACAGGGTTCCTAGATCAGACCATAGAGCCTGTGGGCTCACCTTGCCTCCTGGAAGGGCTCTATGACCCTTTGTTCGGAGTGTGATATGGGCACATACGGCTGCCTATTTCCATGATCCTTCTTTCAGACCTCCATGGGGGAAAGAGAGTTTTTCCTTGCCATCTTCTCCTTTTCCCCCAAAGCATACCCTGTCTTTTCTGTTTCGATGAAGCTAAAACGAAAAATGGGTACAAGGCAGGAGGAAACATATGGTGGAAAGTATTCTGAAAATATATGGTTACACATGTTTGGAGTCTGTGAGCACCAAGGAGAGGCCTGAGGTAGTAATAAATAAGGCCATGAAGAGTCTCAAGATATTCTTGATGACAGAGTGCATCCACCCAGCAGTAAGAAACTTGGCCCCTGGAAGAAGAGCATCACATATTTTTGTTCTTTTGTTGCCATATTGTCTTCACTGGTAAATGAAAGTCTAACTTCCCCAGTGACATGGAGCAGAGTATCTACGAAAATGAAATTGATTCAATTGGACCAGTTCTTAATGGAGCCTACTGGGTGTTCAGGACTCTGCTTAGTGCTTTGAAGGAGAAAAGGGGTGAAAGGCACATTTACCACTCACAAATCAGCTACAGACTTCTGGGAGAGACGTGACCCATGCCTATGAAGCAGCTGACTAATGAGAGCAGGTGGGATAGGGTTGTTGGGGTGGATGTGTGGCGTAGACTTTGGATGCTTGGAAGAAATGAGGAATGAGAGACTTGGAGATCTGGGCTTGGAGACCTCCAGATATAAGGGTGCATATACTAGATATTGAGGATGACTATGTTGCAGACAGGCAGAGAAGGATGAAAAGGAGGGTGTGGAGGGTAGGAGGGTAGGGGGTGCAGTAAGGACCGAGACTCAACCAAGTGGGACTGAATAGGACTGCATGTCCACGCTTGTAGCCACTAGTCAGAAAACGTTTCTAGTTCATATTGACGTGTACTATACCTATATACCAGGTCTTGAAGTTTTAATATGAAAAATAATACCAAATATCTCATGAGTAATTTTTAAAATACTGATCACGTGTGGAAAATGATAGTTTTTTAAAAAAAATATATTAGGTTATATTATTAAAATTAATTGTCCTGTTTCTTTTTACTCTTTTTAAAATGTGGCTACTCGAAAATTTGAAATTACGTTTGTGATTGTGTTGAATTTCTATTGGACAGCACTGGGAGAGGAAAAGGTGTCAGGGAAGGGACTATCTGACTAAAGGAATTGGTCTGTATAGCCCAGTAGGTTCCTGCTTCTCAAGAAGAACCCTTTGTTATATCAACAAAACGAAACAAAACAAAAACCACCCACTGACCTCCCACCCCCCAAAAAGACTTCTACAGACTGACCTCCCCCCCCCAAAAAAAAACTTCCACAGGAAAATAATTGCTCAGTCAGTACCAAAAGCAACCCAAAATTCAGTAATATTTATTTTTTTAAAAAATTATTTATTTATTTGAGAGACAGAGAGAACGCCCATGATCAGAGGCAGAGGGGGAGGGAGAAACAGACTCCCCTGACGAGCGGGACCCTGGGATCATGACATGAGCCAAAGGCAGGAGCGTAACTGACTGAGCCACCCAGGTGCCCCCCAAATTTCAGTAACGCTTCTTGAATGAACCCATCCTGAATGGACTGCATATGATCTCTAGCAGTTCCATAGATGTATAAAAAGTGAGGTCACTATGGGCAAGACACCTTAGTGTGCAAGTGCGTGGCCCCTTGGCTAACTCCCAGGTCTTCCCGGTCTCTAACGACACCTTTGGAGCTGCGTCTGGGTCTAATGATGGAGCAGTTCGAAAGAGAAGCTGGCTATGTTGGGTAGAGCCTTGAGTGTCAGGCATGGGGTTTGGGACTTTAGTACATGTGCTGCCGAAGCGAGCACAGGATTTGGGACTTTACTTCCTCGGCAATGAGGAGTCTTACACACCTGATGCTCTCGCACTACTTCCTTGGTCTGTGTAACCAGGGCAGCCTTCTGAGCGGCCCTGGCCTTGAGGCTGACTTTGGCCCTTGTGCAGCCTGGATATTGCTCGCGCGGCCTAGATCTCCAAAGCCGGCGACTGAAGGGACTTCTAGAACAGGAGGTTGACCCCTCCTAGGTGTCTCCAAACCTCTTTTTAGAATCGCTGTGCAGTATCCGGCCAAGTCGGCCAGTTGAGGGCCTATTGCAGACTTGGGTGGCAGCTGTGAGGCCGTCGTTATCTTGTAGCCAGAGACCCCGCTGCCCCCTTGTCTTCCGAGTCTCTAAGTATTTTGAAATTCTTTCCGCGACTTGTGTTGAATGCCCGACTTCCATTCCCGATGCCCGGTCCCCTCCTGGAAGCATCCAGCTTACCTGTCGGATAACAGAGAACTGTGACACCTCATCCCAAAGCCGCTGCTCCTGAGGCTGTTGTCTGGGAGGGGGTGTGCCGAGGGCTGTCCTCACGGTAGCAAAAGACGCGCCACTTCAGGGTGTCATCGGACGTTGGTGATAATTATAGTCAATGGGGCCCATACTGGAGGGGTTAAAAGGAGATGTTATAAACTTGGGTAACCTTGCTACTGTTTGGGACACCGGGATTTATTTTCTGGATTCCTCAAGCCTTTCTCAGGAGATTTGGTCCTGTAAGTCTTGCTGACAGATTTATCCTGACTCCTGTCATCGACGGCTGTTTTCTCACTAAGCAGGTGGAAAGCAGGAGCTGGGGAAGGTAACTGCCAGCTGAGAGGTCATTTGTGAATCGGTGCCATGAAGTGGACATAAATTTTATGTATTCTGCAAGGCCTTGGCTATTGCCTCGGCCTTGTCCTAGACTTTTCCTTCGTGACAGCGGTTGCCATCAGTGTTAGCATTATTGTCTGCAGCGGTAATTAGAGATTTAGGCCTTGCCCGTACAGCACGCCCAGGCCATCGCATGTCCTACAGGAGGAGCGGGGAGGACGGAGGGCTCGGTTACACCCACGAAAATAGGCCCAGGGAGGGAATCTCATGACACCAGGCTTCGGGCCGGCATTTCCAGGAACAGTTAGAACCCGTGGACACACCCACTGTTTCCCCCAGCCCCACCATCCCCATCACCCATGGCTACGGGGACAAATCCTGCGTGACTCTGGTTCCAGCTGAGAGGCAGAGGCTTTATAGGGAGAGAGTGACGGGATAGAGGAAGGAAAGACGTGGTAAAAAATAAATAAATAAATAAAAATAAAAATAAAAATAAAATAAAATAAAATAAAATAAAATCACAGACCTTTAGTACTACAGAGGTTTTTAAAGATATCAGATCCAGTATTTTGTTTGTTTTTTTTCCCCCAAACTTTTTTTCCCCCTTGCCGTGGAATCCTTTGTTCAAACAGAATTATTATTATTTTTTATTTAATAAATTTATTTTTTATTGGTGTTCAATTTGCCAACATACAGAATAACACCCAGTGCTCATCCCGTCAAGTGCCCCCCTCAGTGCCCGCCACCCAGTCACCCCCATCCCCTGTCCACCTCCCCTTCCACCACCCCTGGTTCTCAAACAGAATTATTATAGTTAACATTAGTTTAGCCCATAGTATAAGCTGGGAAGTGAGGTGAATGTTGTGCGCATATTACCTCATTTACCTTCACAAAAGCCCTGGAGGTGAGTAGGTGCCACTGTCTTCATTTTCCAGGCAAGGGAGCCCACACACAGGTGCTGGAGACCATGTGAGGTCACACAGCCAGGAAGAGGTGGGGTGGGGATGGGAGCCCCAGCAATTGGTGTCAGAGCGGGGGAGACACAAACGGCTCTCCTCTGTGCTCTCCCAGGGGAATAAAATGAACGGAAAATCAGGGAGCTGCCTTCACTGAAGCGGAGAGAAGATGCAACGCAGACCTGACCCACTGGCTTCCTAGTCCTCACCCCCGGGGCCCTTGGGGGATCAGCCACCTCCCACCTAGTCAAGTTCCCCCATGTTCATGGTTGATTCAGCCGAGAAACTGGGTCTGAAGGGTGCTGAGCCTTGCCCAAGGTCATATACCCCATCAGGATGAGAGCCCAGCCCCACCAGGACGCCTAACTGCACCTAAAATCCTGTTGTGCCAGTTTCTCGGGGACAAGAGGCAGGTGATGGAGTAGGCCAAGCCCCGAGAATAACTAGAATGTTCTACAGAACCCACATTTTGTACAGCTAGGAAATGGCACCAACCCTTCCAGGTGCCTGCTGCGAGCTGATGGAACGGTCGCTTAGGCCGGAGCCTGCTCTCCCAACACGATGCCCACAGAACGCCTGAGGCTCTAGTCTTAGAACCTCTCAGACCTTTTCAGTTGCTCCCAAGGCAACTCGTGGTCCCCTTCAAGGTCTGACCTAACATGGTCTCCCTGCCTTCCTGAACTTTACAGTCTGAAAGTAGCAGAAACTACCTTTGTGTGCAAAGAGCTGCCCCTCCAGAACTACTCCATACTTTCTATTTTTTTTTTTTTTAAGATTTTATTTATTTATTCATGAGAAACACACAGAGAGAGGCAGACATCCAGGCAGAGGGAGAAGCAGGCTCCATGCAGGGAGCCCGATGCGGGACTCGATCCTGGGACCTGGGGTCACGACCTGAGTCAAAGGCAGACGCTCAACCGCTGAGCCCTCCAGGTGCCCCTACTCCATACTTTTTATAAAAGGAATTCATTTTTGCACGTCCTCTTCCTCTTCCTTGGCTTCCTCCTCAAAGAAAGGGACTTGATAGTTTTTAATTAAAACTCCCCGGAGGGACTGAAATCTGTCCTGAGCTTGAAGAAGATGCAGGCTGTCACGGGAACTCTGCCTTAGCTCCTTAATCAGCTGCCCACCATGCACGCCCAAAGGCTTCATGCCTGAGCGAATGTTCTCTGGTCTGAGGAGGGAGGTGAAAGGGCCCCGTTAGGATACAGAGAGTGGGGGGCAACAGCTGGAACGTTCCCGAAGGAGACGGTTGATTCTCTTTCGTAGCCCCACGCACTGTTCCCCAGTATGGATGCTGTCTTCCCTTGCAACTAGGGCCGGTTTCATGGGCAGGTGACCCACGGAGTTGTGTGACGCCCCACGCTCGGAAGGGCACCCCACTTGACTTAATGGTCCACTAGTGCCATCTGAAAATTCTTAATAGTTTTTGAACATGGGGCCTAGTATCTTCATTTTGTACCAGCCCCTGCACCTCACGTAGCCTGTCTAGCCTGCAACCCAGTTTGGGGCATGTATGTTTGTGGCCGAGGTGGGCGGGAGATCCATGTCTGTAAGGGAGGTGCGGCCCACTCTCGTTGGCAGCATTTTACAAAATCCTGTTCCGGTGTAAGAATATGTGTTTAATTCTGAGTAATAACAACAGCAGCAGCAGCAGCAGCAGCAGCAGCAGCAGCAGCAGCAGCAACAAGCTGTCCTATGTGAGAAGCTTGTGATTAAACTGAATTTAGTATCTCACCTTTATGAGTTAAAAGACTAGTCACTCCTCAGTGCCTTGTGCTATTTTGGGCTTATAGATCCTGAGACACCAGTGTGTGACCTTTTCTAACCAGTCCCTTGCCTTGCTGGCAGTCAGGTTACCACGGGTCAGGGCCCAGACACTTCATCTGTAGTTTCCCCCTTGGGTAGAGAATGAGACCTCACAATGAAGTAAGGAGTTTCGGTGTTGTTTATCATCCTTCTAGTAGGTAATATTTAGAATAAATCACCAAATTACATCTAGAAATTTCAGGTCATTATATGCAAAAGACTGAGTGTTATTTTTCAAGGCAAATGTTGAAAAATGCCGACATTCTAACAAATTAGTTTATTCATATAATCTCCAGTAAAGTCATAATAAAATATATATTGAGCATTTGAAAGAAGACATTGGAAAGTCAACGTTTCGTAATGTAATTATAAATATTAGCAAGATTATCAACATCAGGTTTAAGATATTATAATGAAGAAAAATAACAATGAAATAGGAGAAGAACGTAAGTAGCTAAGTTAGGGGAAAAAAAAAGGGTAATGTAATTCTTAATCTCATTTGTCAAGGAACGTCAAAAGCCAGAAGTCTACTTTATTTCGTAATTTAAAGAGAGGCAGGGGCCAATTAGACCCTGTCATCTGCTTTTGTGGCTATTATTTGCAAATACACCGTTGACCCTTGAACAACGTGGGTTTGAACTATATGGGTCCGCTTATATGTGGGGTTTTCTTTTTTTTTTTTTTTTTATAAACACAGTACAGTACTGTGAATCTGTTTTCTCCTCTTTATGATTTTCTCAGTAACATTTTCTTTTCTCTAGCTTTTTTTGTTGTAAGAATACAGCATATAATACACATGACATTCAAACATGCGTTGGTTGTGTTATTGGGAAGGCTTCTGGTGAACAGTAAGCTATTAATAGTTAAGTTTTTTGGGAATCAAAGTTACAAATGGACTTTTGGCGGTGGAAGGAGGGGGGCAGTGCTCCTAACTCTTGGGTTGTTCAAGGATTAACTGTATATGGAGCACCATGCTGGCTGGGTCCTTTTGGCTGTTTCACCTGTTCTCTGCCTCCTCAAGAAGCAAATCGGAACACTGACCCGTTTTGAAAGCTTGTGCAATGTGTTTGGGGGTCCTTAGGGCTTTTTCATCACAGATTTAAAAACTCAAGTACCTATAGGGGCCAAGCTGCCTGCCAAAATGGGTTTGTGCCCAGGCGGGGACTAGGATGAACTGGAAAGTCATGTCCAGTCTCAAATGAGCAGCCCTACTCAGCAATTGATGCTAGGTGGCTGGAGGCGATATCGTCAGAAGTTTTGATTTTTCAGAAAGAGTAGATCCTCTTCCCTGGGAGATTTGGAATGCTGGCCTGTGAGTCAAATATTTAAGAAGTCTACTGTCCAAAAGCAAATAAGCATCTATGGCTACACGTTGCCATGAGTTGCCCATCTTTAGCCAGTCACTTGTGTTCTTGTGTGGGCTGGGACATGAATACAAGCAGAGGGAAGGGGAGACATCTTAGGAATGTTATTTTCAGACTCAATTTATTTTCACAAGCTAGAGTAAGTGGATTCCTTTTTCATTAGGTTATGGGGCAATCTTTTTTTTTTTTTTTTTCTTGTTCTAATTTAGTTGACGTTAGTTTCACATAGTTCCTTCTTCATGGGCTCCATTTCCCCAACTACACCACAGAAGTGGAAACCTTCTAGTCTTTACTTCACATCGGAGATTAGAAAATAAAGGAGTAGCCACAGACGTTTCGAAGAAGTGTGCAACGAACGGGACCACATGTGGAAGGTGAAACGATACAACGTTTTGGCTATTATTCGACTAAATTATATGAAAGATATGCATACCCTGCTGGCGTATTTTATGGATTGGGCATATCTTGACGGGTAGATGACCTAAGTGACCACACCATTTCTCACTTTCAACCCTGAAATTTTGTGAGACCGAATCATTGACCTTTTAGGTTCTATGGACTATTTTCCGTATGGGTGAGCTGGTTGGACTAACCCAAGAACTTCTGATCCAGTGATAAATAAAATATCTTTAAAGCTGGTGTCACTTATCTGTATATGGAATCATAGTCACTTCTGTGTTAAATTTATAGTTTTGGATGTTAAATTTTAGGGTGTTGCATAACTAGAATATTAGAATATCCTGGGTGTCCCACTAGCAAATTTCACATATTACCCATCTTTTTTTTTTTTTTTTTCTGAAAGGAAGCCTAACTTGGTTATTTTGGTGGACATGCGCATGGTGTGTAATGTGTATGTGTTGTGTAGGGCGCGCATGCGTGCGTTTATGGTACGGTGTATGTGTTTATGCTGGGGGGTGGAGGGTGGATGTGTGTTTGTTCCCACAAGGAGCTGCTTTCGATATTCACAGACTCAGTGCTCTCCCTGAAGGTCCCAGCAAGACACCCATCCCCAGGGATGCAAAGTTCTTGTGATGATTCCTGAATTTCCCTCCTCCTGGCTATTTTGGTTTCATGCTGTCGCTCCTCTTTTCTCTCACCAGCTTCGCTACTTGTCTCCTCGTGCTATCTTTAAAGCCCAGTGTAAATCTGCTAACGATTTGCTTCTTTCTCTCTGGTTTTACCCTTTCCAACTTCCACTCTCAACCCTCGTAAGCCTTCTCCCCATCGTTTTGCTCCCCCCCCACCAGTGCTTCCTCCTTAACCCTCCACCTCAAATCCTTTCCTCATTTCTCAATGTTTAGTTTACCTTTCTGTCTGTAAGTTTCACTGTATTATATGATTTCTCAAATCTTAGATCTTTTTCTTGTTTCTAACCCCTTTTTCTTCCCTGTTCAGACCAGTGCCCTTGCTTTCTTTTTTCTCTTTGCCCCCATCACCTCCTCTGAGAAATGAACTCACAACCTCCCCCTCGTCCCTTTCCTCCCACTTTTTGCGTCTCTTCTCTGATCTCCTTCCTCTTCTTTCTTCTAGCCTTATTTTCTCAGTTGTTTTCAAACAGCATTTAAGGCGGCAGGCAAAGATGCTTACAATATGGTCAAGTCAAAGAAATAAAAGTGACACAGGAAGAGAATCAGAATAGACCATGTGACATGAATGGGAAATGAAGTAATAAACCCCTCACCTATGAGTCAGGTTCCCCAGAGACTCCCTGTTTTTTTTTTTTCTCTTGCTCATCTTGATGATATTCGTTCCCCGGAAACATGTCAGGGAAGACTTCTGAGGGCTCAAGGGTCAAAAGGCACTGTGGTCACTTAGTTGACAGTGTGTTGGTGCCACAGCTAAAGGACAGGGTGAGAACAACTGGCCTTTGAGAGTATCCAAATACCAGCCATTTTATTACTGACACAGAGCTCTTACTGACAACTGCTTTTCAAAGGGAAAATGCCAGCCATGAAGGGTTGGGTGTCACCTCTTATCTGCATTTAGGCCTCGTGACACGGTCACCCAAGAGTGGGTCATGCATCGTCACCGACTGATATGATGTCACCTCTGCTGGACTGCGCCGGCCTTCTCTCTTCTAGCTCTGCAAAAGCTCTGTGAGAAGGCTCCGAAGACCCCTCTTACCATTTCCCCTCAGGCTCTGGGCTGGATGCCATTTCTGCCTCTGGAGTTTTCTGAGGCTTGGGAACATTGCAATTTCGTGATGGCTGGTTCTACTATTGATCTTGATTTCCTTAAACATTTCGCCTTCCTCCTTCTGGAAATTTATGCTTGTTTCTGGCATCTCCCCCATCCACGGTGAACACTTGGGCACAGGATTCATTTAATTTTTTTTTTTTTTGCCCCTTCTGGCAGTAAATCTCCCTTGCCATTTCTCTGACCTCTCACTCCTTGTGTACTTAAAAAATGTCTTATTTATTTCAACCTCGTGTGTAATTTATCTTGTGCTCATTCTGCACCTTTGCTTGTCTTACCATTTTTTACATTATCTTGATTTTATTCTGTAATAGTGGAGGGCTTCCTCTACCCGCTGTGTTCTATTTGCCCAAATGCCCCTTCTTCGCCTTTGAACAACCTTTCCAACACCAACTCTCTCCTCACTCTCCCTTGCCTTGGTATTTATTACCATTCATCTCCTATTGGCTGGTAATCATTTAATTTTCCCTTTTTTTCTTCTCCCTTCCATACTATTGCTTTATCCACTGTCATTCTTGCCATAATTTTTCAGCTACCTAAGACTATTCTGACTTGAGATGATTTGCTGCTGCCTCTTCCACAGACCCAGTATGACAGAGAAATCCAGCCCACCCATCTCTTCTTTCTTTTTTGCAATAAATGGCCAAGTTAATTCAAGTTCCTATCCATCGTAAAAGAAATCACTCTTCAACCATATGGGATAACTTATGACTGCAAATAAAAATTCCCCAATGTTTTGCTCCTCACAAGTTTTCACTTCCCCAGCACAGCTTGGGAAGTCCAAGATGTTAGAGGCCCTAGGGAGTGCATATTTTCATAAAAATCCACTTTCAACTTCTAGAATGTTTCTTGTACTCACACAGACTTGATTTTCCAATAATATTAGAGAGCACCACAGCTTTTCTCTTCTACCCCTACTCTCACCTCTGTGCTGCTTTTTCAAGGAAAGCAATTTTGAGTTGTTGACCTAGTTTGTTTGTCTCAGTGGATGGGCTGGGAGAATTTAATATAAATAGAGGCCTTAAGATCTTTTTCACTCTATCTTATTAAAGCTCACATTAAAATAAAAAGCCCATCCTATTTAAGTTAGTTCTGTTTCTGGGGTTTTGTGTGAATACAGGCAGGGCTGCTTTCTGCACTGCTTACAAGGGCAATGCGTGGCATCACCTCAAACCCAGCTACTCATGGGCAGGGCCACGGCATTGTAAGTGGCTGTGGGTGCCACATGGGCTTACCTAGGACCTGATCCTTCTCCAGACCTGTTATAGGACTGCTTCGGAATAAAAAAAATAGCCATTAACTGTATTCTGGTGGGATGTATGTTAAGGAGATAACTTCTGTGTTCAACTGAGAGATCAATTAATTCCTTACTCTTACACCTTTCTGAGGAAAGGAACAATTCTGGCCCTATAATTACTCTGACCCAGTCCACGTCCATAGTTTGGTAGAAGTAATTTTCCAAGGCTATGGCTCATACCTATTTATTAAATCTTGACTTTATTACTATCGACTGTTAAAAAAAATTTCCTTAATTTTAATTTCCTTTATTGTTGGTGGAGCATCCGTTGCTTGTGGAAGGGAATCGGCAGGCTCGGGTTTTTCTCTAGGCTCCACCCCCCTGTCACCCTAGAGTAAATGACTCAACCCTTGAGATCTCTGTTTCAATTTATATATCTTGAGGGCAATGTTTTCATTCTCTCCAGGCCTCCCAGTGATGCCGTGAGATGACATGGCCCTAGGAAGCATAAGTAAAGAGAAGGAACTGGCAAATACTTCTAGTTAAGTAGATTTCCATTTCTGCTGTTAGATTTCAAAGCCTCGTCTGGTACATTTCCAGTCACTAGTCCTTTGAAAGCTCTCTCTGAAGTTTTCTGGAATTTCCAGTATATGATGCCTAAGATGATAGCTTTTACCTGTCCTAACATCTTACAGAATGTTTTAGAAGCTGGAGACTTTAATTTTTTTGATGGCCATCGCTTATGTTTTTTTTTTTCCATGTCTCAGTTACACAGCTTCAGAATGATCACTTTTGAAATATGACGCCAAATCATTTATTATCCTTTAAAGCATACCTGGACTTATACAATGCTGTTATTATTCTCATTCCTGGATCATCTTTTCAAAGGTGCCTATGTGTAGTACACTGTCAGGGATTTGGGGGAATTTTCTCTTTCCTATCCCAAGAAAATCACTAAACAACTTTACCATGCTTATTGTAGTTCCTGATTTTTTTTTTAATTTTTATTTTTTTACCAGGGAAAGCATTTTATTCCACGAATAAATACAGGGTTGGTATGAAAATAGCTCTAGGAGGAGTAATAAGGATTTAAATTTAGACCAAGGTTTAAATGACTGATATGGGATTCGTGCCTGGGCAGATTTTGGATGTGGCTATATGGTGGGGAGACATCTTCATAGTCCATAATATTAATGCTTCTTGACTAAGGTTGAGACAAAATCTGTAAAGCAGACTACTGGAAATCAGTCCAGTGCTGTGGGAGAACCATCAGAAAATATCCCTGGCTACCTCACTCCCTTCAGCTCAGAGGGGGTCAGAGAACCCTGTCCCTCCAGTGGCTTCTGTTTCTTTCACTCACCACAAAAGTTCCATATTGGGCAGATGCATCTGGAGGGGCCCGCAGTTCTCCTTCTTACTTCTAAAAATGAGCTGTTTTGTTTTTGTCATTTGATTATTGCCACAGTAATGGCTCATAAAAACCAGCCCAAGCCTAGTGGTGTACGAAAATGAACATTATTTCGTGCTTACATGTGTGTTGGTTGGCTGGTCCAGCCTTAGCTGGGCTTGGCTTAATCTGTGGCTGGGTTCAAGTCTGCATCCCCTCTCTCTTGTCATTCTGGGACCTGCAGCTCCAGGAAGCTGTTTTTATGGCCACACATAATAGGGCAAACTGCCTGTGCAAGCCCATGTTCAGTTGTTCTAGCAAACTCCAGTAAGCTGAAATAAGCCACATGAGCAAACTCTAACTCAAGGTGTGGAAAAGAAATTTGTCTACCTAGGAGGCCATATTGAGGGTATGGAGGTTTAATATTATGGTAAAAGCTTGGGACCTAAAATTAAATATGCCACAGGCTCTGATAAACTGATATCAAAACTATTGGACAGCCAAAGACTAAGTCATATAAAAGGTGGTTGGACTTTCAAAGAGCACATGTTAATGAGAATAACATGCATTTATATTTATAGTAAATTATAAAGCAATAGAATATTTTATATTATTCCAAGCTGTTCCATATTCAATTTTATATGGGGGTCTCAGACCAAATATAAAATGTATGTGTGTGTGTGTGTGTGTGTGTGTGTGGTTTTCTAACCACTTATTGAGCATTTATCATAAACTAGGCATTCTGTTAAGTGCTTTTACGTCCCTTATTTTATTTACCCCATTCCCTGTTCCTGCGAAGATGATATTATTCTCCCCTTTTGGGAAGTGTGAGTTGGAGAGAGCTTATGTAAGTTATCCAAAGTCACAGCTAATAAGGGGTAGAAGCCGAGCCTGATGTGGTGGCTTCAAGGTGTTTTCTTGCATCTTCTGCGCTGTGTGCTGCCTTCCCCTCATATGAAATCAATAGCCCTATGAAGTAGATATTGTCATTTTCATTTCACAGATCTGTAAAAAAAAAAAAAAAAAAAAAAAAAAACCACAAACAATGACAAAACCAAGTCAAAACAAACAAACAAAAAACCCAGACAAGTGACATGAATCATGCAGCTGACCCAGGGCCCCAGGAGTGGTGCCAGCACCAGAATTTGTGTGTCCTGCACCTAGTCCCGTGGTTGCTTAAGTGCTGGACTCAAACCGGCTGCTTAGATTTGTTTATTTTTAAACTACTTGTGCCTGTCGGTGTCCTGTCCCTTCTTGCCGCCGCCTCCTTCTCTTTAGCTTCTTCCCTTCTTACCTAGAGCTGTCTCTTTATAGATCTCTCGGGAGGATCGTGCTGTGATGCAACTCCCCACCTCTCTGCCAGTGTGGGTTATTTCTGTTCAGACACGGATTTGGCCAGGAGGACTGTTGACAGTTAAATGCTGAATTCGTTTCAGGTTGTTCCCAAGCCCGGCCCACAAAAGGAAATCAAGCAAAGGATACCCTTGCTGTTTTTAGGAGGCACATTCTAGAAGGCCTGAGAACAGAATGCTGGGCTTTAACTGCCAGGACCTCCTGGGATGAGCATGTGTGCGTACATAGATTTATATCAATATATGAAATTATTTTCTAGAGCAGTTGGGGAGGGAAAAAGAAGTTACACAAAGCAGCCTGGGGCGGGGGGGGGGGGGGAGTGAATAAATTGGAGGAACAGCAGCTTGGCTTCCTTTACTTTGATTGTTGGGGACTTTTGTCTGTGTCTTGACATGGTGAACCTACTTGTTCATCTCTGCTCACACGTGGTGGGATCCAAGGGCCTACCTTAATTAGAGAGAGAGAGAGAGGAGAGAAAAGTAGGGTAACTTGGATGATAGGGCTCTCCCCGAACACTATTAGTATCTCCCAGGAGCCAAGGGGCAGGCGGGGTGTTGTTTACCCTTTGCCAAGATGTTGTCCCGAACACCATGCTCTCCCTGCTGTGAAATACCCTCCTCTGCTGTCTGAATCCAGAGCAAGAGAGCCAGACCTGAGGCCAGGATTGGGAAAAAAGAATAGAAGGGGTTCTCTCCCTCCAAGGATTGATGTCCTCAAGGCGCCATGACCACTGAAGGGCTGAATTCCAGTGTTGCCAGGCTAAAAGAAGTTAAAAGAAATAGTGACATGAGCCTAACATGGTCTTGGATGAAGTACTGAAAAATGAAACATGTTTGGTTTCATAGGAGAGGCTATAGGTTAGTATGAGAGAAAAGAAAGTATTAAGTGGGAAAGGGCTGCAAATGTGGCTTCTCCTATTGATGCTCTGGTTATGGTTTATGAGTTAATGGTATCAGCATCAGGGAAGGAGAAAACACAAACCAGATTTAAAAAAAAATAGGAAAAACATGCATAATGGAAAAAGCAGCAAACTGACAGTGGGGAGACTGGGTTATTGTCCTTTTTCACCGTGGGCAGCTACGTAGCTTTGGGAATGTCACTTACCCTCCCTCTGTCTTCTGCTGGAAAAAAAAAAAAAAATGACAGCAGAGCCTAAACTGCTTACTGTAGAAAGTTGATCTGAGGGTCAGATGAAATAAAATACATAAAAGCATTTTGTAAACTGGAAAGTACTATCCAAATATCAGGGTTTATTATTCTTTCTTAATCCTGCCATTCCACTGCCCTCTCCTCTCAAAGAACAGAAAAATGTTGGCACAGGATAATTTTCACAGTTTGGAAGGAGGGGTAAGTTGTTGCCTTTGCACCCTTCACTGCTAACATCTGTCACCCCCAGCTCTGACAGCTGCTTCAAAGTTTGCACTATGAAAGTCTCAAAACAGGGTTGGGTCAGCCTCCAATCTCTACTCCGTCATGCCCCAGCCATATTAAAAAATTAACATCTCTTCTCTTTCCATATGCTTGGAAAGAGGCCACAAAGGGAAGCTCTCGACAATCTTTTTTATCCTATTTTCTCCCTCCCCGACCCTGATATTAGCAAATTGTGAAATATAACCAGAGCACCGATACAAGAAGCAGGATTTGTAACCCCGCTTAATACTTTATTCCTTTGCACACTAAAGTTTGCAGTGAATTATTTCATTTCTTAGTACCCTATCCAAGAAAATTTCCCATTCAGTAATATTAATAATAATATATTTTTAAACCTTGACTTAAAATTATAGTAAGTGCCAAGAGGCTCTAGTTGCTATTTTGTTGAAATAATATCAGGTTTCCTGTGATGCTTTACATAGCTGTCATCTCTGTGATATGATACGTCCATGATTTATTGACCTACTAAAAGTGCTGTCATTGACTTGTCATAATAAACTTTTCTTAAAATATTAAAGCACAGAACATTGAGTAATAGCTCAAACCAGTACGGAGCCTTGACTTGGTTGTGGATTTGGATTTGGTGGCCACCTTTTATGCCTTGAAAATGAAAACTCTGCCCTGGCCCCCTCTTACTTCCTACTCCCCCCCGACCCCAGGGTTAGTTGTCACTAAACAGATTGGCAGAGAGGAGGGGACAGCATGTGAGAAACTCTGAACATGAAGGACTGACCATGAGCGGCCGCCCAATGGTCACTGCTGGGTCTGAAGAGGCTTTCTGGCCTCAGTAGAGATGAAGCCAAACACCATGACCCTCATCCAACTAATTTGCCTTTGTGAACAGACATTGCATCCACTCTGGTGGGGTGGTGGTGGTAGGAGTTCATTTTTTTTCCATAAAAGGAAAAATGTCTAACCCCAGAATCTGAGTTTATTGGCCATGGATATGGAAGCAGGGAGAAATTTTGAACTGGGGAATCTCCAGGCACAACTGAGACACAAGGAAGGCTTGCAGTGGAGTCTTTGTCTTCCTTCAGGGCTCTGTACCTCTGACTCTGTCATGCCTCTTGGCTGGTCCTCTTGACTCTGGTGCTGAAGGAGGTTGATCCTGGTGACCTGACCACTATTATCCATTATCTCCTTAGCTTCAGCAGAGTATTCAGATAAGGCTGTGGTGATGGGACAGGGCTAGGAGATCCTCCCCACGCAATACACATGTATCTACATTGGAGATTTATGGAGGCCATGTTATCTAACTCATTTGTCATGAAGTAAGACAAATTGATAAAGGTATGAGTCCTAGGTTCATAGAGTCTAGGAGTGGGGTTAGGTTGGGGGATAAGGGAACAAGGGAGATAAAGGGAATCGTGAAGGAAGCTGACGAGAAGTAAGACAGTGGAAATGAGATAGTCAAGTGATAAACCACAATTTCAAATAAGGAAATGCAATGAGGTGTTTACGGGTATTTAATCTTACAAATGTATGTGTCCAAATATACATGACCAGACCCTAACAGATCAACTGTCACCAACTTACCTTTGGGACTCTAACTTGAATATAGGCTTTTGACCAGATCAAATTTTATATGAATTCCTTAAAAGGCTTTACCCCCCTTTACACTTGCATAGAATGATTAGGTGAGGAATGTTAAAAATCTGGAAAAGTTTTTAGAGTGGAGGAGGGTGGGAGGATGAGTGAAATAGATAAAAGGGAGTAAGAAAAACACTTCTTGTGACAAGCACTGAGTAATGTATAGAATCGTTAAGTAAACAAAACCTGGCAAAATTTTAAAATCCTTTTTAGTAATGATTTTTTGAGGAAAAACAAATATTGAAAAAAACAAAAAAAACAAGTGTATATCTGTAGCAATGTAGTTCCATTATCTTCATAGTTCCATTACGGTTTAAAGTCATTTTGTCAGGTTAGAAGTGTAAATATATCTAAACATTTGAATGCTCACAAAACGGCCATGCTTGCTTCACCTAGAGATGTGAAGGTCTGAACAAGGCTCCAACAACAAAAAAAGACTATGCCTACAACAAAATATGCTCAACCCAAACGGACGTACTGACAGATAAAAAGGTCAGGTTTCAGAGTAGGAGGCATAGTTTTATGTAGAGAAAATTCCTGTGTTTTAATTTTAGGAAACCAAAAAAATGTACTCTGGGAAGACTTGTGATTTTGTTGTTGTTGTTGTTATGATTTCACATTTCTCTGTTGTTCTATGATTTCACATTTCACAAGAAATGGCACAGAAATTTACTCTCCTTATTCAACTAGCCCTTTTATTATTAATGCTTAGTGTTGTCAGTGCCAATGGATCAGACGTATTGACGGTAGGTCGATCGTACTCTCCCAGAGTAGAATGCTAAGCGGTCAGCCACTAAACCTACAGCATAGAATTGCTCAGAGAATGAGATAAGAAAATATTTGAGGGACATGGCGGGGGTGGGGTGGGGACTTTAAAAATATAACATTTCAGTTACTGGAAATATACCGGATATAGTTATCTCATGGCTACTTTAGATCTTAAGCTGTTTAAGAATAGGCGTGAGTTAATCCAGTAGTCAGCAAGCCTGTAGGATCCAGATGATGCACTAGGCACTGTGAGGAGACTTTCATTTTTCTTTCCTGTGCAACAAATATGTTTTGAGTCCATATCTTCTAAGTCTCCTGGTAAGCACAGCCAACACAGCAGTAAACAAGTCTTCAGAGTGTTCATGGTGTTTACATTCTAGCAGAAGAACTGATAAAATGTGGAAGTCACTGTTTTCCGACCTCAAACCTGAAACCTTGGAAACTGGATTGGAATGAGAAGGAACACATCTGAAAGGGCGAATACAAGATAATATATAATAAAAAGTATGTGTGTTTAGATACTCAAAATTTTTTCAGAGTGGAAATCCATGAGCTATGGAAAGCTTTTTTTTTTTTTTTAAAGATTTTATTTATTTATTCATGAGAGACACACAGAGAGAGGCAGAGACACAGGCAGAGGGAGAAGCAGGCTCCCTACAGGGACCCAGGGATCACAGCCTGAGCCCAAGGCAGATTCTCAACTGCTGAGCCACCCAGGTGTCCCTATGGAAGGCTTTGAGAAGAGATCAAGTGTTTTTGGCCTGGAAAGATGAATGAGATTGGTAAAGCAAGAAGCAAGGAGTTCTTGACCGAGGGAACATCAGTGGGCAGGGTAAGGATAAAGAGGTCCGTGTCCTCTTTATAGTCCGCAGGTCTGGTTCTGTGCCAGGGACTTGATGGCATCCTACAGGGGTGGCGGCCTTCTCTGCTCCTCCTTGAGTTCCTGCACACCTCTTATTGTTGACAGAATGAGGGAAAGCCTGGCTTACAGCACATGTTAGCATTGGCAATATTCATGTGGGGTGACATACTAAGGGGTTGCCTTTACCCTTACTTGAAATCAATGCCTTGTTGACAGAGCTGTTTCTTAGAGCTGAAATGCAGGAGGTACCATGGGTCTCATGTTGCTCTCCCCTGGAAAAGCTGGTGAGAAACCAGTGCTGGGCTTGTGACTCACATGGAGCCTGGCATAGGACACAAGGAATTTGGTATGGCTCATTCAGGAAGCCAATTGATGGAGCCTCAGATAAACCACAAACACAGAATGCAAATCCCTATGCTCTTTCGAGGTTGTCTATCTCAGGACTAAATTTAAAAGTTTAAAGGAGTTTCTTCCCTTTGGGAAAGGTTAGGCAGGGAGGAGGCTATATAGGGGAAAATATATCAATTCTTCTTCTTCTTTTTTTTTTTTTTCCCAAGGACCTTCACATGGTAAAAGGATTTGTAGGTCCAAATAGAAACAGAGAGAAACATGATTAGTTTAGAGAAAGTCAGTCAAAGCCTTTGTTTGCTGTTATGGAAACCAAACAACTGCTGGATTGAATGATACTAATATTATATTTTTATTTTTCAACTGTTCTTAGAAACTGTGGAGACACAGCCTAAGTTTACACAGTCTTAGATTAATTCCATAGTCTGCATATTCGGTAGGAAAAAATTAACTACATCAGAGAAAGTCTGACACTCTAAAAGGAAATGCATGGAATCTACAAAAACAACCACAGAGAAATAAGCTTTACATCAAAAGAATCAAGGAAAAAAACGTGAAGGGTAAAGCTACAAATTCAGTGCTGTGCAGTTGCTTCATGAAGGACAAGCACGTGTCTTCCAAGGAGGTCTGGTGAGGCTTTGCACTACAGCATGAGCTATACCACATAATGATGTAAAATTCAGGGTATAAAGGGAGGCAGTTAGGAAGAAATGTTTATTAAAAATAGGTCAAGGAAATGAATGAACAAATAAATAAATAGAGGAGAATGGGCAAATCTTCCTTAACTTAAGAAATCCAAATAATTTAAGTAGATACCCCCTCTCCAGGAAATAGAGGTTAATTCCTTTCTCCCTCTCAAGTGGGAGTTGGATGTAACGACTCACTCCCAAAGGATAGAGCAAGGGAGGCGAAAAATATTGACTTCAGAGTGGAGAAACCTGGCAGGCACCACTTGAACCAAATGACCAAGGTGAGAATCACAAGTGATAAATTAGGTTGATATCCTTATAGCCTCTTATATGATATAATGAGAAGGGTACTTCACCTTTCAACTCAACTCTTTCTTTCGAAAAGTCTATGACCCTGGTTTAGCCACGAAAAAACATAAGGCAAGTTGAGGAATGTCCTATAAAATACCTAGCCAGTATTCCTCCCAAGGGGGAAGGTCCTGGGAAACAAGGAGACTGAGTGGCTGTCACAGGTCAGAAGGGGCTACGGAGGAATGGCTAAATGAAAAATGGTGTACTGGATTGGAACCTGGAACTGGAAAATGCCATTACTGGAAACACTAGAGAAATCCAAATGAGGTGTAGAGTTTAGTTAATAATAATGTACCAAGGCTTACTTTTTAGTTTTAGCAAATATATTATGGTGATGTAAGATGTTAACATTAGGGAAAGGGGGCGAAGGGTATGGTATATAGGAACTCTCTAATATCTTTGCAGTTTTTCTGTAAATCTAAAATTATTCCAAATGACTGTTGTTTTTTCCTTTATCTCTTATCTCTTCTTGGCCCTAGATTCTGTGAATGTAGGACTTATACCTATTTCTAATTTCCCTGTATTATAATAAGAGAAAGTATTCTTTGCTAAGTAAAAGGAAACAGTAGAAACTTGTCCCTTACCCAGCCCAAGCTCTTTGTTTTTATTTTCTGGCTTTTTTTTTTTTTTGGTGCCATGAGTTTCCAAAATATTGATAAAACTCTTGAGTTATCTTTACTCATAAAGTCAAAAAAAAAAAAAAGTCAAAAGTCACGGACATACGAAGGACATAAAGTTTAAATAAATTTTTTTTTAATTTTTTAAAAAATCTAAAAAAGAAGTGATAAGACTCCCCAAATATTAGATGCAAAGGACTATAAATAGCTAGATTATTAAGTAAAGATATATTTAAAGTAGAACACCAACTATATTTTGAAATGCCACCAATCCTTGACATTCTAATACAAAACCTTACATCCTGAGCAAAATATTTCAGAATATCCAAGCAAAGGACAAAGGATCAAAGATATACTTTCTTCTTATTTGAGGGTCTTCTTTCATTTTATTTCAGGGCCCTGGGGTAGCCTCTCAGCTTAAGCCCAGTGTTCACCAATCACTTGCTAATAACTGGAGCTGAAAGAGGGCTCTGCCCTAATGCCATTATGTTCAAGAGCCATGATTGATTGTGTTATAGTATGTTTTTGAAACCTAATTACTGTCTGAGTGAGTATCTGAACTCATTAATCTTTAGTCCTGTAAATAAGTAAAATTGACTAAATAACTGGATTTCTCTAATGATGGCTTAGGTTATCTTTGGACCTACTGCCTTGCCCTACCCTCTTCAGGGCAGCAAATTATTTTGCTTAATGGTAATTGCTCCCCAGCTTTGAAATCAATTTGTAAAAGTCGGCTTATAAAACAATTTTCCATGTTGCCCTGTGATTGCTTGGTCCCTACTCTATCTTTGTGGTATAATGAGCACATCCTGTGATGTGTTCACAAACCATTGTGTTTGCTGATGACCCTCCTTTGTGAGGAGGGTCACATCACTTAATGAGATAAGAGGCTGTGTGCATGTGTGGAAAGGGGTGGGTTGGAAGAGTGGTTTTATTTTCACCTTACTAACTCTACCTTGTTTTTTACCCCCTCCCTATCAAAATAGAAAACAATTTTTTATAGCATAGCTTATTCCATATATTCCAAATAAATGTAGTAATCAATAAAGGTGATTCCTTTCTCCTTTTTCTAATATCCATCTGTAGCATAACTAGAGTGTGGGTCTTCACTGTACATTCTTCCTTCTCTGATTTTTTAAAATGTTTTCCTTCTAGTTACCATTTTATTATCCATTAGATCTGTTCCCCAGATAGTAGCTTGAAGAGGAAGAAGATTAGGCAATATTCATATGCACCATGGGACTTCTGCTTCCAGCCAAGATGGAGTAACATGGGCCAGATACGCTCTCCCCCCTGAAACAATTAAATTATGAATATATATGAAATATGAAATAACAGTTTTCAATGCATTGGACATCAGACATCCAAGGACAGAGATCCCTGAGAGATGAGAACAAATGAATTGAGCCCCACGATTGCAACAGCTTGTAGCCTTGAGAAAGTTTATAGGCTATAGCACAGAGGAGACCTCGTGAATGAAGGGTTGAAGCTTAGAATATAGGGAGACGATGGCAGTGAAAGGTCCATAGGACAGAGTGCCAAAGAGTAGAGTGCTACATAGAAGGAAAACTCTGGAAATCTGTAGAAGGTCCTTTTTGAATATTCAGCTGAGTACTGATCAGCACATGTATGTGAAACAACCACCCAGGAGGAAGAAAGAATCATTCAGAAGTATTAGAGAAAACAGAATTTTACATTCACACAAGGCAGGAGACAGTGCCAGTTTCCACCAGTGAGATTGGAACACTAAACAATTCAATGGGCATTGGGTTTTGCTTTAGTAATGGGAAATAAGTAGCTCTACACTTTCAGCAAAGCTGAAAACCAAGCCAAGCATGAACCAAAATTCTGAATAACTTAATATCTCAGAATAAAGTTCAAAAATAAGTATAGAAATCAAAAAAACATCCAGCATGCAACAAAGTAAAATTTACATTGCTTAATGTCCAATTAAATATTACTAGGCATACTAAGAAACAGGAACATATGACCCATCTGAGTTGAAAATGAGGTCATCAAAATTAACCTAGAATGGATGATGATTCTAGAATTCTCAGACACGGACCCTAAAAACAATTATTATAACTTCATTCCATATGTTCAAGAAGCTAGAAGAAAGATTGAACAAGTTAAGTAGAGACATTGAAGATGTAAAAAAAAAAATCAAACTTTTAAAGGTGAAACCTATAATATCTGAGATGAAAAGGATATTTGATGAGATTAACAGCAGATTAGTCACTGCAGGGGAAAAGATTGGTTAATTTGAAGACATAGCAATAGAAACTCTCCCAAAGGAAAAACACAGAAAAATAAAGCTCAAGGAAAATTGAAAAGAGTACCAGTGAACTGTGAAACAATTTTGATCAGCCTAATATGCACATTATTAGAGTTCTCAAAAGAGGAGAAAAACAGGACATAAAATTTTGAAGAAATATATGAAGAATATTTGAAGAAAACAAATAATTTAGTTACAATGTGGGCAGAGGACCTGATCAGACATTTTGCCAAAGAGGACACACTGACAACCAACAGACACACGAAAAGATGCTCAACATCATCAATCATCAGGGAAATGCAAATCAAAACCATAATGAGATTTCACCTCACACCAATCAGATTGACTAGTATCAAAAGGTAAGAAACAACAAGTACTGACAAAGATGAGGAGAAAAAGGAATCCTCATGCACTTGTGGGAATGCATATTGGTATAGTTACTGTGAAAAAACAGTGTGGGGTTTCCTCAAAAAAATTAAATAGAGAAATACCATATGATTCAGTAATTCTGCTACTGGACACTTAACCAAAGAAAATGAAAACATTGATTTCAAAAGACGTAAGAACTCATATATTTGTTGCAGCATTATTTGTCATAGCCAAGGTATGGGAGCAACCCAGGTCCATCAATAGATGAATGGATAAAGAAGTAGTGGTGTATACATGCTCAGAATATTACTCAGCCACCGTGGGAATATGAATAGAACTAGAGGTCGTTATTGCGAAGTACAGTAAGTCAGACAGAGAAAGACGAATACCACATGATTTCGATTTCATATGGAATATAAAAATAAGACAAATGAGGGGCACCTGGGTGGCTCAGTTGATTGAGTGTCCAACTCTTGATTTCAGTTTAGGTCATGATCTCAGGGTCATGGTAGTGAGTCCCATGCTAAGTTATGCACTCAGTGGGGAATCTGCTTGAGATTCTTTCTCTCTCTCCCTCTGCCCTCTCCTCCTCAAATAAATAATAAATCTTAAATAAAACAAATGAAGCAAAGAGAAACAAACTCTTAAATACAGAAAGCAAACTGGTGACTGCCAGAAGGAAGGTGGTAAGGGGATGGGTGAAATAGATAAAGGGGATTAAGAGGTACAAACTTCCAGTTATAAGATAAGTCACAGAAATGAAAAGTACAGCATAGGGAATATAGCTAATAATGCCATATTAATGTTAGTATGGTGACAGATAAAAAAATTATTTAAAGAAATAATGGCTAATAAGTTTCCAAATTTGATGAGAACCATAAATCCACAGGTCTAAGAAACTGAAAGAACTCTAATCACAAGGAACACAAAGAAAACCACAGCAAACACATTGTAATTAAATTGCTCAAAACTAGTAAAAGAGAAAACCTTAAAAACAGCTACAGAAAAAGATATTACACACAGAGGGACAAAGATAAAGATGATGGTATACTTCTCATTAGAAGTAATGCAAGCAAGAAGATAGCAGAGCAGTGTCTTTAAAATTCTGAAATAACAAAATCTAGAATTCTATACCAAGTGAAAATATATTTCATAATGAAGGCAAAATCCCGTCTCAGACATACAAAAGCTAGAACGATGTGTCATCAGAACTGTCCCTCAAGAAATATTAAAGAAAACCCTTTAGCAGAAAGAATATGATACCAGAGAGGGATATTGATCAACACAACATAATGAAGAGCATCGGAAACATTGACTACGTGGCTAAATATATAAGATTGTTTTCCTATTAGCTAAATATCTTTAAAAAATAAGGGACTGTCATAATAATAACAGCAACAACAACAATAATAAGAGCAATACAGTATGGGATTTGTAACATACGTAGTAGTACAGCATATGACAAAAATTGCACAACGACCAGGAAGGGAGAAATAGAAATGGCAATACATGCATCATAAATCCATTCATAAATTAACATCCACTACTTAGTAAATATTGCAGTATTGTCTATCGGGCATTTATTATTCATTAGATACTTTTCTAATGGTTACCGATAAACAACGGAGGACAGAACAGATAAGAGCCCTGATTTCACAGATTGTCCGTGTCACTGAGTTGGCAGTTAACAGACAAGTACACCAACCAACAGGATAATTATAAATCGTTGTAAGTGCCACAGGAGAGACAAAGAGGATGCTCTAATGGAGAATAACGAAGCGTACGGGAAAAACTTAGAGTGACCGAGAAAGTTGTGTGTGACAAGGGGACATTTGGGCTGCAACCTGAAAGCTGAGAAGAAGCCAGGCCAGTTGAGAATCAGGAGTCTCAGGTTGAGATAACTTCTGAGCCAAGGCTCTGCAGGTGGGCAAGAACTCAGCCATTTTTAGAGATGGACTGTCTCAGGGACAGTGTGGCTGAGGTGCAGCAGGAGAGGGGTAGAGAGGTGAGAGGTGGGGTTGGGGCAGAGGTTGGATCACGCAGGGTCTGGAAGCCATGATCAGGGATTTGGGGGTTCATGCTAGGCGCAGTGGGAAAACACTGAAGAGTTTCCGCAAGGGAGTGAGGTGGTCTGGTGCACCTTACATGAAATATAATTTTGCTGTGGGAGGGAGAACAGGAGGTAAAGAGCTGGGAGGTAAACCAGAAGGCTAGTCACAAGGCTATTTCCGGGGTTGAGGCAAGAGATGACGGTGGTGGTATGAATAGACATAATGGCAGTAAGGAGAAAAGACGTAACTAGATTAAATTATGCATTTTGGAAGTCGAACTGGCAGGGCTTGGTGACAGATGTGCACATGGGGGCCAGGAAAGGAAGAATCTAGAAAGCAGGGGAGCTGAGATTTGACCCAGGTTCGTCTGAGTCCAGAACTTTCTGCTTTCAGTGCTGCCATTATTAGGTTGGACACCCGTTATCAAAGGTCCATCTCACCAGTCATGGAAATATAAAAAAGGAAAAAGCCACTATCTTTGTCATCAAGGGCAAAGGTAGCTGCTGATGAAAAAACTAGGACAGCTAGAAACTAAATGGTACCAATCAGTGTTATAGAAGTTCAGAGGCAGAGGAAGAGGGCATGCCTAGGAATGTAGACTCCGAAGAGTATGCTCTGGCAGGGAAAGAGAGAGCGCGGTGTGGAGGGTGAGCCAAGGCCTGGAAGTAGGGATTCCCATATGGTTTTCGAGGAATGATAACGAAACTACAGTGGTGCATTAGCAAAGAAGCCCCAAAGAGAGTTGGCTTTGAGTGGGTGGCTGGAGGTGGAGTTGGTCAGCTCAGGATGACTGAACCGTAGCGCAGCATCTCTGAAGAGCAGCCTTCAGGTAGACCAATCTGTCATCATCGTGGAGCTGTTGATTAAAGATGGGGCATTGGTGTCGCACGTTACATGCGCCGTAGCCATCATTGGAAGTAAGGGTCGGGGATAGCAGGGTTTCATCGCCAACCACGTACACACAGCCTGGGGCAAATGGGGAGAGCAGGGCTTGAAATTTTTCCATTGTTGGGAGTTTTTTTTGGGGGGGGGGGTTGGGGGAGGTTTTCATACCACTTCACATCAATGAAAGGTCTCCCCC
Organism: Vulpes vulpes; assembly: GCF_048418805.1. Taxonomy (NCBI): domain Eukaryota; kingdom Metazoa; phylum Chordata; class Mammalia; order Carnivora; family Canidae; genus Vulpes; species Vulpes vulpes. Next base: position 95,404,592 of record NC_132795.1, on the reverse strand, counting down.
CCCCTTTTTCCTTTTCCTGCTTTGCTTTCTTCTTTAAATATACTACTGTTTTGTTTTGTTTTGTTTTGTTTTTTCTGAGTGTGGTAGTCATCTGGTCTGTGATGGTTGGAACTTTGTTGAGCGTTATCAGAATGCACAGATATTGTCAATGCCAATAGCTCTACCCATTGAGAGTTCTCTGAAATACGGGCCAGACTCCAAAGCACCAAAGGTTAACCCAATTTGGCTGACTCATAAGATTGGTCCTATGGAAAGCAGCCCCCAGCTCTGCGAACCTGATGGAGTCAGGGAGAGAATCTGCAGCAAATGACCCCCTGGAATCCTTTGGTTCTGTAACCAAAAGGTGGGCTCTGCAAATCTTAGGCCCCAGCTTTAGGACTGGAGGTCTGAAATGCACTATTTATGAGCTCAATGGCAGATTAACTTCCAGCCGAACCTTTCTCAGTAAAACCCTCACCTCTGTCCGTGGGTTTCCAGCTGTGCAGGAAGAAGAAATGAATCATTTCCGAAAGAAATAACAATTGAATCAAGCCCTGTTTCTTTCTTCTTTCCAGATCAAACTCCAAACTGTGCTCAAATGAAGGTTAGTGGGCAGAGTAAACTTCCTCTTCATCTCTGCTTGCATCCCACCTCTGGGAGGTTGAGCTTGTCTGGGTTCTAAATACTTTTTTTACTTATAAATCAGCAGGCAAGTGTTACGGTTTCTGGCTGTGCACACACACACACACATACACACACACACGTTTTATAATTCCTGGACTACGTACTCAGTCTAATCAAATGATTCCTGCTTTGTCAAATCATTTATTTGGAAACATTATGGTTTGAAAATTAATTGCATGTAGTTGTGCTTTAAAAATCTTTATGACTAGCTTGATGATGGCAAATGGAGATAGCAAGACAGGATTTTAACTTTCAAATTTAAGCAATAATATTCGCTCTCTACGGCCAAAATAGTAAAGCAAATGAGTAAAAGAATGTATCTCCACAAGCTGTTTGGTTTGCATACAAACCTCTTTGCCACAGGGTAGATATAAATTTCTATCTTGCCAGAGATGATGGCAACACAAATTTCTTTCTTTTTTTTTAAGATTTTATTTTTATTTATTCATGAGAGATACAGAGAGAGAGAGAGAGAGAGAGAAGCAGAGACACAGGCAGAGGCAGAAGCAGGCTCCATGCAGGGAGCCTGACATGGGACTCGATCCTGGGTCTCCAGGATCACACTGCGCCGAAGGCAGGCGCTAAACCACTGAGCCACCCAGGGATCCCACAACACAAATTTCTGATGTTTGATTCATATTACCTTTTAGGCCACAATTTTAAGAGAGGTTCATCTAACCCACTCTATAATACAAACTGGTAATTGCTAAGCCCCCTTATGAGATCAGGATATGCTAAAAAATGAGGAAGAAGTCACTGTTTGGACCCTATTGGGGATCTAATCTTCTCTAACAGTCTTCCCCTGGAGTGGTATTCATCTGCTCCGGGCCCTCGTTAATACCTTGGGCTTTTTCACCTCTGCGTGTTTGCTGACCCAGTTCCACTATTTAGGACCTTCTGTTCCTCCCTATCTACTCTCACGACCTCCACGCAGCCTTCTGGCCCAGGGGAAACCCCACTGCCTTTGCAAGGTCCCCTGGACCACAGCAAAGTGAACCTGATGCCTTGCTCTTCTGAGGTGTCTCCTCTGGCCCTTTGCCACTTTAGATTGTTACCTTCTCATGTCAGACTGTCCAATCTCCCAACTAGATGTAGAGAGATGAATATCAATGACGTTAAAACAGGTGATCACCTACTCCAGATTTCTCAGTCTTTGGACTCCTTGTTCAGTGTTCTTTTGATCTTCATGCTATTCCTTATTACTTTTACCACACCTATTAGCTTTTGAGGGCAATGATTCAGGCATCTATCAAGTCATTATTTATTCATCATTAAGCAGATATTCATTGAGTGTCTACTAGATGCCAGGCTCCATCCTAAGACCTGAAGATACAGTAGCGGCCTCGAGAGAGTGACATCGCCCATTCTCTCGACGAGACGCATTTTAATGGAAGACACAGAAAATAAACAAGTAGGTAAACAAAGCAATTTTAGAGAGTGACAGTGCTATTTATAAAACAGAAAAGGATAAGTAGGGTGGGAGGCTAGAGAGAGGCAGTGGTGTGGGGAGGCTGTTAAACTAGCTGGGTGGTCAGCAGAGGCCTCTCGGAAGAGAGCTCCTGAGCTGAGATCTGAGTGATGAGTTGGGGCGGACTTGGGGGGTTCTAGGAGATGAGTGTCCTCTGTGGAGTGAAGAGCAAATGCCAAGATCCTAGGTCAGAATGAGCTTGGTGTTTTAGAGGAGAAAAATATCGGTGTGGCTGGAGTGGGGATCAGCGAGAGGAAGTGGGGCAGAGGTGGTGAGAGATGTCATGTAGGCGGGCCCAGAGCACACACGACCTTTGGAGGCCATGTGACGAGTCTGCAGTTCACTGCCAGAGGAAGTGGAAGTGGGAAGCCCTGGAAGGCTTGACGTAGGGAAGTGACATTGCAGGAGCCACATGTGAAGCTGACCTCTTTAGCTGTCAGCAGGAGGCGTTTACCTTTCCTTTCTTCTTTGTCTTGCCTTTATTTTTACATTTTAGGAGGTGCACACACCTCAACTGCACAGCTGCCTGAACTTATATGTGTATATGCACACACACATCCCTGTAACTACATCCATAGTAAGACAAAGGAAGATTCCAGAACACCCCAGAGGGCTTTTTCGTGCTCTACGCAGTCATTGCTTCCACCATTTTTAGGATGACTTCCATCACCACGTATTAGTTTTGCCTTTTTTGAACAGAATTCAAATGAAATCATGTAACATGCACTCTTTTGTGTCTGGGACTTATTACTGTGTAATATTCTATGGAATGAATATCTTACCATTTATTTGTTTTACTATTGATGGGCCTCTGGGATATTTCCAGTTGAGGCCATTTGAATAAAGCTGCTATGAACATTCTTGTATGCGCCTTTTGGTGGACATATATACGCCCATTTAGGTTGGATATAAACTCAGGAGTGAAATTGCTGGGTCTCAGGATTTATGTACTTAGTAGATGCCATCAAACAGTTTTCCAAAGTGGTTGTACCAATCGATGCTTCCACTAAGAATGCATAAGGATTCTAGTTTCTTCCCTTTCTTACAAACACTTGGTATTATCAGTCCTTTTATTTTCAGCCCTTCTGGTGGGAGTGTAGTGGGTGGGGGTCTCATTGTGGTTTTCTGGTGGGGAAGAGAGGGGTTGCTTCTCCTCGGTACTTATGATTATGTTGTTGATTATGTAGTTGGCTTTTGAAAGTTTGGTTTTCAGGCTTCCTGGCTTTCATTCCCCATTTCCAATACCACATTCCCCCCCCCCTTGCATTGCCCCCCAAGAGCAGCATAAAAGCCATGCATGCTGATATGACATCATCAGTTCATTGTCTTTAAGGAATGTGATATTTCATTTTTTATAGGGTGACCCTATTCCAAGATAGAAGGGAAAATAGAAAACAGGGCTTAGAACTTGAAAGAGAAAATTTGGGTCAGGCTCCAGCTTAATGCAGTTTCCATTCTTGGAGCCAAAATGCCGTCTAGTCAATTCACAAAGGGAGTCGCTGGAGGAGTGGGGACTGTTGGGTGTCTAGGATTTTGCCCTAACAATGAAATTAAGGGTGTTATGCTTCATTTCCTGTTTTGGAAAACAGAGTCTTTGGCTTAAAAAAAAAGGCTAATTGCATATTGTTTTAAAAAATTGGGTTGATAATTCATCATATCATAATTAAACTAATTAGAATGCTGTTATTTTCCAACAGCTTTAATGAGGTCTTCCACTTGGCAGAGAACCTGTGAGACCAAAAAATATTGCCATTTGTTAAAAGATGGGGAAACTCTGATGACAAACGACTCTATTCAGCCGCATTTTGGTTAATAAGATTTATGCATTAATCTAGTTATACTTTGTTCCCTCGAGTTTGGCAAACTTCTGAAGTTTTCCAATTTTCTACTGTGTCTCTCCTGCTCTCCACCCCCTTCTTCTCCTTGGAGAATTTCTGGCGTCTGAGTTCAAATAGGTGGAAACATTCTCTGTTTCCAGCCGAGGCTCCCCAGCTCGGTTGGAATGCTCGTCTGGTTGTAATAGAGCCTGCTTTGGGGCCAGCCGCTCTCAAAATATCTCCTCGGCTTGTGAAGCAGAAAATAGAAGTTTGGGCCGACTCGGGTCTCCTTCCAGGGTGCTTCTTGCTGCTTGCTTTGGGGGGCACTGTTGCTCCAGTTTGAGAGCTCCGGCGGGGCTCTGGTGAGTGATGGCTCTCCCTTGCGCAATTCTGTCTCTGCACTCCTTGTCAAGTAATCATTACAAATGTTTCGGGGAGGAACCAGTTGGCTCTGAGCAAAGGTCTGCCTCTGCGAAGAAGTGAAGGCCTGAGGGGTGGGCATTGGTCTGTCGTGGTAAAATCTTCCCCTTTGACAGTGTAATTAAGTGCTAATTAACTAAATGAGTGTAAATGTTGAAGGCTGAGATAAATATCTACATTTCCTTAATCTACTTTTCCCCTCTAAAATTTGATAAAGGAAATTTGGATTTAATGGAGGATATATGTCAATTTTTTTTTCTCTTCTTCTTTTTTTTTTTTCTTTTTTTCTTAAGGTCGCAAATCTGTTTAGAAGGAGCTCAGACCCACGGGTTTGGGTTTCTGCAGGAAAAGTCAGCAGCGTATAAATATAGAAGACATACAATAAAATGCGGACGCGATATTGCAATAATTATGTTAAGAAGGCTTAGTGGAGCTACCTTTTTGAAACATCTGGTTTGTTTCTGGTCTTTCCACATCCTGCAGATGTTGCCGAAGCCATGAAATACACTGACAGGAGAATACATTAGCTCACGAAGTCATTCCCATGAATAAAGCAAAGGGTAGCCTCTTAACTTTCTAAAAAATCTAGTTAGAGAAGAATTCTGCTCTCAGAGCGAGCAGAGATTAGGCCAATAATTGAGAGGGGCCCAGGGCCTTCTAAAAGTGTCAATAGCGATCTGTTCTTGCCAAAGGGGAAAAGAGACACTTTGTGGAGGGGCAGCCAGAGTCATAAATGGGAATCTTTGTAATTCTAGTACTTTCTCATTACCTCCATGGTTAGTGATTACAAAGAAGGGCTGAGGCAGGGGTGAGGGGAGCCCCCCCCCCCCCCCCCCCCCCGCTGGGCCCTAGAGCCCAGGCCTCTGAGCGCCTGGGTGCGGTCCAGCCCCTGGCCTCTCTGGGGGCAGGTGCATGCTCCTGTGCAGAGGCAAGTGCCTGGGAGGGGACACACCGTCGAGGCCCGGGGCTGGTGACAGCTGACACTCCTGCGTGCTCCCCTTCCCAGGCTGGAGGGCCCAGGCCAGGGGTCCAGGGGGCCCGGGGGCCAGGCACGCGTGGGGCGCTCAGGAGAACACACAGGGCCGCCCTTGACAGGGAGGGCCTGCGGAGCCCGGGTTCATTAAATAGGAGGTGGTTGCCTCTGAGATTAACGCCCTGAAATAAATGCAAAGTTAAGAAATATTCTGGCCTGTGGCCCACTTGGCAGGAGGATTAGAAACCTGGGATGGTCAGAAAGACAAAGCCTGAAAGGGCCAACGTCACGTTTAGTTTCTGGCCGACTGTGATCTCTAATCCCCCCCCCCCCCCCATTCACATCCCTCCTCCGGGTTACAGCGTCTTGCGTTCAGAAGACCCCCTAGTAAAATGTGTAACAGATGTTTTTCTGGCCACCAGCCTAGGAGACAAGAGGAACACACTCGTGCAGACTCATCTGTAAGACACTAGTGTTTCTCTGGCTCAGCCCTGGATCGTTGGACTCCAGTTCCTGACATCCACTGTACTTGCCTGCTTCCCTCTGGGGCAAAGGGATAAATCTCTGGGACGGTTCACAAAAGACTGTTTCTTGCATATTCTCGCAGGGCTTCTGGCTTCCTTTGGGTCACTGAGGAGGGGTCCCTCCTGCTTGCACCAAATCCTTCCATTTCAGCAGCGATTCTGTGTATGGACCCACCGGGGAGGCACCTGGCTCCTGGCTGCACCGTTTACCCCTGCCCGGGGTCATGGGGGGGGGGGGGGGTGGAGCTCTTACTGAAATTACGCAAGAGCTTTGCCTCCTCGGGGAATGATTTTAAATTTCCTCAACCTTTCTCCCCTCCAGTGCTCTGCCTCCCTTCCCTTTTTCTTTTGCAACTGGCTAATTTCTGTTTTTCATTCTTCAGCCCTTATTTCCCTACGCTCAGTGGACTGATTAAACAGATATGACAAGTTTTAATCATCTCTGGGAAGTCTTGGCACTAACATAAATGTGTTACTTAAGGAAGGGGGTTTAGCATTATTGTCATTATCATGATGATAATTTTTTAACATTTATCCCACCTTTTAGAGGGAATAGCATGCTTTCCCATCTATTATTCCTGCTGATACGCCAAGCAATACTGATAGAGGCAGGGCAGAAATTACAATGTTGAAGTTATGGGTGAAGAAATCAATGCTCACATAAAGTAAAGCTATTCATTCAAGGTCATGCAACCAGTGAAAGTGAATTCAGGCCGTTTTAGATTCCAAGTTCAGTGCTTTTCCTGGGCATAGTGAGCCCTTATTAATAAGGCCTTAACATTGTAGGAACTCCAGAAGTTAAGTTAGTCCATAGAAGGGGGATGCTTTTGTAGGGTAGAGTAAGTATGCCAAGAATGCAAGAAAGCGGGGAATCTAGAAAGAAATATAGGCGTGGTGTCTAGAGCTAATTTTCCGCGTGTGCTGCAGGATTCCAATAGGTGTATTGTTTAGGAAAAGAGTTCCCTAGCCACATGGGATTGGCAAATATTAAATCAAACAAAGTCAAGAAAATTTCTTGATTACAGCACCCTCAGAGACTTTGAAATGCCCTCTTGGTTCCCATGGCAGGGATCAGATGTCCTGTGACCATGTTGCAAACATAGTTGACACAGGGCCCTTCTTGACCGAAGAAGCATCTCATGAGAGCGCACTTTGGGGAAAGCGGGTCAGAAACACCGTAGCTTGCCACCTGAGGAGGTAGGGGAGTTAGTCAAAGAGGGGAAAGATGAGAGCTCTTCAGATGTCAGGGGGAAAATCTAGCTACCGTGTTTATTCTGCTATCTAATTACCGAATCAAGGAGCTTTATTGGCCAATGTGGCAGGCTCTGTGTTAAGGTCCTACAAGGGGTAAAACTGGCACGTCAGTATTCCAGATGCAAGATTGTGTTGGAAGAGCAGCTGGCAGGACTGAGGGAGGTGACGGTACAGTGAAGAACATGCAAGAAGGGGGTCGGAGAGCCGGTTGTGGTCTTGAATGTCTCCAGTCTTAGACCTTGACCTTGTTCAAGTCATTATGCCTTCTTCTGGACTCTAGGTCCCTCAACTCTAAATAAGCAGAATGGACTAAATGGTTCCTCCCACATCAAGATTCCATGTTTCTAAAAAATAGACATTACATGTTATAGAGGGTGATAGTAGATGTTTCAGGTGGAGACAGATTTGGAAGTTGATTTCTTAAGGAATGCTACGAGATGGCATCGCCACAAGTGAATGGTGAGGTCAGCTGGAATCACAAGCGCTTTTCCTTGTGAATATACCTGCAGACAGGAAGCATGCCGTGCTACCCTCAGTTTTAAGATCAAATTTCAAAGTTGTGTGGCCCCAAAGACCCGCTCTGAAAGCCAAAGAGTCACTAGATGGCCATTGCTGGCTTTGAAGGGAAAACAGAGATTACTTCCCTAACAAGGCAGTGGGCTTTGGAGAATAAAAGCCCTGGCCTTCGTTCCTGGAAGAATGAAAAAGATTAATCAGAGAAATCATGGAAGAGGAAGGTAAAATCCTCAAAGAGATGAAGAGGCTCGGTATCAGGAATTGGCAGGAGAGTTAAGGAAATGAAGGATGGTAATTAAACTGAGTGTGAGGGGAGCCAATGGAAATGGGTCAGGAGAGACAGGAGGATGAGAGAAACAGAAATACCCGAATGCGTACGACTCGCCCGTGAGCTGAGCGTGACACCCAAGATCCAAGGAGGGGGCTCACGTGATGTCCTTTTCCACTTAAGACTCAAAAGGGGGTGCCTGGGTGGCTCAGTCGGTTAAGCAGCTGCCTTCAGGTCAGGTTATGATCCCAGGGGCCTGGAATCAAGCCCCACATCGGGCTCCCTGCTTTGTGGGGAGTCCGCTTCTCTCCCTCTGCTTGCTGCTCCCCCCTGCTGTGCTGTCTCTTTCTCTATCAAATAAATTTTTTAAAATATTACAAAAAAAAGACCCAAAAAGTATAAAAATCTCATTCCACACTCTTTTTTCCCCCCTTTTCTCCAAAGAGATGTTGGCTAGAGGCATGAGATATACTGGAGATACATGGGATCTTCATGGTCTGAGTGTTTAAAGAGTTTCTGACCCCATAGCCCTTGAGTCTTGGAATGTAACAGTGGATTTGAATTTGACTTCTTTCCATGACTGACCCACTGGGGCTCCTGAAAGTCATTTCTCCTTTCTGAGAGGTTTACACTCACTGTGAAGCACAGAGTAGAGGACTGGAAGAATGAGCACACCTTAAAATCTGAAGTGCGAAGCCGCTTGGAAATTGCGGCTTCTTAACCTCTCCGTTGTACAGATTGCCATCATTCCCTTGCTGGTAGGATATAGAAAACAAGGTATCATAAGGTCGGTTGCCTTGATGATACGTGTTTGTGGGACTGGATGTAGGAAGAGAAGGCAATAGGTTATGAAATTTCTGGCAACCTTACACTGCTTGGTTGGACTATGGCTGGACGACATCCGCCTGCATAGAGGAGATGGGGCCTCAGCCATCACCAGCGGGTCAGTACAATGCAGACTCATTCTCTGTTCTGCTCTTCTCTAACCTCACTAAACTCTGCGACATCTAAGTGAAACAAATATGAGGTTGACACATGTTAGAAGGCTCCTGTGACCCATTCCTTTCTTTAAGAGCTCTAGAATTCTTTAGCAGATCCAACGTGTGGGGATTTTGTGCAGCCGCAGTGTCTACACGACTACACTGTTGAAGAAAAGCATCCTGATAGAGGGCATTCAAGACAAGAAAAAGCCTGTGTGTCCTCTGCCATAATCACTCATTGCAAACACTGCAAGAAAGGTCTTCCCATGAGCCTGGTAGCAGGCTGGCCATGGTGAGAAAAAAATGGCACAGACATGGCCGTGTCTATCTCTGAAGGGCGTATAAGGGACATACTCTTATTTAAATAGGGAACAGCATTTTATTAGAAAGTTGACTGGCAAATAATACACTGGATTTGACCTGCATAGAAATAATCCCATCTCAGGTTGTTTTTAAGGAATACTGATGGTAAACTGAGAAGTGAAAAAGTCAGCCGGTGGCCCAGACATCTCTAAATATCTGGGCCTTTAACAGCAAGTACAACAAACATCTGTGCGGCTGATTAGCACTTTAGTCTTAGAGGAAAAATAATGATTTCTTCCTGCCATAGATGCCTGTGTCTCTTTGAGTAAATGGGTGAGAAAAACCCATCGAAACTTGTCTCACGTGAGTTGGCTGGAAATTCAGGCCTGTCTTGCCCTGAAATTGCAAATCTATATTTGGGCAAAGACTGGCGTTTCCTTCCTGAGTTTCATGTGTTCGGTGGCTTATGAAATATATGTGAATGTCAAGATGGGCAATGCTAGGCAATTTGGGTGTCCTTCTCCTGAACAAGGAGCAGGACAACATAGACTTCTCTAGAGCCTCACTCCTTACCAGCTGTGATCCCCCTCCCCCTTCTTCTCTTACTGTTCTCTCCTCTCTTCCTCGCTCCTTAAGGACAGAATTCGTATCCTATTGCCTCGTTCTCCGTGGCTGCCTTGGTACTGTGCCCATAGAAGGAGTTTAATCAATATGGATTGAATGAATGATGCTCTCTAAAACCTACATAGACTTTTCTATGCTCAGTCATGCCAGCCTGCTCCAGATCCTCTTGTTTTCTTCTTTAGATCATTTTAGTTTCCTCTTTTTATCTGTCGCCAACTTTTCTGCCTCTTGCTCTTCTTCATGCAAGTCGGAATAAGGAGATAGAGTGTGATGTCGGCTATTCCTTTTCTTTTTCTCCATGCTGTACACTGAAAGTTTATATCCCCCCAAAATTCATATGTTGAAACCAAATCCCTGTGATAATTTGATGGCCAAGCCTTTACAAGGGTGGGGTCCTCATGATGGAATTAGTGCCTTGTTAAGAGGGACCTCAGAGAGCTCCCTTGTACCTCCCGCCATGTGAGGATACAGAGGAAAGAGGGTTGTCCAAGAACAGGGGGGTGGTTTCTCATCAGATACCAAATCTGCTGGTGCCTTGTCATGAACTCCCCAGCCTCCAGAATTATGAGAAATAAATTTCTGTTGTTTATAAGCCACCCACTCTATGGTATTCTGTTACGTAGGCCAACCCAAGTAAGAGAAGCCCTTTCTCATCATGAAGTTTTCCCTTATGATCCCTGTAGGAAATCTCAAAAAAAAAAAAGCAAAAAAAAAAAAAAAAAAAAATCTTGCGATGCGCTGATAGTCGTGTTTCTGTTCTGTAGCTCTAACTCCCTCTGAAGTGGCTAGTGAAATAACCGACTTGGTTTATTGCTGTAACCGGAATATCACTAATGTACTACATGACCCCGTCTATGCATAACATAGGTTCAAAGAAAGAGCAGTTTGTGAGAGGAAAAATAATAGAAAGATGTTTCAATCTGACTAATTGCATAGAACACAAGTTGGCAAATGTATGGCTTCTAGGCCAAATCTTTTAAACAAAGTTGTTTTATTTCTTTTAAAAACAACTTTATTGTTCCCTATTCTGAAGGTTTGAATTCGGTGTAGGTTCTGTTATCTATGGATCTGAAAAATGAAATTGTCATTAAAGAGGATTTTGAGGTTATTTCTTTAAAAATTTATCCTAGGCTCATTTTGGAAGACTGGAGGCCCTGAGAAATATCTTCAACCTCACTTCTTATCAGCTGTGATTTTCCCCCCCTGCTTCTCTTAGTGTTCTCTCCTCTCTTCCTTGCTCCTTAAGGACAAAATTCGTATCCTATTGCCTTGTTCTCTGTGGCTGCCACAGTAGACCAGCAATTTTAATAAAGAAAAAAAATTAAGCAATAAAAAAAAAAAACTATTCTTCTTGAAAAAGCAATGTCAGCCTCAGGTACCCAGTTCTCAAGGTACACGGTGGGGCTGTACTCACGTGGAACCAGCTCATCCTATTGTCTCAGGGGACAGCAGTCATTAGGCCTCTCTTCCCTTTTGAATGCAAAGGGAAACCGTTGTCAGGCTCCTCTTTCAGGTAAAGTGATTTTAGTTGCATGGAAGAGTCTGTCTCAAGCTGGCCCAAGTAAAAGGAGTAGTTATTGGAAGGAGGCAAATGGTCTAACAAGGAGATGGAATCCCTTGGAAAGCAAGCACAGGAGGTCCAATAGAGCCTTAGGCACCTGGAGCTGCAGGACAGCTGTGGACTCAAGTGGCTCTGGGATTTCACGGTTGCAGTTTGTAGACCTTTCCACAGCAACTCTCCGGCACTGTCCACTTTTAGCCAAATCTCTTGACATTTGAGTTCAAAAATCTGAGAGAAGGAATTCAACTGAGCTCTTTCAACTCTAGTTACTAGGTCCCACCACGGACCAATGAGTAGCTATTGATTGATGCAGTCGAGTCATTGGCCATCCCTGTGCAGAGACCCACCTTAGCGCTGCTTCCCTCGTCCTTCAGTGTGAGATTCTGTATGGGCAGGTTGATCAGAGGAGGAAGGGTCACGGCAGGCACATTGCACATTGACCGACACATCCAGGACCATCCAGCCCTGGGCTGACATGCACACATCCTGCATCTACATTGCTAGAGGTGTCCTTGCCTGACACTATCTGAACATTGTGCATGTGATTTTGGGCTCATCTGTGACCTCCCAGCAGTGATGCAATCCAAAAATCACATCTGCCTCCGGAGGCCACCAGAGCTGCAAGTTTCTCTCAAAAGCCACAGCCTCCTGGTGATGTTCATTCCTCCCTTGACTCCACTTTGATCCTATTCTGACATCAGTCTTATACACACACACATACACGTGTGTAGGTATATAATATAATGCATGTAAAGACCCACAACTCTAGGACAGTAGACTTCGTTCTGCAAAGGAATCATTCACAAATTAACACTCTCCATTTTTATTTTTTTCCCGGTCATCACAATGATCTCTTGTAAAAATATACTTTATATTCCTCCATTTCTTGATTTGTCAAGTTACAAAATCGTTGACTTTTTATTTGAAAGTTTAGGAGCCCACTACTCCTACAATAGTTTCTTTTTTCCTTACTCCACCCTTGCTACCCTGATCTTGTTAATGATGCTTTTGTTTAGGACAGTAACATTTTGTTCTGTAGCTAAACTTAAATCTACTGTGCCAATTGGTTGATCCTAAAAATGGAAAACGAACAAACAAGATTTAAAATCAACAATGTATTTCTCACATGCAATGTATGTTTCCCCTGCACTTTGGAGACAACCATTATTTTCTAGAAGCCAGTATCCCTGATAAGAAGTCTCACGTACATCTTATTGTCTTCTCTTTGTAGATAAGTATTTTTTAATCTCTGGGATTTTTAAGGATTTTTCTAATCCTTGCAGTGATCATCATTGTGTCTTAGTGGACTTTTTTCATATACTCTACCCCACACAGTAGTTACGTATCTTTATTCAGGTGAGTCAAATCTTGTTTCATTGATTATTTCTTCTCTAATGTTTCTGTTTTCTCCTGGAATGCCTGACATTTCCTACCCTTGTCCTTTTGGTCTACACTTTGGTAGAGTTTCTTTTTGTCCTTTTCTTTTGTTTCTGTCTGGTAGAGTTTCTGAACTTTATCTTCCCGATGTCTAACTTAATCTTTGGATGATTTTATTTTGTTGTTCAACTCTATCAATGATTCTTTTTTGGGGGGTTCTTTTTTTTTTAATAAATTTTTACCAAAATACAGCCACTTTTGCTGATGTTTTCTCTATGGCTGCTTGCAAGTGACAGTGGCAAAGTTGAGTAGTTGCGGCAGATGCCATAATATCCTGAAAGCTGAATGAAAATATTTACTATCTAGCCCTTTATAGAAAATGTTTACTGACCCTCATCATAGAAGGTGCAGGGGTGGGGAGAGGGAGAACATTCTTAATGTACAGGAAAACACTTTTTCCCCATTTCTGTCACATGTAGTAACTTTCACAGGGACAGGTGCTTGTCTCTCAAAAATGAAAGGAATCCTTTTTCTTCTCTCGACTTCCTATCAAACATCCCTTTTTTGAAGTCCAGCCTAGGTAGTTTCTAACTTCTCCAACCTCACTTACCTTCTTTTGAATAAAATTCAAAATTCCCTCCACTAGTAATTCTTATTTATTTTTTCCCTAAATACCAAAAACTTTACCCTGACTCTGCTCATTCCCATTGTCAGCTCTTTCTACTGCTGATCGCACACTATCACTAACAACTCAGAACTCACACCAAAGAGGCCTTCTTTAGGAGAGATGGGTAAAGAGGAGGCTCATAGGCTGGTCAAAACTATACGATTTGCTCCCGTTACATCATGAATCATTTGATGGTTGTTGCCAGGGGAGGCTCACCAGCAGCTCACCTTTATGCACGCCCGGCCTGGCATATGAGTTCAGAACTCTCAATGGCATCCTCTCTTCTTGCATGTAGCCTCGCAGAGATGACTGCCCACTCCCCTCACATGGGTCTCAGATGGAAAATCTCTGCTCTCAGGCTCCCTTGAGGGGATATCCACTTCCAAGGGCCTCTGCCCCTCCCAGTCAGAATGCTTGAAGGACATTTCTTATACCTCTCACAGCATTTATCTTTGCCACATGTTTGGTGTTTGTACATGTATATATATATATGTCCATATATATATACACATATATATGTAGTTTTTTAGTATTTTTTTAGCGATTTCTTTCTTGGTTTTGAAAGTGAATTTTGTTCATTGCAGGGGAAGTTCAAGCACAAAATTGTACATATAAGAAAAAAATCAGCAGTAATCCCATATGCAGAGGTAACCAATGTGAAGATTTGGGTATGTAAATTTATAATTATTACTCTATTAGCATGTATGTGAATCTTTCCATATGAATATGCATACACACATAATTATTCAATCCAATTTTGTTCAGCGCATACACTTAGTTTTGTGTATCTCTTCGTTTAGTGCTACATCCTGTGTTCTTGCTTTTGGGTTTGTACTCCTGTACACTGCTTTGTACTTGAATAATTGTTTTCCTGAGGGGAAACCAGGTTTTTCAGTCAGATCATAAAATCCTTGAGTGTAAGGATAGTTTCTCCTTTTTAAAAAAAATCCCCTTCTTTCCTCATCTCCATTCCCATTCCCACCAGCAACCAGTGCCAGTTAGTAGTAAAGAATGAGTGTTCGATAAATATTTTCCGAGTAGAGTTGGATGGAATGATGTGTGACGCACCCATAGGAGGAAACTCCAGTGTCTGATCTTCCTCTCTTGTTCTTGCCACACAGAGAAAGTCACAGCTTGAAACGAGCCGTGAATGGTTCTTTGGCGGGCGCACAGCAATACACCTGCTGAGTTACGAGCCTGATGAATCATTTGCCTGGTTATCTTGCTAGTCATGCTGAACTGAATGCCACTTTTCAAACCCAGCATGTCCAACCAGGGCTCTTTCCTTGCTTTGGTTTTTGGGTTAGTGTTTTCTCTGCAAATAGTCTCCCTATCTCGTTTTAAAAATCTGTAATAATGGACTTATAAAAACAGGATTTGAAGAATACTTCACCACTCTTGCTTTTCTAATAAGAGTTTTATTACATATTGCCAAGTAAATTAGATTTGGCCTCTTGTTTTATTTATACATAAAACCGAGCAAAGATATCAACCATGGGATAAATTAATAACAAGGCATAACCCTGCCAGATATTTCCTTTGGGGGACAAACCAAACAACAAAACCACCCTCCCAACACTTGTCCTTATCTATTTCATTACATGCTTTGGCAAGTCTCAATGGCCTGCTTGTTTAACTGACCTAATGGTTTTGTTTATGTTTTTTTAATTTATTCCTTTGCAAAAGTTAATGTCCCTTTACTTTAGCATCCAAATTTCTCTCTTCTGTCCCAGTCTGCCTTACAGATTCCCCCCTCCTCCTATTCCTTAGATGAGGAAATGCAAGGGTCACTGAAATTAATGAAAAACACAATCGTAACAACATGAAACCAGAGGCCCAATTTGGCTCTAAGGGGCTCCATTTGGGTGTATCACGTTGCGTTATATGATGTAAGGGCTTCATGTGGGTTAATCAAAATGTAACCTCAACCCTTACTCAAATCACCTGTTAGACTGCTGTTTGTGGAGGTTGAGCCTTCCTGCTGCTGGGTCTGTAATGCATTTAGCTAATAATAATCCCTTCCATTTGGGAGAGTGCCTTCTACCTTTCAAAGCTCCTTCACCTCTATTATCTCATTTGATCCTAACTCAGCCCTGGGAAACATTTCCCATTTAACGGATGAGGAAACCCAGAAGAAATTGACTTGCTCATGGTCACACAACCAGTTTCTCCAGTCTTTCTGTCTCCCAACTATTATAAATAAGTCACTAAAGTTTAGGCGTCTTTTTAGTGTTTCTGCTTAACACCACTCAGTACATTTTCTTACAGTTTAAAAAGAAAAGGCAATTGTATTAAAATATTGCCCGTAATTTTATATTAAAATTCAAGTTCCCATTTCAAGTGCCATATTCCACAATCTGTAGTTTTAGAGACACCTAAAGCTGTAAAGAAATTCAAACATCACCTAGTCCATACCCTGGCCTCTCGGTCCCTGTTTTCAAATTGTCATAGACTGGGACAGTTTGAGAGTGACTGACCTCAATTCTAGTGGAACATTTTTGCCATATCCTGACTTTGTATACCTTTCTCTGGTCCAACTATCCTTGTAGTAAGAAGTCTCTATTAGAACTTACCAAAATCCTTTCCTCTGGAATTTGAGCCACTTTCACCTTATTCTGCTGTCAACACAGTTCAAAAACAGCTCTTCTCTTCTTTTATCCAGTATCAGATTCTGATTCTCTTCCCTCTCTTCTAAAGAAGCAGTTTAATCTTTATCCATGACCTTACCTGCAGCATAGCTCAGCTTCTACCTAATAGCCCAGCGATGTATGGTTGTATTTTCCAGAAGAGGGGGTGGATAAAGTATAGCCCCAGAGCAGAAACCCAGCTGGTTGCCTGTTTTTGTATGGCTTGGGAAATGAGAATAGTTTTTAATGATTGAAAAAAAAAAAAATCAAAAGAAGATTTTGTTGCGTGTAAAAACTACACAGAATTAAAATGTCAGTGTGATGAAGTTTTGTCAAAATACAGCCACGTTTATTAGTTTATGTATTACCTGTGTGACTGCTTCCTACTTATACTGGCAGAGTGGAGTGGTTGCAACAGAGATCGTATGCTCTTCAAAGCCTAAAATATTGACTCTCTGACCCTTGGCAGAAATACAGGGCAAACTCTGGTCTAAACCATAACCTTCCTAATTCCTGTTCCAAGAGTTTGGTGAATCTCTACAGTATGAACACTGGTTAAAGAATAGAAGGAAATTCTTACTGTGCCTGTTTCAGATCACGTACGTTTGCCCAAGGAGATTTTATGCTGAGCAATGTTTGCTCACTTTCCGGAATGAGTTTCCGATGCCCCCAAGCTCAAACTGTTGACTGCCCGCTCTCCGTGGGAACGTCATAGGGACAGGTAAAAGGAGTATTTGACCCATTATACTACTTTAATCTGTAAAACTGGACCTGAAAAATGTGTTGTGAAGTTTAAATGAGCAGTTTACCTGAAACTTTTAAAACATCAAAAATTAGAAAACTGCTAAGGGAGAAGGAAAATAAAAAGCCCCATTGTTATCTAAATTGAATTCAAGCTCTGAGATCTAGGGATAGTACCAGGGATTATTTTTTTGTAAAATGAAACATCTGAACAAAGTTAAGGGTATCAACATCTTCAGATTGCTTGTGGGTGCAGCTACTGTAGAATCTGGATCCATTAAAGTCTGGTCTACTTTATCCTATCCTTGGATGGATTTCAGTATAGTAACAAACAAAGAATGATGCTGTGCTAGTCATGATATTTGAGGAGCCAAACCTTCCTTCCATCATCACTAAAGCTACTTTCAGTCTAAAGAAACCTGTGCTGAATGTCCTTCACCTATGGCCAAACTGGAGTTTTCATAGTACTAAGTTACTTAAAGGATATCTGAGAAGATAGAGCTTGGGCTGAGACTGGAAGCTTCATGCAGAATTTGTTCTATAAAGAATATTATGAAGAACTGTCATCCTCAGTGAGTAGAGTCATGTGGGTGAAAACGCAGAGGTGAGTGAGCTCTGGGTGTTTGGGCACCCACAAGGACGTAGGTCAGTGTGTCTGGAGGACAAAGTATGAGGTGGGGTTGGTATAGGGAGACATGGCTGGAGAATTGTAGGGGCTTTTTTTTTTTTTTTTTAAATAAATGACTGTATATTGTGCTGAGGAACATGGATTTTTATTTGGGGGCAAAGGTATAGCCTAGTCAGGTTAGTACTTTAGAAAGATCATTAAGACTAGTGTGAAAAATGAATTTGAGTGGAACAAATCTAACTGGTTGTTAGAAGGATGGTCATGCAGGCAAGAAAAGCAGAGCAAGATGGAACCCCTGGTGGAAACTGGGCTTTCTTCTTTTGATCACTGACCCTTATTTTTGCACTTACCTACTCTGTGTTCTTCATGCAGACCTACATATCTGTTTCTTCCAGGGACTCGTGAAGGTTGGACTTGAGTTTTACTTAAGAGTATTGCAGAGTATGGCAGAGAGTTGGGACACACAGAAGACATTCCATTAAGTTGCCTTACAAGTCAATTGTTGAAGTGACCTATCTCAGAGCCTGCCTGTTCATTCCATAAATGATCTTTGTTAAAGCAATGAATAGGTATCATCCTAGTTAGAGCAGTGCCTGTAATTAGCTTGGAGCCATAAATGCGGCCATGTCCTGTCCAAGACTTTTGCTCTGTAGAAATCCAACATCTGGGTCAGAAAAAAAAAAAAAAAATCAGATTTCTGTTGTTTTGTCTCTTCCAAGCTTTCTGGAAATATCTTTCCTTTCAGAGATCTGCTTATCTTACTCAAACAACTAAGAAGATATTCTTATAATAAATTAGGTGAGTAATATCTAGTGCTAGACTCATGGTTTATTGAAGTGACAGTTTTAATAGCCTCCCCCTTTTTTCTGGAGGCATTAAATCAATCAGTTAATAAATTTTAGTGTTTTATTAAGAAAAACCTCCGGTGTTCACTATTATTCCTAAATGGAATGACCTATGGAGAAAAGAGAAGGTCCTCTGACTCCAGAGCCGTGAGACAAAATCCGATGGATATTATCTGGGGTGATGCACAGGACATTTCTACTTTGGGAGCGTTGCATGAAGTGAGCTTTATGATTGCGTCCAACTTGAATATTCTGGGGCTTTATTTATTGAACACTTACAATTTGATGTTTTTATTCCCATTGTTTTTAGACATTGGTAATCTAACAAAAACCTTTTCAAGGAAGTTATATTTAACAAATGAGAACACAAAGATGAAGGAAGCAATGAGGGAGTGGAAGTAATCTGATTTTCCAAACTCAAGATAGTGGCAGTTCCTCACAGAAAAGGGTATATGTCTTTTGTGGTACTTTGAGCCACCAAATTCATACCTTGGTTCTTTGTAAAATGCATGGAAAATTTCTTTGTTTCTTTCTTTTTTAGTAGTCCTTACAAAGAATTCCTAGTTGCATGGAAGTAGGAAGTGAATCACAACCAAGACCAAAACCCAAAAACAAACACTCCCCCCCCAGCCCCCCCACAAAAGTAGTATCCCAGAAGTCTGGTCTAAGAACTTCTCTTGTATGGACTGATTTATTTGGTTCTGGGGTGGGGGTGGATGTAATTTACTTTGGATTTGATATTTTAACTCTTACTTCATGTGCTACTTCAAACATTATAATCAGAGTGCACGTGGAATAAAAAAAAGGGGTTGGGCTGGGAGACAGGAAACTTGGGTCTAGTCTTAGTCTACCATAGTCTCCTTCATTGTCTCCCTGAACGACTGTAGCCTTGGTCTCCTCATCTACCTAATGGAGTAGTAGACAAGACAATTTGAGTGGTCTCCCCAATCTATAATTTGACAATCAATTCTTTTGGGTAAAAGTTTTGACAAGCATGAATGTCTTGATGTGGGCTTATCTAGGGATGCTGGGTCTCTAAGATGAGCACTCACAGCTTTGTATTGACTATGCCACACAGTGCATCATTTTTTGGTTTGTTTTAAAAATTAATCTACTGAAAGATACGTGAGACCTGTAGCTTTCCTGAGAAATACAATGGCTCAATGTATTAGTATTATTCTAATGGGATGGGCTGGTGAGACTGAGACACGGATTTTAAGTCATGGAAACATTGCATTTTTGTTGCATTTCTATGTAAGAAGGACAAACATTTCTTTTTCTTCGAGTGGTGTTTATGTTATTCACCAGAAACATGATTGATCACATACAAGCAAGAGGCGATAGCGTGTTTATGTGAGACCCACACGAAGTAATCCCTCGTGGAGAAATATCCTATAACACTACCATTAAGGTTGGCTTGACCAAAGTGTTCCTTTTCCTCCAAGGAAAAATACATCTTTTAATAACTGAATAATTCATCTATTTTGATTCTTCAGACTAGATTATGACCTGAAGTTACTGCAGTACTACAGGAAATCAAGTTTGATTTTGTAATATAGTCAAATGAGTACTTTAGAGTGCTATGTCTGAGATCAATAAGGAAGCAGTAACTACATTTACTGTCATATGATGATATTGATGTAAAAACATAATGGTCAAAATTATAAAATCAATTTCATAATTTAATCAGAAATGTTTATTGATACTGTTAAAGTTGAATTCAATAGCTTCTGGTATGTAGTTAATTTCCTACCTGTCAGAAAAATGTATTGAAATGTTCTTTCTTGAAAATGATTGGAGTTAATTCAGTAGAGAAAACAGCAAAGTTTCATGCTAATAGATAGAGATTTTTTCTGTGTTCAACCATTGGTAGTGAATGCTGGAAGCTTTTGGTTTGGTTCTTTTAAATATGACAAAACAAGGAAATATCCATCAGCCACCCAAGTGGTTGGGGTGGTCACCCTCTAAAATATAGTCAAGTGCTTTCTTAGGATAAAGATACCTTTAAGTCTGCAGAAATGAATGTGCCACAAATATATAAAGTTGTGAGAAGTGTACAAATCTTCAATAGCCCCTTATGCAATGATGTCTAGTTAAAATAAATGAGAAGAAAGAGAATGTTTTAGAGACTGGAATTTTCTGATGCTTTTACTTTGCCACTAGCTACTAGTTTTGATCTTTATTCACATTAAGTTAAAACTATCTTAATTGAAGCAAATGCCACTTAAAGGACTGTGTGTAAGTTTGACTTGTATGTTTGAAATGATGCTCTTGCAGGTTATGGGAATCCCTCCAACTTAAATCAGATGAAGACCAAATTCTAAAGATTTAGCAGCTCATTCGGTTGTGTGAAAAATCTATATGTCGTGAAAACGAACGTAATTTTGAAATTCAGCATGATTCTAGAAATGATCATTTTCTTTGCAAAGCCTCATGAGAGCTCCTCATTGTGTAGTCAGTCAAGTCCAGTGTCCTTGTATAGGCATTTGATTGTCCCTATCTGAGCAAACGATTTTCTGGCTCATCTTACTCTTCCACCAAACTTTCCACTTTGGTCAAACTTGGCTCCTATAAGTGGCCCGTGCTCTTTTCTTTGTCAGTGATTGTTTTGTGCCATGTTGTCTTCCTAGCACTTTTGATACTGATTCATGTCCCAATTCTACCTTGTACTTACATCTTCTTTTTTGGTGTATGTGTCTTGCCTCGGCAGTTAGACTATAAGATCTCTGGGGGGCTGGTACTAGGACCATATCCTCCAGAACATTAAGCAATTGCACACATAGTAGTTGTTCAGAGAGTGTTTGGCCAACTGAATTTTCTGTGAAATTGTAAAGATTAGAGTTCCCAGAGGCAGCATTTTGGAATGCAGCCAAATTCATTCTTTGGGTGTGCTTCACTTCATCGCAATGAATCAGAATGGAAAATCATTCTTAATTAGAATCATAAAATTTCTGCACAAGATGGAACTGTGGGTCTCATTGTATAAATGAGAGAATGAACGCCCAGAAAGTTCACAAAGATATTTAGCATCAGAGTCACCATCAGACTTCAGGTCTCTTGACACCTGCCCACTCCTCTTTTTACTATACCATAATGACTACTGAGGAACTAATTCTAATTATCTAGTAATGAAAAGAGGAGGCAGGTTGCTTTAAAAATGAACAAAATCCATTGAGGATAAGGTGATGCTCGAGCAGTTTTAAGAATTGATGACAGAAGATAGCCAGGAAGCTTTCTTTGGGTTTCTGGTTATTAATTTTTGGCTTTTGGATATGAAATATTCTTATTAGAACAAATAAAGCCAGCAGTTCAGCAAAGCACAAAGCTAAACCACCTGAAAATATACCGAGTATATTTTGAAACAGAATTCACTGGATAAGACTTCTAACTCTAAGCATGCATGGGATTTGCCTTTAGAATTTTCCCCCTTTTCTCTATAATTGGGCTGCTCCTTATTTCCCTGGGCATGTCCTCCTTCCTGGAAGCTGGGTTTTCCATTTGTCTTATCGTCCTTCTAATGTTTAAATACTCAAAGATTCAAGCCTATGTTTTTATATTGTGTCAACTAAGACTAGGCCTACACAAAAAAGGGTATATTTAGGCATGAGCAAAAAAATACATAAGGAGATATGAGGGTATATTTAATGCTCGTGTGGGTCTGTCTACAGATTTTACATGTTCCAGCAAAACTAACTATAAGCTAACTCTGTTTTCCTATTAACTCTCATATATGCTTCTGTGGGAAATAAACACCCAATTATCTTGGTTAAGATGACAAAGCAGAAAGTTTTGGGCCATCGATGCACACATGTAATGTTGTGTAAAATACAAAGACTAATACAGTACTTTTATGATATAATATCTAATATTCATTGAATGCTTACACTATGTTGGCCCCATCAGTGCTGTATATTTCTCATTTATAGTCATCACAATAACTTTACAATATCTATATTATGATCAGCACTTAAATAAGCTTAAGAGTATGGTATTTGAAGTTAGAGATATCTGAATTTAATTCCCAGTTCCTGCATTTACTAGCCGTGAGACCTTAAGCAAATTTCTTAAGTCTTCTAAATCTTGTTTTTTTTTTTTCAGCTGCAAAAATGAGGAGTATAACATGTAGCTCATGGGATTAAAATTATTAAAATAGAGAATGCCTGTAAAGTGTTTAGCAAAACCCCAAGTACATTGTGGGTGCTCAATAACTGTTAGCAATTTTTGGTTACCATTACTACGGATGAGGAAACTGCGTGTTAAAGAAGTTAAATAACCTGTCCAAGGTCGCACAGCAAATAAGTAGGAAGAACTGAGATTTAAACTCAGCTTTTTGCAAGTTTCAGTGTCTAAGAGAACATTGCAAGTGGCCCAAGACATAGGTGGGGAGAGGGCCAGGGCAGTGGAGATGAAATAGGAAAGAAAGGATATATTCCTATGAGACCTATTGTGACAAAAAAGCAAAAAAGTTGATCGACAAGCTGTAACATAGAGGGAGAACAGTCGTGAATGGCCTCGAGTCTTTAAATTTGAGCTAAAGGAAAACGGAGGGAGCTGTTGGTGCTCTGGGCCGGAGCCCGGAGCCTAGACCTGCTGCACCTGCTGACCTGGTTGGTGACCAGGAGTTGCTCCGCTGCAGGCCCTGGGCCTGGGAGGCACAGTCCCTCTGCCCCTGCTGTTGCCCCACCTTCCAGAACCTGGAGCAGCCGCTGTGCTGTTGACCTCAGAAGCAGAGAAAAAACACTGCTTGACTTTCCTCCCACTTCCTAACCTCCCCGCAGGCCTCCAGCTGGCTGAGCCCAAGAGAAAGGCCGCAGGCCAGAGCAGCTGGGAAATGCAGTGTGCAGCTCGCCGGCCCCAGCAACAGGGAGCAGAGACCAGAGGGGCAGGTGGTGGGGCTGAGAAGCAAATGATGAAGAACCACGGAAGGAACATCCAAAGCGCTGGGAGCTTCAGGAGGAAGAAATGGTTTTGGAGAAAATAAGTTGGTTTTGTTATGGATAATTTGTATCACGCAGAAAGGCTTTTGCTTCTGCTCTTAGAGAGGTGTTAAAAATAGGACACATTATTTGCTGGAATAGACCTGTAAAAGTTAATTAAATTCCATTACCTATGATCATGCTCTGACATTAAGAGAAAAGCTAATTGAAGTAAAATATAATAAATATTACCAGTGGGTATGATGTATATATCGACGCCTCCATATTCCTCTTGTTATCGGGGGCTGCCTAACAGAATTGCATTTTCGTTCATCTACAGACCTCTAGTAATTGAGAAGAAGCCACTTGAATGAGGAGGATCTGTAGGTGCATGAACTATAATTTTGTTCGATTTCCTTTTCATAATGGACGTAGAGTATTTTTAGGGAATGGAACACTGATGCTTTGGCGTGAAAACTTCTCAGGCTACGAGACTTTATCTAAATTTTGTGGTAAATCCCTTGACTTTTTCCCCCTGTACCCTAGAAGATGGTATGAAGAACCACTGGCCACTTTTTGAGTGTTTCTTGTTTTCTGGATTTAGTCCTTCTTACCCAACTTAATTTCTTCCCCTTTCTTTGTTAAGACAGATGGCACCTGGATCATGAGAATTTTAGGCAGTTCTGTAAGCAGACCAGGAATGCCCTTTGAAAACTTCCCACAAGCAACCCTCTTTACCTACAAAGGAGAGGCCTGTACGATCACATTCAGAGCTTAAGCTGAAAGGCTATCATTAAAAAAAAAAACAAAAAACAAAAAACAAAAAAAAAACAAGTTGCCTATCACATTTTTAAATTGTTTTGAGTAAAAAAAAAAAAATAAAATAAAATAAATTGTTTTGAGTAGAATAAGGTAGATTGTTGCTGTTTTCATTTAATACCATTGTCACCCTATAACCAAAAATTTTAGTGGCCTTTGCTTCTTTAATTTTCATTCTCCTGGCTGGTGATGAGGAAGCAGATATAGCTAACAGAATATAGACATTTTATCCTTGTATCAAATGTTTAGTTCTCTGGCTATTTGAAAACGTAGATAAGTTCTTCACTTGCTTTAAAGTCTTTCCTGACTGTACCGATTTATAGTGATGTCCTCTGCAAAAAGTGACTTTACAAAGATATCTGGCTTCGAGTCATGTTAGTTAGGATGGGACTGAGGAGAGAAGCACCCTCTATTATCTAGGGAAGCAGAGGGGCAACGAGCAGGCCCCCTAAAATAGCTTTATTCATCCCTTGTCAGCTCCCCATCTGCAAAGATGTCCCCTCAATCTCCACTTAGAGTCTTGGTCCTTTGAGTCATATCTTGGCTTTGGGTGTTCAAGACCCTCCGTGCCCAGTTTCACAAACCCACCGCTGATAACTAGATGAACTGCCTCCACAGTGGCTGGGATAGATCATAACAGTGCTTGCCAGCGTCTGTGTTTCCCCTCCTCTTCCTGGGTATATTCCCCAGCCTTACTGAGTGTAGGTGAAGCTGTGGGACAGATTTTGGTCTTTGGGGTATAAATAGATTCCTGGCCTCTGAAATCTGCATGAGATTCTCTTTATTTCTTTCCTCCCTTTTTGGGCAGATACAGAGGATTTAATGGGAGCTTCAGTCAGAAGCACTTACTACTAGGTACCCTGACTCTTGTCTGGAGTAGAGCTGGCCAACCTACACCAGTAGGAAATACTGTTTTGAGAGTAAGTATCATCATCATCATCATCATCATCATCATCATCATCACAGCCAGTCTTGCAGACCTAACACATACACACATCTTGAAGAAAACACATTTGATAAACTGGGGAATTGCACCGTAAAGAGATGAGGTAGTTTACTCAAAGACCCAGAGCGAGCAAGTGGCAAACCCAGGTCTGCATTACTAGACTTAAGTTAATTTAACCAGCAGTCCGATTGCCACCACTAACCCGCTGCAATCTGGTTGCTGCTGTGGCTCTGGAAGCAGGATACCTGGGGATGTTTTAGGTGAGTTGGGAAGACCTACAGATTGCTCTCCGAGATGAGACGCATCTGTTTCTTCAGCCTGCCTTTATCATCTTTCAACCCCAATAACTCTCATTGAAAGGGAATCAACTACATTTTTACCACGTCCACCTGCACCCAGCTAATAAGACCAAGCCCTACCTCTCATGTTGCCACAAAACCCAAGGAAGGGATCCTAAGGATGCAGTCAAAGAAGGCCAGGGCCAATTCCTGAACCTGACACACTGGAGGGGGTTAAGAAGAAAGGACAAGGAGTCAGTCTCCTGTTTCAAGAATTTTCAAATTGGATCTGAATTTTCCGCTGGATGAGTTCAGGAAGTCCTCTTATTTTTTTTTTTTCTTTTTTAATGAGATGAAAGAAACATAAAGAAGAGGCAATGTACATTTCTCCCTTTGTTCTTTAAACTTTATGGCTTATCTAAGCATCTGATTTAAACTAGTATAAGAGAGCAAGTAAAGAAAAATGGCCGTTGTTTAGATTATAGCTCATTGGCATTAGATTTATTGCTTTTGATTCTTTTCAGCTTCTAGCTCTGGATTTCTACTTCTCACTTTTGTTCCAGTCCCCTTGGCTTTAGCTACCGCTTTGAGGACTGCTTTGGGTTCTTTAGACTTCAGCTTTGCACCCCAATCTCAATCTCTTTGCTCAATCTCGATTTTTGGAAGTAGATGCCTTCCTCTAGAATGGCTCGATGTTGCCCAGCACCCGACGTTACCCACCTCTGTAGAAAAATCGCAGCGTTTCCTTGAAAAGGAACAATAATAGGGCACTACCTACTAAACATAAGACTCTGTGGCCTTAAAACAGGTTCAGATTTAAGTTTCTTCTTATCTGCCAGAACCTATATCATTTGTCAGAGACTTAGAGCAAATGACTACATTCCTCAGATTCCATCAGGATGGAATGAGGGCTCAGCCAGAAGCTACTGCCTTTATCCTCACTCTCCAAGTCAAGCTCACTCTTTACTGATGGTGATATTTGGAGCTTGATGGGACACCAGATGTTCCAGCAGCCTTTCCTTAATGTAAAGCTTCTATGATCAGAAAGCTGAGTGGCTATATTTGCATATGAAACTGTTTTCTATGGCAGTGCTGGGAATATTAAGTGGTGATATTCCATGGAGCTCTGGAGGCTTGCGTCCTTAGCAATGATTTAGGAAGACCTGTTGCAAACGACTACAGTGAAATTGGCAAGCTGTGCAGCCGATGGCCTTCATGTGGTCCTTAGGAGTGTCTCTCAAGCCAGCTGGAACTTATGGCCTTCAATTATTCTTATTGCTCCCAGGATAGGGTAAAATAAGGGGAAGGCCCTACCCTAAAGAAACTTACAGTCTAGTTGACATACACTCAGGAACATTGCAAGGCGACCTCTCAACAAGGTGAAAAAGTAAGACAGACTATTTATATAAGCATTGAAGGGACTGAAGGTGAAGCCAAAGTTATTTTGCTTGTGTTCTGCTCCATTTTCTTGAAAATATCCCAATAAAGTAAATAGACAGGTGCGAATATTTCACTGTTCCTTGTTGTTTGTGTCCAATTTCCAGGCAGGTTAGTCATGATTTTCAAAGCTGACAATATACCAGGTGTGACTGCTTTGAATATAGTGGTCTATTAAGATGCAGTGATGACAAATGACCCATGCCTTCTTTATTAGGGAATTCGAATGGTACTTGTACGACATAAACCCTTCAGTCCAATGACTCTTCCACCTTAGAGTTTTGGACAGTCTCTAAATCTTTAGTGTTTGAAGGCATCAAATGTCGCCATTTAGATTTTTTCTACCTTTATTTACCTGTACATATGTTATTAGAACTTACATTCTTTTTAGAGGTCTTTATTTTGTTGAAGAATCCAGGATGGCTAAAAGGTTTATTCAGACTAAATTTTTATTTCCAATTTGATTGGATTGACAAGTATCAAGCTACCTGAAAATTTTAGCTTTAATGAATTTTTTGACTTATGTGATTCTGTTATCTCGAAATTTGCTTCTTTTAGACCCTGGACATGAATGCTATAGAAAAAAAAAAAAAAAAAACACAAGGAATACATGGCCCATATACCAAACGCAGACACTGAAATGAGGTACAGTGCAAAAAATCTGCTCAGGTTCTAAAACAATGAGGAATTCTTTTGAGGGATTTTAGACAATGTGGAGAAACAGTTACCAAAGCCGCAGGAATGCCAGGCCTAAAGCCCAGGCTACAGAATCTGAGTTTAAAGAGATGATGATGGATTACCCAATTCTTTCCTAAGACCCTTCTCAGAATCCCATGGTGAATGAAGGCCTGGTCAACACGTTTTTCACAAGGTCACAGTGGTAACTGAGAATGAGCAAAGAGAGGGAATAAAGTTGAAACTAGAACTAAAGAGCATGAACTATGAAGATGGGCTCAGTTCCTTAATCTTTTAAAGATACTTTCCAGGTGGATCAACTGAGCTGTGTAACATTTCCAAACATGTAGATAAATCTCCTCATCTATCATGATGTCACCAATGACCCTAAAAATCCACAGTCCATGGTTCATCATGAAAACATTTCATGGGTGCTTATTATTTTCTGTGAAGGAGGGTAAACTTAGGTTTTTGGAATTTGGGGCTTGCTCCTTATGAGCTCGGGTTGATGTGCAAGTGTGTTTGAATTCAGGCTTCAGCATGAGGATGTTTGAGTATAAAACTACAAGGTCCTTTATTAAATTTAAAATCGTGGGTTACGTGTTGAATGGCCTGCATTCCATCCCATTGTTTAAATTCATCAAATAGTCACTCTGGAATTATTTCTAACAATTGGGATGACTTCATTTGTGTTTGTTTTCCCTTTCTATTAATCCATGACAAACTGTGAAATTTGCCATTTTTACCATAACCAGGCCATGAAATTTGTCATCTCTCTCTGTAATTTACATGGAGCCTTGGCTATAGATACATTTCAGGCAGGATGATTACTTTCCATCTGACGCAGACGACAGAACAAAGGAGGGATACACATAGAATAGAACACAAACAAATTCAGAACAGACATCAGGAAGGGCTTTCTTCCCCCTTTTTCCTTTAATGCTGTAAAGTCTGCTAAAATGTGCTGACTGCCTCCCAGGGAAAAAAGGTTGATGGGACAAACTAAGGCACTATTGTCAAATCCAAGGAACAATGAAATGACACTCCAGGGAGAGGGGAGAGCTTAAAAGAAGAGATGTCTTGACAAACTAGAATGGCTGGAAGGATGTGGTAGGAAATCATGTGAGTAATGTGGTCAGGAGGCATTTGGAAATGGCGTTTCAGAAGCAAGCCACCATAACAGCACAAGACTTTTAAAGCTTGTTCACAAGCTATTGTTCATAGGATGGTGAATTTCCCCTTTTCTTTCCACACCCTCTTCTCTAATATTGAACATAAATTAGTTTCTTCCATGTCAAATGGATGAAAAGTCCTCCGAACAATTTGTGTTGAAAATTAGACTGGACATTTTGCAAGGAAGTTCTGTTTCTAATGACCCTCTTCTTGGTTAGGGCAAAGGAAAGAAAAAAAAAAAAACAGTTTTCTGTCCATTTGTCTGATTTGCAGAATACAGCATCTTCCTTGAACTGTTGACTCTGCCCAGCTAGATTAGTCAAACTGTGGTAATAGCTAACCAACCACTGGAAAGTAAGATCACCGAGCCAAGATCACGCTCTTTCTCCACTGTAGATATGACCGGTGGTGTGATTTTCTTCGAAGGAGGAGAAATGTGGCTTTGTTTGAGGGTGGGTATGAGGCTAAAAGAAAAGGGGTTGGGAAGAAGGAGATGTCTAAGCTGTAGTGTGTGCCCTAGTGTTTCCATCTTTTCCTGTGCAGAAAGGAAATGAGAGAACAGTAGAGACCATATAAGCCTGTGAGCTCCAGGTGACTGAAAGGGAATGAGGCCGTGGGGTCTCTCACAGTGCATTTAGGTGTTATTCTGTAGTGAGAGCACACTTGTTTGTTTTCTAGGACCTAGAGTGACTTATTGAAAGTGGACTGCCTCTTTTTTTTGGTTTAGATGTAAAGCAGTAGGTGGTTATAGAGAATGCAGTCAAGCTAGTTGCTTTTCTAAACTGTGGTCCTCTTTGCCCCTGGTGAATTAGGATTGCGCGGATAGCAGGAAATCTCAAAGATGCATTTTATCATATACTTTATTTCCTCTTCCACTTTCACTCTCCTATCATGAGAAAATAGGAGAGTCTAATTCTCTCAATATTGCCATTGTTGCCGAAACCTCCTGGCACTGGCTTATTCCTATCTCCTTTCCTCCTGTGATAAAGCTGCCATTTTAACATAAATAAACAGCTGGTTTAAACACTCATTTTGCAAATATAGAGAAGAAGAAAGAAGAATGCAAAGAGTACAATCATGCAAAATCTTCCTTTACCCCGGAATGATCACTGTTAGAATGTTGACATGGTTCCTTCCAGTTATTCAAATAACATACCAAAGTACAAATGATCTTCATTAACTTAACAGTTTATCATAAAGGTTTTCCTGTAACATTACAATCTCCTCAAAAGTATAATTTATTTTTATTTTTTTTATTTTTTATTTTTTTAAAAGTATAATTTTGATAGCTTTTATCTTATCCCGTTAAATAAATGCATCAACATTTTCTTTAGATTTTCTTGTAATTAAAACTTTTTTGATTGCATTTATTTTTTATGACTATAAATGTAATAATCATTTTTGTACATTTTTAAATTTTTATTTTATTTTATTTATTTATGATAGGCACACAGTGAGAGAGAGAGAGAGGCAGAGACATAGGCAGAGGGAGAAGCAGGCTCCATACACCGGGAGCCCGACGTGGGATTCGATCCCCGGTCTCCAGGATCGCGCCCTGGGCCAAAGGCAGGCGCTAAACCGCTGCGCCACCCAGGGATCCCCATTTTTGTACATTTTTGCCTGCATTTCTGAGCAGGATAGATTTCTAAATAAGGAATAACTAGGTAAAAGCACCTGGTTATTTAAAAAGATACAGTTTTACTAAATTGTATTCTGGAGTGGTTGTACCAATTTACTCCATAACAGCTTATCAATAACATTAGTAATAGCTCACCCTCACCAGCACTGAACATCTTCATTTAAAAAAAAGAACTCTTAAAAAAAAAAAAAGAACTCTTACTCTGATAACTTTAAGAAGAAATAAATGAGACTGTCTTCTTGCCTTGCGCTTTCACGATTGCTGGTGAAGCTGAACTAGTCATATTTTCTTTATCCATTTATCTATGATGATATCATGGCAGCCATAAGAAGGTGCCTCCCAGAGCTCCTACTACAAGAACGTCATTGACTGACGGCCCCAACTCCAGCACTTTGAAATCCATTGTCTTATTTACACTGGGGCCACACCACTGGTGGGATGCTCCTTACCGATGACTGAGCGTGGTGGAGATGCCAAAGCAGACCCGTTCTCAGGAGACAGAACTTTGTTGGTTGATATTGTCTCAAGGGCTTTCATGGCTTTCTGTCCTTTCCACAGATGGCCAGGAAGTCTACAACATCTCTCCCCAACTCTTATGACCCTCCCAACTTGACTGGCTCTCTCCTTATGTCATTTCACATAGGCAGTTCTCCCAACGTTATAGGTTGAATTGTGTCCCCCCATCATGCGAAGAGGTAGAAAAGCATCTATCTCCCTTCAGAGGGACGATGAACACAGGGACAATGCTATCTGTAAGCCAAGGAACACCTGAGACCACCAGAAGCTAGGGGACATGCATGGAGCAGATCTTCCCCCGCAGCCCTTGGTGAGAACCAACCCTGTAGACACCTGGATCTCTGACATCCAGTCTCCAGATCTGTGAGACAGTAAATTCTCACTTAGGCCACTAGTTTGTGGCATCTTGTTACGACAGCCCCAGGAAACTAATACACCTAATAAAATCTTCCCACTTTTAATCCTGTCTTATGGTCTGCT
This sequence comes from Vulpes vulpes, assembly GCF_048418805.1. Classification (NCBI taxonomy): domain Eukaryota; kingdom Metazoa; phylum Chordata; class Mammalia; order Carnivora; family Canidae; genus Vulpes; species Vulpes vulpes. The sequence continues at coordinate 95,373,457 of NC_132795.1, read as the reverse complement.
TCTTGGACACCTGGATTAAGATAAACTTTATATGAACTTTTTACATATTGAGTAGTAAACCTCTGTCATATTCTTGAAAATATTCTTTTAGTTTATATGTGTTTTAATTTAGCTAATAATATTTTAATTGGCCAATAATGTAAACCTTTATGTGTTCAAATAATCAACATTCTCATGGGGTCTTCTATCCCTCCTTCCTTGCCTCCCTTCTTTCCTGCTTGCTCTCTTGCTTTCCAGTCTTTCCCTGCTAAAAAGATGATAGATATTCAACCATTTGGGGGTTTTCCCCCCTTGTTTTTAAGGCTTGGGCTTTACATTTAGCTCTTGAGTATATTTGGAACTTTTTGTTTGTGTGTGTACTGAACTATGAAGTCTACAGTATTGTACCCAGTCTTTTCTCATTTTTTCTTCTCTTTCAAATATGTTTAGCCATTTTTACACAAATACAATCTTTCATATGAACTTTTGAAACTTTTTTGTCAGGCATGCTAAATGAGAGAAAAATGCTATTGGGGTTTTTATTGGACATACTTTAAACAAATAACTCAATTTGTCAATAATTAACATGATTAGAACATTTAGTTTTGCCATCTGAGAACATTATGTCTCCAATTATCAAATAATTAGTTTATATTTTTCAGGAACTCTGACATTTTCTTTACGTAGGTCTCATGCATGTCTTGCGAAGTATTGTCTTAAGGATTTTATGAATTTTTGCTTTTACAAATGTCATACTTTTATGATATTTTCTAACTAGTATGAGGAAAAGTTATTTCCACATGGTTTTATCATATTCAACCACTTTTACTAAAATCTCTTATTAATTCCAATTTGGGAGTTTTAGCACATTTGGGGGAATATTCTCCATGGTGGTAAATCTCACAGAAACTTTGGCTGTGAAAGCAGGAAGTATCTAAAGGTCATCATACCCCCTCATTTTATAGATGATCCATCAGGGAGCCTCAGCACTAGGCTCTAAACACTATGAAAGGAAGGCCCTGAAAAGGCCTCATCCCATTACCCTGGAGATTCTTAAGCCAAAGATCTTATAGCACAACATATAGACCTGCTTTAACATTTGTGAATAGTTATAGTAATGAGATAACAGTAACCATTTAGTGGAGTCCAGGCACTTGCTAAGTGCTTTATTCAGGGGTAATATCATTTTATTCTTACAACAATCATTTGAAATAACAGTTGTTCAGGATCATTGGCAAATGTATCTAACTGGAATGTCTCTCCTCTTCTCACTCCCTCTGCTTTTCTCTCTATCCAGTCTTTTTAGGGGCAGCAACTATTTACCAAGTAATTTGTAGGATTCTGTGTTGTTCTTGGTTACTAGGAGGTTTAGTCTATTAGTAATTGAATGAGCTGATCCACGCTTTTTGTTGCAGAGAATAAATATCTGATATCAGCATGCCTACACAAAAAAATAAATAATAAAAATATTTTAAAAGTTTCATTGGCTAGATTTGAATGTCAAGCCAAAACAGTTGAATTTTTAAGTATATTTTGAGCCTCTACCATGTAGCCTGTTGGATAAGGTTATGATGGTTTCTAACCAGAAAGAGTTCACAGCTAGAGTAAATGATCTAGAGTCATGACGGCAGAGGCTTAGATATTATCTGGTCCAACTTTCTATCTGATGTGCTTCCCTGATGAATTCTCGGTCAATCTCTTTTGGAACAGCTTCCTAACTGATATAAAGCCCTTCTTTTTGAAGTCTGTCTCCTGGGGTCTTCTACTCACCTCTACTCAATTGCCTTTTGTAATCACAGGGTAATTTTAATTTCTTTTAATAGTTGAGAAACAACCACTAGGTGCTGTATTCACCTTTCTTAGTGACGGCCCTTCAGGTCCAGTTATAGTTAATTAGTTGAGTTGAGGTCACACTGGAGGAGGATGGGCCCTTAATCCAATATGACTGGTGTCCTTATATAAAAAATGCTATGAGAAGAGACAGATGCTTACAGAAGGAGGGAGAATTGAAGACACAGGGAGAATGCTATTGATAAGCCAAGGAAGCTAGGGGATGAGCATGGACATACCCTTCCCCACTGCCCTCAGAGAGAAGCAGCCCTGATGATGCCTGGATTCCTGATGTCCAGCTTCCTCAGTTTCCTCAAGCATTTGTCATGTCAGCCCCTTCTCTTTCCCAGACTCCATTCCCTGAGTGTGGGCTTTTGACAATATCCCTCTTAACATGTAGAGTCTAGTACTGAACAGAGTAGTTATGATGTGGTACAAACAGTAGGATATACTGCGTCATTTGATCTGGTTACCCTATTTCCAACAATTAGTCAAAGTTCCTATTAGTCATTTTTAGCAGTTGTGGTGCATAGTTAATAATTTCACTTCCCATGTAACTTTTGATTCTCTACCCCCACCCAATTCTGCTCCCCCACCAATCTTCCTCATCCTTGTAAACAGCCCCACAAATCACTCAATTAGCTCTAGCTAACATCTTTCCCCTCAAGCAACCCATTGCTATATCCCACCAGCAATCCCTGCTGATGGTATCATCCCCTCTACCACTACCACTCCTGTCACTTGTATCTCTCTTCTACGCTGATGAGAAAGTCTCTTAATTTATCTTAGGGTTTCTTCTCTGGGTTCCTATCCAATGGATTCTTCACATAGCAGATAGAGCAATCTTCTTAAGTTATAAATAGCATTATGATACTTCCCTACTCAGAACTCTTCAGGATCCTCCAGTTCACACTCAGACGAAATCTAGTCTTTAATGGGTCTCAGAGGATCCTACATGATCTGCCTCCCTGTCCAACCCTACTCTTCATCTCCCTCTACTTTAGCCACCTGGGCAATTTTTTCTGTTTCTTGTACACACTAAGCTCCTTCCTTACTCAAGACTCTTGTAGATGCTGTGTCCTATACCTGGATGTTCTTCTCCCTAGACCACTGTATTGTTTGTTCCCTTAATTCATTTCTGCTTAAATGTCAGTTACTCAGAAAGTCCATACTTGACTACTCCCTTATATCCCTAGAACCCTTATATCTCCTCACAGTCACATTCTATTTTCTTACTGTGTTTTATTTTTCTTCCTGGAACTTTTCTCCAGTTGCTATGACATGTTCATGTATTCATTTGTGTGATTTCTGTATCTACCACTAGAATGTCGGCTCTATCAGAGCAGAAACTTCATCTGTCTTGTTTTTTTGCATTAAAGGTGCCTAAAGTAATTCCAGGCACATACTGGGTAGTCCCTGCGACTAGTATGTTCCTGACACATATTTGTCATTGATTAAATTATCGAGTGAATGGATGGTATTCAGTTAGTAGCCAGATAAACTCTTTAGTCTTCTTTTTTCCTAAGATCTCCTCTCTGCATTGTGGTTTTCTAAAGAGTTTAGTAATTTTATCTTGAGCACATTTCTTCTGAGATATGTAATTTAAATTCATTCTTTTCAGCTTGCTAGTTTTATATTTGATTCTTGAACTAGGCTCTGGTTTCTCACCTAAGTTTGTCTGTACTCTCTTTTCTAGTCTACACCTCTTTTTCTTTGGTAGGTAAGATAAAATCTGGGCAATTCTACTTAATTCTGATATGCATTAATGGATTGCCAGCTAATCAACTCAGCAGGCTCTGTGCTCTTCCCTACTCTTGCTTTAAAATATAAAAAAAAAGAAAATAACTTTTTTTCCTAAGCATTTTCCCTAAGTTTTACCTCTTTCATTTGAGAAAGCGGGCCTAATATAAGTGAAACAACAAAAGAATTATATAAGATGTTTTACAATTAAGTGATATGGCACATAGACTCTAAGGCTTTCAGAAAATGAAATGATCACTCACAGAGTTTGCAGAATTAGAAAAGGTTTTGTATAGGATGCTTCCAACTTTTAAAAATGCTGGTTATGATAAAGAGTAAAATCATGGACTTTTGGAAATAGTAGAGTCTTATACATAGTTCTAGAAAAATTAGCAGGACTTGGAGCTGGTAATTTTGTCAGACTGCATGTGTTAGCTGTGCATGACTTTTATCATCAGCCAAAAAGACGTCAATGTCCATGCGAGGTCGAGGACAGAGTGGCAGAGAGTGTTCAAACAAAGTTTTCAGGTCAGCAGTCAGCCTTGGATGTGCTTTTGGAGGGTGAGGTCAGTAACACCACAGCAGCAAGCATAAGCTAACCATCTTGAGAGATTAATGATTCACTGCTCTCCTAGCCCACAGACCCAGCAAAAATTTTCCCAAAATAACTTCTCATATAAAGGTGAAAAGCACTAAATGTATGTGTATGGGTGGGCTATGGATGCCTATGTACAATAAACATCCAAATCTGTGTGTACTGTAAGGGGAGGAGTGTTCTCTTTTATTATCACTAGATTCCTATTATTTTTTCTTGTTTTATATACCAGTAAGGCCCTCCAGTTTTAAAAGACCTTGCAAAATACACTGTAATGGCTCTAAACAGTAGGGAAAAAATGTGGTTTTGCTATTAAAGTATTTGGATAGGATGACCCCCATAGATCTAGTATAGGAGAGAATTTAGGAAGACTGGTGGGGATGGGCTCTAATGCACACCCATGAGAGCAGGTTCCCCCCCCTCCCCCATAGTGATGGCCTAATCTTTTGGTAAAATTGGCTTGATTGGTGGTAAACATTATGGAGCATGAAAATTATTCCACATGGCTAAGTTTTGCTTTCTCAACAACTGTGCAGTTGGGCTGACCTAACTTTCATTTCCTGTTTCCATTATGGTTGTTAGTCCCAATTCTTCCCACATCTGCACCCAGACATATCTCATTCTACAGCCTGTCTGCCCATCTGGGCTGTGGGGTGACCTCATCCTTAAGAAGAAGCCTGTAAGCTGTGCTCAAGATGGACGGCCCCTGACAAATGGGTGCATGTACCCTGAGTGCACAGCTGCCGGGACGCTCTGACCACCCTTGGCTCATTGAGTTGGAAAGGGCTTTGTGAAAAGTTTTCAACATATGCTTGTCTGGATATTTTCAAGGCTCATGTACAACTCTTTTGAAAATTTAACCTTATATGAGGATGTCTGAGGCTTCCTGAAATGATTCCTCTGATTTATAAAAGAAAAGGAATCTGATCATAGAAATAAAAATAAAATGATCGAAAGACCAAAGGGCAATCCACCCACTTGCTGTGTTTTTTGGTTTGAGAATTTTATATGTAGATTTTTCTCTCCTTGCCAGTCAATCTGTCAATTTGTATTTATTGAGCATTGTAAATACTGAGCAGAAAGGTGGATATAGGAAAACATAAGTCTTAGAAACCTGCCTTTTAGGCATACACCCAGTTGAGAGACATTATTGACTAGTAGGGAATGGCATTACAGAATGGTACTAGCAAAGTTTTTTGAGTGTTACTATGTGCCAAGGTTAAGTCTTATCTTTAAAAGTGTCATCTCGGGATCCCTGGGTGGCGCAGCGGTTTGGCGCCTGCCTTTGGCCCAGGGCGTGGTCCTGGAGACCTGGGATCAAATCCCACATTGGGCTCCCGGTGCATGGAGCCTGCTTCTCCCTCTGCCTGTGTCTCTGCCTCTCTCTCTCTCTCTCTCTGTGACTATCATAAATAAATAAATTAAAAAATAATAATAATAAAAACAATTTAAAAAAAGAAATAAAAGTGTCATCTCATTTAACCCTCAAAACAATCCACTAGATAAGTGCTCTTTTTCTCCCCATTGCTCAGATAAGGAGCCAGAGTTGGTGTGACTGAGGAACTTGGCAGAAGTACTCTTCCAGGAGAGCCAGGATTCACATTCAATTCTTTTTGATTCACAGCTAGATGGGCTTTCAGAGCTCAGCATCTTACCCCTGGTGCTGTGGCACCTCTCAAGTGCTACCCTATAGAGTTTGGAAAGGCAACACTTTTAGAGTAAATATCAGATATGAGGGTTAGAGTCATAAGTGGGCTTTTCCCACTTATGTTTCAAAGTGGCACTTGGGCCTCCATTCAGCCTATTTGGAGTGATCCAACCCCAGGAGTACCTCACACTGACCTGGAGTTATTTTTCAGTCTATTCCTTCTAAATCAACATTATAATATTAGCACAAATAAAGATAAAAAGAAAACAGAGGTTTTGGTTTTTGTATTTTTGTTGCTGTTATTTTAATACTGATTCCTGCCACCAAATCTACTTTAGATTATGTGGGTAATTACTTTTCCTTGGTTTACAAGTTAAATCCATATAGGAAATGCAGCCCTTGCAAATAGCTCTTTACATTCTTTATTTGCTTTTGTAATTTCTTTGTAATCCTTTTGTTACAGTATAGTGATTAAGAGCAAGGACCACAAGACAGGGATGTTCCTTCTAATCACTTTTACTCAACATAGTATTAGAAGTCCAAGCCTTAGCAATCAGACAACAAAAAGAAATAAAAGCCATCTAAATCCGCATGGAAGAGGCCAAACCTTCACTATTTGCAGGTGACATGATACTCTATTTAGAAAACCCAAAGTCTCCACCAGAAAATTGCTAGGACTCATATAGAAATTCAGTAAAGTTGCAGGATACAAAATCAATGTACAGAAATCTGTTGCATTATTATACACCAATAATGAAGCAGCAGAAAGGGAAATCTAAGAATCCCATTTACAATTATACCAAAAACCATACGATATCTAGGAATAAACCTAGCCAAAGAGATAAAAGATCTGTACTCTGCAAGCTATAGAACATTTGTGAAAGAAATTAAAGAGGACACAAAGAAATGGAAAAACATTCCATGCTCACTGATTGGAAGAACAAGTATTATTAAAATGTCTATACTATCCAAAGCAATCTACACATTTAACAGAACCCCTATCGAAATACCTCCATCATTTTTCACAGAGCTAGAACAAACACTCCTAACATATATATATATATATGGAACTACAAAAGATCCTGATTCAGCGAAAGCCGTCTTGAAACAGGAAAGCAAAGCTGGAGGCCTCATAATTCTGGACTTCCTAGCTCTATTACAAAGCTGTAGTGATCGAGACAGTATGGTTCTGGCACAAAAACAGACACACAGATCATTGGAACAGAACAGAGAACCCAGAATTAGACCCACAACTATGGGTCCATTTGACAAAGCAGGAAAGATTGTGCAATGGAAAAAAGGCTCTTCAACAAATGGTTTTGGGAAAACTCGGCAGCCACAAGCAAAAGAATGAAACTGGACCATTTTCTTATATCATGCAGAAAAATAGATTCACAGTGGATGCAAGACCTAAATGTGAGACAGGTATCCACCAAAGTCCTAGAGGAGAACATAAGCAGTAACCTCTTTTGACATCAGCCCAATCAACTTCCTACTAGATACATCTCCTGCAGCAAGGGAAACAAAAGCAAAAATAAATTATTGAGACTTCATCAAGATAAAAATCTTATGTACGGTGAAGGAAACAATAAACAAAACTAAAAGGCAACCTTTAGAATGGGAGAAGATGCTTGCGAGTGACGTATGGGATAAAGGGTTAGTATCCCAAATATATAAAGAACTTATAAAACTCAACACCCAAAAAGCAAATAATCCACTTTAAAAATTGGGCAAAAATGAATAGTCATTTTTCCAAAGAAGACAAACAGATGGCTAACAGACACATGAAAAGATACTCAGCATCACTCATCATCAGGGAAATGCAAATCAAACTACAATGAGCTATCACCTCACACCTGTCAGAATGGCTAAATTTAACAACACAGGAAACAGCAGATGTTGGAGAGGATGTGGATAAAGGGGAATCCTCTTACACTGTTGGTGGGAATGCAAACTGGTGCAGCCACTCTGGAAAACGGTATGGAGTTTCCTCAAAAAGTTAAAAATAGAACTACCCTAAGACCCAGCAATTGTACTACTAGGTATTTTACCCAAAAGATACAAAAATACTTTTTTGAAGGGATGCATGCACTGTGATGTTTATAGCAGCATTATCACCAATGGCCAAACTATGAGAAAAGCCCAAATGTCCATCAACTGATGATAGGATAAAAAAGATGTGGGGTACACACGTAGACACACACACTGGAATATTACTCAGCCATAAAATAGAGTGAGATCTCGCCTTTTGCAAGATGGAGCTGGAGTGTATTAGGCTAACCAAAATAAGTCAAAGAAAGACAAACATCATATGATTTCACTCATATGTGGAATTTAAGAAACAATACAGATGAATGTAGGGGGAGAAAAAGAGAGAGGCAAACCACAAAATAGACTCAACTATAGGGAATGAATTGAGGGTTATTGGAAGGGAGGTAGGCAGGGAGATGGCTTAAATAGGTGATAGGGATTAAGGAGGGCACTCGTGGTAAGAACTGGATGTTGTAAGTGATGAATCACTAAATCCTACACCTGAAACTAATATTACACTGTATGTTAAGTAACTGGAATTTAAATAAAAATTTGGAAGAAAAAAATAAAAGTAAATAAATGGGCATTCATTCAGCAAATACTCACCGAGGACCATGATCCAGGAACTAAACCAGGAAACTTTGGATGCCCTCAGCTTACATTATCTTGGAAACGCATAAATAGACAGAAACAATGGGTTGGTTTGATAAAAACAACTTGGAATTATGTGATACAAACAACTAGTTAGGCAATCAGTTAATTTTCTTAACAATGTCTCTATGTGTGTCACTGGGGAGGATACAATATAGGTAGAACTTAAACCTGAGAATACACCATGCCAGAATTTTTTTTTTTTTTTGCTACTATGCTTTATTTTTCTTCTGAAGGTGAAAGTCAGTATTATTCTTTCTTAATGTAATGGGACAATCAACAATTATTTGAGGTCTTAAACGAAGGAAATTGCAAAAAAAAAAAATCAAAATTTCCTAGGTAAAGTTTGGAATTGCCAAATAATGCCATAGATTTCAGCAGTATTAATACATATGCTCAAAATTCTTAATTTTATTTACTTATATTTTATTCTCTTAAAGATTTTATTTACTTGAGAGAGAGAGAGCAAGTGAGCATGAGCAAAGGGGAGGGGTAAAGGGAGAAGGAGAGGCAGGCCTGATACAGGGCCCTACCCCAGGACTGTGGGATAGTGACCCGAGCCAAAGACAGGTGCTTAACCGACTGAGCTACCCAGGCGCCCTATTTTTATTTTATTTATTTATATTTGACCCTGAGTCATTAATCCAGATTATAGTGTATCAAAGACTGTAAGATTTTTGTGACCGGTTGGTGTTCCTCATTCAAGGTCACTCCCACCCAATTTGCCATCACACCCAGCAAATTTGTAGCTTTTGTTCCACAAATGCATTTTTTTTAATGTATTGTTTCTTCCTCCTCCCCCCCAAGTGAGTTACTAATCTGTTTATTTTTCAGAGTTATTTCAAAAGAGAAGTTTGCAAGTTTTGGCAAGTGAGAGATGCTTCAGTAGGTGAATAGATAAACTGTGGTATATACACACATTACTCAGGGCTAGAAAGAAATGAAGGAGCTCTCAAGCTATGAAAAGACTTGGAGGAAACCTAGATGCTTATTACTAAGGGAAAGAAGCCAACCTGAAAGGCTATAGTCTGTACACTTCAAGTATCTGACATTCTAGAAAAAGGCAAAACTATGGAAACAGTAGAAGGATGAGTGGTTGCCAGGGGTTAGAAGGTGAGGAGGGATAAATAGGGAGAGCACAGGACTTTTAGGGCAGTGAAACTACTCTGTATGGTGGTGAATGGTGGTTACATGTCATTACATGTTTGTCCATAATCACAGAGTATGACACCAAGAGTGAACCGTCGTGTAAACTACGGGCTTTGGCTGATAATCGTGTGTCAGTGTAGGTTCATCCGATGTAATGCATGCACTGCTCCGGTGGGTGATACTGATGCATGGGGCAGGGCGTGCATATGCAGGGGCAGGGGATGTATCGGAAATCTCTGTGACCTGCTCAATTCTGCTGTGAAACCAATACTGCTCTTTAAAAAAGATCTGTTAAAAGTTAAAAAAAAAAAAAAAAGAAAAAAGAAAAGTGAGAAGGGCTACTATACCTGTGACCCCATTTTCATAGTTCTGTTGGTCGGAACTTAAAAAAAAGGAACATTTGAATCCATGTGGACATTTTGATTGTTAAACCTCAAATATGACTTAATAGATTAAGATTTCAGGAATAAAGACACACCCAAGGTGACAACGCGTAGAGCAAGCTTCAGCCTAGAGCTATCTGAGCTGTCAAGGACATTAAAGCTCATTAGCAGGATTCCTGCGCGGAAACACTGGCAGCCACAGTCTTGCATTTCACAGTTCTTAGAAAAAAATCTTCTCATTGATGTTGGGGTGTTGCACTCAAGCTGAGAGCCTGAGGTATTTAATTGAAAGGCAAACATATTGGTTTTATATCTTGTGCTTTCTGGAGGGGGTAGCTTTTTTTATTTTTAAAGTGACAATAGTGAGAAAAAAGAAGGGGGAGGAATCCACTCACCTGTGACTGTATTAAACCTCCCAGTAGCTGTTTATAACATAACACATCACTCCGTCCTGTAAGAATCTTTAACATATGAAAAGGAAGGCCTGACTGCGGGATTAACAAGCAGAACTGGGTGAAATGCTACACTTGCTTTTGATGGTGTGAGATTTATCTTCTGCAAGCTATTGATATTATTTTTCCAGTGTTTTCTTAAAGATTAGCCGTAGGGAATTTAAATAATTAGGCATAAAATCTCTGGCATGATATTTAATCAATCACATCTTGGTTTTCAGCAGATGCAAGGGCTGTGGTCAGCTGTGGGAAAGGCAGACGCAGCAGAGGAGACCTGGCCAAGCTGCCCCCCTCACCAGCTGTGTGGGCTTGTTCTCAGGATGACCAGGTGTCCGGGAACAAGCCACATCCTCGAGCAATCTGCTCGCTCAGCTGGCCTTTCTGTTCGCTTATCGTGCAGTTTAGAGTTCTTCTTCGTAGACAATGGAAACCCAAAATGGAGTAAGAACAAACGAATGAGACTCGGAAGGCCCACCCCCGTAGGAGAATTTTGGGGATCTTATGACTCTCATGGTTCCAGGATGGATGGGGAGAAATGATGAAATTGTGTAGGCTGATGAAAAATGCCCACGAGTCAGGCTAGTTTTGAACATTTTGGGTTGTAGTTGTATTAGTCAGGGTTCTCCAGAGAAATAGAACCAATAGGGTGTGTGTGTGTGTGTGTGTGTGTGTACACAGACGGGGGCGGGGGGAGAGATCAAGGAATTGGTCCATGTGACTATGGAGACTAACAAGTCCAAAATCTTCAGGGTGGGCCGTCAGACTGGAGACCCTCGGGGGAGCGAATGTTGTAGTTCAAGTCCAAAGACCATCTACCAGCAGAATTATTTCTTTTTCAGGGAACTCAATCTTTGTTCTATTAAGGACTTTGACTGAGTGAATAAGACCCAACTGCATCGTGAAGGGCAATCAGCTTTACTCAAAGCTCAGTTAAATGTTAAGCTCTTCCAAAAAACATCCTCATAGTAACATTCAGAATAACGTTTCACCGAATATCTAGGCACTGTGGCCTAGCCAAGTTGACCCCTAAAACTAACCATCATGGTAGGTACCTTGTTAACTAGTAAGACTAAATATTGTCTATTTACGTTCCCTCAAATCCCACTATACATTGAGATGATAAGCCCAGGGAAGAGTATAATGCACATGTACGTCAGAATCTTTAAGACGCTATACAAAAACCGAGTTTACGAAATCAGATGACAATAGGATACGAGTTTAAATAATAAAAAAAATACAGTAATCACCATTTATTGTTACTATGTGTTAGGAATGTTTGAATCTTCATAAAACTTTGTGAGGTAGCAAATACCCAGAATCAATAAACTGGGTTCAAATTCCGGCTCTACCTTTCGCTGGCTGTGCGTGACCCTGGCAAATCCTTTAACCTCTCTGTTCTTTTGTTTCCTTAGTAGGAAAATGGGAATAATCATAGCACCCACTGCCAGGAGTATTCAGAAGATAAAATGAGTACTTGCTTAGCAAGTTTTTAGAACAGAGCCTGGTGTACTAAGGCACTCAGTAGAAGTTAGCCATTATGGTTATAGAGGAAAATAGAACAGAGAGACGGGGGCCGAGAAGGCATGATACCCATCCGGAACCTAGAAATGGCACATTGACTACGTACCAATATCCAGGACATTTATAAGTAGATAAATGAACGTGTCCTTCCACTGGAGTCATATGATCCTGAAGTTCAACTGAAAACACACCATTGCGCAGTCTCCCTTGGCAAACCCATGACTAATTTTGCCAACAGGGAATATGAGGGGAACCCTGACACTTGTCTCCAATATATTGTCTCCAATACTGTCACTTTCGATTACCTTTATTGAGTTTGGATTAAATAAAACCATCTTCTACATGAAGTTGCCGCCAGAGACAATGGGAGAGAAAAGGACAGGGCAGCACACACACACACACACACACACACACACACACGCCCAGACCGAGCAATCCCAGATGATTCGGGATGGGCTAGAGTAAGGGACTTCACAGGCCTTAACTTCCCTGAGTTTATTTTATCACGTCTCAGGCTACAAGGAGTTATCTTGCAGAAACACTTTTTGACTTTATGGTAACACTGGGATCTCTGCACTGAAAATCAATGTGTATTTTGTTTTCATTTTAGAGACTATCAACAACTAAACCCCAAAACACTTTAGAATACTCATTGTGCCATTAAAAGTCAGCAGCTGCCATAGACCTTGGATTTTTCCATAACCCAACCAAGGGCATTTTGGATCCGTGATGGCCCGAGTCACAAAGGAACCATTGGCAGGATCTTTAGGTCTAAGGGACTCCTTGGTTTAACATCTCATTGCTGAGTTTCCCAGCTTTTCCTACCCTTAAATTGTGAAACTGAACTGATTTCGGAGTGTAGTTTGCATACTACTTTATTTGGTTTTCTTTTCTTCTTTGACTTTGCCTGTTGCTGCTTGTGAGAGCAATGCCCTCATTGGTTTCTTTCGCCTGGGGCTTCATGTAAATAAGGGATTCAAAGGTCTCACATAATTGTTTTCTGACCCCAATAGAATTCTAAGAAAACTCCCCCTAGCCTGAAAATCCTTGTCAAAGGCCTCATGTAGTTGTTTCGTGCTTCTAGACTCCTTCTTTGAATTCTAAGTATGGAAAACCAATAAACAGTAACGATGATTTTTATGCTAACTAGGTTGAAATGGATTCTCCAGTTACCATCAAAAATCACTTGGACCATAACACAGAGGCCAGCAAATTGTTGGGTGATCAGGATTATTTACTAATGTTTTGACGGCTCCACTTAGCATAAGGGTGAACTGGAGGCAATTCTGACCACATAGGCCCCCACACGATGTTTTATTGGCTTGGCCAGTTTATAAATCCTATATCCATGAGATAATTGGCAACCCACTCCTTCACAGATGTGGGTTATGCAATCAAGGTGAGAAAAAGATTCACTGTAGCTGACCTGCTGGAAATCTTTACTTTCAATCTATAAAATATAATGAGGTTATGAATATAAAATTATGGCTAAATACCAGTGTTTTGTAAAGAATACAAAGGTAAAGAGATATTGTGAGTATTATCAAGATCTATCATCTGTCTATCAAATATTAAGATAATCAGTGTTATGACCCTATATTCTACTTTTTTTTCAAGTAGTTCTTCAGACTTTTATAGTGGAGTCCATTTTCAGTTTCAAAGACTATGTGTTACGATTTTTTCCAATAAGTAATTTTCTTCTGTTTACTCATTGTTTATTTTGATAGTAGGTCTTATAGATCAATTACTATTAATGAACTGGACGAGTCAATGTAATACCACAGACACATGAAGGGTCAGTTTGCCAGCTGGCATAAACTGTGAAAGGTGCATTGTGTGTTTGTGTATGTGTCCTAAATTGTTCTGCATGTTGATGTAGCCATTGTTATTTGCAGAAAACTTTATATTTTTGTTAGGTCAAGAAGCCTGTAATTCTCCAAGTGATCCCTGAACCTTATTTAATGCAGCCAACCACAAAAGGGGCTGAGTTGAACTTTGGTGTCTGCAAGTTAGAAAGTAATAACTTTCTCATCTCTTCTGTAAGTGACTTATGCCATGTGATGAATGCAGACCCTTCCCTCACAAGGGTTTCCTGATATTATACACTTGTAGCAAATAAGGTTAGAACCTTTAAAATATAGCATTTAGTAATGTGCTGGAAATAGCTTCTTCTCGATTCCTTTAAAGGTCACCGCATTTGCTTTCCAGGCGTCATTTTAGCTCTAGCCTCTACAGAGTGGAACTGAGAACATGCTTGCCTTTGCGCCTTCAATTTTCCCAAGCTTAAGAGTAAAATGGCAAGATCTTTCACATAAAGTGGAGTGTGTGTGTATATCTCTGTGTGCGTGTGTCTGTTCTTGTGAGTTTAGACATATAAATGCATTACCAAGAGAATCTTAACATTGGTTATATACATGCACACTGTTTCTTCAGTTGGAGGTAAGATTATTATCCTATATTATCCTCAGTTCAGAAGCCAAGCTAAGGAGAGTGAAATTGGGACGACATCTACCAAAGGAGAGCAAACTCTCGGGGAAAGTGCTCCATCGTTTGTGCTTTTCCTGAGCACTCCATGGACCATACGTCTCTGTGGACCAGGCTTCACTGTGGACCATGCCTCACCAAACCTAAGTATTTTAATAAGACCCTAGCCAGATAAGTTAGCATCAGTCCACAAACTTTGCTGCTCTTCCACTGAAAAAAAAAAAAAAAAAAGAATTCATTAAGCCATTGATATAAAGCAAGAAAAAATAGTCAATTGCAGCATTGCTATCAAAATTAGATTGGAATGGCAGATTGAAATGAGACACTATTTCACACCAACTAATGCAAATCAAGTCCAGACTTGGCAAAAAGAGAGTGGCTTCTCTTGTAAAGCATATTTCACCAGAATCATCATTGTCATTTGTCAGCGCTGCCCGTATCCTTACCTTCTTCACGTCTCCATCATTAGCATCATTGTTAACATCATCATCATTCTGTTTATAGTTATCAGTTGTGTTTTTTTAAAGAAATACACTAAAAATTAAAAGTAGCCCCTATCTGCTAATGCCTGACTCTACGTTCACCGTGCTCTAGCTAAACCTGATCCTCTCCCTGCCCTCTAAAATCCCTACCTAGAACTCCAAGCCAGTATAAATTCTCTTCCTTCTTCCAAGACCTCTTTTATTCTGAATTCCCCATAGCAGCCTATTATCAGGCTATTACTAATTTTTCATTTAAAATGATCTGTTTTGGTTGTTGGCAATCTTTTCAAATGTGCATATTTTGTTAGTTCAGCTAGAACATAAGGGTCTTGAAGGCAGAGACTGTGCTTTGTACATTGATGTAAACACCATATTATTTAGATTAGTGCCTTATATGTAGTATTGTATGATATTTAATAAATATTCAAATAATATTTATCAATAGATTGCAATTGTACAGGGAAGTTGGAGAATTTGTTCACAGTCAAAATGTTCCTGTAAGTGGTGTCAATTTAGCCAAAAGAGTTTGGATGTGGAGAAGATACTGCATGTACTTGTGGAAAATATGAGTGGGAAGTTAAGGATGTTGGAATTTGTATGGAGTGGAAAAGGTCTCTCAGAAGAAAGAACACTTGTCCTGTTTTTTAAAGTGTCCTCTGAATGAGATCTATAGGTTTGGTGAAGTCTGTTAAGAGGTTGGAGAAAACGCTATGGGGGGATATAAACATGAAATCAGAGGGTTAAGCCAGCAGCACAAAAAGAAAGTAAGATAAGTGTGAGACAACTTACTGGTGAAACAGCACTGGTGAAAATCAGGGTCGAGAGTTTGCATTTGGGCTAGATGGATGACAGTCCTCCTTGGAAGATTTTGAATAACTGAAATATCCCCTTCATGCAGCACATATACACGATTTTTTTTTTTTTTGGTGGAAACAAAAAGTGAGCATGGAGAAGAGATTGCCATAACTCGTGGACAGAAAAACGTGGATCTGAGCAGGGACATGGGAGAAGGGGGTGAGATGAATGGTACACAGAAGAACCACTTAAACTTGCAACCTGGTCTGTATAAGGGGCAACGGAGGGAGAGATTGACATTGTTGATGATACTGAAGCCTCAAGGGAAAAGAAAGATTTTTTGCCTTCATCCATCCCAAAGTAGGAAGGGTGAGCAGTGAAATAGTATAATCCCAGTTCATTCACTCTCCCATTCCAGAGAGAGATCTCTCCTTAGGCTTTAGCTCATGGACAATAATGGGAAGGCTTAAGGTTATATAGCCTTTGGACTTGTGAGTTGAGATAGCTTTAACCTTTTAGCAGAGAGAAGGTGCAGAAAGCCACTGATTGGAATTCCAGACTCACCATGTCTTTTCACTGGAAGTCTAGCTTCTCTGAGATTTTAAGAAATAAGAAGAACAGACTAAGTAGTTTCTAGGCAAACCTTCATATTCTGTGTTCTACATGGCGTTAGAGCACACCATTGCTTGAGATTTGACAGCATGGTGTTGGTAGAAAGTATAACTTCTGTGGATTCAGCCAAGATGGCTGTGCAGGAGTCCTAGAATCAGAGAATGCCTATCCAGCATCTGCATTTTGTAATATATATGGATTTATATCAAATTTTGTTCCAAAACCAAAAAACAAAAAACCAATTTTGTTTCAAGGATGTTTCTTTCAAAGTTGTTTGTAGTTGACTTTGCTGCCAGGAAGCTAGTCCAATATGACAAAAATGGGAATGATAAGGGTATTAGAAGGCAGGCAGGGAAGAAAACAGACACCTTGGAGGGGGAACTACTTTTTTAGCCTGCTTTGTTCATGTGGGATTTTCAGGAGTGTGGGATGATGTAGGTTGATCAATGAAACACCCAGGAATGTGTTTACATTCTTACAAATGAGCAAACAATATCTGTCCTTGAAGCTCCATGTTCATGTTTCTTTTCCTTTTGACTTGGAAATGTTAGCTTGTGTGAGTTTCAAAATAACATCAGAACTCCCTCCGCCTGGGTTATTTACTTGCTGTAAGTGAAATGGCACCTTACTGAATCTTGGAATTTCATAGGCACTTTTGAATACGTATATCTAAGACATTAGAAGATATGTGAATATATATCCTTGACTGATGGTTCAAAATGCTATCCACACCTGAGTCTGATGAACCTTTTAACTCCAACTACCAATTTACAGGAGGGAAGAGAGGAAAGAAAGTGTTAAACTGTACCACGGGGGAAGCAATCAACTATATCCAGACTGTGGAAAAATCTTTAGGGGGTATTACCTGATTTTTTAACAAACGTATTACATGAAAGACAAAAGAGAAACGAGATGGAGCCCATAGATCAAAGGATATTGAATATTTACAAATGAATTGCAATATGTGGACTTCATTTGCCTCCTAATGAAGACATACAAATTTTAAAATTATAAGGCAACTGTTAGATGTGAAGATTGACTAGATATTTGATAATTATTTAGGAAATATTGCTAATTTTGAGAGCTGTGATGATGATATTTTGATTTCTTAAAGATTCATTATCTTTTGGAGGTACATGCATTATTTATCAAAATATTTGCAGGTGAAATGGTATAATGTATAAATTGCTTCAAAATAACATGGGGGAAGGGAGTAGCTGAAACCAGGATTGGCTGAATTTATTGTTGAAGCTGGGTGATGGGTACGCAGTAGTTCATTGTACTATTCTGTGCTTGACATTCTCCACAATAAGAACATTTCTTCTAATGCCATCAATTTGCATTGAGCATTTTCTTGGATTCTTAGAGCTTTCTCGGTAATTCTTCAAGTGACAGAGTAGATCATCCCTAAAAGAATGGGATATTGTTGCCTTTTGGTACAAGGTGCTGTGAATACTAAAAAGGCGGAAGTATCCTTAACAAAAGTATGTTCTAATTTTCAAATTTGTATTGTACTAATAGATTCCTCCCTTGTCCCCTCAGTTTCTAAACTGGGACTGGAAGGAAAAAAGAACCTGATCAGTAGGAAAAAAGAAGCTTAATTTTTCTGGCAGTGCTACTTCTATCAGGCAGTCTCTTTGGCCTTTTTAAAATGGCAAATTCCTGCTGAAAAGGACCCCTACTCACTAACCAGTCCCAGCACTTAGAGTCAGACTTAATTCTTCTGGATTCCATGCGATATCCAAGCAATAAATATGCTGTAGAGAGACTAAGGATATTGGGAATCCAAATCAAAAAGCTATAGCTATGGTTTCTCTACCCTTCACTTTCTGGAGCCCACAGAAAGATGGAGGGAACAGTTCTCTTCGCTTTCATCTCCCTCCCAGTGATGTCTGTATTGGACACTGGTCCTAAGAGTAACTTTCATTGATGTCTTCTCTTCTGTCCTCCATCCTACCAATGGACTTTAGAGTCAGCTGACCTCCCTCCCTGCTCTAAGGTTGGACTCAGATTGGCTTAACCCGTTCAATACATTCTGTCTCATTGGTGTGAGTGGTTGGTTCTGGCGAGGGCGTATTCTCCATGTGAGTTCATCTAGAGTATTTCTCAGCACTGTTATAATACAGGGGCAGAAGGAATCTCTTCTACTGGACTTGAACAAGGACAGTTGTATCCCTAACTCTGTCAAGCAGTTATCCTGCTACCACAGGAGAGTCAGTATTAAAATGAAGCTCATATTGAGAATTGCTGAGCAGAAATATGGAAAGAAATTTGTTTTTTGGAAAAATGACTGATATGCTGTATCAATTAACCATGAAGCTGCCTTTCCTTGAGACTATACTGGTTCTGAGGGTCAGTAAATCTTGATTATTTAAGCCAAATTATTTGTGTTTTATCTTATTTGTAATCAAGAGCATCTTAGCACAAATGGAACATTCTTACCTATTGACATAGAAATGATGGATATATAATATTTTGGTGAAGAATCCACAGGTGAGAATATACTGCTCACTTTGCCTCTTGAATTGGTCTTGAATTGACTCCATATCAGATATATTAAGAAAAGATTAGTTGGAGACATCAAATAAATATTTCTGGTGATTAGACAAACTTAAAGGTCATGATTTTGCTGAGGCTCATCCTATCTCGTGGACCTAGACAATTTTGAAGAGCACCAAATGAAAAGGTAGAGATAGTACTTCAAGATTGCAGAGTAACCTGTGTGATATCACTAGATGTTGGAGGCTAGGAGAGAAGAAAATCTGAGTTTAAGTTATTACTACTTCTGTTCCATCTTTGGAAAAAACCCATGGCAGCTGTATAGATCAGCATGCATGCCCCAAACGGCACTGGACTGCTACGTGGGGATGGACCCTGTTTGCTTTATTTACCTTTGTATTTGTTGGCTATATTGATTGACTACCATACGTATGCTAGGCATTGGTTGAAACATTCTCGTGTGAGACGATCAGAGAATAAGCAATTAGACCAGTAAATCTAGTTTCTCAGATAGCAGTTAGTGCTCAGGAGAAAAAGAAAGAATAAAGCAGTCTAGAAAGTACCAAGAAGCAGGAATATAATATATATAGAGTTCATGAAGATGACACTTGAACAGAAATCTGAAAGACATGAAGGATGCTTCCTGAATAGGTTAAATTTGAGTATCAGCCATTTTCACGTAGTTTTTAGTTTGAAAAGGGAATTCAGTGCAAATTTATAATTGCTTATAGAACCAAACAAAACGAAAGTGAGAAAAGGAAAAACCAAAATATCCTCCCTTTTGTTTGCTTATTTTTAGAGAGAAAGAGCAGAGAGGGAGGGGCAGAGGGAGAGGGAGAGAGAGAATCTTAAGCAGCTCCATGCCCAGTGCAGAGCCACCTGTGGGGGTTGATCTCATGACCTGATCATGACCTGAACTGAAATCAAGAGTCAGATGCTTTACTGAGCCACCCACCGATTGTCCCCCCAAATTTCCCTTTTATAACTCCCTTGCACTTTCCCCATTTTACATACTTGCCCACCATCCCATTCATGGAAACAGAGTTATAATTTGTTAGGTAGTCAACTATACTTTTTTCTAAGTTTATACAAATTTATACTTCCTGAAATACACATGGAATATGTATCTATGTTTACAATTATTTCTATTTCATATAAAATTGGAATATATTATGGACTATTCTTTACCATATGCTCTACTTAATGTAAAGATATTTTGTGCATCAAGACAATACACATTAACAGACATCTAACACATTCCTCTCTGCCTTGACATTGGTTGCTCCTCTTCTTATCTCTCTCATGCTGGATGATGGAAAAGAATAAAACTTGTGATGTAAGTAGGTTCTCCTAAAATTTTCTTGTACATTATATTCCAGATGATGGAACTCAGTGGAAACAATTAAAAAGTTATTTCATGTAAGTGCTTTTGGTGCTCAATCACAATTTTATATCTATTTATCACATGTTTGCACAGGCCTCTAAAGTAATTGTGCCTAGAACTTTGGGACAATAATCACAAAAAAGGTAAATATTATAGAGAACCATGAAATTTTAAAATTGGAAGGTACTTAAAATATCACTTAACCTAATTGTGTTCTGTTAATTTGGTAAGTATATATAAGTGCCTAACATTCAACAGGTACCATGAAAGAAAAAGTTGTCGAAGATGAAAAGTTGTCTAGGACATAATGTTTGTCTTATTTTTTTTAAGATTTTATTTTATTTATTCATGAGAGACACACAGAGAGGCAGAGACACAGGCAGAGGGAGAAGCAAGTTCCATGCAGGGAACCTGACGTGGGACTCGATCCTGGGACTCCAGGATCATGCCCTGGGCTGAAGGCGGAGCTAAACCACTGAGCCACCCAGATGCCCTAATATTAGTTTTCATATTAAGGTCAAACAAAGGCTCAAAGAGACAGGAAACCTTTTCCAAGACATAACAGGGAAGTGATAGATGTAATTTGCACACGGAGCATTTGGCTCTGAGTTCAGGGCTCTTTTCCATTGTATCTCATTGTCTACAACAGTTTCTAATAGTAAATAACTAAAAGGCCAGTCCTGAGTGCTCTCATTTGAAAATGTTTACCATGAGAGGTCCATGCAGTGAATGAAATACTAGTTAGATGGCTCCCATCCATCCAAGCTGATAATTTACTCTGAAAAATTTTAGTGTAAAAATCTAATTTCAACCCATTTTCTCAGAGGGTAAATTTTATTCCATTTCCTTTTCTCAAAGCTCTGTCATTAGTATATTAGACTAATGAGTGAATCAATTATTTAAAACTGGCAATATTTTTTAATATGTCTAATTAAGTGTTTAATCAGAACATTCTGGTCTTTAGTCCTCTGAAAGCAGCATTTGCCAGAGAATTAATAAAATGGAGGGGGGAGACATTACTAACAAACCTTTTTATACTCAGAGAACTAAGGAAGAGCTGGAGCCTTAAAGGAGAAGGTGAACAGGAAGTTGTCACAGAAGGAGAGGAAATGGCAATAAATCTAATAGCAGTTGGAGACCGAGTTTCTGAACAGATTTTGGCCAGAGAAGAGTAAATCATTAACATAAAATTGAGGACAGTGGTTTCCGCAGCACACACTGTTCCAGAGTCCTCTGCTCCATGAACCATACTTACTCTTTGAGTATCTTCTCTGTGTTTTGACTCCTTTGGTGCTTCAATTTCATAGACTTAATCTCACCTATATTCTGAGAACTTCCAACTCTGCATCTCCAATGTACAACTTTCCCCCAGACAATAGACCACAGACGTCTATGCCCAGCAGCCTTTTCATGGTGTCCATCTCTGTGTCTAACAGGAATCTTTCTAGAAGGAGAAGAAGAAGAAGAAGAAGAAGAAGAAGAAGAAGAAGAAGAAGAAGAAGAAAAGAAGAAGAAGAAGAAGAAGAAGAAGAAGAAGAAGAAGAAGGAAGAAGAAGAAGAAGAAGAAGAAGAAGAAGAAGAAGAAGAAGAAGAAGAAGAAGGAGGAGGAGAAAAAGGAAGAAGAAGAAGAAGAAGAAGAAGAAGAAGAAGAAGAAGAAGGAGAAGAAGAAGAAGAAGAAGAAGAAGAAGAAGAAGAAGAAGAAGAAGAAGGAGAAGAAGAAGAAGAAGAAGAAGAAGAAGAAGAAGAAGAAGAAGAAGAAGAAGAAGAAAATGATGATTTCATCTATTTGAGACAGAGAGAGAGAGAGCATGAGCCAGGGTGCAGAGGGAGGGAGAAGTAGGCTCCCCTCCTGAGCAGGGAGCACAATGCAAGGCTGAACCCAGGACTTGGGCATCATGACCTGAGCTGAAGGCAGACAGTTAACAGAGCTCCCCTCCCCCCGAGTACCCCCAACAAGAATCTTATCTCAGCCTGTCCAGACTTGAACTCCTGCTCCTTGCACTCTTTCCACCCCCAAGTGCTGCCTCCTCAGCAGCCTGCCCTTCCTAGTGAACAACATTTTTACCTTTCCAGTTGCTCAGGCAAAAGTAAGCAAACACCTGGGATTCTTTCTTCTTTATCTCCCTCCCCGAGTTCAGTCAGTCAGCAAGTCCTGTGGGCTCGACTTTCAACTTTTGTGCAGCCTCTGACAACACTCGTGACTTGTACAGGTGCTGTCCATGTCCTCCGTCTTGTGTCACCACCACCTTCCCCCTCCCCCACCTCTCCACAGCCTCCCTTACATCATTTTCCACATCAAAGTGAAAACTAAGTTTTTCCAGAGCCTTCCATTTTTCACATAACCTTTTGCCTCCTGAGCACATCTCCATCTTCTCCCCGCTTCACCTTGACCTCTTTGCTGTTGAATAAGTCGAGTGCTATTTTCCCAGGGTTTTTGCACTAGTTCTTCCCTCTGCCTGGAATGTTCCTTCCATGGATACCCACTTGGCTCACTTCGTCAGCCCCTTCAGCTTTTTGCTCAAAGGCTCCAAGTACGGCCCTTCCTATCCAGCCCCCTAGCTCTCCCACCTTCCCTCTTGTAGTTACCACCACTTCACATACTGTATATTTTACACAGTAGTTTACTCTTTCTTCCCCGACTAGAACTTAAACTTCAAGCAGGCAGAGATTTTTGTCCGCTTGATTCACTGCTGTATCCCCTTGAACAGTGTGAATGCAGCACATAATGGATGCGACACCAGCCTGGACAGGTACACTGGAACCACATCAAGATGCATGTTTTTGCCATATTAGCACGGATTAAGAATTATATAAACTAAGCTTTGCAACAGCTGGTTCCTGAGGACTTGGGGTCCTGCAGAGTGAAGATTTACATTCCAAGGTCATGGCAAAACATCTGAAGTTCATTGCCAGAGCTGGGTGATATAAGAAAGGAACATGGGAAGTGCATGTAGGACCCTACTCAGAATCCTCACCATGGATGGGGTCACTGAGGGCGGTGGTCCTGTAAAAAGCCTTGCTGCCAACGACAAAGGGAAAGCCGCGAAACCTGCTGGTGGATCTACAACATGAGGATGGCTCACAAGATCAACTTCTTAATGTGAAAGAGTTGGATGGATCTAGGGCAGGGCTGCTTAGTTAGGCCTGTGGATAAACGGCCTAGTATGAAAATCCCCATCCAGCTCTTTCCTTCCTCCAACCCCATTTTCTCTTACCATTCTTATAAAAATGACCTGACTCCCTCACCCTCCACCAATAAATAAATAAATAAATAAATAAATAAATAAATAAATAAATATTACATAAGCACTGTTACTCACTCAACTTAACAAACGTCATGCTCCTAATAAAGGAAATTCGACTCTGCCTACATCCGCAGGGGATACTGGCTGTCATGCGTAGTCATTTTAAGTCCAAATTTTTGAGATGTCCTGGTGTGTGTGCTGTGTTTGAAGCACTATCTTGGACACACACGTATAAATTGATACCGTATATACGCACATATGCGCATACATGCATACACACACACACAAGTATACCTACATATACACACGTATATACATGAGTTTTCGAAATAAGAAGAGACAGAAGCAATGCAATCAACATCAAGATCCCTCTGATAAAAGCACAAAGGTAAAAAAAATAAAATAAAATAAAATAAAATAAAATAAAATAAAAGCACAAAGGTATGCACATGGATTGTTTGTGATCTACTGAGCTTAGATTGATGAACAGCCTTCCTGAATTAGCCTACCTGTAAGTGGATGACACTGGCTGCGCAGATTTTTATTTTAGTTGCAGGTCGTAATCTGACGATGGAAAATGGTACCTTATAAGCTAAGCCTCAGCAGGACAGATCTTTTAATGAATGCCTGCAGGTGTTTGTCCTGAATTGATTGGCTCTTCTGTCCCACGCAGCCAGGTTGGCCGGCCATTCTAAGCAACAGGACCGTTTAGAAAGCTCCCCGTGATAATCCTTTTACAATACTCTGATGGACCATTGGTAAAGGGATAAATTTTGTTAGAACTAATGTGTCCTAAACCACAATGGCCTCTGCCCAATAAGTTCACGTATGTGGGCTGCTTGGTAATTTCAGATTTATTTTTATCGCCTTCAACTGTTATGTATGGTTAATAATGTAACAACTAATTTGGTCAATGTCAGAAGATCTGTTTGACTGTCATAGTGTTTCCAGAAGAAAAAAAATCCTCTGTCCTATGAAAAGACACTATATGCTTTTACTACAGCCCTTCAGGTCTTTGAGAACAGAGGCTCTGTAGAAAACACAAGACGTGTACCATATGCAAGCTGGCCTGCTAGCTCCAGATGTAATTGAAGACACATTTCTCCATGGATTGAAGTGTTTTGTTTAGAAATACATTTCCCATTATACTTTTTTGCACATTTAATATTTTTTTTTTTAAGAAATGGTTTCTTTCATGGTTTCCTTTTTAAAAGAAGTATTTAATAGTGTGAGAAGAGGTCTGTTGTGGTTTGGGTGTGGCTACACCAGTTGTGGCCCTTTGAATATTCATGTATTGGAATAATCATACCCTCGCTTACTGGAAACCATTCTGTTTTTCTCACAAAAAATTCACAAGACTTGCTCCTTCCATTTTCCCTAAATCTGGGTTCATCAGGAGTATAAATCTCAGATTCTTGGTTTGTATAACCTTGGAAGCAAAGGGGCCACATATTTTTTAAAGGCCTCTTCCACTGAGCCTGGCCGTTTTGTGATAGAGTGTTACCACCTCTTCTCATGCTTCTCATCTAGGGCAGCCACTCCCGTGGTGGAGAATGGCAAGATCCCAGCGTCTGCCTGAGAAAAGAGGCAATCAGCACGCGGATGTCTAGTTCATTGTTCAGTCCTTCTCTGGTGAACAGTGCTTTTACGTGGCTGGTGGAAATTCAAGCGTGAAGCCAATTTTTATGCTCTAGATGGCAAAAAAATGCAGCTAATTCCGAAGGGTTTCTCCTTCTTCCCCTGGCAGCTGGTATGTTTATATAGCAGGGATGAAAGGCCTGACATCTGTGTTTACATTTCTACGTAGCAGGGTCCCCCAAACCCACAGTTAGGAATCATTTATATCCAAGCACCTCTGCCCCAGAATTACAACAGCAAAGTCTTTCAACTTCTCCTCGGCAAGGGCCTTTCATCTCCCTGTGCAAAATGCTCTCTGATGAGTTGTGATTGGAAGAGGAGGGCTGGGAAGGTTTTATACTTTGACAGCTTCCTCCTCTCTCTCCACCCTCAACCATATAGGAACACAAACCGGATCTTTAAGTAGCCCAACCTCCTTCTATAAATTCTACTGAATCGTCAGAATAAAACTAAAATAGACTAGCGCAACCAGAACGGCGGGTCTCAGAGAATTTGCCCTTTTAATAAGTACTCCAGTGGATTCTAATTTTTGATTCCAGGTAGATTAGAATCACCTGGGTTGCATATCAGACGTGGAAATTCCAGAACCCTATGCAGCTCTACTGAACGTGAACCTCTAGGTTTGGTTCCGGCAATCTGTATTTTTCATACCTTGAGATGAATCTTATGTATATCCTTGCTTAGGAACCCTTAGACTAGTTGGCTATGGGGACAGAACTTTTCATTTGAGGCCTAGGGTTATACTTGTTCTTTGTTGCAAGACAGCATCTCAATCTCTGATCCTTTTTTTTTTTTCAATCTCTGATCCTTTCAGTGAAATGACAACGGTCTTCTCAAGTCAAAATCAGTGTAAGTTAATGAAATCATCCTCTTCGAATGTTTGAGTGTCTTACTTAATTTTTCCTAACCACATTATGCTTCTAATTCCATAACTTTTTGACTTGTAAATTAAGGCAAAGTAGCTTAGCAAGAGCCGAGACTTCTGAAATTTGATCTTGGTCCTGATCTAAGTCCAATTGTCTGTACCCTATCATCTGAAATGATAGCTTGCTATTTTTTTAATAAAAAAATTTCTGTTGAGGTCATTGTAGATTCATACGCAGAGAGATCCTTTGTATCCTTTATCTCATTTCCCCCAATGGTAACAATTTTTAAAGCTGTAGTACAGTATGACGCAGGATACTGACATGGATACGACCCACAGATCTTATTCAGATTTGGACAGCTTTGTGCTAATTTGTGTGCACATGTGTGTATTTAGTTCCTTATAATTTTATCTCCTCTGTAGGTTTGCATATCTCCTACTGCAGTCAAGACACTGAACTGTCCCATAATCACAAGAATTCTTGAGTTTCTCTTTTATGACCTTCCCCATCTCTCTCTTGCCCCCTCTCTGAACCCTTGATAACTACTGCTATGTTCTCAACTTCCAAGTTTTTGCCATTTGAAAAGTGTTTCATAAATGGAATCATATAGTATATGATCTTCAGGGATTGGCTTCTTTTTACTCAGTATGATTTCCTGGAGATTCATCCGAGTTGTCACACGTATCAATAGTTCTTTCATTTCTATTGCTGATGAGTGTTCCATGGATTCAATGTACACAGTTTAACCATTTACTCATTGAGGGACACCTGGGCTGTTTCTAGCTTTTGGCTATTATGAAAAAAAAACTTCCATGAACATTCATGTACAGGTTTCTGTATGAACATAATTATGCTGGCATTTTTATCAGCCTCTTCAAGTTTTATACATTTTAAGGGTAATTACAAATTCTATCATATCCACAAAATCTTTCCAGTTAACTTCAGTTAACCTTATATTATCCCCTTCCTGGATGCCAAAGCAACACCTGCTTGTACCAAGCATTTCAGCATTTGCCTATAGTCAAATTATTTCATGTTGTTTTTATTGCCTTCTCAATGAGATCGGGGCCTGTTTGAAGCAGGGACCACGTCATACCCCACTTTTTGTATATCCTGTAGTACCTACCATAGTCTTAGACATACCAGCAAATAAGCCAACCAAGCAGATAATATATTAGTTTTTTCATTTAATCTTACTTCTGTTGTGCCTCTGTGACCAACAGAGTACTGTGTGGATATAAGAATGCATCAAGAACATGGAACTTCCCCCTCAGTGGATTTATCATTTGGCTAGAAGACCAAAGCCAACACTGATACATGTGAAGTTATAGAACAATGAGCTGTTGTGATTTTGATGCCAAATACATGGACAGAGAAGCGAGAGAGATGAGTGTGGGCTGGACAAATTGAGAAGGTTTCATGGAGAAAGTGGATTTTAAATCAGTCCTTAAAGAAAAAGAAGAGTGATATAAACAAGGAAAAGATTCTAAGAAGAAAAAAAGTATCCCAGTGTTACGGGGTGTTGTGTGATGAGTTGGTCAAGAAGACTTGATGATCAGAATAGGTGAATAAGGTGTGACCTGAATATGGAAGGTCTTGAAAGGTATATATGACATATTTATGCTGGTTCCATCTTCTGGAATATAAAATTGGTAGCAAAAGCCCACAGGAACTAAACATGTTGTAAGACTAAAGAGGCTGTAAGGCTGAACTCTAACTCTGTCAGACTTAGGACTTACTGCCCTCCAGATGTTCTGGGAATTTCTGAACTTTCAAGAAATATTACGGAGCAATGAGATTTATGTCCTGATAGACCGTTGACTAGCAGGTAGTACCTGTTAGAAGGTATTTGAATTTGGTCCACAGACTTGTCCAATGCTCTAATAGTTGCTGAAGGAAGTGTGCTTAGGAGATAAAACAGTGATGCAGTCCCTCCACCAGAGGGAGGTACCAGGTGCTGCAAAGGCCAGATGGTGAACAGAAACTTAGCTGAAGAGAGAGCATGGGTCCTAGCTATAGAGTGAAGCTATTAGATTCATCAACTCCCGTCACTCCCTCTTCCCTTCCCCCTCCCCATGACATCTGGACAGTTCTGCTGTGAGAAAGTCCAATGCAAAAGCTAACCAGAAGTAGCTAATGGAGTTTTCCTGTCAGGTACAGTGGATGAAGCTGTCTAGAGGTCAGGAGTCCAAGAGAGGATCACTGGCTTTGCAGACCATAGCCTTGGGTCCATCAGCGGTCCACAGAACTAAAGATCAGAAGAGCAGTGGGCATCAGAACAAAGCTGTGAACGTCACCATTACGCCACCACCAAGACCTCTAGAAGAAATCACCTGGAAGAGAGATTCTGCGTCGGGCTCAGAGGCTCAGGATATGTGCTATTGTTATAAAGGCAATTTTGTAATAGTCAGTAAATGGTGAGGCCTGGGAAGGGATGGGTCCCACAGCTTATAGTATCTGATGAAAACTGAATACAGAATGTGTGGAGGTTCCTCAAAGAGTTAAAAATAGACCTGCCCTATGACCCAGCAATTGCACTGCTGGGGATTTACCCCAAAGATACAGATGCAGGGAAACAGCAGGACACCTGCACCCCGATGTTTATAGCAGCAGTGTCCACAGTTGCCACACTGTGGAAGGAACTTCGGTGTCCATCGAAAGATGATGGATAAAGAAGCTGTGGTCTGTGTATACAATGGAATATTCCTCAGCCTTAGAAATGACAAATACGGGATCCCTGGGTGGCTCAGTGGTTTAGCGCCTGCCTTCCGCCCAGGGCGTGATCCTGGAGTCCTGGGATCGAGTCCCACATCAGGCTCCCTACATGGAGCCGGCTTCTCCCTCTGTCTGGGTCTCTGCTTCTCTCTCTCTGTATCTATCATGAATAAATAAATAAAATCTTAAAAAAAAGAGAAAGAAATGACAAATACCCACCATTTGCTTCAACGTGGATGGAACTGGAGGGTATGATGCTGAGTGAAATAAGTCAATCGGAGAAGGACAAACATTATATGGCCTCATTCATTTGGGGAATATAAAAAATAGTGAAAGGGAATAAAGGGGAAAGGAGAAAAAATGAGTGGGAAATATCAGAAAGGGAGACAGAACATGAGAGACTCATAACTCTGGGAAACAAACTAGGGGTAGTGGAAAGGGAGGTGGGTGGGGGAGATGGGGTGACTGGGTGACGGGCACTGAGGGGGGCACTTGATGGGATGAGCACTGGGTGTTATTCTATATATTGGCAAATTGAACACCAATAAAAAATAAATAAATAAAGATACGGAATGTTAATGTCAGTCACACCTTAGATACTGGCTGTGCTAACTTGTGGCCAGCTGCAGAAGACATTGCAGGCAGCAACAGCAAAGAGAAGTTGTTGATGGTTCCATCCCTTGCACTTCTGTGTTTGTTTCATTTCCATTTTCAATTGTGAAGGCAAGTCATTTATTAACAAATGCCTAAAGAGCTCTGTTTGTAGTTTTAGAGGTCTGCAATAGGAAAATGTTCATAGCCTAAGGGTCCCACAGTAAAAAGCAAAATGTGTGTAATTCCTAAATACGTATGGAATTTCAGGCACAAATTTACTTAGAGTATTAATGACTTTAGTAAAGACAGACATCTAACTTAAAATCAACAAATCATTAGACTTGCAGTAAAATATAAGCAGTGCCTAATTAAATACTTGTTGATTATTTTCCTTGATAAACACATTAGTTGTCAAGTCTAATGGTGCCTCAAAGATCAACTGAATGGTGAAAAGGGCAGCCAGCCAATGACTTCAAGTCATTTAACCAAAAGAGTAATTTCTTCCTATTCTCCTCCATCAGAATAATAGCTAATATTATTATTATTATCATTATTTTTATATTTCTATTATTTGATCTAGTTTAGTTTACCTGAATAAATGAAAACATTCTAGGATACAGACATAGTCTCAAAGTCCTTTATAAAATAAAGTGAAAGGCAATGTGATATTAGAAATATAATTTGTTTTCTATTATTTTTGAATCAACCTCTTTGGGTTCAAGTTGTACTCTCAAAGGAACCTTCTTTTCACATTGGCTCTGGTCCACAGAAAAGCAGGTGACTGCCTTGCCATCGTTGTGGAGAAGATTGGCCCCATTAGCTCTGCTTTACACACAAGGAGTTTATATAAATTATCCATAGCCGGTGAATAGTAGAACGGAAATTAGAAACTAGGTCTGTGTGGCTCCACAAACTCCTATTATTTTTCCTGTGCCATGCTGAAGAAAGATAATCAGGATATATGAGTCACTAGCCTTAGCCCTCTCCACCAAGCATTTCCCGTATTATTAGAGTAACTCCCTCCCTTGAGAAATAAGGAGTAAGTAAGCAAGCAAATTCCTTGAGGAACACAAAATATTTAATTGCTATTCGTCACTTCTCTTACTCGGGACAAGATTAATTAACTCTGATCTTTTCATTTGCATGGGTCTAATGTGGACGACTTAATAATTGCTTCTTTAAAAAGAGACTCTTTGGAGAAAATACCATGTGAATAAATCTGAACCTTTTTCACTCCTTCCTACTGCCTGAACTTGTTTTGGACAAAAGAAGTCTGTGATTTAAAAAAAAAGAAAAGAAAAAAAAAAAAAAAGAAAAAAAAAAGCCAAACATTTCAAATCTAGTGGTGAAAACCCTTTTCATCATGCTCACAGATACCATCAAAGTCCCAGAAAATGCTGCAGTGTATTAAGATGTATATTTTTGAGCTTGATGTAAATGACAGGATCTCAAGCTGCAGTGTGACTTCAGGCCAAAACTAAAGACAGTTCCCAAATTCCTGAAAGCTACACCCTGGAAGACGCATTGTTCATAGGCTGTTGATTATTCAAAAACTCAATTTTCCACAACAACCTCCATTGAGGGCTGAGGAAAGTCAATAGCCTGGAGTCCACGTCACCTTGGACAGCGGCTAGAAGATGGCACAATAAAAAAGGAGACCATAAACTCTGATAAGCAGTGATTTACCAATGAGATGTGAGAAAAATAAAGAATCATTAAAATGACAAAATACCATGAGTCATTAAGGGTTAGCCTAATTAAATAATAGCCCAATGTAGACCAGAGATTTATGATCTACCAGCTGCACAATGTGGGTTTTTCAAAATAATGAAAATTGACATACACTCTATACACAGCCTATCTTTAGCTGCCTTTTCAACATTTATGTGGAGGTCACCTAGGGAAACATGCCTGCAGCCTTAACTCGTTACTAGCTTCTTTCTGTTGTAACCTGGTCCTCAGTAGAGTATTTATTGCCTCGTCCTGCCCGATGGACAGACAGGTGGTTTTTGTAGTCTAGTCGAATGGTCTAGTCTAATGGCTTTCCTCTGCTGCCTTTGTGTGTTTGGCTTTGCTCATTCATATTGCCCAACAGTGTTAGCATTTGGCTGCTTCTTTTGGTAAAAATCTCTCTAGAGCAACAAAGCCCCTTTAGGGCCCTTTGGAAGGGTGTGGACCGGGTGGGATCCCTGCACCTCACTGGTGCTGCGTCCCCTTGGCACATTACATCTGCCAGTTGGACTGGCGGACACACGACCGACACCACATCAGTTGGTGACTCGAGCGAGAGGATT
Organism: Vulpes vulpes; assembly: GCF_048418805.1. Taxonomy (NCBI): domain Eukaryota; kingdom Metazoa; phylum Chordata; class Mammalia; order Carnivora; family Canidae; genus Vulpes; species Vulpes vulpes. Next base: position 95,341,869 of record NC_132795.1, on the reverse strand, counting down.
GCAGCTTCAACATGTATTGTGCTTTCTTCCAAGAACAGCCTCCACGCGCTCTTCCTCTGTCCTCCTAGACTTCTGATTTCCCGAGGCCTGTGGGCACACAGGGTTGCAAGCAACGTGACCACTGTTGGTACAGCCTGAACGTCTGCTATCTCAGGCCTACTTCTGTTTGTTATTGATTATTCAACTTACGTGGTCTAAACTATTTTCATGTCAGCGTCACCCTTAGTACCTGTGAGAGCCCAGGCACCGTGACTTCAGGTCTCTTCGCCAGTGTTGGCTGTTGTTCTACACGTCTCACCCCATCCAACCACCTGGCAAGCTGATTACGTCCTCCTCAATATCACAGGTGTGAAGCTGTGGTCCCTTCGCAGGCATGTGAATCATTCCAGGTGGTGGTGACACTTTTGAGAAGACGGCTGCCTCCGGTCAGTCTGATCAATTATCTGAAATAACAATGTGGTAATGAGTGCCAAGCCCCTGTGTGGTGAATCTCATCCTGCTTGGGGCCCCAGGACAGGCCACACCCATCCATGGGCTGCCTCTTTGGGACCTGCATGAGGATGAAGGACCAGACACTATCACTTGACTGGCGTATTTTATTTCCAGTGCCACAGAATCTGGTGGCTAGAAGTGTAAGCTCCCCAGTAATACCAGCCGTGTGCATTAAGTGGCTTGACTGTTCCGGTCAGTCATTAAAAACCAGGTAGCAAACTATTAAGGCAAGTTTGACCAATTAGTTCCTACCTGGACACAGTCTTAGTAACTCTGCTTTTCAAAAACTTTGCAAATGTCATTTTGTTCATCCAAGTTGTTGGACTGAGCCCTCACTCCTTCTCTTACTCTAACCCCTTTTTTTGGCCCTGAACTTTTCAAAGTTTTTGTTGATTCCTCTGTAATGAAAAAAAAAAAACCTGATGAAATTTTAGTAAAGTGACCTAATAGCCTAATAATCTAACACATCTAATAATAAGCCAGACATTGTGTTAGAGTTTGGTGAATAAAATACAATCCCTTCCCTCTTGGAGCTGATAGTCTACTGGATAAGATAGACAACGAATAGATAAGCAAACAAATATATAGTTAAAATTGACTTTAGGGACACCGGGGTGGCTCACTGGTTGAGGGTCTCCCTTCAGCTCAGGATGTGATCCCGGGATCCAGGATCGAGTCCTGCTTCGGGCTCCCTGCAAAGAGCCTGCTTCTCCCTCTGCCTATGTCTCTGCCTCTTTCTCTCTCTCTCTGCATCTCTCATGAATAAATAAATAAATCTTTTAAAAAATTGATTTTAAAAATATAGGGAAAGCACACAAAATAGTGCCTGGAACATAGTTAAAGTTTAATAAGTAAAAATTATTTCTATTGACAATAGTAATCATATCATCATAATTATTATACATAAAATAAGATTATAATACTATTATATTAAGATAGTGGATATCCTGGTTGTCTATTGTCGAATAACCAATCGCCGTAAAATTTAGTGGCTTAACACAACGACTACCACTTATTTTGCTCATGAGTCTGCAATTTGGGCAGAGCTCAGTGGCATCAGTTGGGGCATCTCAATTAGAAATTGGAGGATTCTTTTCCTAGGTGGCTCAGCCACATGGCTAGCAAGCTGTGTTAGCATTTGGCCGGGAGCATAACCAGGGCTGCTCCATGGAGGTCTGCTCGTGGGGCTACCTGAGTTTCCTCACTGTATGGAGACCGGGTTCTAAGAGTATTTCAGGTGACAGGAAGCGGCATCTGTCCTTGACGTCCTGGACCTGGAAACCAGCAGCATTACTTCCACCTTATTCTATTGGTCAGACAGTCACAGAGCCTGGCTGGTTCCAAGAGGAAAGGCCATAGACCGTGCTTCTCAGTGGGAGGAGGGTCCCAGAATGTGCAGCATCTTCAGTCTAGCACAATGAGTTAAAAATGCAAGCTCTAAAGTGTGTCCATGCCTGTTTACAAAATACCAGCTTATTTGACGACAGCATATTTACATTTAAAAGCAATTTCTTTTTTTTTTCTTTCATTTTTGGCTCCTTGTATGAGATACAGAGTATAGATGGTGTTGCCGTCACTCCACAGGGAATTGAGGCGGAAGGATTTGGACTTGCTTCAAGTACTAGCCATACTGTAGAAATCCTAGGAACTCTGCTTCCTTGCTGGTCCCAGGTGCTTCCCACAGTTTTGTCCAGCTTGTGATTGGCCTTTGGCTGGTCATACACACTGGCTTGTGGCTTTAAGAGAATACAGGTTTAGTGGGCATAGCAGGGCACCGCTGGTGGCTCCCTGGTTTTATGATATCCAGCTGCAGAAAGCATCATCATGTCTCTGAGGCCTCACTTATTGAGATCATTGTTCGATTCTGGTGCACCATCTGTTGTCCGGGTCTTCCTAAGTGATTTTCTGGGCTGTTTTCCCTTTTCACTGGGAATGGAAGGAGTTGTCAAAAGCCCAATACATTCTTTACTGCGTTGTAAAGCCATCAGGACTTAATTAGGGAAAAATTCTTCAGCAACAATTGATTTGTTCAACTATCATTCAATTTGAAGTACTTTCTTTTTATTAAAAAATGCTTGAAAGTTACTGGATGCCCAGCTTTGGATTTTTTTTTTTTTTTTTTGTATGTCTCCATCTTTTACATATCCTGTCCTTAGCAAGTTTTCAATCATTAGATTGTAGTTTGAAAACTACTTCTGGTTAGAATTTGTTGGAAGCTTTCATTTGACACTGATTCTTCTCGCGTATCTGTAGATTCTGAGAGCTAAGCTAAAAAAGAGAGTTGATGAACCCGTTGGCTTAGAGTTTTCAGAAAGTGTTCTAAACCATTGCCCAGCATCTAGCCCTTTGGAAAATCAATTTCATGTTTGTCTCTAGCTCCATTCCCCTGGATTTTTAGTCTCTTTTGTATGTAGAGAAAAGTTGCAACCATATGTTTCTGATTCATTTATAGCTAACATTTAAGAGTTAGCTCATAAAGCTATTGTTTTGTAAGAACATGTACTTTAAAGTTGTTTGTAATTCATTGTAAGTCCTTTCTCTTCTTTAAACAAGGAAACACTTCTTTGCCAGACTTTACCTCAAAATCAAACCTTGGTTTGTTTCAAGATGCTGGAGCCACTGACAGTCTTTAGGGCATCGCCCCAAAGTCTGTCAGTCTCTGTGTTTGCCTCAGAACAAGTTCTGATGGGGCACCTGAGTGCCTCAGTCAGTGGAGTATCTGGCTCTCGATTCCAGTTCAGGTCATGATCTCAGGATCATGAGATCGAGCCCCATGTCAGGCTCTGCTTGAGGCTTCTTTCCCTCTCCCTCTTCCCTTGCCCCTGCTCTTTCCCTCTTTCTCTCTCAAATAAATAATTTTTTTTTTTTTTTTAAAGAATGAGTTCAGATAAAGACTTGTGAGCCCGTCTCAGGATCATTGTGCAGTGCTTGACCAGTTTGCAGTTGAGGTTTCCCCAGGAGCTATAGAACATCAATTTACCTGGCTGTACACTTTTCTGGTTATTGCAAAATTTCAGAAGCTAGAATAATAGTTGCCCATGGAAAGATGAGCACCTTTGTAAGGCCAAGAAAAAACTAATCTGTATAGATCAAATGCAAGGCATAATATAAAGGAAACAAGAAAATGGAAACTTTGAGACACTGAGTTACTGGAAGAGAGTCAGCAAAGAAATGCTGAGAGTGAGGTGAGGAATGGGTATTAGAACAGTGGCTCTAAACCAGAACTAATAACCAGAGTCACTTGGATAAACACCTGTTTTACAAGTACAGATTCCTGGGCCTCAGGGTGGGTAAGTTTATCCATCTGCATTTTTATTTATTTATTTTTTAAGATTTTATTTATTTATTCATGAGAGACACAGAGAGAGGCAGAGACACAGGCAGAGGGAGAAGCAGGCTCCATGCAGGGAGCCCGACGTGGGACTTGATCCTGGGACCCCGGGGTCATGCCCTGAGCCAAAAGCAGGTGCTAAACCGCTGAGCCACCCAGGTGTCCCTATCCATCTGCCTTTTTAAAAATTCCTCAAGTGATCCTGATAATCAACCTGGTTGTTGGAAATAATTTGTGAACTCTTCACACACACACACACACACAATTATCAAGAGGAAATTGAAGTCTAATCTGGGCCACGACACTGTTCTCACCCCCTGAAATCTGACTCTGTTCGGGAAGGAGCCCAAAGTGGTGCTTCATCCCATCCTGGGATCATGACCTGAGCCAAAGGCAGACACTTAACTCAGCCACCCAGGAGCCCCCTTTTTATTTTTATTTTTGTTTAAACCCTTTATATTAGGATTATATTGTATACATTCTATTGCCTTTTGAAATTTTGTCAGTGCCCTCAATGGAATTTATCTATTGCCCAAATGGGGTTAAATAAATAGGTTGATGATTTCTCCCAGTCAAGGAGAGCCCTGAGATGGTACCTTTGTAATACCAAATCGTGTCCAGTCAGGGCAGCACCTTCCCAACATCTGCCTTGAGGAACACCCAGCACCAGGATTGTTTGTCTTAGATAATGTTTGGGAATGGGTCCAACTTGGTTTCAGCAATTAAATTCCCAGGTAAAAGCTCTTCTCATGATTTTACTAGACTAGCATTTTCAACAGTCATTAATGAGCCAAGTACTATGCAATTTTATAAATGAAGGGATTCAGGCTATCATTATATATAAACCCTCCCCAAATTACCTGCTCTAGTCAGAAGGCATGATCTGAAAAAAAGAAATGATAATGTTTTGGAAAATGATGACATTCCGTAAATAAAATCTGGCAGCAAAAGTTCTTGGAAAAACTAATGCTCGCATCAGTATGGCTCAATTTATTGCTACATGAATCAGAAATTAATTTTTCTGCAATCATTCTTATACTTCTGAACTGTGACATCGTTAACAGAGTCTGAACACTCAAAGGTACCTAGACTCTTAATACAATAAACCAAAATTAATATAAATGGTTGAAGAGGGTAGTAAACTAGTTTTCTTGAAATTTTCTGGAAAATTGAGTTTACAGTGACTAGAATGTATGAGGCTGCCAAAGGGTATGGAGGTTCGGGGATGGGAGAGGTGGAATTATTATGACTTTCATGTCCATAGGGGCTTTTGTGTTCCCTGGGCAATAACAAACACTAAACACTGAAAGTATATATTGGCAAAGAAACATTATTGCTGAAACCGTTTTGCATATAGCTTCTTTCATTAGATTTTCCATCTTTAAGGGGTGGTCCATGCTTCTGGAGTCCGTCCGAATTGGCTTCTGGAGTCCGTCCCAGCCCATCTCTTGTGGTTGTGTGCTAACCTTCCAACTAAGTATCAGAGAGGTGTGAAAAACATCCAAGTGTCCTGCATAGGAAGATATAATTGCTTTTGATGTTGTTTGGTAAAACACCTTAAAGGGAGGATTTTGGCTTTGAAAAGTTAGGCCCCAAATCAGGATCCTGAGGGAGAATGCAAAATAAAGGGGATGCTGAATTGCTCTTATGTGAAAAGATGTGGAAACTTTTTAATGTGAACGGCCTGAGAGAGGAAATGAAGGACACAAAATTTGGAAGCATTGAACTAGAAGGAGATCAAGGGAGAGAGAGTGGCACAGCAACATGTTGGATATTGGGACTGGTCGGGGTTGACGGCCAGGGTTTTTCATAACAGCAATTTAATATCACATTTGAAATTTTGCTGCACTGTTGAGTGCTGGAAAGTAGGCCCCATGAGGTGCCACTGGACTTGAGTAGAGTCAGCTGCACATAGCTCCTTATGTTGATGACCATTTGGTATAAGAATGAAAAGGATATGGGCCTGCATTCCACATCAGGGTCAGCCTAGGGTGGTGAGAAGATTGTCACAGAAGATGGGCACTGGGTACAACATCAGAATTCAGATGAAGCAGGATCTCAGAGTAGGAGAAAATTAAGAGACAACCAAGCCCCCGAGGCTTCTCTACTCTTGTGTCAGTGTCCATGTATCTCATAGGGCCCGCTAGGATGATCTCTCAACTGGTCCTGCTGTTCCCCCTCTTGCACTGTTATGGTCTATTCTCTGTAACAGCAATTGGGGGAATTTTAAAACACGTAAATGAGCAGATGGTGGAATAGGAGTTTTCTAGAACGTTGATTTTTGACAACCACCTACAGATGAGAGTAGTTTCTCAAAAATCCAGTAGTCTAGGGGAAGAACTAGAGAAAAAATAATACCCAAGAATAGATGCATTGAGGAAGATAAGAAGAAAAGATAAGGACAGATAAAGTTTCACTTTATCCAGGCTACTCCTTCCCCAAAGCAACACAGTTTAGTGCCAAGAGAAATTCTCTCAGGCTGTGATTTCTCCCACAGCGAAAAGTGAAAACACAGTGACTGAATGCCCAGCTTCCTCAGTCAGGCAGGACGCTGCCCGAGAGACTCGCTTTTTTCTTGCCCCACTCAGAATCCTTAGGTGATGGGCACAGCTAACGGTTGGGAGAGGCTGGGAACATAGCAACCAGAACTCAGAACTCATCAAAGGGCCACCGATATTACTAAACTTGCTTTGTGGATGCCATCAGGAAGCTGCCCACGGCTGCTTCGGACTCAGCAGCTGGACCTCCCTCCCAACTGGCTCACAGTCACCCCTAATTCTCTGCGTGCTTCACCCACCTCCCAAGGTTGGTTCCTCAAGTGCACCCCTGTAGACAGTGAGTGCAAGCCTTTAGAGATGGCTCAGGAACGTACAGAAAGTTAGACCAACTCTGCAGGTTTGGGAGAAGGCACAGAAATGTGAACAATTCAGGGAACTGCCCTTAAGAGGCTCTTAGCACAAGTATGGTTTTATAGGATTGAAAGAAGACATACAGTCTTAAGAATTTCCCCTCAAAGACTAAAACAAGGTGTGGACACTATAAAAACAAAGAAACGAACAAACTGTAGGCCAATATCACTGATGGTTATTGATATAAAAATCCTCAACAAAATACCAGCAAGTTGTACTCAACAGCACAATAGGTGCATCATACACCATGATCAAGTGGGATTTATCCTTGGCATTTAAAGATGGTTCAACATATGCAAGTTGAGGAATGTAGCACATCGTATCAAAAGAATGAAGAATAAAAAAATCGTACAATCATCTCAGTAGGCACAGAAAAAGCATTTGGCACAAGGCAGTATTCCTTCCTGCTAAATACTCTCAATGATTTAAATATAAAAGGAATGTCCTCAACATAATAAGGAAAATCTACAGCAAGTCCACTTCTAGCATCATAGTCAATGGTGAAAAACTAGGGCTTTACCTCCAAGATCAGGAACAAGATAACACTCAACTGAGAAGAGTGGCCCAGGCCCACTCTTACCACTTCTACTCCACATGGTACTGGAAAACGAACCAGAACAATTAGTTAAGGGGAAAAAATAAAAGACATCCAAATTGAAAATGAAGTAAAATTGTTTCTTTGCAGAAACCCTTAGGACAGAAAAAAAAAAAAAAAAAAAAAAAGAAAGAAACCCTTAGGACTTCATCAAAAAAACTATTAGAACTAATAAATGAGTTCAGAGAAGTTGCAAGATACAAAGGCAACATACAAACGTCAGTGGCATTTCTGTACACTAACAAAAGACTACCCAAAAAAGAATTAAAAAAACAATTCCTTTTACAATAGCACCGAAAAGAATAAAGTTCTTAGGAATAATTTAATCAAGGAAGTGAAAGAGCCGTACACTGAAAACTATAAAATGTTGATGAAAGAAACAGAAAACACACAAACAACCCACAAATAAATAGAAAGATATCCTGTGTTCATGGATCAGAAGAGCTAATATTGTTAAGATGTCCATCTCCCCAAGCAATTTCTATCAATATTTCAGTGATGTTTTCTCTGAAATAGAAAAACAAAACAAAACAAAACAAAGCAATCCTGAAATTCATATGAAATGGCAAAAGATCCCAAATAGCTGCAATCTTGAGCAAGAGCAGGGCTGGAGGTGTCACACTTCTTTATTTAAAATTATATTACAAAGCTATCGTCATCGAAGCAGCATGGTAATGGCATATAAATACAGACACACGGACCAATGGGCTATAAGAGAGCAGCCAGAAACACACCCATGCACGCGTGGTCAACTAAGCTTCGACTAAGAATACACAATCGGCAAAGGATAGTCTCTAATCAATGGTGTCAGGAAACTGGACATCCACATGCCAAAGAATGAAATTGGATGCTTATCTTACACTACACACAAAAATCAAAAATCAACTCAAAATGGATTAAAGAATTCAATGTAAGACATGAAACTATAAAACTCCTGGAAGAAAACACAGGCAAAAAGCTCCTTACTGATGCTTGACAACGAGCGTCTTGACAATGGTTTTGTTTGTTTGTTTGTTTGTTTGTTTTTCTTTTTTTTTTTTTTGCATTTGACACAGAAAGCACAGGAAATGGAAGCAAAAATAAAGAAATGGGACTATATCAAACTAAAACGTTTCTGCACAGCAAGGGGAACCATCAGCAAAATGAAAAAAAAAATCCCTCAAAATGGGGAAAATATTTGCATATCACATATCTGCTAAGAACTTAACACCCCAAATATAACGCAATACGAAACTCAATATAGAACTCGTACAGCTCAATAGCAAAAACAACAAATAGCACAATTTAAAAAAATGGGCAAAAAGTCTGACTAGATATTTTTCCCAAGAAGTCACACAAATGACCGATGAGGTGTATGAAAGGAGTTCAACGTCACTAATCATCAGAGAAATACAAATTAAAACCATCATGAGGTATCACCCCAGGCCTGTTGGGTTGGCTATCATCAAGAAGTCAAAAGACAACAAGTGTTGGTAAGGATGCAGGGAAAGGAGAACCTTCATACACTACTGATGGGAAGGTAAATGGACATGGCTATTCTGGAAAATACTATGGATGTTCCTTTTAAAAATTAGAATAGAACTACCATTGATGCAGCAATCTCACTTCTTGGTATGTATTCAAAAGAAATGAAATCGGTATCTCTAGGAGGTTATCTTCACTCCCCTGTTGATTAAAACATTATTGATAGTAGCCAGGATACGGGAACAATTTGAGTGTCTGTCTAAGGATGAATGGATGAAGAAAATGTGGTATATATTACACGATGGAATGCTCTTCAGCGTTCAAAAAGAAGGAAATGCTGCCATTTGAGACAATATGGATGGACCTCGAAGGCATTACGCTGGGTAAACCAGACACAAAGAGACCAATATGGCATGTCTCACGTGTGAAATCTAAAAATGTTGAACTTAGAGTAACGGAGAGTAGAGAGGTGGTGTTGGGGGGTGGGGACAGAGGAGGATGCTGATAAAAAATACACAAACTTTCCATTATAAGAGGAATACGCCCTGGAAACCTAATACACAGCATGGTCGCTATAGTTACTACGTACTTGAAATGTGCTAAGAGAGTAGATCCCAAGTGTTCTTAACACACACGCACACACACACATAAATGGTCACAGGGTGAGGTGAGGTGATGGGTATGTGAGTTGCAGTAATGATTTCACGATACATACAAAAATCAAAACATCATATACACAATTTTCATTTGTCAGTTTTACCTCAGGAAAGCTAGTGAAGAACCCAGATCATGCCCAGATCATGATGACTCCCACCCTCTTTCGAATAAAGCCCAAGTTTTTCTGCTTTGGCCAAAGAAGATCCTGTGCGCCCTGATTCGTGGCTGCCCCTCTGGCCTTGTCTCTCCCGGCCTCTCTCCCCGTCCTTGTGATTTGCCCACACTGGCCCGCTTGTCATTTCTCCCACGTGTCAGGGCCTTTATCATCTCAGGGTTGTACCCACTGTGTCCCCCACGCCCGGGTATGCCCTTTGTTCAGGTTCTGGCTGGTTCCCAAGTATCTCTTGGATCTTAGCTTATCTGTCACCAAGTAAAGATACGTTCCTTGACCGTCCTATTTATAGTTCTTCTCCCTCAGCCCCTGACTTTCTAGTCTTTAGCCTGCTTCGCTTTTCTTCATGGCATTTTTCGTCACCTTCGGTTTTTATTTATTTGTTTATTTATTTACTATCTGCGTGTTTGTGCTCGGCAGCCTCTAAAACGGCCCCCATGATTCCTGTCTTCCGGTTCATGCTCTTGTGCAAATTCCTACCATCTTGAGTATCAGCTGGAGCTGGACCTAGAAACTCCTTCCTAATGACTATAACCCAGCAGAAGTGACGGGATGAGGTTACAAGGAGACTGTGACTTCCATCGTGCCTTCCATGCCCTTTCTCACTCCCTCTCTGGGAGTCGCTGCTGTTGTGGCAGGAAACTGCCACGTTGTGAGCAGCCCATGGAGAGGCCCATGTGGCAAGGAACTGATGCCTCCGCCAACAGCCAGCAAGGATCTGATCTGAGACCTATAAACAGCCACATGAATAAGCCTGGAACCACATCCTCTTCCAGTTGGGCCTTGAGATGACTACAAGCTCCAGCTGACACGTTGTGGCCTTATGACCCTGCGTCAGAGGCCCCCAGCTAACCCTTAGAAACCATGAACTAATAAACGAGTGTTCTTTGAAGTCACTAGGTTTTGGAATAATTTCTTACACAGCAATTGATAACTAACAGCTCCACCGGATATAATAAGCTTGTCGGGGGGAGGGACTTACTCTGTCTCGTGTTTGGCACCCTCTCCGGGGAGGTACAATGTCTGGCATGCAGAGGCTCTCAATCAACTTTGGGCCTAAATGAGGAGCGAGCATTGAAGTGGAGTGAGGACACGAGGTTTCTCAAAATAAATGAGCTAGAAGCCTGGGCCCCTGTAGCTGTTTGAAGCTAAGGTAGTGCGTAAGGCCAGAGGGGGCTGAAGGCGTCTCAGGAGTACTCAAGTAACAGACATTCGGGTAATACTAGGCTCGTAGTAGTAATCTCTTGACGACAGTTATTGACGCTGGTCTGTGTTGCTTAGTAAGACTTCAGAGAGCCTGGGCAAGCTCAAGCAGAGGGTTGGTTGCGGGGGGCGGGAGGGGGGTGCTGGTGGGAAACTTTACTTGTTCACTGAACGCGTTTGGAAGAATGACTCAAACCTCCCACACTTCCCTCATCTGTGATGACCTCACAGGGCTGTTGGTAACACACAGAAATAAAACACACGGTGGGCCATGGCTTATTCTCAGTAAAGGGTGATCTCTTCCTCCTCGGGGAGCTTATTATATGAGGAGATACGCTTCACACCTAAGGAAGAGGACTAACACGGGGGCTAGTATTTGTAATGTTCTGTTAGGTGCCTGATAGTTTCGAGGCAGGAGTTACAATGGAATAATTAATTATTTTCTGGCTCTTCCTTCTGTACTGTGAGGTCTTAGGTATATTTTTGTCACGTGGGAATACCACGGGAGAACTACTCAATTTTTCCTCATTAATGCTACAAAGAAAAAAAAAATGCTGCTGAAAATGGTAAAGTAATCCCTGGTGAGGACCTACAAAAATATAGTAGGAAGAAATGACAAAAGCCTAACAGATTTACTCCTACTACTGATTACATCACAGTGATCATTTCACGTGGTTGGAGGGAAATTCACTGTTCTTAAAGTCTAGCATCCGTTTCCAGGAAAGGCAGCGGGAGCCCTCAATCCAGACCTTCACAGGAAGAGTCACACTGAAAATAACGATCTCCTTCTAATGGTTTGCTCTAAATTACGTGAATTCCTTGGGATTCTAAGGAAAATCGACAGTCATAACAATAATAGTAATAAAGGGTTTTTTTTTCCTTTTGCTACGTACTGGCTAATATTCGGATTATGAGTGGGTCCTTTGGAAAGTAAGGGGAGAGAGTAGGTGTGAACTCACTTCAGAAACGTCCAGCTTCCCAAAAGCATTTTACTTTTAAAGGAAAATAATAGCATAATGGGAACCACATTGGAGTCCGCACAACCAATATATGGAGAGAAGGTGACCACGGCTGTCTACACATACAGGCAGGTCATTCAGGGTGGTTCAAAAATTCCATTTTCCATAGTGGTCTGTGTGTGTCCACATGGTGACAAATGGCCCGAGCAGGGCTTTTGAGGTGTTGGCGCCACCGGCGAGTGCCAGATGGAACGTGGTGAAAGTTCTGATTTGTACCTTTCAGACCACAGGTCCTTGCCAAAATCGATGGGTCCTCCTGGCCACCTTCTGTAAGTACAGCCGCAGGTATTCAGTTGAAACCTGTGGGTGAGAAAGACATAAACAGGCGCCATAAATTTGTCGGACCAGGAAGCCACAGGCCATTTAGCAAATGGTAAACCCAACGGCCCAAAGGAACAAAAGAGTCTCTTTTCATCAGGATGATCAGGCTCATTCAACAAATATTTATTGAATACCTACTGCCCGCCAGACATAATAGAGACCGAGTTCTTTTATTTAAGGACTGCCTGAAGGGAGGGAACAAGAACCCCAGATCACCTGGGATGGTGCGGATCTAACTGTGTACTGCAACCTGCTGGAAAGGAAGACCCAGGGTCCTGAGGACGGGCCTACAACCTGAACGTTGTGGCGTTCCCCACTTCTGCCCACAGACTCTGGGGGTTACAGCTTTTCAGGGTGGCTTTTCTGCTTCCATTTGCTCAGGCCAGGACCTTTCTTGTTTTGGAGGAAATGAAAATTTTGCCGTGGCTTTTCACAAGCAAGCCAGTAGTCTCAATAGCATGGCTTCTAAACCGAAATCTGGATTTCATCCCCTTGAGTTTATATTTTGGGGAGCGGGGGGGTAGCCACTGTTGAGTCACAAAGCTGAAAGGATGTTGAGAGTTGACTTATCACACTCATGACGTGCACTATCCTAAAAAGGTGAAAATATCTCCTGTTACAGCAGAGCTTCTCAGAAGGAGGCGCCGTTGTCTCAGAGTAAGGTGTCATCGTGCTTTGTTGCTGTCGCAGTTAACTGTTTTCCTCGTATTTAACCTAATTCCGCCCCCCCAGCAGCATTTTATATCTATTTTAAAATATCTTGCTCCTGAAGAGTTGACTGGTAGTTGATCACAAGCCTCATTGTGATAGGAGTTATTTGTCACCTCGGTGTTTTTCACATCCTGTTTCTCCTCATCCTTTCTTGGTAACGCTGATGCTTATAAATGAGCGTCCCGAAAGGGTTCCCCAAAACAATGATGATATTGGGCTGTTACTATGTGCCAGACGTTTCGTCCAGCTCATCTCAGTAATTCCTTACAACAAGCCTTTTGAGGTAGGTTCAATTTTTTCCCCATTTCCCCAGAAATGGGAAAACTGAGGTTTTCCAAGAAGTCTATGGCTTGTACAAGACCACGGCTAGGAACTGGTAGAGCTAGGAGGTGAAGATATGATAGTAACAAAGTTTTCCAATTATTCATAAAAATATACTTTTATGCTAATAGATCCAAGTATTGAATTGAGTGTTAATTCATCAACACACCGCTTTTAAAAATAAACTTGTTCATGTTCTAATGCCCATTTGCTACTCAAGTGTTTGTAAAATCAGGGGATTTCCGCCCCCCCCCCCCCCGATTCTTACTCTTTTTCTAACTATAAGTCCTTTTAAAATCTTTGCTTGATCTTCAACTTCACCTCTACAAAAGAAAAATAATGGCTGATAATTCATCTAATACTTTTGCTATTTTCTTTGGACAGGTAAGTCCTTAGAGTTAGCTGCTTACGCCGAAAGCTCTCACTCAATCTTGGCTGAGCACTGGAATCACTTAGGGGAAATTTTAAAGATCCCAGTGGTGGGGTGGGGAGGGGGCACACCCAAGACCAGTTAAATTGGAATCTCTGGGGGTGATATCCAGATGATTACAATAAGCATCCAACGTTGAAGCCACTTTTAAAGAATTCTTCCCTGGACAATCCCTATATACACATTTCACCTATGGCTTGCTCTGGCTTCGGCTCACGTAGCCAGAATTAGGAGTTGGCCAATTCAACACTCATTCCCAAATGCCGTCTCATTACCTGGCTCTGATACAGAGCCTGAAGAAGTTACGTAGTCCGTTTCCCAGACTTCCTTGAGGTGGAGGAGCTATGTGACGCGCTTCTGGCCAAGGACAAGAAAGTGGCTGTCTATTGAGGGCTTCTTGGAAGCCCACACGTCTGCCTGTTTCCGATAATAAGTTCATCAACTCAAGTAGTTGAATTCCACCCCTTTTTATTTGGATGTTCGTTTTTTAATCTGAATATTTCATAGACGTGGATTGAGCACATATGTGACTTGAATCAAAGGTAATTTGAATGAGAAATCAAGAAATCAGTCTCTTCTTTCTGATGCCTTAGTCTCTGTTTCCTCACAACGACCTTGGAGTTCACGATGAAAGTGTCCTACAGGGAGGGTAAAGGCCAAGGAATTTGAGAACCCTAAGGTTTACTTTGAAATTCTGTTGGGGGTGAGGGGTAGTGGTGAAACGACCACTTCTAAAATGCTTGTGGGACATAATTTCCACGTTGGACCTGTGATATTTATAGGGGGAAAAAACCTGAAGGGATTACAGGTGATAGAGTTTCAGGGTGGCAGACTCTGAATCCGGGCCTGCGTATTTATGATGTGTGTGTGCGTGGATGTGTGTGATGTTTGCTACTTCTTGTGCGACTTTTTAGTGAGGTACAATGTGCCTATCAAAAAGTACGTCTGTTGAAAAAGAGAAGCCCAAAGAATGTTCACAAGCGAATGCGTCTTTGACCCCAACACGCAGGTCAAGAAACAGAACATTACCAGGGCCCTAAGACTACCCTCTTGCTCCCCCCCCTCCCCGATGATTACTCCCTCGCCCAAGGAGAGCCGGAAGACTGCCGCCAGTCCTTTCTTTTTGAAAAAAACAGACCACCGCGTGGAAGGACAAGGTCACCTCCTCTCCTGTTTTCACGTGCTCTCGACCGAGATGGGGAAGTCAAACCTGTTCCAAGGCATATTTAACCATGGGAGAATGAAGAGAAAGAAATAAAATCCAGACCAACAAAGCAAAGATTTAAGTTGGTATCACTTTCCGTGTAATTGTGATGCCGGCAGACACTCAATAAACATATCAGCATTGTTAAAATGATTTATCAGCCGAATAGTTGAATGTAAAATATTATCAATACAGGTGTCATCATTGATCTTTCTCGGGTCTCCCTGCTGAGGAATGGGGCTGCTAGACGATTTCAACAAACAATCCTTGACAGGAAACCAAAGGCAACAAGGCACAGGGACAGACAGCTGACAAATGCAGTATGGGGCCATTAAAGCATGTGATGAATTTGCCAGGAAAGTATATATTTGTGCAAAAGGTGAGCTCATATCTCCCATAAATTTGTCAGCCGTGACACAGTGTTCTCTGGCTTGGCATGAGTAATGCCTTGCTATTTGCTGCCTTTGTCTGGCAAAAGCTCTATCAGTCACTCCAGGGTTATTTACAAAGAAACGTGTCTATCAGTTACAAGGACATGACTTTGCCGCTAAAAGATAACAAAAGAGGAAATCAGGCAGTGGCCTCTGAGCGAGGGATGCGTCTTTTCCAGACAAGCTCTGGACTGGAATGAATCAGATGGACGGCAATTGGCCGGGCTGGCCCAGTGCCTGGCATGACCAGCCTCAGTACATTTATCCACACTGATTAGATTAGAAATTATTAATAGGGGGCTACGGAGTAGAGCAAAAGGTCATTTAGAGTTTAATTCTGTTCTCAGATAACTTCATTTCGGCTGATGGGATTGTTATTGTAGGGGTTTTATATGTTTATAGGAAACAATATACTCAATAATGAAGTCGTGCCTCCTTCTGCAAGGTCAGGAAAGCTATTGTGTAGCTAGATTGAAGTCTTCACAATTGTGTTAATTAAGTAACAGTGATTGGGCTTGGTCTCCTCTTGAAATGCATTTAAGGGCCTAAAAGCTGCTGAGAATGTATTCTTTCAATATAAATATATAGGAAAGCAAGTGAGACCAGAAAGCAGCCTACGAATGAGTAAACAGAAGAGCTGACACAAAGCTTTTACTTAAGGGAGACAGGAGCCTGCTTGGCACGTGTAGCTTCTTGCCCCATAAATACAAATGTCTTGTCAGCTTAGGATTAAACGTAACAGGTCCCTTTTTCTTTACTCAATTCCCGATGAATCTGAACGATGAGGTTATAGAATTTGATGTTGATGGCACATTATGTCTCATCAGTTCCTTTACTCTCTCCCGGGCCTGCCTGCTTGGGGTGAATCGGTGTGGAGTAACAGGCCCGTCCTTCTCGGGGGGGAAAAGGCCGCTTCCCTGGTCTTGCTTTCTAGACCCGGGGATACTGGGGACGGGGAGCTCAGCTCTATCCTCCACTATGAGCCACCTTTGGAAGGTTCATAATGCAGATGTTGACATTTGCTGGACGGGGTTTGTAATGTTTGTTCCACGAGACAAGACCCCTTCTAAGCGGCTACGAAGGAACTTGATTGTGAGCAAAGAGTGAGTTCACGGAAGGCAGTTTGTTGTCACGTCTTGCTTAAAGACCACCGAAGACCTTTTGGGTCCTATTTGTAAGCAGATAACCTTTCATTTCATTTCGGATGTAGCGGCATCCCATTAAAGGGAACTTGGAGGTGACACTTGATAACTGGTAACCGAGTCTTGTCCTCCCAGCTCTCTGCACCTCTCTCCAGGTGCAGGAACGCCACCATCCTGAGGCGGAACTTGGTTTTCCCAACAGAAGGACCGTCACATGGAAATATCTTCATTAATACAAATCTTTTTTTAAATGTCTCAAAAAAATATCTCTAAGGCAGTAGTACTTGACTAGGAATGGCTTTGTCCCCCAGGGGGCATTTGGCAATGCCTGGAAACATTTTTTATTATAACAACAAGAGTGGGGGGTGCAATCAGCGTCTAACGAGTAGAGGTCAGGGATGCTGCTAAATGCTCTACAATGCACAGATGAGCACATAAAACAAAGAATTCTCTGACCCCAAATATCAACAATGTCAAGGTTGAGGGACCCTGCTCTAAAGAACCTTTGGAATCAATGAAGAATGAGAACTTAACAAGAGATTACTCTGGGGATGAGGCACCACACAGTTTCTGTTGAGAAAAAAAAAAACTATAATTATGACATTATAAATCATCATAGTAGGATTTCAAAAATAAAAGATTTCTTATAAAAGTTCGGGAGAGAACGGAGGGAGAAGAAAAGTATACACACAAGGCCCTAAGGTCTAATTGTGTTACTACAGGAATATAAAACCACTCATTTGAATTAAAACTTGGAAGCTAGAAAAAAAAATCCACCTTATTTTCATTGTTGTTATGAGATGTCCCACATGGTTTTGGTTATTATGATATGGAATAATGTCAAGACTCAAAAAACTTTGTATGAAGCAGGCATGAAGTAGCACGACGTCCTAGAAGAAAGGCTGAGCTGAGATTTCAAATAGTTAGATGTTACCCTGCCGTTGACTAAACATGAGGGATCTGACCTCTGGGCTCTGTTGCTGTTTCTGGCCAGACACTGAAATTGCAAAGCTTGACATCATTATCTGGCTCTTCCTTCTTCTTCAGCTGCAGTCACAGCCAAAACAGGGGTTGCGCCTTGGTTTCCCCGCTCACAGTCATCCCTTCCTTTCCATTCCCGCCAGCCTGACTTTAGTGTGAGTCCTTAGTACTTCACATCTGGCCCGTATAGTAGTTTCCTATATTTCCCCTCAAATATATCCTACAGAATGTCACCATCTCGTCTGCTTCAACCATTACTTTATGTCTCTCCCCTCAGGCTCTTTAATGCCTATGAAGTCAAGTCACCCTTGAAGGTGTGACAACCCATCCTTCTCTGAGCTGCTCAAGAATACGTTTCAGAAACGCCCTCCTGTCCGGCATGTTCCCTCCCTCCTATAATCTCTCAAGCTTCTTCCAATCTAAAGTTCCCATAGTCTCTCAGACAGTTTACTAAGGCTCCGGTGTCATCTCATATATGCACTTACTTGGGTACCTACCATATTTGGCCTTGTGTGTATACTTTTCTTCTCCTTCCGTTGATATTTTTCACCTCATTTCAACCATCTCAGGGGGAAGGACACAAAGTGACACAAAGTGCCGTGCTGCAGTAGGCTTCACGTTGGGTTCCCTGAGAAGAGCGAGGAAATGCTTGGTGCCTTCCTCTGGATTCAATGCATGTGCGTGATTGTCTACAACTAAGACACTTTGGAAGACAGAGACACGTTCGTACGTGTAAATGAAAGTATAAAGCCTTTGCAGTTAGACTGTCAGCCTCCTCATGACAATCATAACGTCCAACCCCTTCGTGTCCTCTGCGCTTTGTCATGGAAAGCATCGAAAGAATGGTCGCGTGGCCGATTTTTGCTTTGAGTACGCTTTTGTATGTGAAAACTACCAGTGGGGTGAAATAAAAATAGTTGCCAGACTTGGGAGATATTTTGGTTACTACAGGAAACACTTCACATTACAAAAAAAAAAAATTTCAAAAAAAATTTACAAAAAAATTTTTTTCAAAAAAAATTTACAAAAAAAATTTCACTGTATATATGTGTGTGTGTGCATGCATGTGTGTAGGTAAAATATTTTTTACTTGATATATAAGATAGGTGCTAATATATCGATTTAAGAGAAATATCTCTGGTTTTTTATTATTATTATTTTAATATCTCTGTTTAACTATGACTCTTGAGGTCTAAGAGTAAAAGTTTTCTTGAGGATCCCAGTTGACGTTCCAAAGACAACGGGTTTCACTGGATCCCTGAACTTAAATGAAATTCTCAGATTTTGACATGGAGTTGGAGAAGATTACCCGTGTTGCTTCATACTTGTTTTTAGAACACTGGGTGAGACATGGGTATAGTGTGTTGTTAAATGGCCCCACATGCATCAAAGTATTTTCATTTTTTTATAAATTTGTTTTCTATTGGTGTTCAATTTGCCAACATATAGAATAACATCCAGTGCTCATCCCGCCAAGTGCCCCCCTCAGTGCCCGTCACCCAGTCACCCCCACCCCCCGCCCTCCTCCCCTTCCTACCACCCCTAGTTCGTTTCCCAGAGTTAGGAGTCTCTGATGTCTGTCTCCCTTTCTGATATTTCCCACTCATTTTTTCTCCTTTCCCCTTTATTCCCTTTCACTATTTTTTATATTCCCCAAATGAATGAGAACATATAATGTTTGTCCTTCTCCGATTGACTTATTTCACTCTTTTCATTTTTTTTTTTTACCCTTTTGACATAAGCATACTTCGGGGTAAATATATGCTAATAAATGCTACTGACACAGCCGTACCTATAAAAGTTTGCTCTTACCTCATTGGTAGGTCCCCGAAGTTTTAGTTTTTTTAAGTATAAAAAGGACAGCATTTCTGTCTGTATCCTGCGGTATTCACTGCAGTGTTTCTACGTCTCAGCTATGACATTTTTTGAAAAAGTGTGTTTCTATAGCTCTGGTACACTTCTTCGTTGTCACCTGACTCGACCTCTTTTTAATCTATGCATTCAAATGTGATGTTATTCTCCTACACTGGAATGCCCGCCTGTTACAAGGGCAATGTAGCTTAATGCAGTGGTTCTCAAAGTGTGGGCCCTGGGTCAGCAGCTTCAGCAGCATCTGGGGACTTAGCTCAAAGGCAGATTCTCAGATCTCATCTATTTTGAATCAGGAACTCTGGGTCAGGGACCAGCAACCCGGGTTTAAACAAGCTCTCCAGGGAATTCTGATCCAAGAATATGCTTGAAAACTACTGGCTTCGTTGGTTCCAGTGTGAGCTCTGTGGCAGACTGCCTGAATTAAATATTTAACCTTCAAATCACGTAACCTTCCCGTCCTCAGTTTCCTCATCAATAAATGGGACGACAATAGTGCCCATCCACATACTGTTGTGGTGAAATTGAGATAATACACGGGAAAGGTTTAGCAAAGATCCAGCACTTGCTGAGAACTTCATAAAGTTTACCTATTACTGTTCGAATTTTGCCCATTCTTTAATCTTAGAGTCCTTCTGCCTCCTGGTCATCTTTCCCACTTTTGCTGAGCGGGCCCCTTCCCCTCTCTTGCATGCCCTTGCCACTTCTCTTCACTTCTTCAGATGTTCCCAAGCTAGAGAGAAGGGATACGTATATTTTTGTACAAATACTGATCTCCTCTTCACAGACTTATTTTTTCTTGAAAAACAAAAACCTCGTGACAAGCAAAAATAGAGAAGAATACAACACACTTAATTTTTTCCTAGATCTGTTTTCTATTTTAACTATAATATAATTTCCTTGTGGCCCACCTGATTTTTTTTTTTTTTCGGACCTTCGGAATGTGAACCAATACTTATTTTCATGGCTGGTATAATTGATATGGGGATGGATGGGAGTGTGTTTTTGCCCTGTCTTCGGTGATGAATCATTCTTGTTTGTTCTAGATGCTTCTGGACTTGTTATCCTGTGTCATTTCTAACTGGTGCCAGTTTTTGACAAATGATAGCAGCAAGGCATGGTGTGCTACCTCAGGTTCTTATTTTCCCTGAGTGTTTGGATGTAATAATTTTAGAGATGGCCACATGGCTAATGAGTCTTGCCCTCAGGAACTCAGCACAGAGGGAGCCCTCGCTAGCCTATCAGACACCTTCTTCGAAAATGGTGGAAGTGTGAGAGAGCAAGATGAATGGACATTTGTGTATCATATTCTTTGAGAATTGAATATAGGATTTATGGTGTTCCCTGACTTGACACACTTCACACTTGTCATGTTGGCACATTGCATTATACTCTGCTGCCCATGGGGCTTTTGATGATGTTTCAGAAACAGGTAATAGATGTCTCTGTGCTGTATCCATACATTTGCAGAGAAAGATCCAATATTAAAAACAAAGGTACAGTAAAAACCATCCCCATCAACCTAACACAAAAGCCTACCTTTGCTCTCTGTTGCCTTGTTAGTCCCAATCCCTTACCTAGACATATTTAGCCCTTCTCCAGCTGGAGATGATCCACCTGAAGTCAATGCTATTTCCATAGGCACATTTTAATACCTACTTGGGGGTGTAACAATGAACGACTATTATAAGTACAATATAAAGCCGCCATACAATATAAAGACCACTGGATTAAGTATCATAAACTCCTCATTCTAACCCTGGCTTGGTTAAGGCCTGCTGTGTTGAGCTTGAACGAATCTCTTATGGCAATCTCCCAATTGTCTCATCTGTCACAGAGGCAAAAGAATTCCTGGCTAGCTTACCTCCCAGAAGGAATAGTTAATATTTCCATACTTATTTTGAAGTATGGAAATGAGAGAAAACCACCTGTGTGACTACTGATGAGGCAGATAGAATCCAGTTGGAATACCAATGTAATTTCCCCTCAGTTTTACAGAAAGAGAAATAGAGCCTTTTAAGGATGAGTGAGTTTTTTCCAGAAC
The DNA here is from genome assembly GCF_048418805.1 of Vulpes vulpes. Lineage (NCBI taxonomy): Eukaryota > Metazoa > Chordata > Mammalia > Carnivora > Canidae > Vulpes > Vulpes vulpes. Next base: position 95,320,573 of record NC_132795.1, on the reverse strand, counting down.
ACTGTTAAGTGATGGACAGAGAAGGTCTGGATTCCTGTCTTCTGGTCCTTAGTTGAGGTGCCTTGAGATTCCTACCCACACCCTCCTCTATTCAAGGGAACATGCAGGCCTGGGAGGTGAGGAATCCACAACAGCTACACTGCATTCAGGGTTGGAGGCCTTTTGTCTAACTTTTGGGTGGAATTCTGTAACAATCCTTGAAAGAGAAGGACCCCAAATAATGGCTGTCATCATATGTCCCACTGGCCAGGTGGGAGAGAGATCACCAATGGATTTATTCTTAAGGAAAAGTTTTAATTGGTTATGTCTCAGAGAACTGAGTTAGTGAACTGAGAGTCTCACTGAATACACGTAAGTAATGAACACTACATATTTACTACCTTCTTTGAAGTTAGGACTCCCTATTTCATATTTGTAGATCTTTATATGTGTCCAGTTTTCACCATTATAATGCCAGTAAGAGCAGAATCTTTAATTTATTACTTCTTTGATATCCTCTCTAATGCCCTAGGGTCAGTGCTTGTTAAATATAGATTTACCAACCTTCAAGTGAAGACAGATTGAAAAACATCTGGAAGAAGAAGAGAAAAATCTCTGATTCCCCAATATCATCTAATCTCACCCTCCAAATAGATTAGGATCCCTTTAAGACTCTATCTGTTGGGACTGACTATACGTGTTCCCCAACTCCAATATTCTTGTTCTGATTTAGAACACTTTTGTAGGACTGTCTAAGCTTCTTGTGAACCCTCATGTTTGATCCAGTGATACTGGAGTTGCTGACAGCTTTGCTTTTGTGTCGTGTGACTCTAAGTATGGAGTCTATGGAGTCTAACATCTTTTCTTCCCTGTTTGTGTCACAGAGGGAACACCAGCTTCCCCTGAGTCCTCCTCAAAGGATCTTGAATCAAGGGGAAAACCATGCTAAGGGAATATCACAGGAAGTAGTGGTGGTAAAACAGGACTAGAATTTTAGACACACTGATATCTAAGTCTCAACCAAGTATGCATTCTGGTGAGCATTTGCGTCACTCATTATACTTTTGAGTTTATGAGAAGGCTATACATAAAGTGTTTAACAGAATCGTGTCAGCCTGTGTAAATAAATCAAAATGACTCAGTTTTTGTCTATGTGGCAAGGCCTTTGCATTACTTATCTATTGCTGTGCAACAAATTATGCCAAAAATTAGCAGCTTAAAACAGTACACGTTTATTATCTCAGTCTCTATGGTTCAGGATTCCAGATAACAGCTTCACTGGATCTTCTGCTTAAGTGTCTCTTATAAGGCTGCAATCAACGTGTGAGCCCAGGGGCTGCATTCTCATCTGAAGGTTGATCTGAGGAAGGATCTGCTCACTCACCTAGTTGGTGGTAGGATTCTATTCCTCTCACGGTATTAGACTGAAGGCTTCAGGTCCTTGCTGGCTGTTAGCAGAAAGGCATCCTCAGTTCCTTCCTGTGCGAGACTTTGCAACATGACAGCTCGCTTATCAGGGCATGCAAGCCTCGAAGATGATTAAGAGAATCTGCCAGCAAGAGAGAAGTCACAATTTTTGTAATCTAATCACATTAGTGACCTCCTATCTCTTTGGTCTTATTCTGTTTATTAGAAAGCAAGTCACTAGTTCCTGCTTACCTCCATGGGTAGAGAATTCCACAGAACATGAATACCATGAAATGGGGACCTTTGGAGGCCATCTTAGAAGTCTGACTATCAAAGCCTTTCATGTCCACCTCTGAAAAAGAATCAATCATGGTTATTGGATGTATCCTGTTTAGATGACATTAAGCATAATCCAGTTACTGTCCAGATAACCCTTAATGGGAGAGTCTGACCCATGTCTAATTTCTTTCTTTGCTTCTGAAAATAATTATTTGAAATTTTGGTAACTTAATAATGCTTTCTGTTACCCTAGAGTCTTTAAAGCATTTTTAAACATTATTATAAAAAAAATTCCTCCATTTTCTAGGAATTCTTAGATCATTACTTTACTTTTCTGGTGCAGTAACTGACTCTCATGGTACTTGGTGAAAGTTACCATTTATTGTGCTAGTGATTTAGAATCACCAAAAGACTAGAGTTCTTATATTCAAGGGAAAGGTTATTAGAATCATAATTTGAGGTCCTAAACATACCTTTCTATGTACTTTTTCTCTTCAATCTGCAGACTGTAAGCTCAAATATCTTTTCTCAGCTGGCCACAGTATGGTTTGGAGATTGGATGATGGTGATCTGAGCTTTTTTGTAAGACACACACTAAATAAATATTGGAGGTCATTATTTGACGAAAAAAGCTAGTTTTAAGTTCTTCTTTTTCTCTCCATTATATTGTTATTTTCTTATATCAAGATACTGGTTGTTTCTTGCCCTATTCCCCTCTGCATCTATTCTGCACACTGTAGTTACAGTGCATATTTATGATGCTAATCTGTTCATATCACTCCTCTACTCAAAACTCCACAATAAGGGATACCTGGGGGCTCAGCAGTTGAGCATCTGCCTTCAGCCCAGGGCTTGACCCCAGGGTCCTGGGATAGAGTCCCACATCGGGCTCCCCACAGGGAGCCTGCTTCTACCTCTGCCTGTGTCTCTGCCTCTCTGTGTCTCTCATGAATAAATAAATAAAATCTTTTTTAAAAAAACAAAACTCCACAATATTATGCAAAGATCATCATGATATAAGGTCAGGTGAACAAAGCAGGGTTATATATGTATATTGCTTATATATGCAAAGCTTATTTCTTGAAAGATACTCAGGAAACTTGTATTGGGAGTTCTCACAGCCAGAGGAAGGACAGGAGAAAGACTCTACTTTTAGATTTTGCACCATGTGACTGTATGACCTAATTACAAATCAAAACAAATTTCTTCCATGGCCCTGAACACTTTTAGAAAAATTTCGGATTCTTAATCTGGAAGACTCTCATGATGTTCTCTTGGCCAACTTTGCATCATCCTTGTCAGCTCTCCCACCTCCCATCCCCTTTTCCACATATACCCTGTGGTCCAAGAACCTCCCAAATAAACTTATCTGTGGCCATGTGCTGCAGCTCTCAGCTGAAGATCTGCTGAGCCAGGTGCAGGGCCCCACACATTGTGACTCCTGTCCCTTTTTCTTTACTATCCTTCTTCTAAGTGTGACTTTCACCACTTTTTGCCCAGCTAATTTCTACCCATCCTTCAGGGACTTCTTTCTGATTCCTCCACAATGGACCTTGTGCCACCTTTTGGTGCAAATTTAATTGTAGCACTTACTGCATTATATTTTCAGCATATCCAGTCTCAGGCTATAAACTCAGGGATGCAAGAAATAAAAAAAATATTATTTTTTCTATAAATAAGTTTAATATCTAGCACAAGTCCTATCTTAGTTTCCTCAGAAACAAACCTTGAGAAACAACTCTTCAGGAAGATATATCTGCACGCAACTTATCAATAAGATGCTTTCAGAAGAAAGCAAGAAGGCGGGGGAGCAGGAGCAATAAGGAGAAGACATCAAGCAGGGACACAGTTTCAGGCCAAGTCCCAGATGGGGTGATCTCAGCCTGATCCTGCAGGGAAACATACTCTACAGTAAACTCATAATTCTGGTTTAGTGTTTAATATCTGTCTCCCCTAATAAAATATAAACTCCAAGAGGGTGAGAATTGCATTTTTGTTGTTGTTGTTGTTCATGATGGGCATAGTCTAAGCAATTAGAATAGTACCTGCAAACAGTAGTTCTAGGTTGAATGAGTGAGTAAACTTCAGGCTTCTTGTTGTTTCAACAAAGACAAACATATCTATTTATACATCGCAAAAATTATAGGCATCTACTATGTCCCAGGCACGATATTTGGGCCTGGGAATTTAACAGTGAACAAAATAGTTGATAGCCCTGCTCTCAAGAAGCTTCTAATGGGAAACATGGAAACTGTATCATGCGAGGTACAGAGGAAAGCCACAAGGACATTCCGCCCCATCTGCAGGTATCACTAGTGAGTTCATCCTAACTTGGGTGCAAAGAGTGACATGAGACCTGTCACCTCCCACAGCTTCCCCTTGGTGATCTCAGGCAGCCTCATGCTGTAAATACCAACTATATGCTGATAATGCCAACTTCAATTTTCCCGTTCAGACCTCTCTCGCAAATGTCTGACTCATATAGCCAGTTGCCTGGAAGCAAGGTGTTCTTCTCTGTCCTTGGTTCTTTTCAAAGTATCTGCCCCGGGATCAGTCTCAGGGACTCACCCCAGCCTCCAATTCATTTGCTTCTCCTCTTATCCATCTTCTGTCCTCTCAGACTCAGGAATCTTCATCTCATTGATTGTGGTGTATGGAAGTAGGTGGGTTCCATGGGACCTGGTGTCATGCTGAATTCTTCCAAATATACCATTTATGGCATGCGTACCTTTTATGCCCTGGGTCCTGCAGATCCTGGATTATGCTCAAAAAGCCTCCCTTTTGCTTTTCTGCCTTAACAATCCAGATATGCAGTTTGAATGGGAGAAGGACCATGGAGTAAAAAGAAATTATAGGGAATGAAAAGACAATCAGCTGAAATTTCTAAACATTATTCCACATTAACTTGGAATTAAGTGTTTAAGAGTCTCTTTTCCTATTATATTTTGAGCACCTTGGGAGCATGAACTGAGCCTTATTCATCTTTGTAACATCAGCAATTGGTACAATACCTGATCCTCAATAGCTGAACTATTTGAAATGACCCAAGGGTATTTGAACACTCCACTTTTTATACCTTTTTTTCCCCCTAGCAAGGAAAAGCAGTATATTATAATAATTAAGAGCATGGACTCCAAACACTTCAAACACAGACATGCTGGGTTAAAATTCTGATTCTGCCCATTATTTCCTATTTTATCTTATTCAAGTTATTATTGTTTTCCAGTCCCATTTTCCTCATCTTCAAAACAGATATGTGGATAATTATTTGGTTTCTCTGATATGGTAGTTGTACTGTTAAATGAGTTAATACATATAAAGTGGTAGGTTGGTTCTTGGTACAAACTAGATACAAGTGTTAGCTGTGATTATCTCCTCTTCTTAAAACTTCCTTGTCTTTGTCAGCCTGGTTAACTTCTTTTTTTTAAAGATTTTATTTATTTGTTCATGAGAGACACAAAGAGAGAGAGAGACAGAGACACAGGCAGAGGGAGAAGCAGGCTCCATATGGGAAGCCCGATGCGGGACTCGATCTTAGTACCCCGGAGTCATGCCCTGAGCCGAAAGCAGAGGCTCAACCACTGAGCCACCCAGGTGCCCCTCTAGCTTGGTTAACTTCTGCTTCTCCTTCTCCTTCAACTGTCTTTTCAAAAGGCTTATTATGTTCTTTTTCCAGAAAGTATCTCTTTTCTGCATGTTAGGCTGAGTGCTGCTCCTTTTTGCTCACTTTCTTAGCTGTGCGTTCTTCAACCTTTTGTAAGACACATTCGATTATATTATAAAGGGGGGGGGGGTAGTTGTCCATCCTCTTTGGTCTGGCCTATACCTTGTTGTTCATCTTATGTCCCCTGCACCTAGCCTGGCATGCAGCCGATCCCAAAGAGATGCCATCACAAAAGTGAGTAAAGATTCACCTGCTCTAATCACTGCTCTCACAGTCAGCTTGAAGGCATAGTTTGCATCTACCCAATGCCTCCATTTTCTATACATGGGATCAGTCTTGCTCACAATAAATGGGATATGTGGTTCCTTCAATAAACTCAGAGAATGTGACTCACTGGGGGCAAAATGCCTTTGAAGGAGATATGTGTGCTGGTCCCCTCTTTGAACTATATTATAGAACGATTCATCTTCCATGAGGCACATAACCTCAAATCAGGGCTCCCATCCACCCTCATCTTTCATTCCTTCTTCAGTTGCCCATTTTTTCTCCCCTCTTCCTATTTCATCCATCTCACCTCCTGCCAGGCCTGTGCAGACACAGACATGCACACACACCTTTGATCCTGCTGACACCAATGGCACTAAGGAAAGAAGTTCAATATGTCCACTGGCGTCAAAATATAGTAATAACAATCCTTCAAAATGACAATCACAGGCAGCCTAGGGGCATTCAGGGGCTCTTCTGCTTTGTGCTTTCTGTAGTCTTTAGTGCTTTTCTTTGGTGTTTGAATGCGGAGGTAACTATAGTTTACTCTACCTGAGGAGTGCTGGTGAGTTGGCATTCAACAAACAGAGAGTTATGGCACTCCTATGGTGAGGAACAGGCAGCGTGGGGGGTTGTTTTGTGCTCCCATCTCCCAGACTCCAGCAAAGCATGATCTCCCATTTGCAACCAGTTACTCAGCTGCATTTCATGTTTGTGATTGTGTTGACAAGGAAAAAGGCACCATTTCTGGCAGCATCTCTGAGCTTCCTGAGTTGCCTCAGGCACTAAGAGAATGCAGGAGGCACATAGTGACTTGGTTGCCACCTGACACCTCTTCTGCTTACCCAAGCCCAGAGTACCCCCTGGGACTCCACAAACGGCAACCTACAGCATCCTAACCAGGCAGCTGCTCACTGGATCTCTGTTCATCGTCCTATGGCTTCGGTTCCTCCCCTGCTGCCAAGTATAATTGCAACATCCAGTGACAGAGAAAATAGGCTGTCTGCCCTGCTGACACCCAGAACAAAGCAGGTCCAACTTCCCTAGTAGAGAACCAAGGCAGAAACAGTCTATGTTAGTTAGTTAGTTAGTTAGTTAGTTAGTTAGTTAGTTAGTTATTTTCTATCTCTCTTTTCTGTCAGCAGGAATAAGAAAAACCTAGAACCTCAAAACCACCTGCCATCCTGAGCTGCACTGAGATGGCAGCTTCTGACTACTCTGATTCAAAATTTCATGTTCTGTTTTGTTTATGGCAGGCAAAATACAGTTTTCTATTTTGAGGTGGTGGCTGTTTAAAGGAATTGTAAAACAAATCAGATGTTTCTTGGTGATCCACCAGCCCTGCCAAATCAATATTTGATGATTTACAAATGAATGAGACACATACAGATTAGATTTTCTCCTGAATACACACTGGCATGATTTCACGTTGTAGGGACGTCCGGATGGCTCTGTGGTTGAGTGTCTGCCTTTGGCTCAGGTGTGATCCTGGGGTCTGGGATCAAGTCCCACATCCGGCTTCTTGTGGGGAGCCTGCTTCCTTCTCCCTCTTCCTAGTTTTCTGCCTCTCTGTGTCTCTCTTGATTTAGTTTTGTTGAGGACACATGAAATACAGATTGCCAGATCTGAAGTCGCGCATTTCTACATGTGCTGGTAAATAGCCTGGTATAATTGTGTTGATTGACATTTTTTTCTTACTCTATTAATTGGATGGGAGAGTGATGCTAGTTTCTATGTATTTTCATCACATTTCCAAAGATGAGTATTTAATCACCTTGTTACGGTAACCAAACAACAGGAAAGAACCAAGAGCATGAGTCTAGAGATTATAAACTCAACTTTTACATAATTTTTTAAAAATTCCTTTTCCTAAATTTTTTTCAGGGAAACATACACTGTAGCCTTGGAGTAAGGGAAATCTTATGTAAAACTTGGCAGAAATTTTCAGCAAAGTAATGTAAAAAAAATAATTTCCTTAACTTTCAAAACTGCCTTACCAATCAATGGTTGGAATGAGATAAACTTAGCAATATATTTTGGGCTTAAAATTGTCCAAAATAGTTGGTTGGGGGGGGGGACTACCAAAGGACAAGTGTTGGCCATGGAGGTCTAGGGATATGGAGGTCCCCTGACCTATAGGTTCATTGGAAAGCTAAACAACACCTAAAAATGATCTATGTTTGTCATCTGAAAACCAATCCTAAACTGTTGTTTTAAAAAGCGAGTTAGCTGATCTTTGGCCATCCACTTTTGTCATAGAAGGGTTCAAGTGTTTCAGCTCCATACCTAGATAGAATATAAGAATAGCTCACACATATCAAATGCTTATCATGGGCCCGACATTCTCCTAAGCCCTTCAAATTATTCTCCCAGTTAATCATCATAAGAACCCTATGAAGTTACTATTCTTATCTCCATTTTGCAGATGAGGAAGCGAAGACACAGAGAAGTTAAATAACTTGCCCCAGTGATAGATTGGAAACTCACCACTGTGCGAAGGCAGATATCAGAGATGAGCGACATCTTGGAAATGATCATCCTAGAGATGAGAAAATTGGCTCCAAGCTGGAAGTATCTTGCTTAGGTTGATGTAACTATCATGGAAAGACATGGGGTGTGGTGAGAAGAGCACCCAAAACAGATTCTAGGCAAGAGTGGGATTTTATCTCGGGTGGCTATGTTTCTTGTGTGACCAAGGAAAGTTAATCTTCCTATTGATACTCAGTGTCTGTACATGCAAGTGCGAGGTCATTGATAGTCAACCAATATGTAATAAATACCAGCATGTGCTGTTTATGGGAGTGGAATACAGCTCCCTCCCACCTATCCCCCGGAGGCACTCACATCCCAACGTGGAGGCAGATAGAAACATGGAATTATGCAAGGCCAATGCCCAGGTGTAGGATGCCTCCCCAAAGATATAGTTTGGTGTTGGAGCTGGACTTGGGGGCTGTATGTAATTCAGTATGTTGAAGGATAGTCACTTGCATGTGGATAAGTGGTAAGAGATGATTTCAGAGAGGTAGGCGGGATAGGTCCTACATGTCATTCTAAGAAGTTAAATTCGGACATACAGGTCATGGGAAGTTATTGATTTTATTTTAATTCCAGTACAGTTAACATACAGGGTTATATTAGTTTCATGTGGCCACCATAGTGATGCAACAATTCTGCACATTACCCAGTGCTCATCCTGATAAGTGTGCTTTTATCCTGTTCACCTATTTCATCCATCCCCTGCCCCCCACCTCTTCTCTGATAACCATCAGTTTGTTCTCCATAGTTGAGACTCTGTTTTTTGGGGGGCGCCTGGGTGGCTCTCTTGGTTAAACACCTGCCTTAGGCTCAGGTTGTGATCCCAGTGTCCTGGGATCAAGCTCCATGTCGGGCTTCCTGCTCAGGGGAGAATCTGCTTCTCCCTCTCCCTCTGCTGCATCCCCTGCTCGTGCTCTCTTGTCAAATAAATAAATAAAATCTTTATAAAAAACTTAAAAAGGGTCTTTTTGTTTTGTTTCTTTTTTCTTTGTTTTGTTCTTAAATTCCACATTAGAGTGAAATCATACAGTCTTTCTCTGGTTTATTTCACTTAGCATGATACTCTCTAGCTCCACTCATTTTTCAAATGACAAGATTTCATTCTTCTTTATGGCATCTTTATGGCTGAGTAATATTTCATTGTGTATAGATACCATCTCTTCTTCTTTATATGTTCATCTGTTGATGAACACGTGGGCTCTTTCCATAATTAGGCTCTTGTAAATACTGCTGCAATAAACACAGGGGTATATATATATATTTTTTTTGAACCGTGCTTTCATATTCTCTGGGTAAATTCCCAGTAGTAGAATTATTAGAAGAGAGGTTAATTCTATTTTTAGTTTTTTTGAGGAAACCATACTGTTTTCCACAGTGGCTGCACCAGCTCGCATTTATACCAACAGTGCATCAGGGTTCCTTTTTCTCCATATTCTCACCAACACTTGTTTCTTATGCTTTTGATTTTAGCCATTTTGACAGGTGTGAAACAACATCTCATTGTGGTTTTGATTTGCACTTCCCTGATGATGAGTCATATTGAGCATATTTTCATGTGTCTATTGGCCATCTGTATGTCTTCTTTGGAGAAATGCTGGTTTGTATCTTCCACTGATTTTGTAATTGGATAATTTGGTTTTCAGGTATTGAGTTGTAGAAGCTCTTTATATGTTTTAGATACTAACCCTTTATTGGATATGTCATTTGCAAATATCTTCTCCCATTCAGTAGCTTGTCTTTTAGTTTTGTTGATTGTTTTCTTCACTGCAGAAGCATTTCATTTTGATGTAGTTCCAGTAGTTTATTTGCCTTTGTTTCTCTTGCCTCAGGAGACATATCTAGAAAAAATGTTGCTATGGCTGATGTCAGAGAAATTGCTCCCTGTGCTCTCTTCCAGGACTTTTATGGTTATAGGTGTCACATTTAGGTCCTTGATCCATTTTGAGTTTTTTTTTATGTATATTGTAAGAAAGTGGTCCAGTTTCATTCTTTTGCATGTAACAGTCCAGTTTTCCCAACACCATTTATTGAATACTTCCTTTTTCCCATTGCATATTCTTGCCTCCTTTCTTACAGATTAATTGACCACATAATTATGGTTTTATTTCTGGGCTCTCTATTCCATTCTATTGACCTACACATCATTTTTGTGACAGAACCATACTGTTGATTATTAGAGCTTTGTAGTGTATCTTGAAACCCAGTATTGTTCTTTTTCATGATTGCTTTGGTTATTTGGGGTCTTTTGTGGTTCCATACAAATTTTAGGATTGTTTGTTCTAGTTCTGTGAAAAATGCTATCAGTGTTTTAATAGAGATTACATTAAATGTGTAGATTGCTTTGGGTAATATGGACATTTGAACAATGCTGATTTTTCCAAACCATGAGCATGGAATATCTTTTCATTTGTTTGTGTCATCTTCAATTTCTTTTTATTGGTATTTTATAGTTTTCAAAGTACAAGTCTTTAATCTCTTTGGTTAAATTTATTCCTAGGTATTTTATTATTCTTGATGCAATCGTAAATTGTATTGTTTTCTTAATTTATTTTCTGCTTCTTCATTATTATGTATAGAAATGCAATGGACTTCTGTATATTGACTTTGTATCCTGTGGCCTTACTGAATTCATTTATCAGTTCTAGAAGTTATTTGGTGGAATCTTTAGGGTTTTATCTATATAGTTTCATGTCATCTGCAAATAGTAAAAGTTCTACTTTTCCTTACCAATTTGGATCCCTTTTTCTTTTTCTTATCTGATTGCTGTGGCTAGGACTTCCAGTATTATGTTGAATAGAAATGGTGAGAATGGACATCCTTGTCTTATTCCTGATCTTAAGGGAAAAACTCAGTTTTTCACCATTGAGTATGATGTTAGCTGTGGGTTTTTCGTTTATGGTCTTTATTATGTTAAGTTATGTTTCCTTTAAACTTACTTTGTTGGAAGTTTTTATCATAAATAGATGTTGTCGAATGCATTTTTCTGCATATATTGAAATGATCATATGGTTTTTATCCTTTCTCTTGTTGATGTGATGAATTGTGTTGATCAATTTGCAAATACTGAACTACCCATGCATCCTAGGAATAAACCTCCCTTGATTGTGGTAAATGATTTTTTTTAATGAATTGTTGGATTTAGTGTGCTAATATTTTGTTGAGGATTTTTGCATCTGTGTTCATCGGAGATATTGACTTGTAGTTCTCTTTTTTTGTAGTGTCTTTATCTGATTTTGGTATCAGGGTAATGCTGGCCTCACAGAACGAATTTGCAAGCTTTTCTTCCTCTTCTATTTTTTGAAATGGTTAAATCTTTAAATGTTTGGTAAAATTCATTTGTGAAGCTATCTGGTCCTGGACTTTTGTTTGTTGGGAGTTGTGGTTTTTTTTTTCTTTTTCTTTTTATTACTGATGCAATTTCATTGCTGACAGTTTGTCTGTTCAAATTTTCTACTTCTTCCTGCTTCAGGTTTGGTATATTGTATATTTTTCAGAATTTATCCAATTCTTCTAGGTTGTCATATATTTTTTTAAAGACTTACTTACATATTCATGAAAGATACACAGAGAGGCAGAGACATAGGCAGAGGGAGAAGCAGGCTCCATGCAGGGAGCCCAATGTGAGACTTGATCCTGGGACTCCAGGATCACGCCCTGAGCCAGAGACAGATACACAACTGCTGAGCCACCCAGGCATCTCTGTCATAGAGTTTTTTTTTTTTAATATTTTATTTATTCATGAGAGAGAGAGACAGAGACACAGGCAGAAGGAGAAGCAGGCTCCCCACAAGGAGCCTGATGTGGGACTCGATCCGGGATCCCGGGATCACGCCCTGAGCCGAAGGCAGACGCTCAACTGCTGAGCCACCCAGGCGTCCCTGTCATAGAGTTTTTAATAATTTCTCATACAATCCCTTGTATTTTTGTAGTATCATTTATTATTGCTCCTCCTTCATTTTGATTTTATTTTAATCCTCTCTCAGACTCTCTCTCTCTTTTTCTCTCTCTCTCTGTCATGTCTCTGACTAAAGGTTTCTATCTTTTCAAAGAGCCAGTTCCTGGTTTCCTTGATCTGTTCTATTATTTTTTAGTTTCTATATCATTTATTTCTGCTCTACTCTTTATCATTTCCTTCTTCCTGCTAGTTTCAGTAGACCTGAAACTTTTTTCTACCTCCTTTAGGTGTAAGGTTAAGGTTAAGTGTAAAGTTATTTGAGATTGTTCTTGTAGGCCTGTATTGTTATAAACTTCCCTCTTAGAACAGGTTTTCCTGCATCCCAAAGATTTTGAACCACTGTGTTTTTGTCTTCAGGTATTTTTTTATTTCCTTTTTGATTTCTCGGTTGACCCATTCATTGTTTAGTAACATGTTATGTAACCTCCATGTTTTTGTATTCTTTCCAGATTTTTTTCTTGTGGTTGATTTCTAGTTTCATAATATTACAGTCAGAAAAGTACGTGATATGATCTCAATTATTTTGAATCTGTTGAGACTTGTTTTGTGGCCTAATATGTGATCAATTTTGGAGAATGTTTCATGTATAGTTGAAAAAACTGTATCTTCTGACGTCTTAGGGTGGAATGTTCTGAATATGTCTATTAGATCCATCTGGTTCAATGTGTCATTCAAAGTCACTGTTTCTTTGTTGACTTTCTGTTTGGATGATCTATCCACTGATGTAAATGGGCTATTATTATATTACTATCAATTACTTCCTTTATGTTTGGTATTAGCTACATTATGTGTTTAGGTACTGCCGTAATGGATGCATAAATTTACAATTGTTATATCTTCTTGTTGCATTGTTCCCTTTATAATAATGTAGTGCCCTTCTTTGTCTCTTGTTATAGTCTTTGTTTTAACATCTATTTTGCCAGTATAAATATTGCTATCCTAGCTTTCTTTTTACTTCCAGTTGCATAAAAATGCTTTTTCTTCCCATCACTATCAATCTGCATGTGTCTTTAGGTCTTAAATGAGTCTCTTGTAGGCAGCATATAGATCAATCTTGCCTTTTCACCATTTCACCACCCTAAGTCTTTTGATTGGAGTGTTTATTTAGTTTACATTCAAAATAATTATTGATACATATTTACTTATTGCCATTTTGTTGTTTTGTATTTTTTTTAGGTTTTCTCTATTCTTTTCTTCTGTTCTCTTCTCTCATGATTTGTTGGCTTTCTTTAGTCATATATTTGTATTGCTTTCTCTTTATTTTTTGCATATCTATTATTGGTTTTTGATTTGTGGTTACCATTATGTTTATATATAAAATTTTATGCAGGTAGAAGCCCATATTAAGTTTATGGTTGCTTAAATTTGAACCCATTCTTTTTTCCTCTCTCCTTCCCCCCAGAACTTTAGGTATAGGTGTCATACTTTACAACATTTTATTTTGTGAATCCCTTGGCTGATTTTTATAGATATATTTATTTTTACTGCTTTTGTGCTTTCTACTTTTCTTACTCATACTTATGATCTTTTCCTTTCTACTCAGAGTGCCTTTTAATATTTCTTATAAGGCTGGTTTAATTTTCATGAATTCTTTTAATGTTGTTTGTCTAGGAAACTTTCTCTCTACTTCTGAGTGATAGCCTTGCAGGGTTTTTTGTTTGTTTGTTTTGCTTTGTTTTGTTATTTGCTTTAGCACTTTGAATATAGCATGCTACTCTCTTCTGGCATACAAAGTTTCTGCTGAAAAAATTAGCTGATAGCTTTATGGGGTTTTCCTTGTATATAACTGTTTTCTTGGGGATCTCTGGGTGGCTCAGCAGTTTAGCACCTGCTTTGGCCCAGGGCATGATCCTGGAGTCCCGGGATCGAGTCCCGCATCAGGTTCCCTGCATGGGAGCCTGCTTCTCTCTCTCTCTGCCTGTGCCTCTGCCATTCTCTTTCTGTCTCTCATGAATAAATAAATACAATAAATAAAATAAATAAAAATAAATAACTTTTTCTTTTCTCTTGCTGCTCTAAAAATTCTCTCTTTATCATGACCTTTCTTATTTTAATTACTATATGCCTTGGTATGGAACTTTTTGAGTTGATTTAGTTGGCAAATCTCTCTGTCTCCTGAATCTGGATTTCTGTTTCCTTCCCTAGATTCAGAAAAATGCCAGCTATTAACTCTTCAAATAAATTATTTGTCCCCTTTTCTCTTTCTCCTTCTGGGACTCCTATAATCTGAATATTATTATGCTTGATGGTGTTGCTGAGTTCTCTAAGTCTATTTTTATTTTTTTTTTAATTTTTTAATTTATTTATTTATGATAGTCAGAGAGAGAGAGAGAGAGAGAGAGAGAGAGAGAGAGAGGCAGAGACACAGGCAGAGGGAGAAGCAGGCTCCATGCACCGGGAGCCTGATGTGGGATTCGATCCCGGGTCTCCAGGATCGCGCCCTGGGCCAAAGGCAAGCGCCAAACCACTGCGCCACCCAGGGATCCCTATTTTTATTTTTATTATTATTTTTCTCTCTCTCCTGTTCATCTTGATTGGTTTCCATTACTCTGCCCTCCAGGTTGCTGATCAAGTCTACTATTTATTCCATCTGGTATATTTTTAATTTCAGTTATTGAATTCTTCATTTCTGATTGGTTCTTTTTTATGTTTCTATCTCTTTGTTAAGGGTCTCGTTGAGGTCTTCCATTTTTTCCCCCAAGTTCAGTGAGTATATTTTTAAATCATTATTGTAAATTCTCTATCAGACATATGACTTGTCTCCATTTTGTTTAGGTCCTTTGCTCTGATTTTGTCCCCTACTTTCATTTGGGACATATTCCTCTGTCCCCTCATTTTGTCTAACTCTGGGTCTGTGTCTGTGTGTTAGGAAACCCAGCTATATCTGCTCTTAAAGTAGCAGCCTTATGAAGAAGAGGTCCTATAGTGCCTTGCCATGCAATATCCCCTATTCACCAGAATTTAGTGTCTTCTTTGTGTGTGTGCCTTATTATTGTGGCTGAATCATGTTTGACTTTAGTGCTTTTGTCTGCAATGTCTTTCTTTGCCTATTGTGGCAGGTTTGGTCCTGTGTTTAGTGGGCCAGTCTGGCACTGCCTTGGGCTTGAGTTGAATTAGACCAGCATTTTCCGGAGATGTAGTAGCAAGAACTACTGGGTGCTTTCTCTGTGTAGTGCTCATAGAAGCTTTCATTGGTGTGCAAGGCCTGTGGTCAGATGGGTGTGTGTGGTTATCTTCCTTATACCCAAGGCACAAGTCACTTTGGAGTAGTGCTGGCCCCTGTTGGGGCTGCTTGCCGACTGCCAGGCTTGTGGCACTGCTGTGGACAGGCTCCAGCCAACGGTGCTTTGGAGGGAGCGGGACGTGTGGTGTTAGCAAGGTTTGTTCAGAACTGCTGTGGGAGGAGACTTGGATCCATTTTAGAAAACTGCAGCAGGACTGTAGGTGGTAAGTCTGCAGGAGAATGTGGGAGCAAGGTGTGCTATTAGCAAGTGAGGGGAAGAGTGTTGGCACAGTGATGCTTCCCGCAGGTGGCCATATGTTTATGTTGGGGGACAAGGGAAGGAAATGGCACCCACCAGCTCTTTTGATTTTGGAGAAATCTCCCAACTATCCCTGCCTCTAGCACTCTGAGATTAGTATCCCTCCCCATATACACCAGGTGTTTTTCAAACTGTTGCTTCTATGCCATATCTCAGCGGGGCTGTTTGCTGTGCTGTTTCATTAAGGGCCAGGACTCCATTTCCTGTTGCCTTCCTGCTCTTTCAGAGTTGAGCCCACTGATTTTTAAAGTTCCAGGTGTTAAGCTCCACTGATTGTAAGAACTTGCAAAATTATGGCCCTCTGGTTTTCAAAAGCAAATGTTATAGGGATTCCTCTTTCCTAGTTGGGTTTCCCATGCCTTGGATGCTTGGTGTAAGGGTCTGTTTCTCTCATCTCTCCATGCCCACAGTGTCCTTCCCTCCTGGGTCTGGTTAGCTCCTATTTCTGTGTCCATCCTTCCTACCCTCTTTGATGTGGCCTTTTCTCTACATTTAGCTGTGGAGATTCTTTTCTGCCCGACTTTGGACCCAAATTTTCTGGATTACTTACACTGATATGGGTGTTATCTGGTTTTATCTGGGGTTGAGGTGAGCTTAGGATCCTCCTCTTTCCCAGGTAATCTGTCATTTAAAATTTTTAAGCATCTATTCAGCTCTACATTTAAGAAAATTCACACTTCTGACAACATGAAGAATGGTATGAAGGTGGTGCCATTAGAGATAAAAAGATTGTAAAAGTTCAAATGAGGAGCAATAAGCTGAACTAAGGCATAGGTAGAGGCCAGGGAGCAATTAGAAGGGTTTGAAAGGTATTTAGGAGATAGAGTCAAAAGAACTTGGTTATTATGGTAAGAGACAAGGTTATATAATGACTTCATATTTCAAGTTCCCTCTTGTGGGCTGGCAGATAGGGAGGGCTAACACCATTTGACAAGATGGGACACACAAACTGATAATTGGTGTGGGGATATTTTGAAGGGAAGATGATACATTCTGTCCTTCACATATATAGTTTGGTGAACAAGTGAGATACCTAGAAGATTTCCATGAGGCTGTTAAAGTGAGGAACTCTGGAGAGATCCCTGCCATAAATACAAATTTGAGTTATCCCTGCAGAAGCCACAAGGAATGTCATCTCTATGGAAAGTGAATGGAGTGAGAAAGAAAGAAGGTGGTACCTGAAAAGACATGTAGTTTTGAGGGAAGGCAGCTGAGGGGCTAGCAGAAGGTCCAGAGAAAATTTATACAAAACAGGAAAAGAATGGGGAGAGAATAGTGTCCTGTAAGCAGACAGATGAAAGAGCTTTAAGAAGATGGCTGCTCCGGGACACCTGGGTGGCTCAGTGGTTGAGTGTCTGCCTTCAGCTCAGGGCGTGATCCTGATCAGGCCCCCTGCAGGGAGCTTGTTTCTCCCTCTGCCTGTGTCTCTCCCTCTCTCTGTGTATCTCTTATGAATAAATAAATAAAATCTTTAAAAAAAGAAGGAGGAGGAGGAGGAGGAGAAGGAGGAGAAGGAGGAGAAGGAGAAGGAGGAGAAGGAGAAGGAGAAGAAGAAGGAGGAGGAGGAGGAGGAAGGAGGTGGAGGAAGGAGGAGGAGGAGATGATGATGATGATGATGATGATGATGGCAGCTGCTCAGTGAGTCAAATGCTCCTGAGACAACAGGATGACTGGAGCCGGCAATTAGAAGGGCACAGTGGCCCTGGCTGGGGAGTTCCATGGGAGCATATGTTAGGGTAAAAGCTATAGTGGTTGATGAGGGGCAAATGAAATATGAGACAGTATCTTGGCAACAAGACGAAGCCCTGAGATGGTGCAGTATATAGAAGAGGCCATAATATTAAGGGAAAATCTTATAAGCTAGGAGGTAGGTGAGGTTTTTCTAACCTCCAGAGAAGGAGCCAAGAGGAAAGGATATTTGATTCTGTAAGAGAATAGTTTAATTCATAGAATGAGGGAGTAGAACTGGGTGCTCTCCTGGCACAGATGCCAAAATCAACCTGAGCCCAAACAAGGATATTCCATTTGCTAACTTAAAAAAAATTATTCCTTTATACATTTATCAAAGTTATAGACACACACACACATACACACACAACATAAAATCTTACTTTTTAAGATTTTATTTATTTATTCATGAGAGACACACAGAGAGGCAGAGACACAGGCAGGGGGAGAAGCAGGCCCCCTGAAGGGAGCCCGATGTGGGACTCCATCCTGGGGCTCCAGGATCTTGCGCTGAGCTGAAGGCTCAACCCCTGAGCCACCCAGGTGCCCCCACAGAATATCAAATCTAATAGAAGTGGATGATGAAAAACAATAACCCTCTCTACCATTCCTCTTCCCCCAGTTCCATTAGAAAGGAGGAATTTTTTTCACACTCAAAACGTATTTTTATACTGATGATGTAAATAATATGCATCTGCTATAAATAATTTTAATAGTGCATACAAATATAAGTAAATAAAACAAACATTTATACATGTATTTACAAATAAATAGTACATACAAATATGAATGTAAAGAAATTAAAGGTTGCTTAAAATCCCAACCTTCTAAAATGATCCCACTGAACGGACTGTCTTGATATATATATATCTCCCACCCCTCTTCCTTGCCCTACATTAGCTTTATATTTCTTTCTTAAGCATGATAAACCATGTGAATAGCCTAGTGGGCAGCCTATGTAGTTTCTATCTTTATGTAATCATATATATGTTTCGTTGGCCATTCTTTTACCAAAAAATGGGATAATGTAATATGCACATTCTTGCATCTTTCTTTTCTCACCCAATATTACCCTGTAGATCCTTCCAAGTCATCTGATATTACTCTAATTCATTCTTTTACTGTGTAATATTCCAATACGTGGTCATACTTCAATATATTTAAACATTCCTTTATTAAAGAACACTTACTTTCAGTTCACTACGAACAGTACTGCAATACATGTCATTGTACCTATGCTCTTTGGGGTTAGTACTTTTATTTCTATGGAATAGATTACCGGAGTAAAGTTGCAAGACCTAAGGGTATGAGTATTTTTGATTTTCATAGTTGTTGCTTGGTTGCCTAGTAAGTTAGATAAGGTGCTTCTTCTAGTGCACCTTCCTGTACTGCAGAGACCAGAAGGCTAAAGCCTAAGCTTCTCAGAGTCTGCCAGAATGTGACCTAGGTTGGCCAAATTCATGAAAGACTTGAAATACAGAAATAAGGTGGAGGCCTCATTTCTGCTGATTATGAGATTTTTAGGTGGAATGTAAGGACATGGGAATGTTTGTATGTGGGTTTGTTTTCCTGAAGTAGCATTAACAAAAATCCCTACGTCCAGAAGCAAACCAAATGTCTAACAATAGAATAGAAATGAAGTTGTGGAATAGTCAGACAATAAAGTACTGTGGGCCAGTGCGATGAATTAACTAAAACTGTAAAACTACCGAATACCTCAAAACCATTCTCTGGAAGTCAAGAAGGGTCATAAAAGAATACATAGCATATAGCCAGCATTTGTGGTGCCCCCATTAGCCCACCTGATTTCAGACAGCTGTATGGCCACTAGCAGCGACTAGTGTACCAACTCAAGGTCACAGTGTGGGGCCTCTGCTTTTCTGCTTCGGGCCTTTCTCGGAACTGTGGGAAGTCACTCAGCCTGAACATGCAAAGGAGTTAAGCCCCTGAGAGCCACTCTTAACCAAATGGAGATGATGCCGGTGACTAATACTGTCTCCTTTCCTTTGGTCTTGTGGGCCACTTCTGACATGTGTTTTATACATTTTCACAGAGGGTACACCGCAGCCCTATGCTTCAGTCGCCCACAGCAATAACCTGCACAATAATGTTTTCTCTCTTCTCTAGTCTCTACTCCCACTCCCACACTTCTGCTTCCTGGGCTCACATCCAAAATATACATCCAACTTCTTTTCTTGAGCATTGCTTTCAAGGAAACTCAGCTGTGACATATAGTGTGGTCCCATTTGTATGCAGTTCAAATCAGGCAAGATTAAACATTTTATAGGGAGGTGTGTATGTGAGATAAACTATGAAGAAATGCAGGAGAATGGTAAATATAAGAGTTATGTAACATGCTCACCCTTGGAAGAGGGGAAGGAGCTGTATTTTGGATCGAACACAGTGGCTTCAAAGGCGCTACTGATGTTTGATTCCTTAAGCAATGTGTTTGGTAAGTGGCATTTGTTCCGTTATGTCTTTAAATTATTGGTCCTTGACTTTTTGGTCTCAGGACCCCTTTCCACTCTTAAAAATTATTGCAGACTCCAAAGGAATTCTGTTATGTGAGCTAACTCCCCTATGTAAAAAACAATGCAAAAAGCATTTGTGTTAATTTATTTGAAAACTATAATAAACTCGTTACCTGACAACATAAATAATTTATTTTTAGGAAAGTAAAATGTATTTTCCAAAACAAAACAAGACAAAATTGGATGAAAGGAGTGGCATTGTTTTTCATTTTCCAAATCTCTTTAATATCTGGTTTAATAGAAAACAGCTAGATTCTAATATCTGCTTTGTCATTCTCTTCATCCTATAGAATTATGCAAATTTTTGAAGAATATAAAAAAAAAAAAAAAAACCAAGACTCAGACAAACTATGCTGTTGGAAAATGGAGCAGTATTTTAATCTTTTCTTTTTTTTAATCGAAGTCTGGATATTCTTTGATACTACATCCAAACTTGACAAGTGGTGGTTTCTTAAAGGTTAGCTGCAGTGTGGTATCTAAAACTATATCGCTGAACTCTATTACAGTTACAGTAAAATCCACTGGTCTTTCTTGCACTTCAAATGGATTTCTCATCCATGCATGATTTTATGATATTCATTTAGTCATTCAGAAAAATAATGGTTCACTGAGTTATACAGAATTTCTAAATGTTGATACATTTCATTCTGCAACATCAAAAAAATCACGTTCATCGATATCACTACCCATCTCATCAGAAAAGTCTTTAAATATGGGGAACTGTTAAGCTCATGGTGTTGAATATGAGTTTTCCAAAATTCCAATTATATCCTCAAAAGCTCAAATTCTACAATTGGCAACAAATACTATCCTTTGTTTTCCTTGAAGTGACGGGCTCACTTCATTCATTCTTGAGAAAATGTCCACCAGATGACCAACCCTAAATAATCATAGTTTGTCGACCACTTGTTCTTTAAAGTACAAATCATGCTCTTTGACCAGGGAGGCCAGTTCAGCTCACAACACAATCACAATCACACAGTGCTTTGCCTGAAGACAAGCATCATACTTCTGTGGGCAGCAGAAGTGCTTTGTGCATATGTCTCATTTCATTATGTTGTACTTGAGTCAGGATTTAATAACATCGATCATTTTTATGGCTTCATCAAAGACATTCTTAAGTGAAGCTGGCATTCTTTCATCTGCAAGCGCATACTGGTGAAGAGTACGGCGACTACCAGGACGGTCTGATGCCACTGCCTTAGTTCAGGCTCCAGCACTTGTGCTCACCATTGTTTTGCAGCAGGCAGGCAAATGTCAACACGGTGAAAAAGGCAACTAATGTCTCAGTATAGTTATGAAAATAGTTTTGATCTCCTCAAAGGGTTTCAAGGACCAAACTTTGAAAACTTTAAGTTGTGTCTACATTACATACAACTTTTTAATATGTATTTACCAATCATGAAAAAAGACAAGTTCCTATGCTGCTAATAGTCATTGTATAAAGTCATTCCATTCCCTTTACTAACGGTGTAAGAAGCAGGATTTCTTGTTGAACGAGGCTTTCTCCTCCTTTCTTTTGACACGTTCTACCAAACACTATCACTCCCTTATTCAAACAGTTACCCTTTTTTTAACTAATAAACTTAATATTTTTAGAGCAATTTTTAGATCCACAATAAGTTTGAGCAGAAAGTACAGATGATCCCATAAACTCCCTGTCCTCAAGTGCAAAAATATCTCCCGCTATTGACGTTCTGTACCCCAGTAGTGTATGTCACAATCGATGAACTTACACTGACACGTCACTATCGCCCAAAGTTCATAGTCTACAGTAGGATTCAGTATTGGTGTTACGTATTCTGTGGGTTTTGTAAAAAGTATAATTACATGAATCCACCATTGTAGTATCAGAGAATAGTTTTACTGTCCTAAAAATCCTCCATGCTCTGCATATTCATCCCTCCCTCCAACCCCTGGCAATCACTGATCCTTTGTTACTCTAACATTGTCTTTTCCAGAAAGTCAGACAGTGGGAATCCATATGCAGCCTTTTCAGATTGGCATCTCTCACTTAGTTATATGCATTTAATTTCTTGCCATGTCTTTCCATGGCTTGACAGTTCATTTCTTTCTAACCTTGAATTCCATTATCTGGATAAATTACAGTTTATCAATCTATTCACCAACTGAAGGACATCTTGGTTGTTTCCAAGTCTTGGCAATTATTAATAAGCTGCTATAATAAACATCCTTGTGCTGGTATTTGTGTGGACATAAATTTTCAGTTCATTTGGGTAAGTACCAAGGAGTATGGTTGCCGAAGCACATGGTAAAAGTACGTTGGGTTTGTAAGAAATTCCACACTGTCTTCCAAAGTGGTTGTATGGTGTTGGATTTCCACCAGCAATGAGGGAGAGTTACTGTTGCTCTGCATCCTCACCAGCACTTGGTGCTATCACTATTCTGGACTATGATCATTCTAGTAGATATATAGTGGTGTCTCATTGTTGTTTTAATTTGCTACTCCCTTGTGATTATGATGTTGAACAACTTTTCATGTGCTCACTGGCTGTCTGTATATCTATCTTCTTTGGTAAGGTGTCTGTTCAGGGTTTTGTTCCCTTTTAAAATCAGGCTTTTTGTTTTCTTGTTGAATTCTAAGAGTTCTTTATATATTTTGTATAACAGTCTCTATCAGATGTGTCTTTTGCAAATATTTTCTCCCAGATGAAGGCTTGTTTTCTCGTTCTCTTGGCATTGTCTTAAAAAAGCAAAAGTTTTTAGTTTTAATGAATCCAGCTCATCAAATATGTCTATCACAGATTGTGCCTTTGATGTGGTCCCTAAAAAGTCAGCACCATATCCAAAACCAGTTAGGTTTTCTCCTGTGTTATCTCCTAGGAGTTTTATGGTTGTGTGTTTTACGTTTAGGTCTATGATCCATTTTAAGTTACTTTTTGTGAAGGTATAAAGTCTGTGTTTAGATTCTTGTTTATGTGGGTGTCCAGTTGTTCCAGCATCATTTATTGTAAAGACCATCTTTGTTCCATTGTACTGACTCTGCTTCTTTGTCAAAGATTGATTGACTACAGTCATATGCGTCTGTTTCTGGGCTCCATTCTGTTCATTGATCTATTTGTTTATTCTTTTGCCAATGCCACACTGTCTTGATCACAGGGATTTTACCGTAAGTCTTGAAGTAGAATAGTGTCACTCCTCCAACTCTGTCCTTCAGTATTGAATGATGATTTTGGGCCTTTTGCCTCTCTATGTAAATTTTAGAATTAGTTTGTCAATATTCACAAAATAACCTGCTGGTTTTTGTTGGGATCGCATATTGCATTGAATGTACAGATGAAATAGACAAAAACTGATATCTTAACAATACTGAGTTTTCTTATCCATGACCATGAAATATCTCTTTAATGATTTAGGTCTTCTTTGACATCTTGAATTGTAGTTTTCTTCACAGAGATCTCATATAAATTTTGTTAGAGACCATTTGGCTTTTATACTCCTAAAAAGTTTATAATTTCTTTAAAAGATTTTATTTATTCATTCATGAGACACACACACACACACAGAGAGAGAGAGAGAGAGGCAGAGATACAAGCAGAGGGAGAAGCATGCTCTATGCAGGGATCCTGATGCAAAACTCAATCCCGGGACTCCAGGATCATGTCCTGTGCCAAAGGCAGGCACCAAACTGCTGAGCCACCCAAGGATCCCTAAAAGTTTATAAATTTTAACCCAGGCAGTTTGATGACATATTTTTGCCTTGGGAGCATTTTGACAATGCTTAAAAATCAACTTATTAAACTCCAAGTTTTAGATTACTGAATGAAGTTTTTAACAGATAACCTTCACAACATGTTTACCAAGAAAGTGTCAGAATAAAGTCTGGATAGTCATCTTATAAAATGGGATGAAGAATGAAATGTTGGTCAGGGATACCTACTGAGGACATAACTATTTTAACTTAACCAGTTTTAAGTGTAGATAACTACGTGACTAATGTTAAAAGAACTACACCAAGAAGTCCTGTTTGGGTTACTATTGCCGTGAAAATGCAAGTTGGCGTCTGCAATCTAGTCTGACAGCAAAATCTAATGTAATTCAAGTATTTCAGTTGGTAAACCCCAAAACATATAAATATGATTCTTGGATTCCCTAAATAGGGGGATTTTATTTCATTTTGTGCCATAAACCATAAGCTGCAGTAATTTCTATTTTTGCTTCTTTTTCCTCTGGTGTTGTGTGACTCTCAAATAATCATGCCACTATTTATGCTCTTCCAGCTCATGCATTTCATATCTCCCATTTGTTTCTGGAGTGAATATTTCATGTGGATTTCTAGTATCATTTTTAGTGATTCATAATCACATTCTACAAGCCAACATTTTCTGTGCTGGTTTCAGCTCCAGCATAGTATTTTTGGAGAGCTTGTTCAACTAGTTTTGGCTTTTCATGAGGCCAAAAAATAATTCAACAACCCACCAACAAAAGCAGTAATAAATTGGTGGGTAGATGCTGTGATTTAACCATGTGTTTTGTTCTCACTGAGAAAATCTCTTGGGTAATTTTGAAAAACAAATTAAAAAGTAATGAATTTTTAAGTGATTAAAGATTGCATTTGTATATGCAACTATTCTTTTTACCATATTTCCAGTATATTTAGGCATTTTAGCTTCAATATTTTAAATGTAAAATCTCACAGTATTATATACAATAAGAACATATTTCTATGATCAACTAATTTATGACAAAGGAGCTAAGAATATATAATGGGGAAAGAACAGTGTTCTCAGTGTACAGTGTTGAGAAAACTGGACAACCACATGCAAACGACTGAAACTGGACCGCTATCTTACACCATACATAAAAATTAACTCAAAATGGATTAAAGACTTGAATGTAATACCTGAAATCATAAAATTCTTAGTAGAAAATAAGTGGTAAGCAAAGACAACAAGAGCAAAAATAGACAAGTAGAACTGCATCAGACTAAAAAGCTTCTAAACAACAAAGGAAACCGCCAACAAAATGAAAATGCAACCTACTGAATGGGAGAAAATATATGTTTCTCATAAGTGGTTATTTTCCAAAATATATCAGGAACATATATAGCCTAACAGCAAAAAAACAAAACAAAACAAAACAAAAAAAAACAACCACAAAAACCCCAAACCAATAAGATTAAAAAATGGCCAAAGAATCTGAATAGATATTTTTCTAAAGAAGACATATAGATGGCCAACAGGTATGTGAAAAGATCCTCAGCATCCCTAATCATCAGGGAAATGCAATTCAAAACCACAATGAGATATCATCTCACATCAGTCCAAATGGCTGTTATCAGACAAGAAAGAACAAATGTTGGTGAGGACATGGACAAAAGGGAACTCTTGTGTGCTGTTGATGCAAATGTAAGTTGGTACAGTCACTGTGGAAAACAGAATGGAGATTCCTTAAAAAATTAAAAATAGAGCTACTATATGATCCAGCAACTCCACTTCTGGGTATTTATCCAAAGAAAGTGAAAACACTAACTCGAAAAGATGAATGCACCTCCATGTCATTTACAGCATCACTTACAATTGCCAAGATATGGAAACAACCTAAGTTTCCCTTGATATGGCTAAAGAAAATAAGGAATATCTATACAATGGACTATTACTCAGCCATAATAGGAATGAGAACTCGCAATTTGCGACAACATGGGTGGACCTTAAGGGCATTAGGCTAAGTGAAATAAGTCAGACAGAGAAAGACAAGTACCATATGATCTCATTTACATGTGGAATCTAAACAAAAATTAAATTAATAAAGAAAAACAAGTTAATAAATGCGTAGATTATTGACCACCAAAGGTGGAGGTTAGGGGTGGGTAAAATGAGTGAAGGGAGTCAAAAGGAACAAACTTCCAATTATTAAATAAATCGGTCCTGGAGGTGAAATGTACAGCATGGTAACTATAGTTAATAATATTTGAAAGTTTCTAAGAGAGTAAATCTCCAAAGTTCTTATCACAAGAACTTTACAGCTATGTGTGGTGATGGATGTTAACTAGAATTATTATGGTGACCATTTTGCAATATATACAAATATTGAATCACTATGTCATACATCTGAAACTAATATAATGTTGTATGTCAATTATGCCTCAACAAAAAAAACAATGAAAAGATGTACTTTTATAAATTTCCTTTTTATAACCATAATATTTTTAAATAAATGTGGTCGGATTTTAGCTCAGGGTATTCATTGTAGATAATTGTGTCTGGCTAGCTTTTAATATTTAATTTTAGAGTTGCAGAACTGTGGTGTAATGTACCTACTTCCTCTATTATTGTTTTGTTTGTGAGTTATACCCGTTTTTGTTGCACCTCCCCCCCCCCCTTTTTTTATAGTGATCCCTCACTGTTTTAAAAAACACATCTGGAAAATTTTTAAAAAGTTCCAGTTAATGAACATTGACTATTCATGACTTGTTTTCTATGACTTCTGCAATGGTATTGTGGTTTTATACTGACTAACACACAGTTCTCAGAATATTCTGATTCTGCAGGAATTCAGCAAAGTGATGAAGGCTACACCTGTCTGATATTTTGACACCTGTCGAAGAATGCACAAGTTAGTGAAACCAGCAATTTTTTCTTCAAAGAGATATTTCACTCCTCAAACTTGTTTTGCTGGATTTGAATGCTTAAGAATAATTACTTCACCTTTTCAATTTTATGACAATCACTAGATCCTAGAGATGGCCAGGTTTTGTGCTTGATAAAAAAAATCCAAGAGTTTTACAACTTTGGAAGGTAGCAGGGAATAGTGAGAAAGACCTCAGTTTGAAATGAGAAGTCCCAACTTCAAATTCCATTTCAGCAACATACTAGCTACTGGACTGTGAACTAATTATTCAGCCCAAATTTCAATTTCTACCAAATAGAACTCTTTGGTTTACATGGCTGTTGTGAAGATCGGATATGAGTTACCATCTGGTGGCATTAGTGCTGACACTGATCTTGGCACGTGAATCACGGTGCAAGACCATCTAATCCTAGTAGCATCTTGCATCTTCCTTCTGATGAGGTTTGCAAATTCCCATAAGCAGGTATTGTATTAGACGTCTCCTGGTGCCCCACAGGGCCCGAATCAGGGTCAGCATGTGTAAGACGGTCAGTAACTATTTCCTGAATTTTCCTGAGGCAATGTCATGAGGAGAAAGCACCCAAGGAGGGAGGGAGCATTGTGAGTTCTGGGTTCCTGCCAATGATACGCCACCAATTTTGAATGTGTTCATTTGTCCTTCAAGGCCTATGTTTTCTTGTTTGTGAAACAAGGTTGGGTCAGCTGGCTAGAAGACCACTAGGAATATGGTTTTATATTGAACTTACATGAAGCCCGATGAGCTTTCTCTGGAGATCTCTAAGTAGGTCACTTCCTGTTGCAGGAGTAGACACAACCAGTTTCAAAGGAAAGTATGTGTCCTTGAACCTTCTAGCCTTCCACATCTTGCAGAGAATATCAGTGTCTGCATGTGACAGTTCTTTATTCTTATTTGTCAAATCCTAAAAATCTGGTTTTCTTGCCAAATTAAAGATAATTAGCAATTCCTCTTTTTTCCACTTGGGCTATAGCCTTGTAGAGGGCAGGGAAGGAGCTTGCCTCTGACCCTGTGTGAATTCTCATACGAGCTCTTGAGAGTAATTGAATACAAATCAGATCTTCTTTTCTGTTAAACTCAGAATTTTACTTGATCTTGCCTATTTCAAGGTTGCAATTAGGCTGCCTCCTTATAAGTGTAAATCAGATCCATTTGAACCCCGTCTTGCGAAAATGGCAAACGCTCAATACCAAACTCTCTCGTTTCCACAGCCGTGTATATTAAAATTCTGGCAAGTGCCTATTCCTCTCAGTCTGATCAGCTTCTCAGGAGTTCACCCTTTTCTATGATTTCTTCTTGAAAAAGCTATTCAAATGTTCCTTTCCACCAGATTCTGGTGCCCTGGTTTCCACTAGACGTAGACTCTTAACGGATCTCAGGGTCTCTACCTCCCGGCCCATACTCCTGACACTAGACATGCTGGAATCACTAACTTCATCAGGGAAATTGTCCAAGATGCTCAGATACAAAGCTTGAGGATCAGTTATTGCCAATCATAGTTGGATAAGGACTGACATCTCCTGCGCAGCATCCACCCCTTCATTCATTCAACAAGCGTTTATTGAATGGCTACAATGCCCCAGGCCTTGCGTAAAACACTGATCTGCCCTCTTAACAGATTTTTAAGTGTACAGTATAATATAATTCCCTAAGGGCACAGTGTTGTTCAGAAGGTCTCTAGAACTTACTAATTTTGCATAACTGAAATTTTATGCCCATCTATTCATCCGTTCTCATCTTAGATCTTGACCTTACACCCTCAGTCTGCCAAATCAGCATTTTGCCATAGTTTTGGCTACTCTCGTGTTGGCCCTGATGATCCCTGGAATCCCAGGAGTTTCAAACCCTGCTTTGAGGAAAAATTGGATTAGAAAAATTGCCAGACTTTTCACGATAGAGTCTACCCCCCTCCAAATGCCAGCAAATGCTGAGGGTGCACACAAGAGCTCACAACCATTTCTTAGGATGCCGGCCTACACACCAGAAACCTCAACTAAAAAAATGGAAATCCTTGGCAAGCTGTCCCTCAACTCCAGTCAGTAAACACAACAAGAGTACAGCTTCTCTTTCTGTCCGGAGGATTTTGTGCTATGCAGCACCTGCCACAAGCCTTTGTCCACAGGCGGCAAAGCTCCTGCCATCCTGAGCAGCAGGTGGCAGAGGGGAGGCAGCGACTGACTTCCTTGGTAACCAGCTATGACAGCCTGACAGCCGCCCGGCTGGACGCTCCCGACTGCCACCAGATATGTCACAGGATGCTCCCCGGGCTCAAGCACTTAATTGACTTTACGTTAAGTAAAAAGTGAGACTCTGGCTCTTTCTTTCTCTTTCCTTTATTTATTTATTTTTTAAGATTTATTTATTTGTTAGAGACAGAGAGGGACAGAGAGAGAAAGCAAGTTCCAGGGGAGGGGCAGAGGGAGAGGGAGAAGGAAAGGTGGAGAACCTCAAGCAGACTCCCTGCTGAGTATGGAGGATGGCCTGGGGCTCGGTGTCCCACCCCTGAGATCACGACCTGCCCCGAAACCAAGAGTCGCTCAACCACCTGAAGCGCACAGGCGCCCCTCTTTTCTTTCCTTTTAAAGCAAAACTCCTTTGCTCCAAGAGAGGAACTCTAGTAGGGAATCCTGATATATAAGATAGAGCCAAGGTGGGTAATGGAGATGGGCTGGAGCATAGCTGCTTAGCTCCCTCTCGTTATCCACCCACCTAAAGACCTTCACCTCGCGGCCTGGAATTCAGTTTGACAAACGGGAAAACTCTGGGCTAGAAAATCTCCAGCGTATCTCCATTTCGGTCAAGCTCCATGAAGGCAAGGCTGTGCCTTGGTCATTCCTGAATGCTGAGACCCTAGCATGGTTCTGCCACATTGGAAGGACACACGTGTGCACACACACACGGATTTGATGAATAGATAAATACGAGATTTTTTGCATGTCCTGAGATGTGTCTATTTATTTCAGATTATCCCTCCATGGGGCCAATAGAGTTGGTTTTCAGTATTAACCTCCCCTTCTGACTATCCATTCTGTACTTTCCCCCAGCTCTTCTCTGCACACATATAAAAGCTCAGCTTTAGCTTCCTTGGGATAGCATCTAAAACACCAAATGTAAATGTCTCCCAAATGGGGAGACAGCTTGTTTATACAGGAATAATTGCTTCAGCACAGTGTCCTCCTTTACAGCAAAACTTGAAGAAAATGCTGAGTAGTCAGATTCCTTGCCTTTGCATTAGGAAAGAATTTAAAACCCATTTCAGTCTTTTCTTTGGCCTCATGTAAAAATAAAGCTTTTTTTTTTCCCCCAAGCTTAGGGCAAAGTGAAGACATCTAACCCTGACTTACTCTTTCCCTGAGCCCCCAAAAGGAGTCCAGGTCATTTTGAAATGGATTTTTCCCCCTTGTTTCCTTAAATTGGGGCCAGTCAGAGGTGAATGGGTGTTCCTGGGTCAGCTCGAGTCTGCTGTGAAGGGTGTAACCAATGCCTCTCTTCCTTGTCCACCCCTGCCCCCCGCCCTCCCCCCAAGAGGGCAGTGCTGAGTGTGGATCCTGCCAACACCAAGAAGGCTGGAGGCTTCGCCTGGATCCTGGGGCAAGACTTCAGGTGGCAGGTTCACCAAGGAGCCCGCCAGCTAGCTTGACTTCATTGCTATTTATCATTGTGTCTACTTCTTCTAAAATTTCCCTTTATTTAATCAGCTAATACTATTTTTATTGGCCTGTCGGAATGCGGGGGAGAGAGTGGAAGGGAATCCATTTCATGTGTTGTGGAACATTATCGTGGTAAAATATTAGGACAAGCCTATACCTTCCTCCTTTGAAAAATAAGATACAAAACCAATTAAAGTTAAGTGATTACTGAAATGCATCTAATTAGTTATTAACTTACACACATCAAGCTACGATGGCAGCTTTCACAGCAAAAATCCTGTTGGTGTTGATACAGAAGATAATTGATATCACAGAGGCCTCCGCTTCTCAGGCAATTGCTTAAGAAAGCACCTTCACAGCTCAGAGCCTTCTCTCCCTTTGGGTTGGGGTACATTTTCGTCAATCTGACAAGATCTGTCACATATTATCAGACAATTGATCACCAACTGCTTGCAAGTCTTAATCCATCGTTTGATCACACATCAAGAAAAATTGCTTTTTATGTCCTACATCTTGGCCATGAGAAAGGGGAAGAAAGCAGAGACTTAGGCTTCCGGCTCCAGCTCATTACTTTTTTGCAAATGATAGATGGGTTCACTAGGCAATTTAACTTTAAAATGATCTTTTCCCCTTTCTCAAATAAGCAAATAGAAGGAGCTCTGCAGCACAAGCTGAGTGGAAAGGGAGTCCGCCTGCTGTTCCTTTTGTGTCTCTATAATAGGCGCCCATGTGTGGATGGAGGCACGTATGCTTAGTAAATATGTATTTACTTAGTATTGCTGCATCTACTTCTAAATAATAGGATTTAAAGTGGACACACACAGAGAGACTAACTTTCACTCTCCAGGACGTAGCTATAATCATTTTACACATTTCTTCTAGAGCACTCATGTTATATATAAAGTAATTTGAAATGACTTCTAGTTTACAAAAAAAAAAAAAAAAGAGTATTATATAATGACACAGTAAAATCCAATTCTAAAATAAATCACTTCCCCCACCATGAATCCAGTTATGTTATTGTCAAGATCCTGACCTTATGTGTCTAGTGATAGATCTTCTAGGTTTCTCAGAATGGGGCAAAACCTAATAAGGCAGGAATTAGCCCCACGTCAAATCACCTGATTGCTACTTAAAGTATCTGTAGTTACCAATGAAAGGGTATTTAGAACCTCAAAGTTTTTGAGAGATTCCATTGAAGTTGTCAACATACAACTCAAATACCTTGGTGGTCTGTGAATAGTTACTTCCAAAGTTCGTAGGATTCAGACAGTACTACGGTTGCATTCTTGGAGGGCAGAGAGGAGCGCTCTCGACTCCTGCTCGCTTGTCTTCCCACCTCTCCGCCACTAAAAACCTCCCTGGGAGTCCTTCAGCATCATACATCCTCTGTAATTATTGAAAGACACAAAGAATTGAGAGTCCGTCTTTGCATGCTTAGGTAAAATGAAAGGCAGCGAGAGATATGTAATTAGTGCTTTTTCTGCGTCATGGCAACAGGAGGCTGACGGTGTTTCCAAATCCTAGCCACTAAATTCTGCAGCCCACCAGCGTGTGGCTGGCCTCATGCTTTTGTCAGTAAACGGAAGACACTATAAGGCCAGGGACCGGACCCCAACCCTAGCACAGCCTGCGTCAGGCACAAAGAGAGTGCTCCAAAAAATCTTTGTGCTGATGAAATGCAGGTAAAATCTCTAGTTTAGGTAAAATTATTGTACCAAATTCAATTTCCTATTTTTGTTTAAAAAAATATTTTATTTACTTACTCATGAGAGACTTAGAGAGAGAGAGGCAGAGACACAGGCAGAGGGAGAAGCAGGCTCCCTGCAGGGAGCCCGACGTGGGACTCGATCCCGGGACCCCGGGGTCACACCCTGGGCTGAAGGCTCAACTGCTGAGCCCCCCCAGGCGTCCCAATTTCTTAGTTTTGATCATGTGCTTACATAAAATGTTATCATCGGGGCAAAGTAGGGGAAGGTTACATGGGGAACTCTGTTCTCTTCTTGTAACATGTAGGTGAGTCTAAAATCATTTCAAAAAGACAATTTTTAAAAATCTGTATTGAAAAGCAACCGTATCTCTAATTCTCGAAGCCTGCTGAATGTGCCATGCTTCTGAGGCGCTGATGTCTCAGGGCTACCGTCTAGCACCATTTTTCTTCCTGTTTCTATTGCACCTGTTCAAGCTCTTTCCCTGTGTGCAATGCCCAGATTCTGGTCCTGCCTCTAGTCCCCTAGATGTCCCCTTGTATCTGGTCTTTCCCCAAGTTTGGCTATTAGTCTTCCAGGAGGAATTTCGGCTCAGCCTCTCTTTGTCAAGATGTTCTTTTAGCCTGGATTTCCTCTTTGCGCCACCAGGGCATCTTTCTCGGTGGCCTACTCAACAACCAGTTTGACTTTTTGCCCAGCTGGTGTGTGTGTGTGTGTGTGTGTGTGTGTGTGTGTGTGTGTGTGTTGGGGAGGGAGGTGATGTACAAAGTGAAAAGGATGAGGGGCGAGATTGAGATTCAGTCTCAGGTAGCGTGCACCTCCGAAACAGATTTCTGTCTATAAGGAACCGTTTCCTGCTGAGGGGAGACTACCTGGTTTATGAGATCCATCAGACTGAACTCTTTGGCTTCACCATTTATTTTGCAAAAATACTGTGAGACCCTCAAAGTTTAGCCTGCTTCGTATCTGTTCTCGCTGCTGGGTGTCAAGAGCATGATCCCTGTCACCACAGATGACAGAGGGAATGGACCTACTGAGACTACATCCTGAGGCCAAACGGCCTGGTCTGTGCATGTATCTCAAACTGGATTTGCGTCTGGGAAACCAGCGGGGGCCCTCGATGACTCCCTCCCTCCCCACTCTCTTCATGTAAGAGACTGTCGCATGCAGTGGCGTCCAACACAGGCCCCGGCGCCATATCGCTTTGGATCCGACTCTGCTTACCCGCAGTGCGACTGGACTAGTTACTTCCTCTCCCTGTATCTTAGCTTTGCCATCTGTAAAACGGGAATGATAATTATCCCTCGTTTATAGGGATCTCGTGACAATAATGAGAGTTAGTATTTTGAAAAGCATCCGGCTCCCCCGTCCTTGGCCCTCAGTGAATGTCACTGCTCTTCCCTAATGCCTGTCCTACTACTTTTTCCTGCACCCCCTCTATTGCCTCCTTATAAAGGTGCACTATGTTGACTGACGCTTAGAAATAAGGATTTAAATTTTTTTTTTTTTTTGCTTTGGACATTTCCCTAAACTTCTGAAAATAATAGAAGACAATCAATGGCATCTCAGTAATAAGGTTGGTAATTAATCGGTATCAAAAAAAGAAATATAATACAGAGTCGCTCAAATCTCTGCATCTGATTGGATCCCTGTTGGGATGCGGGCTGCAGTGGAAATGCTGGTGGGCTTTGTGCAAACATGACCACATACCCGAAACTCCTTGGGCCTGACTTTCTCCTTGTATCTTATGAGGCTCTGAGCTGGGTGAGGCCAGGGTGGATTTGGGCTGGACTAGAAGTCAGACTGCTGAGAAAAATAGGCCTCAAGGCAGAGTTAAATATTGTCTTGTCTTTGTCTTTTTTCTTTTCTGTTCTTTTTCTCTTCGTAGCAAATACAAGCTGGACATTGAAAGTTGGCTGGCTCTAGCTCCCAAGCGTTACACGTGATGTGTCGAGGCGTAAACCACTCTGATGTAGCTACAAGTATGGGGTGGAATTGGGTTTTCGGAAGCCCCTCAGGGGTGCCTGGGTGGCTCAGTCAGTTAAGCAAATGCTTTCAGCTCAGGTCGTGATGATCCCAGGGTCCTGGGATCCAGCCCCACATCCAGGCTTCCTGTTCAGCAGGGAGTCTGCTTCTCCTTCTCCTGTTGCCCCTCCCCTTAGCTAGTGTCCTCTCTCTCTCTCCCTCTGCTCAGGCTCTCTCTCAAATTAAAAAAAAAAAATCTTAAACAAACAAACAAGCAAACAAAAGCACACAAAAGGTCCTCAGTTTTCCCAGTCTTTGCTGGGGTGAGCACTGTCTACTGACACTTGAACTGACGGCATCTCAACCCCAGGCAAATGGCATCCAGTCCTTCCCACCCCTTCCAATCAGCAGTACAAAGTGATGCAAACTTGTTGCCTAAGTCCTTTCTCATTAGCTCTGGAGACACACATTAAAAATCCTTCCTTGGTAGTATTTATTAAGTTTATATGATCCGCTTCCCAAGAAGCATTTAGAACAAACAATGAGTTATAGCTAAAACCAACGTGAACGAGCAATAGACTCAAATTAGAGGAGGTAAAATTAAATTTTCATGTATCATAAATGAAATATCCATTAGGGACTTCTCGGTGACCTTCAGGTTCAGCAAATTCTGGATTCAGACTTCCAACCTGGAGGATGCGAGCGCTGGGCCGGATCACACGCGTTTCAGGTTCTGTGGAGGAGAAGGCCCAGCCAGCCACAGTAAACAAATGTAACTAGTTTTGGAGAAATGCTATTGACAGTAAAATTCTAATTTTACTCCAGCTCCCAGAACAGATGTACCTCCGAGTCCATAGACTGCAATACTTAACTGCAGCTACTCAGCTGTGACCTTCAGCCCCAGGCTCACTGCAATAAAATTTTCATGCAACCATATGGAAGAATATTTTAATAGAGATTTACTGTCAGTAACTGTCCCAAAGGAGCAAATAAGGAAGCTGTAACATATTGCGTACAGTAAATCAAGGGGACTTCAATGGAAAAACGAAACCTCCCGGAGGCAAGCATCTTTAAAATTACAGGCAACACTTTGTACAAATATGTGTACAAAGGACTAGATATGCACTCAGTTAAGTAGCTCAAAATGGTTTCGATTTGCAGATATATTTATTTAGAATTTATTTATTGGATTTTATAAGTGGCAAGCTCTTACCTGTCAGGGCTGGATGCCTATGTATCCCCCTTCCCTGGGGCAAAACGGAAGTGAAGGAGGGGGACTTCAACAGAAAAGTCTTAGCCGACCGGGGAATGTGGCAGGCAGCATAAATTGCACCCTCTCTCCAGCCAGGTTTGCTTCAATTTAGGGTGAGATATTAAGCACGGGGACAAAATATTCCCTTAGCCAGTATATAAACAGTCCTGGATGAGTTATTTGCATGGTTAAAAATTCAGCTAAAGCGATAAATGGGGACACATGTTGATTAAAACTCCCAGTGGGCCAGAATGTATCCAGAGCCCCTGCATGAGTCCTTGATTATGTTTTACCCAACATTTGCGCGTGCAAAAACGTCTCCTTTTGGTGAAGCTATAAAATGGCAATTGTTGTCTAAATGGGTCTCGGGCCGGTTGGAATCAGTACATCAGGGCTCGTGCTCTCCCCCTGACCCTGCGCTTACTGGGAGACCCGAGTGGGCGCCGCAAGGCCGCAGGTGAGCTAGGAGGAGGCGTAGAGCCGGGCGTGCACCCCCACGACGTCACACTTCAGCTCGCTTAGTTACCAGCCCTGCACCATTTCCTTGCTTGGCTTCAGCCCTTACTGTTAAGAGCACTTCGGTTTCAGATATTTGTTTCCTGAGGGCAAACCAGCAGCCGTCTCCCCCTCCACTCGACTGATGAAAACACTAATGCGAGGGGCAGTAATTCAGAGATAAATAGACCGAACACTGCCCGTGACAGTTCATATTTTCTGGTGGAGAGAAGGCCTAAAACCCACAAGACTCATGTGTGGGAGGCATCGCACAAATGCCTCATCCATGGCACATCCTGAAGGAAGATGTCTTGGCATCAAACCGAAAATCAAAATATCCAAGTGACCGTGAATAGGAGAATCGGGTGATCAATCTTTATGTTTTGCTAAACGCCCGTGGGTTGTCACATTTGACAGAGAGTGATAACAATAGAAGGGTTGTCGTGTCTGATAAATGTGTCGCGGGCATGTCATTCTTCTGTTGAAGTGGCCCGATGTGCTTTACTGTAAAACACAGGGAACACGCACTCGTGTGCAGATTCGAAACAGGGTGGGCTACACACCGAAAGGGAATCATCTGGACTAATCAAAACCTGGCTGGAAACCGTAATACAAGAGGAAGAAAGCTCGAGACGTTAGTTCATGCTATCAGATTAACGTGTAAATCATGTTACGTGGCTAACGATGACTTCGTTACCCGGCGATTTTCCCAGTGTTCCCATTACTGTACTTTTTTCACAGTTGGGTGTTGTATTTTCCGGACCCTTTAATGACACCCTATTTCACATAGAAATTGAAGCCCAAACTGGAAATGCTCCTCCAAACACGTGAGTTTGAGGACACAAATGTAGCATGATACGGGTGGTTTGTTCCTTGGAGAGAAAGGCTGATTGGGTGACTCTCCCGAGCCCTTGCATTGTTTGGCTGTGACCACGTTAAGAAATACTCTTTTTGTCTTTATAAGGCATAAAATGGGCATGTAAAGACCATTTTTGTCTGTGTTTAATTTTGCGAATTTACCAGGAAGGGTGAGTCATGTCTTACTTTTCTGATCCCATCTCTAAAACAAGTGATGTCAGAATGCTTACTCATTAAAGGCGTCTTTCCCTCCATCTCCTGGAAGGCTCGGTGACCTTGGCTAGCTCTCCACCCGAAGCTTTTGGTAATCTTGGGCAGTACAGCTTGTCCCTTCCCTCTTCAACCCACTCTCTACTCTGGCAAGTTCGTTTTCTCTCAACTCCACAGATTCTAGATTTAATTTGTCACAGCCTCACGTCGCATGACTCCAGAATAACATTCTTTTCCTTCCTTTGTACCTCTCCAAACCCTAGCTTTCGTCTAAGACTCTGTTCAGAGCTCCACATACCCAAACAATCCTATCAAGCCGCTCTGGGCCCATCACTAAATGCTAAAGGCGAAGTCATTTTCTACCGAGTGGCTAATGCATTCTGAGAATATTAATAATTGTTTCATAACTACCCATTGATAATTGATTTGTTGGTCTTTTGACCTTCTTTTATTTCTCTTCGCCACTTTGCCGTGTACTTTAGAGTCGGACTTCCCCCAGAGAACGCAAAAGAATGTATTCTGAAGAAATTTTTATTCTTATCCCTCCCCCTGGGAACATGCTAGAAAGTAATCTTTCCTTAATGTAATTTTCCACCTATAGACATCATTTTACAAGACACAAATAATGTGAATAAAGTGTAACTGTATACCCAACCAACAAACAGAATCTCCCAAATTAAAAGCAATATACAGCTGGAATGAATCAAATAATTTGTTAATTAGAAAAGTATTCATGATAGATGGTAAGCTCCTCACAGCTGGAAGTTATCAAACGGAGACTAACTCAAGAATCTGGGGGAAAGGATTCCTACAAAGAATGGGAGATTAGGTTTAATAAATCCGAGGTCTCTTCCAAATCTGAGATTCTGTGATAATGGTCTGAATTCAACCAATTACAAAAATGATTTTAGTAGTCCTGTGAGGTAAGCTTTTTATATTCTAAATCTTTTTAAATTATAGCTGGAGTTAGGAGATCAATTTGAAAAAAATCTGAAAATAGCTGGTCATTAATTGATGGACTAACTTACTAAAGTCAAAAGGATGGCGTTTCAAAGTGGTACGGGCATGTGGACCTCGCCACAAAGCACTCTGAAATCAATCTTATTCTTAGAACACGCGTCTGCAATTTAATTAACCTGTACACGTAAATGGGATGGCCACTGTGCACGTTTTAGTAAACAAATATTTATGTGCCCATTGGTCTTATCAATTTTCCTGTGATGTGTTAACCTTGAGTACATGAAAAAGAAGTAGTGAAACGTATTGCCCTCTTGGGAGTCCCAGAGAGCTGTACCAGCGCTGTGGTCCCCGACCAAGGTCAGGAAACCTGTCTCTGCACAGTCATACGTTCCGACATACAGAGCTGATACTTCAGAAGTAGACGTCGATGCAAAAGACTCCGGTATTGGCTCCTCTTGTTTGTTCCCTGGATTTTATTGGTTGCCAAATATCATAAGCAATGCTCCTGGAGATAGGGTCCATTATCCAGAATTTCTGGATATCAGATGCTTGGGTTAAGTAAAGCAAATATCTAATGACTATCTTTTTTTTTTTTTTTCCATTTTAATGTGATCTTTTGATATGAGTCCTGAGAAACCATGAAATTGGTCTTTTAGTTATTTGGATTTCAGGGTTGTGTTGCCAGGGTATGAAGATTTTGAGATCAGGGTTGAAAATGTGCTCCTCTGAAAACGGTAAAGTTGTGTACGCATACAATATACGTACGTAAGACATGGTGAAACTTTATTAATTTGTGACAATGTTGGAAAGTTTTAGTTATTTGGGATCCTTAAAAATTAACATAGTGCAACTTCTTTTAAGCGAATAGAATGAGATATTTTCTGCTTTATCAGTGTCTTCTAAGCAATTGTGTTTGTTGTTTACAAGTAAAAAGATGCTTTGGAAGTGTTTGAAAGGAGTTTATTCAATAGGGTTAACACTGCTTATGGTTTGTTTTCACTCTTCTAATTGGGAGAGCAGGGTGTTTTTTCCCCCCTTGGAAAAATAGGAAATGTCTATCTTACCTGAAAAAACACACAATTTTTGAATTAGCAGGGTATCTGGATCAAAACTTTGTTACATGTCTAGAAACATCTGGAGTAAGCATAGTTTATAGTTATAAACACAGATATATATCATGGTTAAATTGAAGTATTTCGGGGAAAACCAGTCTAATTTCTCCAGACTAATTAAGTGCATCTACTCAGTTAATTAGTTGGTCTAAAGTTTCTTGACTCACAATTCAACAATGAGTTTTTCGTGAAATTGTTGGATATTTTTATCCCATCCTTTTTTTTTTTTTAAATCTAGAATCATCCATAAATGTCCCAAGATGCAGCAAAGGGCAGAGAATGGCATGGTAGGCAAGCAACAGAGGCTCTGAGGCCACATCTGAATTTGTTTGGACCCGTAAGAAGAGCAGCAACCTAGCCTACTGCACTCATGGTGAGGTAAGGTGATCCCAACCATAACTACGAAATAACCTTGGCCTCTCTTGAGGTAGATATTGGATCGATCCAATGTGGCGGTGTTGTTATTAATAATCTTATCCTTGATGTCATTGCAATTTTTTGATATAATTATATGAACTAAAATCACTCGTGCACAACTCCCTTGTGTGGGGGGAAGCAGCCAGTAAGAAGCATGGAATGTTTTTCTGTAGTACGGTTTTAGTTTCTCTCCTTACCCTCTTGGAGTTAGCTGCCCGAGTCTTGTTCAGTGTGACAGAGGATCATTCTAGAGGCTTGGAGGGAGCAATGAGGTACACTGCCCATGTTGTCATGAGGTACGAAGCGTCCTGTCACATTTCAGGGTGAAACTCATCTTCAACAAGATTTCCCCCACACCCCCCTCCACCTCCACCATTTCACAGCTTGTATTCCCAGAACACGAGTATCAAGATTTCATTTGCCTTGGAGCCCTTCCAGAAATTAACAGCGTTAAGAAGAACCATTCTATTAAGTCAGGATGGTGTCCAATAAAAGCAATGAATGATTGGAAAATGGACCGTTTTAATGCTGTTCAGTAAAACCATCGTGAATGTTCTTAATTATGCAATTCCATCCTTCCTGTGTAATTGGCTCATTTGACTTTTTCTTTCTTTCTTTCTTTCTTTCTTTCTTTCTTTCTTTCTTTCTTTCTTTTGCCTCTCATGGTATATTTTTTTAAAAAAGACTTTATTTATTTATTCCTGAGAGACACACAGAGAGGCAGAGACACAGGCAGAGGGAGAAGCAGGCTCCATGCAGGGGGTCCGACGTGGGACTTGATCCCGGGTCTCCAGGATCATGCCTTGGGCTGAAGGCGGTGCTAAACCGCTGAGCCACCCAAGCTTCCCCCTCTCATGGTATAGAATAATCTAAAGCAGGGGTCAGAGTCTTCTAATGTTGTTATATATGACTAATATTTGAAGGTGTTAAGGAAAAATATGTAAGAACATAATACGATTTGGACTCCCCTAGACAACCAACAAGTGAGCGTAAAACCTCATAGGACTGACAAGAACGGAAAAATAATTGTGCCCTTCAGAGGCATCTAGACTCCGTTTGCAAATCTAGAGCACCCCATTTTTTAAAACCTTTATTCCTTTGGTTCTGAATAGTTAATATAATCACATGATTCAAAATTCAAGAGGTGCAAAAGGGCATATGGTGAAAAATCTTCCTCGCCGGCATCCAGAGCAAATAATGCTATCAGGTGTGCATGATGCTCTCAGAGCTATCTAATGCATATTCAAACAAATTTGTGTAAACGTTCAGTTTTTCTCTTATTTGTATGCATGCTGGCATTATCTACTAGGGCTTTGTATTTGAACATTCAGTCCAGGTACTGGGGATACAGTAGCAAGCAAAGCCAAGTCCTTTTGAGAAGCTTATACTTTCATACTAGGAAGCAGGCAAAAAGCAATGAACAAGATGGTTTTAGATCATGAGTGTTTGCCACTGACCTCCAGGAAAGGGGGTGCTGGTTAATTGAGGTCATAAAGGCTCACCGAAACGCAATAATTAAAAAGAAAGACATCACTTTTTTAACTTTTGCATTATTCTGGCTAAACATCTGGTTACACTCAACAATTCACTGCTGTGTAGCCCCACAAAATTGTGTGATTTGACACACAACTCACCAACATGCTGACCCTTCAGTGTGATGTGGTGACCCCAAATTTCAAATGCATGCATGCACATCGCTGCCTGACGATGCTCAAAACCACTGTGCTATCCCCATCTTGCATGACAGAAGCTACAGGCAGGAGAGGCCCTAAGAAATTCACTCCCAGATAAAATGTTTTGTAGAGTGTCTACCGAGAGTCTGGGACCATAGCACTGACAGCTGCTTCTCATCTGTACTCACTGTTCCGATCGTATTTTCGTCATTCTACAAAACCAGCAATTAGATAGGGAGGCTAGACTCTTCCCTTATTGTGGTCAGTGTGCCAAGAAAATTGAAATGGAAGGAGAGGACAGATTGCTAAAATAAGAATTCTGAAGGACAGTTGGCATGTCAGTGAGGCCAGTAGAAATCCGTAGACCAACCGTTTAAACCGAATATCTGGTTAAAAAAAAAAAAAAGAAGAATCTGTGCACATTTAGACATTTTCAAAAATCCTACATTCTGTCCACAAATATCTTGGATACTAACTATAACCGGTTACTGGGCTAACTTTTTCAATTTCCTTCCAGGTGTGCAATAAAATGTAGACGTATCCCAAGATAGCTACTTGTAATTTTCCTACAGGTGTGTGAAAACATCTATTTCCATTTCTCTAAAATAATCGAGAAGTTCTCGGTTAGTGTAGATACGTTGGTTACTTCTAAGAGTGACAAAATACATACCAACCGAGGTTTGGATTTCTGCCAAACGCCGAAACTCCTGAAAGTGATTCATTATTTGATGGCACAGAAATTACTTTAGATCTCTATTGAAATTCTGTCCTCATTATGGGCATCAATTATCATCATATTGTAAAATAGATGTAAAAGGGGAAGGAGATTGGGTAAATTTTGAGGCAGCTCCTCCTCTCCTCTCCCACCACCTGACGTGCGGGGAGGGAGGGGGGAGTTGCCTTTTTTATGGATTCTCACAGCAACGTATCTATTTATATTTCTCATAGGAATGGAGGAAAAAAATCTCTTTCCTCCCACCCAGGTCTTAGTCCATTCCGGCTGCTGTAACAAAACACCACAAACTCCAGTAGCTTAGAAACCATAGAAACGTATTCTCAGGATCCTAGAGGCTTGGAAGTCCAAGATCCTAGAGCTGAGAGATTCAGTGTCTAGTGAGGGCCCACTTGCTGGTTCCCAGATGGCTCCTTCCTGCTGTGTCTTCACGTGGTTGGAAGGGGCTGGCGACCTCTCTGCTAGGTCTTAGGGGTGCGGCCTCCGGGAGGTGTCTACATCGGGAGCACGAACCGATACTCTTATTTGGCTTTTCTCCGTTGACTCCACTTCAGTGGGCCCTTTCCCGTAAAGGCAAGTGGACTTGAATTTCATATTACTTGTGCATCTGCTGTGAGCTCCTACGCCCACCTCCAGAGGGAGAGGGGTGGCCCCAACAGCTG
Source organism: Vulpes vulpes (assembly GCF_048418805.1). Lineage (NCBI taxonomy): Eukaryota > Metazoa > Chordata > Mammalia > Carnivora > Canidae > Vulpes > Vulpes vulpes. The sequence goes on along the minus strand of NC_132795.1, from coordinate 95,278,386 downwards.
CACAGATGCGGACGTGCAGGCATTAAATATTTCGTCCAGAGTCAGAGGAATGAAGGCCACCCTGGGGTCCCTGACGTTAACTTAAGAGTTCCTTCGAGTGAATCAGATGGTCTTCCGGGAGCTGGGCCAGGAAAGTGAGCCCCTGGAGGATTTAGATTCCCCGAAGGTGTGATGCAATGCCCGCAGATTCCGTCCAATGGCACAATTCCAAGTCCCTGTGAACGCGGCCAGGAGCAGGGAAACCTTCGTCAGTCCCTCCCCTCTTTGCAGGGCTCCCGCTGCTCAAGAGGAGGGCATCCTCCGTCCTCGGGCTCTCGTCCTGTGTCAGGGCCTCGCAGGGTGTCCGGGTGCCGGGAGTGGCCCCAGAGCTGACTCTGTATTTGTGTCTCTCCGTGGAGTGCTCTGGGCTACTGGCATCCGTGGACACGTTCTAGAATGTTCCCCAGGGCAACAACAGCAGGTTCTTCTCCCCGCCCCCACTCCGTGGAGCTGGCCCACAACCAAGTCCAAAATGAACATTTGGTTGCCAAACACGCACAGCTGTAATCAGCCTGCTGGTGGCTTGCTCATAGGCTGCCACCTGCTAGCTCCTTTTCCAGAGAAAAAGAGGCAAGAGAGAAGCTAACTAAGGACAAAGTTCGGGTGAAGATTGAGGATCTGTCCCCCCGTCTCCGCTGCCCTCCGCCAAACCCTCCGGTTCACCCCCCAGAGCGCTGGTTTGCAGAGCACTAGGGCAGAGATACCACCTCATGGTTTTCAAATGGCAGAAAGCAACATGTTGGTTTCTTCTCAAAGGTTAAGGGTTGTTGGGTTTTTTTTCTTTTTCTTTTTCTTTTTTTGGCTGGGGGAGGGAGTTGTTTACAGAAGAATGGGTCAAACCACCCCTGTTGTGACAGTTATCCAGGCAAGGGAGGAACAGCCCCACTCTCATTCAGGATGATAAATGTTAGATGAGAAATGAGCCACCCTGGAGGTGGAGGAAGGGGAAAACTATTTGTGCTTGAAGTTCGACCGAACACAAAAATCCAAAGAAACTTCTGGAAAGTTTTCTTACAACATTACCAGTATTTTTTTTCACTTGCCTGCGGTCATTTCCTGTTATCTTATAATCCATCGTTTCCTAAGAGAAATTTCATAAAAGAAAGTCTTTTTTAATAGCCCGACTAAAGCTAGTGTGATGAAAACAATAAAAATTCCTGTTTGAGAGTGATTCTTTCTCTGTGTCTAGGACAACCAGGGGAATAAGAGAACATAATGTGCAGCAGCCCAGTGCTTATGATTGCCTAGGCCGAGTGAAATGTGAAGGTCCAGAGTTTCAGAAGCATCATACCCAGTTTGAAACCCAAAAGGCTTGCTTCAGTGGGGTCCTTCTGGAGTAGGAGCTTCACGTAGTTGTAGGGGACCCTTCATGCCACGCACTGCGTGTTGGGATTTTCTTGAAGCTTACAGCATCCATTCCACTTTTTTTACCCTGTCCTCAGATGCTGCTTCTTTTCCTCCCTTCTTCTCTCCAGGTTCTAGATTGTTCATGTTTTGCTTTGTTCGATGGGTAATTATTTTTGGTGGGAGAAAATGGAAAAAGCCAAGAGGACGATGGGGAGATAAAAATCTGGGCAGAAAGATGGACTTCTTAAAACAATCTCTAATATCTTATGACATGAAGGAAGAATAAAGACTATTCTGAAAATCCTAAAATTTTAATATTTTGAACCACCTCTTCCAGGCTGATTGGTAGAGTCTCAGTCGTTTTTCAGCTCTGTGGACACGGAAAGCAGAACGTATCAGTAGGAATGTGACGATCCTGTGCAACAACCTGGCCAACCTCACTGCTTCGTTGAGTCCTTCCTGTTTTGAGGATTCTCATCCTAAATTGGCAGCCACTGCCAGCTAACTGATTAAAAACAGAGGAGAAATCTCCAGTCTCTTTGAGTCAGTTGGAGATACTGTAGCAGACTAATTAGCTGACGTTGCCTTCTAGAAGGTATGACACGCGGATGGGACTTTCTCTCTACAGCATAGATCAAGACTCTTCTAAAGCTCCGTTTCTTAATTCCCATGTTTAGTCGTGCAGGTGCTCTGTTGACTCTCCTTTCCAGGCTTATTTTTGACTAACATTTCCAGGCATGTTCCATTCACAAGGGATGACTTGTCATTTTCAAAATACATCCTGGGTCCTCTTGCCCAAATATCTCTGCCCACCATTTCTCCTTCGTCCGGGAATGCCATAAAAATTCTGTTCCACTCAAATGTTATCTTTTCTTAATTGAGATGTAATTGATATATAACGTGGTATTAATCTCAGGCGTGCAACATGTACATATTGCAAATCTCTAACTTGGGAAACAATCCACAATCCTTTCAGGTGGACACAACCCCTTGTCTTGGGTGCCACAAGCCTCTCGCGGCACTTATGCTCCCTGGCATGCTAGGCTTTAGCCAGTGGTGTGAGTGATTGTCTTCTGCTAAGCAGGGGGCTCCGAGAGAGGAAGTCTCACAGTAGCCTTACTCACCCTTGGTATCTTCCACTCTTCCTACCCTAGGGCATGCTGCACACACTCCACACATGTTTGTCAAATTAAATTGGACGTGATAAAAATATTGTTAATGATCACGTAGGGATATTAAAAGTGCATAACACACCCATCCCCCCCAGCTCCCCTAATTGAAAAAAAAAAGAGCATTGCACAGAAGTATACTGCAAGGAGAATGGGAAGATTAAAAACAAGGCCATTGGGGGACTCAAGAGACGCAGAAGGTAACTATCCCAAGAGAGGAAAAAAATAAAGGAAAAACCAAAAAGAAGAAGAAAATGATAAGCTTTTCAATACATAATGTAAGCTTCTCTCTAGCCTTCCAATAGCTTTGGATTTTCTTTTTTTTTTTTTTTTTTTTTTTGAGGATTCATGGGCTGGACTATCTGGGTGAGAAGGACCCACATCATCCCCCTTGATAACAGAATATTCCATAGAACCAGAAGAAGACACCAGCTCTCAGGATCCCAACCGGCAATGGCGGCTTAGCCAATCATAGAAAGGATCCAAGAGGCCAAAGGATCCAGGACGCAGCACGCCTCATGCTTCTCAAGTACCTTCGGTAAATGATTTTACAGGCTGAGGCAGGCCAGGAACTTTTCAGAGTTGACTATCCACTATGTATAGATATTGTGATAGCTAATATTAAGTGTATATTGTTAATTAATATTCATAATTATGATAATATCATATATAACATATAAATATTTACGGAGCCACAGAAGCAATGGATAGAAATCATGAAAAACATGGACACCGTTTCTTACCCCCTCCTTCCTGGAACTCTGCTGGGTACATTTGTCTTACGGTATTTTCTTTTAATCACACTTCTTATAAATTCTTAAGGTAAGGGAACTGTATCTCACATATTCTGAGGCGTGCCAGGAAAGAAAATATGCCACCAACCAACATTCTAGATAATGAGTCACTTGGGAAAATCAGTGACATTGTGCTTGCATGTAGGTGTTACATGTAAAAAAAAATTATGAATTCTGCTCCTTTCATTGAAAATTAGGTGTATATTTTTATATCTCTTTAAAAGAAGCTGAGAGTGGGAATGAGTGGTTCCTACCACCAAAGTTAAGTGGCTTCAAAAGTCTCCAGCTGCGGGGTTTATGGTCGGACACCCGTGCTTTGTTTAGTCCTGGGTATTATTCTCTGGTTTGAGCCCGAGGGAAAAAGACAAGCCAGGGCTGTCTGTTTTCACTGTGATTTATTCCTTCATCTGACAGAGGCCCTGCTCAGTACCCGGCATACAGTAGATGCTCAATAAATATTGGCTGTAGCCATGAATAAGTGGCAGACATTTAATTAAGGAAGCAGAAATGTGAAGCTTATAAATGCCTGCACTTGTTGGGTTGCTCATAGGCTAGCTAGCCTCGGGAGGGGAAGCCTTGGGTCTTTAGCAATTAGATACCTCCTAGGAAAGGCTGTTGCTCGAAGGAAGTCGAAGATGGGCTATCACAGGAGCATCATTGTACCATCAAAAATCAGAGGAGATCCCTAACTTTTGCATTAAGAGTTTTTGTTTTTGTTTTGAGGGAAAGAGAGAGGGAGAGGAAGAGAGAGACTCTTAAGCAGGCTGCCTGTCTGGCGGGGAGACCTCTGTGGGGCTCAGTCTCCCCACCCTGGGGTACTGACCTGAGCTGAAATCAAGTCAGGTGCTGAATTGCCTGAGCCACCGAGGTGGCCTCACACAGTGGTTTTAAAGAGAAGTTACTAGAACGCACAAGAGGTTTCTGCTCTGGGACACAATCCATGCTGCTGGGGAGGGCTCAAGGCCTATTTGCTAAACTCGTGGATCTTTGGGGAAAATCTCCCTTTTCCTAGGTCACCTGAAATTTTCCACGGCTTCTAACGTTTCCACCTTCAGTCGCTGTCACTTCAGATCAATGCGATGACATAAGAGACAAAGACAAACTTTGGAAAGCGTTACCTGGATACTTCAAACCGCAGCCTCCCCTATGTGAATAATTCTGGGAGAACAATGTCTTTTTGCCTGCGTGATCCAGACAAACGTCATTTCCTATACGGCTGCAGATACTGATTCTTTGCAGGCTTCCAGAAGCCTAGGGAGTGGAGGAGAGGAAGGCCTCATATAAAAGTAGAGAAAGGCTTGTGAGCAGACAGGGCAGGATTATAGGAGCGTGTTTTCAATGGAAACACCAGAATTCAAGACACGTAACCTTGCAGCTCCATTATTACAGTTGCTCAGTGAGAAAGCTCGTCTCCTTAGAATACGCTCTCGGAAGGACAAACATTATATGGTCTCCTTCTTTGGGGAATATAAAAAATAGTGAAGGGGAATAAAGGGGAAAGGAGAGCAAATGAGTGGGAAATATCAGGGAGGGAGACAGGACATGAGAGACTCCTAACTCTGGGAAACGAACTAGGGGTGGTGGGAAGGGGAGGTGGGTGGGGGGATGGGGTGACTGGGTGGCGGGCACTGAGCGGGGCGCTTGGCGGGATGAGCACTGGGGGTTATGCTATATGTTGGCAAATCAAACTCCAGTAAAAAAAGAATACACTCTCAGCTTTCGGTTAGCTGATGCCTTTTGTAGACAAGTAGCTTTGAAAAGAAAATACCAGTTTCTTTGCCCTCAGCAAGTATTTCCTGGATGGATCTTGGTGCTTCAGGCCTCCCCACAGCAGACCCTCCAGGCTTTTCCTCCCCTTCATTCCATCCGCCAATGATTCCATCCACCGTGATTGGATTCGTTGAACATACACCTGTTGGCCTCTAACGTGATTCAGCCAGCGTTCTGGGCAGGAGGCACAAAGGTGCACGAAACAACCCTGCCCACTGGTAACTTCCAGTCTAGCAGCGAAGACCGCCGTGTTCCCGGGGGATTTCAGATCACGAAGTGCTCTGGGACAGGTGGGAACCTGGGGCGCCCTCTCTACTACGCAGCTACAGATATTCGCCCAGACGTAGGGGTTGGCACATGCTTCGTGCGCCTCTTTCTTTTCTCCCCCATTGTTTTTCAGGCTCCTTGAAAGCAGTGTCCGTGTGTTTGCTACTTCCCTACTTCCATCCTAGGTGACATTATTAGTAAATGCTGATCTAAATGACTCTGGATCCATTGACAATGTGGTCACTTCTTATTGGCTTTTTTTATTTTTAAGATTATTTATTTATTCATTCATGAGAGACACAGAGAGAGGCAGAGACACAGGCAGAGGGAGACGCAGGCTCCATGCAGGAGCCCGATGCAGGACTCAATCCCGGGACCCTGGGGTCACACCTTGAGCCGAAGGCAGACGCTCAACCATTGAGTCACCCAGGCGTCCCTCTTATTGCCTTTTTATACAGTTTTTGCAGTTTAGTCTCTGAAGTCACTGGGAGATGGAGCAGGGGACCCCAAACTCATATGGTTGGGAAATTCGTCATCTGGCGTCGTGGGTGTACCTTCCCTGGAAGACCGGACTAATTTTCCGAGCGTTGTGGAGCCTTAATCCGGAGGTCCTATTGACTATTCATTACCACAAGGTTGCTCAAGTGGCGGAGAGCATGTGTGGTGTTTAATGTGATCTTAAACATTACTATCTGCGGTAAATCAGGAAGGGGGCACAAGCGCTAGAGTTGCTGTTTAATGATGTATGAAAAAGCTGCCTGGTAAAGTGCACCATTAAGAAAAGCTGCAACCAGCACCGGACAACGACCTGATGATATATTGAGACCTCGTGGCCAAGGCCAGGTCTCCCACCTTGGAAAGTGATGAGCAGCAAGCTCATCCTTGCAGGATAAAGAAACTAAGGGAAATCCCCGAAGGCAGAGGAGTGGAGGGGATGTGGAGTGGGAGAGGAGTGGGGCAGGGCTTGTGCCAGCACGGGCTCCTAGGGCCTCTTCCCATCCCGACTGGCCACGGCTTATTTTTAAATCCCCTTTCTGGGACGCCCGGGTGGCCCAGCGGTTGAGCATCTGTCTTCAGCCCAGGGCATGACCCCAGGGTCCCAGGATCGAGTCCCATGTCGGGCTCCCCATAGGGAGCCTGCTTCTCCCTCTGTCTGGGTCTCTGCCTCTCTCTATGTGTGTCTCATGAATAAATAAAAATAAAATCTCTTTTCTAAGCTTCGAAAACAAACAACACGAGCCAACAAATGTGATCTGTATTAATCAGAATGGCATAGAGTAAGCCAGTCTCGGATCCCTCAAAGGAACACCCAAAGCAAAATTACTATTACTACTAGTTTTCTGCTTCTACAAACACAGGCTAGTAATTGCAATGATATTTTTTGGTTTAAAGTGCCTGGTGGGTTATGAGACAGCAAACTTACCCGTTTAGTTCTAATAGGAGGCTTATTAATAAGCTTTAAGTTTAGAAATGATGGTGGATTTTATGTCTTCCCGGGAAGATTTTATTGGTTTAAAAAAAAAAAAAACCACTCTTCAAGAATTATTAAGTCTGTACCCGCTGGTTTAGCAAAAAGAGAGTGTCGAGGTCCAGTCTTCGTAACTTCTATCTGGTTGGTCATACTTACTGTCTGGTGAGTCATAGTCTTCGGGACTGCCAATAAGGAGTGTTTCGTGAGATGGATGGGGTTTAAGAATGCAGAGTATTAAAAAAAAAAAAAATGCGAGTATTCTCCAGACCTTACAAGGACACGTCTTTGACTCTTGCTGTTGCTTTGCGTAGATACAGCTATAGGCAGTTGACCCGAACCCAGTGAAGCAGGTGCTTCCCCACCCTGAAACCTTTAAAACAGAGTTGGCGAGATTAGACGTAACTACGCACAGAACGAATATTCAGAAAGATGTGGTGGGAACGCCAATGCTTCCTTTTTTAAATTCCTTTTCCCAAATGAACTTTGCCGATGAGAAATATACCAGCTTGGAGCAAAGGAGTCGGTCAGGGAAGTTGGAGGAGGTAAAATTGGCTCCGGCTCTGGGGGAGCCAACTTTGGAAGGAGGAGAAGGTAACAGAAGGTCATGCTAAGTGAACATAAGCCTGAGCAGGTGAGCAAAGAGAGGAGTGCTCCCGGGGGGCCCCGGAAACTGGAGCGGATCGTGAGCGCACGTCGAGGAATTGTTTCTGGGAGGGGGAGGCATAGGTTAGCACGAGGTCGTGGTCACCTGACGTGTCGGGCTAAGGATTTAACTTCCCTCCCAAAGCCCAAGCTATCACCTATCGCTGAGATGTTTCAGGACTCCGCTGCCGGATAACAATGACACGTTCAAATTTTTTTTTATGCCAGAGGTTGAACATGGACCCCTACTTTGAATATTTCTCCACAAGGCAGATGGAACATCGAAATCCTTGCACTTTTTGTCGCTGTGTATGCCAAGTACACTTTTATTTATCCATTATCTGATTAGTTCTGATTTCCAAGTAGTCCTACCGTATATTAAATCTGGTCGAATCTGTTGGCAGAGATGGAAATGCATTTGAATGCTTCCTGCAAAGGGACTTTTTTTTTTTTTTTGGAAGTCTTAGGTAGAAACCCCAAGAGGAGAGGAGTAGGAAAGTATGGGCTTCATTTTCTTTCTTTACTTTATACCGCAACTGAATATCCATTAATACGTGGGCCACATAAAGGAAAACCCTGATTATAAAGCATTCTACGGAAGAGCAATTGTGCATGTTCCAGCAGAGCCGAAAAGACTCCAAACTCTAGTGTCCACTGTGTGTGAGACTCAGAAGCACAATCAGCCAAATCCTTATTTTGTTCTCCACCTCAGTCATCCCCACTTAGGATGTTTACTTTAAAGGAAGGGCTATTTTGGTTTACGGTTAATATCTAAATTGAGCCAAATGTTTGGAGCTTGGTATGTGAGAAAACAGCTGATGGGTATCAAAGGAGCTATGTGCACATATATTAGGTAGTCGAAGCACTTGGGTTATTTCGTCCTTAAAAATAAATGGAAGCATTCATTTGGGGAATATAAAAATTAGTGAAAGGGAATGAAGGGAAAAGAGGGAAAATGAGTGAAAATATTAGCGAGGGTGACAAAACATGAGAGACTCCTAACTCTGGGAAATGAACAAGGGGTGGTGGAAGGGGAGATGGGTGGGGGGTTGGGGTGACTGGGTGATGGGCACTGAGGGGGGCACTTGGCGGGATGAGCACGGGGTGTTATGCTATATGTTGGCAAATTGAACTCCAATAAAAAAAAAATTTAAAAAAATTAATGGAAGCTTGTGTCCTTGACTCCTGCATAGGCATCAAGGGCACCCACAGTTGGGGAGCAGACTCCCGTCCCATAAAGCTGGCCGAGGTCCCACAGGTCCAGCCTGCGCTGGCTCCATGCCCTGTTCGCCACCCACATCAACCACCGATCTTGAGTATCTGACACTCCCTCCCCGCGCGAAGGTTATCTGGGGATCGAGCCTACCGAGGTGTTTCCCCGGATGCCGATGGAAGCTACAGACAGTGGCTACTTTGTACCCCTGACAACCCAAACCTGCCAGCCTGAAATCAGTGTTGTCCCTGCCCCATTTTTCTCGCCAAACGCCCTTCTCTCTCCTCCCGTCGCCTTCACCTCCCTCCTCTTCACCTCTTTTCACTCCGTTCTTTTCTCCATGTGTGCCCGCCCCATCCCATTACGGACCCCCCCCAGAGGAGACACAGAATGGCCCCAGTGTTCCCAACAGCGAGGTGGGGAGGGAGGACTGACTGCGACTCGCTCTCTACCCATAGGGACCTTCCTTCCTATCAGGCCATTGTCACATTCCCAGGTTTGCCTCTAGTGTTCTCCTGCTTCTTGATTCCCCCTAAATCCGTGGAGGTCCCAGGTCCCCACAGTACTTGGGCCCGAAGAGGGAGTGTTTGACCTTTACTCTCTTCCGTAAAATCCTCAGCCTCCTAAGTGCCTGCGCTACATTTGGCCACAGCTAAGGCGACCATGACCTCCTCAAGTTTCACTGCGCCCTTTCCCAGTGTCTTTGCACCTCCTGCCAGTCTTCGGGAGGATGTGTTTTGCAGCCTGCAGGTCGGCGTGCACAGTCCAGTGTGTCCTGGCTTCCAAGTTGGCACAAAACTCAAGGAGAGCGAGAAAGCATTCAGCGGCCACTTAGAAGGTCCCTACCAGCCGTGCTTCCCCTGAACCCCTGAACCCCGCCGTTGAGAGGGTTGATACGGGCCGGCTGTGGTCCACAGATGGCTCTCCACACAGGAAGTCTCCCCCTTAGAACCCTTCGCCTGCTGTTGCCACGTCTTTCCCTGTGGCCCGGTTGCAGGCAGCGCTCACACTTCACCGCGGGGGGGTGACAGGCCATGTTTCAGTGTTCCGCGGGACACGAGGCCTCAGCTGCTGTCCGGCCTCCAGGACCCCCAGGACACAGGCACCTGTCCTTTGGGGACAATTCTGGCTCTTTCCTACTCATATTTTGCATAGTCTCCTTTCCAAGGATCCCTTTAATAAATGAAATTAAATGTCCGTGAGTGGTTTTGACATATTTCAAAAGGTGGCCTGTATGCTTTGTTACATGTTTGTTTACATAGAAAAGACAAGTTTTAATCCTATTGTTTTGTCTCAGTGTTTTCTCAAAAAGGTCTTGGAATTTTCCACAAATGTATCTTATTTTTCCTAAAACAAACAAACAAACAAAAAAAAGCATTTGCAAGCCCTGTGCTATACTATGTGCTTTATTTGAATTCACCTCATCTGGTTAATCATCCTAATAACTCTATGGATATGGTGTTCTTTTTTTTCCATTTTACAAATGAGGAAACAAAAACCCAGAAGTTTAAGTAAAGTTGTTCAAAGTCACAGGACTCTCACACTGGGAACAGCAGAATTCCAGTCCTGCAGTTCTGACACAAAAACAAGTGAATGAAAAATAAATCATGTCCTTTCTCCTGTACCATGCAGTCTCCCTACTGGAAAAATTAATCTCTGGATTGGATGCTTTTCCCTTTCCCTTTCCAAAGGAAGGAAGGGGGGTGTTGGGGTGACTGGGTGATGGGCACTGAGGGGGGCACTTGGCGGGATGAGCACTGGGCGTTATGCTATATGTTGGCAAATTGAACACCAATAAAAAAAATAATAAAAAAAAAACATGTGAAACAAAACAAGACAAAAACAAAAGGAAGAAATGAAGGAAGGAAGGAAGGAAGGAAGGAAGGAAGGAAGGAAGGAAGGAAGGAAAAAGAAAAAAGAAAAGAGAAAAAAGAAAAGAAAAGAAAAGAAAGAAAAGAAAAGAAAAGAAAAGAAAAAAAAGAAGGAAGGAAGAAAGAAGGAAAGAAGAAAAGAAAATGTCTACCCCATGGGGAGCACAGGTGAGTGTCAGGAAGGTGGAGGACTTCATGTGGCTTCCTCTGTGTCTTCGCTCAAGGACACAGCAGGGCGAGGCGATGAGCAGGCCTTCCTGAACGTGAGAAGCTTTGGGGAGAAGCGTTCCCTCCCTGTAAATACAAGGTGATGTGAAAACTCAGGAATACGAGTGAGCTCAGTCTCAACTAATCAACAAACACCAAGAATCAAGGGAGGGACTGGGGTTCTGACACCCTGAGAAGGGTTGAACAGAGCTGGCAAGGGTACTACTCCAGCATCCCCTCTGTCCGCGAGCCCTCTCTGATGTCCCCGGACTGCCCCTCCCTGCTCCTCTGAATCTGTCCATGGCGATCATCTCGCTCAGTGTTCAGAAGAACCATGTGATTGGTGCTCTCGCTACCACTTCCTCATCGATGAGGAGATTTGGGGTAAGCAAGATAGGTAACGCACCCATGCTCTCATGGTTTCCAAGCAGTAAACCTGGAGGGGGGCTGCCCTGGGACATGAGGCTTTCAGTGTTACAACTAGGATAAAAAATAAATAAATAAAATAAAGCTAGGATAATCCCAGGCACAGTAGGACTGTCAGTCACCCTAGAATAGAAGCTAGTCCTGCCTGACCTCCAACTTTTTTATGGTACCGGCCCCAAAGATTTCCTTTCTAACTTGAAGTCAATGTTAAGTTCAATTTATGCAAAATGAGAAGGGGCATCAAACCAGTTCCGCGGACAGGGCCTCACATTATCTCTATCCGTGCTCCACACACCCTTTCGATAAAAGGTGTAAGCAATATCTCAACACCTGTAAATTCATTTATAAATCACATATACAAATAAGTCATATATAAGGTAGATACAAAAAAAAAAATGAGCACTTGAAAAGTTGAGACTAAAAATAGTTGAAGTTTTAATACTGTCTTCTCCCTCCCCAGTAGAAGATCATATGAACATTCTTTGGCGTGTGCAGCCAGTTAGGAGACACCAGTCTAACTATTGATTTTTGATCCGAGTTTTCTAAAATGGATTATACAGTGACACTTTAGGGATTGTACAGTTAATCCCTCATTGAAATATTATGCCTTTCTGAGCCAGCAGCTGTCTTTTCCAATCCCCAATTAATAATTTTTTGAAGCCAACCCCATTGATCTAAGTGATAGACTTCATAATAAATAAACATGATTGGATTAGATTACATTAGGGTTTTACAATATATTTTTGAAAACAGGCTCTGTTGTTCAAAATATTTCAAATACCCTCCTCTGTTTACTGTGTATATTACGTTCCGCCCAGCCAGCTATCACTACAGGAATATCTGATGGGCTTCTTATCTGAAACTGGGTTCACCTCTTAGCAGGTATTGAGCCAAGAGACACAATTAGGCCAAAGAATAGGAAAAGGAAGGGTTTTACTTCCAACATCCGCTGGGGATGTTCCCCAAAATGGTGTCTCCGTGAACAACAAAACTGGGGAAGATTTATGCTAAGAACGCCTACCTGTTCATGGAGGGGCTTGCACAATATGGAATTCTGGAATTGGGATTGGGGCAGGAGTCATCTTAAGGTCCAGGTCCAAGTCACCGGGGCCTGCAAGAGTCAACATCGTCAGTTCTCTGGCTTTGGCTGGTTTGGTACCTGAGTGCTTGAAGGGGTTTAGATCCTGCGAAAGGGACTCGAGAATGTGCTTTGAAAAAGTCGTGCTGGTCCGGCGCGGATCACAGAATGGCTGGGGGCCTCCGGTGACTTTTCTTACGTCAGGAAAGTTATGCCTCGTCTTTCCTTTTCTGGAGACCCCTAATTCTTTCTGCTTACAGGCTCAGCCACCGACTGAGTGGCTTTTTATTCAAGCTAAATGTATTACCCCTCTACGAAAAATTCATTGTATGAATTTTATGCAACATTTCTTGAGGGTGTTTAGGAATAACTGTAGGAATCATTAGAAGGATAGAGTCACATCGGGAGGAGAGAGTTTTTGGAAGACAATACCAAAATCTCACTTCCTGAACCTTCTGGGGCACCTACTCATTTATTGGTGACCTGGGCCAGGTTGAGGCAGGCCGTCTCTTCTCAGACACAGAGAGATGAGTTCAAATCCTTGCATAGCACATGGAGGAGAGATGGGTCACTGTCCAAAGCCAAGAACTCAGGGTATAATCCCTGTTCTGCTATTTATAAGTGGTGTGGATGAGGGCAAGGCCCTTCTGGACCTCAGTCTCAACGGCAGGGAACTCTCTTTGACATTGTCACCTTGAGCTCCTCTCTGGTTCTAGGGTCTGTGCTCCTAGTAGCACAGGGTTGTTGTATGTTGTTAATTAGCACAGGATGGGAGCCTGAATTATGTCTCGTGTTGTCTACGCCTATGTGAGGCTTCTGCCAACTGACTCCATCTTTAAATTTGGGGTTAATCTCACAAACAACTTCCTTTTTTATACAATGAATCCCTGGTGCACATGCGTCTCTACATAGGAATTTTTAGAGCCTTTCCCGTGGGCAAGTCCTGGTTTGCCTGCCTAGCTCTGAATTAAATTAATAATTACCCAAATATAATGATCTGTATATTAATCCCTGAATCATAGGATTGAAAAAAAATCCTTGAGAGGCCTTGTATTTTCCTACATACAAGAGGCTCTGTGTCTAGTATGGGCTCTGTTCAGCTTCAGCCAAATACCCTCCTCCTCTTCCAAAGGTAACACTAAATGTCATGACCTCCGTCAAGCCTACCCGGATTTACCTGATGACACCCAACATCTCCCAGGCATTGGACCTCTTGAGCGCAATCTTTCATCCCTTGGGGTATCATTCTTTTGAGATATTGCTGCTCTTCCCCCAATATCACATGCCTTTGCTTATTGGTCTAGATTTGCCCTCACTCTTACTGACGTTTCTCTCTCTCTCTCTCTCTCTCTCTCTCTCTCTTCCCCCTAACTTCTCACAGATAAACAGGCATCTAGTTCCTCTAGTTTTAGAATCTGAATTCCTTCTTAGGATTATTATAAAGGACATAGTTCATGTATTTTCTTAAATGCATCAGTGTGGTATGTTTTTCCTTATAAATTGATAATGCCTTGCACTGAAGGCCCCTGCAGGGCTATGCCTCTATAAAGCCACCCATTATGGCAAAACCTACCTGCCTGACCCCCTCCGGACCACCGAGCACCAATCTATGACCCATTCTTAACCCCAAACTAGGAAATCCAAGCCTCTTTCCTGTCCATGGGTCAAGGGACGTGAGGTGAGGCTACAGTGTAACTCCCACGAAGTGGGTGTTTTGAAGATGAACGATAAAAGGGGTTGCTGAGATATCTATGCAGCTCCCAGACCCCGGAGCAAGAGGATGGAAAGCCAAGGGTGGCCAGCTTCCTAAAATGATAATTAACTTACAAAGTGCTGCCTTTGGGAAAAGCTGCCTGCGGTCCTTCCTCCGTGTGCTCAACGAGAGGGGATCTTGAGGACTGGCTCTGGAGGCCGGGCTGGGCGTAGTTCTCATTCTCTAGAATCTTCAAAAGTCGAGCAGCTGCAATACAGAGAGCCTTGGTTCTGTTCATTTACCCACTCCAGGAATTGGGCAGCCAATGATGAGGGCTGTGCCTTGTCATTCATTCTAGTCAAAGCAGGTGCTTATAGTTTTAAATGAACTCTCCAGAAAAGCAACAGAAAGACCAGCAAACTATGGTCCGTTTTCATTTGCTTTAAGCAACAGCATCACGTAGGCTCGCGTACAAAAGGCAGAAATTGCCGGGCCCAATGGGGACCAAATTCAGGATCAGCTACCACTTATTGAGTACCTGCTGTGTACCAGGACTGGGGAAGCCCGCTGAGATAGAATCATTCTCCAGTAAAACGGGAGCTTAATTCCCCCTGAGAGTTGCGCTGAGGACGAAGTGACGTATTTCACACAGTGATTTGTCACCTTATCTACCCTCACGAATGGCAGCAATTGCCGTGCCCTCGTTTCCTCCTCACAAAAGGCTAGTGAGGTAACAGGTGCCCAACTCAGGGTATCATTTGTCTTCTCACCTTCAAGGTCTCGTGTTGCGGAAAATAATAAGAATGCTCCTGAATTCATAACCCGTTATAATTTGCATAATCTGTTCACATATATTTTTTGCTTTAATATTCAAATCTCATTTTTGAAGTAAGAATTGGTCTCGCCATTTTGGAGAGGAATCTTTGAGCTGGAGAGTCCTCATACGACTGGTTCAAGGTCTCACAATTAAGATGGCTCTCAACCCTATCAAGACCATTGGTGGCTTTGGACCGAAAAGGCAGTGTCGTAAAGGTTATCATTGTAATGGCACTAAGTTAGCCTCCTGCTCCTGACTCAAAATATCTTTCCCTTCACCTGACATGGCCCTGCAATCCTTCCCACTAAGGTTACACATCTGAGGTAAGGCATTGGGTTTCCAAGCTGTCCTTGTGAAATAAGCTAATATTTCCCTGAGATGCGCAGCGGAATCAACCAGTACCTCTCACCTTCTTGCATACCGCAGGCTGACATGTCACACAGATGTGGCTGTATTAGGTTCCTGTGGCTGTTGTAACAAATAACCATAAACCCGGTGGCTTACAACAGGAATTTATTATCTCACGGTTCTGGAGGCCAGAAATTAGAAACCAGTGTGACCAAACTGAAATCAAAGTGTCAGCAGGGCCCTATTTCTTCTGCAGTTGTGGGGAGAAACCGTCCCTGCCCTCTTCCATCTTCTGGTGGCTGCCAGCATTCCTGGGCGGGTGGCCCAGCCTCTGCCTCCATGTGCACATCGCCTCCTGCGCCTCTGTGTCCCTGTGCGTCAATCTTCAATCTCTCTCTCCATCCCCCTAACACGTGTCTCCGTTCAGGGCCCGGCAGGAGATAGTCCAGGGAAAGTGCTTCCTCTCAAGATTCTTAATCACATCTTTTGCCTGTTAAGAAACAAAACTCAGCTGACTAAATGTGAAGGTCTCACTGGCTTTATTAAGCGATTCATGAATTGGACCGTGTCCCATCTAGCAAGTAGAGGTGCTCTAAGGAGTTGTGCACAACGGAAGGCTTTTATAGGTAGGAGGGTGGGCAAGGAGGTTCTTAGCAGAAGAAAAGACAAGACTGAACAAAAAAAAGAAAATAAGAGAAAGGAAAGGATTGTTTTAGGCCAGAACATCTTCTTTGGGTAGGGGTGAGGGTGGGGGTGGGGGTGCAGTAGAGTTTTTTTTTTTTTTTTGTCATGGAGATGACTTCATTAGTGCCGATCAAGGAATTTCAGATTGATTTATGTTACAGGTCACATTCCTGGGATCAGTTGGAACTGTAGATAAGTCTTGGTTTGCTGTCGTGGGGGGCAAATGACTCCAATTTAGGCTTGCTTTTCCTTTTTTTTTTTTTTTAATTTTTATTTATTTATGATAGTCACAGAGAGAGAGAGAGAGAGAGGCAGAGACACAGGCAGAGGGAGAAGCAGGCTCCATGCACCGGGAGCCCGATGTGGGACTCGATCCCGGGTCTCCAGGATCGCGCCCTGGGCCAAAGGCAAGCGCCAAACCACTGCGCCACCCAGGGATCCCTGCTTTTCCTTTTTTGAACATGCCACATGCAGTCCTCTGCCTCGTAGGATCATTCCGGGAAGTAGGACGTGAATGTATCCTGTGGGGCTACCATTCAGCCCTCTCTCATGACTCAGTGAAATGCCTCCTTCGGGGAAGAGAGTGACACTGGAACCCAGAGCCTGGGCCATTAGCCAGAGTCACGGTCCACCTTCTCAGGACCTAAATCCACACTCTAAGGCTGGGTCCTTCTCACTTCCGATGGCCCTGCTGAGAGCCCAGCCCCTAAAAGTGAACAGTAAATATTATAGATTATAAGAAGTTCTCTCCTGGATGCCTCTCTCTACCTACCAACCATCCCCATTTCTCTACTTCCAGAACTTTTCTTCTCCCCATCCTTCCAGGCCCAACTGTCACTCTTGATCATGAGGTCATTCCTGATCTTCGTGGCTGAAAATAATGTCTTCCACTTTTGATTTTAGAGCATTTCATGTGATTCTTTTATGTGGCTGCTTTATGACGCAGATCACTTTTTAGCTCGCGTCACGGGGACTGACATGTAATTTGTCTCTCTGAGCTCGAACTCATCCCTCCCCAGGACCACCGGGAAAGCCTCCTGAGCGCCACCTTCATCCCTCCTCACCCGCAGCCGGTTCTCCATGAAAGCAACCAGAGTGATCTTTATAAAATAAACATCAGCTCATACTATTTCCCTGATAAAGGCTCTTGATGGCTTCCTGTCACACTCAGAAAAAAATCTGAATTCCTTACTATGGCCTGCAAGCCCTGCAACAGCTGTAAACTTGCCCCAAACCCTCAAGCAGCCGATGCCACCTTCAACTGCTGTCCCCCAGTGCCCTGCCTTTGTTGAATTACAAGGTGCCCTGTCCTAGTAGACCATCTGCAACCCAGTGGTCGTCTGGTAGACCCATTACCCGAAGGCACCCTGGCCCTGGGCTCACGCAGCCTGTGCCAGAATATACACCTTCCTTGGCAGGTACAGCTCAAGCTGGATCCTGTCCCCGGGTGGGCCCTGTCCGCTAAACACCTCTCTGCAGGCCATGACCTGCATCTCCTGGTGTAGATAAATTCCTTGCCCTGATTCTAAAGAAGGAATATATG
Source organism: Vulpes vulpes (assembly GCF_048418805.1). Classification (NCBI taxonomy): domain Eukaryota; kingdom Metazoa; phylum Chordata; class Mammalia; order Carnivora; family Canidae; genus Vulpes; species Vulpes vulpes. The sequence continues at coordinate 95,261,007 of NC_132795.1, read as the reverse complement.
CAAGTAGAAAAACAATCATACTAAAGTGTGAAGGGGGAAGCTTATAAGGATGTTCATAGCAGCATTATTTGCAATGGCAAAAAAACTGCAAATGGACTAATTACCTAAATAGTTATTACTAAGAAATTACTGAATTATGTTAAGTCTAACTTCGGAAAGCTAAGCAAATGTTAAAGAGCAAGACGCTTATAGCCTAGGGCTGGAGGACTGGTGGGAAATGAGAAGTGACTGCTGATGGTTACGGGGTTTTCTTGAGGGTGGGGAGGGGGATGAAAATGTTCTGAAATCGGTTAACTGTCGTGATCATTGTATAACCCTGCATAGACAAAAAACACGGTTGATTGTTCACTCTAAATGGCCGAACCGTGTGCTATGGGAATCACATCTCAGCAGCACTGGTAAGGTGTACGATAGAGCTCCGTCGACCAACAAAAAGGTAACCATGCAATTACTTTTCTTTTCAAATAAAAGTGAGTTTCAGGGCAATTTAGATATGGGGTATATTTTCAGTTTTGGAAAACAAGGTATTTACTGTGCACACATACGCCAATACATTCATGCCTACAGACGTGCATGCAGCGGATTGATTCAGAGGGAGGATGGGGTGAAATTGCTGCCCTGGACGGTAAACTCTGGGTAGTTGGGTTGGTGGAGAACTTGACAGAGGATTTCAGTTTTTATTCCTAACCAGTTCGCAATTTTTCAACTGCAAGTTTGTGAATACCTGACAAGCCCAGAACAAAGGGAGGTGAGTTTTCCCATCCTGGGCTGGAGGTAGACTGCTGCCTGCCTGGACTCCAAGGCTTGACGCTGCAGGGACTGGCATCTCTGGGAGGGCGGTGGCTTCCCTGGCAGCCTGTTACGTGATGGCTGCTGAGTCACTACACATCAGAGTCAAAAGTTCTTAGGTTTTCTCCTGGTCCCTGATACATTTTTCCTTTTGTCTTATCACCAAAATTGTGTCACACGGCCAGTTACGGTTTCAAGGGAAGCTGGAAAAGTATTTTTCTCTTCCAGAGACAGGCACTAAGAGAGATGGAGGAAAGGAGTAAATTGCTGGGTTGGCCAACCCGCAGTATTGACCCCGCTGTACCCCAACTGGTATGCTTTGCGTTTTGTCTTTTTTTTTTTTTTGTAGCTAAAATAACAAGAGTCATAATAAACTAAATCCCACCGCACAAAGGTAGGCAATATTACTGTTTTGGTGTCTATCTTTTCTGATTTCTCTCTTTCTTTGTCTCACTGTATACACATATATGTGTGAATATGTGTCTATATGCAGAGATATATATGTAATTTTATAGAAGCATCATTATTCCATACTTCATATTTCTTAACCTACTTTATTCATTAAAAAAATATATCATGACATCTAATGCCAATGGATACGGACAAGAGCGTCCTTTTCATTGTCACATTGCCATTTTATCATTTTTAGTTAACCAGTTCCCTGTTTACAGACATTCATGTTGCTTCAGACTTTTCCCTATTTTTAGCAAACTGCAGCACACATCTCTGTCTACCTAGTTGGACACTATAGTACTAGTATCTGTCTCCCTTGGATAAAGTGACATTATTATTGAAACTTCGGAAAGAAAATCTACCAATGATATGGGATACTTAAAGTGATCATAAATAAAATCAGGATTTCTCCTCTCTTCCTTCTCTCTTACAATAATAAAAAACATTTGAAGAAGGCTATGCCGAAGTATTCTAAAACATCAAAAACGTTTCCAAAAAATCCCTTCAATATTCCCTTTAGGTCAGGGAAAAGCTAAAACCATGAATTCGGGAGAGAAATTAAGATACTGAGGAGATATTAAACCTCCTTCTTGATACTCATTTCTTGGATTTAAAAATAAAAGTCCATTTCTTTCGTTGTTTTAAAAAGGAGAATTTTCATGTTATTTATACTGAGAAGGAAAGATTACATTAAGGTTTGACACAAATTGACAAAAGCCAGATGATGCACACTGAACACTATCCCTCCACCCAAATTCAGGCCAAGATGGTTTTAACAGAAGGACTGGGCTCCAGTCAATTAAATTATATCTTTAAATGATACGGTGGTGACTTTGTGGGCGGGTCGAAACCGTATCTAGCGTCACATTCTTTCACTGCAGAGACTCAAAACATTTTTATGAACACACTAACAGAGGATGATGGGAAAGACCTCTCCAAGGTCATGGCTGGGGAGAATAAGGAGATTCTGGCAAACTTGACCCAGAGAACGATCCTGCGGCTGCAAAGGCAGGTAAAAGGGAGATGGAAAACCCACCTTGCAAATAACCTGCCCAGATGCATCTGCATTTCCCTGTTCGCCGATACCCTAGAAGTGGGCAGAAGTAGGAGGAAATGGAGTGCCTGTAAGGAATCCGCGGGTACGCCTACCTCCTGACTACCCTCGTGAGCAGCACGCACCATTTGTTCTCCAAGCGAGTCATTCGGAAAGTGTCATTCTTGTTTGAACTTGCTGTTACCCAATGCCATGGTCCACAGACCCATCTTGGCCAGTTGCCTTCTAAACCTCTATTATTTGTAAGGGACCCAGCCAGATTTAGCAGAGTTTCCTCTTCAAGAGCTCCACCACCAGCTTCCATTGCTTCGGTCCTCAATCCCTACTGGCCCCACCTCCACCTCCCCAACCCCCCCCCCGCCCACCACCTGCACCCAGAACTGAAGACCGCAAGGTCCTACCTAGCTAGGATCCCGCCAAGGTGGCAGATCTAAGAGCAGTGGAAGAGCCCTCTTATCAGACAGGACAAAACCACTTGCTAATTAGTTCACCCGAGGTGGGTTCAAGTGGTGAATGATTTGAAGTGATGCTCCATGGAAACATTCACCTCCATGCACACTCACTTTATGTCTCTTGATGCGAGATGGAGGCCACTTCCCTCTGTCTGAATTCTCTCTGGAGTTCTGAGGCACCCTTCTTACATAAACCACATCCAGGATCTCCAGCTTGGGGTTTCTCTGGGAAAACGGAACGATACTCGCAAAGCCATCTGACTGCCAAAAAGCTGTCCACATTTTTTACAGCTTTTTCTGATCTTTCGTAGTTGTCTCACGCACCCCTATTCCAACAGCCTGCTTTTTAAAAAGTTCACCTATTTTAAGCCGTTCTAAAGCACTCAGCTTAATTTTTCGGAGATACAATCTTTCCCACCTTCAAATTTGGGCTGGTGTTGGAATATGGTGTTACATGACATAATTACGTTACCAAGTTAACAACACGGGTGGGTTTGGAAGCGAACTTCGAATGCGATTGGCTCTTGGTGAACCTTCAGCTCCAGGTCCAGGAGCCACTGACGTTGCTCTGCAGTGAGTTTGTGTGGTGAGGGGAGCGCGGTGGCTCATCGGATGGGTCTAGCCTGACAAAGCGGCCAGAGGGAGGCTGGGGGGAGAGGGCTGCCCTACATCTCTCGAGCTATACCCTCCAGAGCCTGAACGATTTGTGATAACTGGCAGAGATACCCGGGGCTTAGCTGCTTCGGGCAAAACCCAAAATACTAAATATTAATAAAAACTCACGATGGGACCATGGGTAGGTGGGGGTGACGTTAAAAAATGTTCAAGAATCGTTGGCCAGCGTAGCCTGGGCGTTGTGTAGTTAGAATACACGCGGGCCATCAACACCCTGTAAGGACACACCGGGCCTCCTGGGCCTTCTCGCCGGGGACTAGTTCCGACCATGGGCCAGTTGGCACGGCAGGCCTCAGTCACTTGTAAATGAGGGAGGTCGGCCAAGCAAGGCTCTACAGTTCCTTCCGACTCGGAAACTCCTTACCGAGCTATAGATCGCTCTAATTAATGTCCTCCTTTGGGATTCATCAATTCTCCAATCCAGTTGTTTCTTCTCCCTTTGGGTGGGTGCTTTCCGAATTGCCATTGAGGCGCAGACTCGCACAGGCCAACGAAAAGACACCAGCGAGGGAGGCTCTCATGCTAAGATTAACACTGACTATAAACACATACATATGCAACATCCAAAGAAAGCCACACACCAGGTCTAGCTTCACGTCCGCACACCCTCCTTCTGAGTCTCCAGGGGTCTGTGTTCCGCATGTTTCGTTTTGTTTTTAACCTGAGGATGATGCTTGTTTTTATGCCTTGCTTAGTTTACACAGATTGGAACATGTTTTCCACGTGCAGCTCCTTGTTTGCCAACAAGCCCAGCTGTTGGGGGGCACCGAAGATCACCCAATTACAGAAAACAATCTTGAATACCTTTTCATGCCTCCCTCTCCTACCCTAGACGAGCTTTTCCGACAATTGCAATTCTAAGGGCCTCCTTCATTTTACCGGAAACATTTACTCCTTTATTGCATTTCTTGTTTCTTTTTCCCCCCTTTCCAACTCCTCCTAGAGGAGTTTCTCATAGAGCAGATGGGGGGCCCTTTTCAGTTGCCTCTGACTTACAGACCCAGGGGGAGCCAAGTCCATCTGATGAGACTTCTATTTTCAACTCCCTCTACAGGGAGACAGGACACCGCAGGTTTGGACATTTGTGGGGTGGGGGTGGGGGGGGCATGGGGGGAAAACACACACCCAAGAAACCACACCAAAAACCTCTCCAAACTACTTTACAGTGTTAGCCTGGGCTCCCGTATGCCAAGTCCCAGCCCATAATAAATTTTATTGCAATGTTATAAACTCCTGAAAAGAGGAACTTGGAAGAGAAGTGCTGACACAAGCTGCCAGGCTCGCGGCACTACATTCTTGTGGGCTCTGTCCTGACATAAGCACGTATCTAGGGCAGGACCCAAAATACTAAATGCCGAAATAATGTTTTGCCCATCAGATAGATTCCTTTTTTCTCTTAAATGAATTCTAATAAAATAAAAAAACTAGGGAGTCTTATCAGAGAGGAACGGGCACTCTTGCAGACGATGTGTCACTTGGTGTGGAGGCTCCCAGGTTGGAGCTCGATCAGTTTTCTCAGCCAAAGTTAAATTCATCTTGCAAATAAAGCCGCCTTTTTTGGGGGGGTGGGGGGGTGGGGTGTGATTATTCATGTAAATGACAGCTTTATGTACTATAATTACAGTCATTAATGAAGGCACAATTACTTTATCATACATTATCAGGATCAAAGGAGGTCTCTTAAGAGTCCGTTGTCAGCATATAGAGTCAATACAGAAATTAGACCAAATACCAACTGGAAAATTTTGCTTAAATGATGCCCTAGAGGTTAAAGAAACAAGGAATTGAGGTTGCAGAGTGAGAAAATGTAAAAGGCACACTAGAGGTCACTGTTGCTACTTGAGCTGAGGTTATATCCTATCTATCCACCTATTTATCTACCTACCTACCTACCTACCTATCTACCCGCTTTTGGTAGCCTGGGTGCATATTGGAAAATCTCAAAAAAGATCACTTACCCTCATTAAATTCCTACAAATCTATCATGATATTTTCCCCCTCTGTCATATGTTGGCTATCTAAGATAGAAGTTAACAAGAAACCTTGATTTCAAGGATGTCCTTCACGATCATACCAAATGCTTCATCTCTGATGAAAAATCTTACGCCCGTGTCGTGCATTTTGTTTTTTTTTTAAATTTTTATTTATTTATGATAGTCACACAAAGAGAGAGAGAAAGAGAGAGAGAGGCAGAGACATAGGCAGAGGGAGAAGCAGGCTCCATGCACAGGGAGCCCGACGTGGGATTCAATCCAGGGTCTCCAGGATCGCGTCCTGGGCCGAAGGCAGGCGCCAAACCGCTGCACCACCCAGGGATACCCCGTGTTGTGCATTTTGAAAAACACTTCCCAACAATCCCTTCACTTAGATCCAGAAGTAAAAGTAACTGAAGAATTCTGCTTGGGGGCAGCCCCCGTGGCTCCGTGGTTTAGCGCTGCCTTGAGCCCAGGGCCTGATCCTGGAGACCCGGGATCGAGTCCCACGTCAGGCTCCCTGCATGGAAACTGCTTCTCCCTCTGCCCCCCCCCCGCCCCCGTGTGTGTCTCTAATAAATAAATAAAATCTTAAAAAAAAAAAAAGAATTCTGCTTGGTATTCCTGTCGGTGACAGGGGGAAAGGATTCCTTCGCTTACCATTGTGCAAAAACGTGAGATTGTCAAACACGGACAACGTACTGAGTCCCATCCTCGAGACTGTAGAGAGAGGGAGTCTCTCAGGTATGGTGCGTCTGTGAAAAGTCTTGGAACGGGTCATGTTGCATATGTAAAATGTCCCAATTGTACAAACATAAAAGGAAATTATTTTAGCAAAAAACAAGCCCTGTCTCAGGTGGGCACTGCAAACATAATGAGTCTAAGGGAAAGAACTCCCTTTTCTGGAGTCTTCCCAAGAGTCAGGTCCTGTGTGTCTCCCACCAAGACTGCCGGTGCTCAATAAATGCATGTTGTTGCGCGAGGGAAGCTCCTCCATCCCAGAGGCCCAAAGCCTCACTCCTCACCACGTTAACAGAAGAGGTGAAGGCCCATGGTCTCTTCCAGCAAGACTATCGCATCACTGCCGAGGAAAGGATTCCGGATCTTTTCTTAGAATATTGGCCTTCGACAAGGTGCCGGGAATAGGAGCATCAACCAAAGCGTGCGGCCTATTCAACGCTAGGCCTTGACACGTCTGCAGAGAGGTGTTCCCCCGACTCCCGGCTTTCTGCTCTTTGCACCTGAAACACACCTCTGCCCATTTGATAACGCAAGGCCTCCCCGAAGGGGAAAAGAAAAAAAAAAAAAAGAGAGAGAGGACTGCCAAGTGCGTTTCCTCTTCCGAACCTCCACGTTGCCCTGCGTTGCATTATTTGCTGTGTCCGTGCGGCTCAGAGTCCTGGGAGTAATTAAGGTTCAAAGGCCTGGGTAATAACTCCTCAGTAAATGAGTGCTTGCTACAGAGGTTCGTGGGCATGGGTAAAATAGAATTTGAATTTAATTGGAGAATTTTAAGGGAGGATTCCATATTTTTAATAGTATTTTCCTGGTATCCTCTGTGAAACCAGTGGCGGGGGGCGGGGGGCCTCCCCGGGGGGCTCACAACCTCAGCGGGGAGCAGACGTCAGTGTCCGGCCCGTGACTGTGACCGTGCAGCGCGGAGGAGGAGGCCTGTGCCCACCGCAGGGCTCCCCCACTGCCCAGCCAGGGTGAGCTCGGGCAAGTTCTTGACCTTTCTGAGCCTAATTTCTCACTTGTGAGAAGGAGATCATAATTTCTGCCTGGGCAGGCAGGATTACATAAATTAATGGCTGTAAAGTGCTCGGCATAGGGCTTGGCACCGGGAAGCTCCCCGTAAATGTCAGTCGTGCGCGCTGTCACAGGGCAACGCCAGCGGCCTCCCTGGCGCTTAGCAAGGGGACACAGGAGCTCTGCTTACATCCACACGCAGCCTTGAAACGACAACTACAGCATAAAATAATAAATAAATAACCCTTGAAGTCAACAGCTTGTTGTTTGGGAGGAAAAACAAAACAAAACAAAACAAAAAAACAAGTTTTAACTAACAGCCGTGTTTTCGTTTTTCCAAACGGTTTTGTGTGTACAAATCCAAACGTGGACTTTAAGGAAAACAGAACACTTTACTATCATTACAGAACTATTACCGTAATTTCTCTGGTTAAGAAAATTACGTACATTTTGTTAACCAAAAGAAGAAAGGACATTAAATGTGCCTGTGTTTTGCGCAGCATAACTATTTTTCGAAAATGCTCTGTAATCCACGGGCTGGAGGGTGGACCGGGGCTCCTTGAAGTCAGCCGCATGCAAGGCTCACAAGGTTGAAAGCCGCTGCCCTCCCTGGTTCTGGTTGCAATTACAATATGCAATACATTTTGTTTTAAATGGAGGCTTTTGTAATGAAATTTGGAAGCCCACGTCATTTCCCCTTGCTTACTACAAAAAGAGGATTTGAGGGCAGACAATAAAGGAAATGGCAGGGAACTATTACGTGACCTTGGGCAAGTCGCTCCAGTGGTGAGGCCTTGTCCTCAGGCTCACAGGCGCGCGCTCGCTCACACACACACACACACACACACACACACACACGCCCTTAGTCTTGAAATTCTTTTGCAGAAAGTGGAATGGAGATTTGGCAATTCTATGGTTATTCTGCATAATGGATATTTGATCAACTCGAATGACTAATTGCCACCAGATTTTCTCACTAACCGAGAAAGCGCAGCAGCCTGGGTTGTAGGAGGTAGCCCGGGTGGGGGATGAGGGGCCTGTGTCCCCCCGAGGGCACACGGCGGTCCGCAGGCCAGTGCCAGGAGCGGGGCGCCCCAGGGCCCATCCCCGGATTGCCCTGCAGACCAGGCTCAAGGGCCTCTCAGCCATGCCCTGGAGCGTCCCCCCCCCCACCCCGCGGTGACTGTATTTCATTAACGCCCTGGCTCAGCCACACACGGCGTGGGCTGAAGGACGGTGCCCGCTTAGGCTGGGCGGCCGACAGCAGCTGGGGGCGCAGGGCGGGGTGCGGGGTAGCAGGTGCCTGGGGGGGGGCAGCAGGTGTGGGGGGGCGGGGGGCAACAGGTGCCTGTGGGGGGGGCAAGGGGTCAGCAGGTGCCTGAGGGGGAGGTGGGGGGGGGCAGGTGGTCAGCAGGTGCCTGCGGGGGGTGGGCAGGTGAGAGCCTCACCTGCATCCAGGCTGCAGCAAGGGTGGGGCCCTCAGGTGGCCCAGCATGTTTTCCCCTGGGCTGGGCCACCGCGGGTCACAGAGATCACAGCTGGGGCAGCCCCACGGGGCCAGGGGGGACACCTTCTGGAGGCTTCCCCAGTGTGCGCAGCAGGGGTAAGGGCAGGGGTAGGAGGCCCAGAGAGGGCCAGGGGCTGGGCGGCCGTGTGCTCCTGTCCACCCATCCCTGTCCGTCCTGGGCCTGCACCCCGGTGGGCCCTGCCCTTGCTGTTCCGGGGGCCTGGTAGGTTGTGTCCCCTCCAGGCGGGAGGCTCACGCAGGCCCTGGGCCTCTGGATCCGGGCGCAATGTGGGCCCTCGGGGCACCAGCCACCCAGGGACCCGCCGGGCCACTGAGGCCCGGGGACTGCCCAGAGCCTGTCGCGAAGCCTGGGCCGCAGCAGCTCCGGGCCTGCCAGTCTGCATTGTTACCCCTTCCTGGAGGGTGGGTTTTGGTTTTTTCCCTCCCTTTGCACATGACTGTGTGACACCTGTCACCAGCCATCATCAGCTTTGGCCTTAATGAGGCCTGAGCCCTGGGCTGGGCAGGGAGCCTGCCGGTGGCTTCTGGACGGTTCCCTCCCACTAAGGGACACCAGGGGAGGGCGGCATGTGTCCCCGGCTGCTGGGCCCAGCCGAGCCTGAGAGCCCGGGGCCACAGAGAAATTCCTGATCGCCCGGGCGAGCCTCGGCGATGGCATCCTCCCCGTGGCCACACCTGCCGCGGGAGCACTGGCTCACCTGGCTCGCGACTCGGGTCACCACGGGGTGGCCACCGGCGAAGCCATGGGACAGCCAGGCGGGGGGCAGCTTGCAGTGTCGGTCTGGGCCCGCACATGCCGCCCGGACCGGGAAAGAACCCGAGGACGCGGGAAGTTCGCGGTGGGCCCGGTGTCCTTGTGTGTCCTTGTGTGTCCTTGTGTGTCCTTGTGACCCTAGGAGCTCAGGACTGTCCTTGAGGCGCCTTAGAACCCTGCCAAGTGGGGCGCTGGGACCTCATACTTACAGGCGCCCAAGGGCACAAGGAAGCCACATCACGCGTCAGGAACCGAACTTGCTCACCTTAGGCTACCTGCGTGTCGGGCGGCACATACAAAAATGTATCCGTGATAAAGAGACGAGCAACTTGAAATACATACAGACTCCAGGAAAAAAGAAATCGGACTGCACAAAACTGTCTTTGTATAAATGCTGAATAAGATAGGAGAAGGGATATTTATGGTCCTGCCGATGACTTAATACTCCCCGCACTAGGAGTCCATCCATCCTTCCAACTGGCTGCGGAGGCGCTTGAAACCCATAAAGCGTATTTGTGTCCAAGCAGGGAGTGGATCCAGGCCCCACGTAGCCGACCTGAGATGTGCTGGCCCGGGGAGCTTAACTGATGTCAAATGTAAACCACTTTTCAAAAGCATGTTATCGGGTCCACACCAGACTATCCATTTTGATAATCTCATTCCATTTTTCATTTTATTGTTGAAAGGAGAAATAGATTAATGAGAGTCCAAATCCCCCTAGAAGGAAAACCTTCCTTATATGGCGTGTCTGAAGAGAGATTTGGAAAAATTACTTACTCTGCCTTTGTTTTGCCAAGTAAAGTAACATTTAGACCATTTATATTTGAGGAATTCTTAACCCAGGTCAGCGTGGCCTACTAGATTATATCTCGCGGGAAAGAAATGAAGAAGAAATAAAGATGATCCTGGTGGTGATGATGATGATGATGATGATGATGATGATGATGATGATGATGTGTTTAGGTCAGTTAGAAGCCTTCTAGACCTTGGTTGGCGTATGATGGAGACCTGCGGGCAAACCCCACGATCCATTTCAGGTATAACAGGAAAAGAGGAACAACAACAACAACAAAAAAAAAAAGGGCCCCAAATTACACTTGCAAATGGTGCACGGCGTGAAAGGAACATTTCGCCTAAAGAGAATCTTAAGTGTTCAGCTCCCGAACATACACGCTGTATTCTTCCCAGCCTGTCACAAAGCCTTCCAGAGAATGATAATCAGAATCGTAGGTTGGTACAGACAGAAGAGAACAGAAGGCGCCTTAGAAATCATCTTGTCACACTGGGGACATCATTTTACAGATGAGTAACCGGAGCCCATGAAGGTGGTCTCGGCCATTGCAAAGACCTTGCTTCCGTCCGTCTTTTAGTACAACGGCCCCATGATACTGTGGCAGCTCCAGGAAGGAAACGCCAGGGGTGGGGAACTCTTACGCCACTCACGGTTGGAACAAGAGCCCAAGCTTTTCTCGACCCGTAGGCCAGAGGACTGTCCTTGAAGGGACAGTGGGCTTTATTTTGAATAATCCCATCTTGTCACCCAACTGGAAGGCAGCTCTGCTTGGATGCTCAGTGGAGATGAGTGAACCATTGCTTCTGACCGGATGGTCCTGCCTTCAGTTGAGGTTCCAGTAGACCAAGTTTACCGCTCATGGGTCATTCTCTAACTTTACCACCTCCAAACCCCAAGCTGATTCTCAGAGGTTGGCGCCGCCATTGATAACCCAAGCTTTCAGCAAGGTAAGACCCCATTTGGCTAATAACAGAGCTCACCTGGCTGATAACAGGCTGATAACTGGATCCTGCCCAACCCCTGCCTGCCCCACCAACCGCCACCACCACCACCACCACCACCACCACCGTCCCCAAGCCATCCCGATGCCAGGCTGCTGTCTGCTGAATCAGGAACTGCTGGTATAGACCGATCGTCGAAGTCAGAGGAGCTCCGAAGAAAGAGACTGTATTGTCTCTGGAAGAGAGACTGGATCAGACCCAGCCCCACTGTTCACCATGAGTAAACGGGGCACCGTCTCCATGGGTGAAGGGCTCACCCCACTAGATGGATCACGTTGGCCATGTCGTATGAGCAATGTCGTTCTTCGGCGTCTCTGATGACCGCCTTTACAGCCACCAGCCTGTCACCCGTATTCCCACAAGACCTGGGGAGTACGGTTGGTGCTTTATTGGTTCCTGGCAGTTAAATGGAAGCACCTTGCGCCAACAGGAGCAGAGAACATGGTCCATCCCTTGACCTCCAGCTTCGGCCCCCTGGCTTGGGTAGCTCAAGGCCTGGCTGGCCGGGCCCAACCCTGGAGGGGAGCTGGGGGGGGCCCCTCCCGGGCGGAAAGCACAGGTCACGAGGCTGAAATGCAGCCCAGAGGGAAGGCAGTGCCTCGGGTGGAAGGGACTGAGTGTGCTCCCGGTGGGGGGACAGCCCTGCCCTGTGGCTCGGGAGTCGGGGTGTCGTGCCCCTGAGGCTCTCCCACTACGCTGCCCCCCAGCAACGCGAGGCCGCATGGTGACACACACGCAAAAGGGGATTCATTAAGGCCCCGTGCTGACGGTCCCCGCTGAGCTCATGCCACCCCCTCTCACCCCTGCCAGGGCCACACATCACCCTGAGAGAGAGCAGACGCAGCTGGGGGAGCTGTCTAGACCTGCCGCGATTAGGAAGGACTCCGCTGCCTTAATGCTGAGTGTGTTTTCTTATGTCAGTATTGTCTCCTAGTTTTAGCACGACTGAATTATCAAGGGTTTCGTGTTTTGTTTTGTTTTTTTTTTTTTTTTTTTTTTTGGCCTTGCCTGTGAAGCGACACAAGTCGTCATCTTTTCCTGGTTCCCATAATAAACCCATTGTGTGGCTGTGCACGGAGTCAACATTTTTTTTTTTTTAAGTTGGTGTGTTTTCCATCGAAGGCCACGCAATATCTGTGATGCATAAACATGTGTTTCGGCGCTTTGGAAAACATTGTTAGAAGTCAAATGCTTTATGGCAATCACAGGCAGGTAGTACCAAGGTGTGCGTGTAGCTCATCACGCGGGCTTTGTATTCAGAGGAAAACATCTCTACGGTGATTGTACGTGTCCCGCCAGCCACTCGCAGAGTGAAACATCTCTGCCATTAAAATAGCATTTTTATTTCGTCAAGACACTAAAAGCAACTGGAAGCCAGTGTTGATTGATCACTTGCCAATTTTCAATTTTTAGATCAAAGCTACTTTGGACTTAGTAGGTGTGAGCTTCCCTAATAATCCAGAGTCATTCTATTTGCATTTTACATGCATTGAAAACGACTCCTTTCTCCCTTTTAGCAAACAAACAAACAAACAAACAAAATGATTGAAGAAGCATTTGCTCTCCGGTTGAAAAACATTATACCTCAGGACAATCTGTTGGAGCTGAATGATCGTCCCCTTGATATAATGGTTCTTAATGAAAATTGGGAGGGCTTTTCTGCTCTAAAAGCTGCAGGGTGGTTGGGTGGGGAGGGCACAGGGCAGCAATCAGCATAAAACCCATCCTGAGAGGCGCTCACATGTACTTGGTCTCCAACCCTCAGAGTTTGCCCCTCAATTACCGTAGACAGTCCCTCCTTATTAATTGTTTTGGATGCCCTCCCTCTCCCTAAAATAAGAGGAATAGTCACTTCCACACAAAATGCAGGAGGTTGCTTGAAGGACAGGACCAGCCTCGGTGCCTGAGCCCCCTAGGACTGAAAAGTTCCAAGCTCGTAATTCTTTGTCATTATCAATATTATTTTTGAAATTTGCAAGTACGAACACCAATTAATTGGCCAAGAGTCTAGCTATTTAATTAAAGCTTGATGAGTTATAGGATCTGTGGGGCTGGTAAGCGAGTACTGCTTGGGCTGTGCTGTCAGAGGCACCCGAGGAAGCAGTCAGGCTACGGCACGCATCTTAATGCCTACTTCACTTGCCCAAGCTGGATTTTATTTCCGTGCAATTTTATTTATCACATACGGTTGTTTAGACGAGTCGTTGAGTCACTATAAAGGCATGGAGAGCTCTGCTCACAGCCCAGCCTGTACCTAAAGGCCATGGCAACGAGGAGAGATTCAAAGGTGAGTGAAAAGACCTCACTTTCACAGACTTGCTCTCTAGCAGAGGAAACAGAGAACAAAGAAGCGTCATATGGCGTAAATACATAGAAACACTCCTCTGTGTCTGTACGAAAATAAATAGCCCCGAGGAGGGGGGTAGCTGATTTCATTTTCTGGAGAAGTCAATGAAAAGGTAAACCTAAGCAAGATCTTAAAAATGTTAAGTAGTAGCACGCTAAGGACCCAAGAGGAAGATGACTTGTATACTAGGAATAATATCTACAAGAACATGGGAGAGTGAAACCAGAGAGAGAGAAACAGGAGGAGAGAGATGAGAGAGAGAGAAAGAGAGAGAAGTGCGAGCAGTTCACTGTCACCAGAACACAAGGAGGAAGGAGGGGGCATGAGGCCGACCACGCTGTCAGGGCTAAATCCTGGAAAGCCTTCGACGCAGTACTAAGAAACTCGGCTTCTGTTGTGAGGGTACCGGTGAACCACGGGGGAGGTTAGGCTTTTAGAACGATGACTCCAGTGGCGCTTTGGAGGCTGAGTGATGGATTTGAAGAGAAGGAGAGAAGGATCAATACGGCCACTTGGGGAGGCCTTGGACGATTAGCTGGAGAAGTAGAGACAGAGAGGAGAACTGTTAGCAAAGGGGGCTTCATAGGTTGGATTGGGAGAGTCGGGGACGGGGATGGGCCATGATGACTTCTGATCCTGGGCAAAGAAGCCCAATGCAGCAGTCAAGGAAGGGTGGTATGCACTGATGCAGCTTTGGTGTGGTTTTTTTTTTTTTTTTTGGAAAAATGTTATTTATTTATTCGTGAGAGACACAGAGACCCAGGGAGAGGGAGAAGCAGGCTCCCTGCAGGGAGCCTGATGAGGGACTCGATCCCGGGACCCAGGGGTCACGCCCTGAGCTGAAGGCAGACGCTCCACCGCTGAGCCACCCAGGTGCCCCCGATGCAGGTACTAAAGGCAGTCGTAAAATTGTTTTCAATTACTCATCACTAGAAATGACAATTTTTTTCAACAAACATCCAGATTCTGTTCTATTTTATTCCGGGGATAGGGAAGTGGCAATGTCTCTAATGCACAACTACACTTAGCAGATGCCTGGAAAAAAATTGGTAACTCGCTAGGAGGCCTATGAGAGCAGCCCAGAAATGCAGTCGGCAGAGCTGGGCCAGAACTGGCCGTGGCCAAAACAACCAGTTGGAATGGGAAAAGTCCAGTAAATCATCCAGTTCCATGGCCTATGGGAGACGGCCTCCTGCTAACTCCACATCTACCGGAAAGACAGACATACACACGCGGAGGTGCATGCAAACGAATCAGAACAATTTAAGGGTATTTTCACAGAAATGACTCTATATTTTGACTATAAATGCCATGTTCATGGAAACCGGGATGATCTCCATATGGGAGGAACCCACTTATCTCCAGAGCAAGCATTTGTTTCGGATATAGTCTGAAATGCTAGCGCTTGTTAGAGGAGAATTTGCTACCGGATATTTCTCAAATTTCTGCCCTTTCTATCTCTGCTGTCGTCCCAGGGATCTTAGCCTCTGGCCACACAATCATCCTCCGAAAATAATATGTACCCCTAGCTCTGCACTGTGTTGTATTTTGCACGGTTACATCATTTACTCCTCACAGCAACGTAGGGGTTGAACCTGCTATTACCCCAATTTTCAGATAAAGAAGCAGAAGCCGAGAGGTTAAATGCCTTGCCCGAGACTGCATAGCCAGCCAGTGTGTGGACATACTTCAATCCCAAGAAGGCTGGCACCTTATCCAAGTGGCCGTAGTCGCTTTCCATCACTTGAGTTGACAGATGAACCAGACCCTCTTGTACACAAGACCTAATGTGACCATTCTGATCGTTATTTTTGATCATTTTTATCATTTTATGACCTCAGAGTCTGAATCTGTAGCCCTGGGATCCCCTAACACCCAGGAAAACTGAAAGCCATGAAGTTGAACTTCCCCGGCCTGGTGACTTTACCACTGAGATCCGGCCAAACTGCATGAACTGTCAAGTCTACAACCAGGACTTCTATCTTCTCCTAACACCTGCCTCTCTCTCTCTCTCTGTTGAAATATAATTAGCTGCTGTTCCTGGGAGAGACTGTAAAACTGAATGCAATTAAACAAGAAGAGAGACAGCAGATTTTATAGCAAAAAAAAAAAAAAAGTGATTTGGAAAGCCAACTCGATGGATGCATATTCAACAGCAGCAATTTCAGAAGAAGGCACACCTTGCTCATTCTGCAGTGAGGTCCCGGGTCGTGACCGGCAGCCAGCACAGCCCTTTGCACGTGCCTGGGACCCTGGCCTCGTCCACTGGCGTTCACAAAATGGTTTTGGCTGGAATAGGGCGTTTCCAGAGCAGCGTTCTCTGGCTGCGGTTTCAGGGTAGCCGGGGACTCCCGCGAGCACACGCCATGTGGTCCCCGATGCCCACCGGGCTGCCTGGTGCGGTGCCCAGTGAGTGTTGCAGATGCTCGTGGAGCCCAGGGCTATGCAGTGTGAGGCTGGGAGCCTCACTTTTGCCGGATGCTCTAGCTGTGAAGTGACCGCACTCACACCCACCCTACTTCCCTTGGGACAGCGCGGTGCGACTCGGAAAGGGCTGCAAACCATTGCGGGTTGTCCCGGGTGGGCCCGTGCAAAGCCTATCCTATCGACCATGTGTGGAAGGCAGCGGCTGAAGAAATACTGGTCCCCGAGCGCAAGTCCAGGGGAGGACCCGGTGGCTCTGTGCAATGACTCATCGCTTCCCCACAGCTGGAGGTGGGACCTGGTGTTGTCTGAAAGGTAGGCCACGAGGTGAACCGTGGCCCAGTCCCTGAGAATCGGATTTAGAAGTGCCCCCCGAGGATATCAAAACTGAATTTCAGAAAAAAAAAAAAAGAAACATTAATCAAGGCAGATGTTCGAGCAAGACTGTAGCTGAGCAAACGCAGGCTTGGGGGGTGGGGGCAGGGAAGAAATGGGAAGAAAATTAAAGCTAAGTGTTAGCCTCATGCTCGAAGGTACCAGCCCGGAGACGCTCTGGGTTCTATGGAGCAGTGCAAGGCTGCTTCAACTTAGCTCTCTTGGTTTGGAAAGGTTCGCCCCGCCATGCTCTTTCCAACACGGCCGGTGTGTTTTTGGCTGCACCTCGAGGCCTGCTGTGGGTTGACGGATGTCCAGGTGTGGAAAAGGATGTTAGCCATGTGTTTGCACTGCGGATTTATTTCTTTGCACTTTCTTTGCCCCTCCGGATTAAAATAGTAAACATTATTGTACTCAAAGCTTCAACAGTCCCCTGGACGGGAGGGTGTTATGAATTAATAATTAGAAATCGAGCTTCCTTAGTGTGCCTCCTCCTCACGGCACATGTTTCAAACGGGAAGCCCGTGCGCAGTAAGGCTCAGAGGCATGTGAAAGGCAACCCGACGTTGAACCCGAAACCCGACAAACTCTCGCAAAAAGCAACCGTCTAACAGGGGGGAAAAGAAAAGAGAGAGAGGATTTTGAAAATTGGGGGAAAAAAGTCTTCTGAATCCCGAGCGCACTGTCTGTCCAGGCTGAAGGAGAGCCTGTCCTGGGTGCTGGGAGCTCGGTTGCTGAGCAGCCATCTGCTAGGCCCGCGGCTGGGGGTCATGCCCCCGCTCAGGAAATCTGGACGGGCGCGCGGTGTCAGCCCTTGCGTGATGGGCAATCATCAATCATCCATTGTCAGTTATTTCTGTCCCAGTGCGTAAGCCTTCATTTAAAGCACGAAGGAAGAATGTTGCCAGACCACAGGAACAAGCCCTGAGCTGTTTGCAGGTGCTGCTCTTCCCAGCTGCCAATTAAACCCCTGACATTTCCACATTGGCCACGAGGCGTAGCATATGCTTTCCACACACCGGCTCCTCACAGCAAAGGCGTCCATCTCAGGTTATCGATGCCTGCGTCTGACTCTTTTCTCAGGCTTGCAACGCGAGGCTTTGGCAAAGTAGCTCCTTTTAGAGAGGGAAGGAAAGGAGACGCGGGACAACGCCAGTGACCCGAAGTACTGAGACCTGCACGTAGCGTTTCCTGGTACCTGGGAAAGTGGCCAGCGCCGTCCACGGGGGACGTCTTTCCCAACGCCGAAATCCTATCTGCTGTGGCCTCCTTGAAAGATTCAACTTTTGGCAAATTTTTTTTTTCTCCCCTACCTCTCTTTCTGAAATGTTTTCTTGGTTTTCGATAACCAAAGGCATGACCCTGAGACCCTGACCTCAGCTGGAACCTAGTCCGATGCCTACCCGACTGAGCCACCCGGTGGGGGCCCCACTGGAGACTTTTCTTTTTCTTTTTTCTTTTTTTTAAAATTTTTATTTATTTATTTATTTATGATAGTCACAGAGAGAGAGAGAGAGAGAGAGAGAGAGAGAGGCAGAGACACAGGCAGAGGGAGAAGCAGGCTCCATGCGGGGAGCCCGATGTGGGATTCGATCCCGGGTCTCCAGGATCGCGCCCTGGGCCAAAGGCAGGCGCCAAACCGCTGCGCCACCCAGGGATCCCCCCACTGGAGACTTTTTAGTTAGTCTAGAATGTAAGTCCGTGACACGATGTCCTTCCATGTGGAGTGTACGTGACGCCCTTCCTTCCACCTGTCTCCAGTACACGGGACGTGGAAGGGTGAGAGCACCCGCCACTCCTGGGGGGATCATGCATCTCGTGGATATGTTCATCTATAGAGACCAAAACTAGGCAGGGGATAGCGACAGAGGCATCCACACACGCCTTTTGGGAATATTTCAGCTTTCTAAACCAATTTACCCGTTTTTCTCACTCTTGGTAAGAAATGAATTGTAGTGACAATCTTAGACTTTTTAATTAAAGCATTAATTACTGATCCATCTTTAGAAAATGAAGATGTGGGATCCCTGGGTGGCGCAGCGGTTTGGCGCCTGCCTTTGGCCCAGGGCACGATCCTGGAGACCCGGGATCGAATCCCACATCGGGCTCCCCGCATGGAGCCTGCTTCTCCCTCTGCCTGTGTCTCTGCCTCTCTCTCTCTGTGTGTGTGTGTGTGACTATCATAAATAAATAAAAATTTAAAAAAAAGATTCAAAAAAAAAAAGAAAAGAAAATGAAGATGTGTTCTGTATGGCTTTAATGCTGTCTCGTGAAGAACTGGATCCAAATGATCCGTGTTTTTTTTTTTTTTTTCTAGGCCCAGCGACAGACTTTTTGATAAGAGACTGCCTCCCCCTTCCTTCCATCTCCTGTTCATCTGTCAGGCCTGAACCACTCGCTTCCACTGTCTTTGAAATCCTCGATTCTCACTGATTTCAGAGACATCTGTGCAGGAAGGCAAATCTGACAAAGCCAAGATCTCTCTGCCTTGTTTTTTCATGGTGGGAATTTTACATTATTATTACTATTACTATTATTATTATTATTTACATTATTTTCTCACTTGTTTGATGGAGGCTCGACCAATTTCCACTTTAAACGGGACCGGAAAAAAATTAAAAAAAAATAAACGGGACAGGAAATCTGTTACTGCCATCTATGTGATGAAGGGCTACTCAAAGAGCTATCTCCTAATACATTTTTTTTTAAAGATGTTATTTATTTATTCATGAGCGACCCAGAGAGAGGCAGAGACCCAGGCGGAGGGAGAAGCATCCTCCCTGTGGGGAGCCCGACGTGGGACTCGATCCCAGGACCCCGGGGGTCGCGGCCTGGGCCGAAGGCAGATGCTCCACCACTGAGCCTCCCGGGGACCCCGCTATCTCCTAATAAAAAAAGATGCTTTTGCTCTGTCCAAGAGTGTGATAATAAGAGCTGCCCTATGGACATACTGAAAGGTGCAAATCTTAAGGAGAGAGCGTGTTAACAGTAAATCAAGAATACATGGACAAAAAGAAAAATCCAATGGTCTTGGGCCACGTGAACGCTCGTCCCCGAACC
Source organism: Vulpes vulpes (assembly GCF_048418805.1). Taxonomy (NCBI): domain Eukaryota; kingdom Metazoa; phylum Chordata; class Mammalia; order Carnivora; family Canidae; genus Vulpes; species Vulpes vulpes. Next base: position 95,241,580 of record NC_132795.1, on the reverse strand, counting down.
GGGCTGAGGGTGCTGTGGGTGCCATCAGCTTTGGGCTGCTTGGGTGGGGAGAGGACCGTGAGCTTTGGGATGCAAGCGAGACAGAAGGGCAGGCCTCGCCTTCGTTCCACTGCCGCTCCCCAGCACCAGGTGGGCCACTGCCCTCACTGGCCCCGGGCGCCCAGGTGCCTCTGGTGGTAGTGACAGTGACACTAGTCGCGGCGATGGCAGCAATGGCGCTGATGGCCGCGGAAGGCAGCTCCGAAGGGTAGCGGAGAGCGCAGGTTCTGCAGCTCGCCGGCCACGGTTTGAATCCTGGCCCTGCCCCGACGAGTTGTGCACCCCCGGGTCAGGGAGGCTGGTGATAGAGACCTGCCCTTGGCATGTGGAGCGCTGGCGGCCGTCCCCAGCGGTGGGCACCGTGGGAAGTGCCCCTGCAACAACACACAATGTGAATGGGGACTCTTACGGTGTAGACTCTGTCGTTATTCCCATTTGCCAGGTGGGCAAACTGAGGCTCTGGGAGGCCTGCGATGTCGCAGATCCTAGCGTGGGTTGGTGCGACACGCAGACCAGTGGCCTCCCGGGGTAGGTGGCATTTCTCGGCCCTACGGCCCTGGCAGCGGCAAGGAGGCAGGGCTCAGGCACAGGGAGACCGTGCCTGGAGCCTGTGGACTGCGAGACTCTCGGAGCGTCAGGGCAGCAGCATCACCTGAGGACGAGGGAGGTCAGCATCCCCCCGAGTCCGAGGGTCAGGTGGTCGCCGCCCCGCGTGCCCCCGAATGAATGAAGTCGTTCATTTCTTCGGCAGATGTGGCCCCTGCACGAGGGACAGAGCCTCCCGGGTGGCCGCTCAACACGTAAGATGATGTGTTTTGTGTAATTTTGTCAGAGGAGGAGGAGGCCCCCGATACCCTTGGGGAAGGCTACCCCCGGGAAGGGGCCGGCGTTCTCCTGGCAAGGGACGGTAATTTGGGAAAAGCTGGGGCTCCCCCCGCCCCGGTCCTGGGCCGAGGCCCAGCGAGCTGGCCAGGACGAGGCCGGGTTGGCGTCCCGGGCTGGGCTCAGCCGCGCTCGCGTCCCCGTCCTCCTCCCCCAGCCCGGCTGCTGTGGTTCTCGGCGCCCTGGACGGGCCGACGCCGAGTGTCAGACGTCTCCCGGCCCGAAACACTCAGGCCTTTCGTTTCCTTCCCGCCTACCCACAGTATTTCGGCTCCGCACATGCAAAGCAGAGCATTATGCAAGAAATGAATCCCATCAGAGCAAAGTAGCTACTGAAAAATTGCCAAACACCATAAACATTGGTCAGAATGGAGTCCGACCATTTGCGCAGGGAGTAATTGAAGCTATGGACTCACTTGGGGTAACTAAGCAACTTTTCATTATGAATTATAAAGCTTTTCAAACATAAAGTGATATCCGAGAGGAGTGCATTACCTAAAAGGTTTCGATAAGCAATGAAAGGAGCTTTAAAATATGCTGCAGGGATCAATCATCCAGCCCTACAGCGTTACTTATACTTTGTGGCGTCGCCTCCATTCCCTGATAAACAATGTCCCATAACCTCTGAGCATTCCCATTATTTTCGTCAGCACCCAGACATAAGAAGTGACAAAAATGTCAGATGATGTTTTATTTACTAATATAAAACAAGTTCTCGTGGAAGTAGACATTCTACGACGATGGAGGTTTATGAAGCGCATTTCCCAGCACCAAAAATGATTCACGTTTGTCCAAGAAAGATAAAAAGCCTGCTGTTAGCGATGAATTTTAATTGGAATGTTACTCATCACGGGCATGAATTTCTTTCATTTGGGAGATGACATGTCCTGCCTCTCTGGTTGAAGGACAGTCGAGTCTCCCTGAAAAAGGACAAGTGGGGCGCCAAGGCACACCTCTCGGCGTCCAGGCCTTCAGATCGTCCTGGCGTCACGTGCCCAAAACACGTGTCCTGACGTCTTTTCCAGTTGTCACTTTGCAGGGGAGACGTTTTCATCGGTTCCACGTGAAATCGGACCCAGCATTCAGACTCAGGTGCAGCGCACTTCTGTCTGCCTCTCCAGTGTTTATGGAAAACAAACAAACAAACAAACAAACAAAAAAACCAAAAAACCAACGACCTCAAATGAAATGGGAGCATCAGTTGGGAAACCCATGCTCTACCCCAGATGCAGCAGGAAGGAGATGAAGCAGCACGGAAATCAGTGACAGATACAGACTCGCTCCGTTTTGACGGAAGGGGCGCTGGGATGTGGTCCACCAACGCTGAGCGGCGGGAGGTAGAAGACAAAGGGAACTGGTACAAGGTCAGGAAAAGTGGAGTTGAAGAGGGTGAGGGGCAAGGAGACCCGAAAGGTCAGAGGCTGGGGGGAAGGGCGGGGGAAAGCCCGGGGGTACGAAGTTCCAGGGCCTCGTGTCCTTTGCAAAAAAGAAAGTCGCTTACCCACCTTTATGTGATTCAGGAAACACTGCGGTTTGGGAAGCTTTAAGCTAGTGCAGTGGCCTTGGCAGGGGGGACACTGCCTCTCCCGAGTAGGACGGATGGGGGGCTGCAGCCGGCCCCTTCGGAACTCGCTATAAAAATCCCGATTTGCGTCGTGGAGCCGTGGCCAGCCTGCTTCGCGGGGCAGGTACAAAGCCGACGATGCTCTACAGACACACAAATGGATTATTACTTCAATTACCGCGATCAATTTTGCAGAATAGAGTGAAACATATGGAAATGTATCTCAAAAGGTCCTTTAAAATTAGCTCAAAGGACCAGCCGAAGGCCCTGCATTCCGGAGAGCACCTCGCGGCCCGGGGCAGTCTGCGTCCCCTGCACCCTCGCTTCCAGAAGGTCTGAGGCTCAAGGCACCCAGCTGGGACCTGGTAAAACCACCACCAAGGGCTGCCCGGTGGTGGCCCGGCGGTTGGGCAACTGCCTTCGGCCCAGGGCCTGATCCTGGAGGCCCGGGATCGAGTCCTGCGTCGGGCTCCCTGCAGGGAGCCTGCTTCTCCCTCTGCCTGGGTCTCTGCCTCCCTCTGTGTGTGTCTCTCATGAATAAATAAATAAAATCTTTAAAAAAAAAAACACCAGCAGCACCACCACCAAACGGCATTGCTCCCGCTGCTCGCGTGGCTCACTAAGCTCACCTGCGACGGCTCTTAGTGCAGAACCAGGTTGGCTCCTGTAGGTAGAAGGGTCAGATCTACTCAAGCTTTGTTGGCTGGTTTTGGGGAGTCTCCCCCCCCCCCAGGTAAATAGATGTCATTTGGACTGCGGCTTTCCTTTCGGATTGTGGCCTGCCACGCACGTGTTTGGATGTGCCACAGAGAAGGCGTCAACCTACAGACTCTGGTCCGCTCAGATGCGATTCCCTTTTACGTGCATTTACCCCATTATCCACGTTATGGCTCCTGAAAATACGCAGAACTGCGTGAGGACGTTTTGCTCTCCTACAATCCTTTCAGATTGCTTGGATGACTTTCTTTACGTGTTTTCGACTTACCTACCGGCGAGCCTCGCTTCATCCTGCTCTAGTCTAATTGATTTGACAGGCCTGGGAGCTTGGTCTTGCGTTCGCGCCGCTTACTCATGTCTGGGATTGCCCTGTAGGGAGGGCGAAGCGCGTCGAGGCGTGGGTAGCCCACGGAGGGCTGGAGAGGGTCTGACCTGGGGCAGCCTAACAAAAATGACATTTTCTAGAACGTCGTCTACTTCAACGGCTCTCGAAGAAGAAAACTATACCCACTCCCCCCCCTTAGGTTTTACAGTGGGCTCTGGGGACTGCGATTCACCCGAACTGTCCCTGAAGTCTTTGCTAAAGAAACGACAGGGGCACCGCATCCCGCCCAGCCAAGCCCTCCGTCTGCACCGGCAAACGCGGGGATGGCTCCAGTCGGTGAAGACCTGCAAACCTAACCGGGACGTCCCAGATGTTTTGCCAAGGGCCGGGTTGAATGCAGAGCTGATAAATGCAACCAGGGACAAAGGCTTTTCCTTCCTGGTTAACTTTGAAAATCTCCTCAGACAGCAAACTCTTGATAGGGGGCAAAGATTCTTACAAGGTTGGTACAGGTGGGTAATTAAAAAAAATAGGAGCGAATTTATCTGCATACATTATTTAAATACCTAAAGCATTTCTCCGCTTTAATGATAAATTACGATCAGTAAAATCTGTTGGCTGCCTTCAAGCTAACTAATGGATCACTAATCAGCAACAGTCGAATCATCCTAACTAAGGTGGAATAAATATCTTCAAGGAAGCTGCAGCTGATTTTTTCAGTCTAAACCTATAAAGATGCTTCCGTAGACGTGCCTGTATCCTTGAGCTACATGTGCATGCATGAATATGTGCATGCATGTGTTCAAATTGCACATGTTAAAAGCCTGTTCTTTGACACCTTCTTGTTCACCCACCACTGCTCTATGGTGGGGGAAAGATTGTCCCTGCAACTAATTAATCCTTAAAGAGATTGGCTGCTACATCTCATTGTTAGCAATACATTTTTAATTGTTCATTTTACTCAAGCACCATTTGAACACAAGTCAATTTGCAATTTCATTAGAGAACAGAAAAGGCCTGGGGTCTATTCCTGGTTTTAAAAAAAATAAAATAAAATAAAAGGATAAAAAGCAGGCAAAATTTCATAATGTTAATCCTCTAATTAATCAAGCAAGAATTAATGTGTCCTGCTACTTGGGCCTAAGTCGGCTTGCCAGGAAGTGTACTTTGTCATACCTACCCTCCGGAGAAACCTCTTTACTGGCTTTGTGGCCAAATACCCCGGCAACTAATGATGAGCTTTGAAGCAACATTCACAGACCATTTGCTTTGATGACATTTGGAGGCTTTTCTCCCCTCGTTCCCATTCTGTTGTAAGTAGAGTACACATGCCATACGGCCTTTGAAAACTAATCAATACAGTAAGATTTGTCAGGTCGCAGCTGACTAGTATTACGTCTTTAAACTCTTTTCTTAGCTGACTTGTCGTACACATTTTTAAGTCAAACCTTATGAAGGGGGTTGGGGGGATTATCCTCAACCCTACTCACAGGCGCGCTGGTGTGACATGGCTCTTTCTTCCATATTTTAACATCAAAAGCCCATAATCTGTGTAAGTTAACCTTCCATAAAACTAAAATTATATGGTCATCATACATAATCTGATGATTGATTACAGCTGTCAGAAAGGTCACAAATTGTAAATGTTTACTGCAGTTGCAGCAGGAAAATTATTACATACTTTTAAAAAATCCATCTAGAGAAAAATAGACAGCTTACATTCATAGGTTGCAGAACGGAGGCATATATGTTTTCTTGGTGACTTTTAGCTCTCTTAAAATCAATGTTAAAACCCTTAGGTCTGATTTTTCATTTCAATGTCTTTGTGTAATGTGCCTCAACCATACCTCATCTAATTTAATAAGATGCAAGCTAAGGAAGTACTTAAGTTACTTATCAAGGGTTTCAGATGACACATTATTATTGTATTCAAAAGTCAATATTTGCTAATCATGTTAGTACAGGAACTGTTCCAGGCCTACAATTCTTAAATTGCAGAGATATTTAAGATTAATTAAACCTATCTCCCATGGTCCTCTCTCTTCACCTCCGTGGAAGGAGTAAATCAATGACATCCTCTGCAAGCCCAGAGGGCCGGAGCCTCCAGTCTGAGAGCCGCGAACATCCCTAAGCCTCCCCTTTGCATCCCCGCTCCCGGTTGAGCTTGGCCATTTCTCCACAGTTTAAGGAACCTTGGCATGTCCTGAGGGCAAAGTTCACCGATTTGCTTGACGTCGTGAGAGGGGTGTGGCCGTTCCTGAACCCTATAACGCGGACTCCGATGTATTTTCCAGCCAAGGAGAATGCTGAAGTATCAGCCCATTGCCTGACTTCTTGTTTCTTTTCATATGAAAGCTCGTGGATAAACTTGCAGCCAAGTGGAAGGGGCCCTGGCGCCTTTTCAAGCCGGGCATAAGGAGATCGGGCGCCTGGGTCCATGCCCCGAAGGGCTTATGCTCCAAGGACACGGTTCCAGGGAACCCCTGGCCTCGTGCTTCTCTCCAGGAGCAGAGACAGCCGGTTGTTAAAGGTCAGGGCTCCCTAACTTTTAGCCGGTAAACTCCTCACACAAGAGCCATTTCTAACCTGATGTTACGTACGGAGCCTAGGACCTGGCTGAGACTAAGTGATAAATAAAACTTTGAAGTCTTACGAACATGTATCGACCAGGAGAGAACTGGAAAACGTAGCACTTCAGTGACGACTTCGGGTAGCTGCTAGGTCAGGTCCCTCGAGGGCAGACGAGGGCATTAACCCGACGTGCCACCCAGCGTATACTTACAGGGAGTTAGTGAGAACAGAAATGCTATGCAAACTGAGTATCTGGAACGTGAATCAATAGAGACCAGCTAATTAGGTTATAAATGCATTGATTTTATTTTTAATACGTCCTCAAATAGAGTCTGTGAGTAAGCATTCTGAAACGGGGCTCTTAAAAGGAGAGAAGCGACAATCAGATTATTCTCTGCCACTCTCCAATCAATCCAGAAGACGTAGGTAAAATACTCTGATGCATATTCTATATAATCAGAATGACACATCCTATTAATATTCCAATTACTGTTGAACTATTAGCAGTGCCTGAGTCTGGTGTCTTAGAGCCTCATACCAGTAATCCGGGAACTTCATGTCTTTTGTATTCATTCAATTTAAAATGAGACAATTTTCCCTTTAAAGCACTTTTATTAAACATTATTTTATGCACGGATTTAACATCCTAATTGATTTAGGTGGACTCTCAGAATGAGTTGCTAACTCCTTTTGTTCTTTTCTCCACTGAAAGAGGCCAGCAGCTGTGATCTTATTTATAAATTTAAATGCCAAATTTTAGCATAGTGAGTTACTATTAAAATAATAGTTATTCGTGTTCATAAAAAAAAATTTCTATTCATACTGTAAAAACCAGGAATCCAATAATTTAATAAGCTAGTCTAGAGTAAGAATGGGCCAAAATTGTCAGTCGCATCTTACAACACATAAAAATCATAAAATCATAGACATGAAAGTTACTTTGTAAAAAGCACTGAGATGTTTCCCATCTTCTAAATATTGTCCCAACCTAAAATTTGTTTTTCTGAAACTCATCTAGGAATATAGTCAGTACCATAGATAAAATATAGTTTCATAAGCTAATTACCAAACTACTAGTTGAAAAAGTCAAACTTGCCATCATTTTGTCCACATTTTAGGATGTTTGCTTTACCTTAAAATTGATTGTGATTAAATAAGCTTGTGTGATGATATAGTGTAGATCCACCTCTGCTTTCTTATGTTATGCGGCTGCTGCTGGACATAAATACCATGTGGCACTCACTGCTAGTGCCTTGGCACAGCCTGAGAGGAGTGGAGATAGAAAAAGCTGGATGGATTTGAGAGATATTTTGGGGTAAAGCCTAAAAGATTAATAGTCGAACTAGGGAGATAAGTAAAATGGAGGAATCAAGGAGGATATTAGACTTACGGCTTGAGAAATTGAGTAGCTGGCTATTTCCAAAGATGGAAAATGCTGGGGAGATGGGCTTGAATTTGGAGGCTGTATTTCTCTTTGGACATGGTAAGTTCCAGATACACAGATGGAGATGCCAAGTGTGCAGTTGGATTTTTAAATCTGAAGCTCAGAAGTAAGGTCTTAACTAAACAAGTCAACTTAAGCATTGTCAGCACATAGATGGCATCTAAAGCTATGAGAATGGATAGGCTAGGGGCACTGGTTGGCTCAGTTGGTTAGGTATCCGACTCTTGATTTCAGGTCAGGTCATGATCTGAGGGTCGTGGGATTGAGTGCCCAGCGTCAGGCTCCATGCTCAAGCAGAGAGTCCGCTGGAGATTGTTTCCCACTCCCTGCCCCTCCCGTCACTCGTGTGCACTCGCACTGCCAGTCTCTCTCTAAAATAAATAAATGAATCTTAAGGGAAAAAAAAGAAAAAAGAAAAAGAAAGTGGATGGGCTTACTCAATGCATGAATACATAGAGAAAAGAGGGACTGAACCCTGAAGAATCAACATTAAAAAGATAAGCCATGAGTAGCCTCTGTGTAGGGGTCAGAGACCACGTTCCAGAAGATTTGATCGAATAATCCAGCATGAGATGTGAAAGGCACTCCTTTCCTCATACCCTAATAAAAAACTGTGCCGAATTAAGATATTTGCTTGTGAAGGATCACTTCATTATTCTTGTTTTTTTTTTTAATCAAAATTTCAATATAGAAAGCTAAGTAACTGATTTGAAAATGAGTATAATAAGAGGATAGAAAGAAAAAAAAGAGGCCGAGGGACATGCTAGCCATATTCCTGAATCAGACCCTTTGCAGCTACTGTTCTTTGTGCTCCTAGGACACCTCCCCTTTAGAAATTTATATGCCTCACTCCCTCACCTCTGGGTGTTTATGCAAATGTCATCCATTCAGTGAGGACTCCATTGACTTATTTAAAATAGCAACACCAATCCCATTCCTATCACTATCTATCTTCCTTCTGTTTTGTTTTTCTGCATAGAATTTATCACCATATGCTAGAGATTTACTTGTTTTTCTGCTTATTTTCTGTCTCTTCTCAATAGACTATAAGCCCTAGGAAGTCAAGAATTTTGTTTCACTGCTGTGAACACAACACCCGCTCGCCCCAATACTTGACACATAGTAGGTTCTCACTATTTATTTATTTATTTATTTTTTATTTTTTTAATGAATGCATGAAAGAACAAACCAGCAAAAGAGAATAAAGGGAATGGCCAAAGAAGTAGGAGGAAAACCTGGAGGTATCTTAGAAACTAAAAGAAAAACAAATGTTTGGAAATGGAATATGTCAGTTATGTTAAATGCTGTGGAAGGGTTAAGGAAGATGGTACAGCAACACATGCGTGACACTTGGCATCATGAGAGTAACGGATGTTGAGCAGTTTCAGTACAGTGGTGAGGGCAGGAGTCAGAACGATTAGGGTTGAGGAGATAATAGGAGATAAGGAAGCAGAAATGGAATCATTAGGTAACCGATTTGAGAAGTTTTGCTGTGAAGAAAAGTATTGGGATAAGGCAGTTTAACGAAGAAGCATATGAGATGAAGCAAGGATGCATTATTAATTTTTGCTCTGGAATTTTAGTGGTGTATGGATCATCTCCTGCCACAATATTGCTGCTTAACAAACAACCATAAAGCCTTAGTGGCATTCGGACAACACACATTTTTTTTTTTTTTTTTACTTTGCTGGACTACTTACTTAGCGAAGTGGCCTTGCTTTATGTCTGGATTTTGGCTGGTTGTTGGCTGACGCAGGCTGGCTTCAGCTGGGATTACTCAAGTATGTTCCCCGTGTCTCTCATTCTCAGAAAGCAGATGACCCTCCTACTGGTTACCAGCCTAGTCTAGGTATGTCCTCAAAGTGACAGCTGAGGCACAACACATGCATGGACATAGGCAAGTCCACTTGAGCCCTGGGCTCAGAACTGGCACACTGTCACTTTGTCTTCATTCTGTTGACTGCAGCAAGTCAAGAGGCCAGCTAGATTCAAAGGGGAGGTATCCCAATTACTATTGCTATGAAACAAACTGCCCCAAAACTTAACAACATAAAATATTTTATTATCCTTAATAATCTCATTGGGCCAGGAATTCAGACAGGGCACAGTGGGGTTGGCTTCTGCTCCATGATACCTGGAGCCCCAGTTGGTAAGATACAAAGACTACGGGCTGGAATCGTCTGGAGGCACCTTTGCTTGTGTTTGATAGTGATGTTGCTTGTCAACTAGGACCGCAGCTGGAGCTGTTGGCTGGAACACTAGCGTGTGGCTTCTCCATGTGGGCTGGGCTTTCTCACAGCTTAGTAGACTAATTGATTCTCACATGGCAGCTTAGGACTCTGAAGGCTGATGTCCCAGTGTACAAGGCATAAAGCATGTCTTCTTTTATTACCTAGTCTCAGAAGTCATGCAGTGTCGCTCACTTCTGACACATTCTATTGGCTACAAATGAATTCTCAGGCCTTCTCCAGGTTCAAGTAGAGGGGAATTATAACTCTACCACTTTATGGGGAAGTGGTAAATTTAGGAGATGGGTACAGGCACATTTATGAGTGTGGGAGGAGGAAGAAGAAAGATGCAGTAGTTTACTTCCTAATATTAGTCGTACTTTGTTTGGTTTGGCTTGGCCCTGTTTACTCATTCTATCTAAGAGCAGCCAACACAGATTAGAAGATTCTTCACCCTACAAGAAAAGAAAATGTATTTTTAACATAAAACTGGAATCTTAAGGATAAAAAATTTGTCCAAATTGAGTCCACACATTTGATTTTGAGGTTTAAGTCCCTGAACATTCTTAGGCATAGCTGCTGAGAAAGCTTCTTTACATGTAAAAGCCACAACAAAGAGAGTATAAATCCGAGTGTCACCAAGCATGTATTATAGGGGTTGGTTCTCAACGTTTGGCTCGGTGATGCCCAGGGCCTTCTCCTGAGATATTTCTAGGGTGGCTTTGGTGTCCAGAAACTTCAGTATAGCAATACCTTACAGATCATGCTGATTGCCAATTAGTTTGCAAAAGCCTATAAGATATTTCAAGTCTTTGAGTTATTTGATTATTCAAATTAATTTCAGCCACAGACATTTATTTATACAGGATTTCTCTTATTATTTCATTTGTTATATTTAGTTATAACATGCCATTATTTCAACAAATCTCCTCTTGAATATGCTAAACCTAAGCACCTAGCAAATACATGAAACTTTTAAAAGTAGATTTTGCTTTCCCTTGTGGGTTTTCCGGGCTAAAGCATTGAAAATAAGCTGGCATCTGTTGTAAATATATGCTGTATATTTATGGTCTCTAAAACCAAATACAACTTTATACCATACAGTAAATGCAATACAATGACATATATATCCAGTCATCCCTTCCGCCCCTTCATCTGTAGGGGGATACATTCCAAGACCCCCAGTGGATGCTTGAAACCATAGATTATACCAAACCCCATATCTACTATGATTTTCCCTATACATACATACTTATGATAACATTTAACTTATGAATTAGGCACAGTAAGAGATTAACAATAACTAATAAAACAGAACATTTATAATAACACACGACAATAAAAGTTATGTGACTGTGGTGTGTCTCTCTCTCAAAATACTGTACTATGCTCACCTTTCTTTTTGTGATGATGTGAGATAACATACATCTAAAAACAATTTGCTGATTTTTAAAAAAGAAAAGAGTTTCAATTCTTTCATGTTACATATTGAACATAAATGAAAAAAACAGATGCTAAATTATTGACAATATACACTATTTGAATAAAGGTGGGATTCTTTTCATGAATAGCGAGAGGAGTGTTTGAGTAAATATCATCAAATATTATTAATATTTATGAAGCATTTTGTAGTTCAAAAAAAGTTTTTGGATGATTCTCTGTATAGCCTTCTGTTGGGTGTAAGGCAGGCATTATTGCTTTATATTCATTCTACAGATGTGGAAACAGGACCATGATATTTAAATGGCTTTCACAAAGTCAGAAAATGGCAGAGCTATCATTTGAACCCTGTTTCTATAGCATCTCACTAAACAGATTATGTGTGTATATAAAGATATGCCTAAATTTATGCATGTTTATGTCCATGTATCAGTAACATAGATCAATTTCATGTAATTCATAATCACACATCTAATGGTGTGTGTCTATGGAAATGAATATGCCAGGAGTTACTTAGATTTTAAGCAAAATCACTCACATTTTTATAGATAAAAATCTATACTTATTCCTACATGTTTCTATCTACCCATCAAGTTTTCATTTAATATCTAAAAATGTGTTTGCATCTGATACACATTTTGATGAAGAGATATTAAAAAAATTATAGCTGATAAAGATGCCTTTAGATTTTTGAAAGTCAAGCAATCATAGAACCTCAGTGTTCAAACCTGGCATTTTACCCACTTTGTTTTCAGAGCTAAACAGATTCAACAGTTAAAATTTCATGAAAATTTATGAGGAGGAGCGACAACAGAGAAAATAGTGTTTATATATTAACCACCTTTGACCTGAACAAAGTTGATTTGCTAAAAGTCTAACATAGAAGACTCATCTGTAGACTCAAGGACAAAGAACTTAAGAAAAAACCCAATTGGGTGGGCATTTACCAGATGGCATGTGGGCATAGGTGGAAAGGAGCTAAAAGATGTGGGTGAAGCAGAGTGGGTCTCCCCGATTAGCTACTTTCTAATATGGACCCATAGAAGGACAGGGCAAGGAGGAAAGAAAGTCAACAATACCAAACCATAAGAGCTGAGGCCTAAACTCACAAAAGGCAAAAATACTTTTTTTTTTCTCCAAGAGAATCTTTTTTTTTTTTTTTTTAAGATTTTATTTATTTATTCATAGAGACACAGAGAGAGAGAGAGAGGCAGAGAGAGAAGCAGGCTCCATGCAGAGAGCCTGACGTGGGACTCGATCCCAGGTCTCCAGGATCATGCCCCAGACTGCAGGCGGCTCTAAACCGCTGTGCCACTGGGGCTGCCTCCAAAAGAATCTTGATATCTGAGGAGTAAAGTCCAAAAAGGACTTAGAGCAATTCATTAATGTCTTGAACCCATGACCGAGTTAATGTACCTTTGTCCTACCACACCCCTAGGATTCTAAGAAGCTACTCATTGTAAGACAAAAGAACAATTTAGTAACAGTCTTTTTGGAGAAAAACACTATATTAAACACACATGATGAATCTAGGACACAGTCCGGTTGCAGAAATGTGAAAATGGACGTGTGTTGAGGGGATGGTACATTTTAAAACCAAGGAAATAAACGTTTGATGTGAACCACTTAGGTTAAGAAAAGAAAAGTGAATAGTAGTTAGTGAATAGTACTCAGACAATAACAAGGTTTAGCAGAGCGCAGACTCTCGGTGAGGAACAATTAAACAAACAGTTAAATAATCTCACATACAAGTGCTGAAACAAGCAAACAATCACAGACTGTCTTGATCACTGCTCAGTGCACAGAGCATGAGTCAGAAGAAATTATTTCAGCACCGTTGAAGGAAGAAGCCATGTTGTGCTCAATTCTGGTTGATTTATTGCAAATAAGGATATCAGAGAAAATGAGGAGTTTATGGCAGAAGGCAGATAAAGTTATTCAGTGACTCAAGGAAATTAATTATAGAGGAAAAGCTCAAAACTAGGTGCATCTGAGATGACCTCATTGAGGGAAGCAAGGATGACAGGTGTTGTAAGGGTGGATACCCTGAAGGGATCGACATCTATAACAACTAGATAGGGAAGTACAAAATCCCCAAGAGAGACAAGCATGAGCAAAATTTAATTGATACGTCTCATCCACTCGTTGATATTAGTTAACATTGGAAAAAAGGAGTCCTGAGGAGTTACCAAGATGAATACAAACTGTCCAAATAGGGACGTGATTAAGACTTCTGAGGGAGAAAAATAAATTCTTAGGAAGGTATATCTTTTATGAATTTACTTTATCTAGGATTTTGCTGACCCTGAATGAACACTTCAAGAGGAAAAAAAATAAATGTACCCCTATCTTGTCTGGAACTGGTGTGTGAATTTAAGATATTAATATCTTTAATATCAGGCAAAGCTTTTTCTTTCTTTATTCTTGTGATTAAAATATTAGGTGAAACTAAAGCTAAGTAGTGTGTTATAACTGCTGTTCAGATGCCACATTCCAGTGACCACACGCCACACTTTACGATGCTCAGAAACCTTTGCGATGAGACCTGTGTGAGATCCTCAGGAGTCTGCTCCGTCTCTCTCACTTGCTTGTGTCTGATCACAAGGATCTGAGCTTTTAGCAGAGGAGAACAGGAGGAAAAAAGTGCTCAAACTTTATAAAGACAGAATGCAGATTTCTGGCTAAAGTAAATATGTTCCTTTGACATAAAATGTTGATCAGGATGTCGCTTCAGAATATTCCTGCACTAGCCTTGGCATTCAAGAGGCATATTTGGATTCTATTAAAAAGAACCCTCAAGAAAGCCCAGAACTTACGTAGGAAAAAAAAAAAAAAAACTAGCAAAACACGAATGCCCTTAAGCCTCACCATACTGTAATTGCCAGTAAGGTCATATTAACAGTAATGGCCGATATCCTTGCAGTTAGAAAGGCTTTTCTTAGAACAATATTACATTCAGAAACCTTAATGAGAGGAACACATATTCTATTTCCTAAAAATCGTAAACTTCTGTATAATCAAAGGCAGTATTAACAGTCAAGAGAAAAAAAAAAAAGCCAAAATATAGGTTTAAGCCTATGTAAAAAGTTATCTTGACATAAAAGGCTACTATCTTAATATACAGAAACTCTTGGAAGCCAAAAAGAAGATTGAAAATTGCAAGAGAAATGGACAAGTAATAGATATAAAGCAGATGTTCAACTACTAATCAAAGCAATGTAAAATGAAATTACAAAATAATATGTTTTGCCTCTAGTAACATGAGTTGTTAGTAATCTGAGCTGAGCAGGGTGTGGGGGGAATGACAAACTCTCTTGGATGAGAAATGAGATTTTAAATTGAGACATTTTTTAGAGGGCGACTTAAGAAGATAAATAAAAAATGTAAGTGTATACATTTTGCCTCAGCAATTCCCCTCCAATGAAACAATTAGACAAGTACACAAAATTTGTGTGTACCTATGTGGAAATTCTGTAATAAGAAAATAATACAGAGAGATTGAAGATGGCCTTAATGATTATCAGTCAAGCTGGGTTAAATAAAGAATGGTAGAGTTATGAAATGGAATACGGCAAAGCCATCAAAAGGATAAAAAAGATGATCATGTCTATCTTTCCTGAATGCAAGCATGGTGGGACATTAGGGAATTGAGTAACATAACTTTCTACATTAATGTACGAAAAGATCATGTATCTATAAAAGTTTGTTACAGATTGAATCATGCCCTCCCACAAAGGAGATCCAGGCAATGTGGCCATGGAGGAAGGGATTATAATGATGCCACCAAAAGCCAAGGAATGCCAGTGGCCACTAGAAGCTAGACCAGGCAAGGAACGGTTCTTCCCTAGAGACTCCAGAGGATCAGAGGCCTGCAGACATCTTCATGACAGTCCAGTGAACCTGCTTTCAGACCTCTGGCCTTCAGCACTGTGACAGAATAAAACTCTGTTGTTTTCAGCAAATTTCTGGTAATTTGTTGCAGCAGGCACTGGAAACTTAATATAGATTTGGTACTGAGAAGGAGATGCGCCTGGAACACGTGCACAAAAATGTGGAAGTGGCTTTGGAATCGAGTGATAGGTAGTGACTGGAAGAATTTTGAAGTGCATGATAGAAAAAACCTAGATTAAACAAGCCATTGGTGGAGAAAGGAATATTCACGATGCTCCCGGTGAGGGCTAAGAAGGAAGTGAGGAGCATGATAGAGAAAGTCTGTGTTGTCTTATGCATATGGTGCCATATGCAAGATGTTGGTAGAAATGTGAATGTTGAAGCTGCTGCTGGTGAGGGATCAGGAGGGGATGAAGACCATGATTTTGAAAACAGGAGGAAAGGGGATCCTTGTTATGTAGCGGGAGAAAAATCTAGTTGAGTTGTAGTCTATGAAGTTCTATGGAAAGCAGAAGTTGTAAGTGATGACCTGTGGATATCTACTTGGGGAGACTTCTAAGCAAAATGTTCAACGTTCAGGCTGGCTTCTTTTTGCTGTTTATGATAAAACGGGGAAATAAAGAGATAAATTAAGGGAAGAACTGGTTTTTTTTTTTTTTTTGTAAGATTTTATTTATTTATTCATAGAGATGCAGAGAGAGACAGAGACAGAGACACAGGCAGAGGGAGAAGCAGGCTCCACGCAGCCCGATGTGGGACTCGATCCAGGGTCTCCAGGTCATGCCATGGGCTGCAGGCGGCGCTAAACCGCTGCGCCACCGGGGCTGCCCAAGGGAAGAACTGTTAAGAGGGAGCCAGGACTTGACAATTTTGGAAATTCTCAGTCTATCCAGACTGCAAAAGACACCGTTAGGAGATTCACTGCTGGGAATGTGTGTTCTGGCAAGGAGGCCACGGCTGCAGCTAGCTGGACAAGATTTGCAGAAGAGGTTAGGCATGTGTGACTTATGAATACCTTCAGCCGTCTCGGCAGAAGTGAGAGCTAGAGACGGGGAAAGATCCAGGAAAGATCTTTGAAAGACCACCGTGTCTAACGGCGTGACTCTCACGATACGTACAGGAGACTGACAGAGTTCTCGAAAATGTTATGCCAACACTGCCAGTTGTTATGCAGACTTTGCCCAAAGTGGACCAAAAGGCACAGAGAAAAGATGAAATGAAGTAAGGCTGTTGGACTCCTGCAAATTCTACAGGCAGGAAACAGGATGATAAACCCCCTCATCTTCAGGCACATATTACTACCCTTCCAATAAAGGGGAGAGTGACTGAGGGCAAAACACTGAGCTCAGAGGGTGAAGCCCTAGAAACAGGTACGGTTTTACATGCATGTAGTTTTACATAAATAGCACCTGATCTCATTTTAGTTCTCTTTTGTATTCAGCACCATGATTTTAAAATTGAACCCCCTTGCAATGTACACATCTGGCAGGTTGCTCTCATCTCCCAGTCCTTCCAGTGGGTATTCTTGTATACGTCTCTTGTGACAGTCCGATTAGTTCTCTATGGCAGCACAAGGTGGGATTGTAATTCCTGACCCCCTGGAGGTCAGGTGGGCCACGTGCCTAGTTCTAGCCAATGAATTGTATAAAGAGCGACGTGTGTCATTTCTGGGCTAGAGGATTTATTTAATCACCCGTTCAGGACTCCGAAGACTTGCCTTTCTCCCTCTGGCTCAGGGATAAGCAAGGTTCAAAAAAGGCTGCTTTGTCAGCATGCGTACCAGAGGGCCTGGATGAGGGAAGAGGCCTCTGCCAATGTGTGATGGACGCATAGTATGAACAAGAAATGAGCTTATGTTTATTCAGACCGCAGAGATTTTGGGATTCATTGTCTCACAACACAACTGAGCTTATCCTGACAGATCTTCTAAGGTACTATATGAGAATCTATCTGGGGTACACAGCCAGGTGCAGATCTGGCTAACTTAGCTAAGTACTGACAGCTCTCCAAGATGGTCACCTTGGTCTACACTCCCTACGTGCCCCATCCCTGTGAACATTTCACATTTTCCGGCTTTTAATTTTTGTGAGACTAATTGGTATAAATGGATATCTCATTGTTTGTTTCTTTATTTGCACTTCTCTCGTAAAAGATTTAAGCAACTGCTATGCTCTTTAGCCTTTGGGATTTTGTTATCTCTACATTTTTGTTGTTGTTGTTCACATCACTTGTCCATTTTTCTATCACAGTTGCACAGTTGTGTTTCCCTTGTTGATTTTTCAGGACTTCCTTTTATTGTTTAAATAATAACCAAGGAATATGAGAATGATCCAGGTCAGTTAGAAATTAAAAATTTCTTCTCCCATCCTGCTATTTATCTACTTACTCTTTCCATCATGACCTTAACTGCATAAAAATTCTTAATTTGGATGTAATCAAATGCATTAATTTTTTGCACTTTGGAAATTTTGCTTAGGAAATCCTTTCCCACTGTTAAGTTACAAGCATATTTTTTTTTATATATACACTATTCTGAAGGCCGGAATGCTAAAATGTTGAAATGTTAAATGTTTGAATGATATAATTTCTGAGAGTCTTGTTTTTGTTTTCAATGTTTGTTAAGTGCTCACTATGTTCCAAGTATGATGCAAAGTGTTTCTTTTACTTAATTCTTGTACCATTGCTTTGAGAAAGTTACCATTAGAAAATCTATTTTACAGATAAGCAAACTGTACCTCAGAGAGGCTATGTAAATTTCCCAAGGTCATACAGTGACTAAAAAGTGAAAGAACTTGGATTCTAACCAGGTGGTCTGATTCCAGAATGTTCTTATTCATAGGCATAGGATAGTATGAGTTCAAGATCCAACTGACTGACTTCTCTTTATTGAGCATCTATGTGTGTGTTGCACACCAAGCAAGCCCTACCCTTGGGAAAAGTTGTCATTTCTTAGATATACCTATATGTGTGTGTGTGTGTGTGTGTGTGTGTGTGTATAGTTTTGAATATTGTTTTAAATATTTTCAAAATACATACTTTAAAAAAAGTAAATAGATTTCCTTTTTAATTACACCATAACATTTTTTTTAAAAACACTTATGCCAGATGTTATGCTAGATGCTGGAATGTAGCAATGAACAAGAAAGGGAGGTCTCTGTATTCCTGGAATTTAGAGGAAGAAACAGACAGTGAATCCCTAAATGACCTCAGCCAAGCAAAGAGATGGGGAAAGAATATCCCAGGCAGTAGGAATAGCATGGGCATTAGGCAGGAAAGGTATGCATTTATTCCTGTAGCAAATCCCTGTAGATCACAGGGTCGTCTCTTTGAAGAGGAAATAGAGAAAGCGTTGAGTTCTCATAGGATTTAACAAAATCCCACAAGTTCTCACTCAACATACCCCATTTTAGTGATTAGTTTTGTGAGGTCAATCCCTTAGAATAGAGGACTATAAAATATTCCTTTGTTATAACACTATAGTTTGTCATCATGGGATTATTTTAATTAAAGTACTTGAATAAGCCTTAATTGTTAAGTATTTAATTAAAGTATTTGATTCATATCAAATTAGAGAAATCAGATTTCCCTAATATTCTTCAAACACACACACAAACACACATTCACACACTCACACTGATACATCTCACACCCATACACAGGCAGTAACACACCCTTACACACATGCTCCCAAGCATTCCTTCATGCACATTCACATATTCTCATGCATATTCATGTGCAGTAGAGCACCCTCATACTCAATCATATAGATGCAAACTTGTCTCATCTCACATAAACCCACACATTCAAAGGGAGAGTATGCAACTCATCTATTCAATATCTTAACAAATACTTATCGATTATTTGTCAAGTGCCAAGCCCTAGAGATACAACAAAAAAAAACAGGATTCATCTCTGCTTTCATGGGGCTGACCTTCTAGAGGAAAGTACAGAGACTCAACAAGACAACAAAAAATGCAGATTAGGAGCCCAGGTTGCAATGAACACTATGCAATGAACACAGTGAACACTATGGAGAAAATAAGCCAGGTGATGAGACAATAGTTACTGGAAGTAGCAACCATATTTAGGGTAGATGGAGAAGCCTTCTCTGGGAGACGACATTTGAACTGAGGCCTGAATGACAGTAATGAGCCAATCCTTCGGAAGAAGGGAGAAAGAAATAGTGCCGGCTGAGAGAAGAGCAGGTGCCCTGAGAAAGATTTAGTGTAGACAAGGAACCAGAATGTGGTCCTATGGCTGAACTTTAAAGAGCCAAGAGGTAGTGGAATAAGAGCTAGGAAGGGACATGGGAGTTAAATCAAGCAGCTCTTATAAACTACTGGGCTGTAAGGAGATTTATTCTAAGAACAAACAAATAATGGATAGTGTGTAAGTACCCCTACTTGAAAAGATTTGTAGTTTTATAGGTTCTTTCTTTCTGGCCACAATTTGAGTAATGGACTAGACAGGACAAAGGTAGAAGCTAAGGACCCATGGAGAGGTGGATATAGTTGGCCAGAGAAGAATGATGATGGTGGTATGGGCATGAGTGGTCACAGTGGACCTGAGGGGAAGGTCATGGATTTAGGATGTGTATTGGGAGTAGGAAAGCCAGCACTTTGTCAAAGCTTTGGTGAGGTGATGAGATAGGGTGGGGTTAAGGAAGCTTTTCGGGTCTTCTGCTTGAGCATCTGAGAACATTGTGGTTACCGGCCTTTATTTAATCATTGTCTGTGTCATAGTAATGATTTCTGTTATCCAGGGCTTCCCGTGTGCCAGGTATGTGCTTATTAGGTATTATCTTATTTATTCTTTACAACATCTGTATAAAGTAGGTCCTGTTATTATCTCTGTCCTAGAAATGAGGAAACTAAGGCTCAGTGAATTTCACTTTCCTCCGTTCCAAGGACTTGTAATTGTTGGAACCAGAATTTAAATGCAAAAACTCTGAATCCAGAGTCACCTGGGAGAGACATTGAGTAACCATTACTTCAGGAACCTATTACTCTACATCTGAATTGCCAAGATCTTTATAACTAGTTTCTCTTTTGTCCTCAAGTTAGTTGACTCAAATGGTGATCAGTTCACTGCAATGCATATCCTTGCCCTAAAGATGGAAAACTATTGAACTGCTGACCATTCATTTTTCTATTTATGCTGGGGAAAAAGGTAGTGCAGGTGAATTAGAATTATAAATGGAGAAACGCCTGGGTGGCTTAGTGGTTGAGCTTCTGCCTTCCTATCCTGGGGTCTTGGGATCAAGTCCCTGTCCTCCTTTCCCCCATCAGGCTCCCCGCAGGGGGCCTGCTTCTCCCTCTGCCTGTGTCTCTGCCTCTCTGTGTGTGTGTCTCTTATGAATAAATAAAATCTTTAAAAAAAAAAGATAAATGGAAATGAAGTTTGAGGATGATATTTGGATTTTGTCTCCAATTACTATAAATAAGAGATTTAGTCATATAAAATTGTATCTATATCAAATGAATAATTTCAGAGATAAGGGCTTTGGGTATAATTTTTCCCCCATTACTAATTAGGGTTGGGAGCACACTGTGGGCATGAATCAGAACTTATTATTAAATATATTTCTCCTGCTTAATTGGATTATTCCTTTTCTGATACTTCTAGGGCTCTCTCCTCATCCGTTCAGCAGTGTACATATCCTTGACTCATGATCCTCCTCTCTTCACACTTACTCCCAATGTCATCTGTTTCTGTGACTTCAGTTCTTACCACCTGGCCAGTCCTGACCTTCTATGCCCTTGACCTCTCTCAGAGTTCTGTGTAGCATTTCTTGTCCATTGGCTCTGGGCAGAAGGGAGAGAGAAGGAAGAGTACACTCTAGAGAGCAAAGTGGCTAGAGATGATGAAGAAGATGATGACGATGACGATTACTAAGTATAAGGGGACACAAGCCAGGTTCGAGGTCCTACTGAAGATGTTTAGACCTTATCTGCACAATCCATACAGGACCTGTGAGCTTGGAGACAAATCTACACTCAGAGTTTGAACACTGACCTGTTACTTTTTATAGATAGATAGCATCCATCCACTCTTCTGTGCTCAAGTGAATATATGTCATTGAACACAAACTACATAAAGCCCCTAATCCCTGTATCCAACACCTAAATAAAGTCCCATCTCTTATATATGAGGACAAAAAGCATAATCTAACCAGAGACAGTCCTGGGAGGCCAGAGAAGCCACAGAGGTTGTTTAGCTAGATGGTATAGAGGACAAAACAGGAGAAGAAATCCTAACCCAATAGCACTGTTCAGAAGATTCCTAAACAAAATAAGTTTAGGTGCTAATCTTGCCTAGAGGAAAGAATGTATTTTCGATGTCTGACCCGCCCAACTCCCACCCCTCAGCAAGTAAAACAAGCAGCAGAAACATGAGGTGAGATACAGATGGAGGTAAAAACAGGGGGAGAAAGAAGAGGTGAAAGACACTGATCAATTAATCCTCCCATTTTTCAAATCAGAGAAAACCTTAGCATTCAGTGATGATGAATCAATGCTGCTGACAGATACATCATGTTAGGATCTCAACAATCTAATTCTTACATCAACAGAAAAGGCAGGTAATTACCACATTATCAAAAGGCTTTAAAAAACACAGGAGGGAATGCCACACAAGTACTAGAGCTGCATTATCTGACTCATCCTGTTAAGACTCAGCACCATATTCTGAACTGAATCAGCACTCCTAGAGAGGGTAGCAAACTAGGTTAAAATCCTGCAGGGCAGTTCTTCTAATCTTTTGATGAGAAAAACAAAAAAATATGAAGGGTCATGTCAGTTGTGGAAAAACAGGTCTTAGGACATGTCCAGTTGTGAGATAAGGGTAGATGAAGAAAGCATTGCATTGTTCCTCATAATGAAATGGGAAGAATTTTTAATTTTCAGGGACATGAGAGAGGGACAGCTCATCTCTGGGCACTCCAGAGATGAAAGGAGAAGGAGGAAGATAACGTTCAAGGAAAAGTCACAAAAATGACGAATTCTCAATAGCACAGATAGCCAAAGGACGTTCAAGAACCTCAGTGTCTAATATTAACCTCATCTGTTGTGCTGTAATTCAGTGTAACTACCCCAGGTCAATGATAAAAAGTCTATTGCACATAACTATCTTGGTAACTGCTTTGTTTGAATCGTGTCTTAGAGAATTTAAAAGGGGGTTCTGATCTCTGTTGAGTCAAACTAAAGAAAGAGAGCTTCCACAAGAGGTCAGAGATCAATGATGTAAAAATTCAGCAGAAGGCAAAAACTAGATGTGACTATAAGAAATAAGTTGCAGAGGATCCTCAAGGAGACACACTGAATGTCCCACCACAGGCAGATGGAGACTCAAATTACTTGAATTTAACATTAAAATTCATAAGGCGAGGAGTGCCTGGGTGACTCAGTTAAGCATCTGACTTTTGATTTCAGCTCAGGTCCTGGTCTCAGGATTGTGAGCCTGAGCTCTGGGTTGGGCTCAGCACTGGGCATGGAGTGCTTGGGATTGTCTCTCTCCCTCTCTCTCTCTCTCCCATCCCTTCCTCTCTTCAACAACAACAACAACAACAACAACAACAACAACAACAACGGGGCAGCCCGGGTGGCTCAGAGGTTTAGCGTCACCCTCAGCCCAGGATGTGATCCTGGGGACCTAGGACTGAGTCCCACATTGGGTTCCCTGCGTGGAGCCTGCTTCTCCCTCTGCCTGTGTCTCTGCCTCTCTCTCTGTGTCTTTCATGAATGGATAAATAAAAAAAATTTTCAAAAAAACAAAAAACAACAACTTGTTGTTGCAAGGCTAGAAGACAAGGCTTACCTCTGAGTTATATGGCATGCATCAAAAAATTGTTTAATCTCTTCCCATTACTTAGAACAGCCTGAAAGGGAAATGAATTAAATACCCAACAATAGATGATTAAGAAAAAAACAGTAATGCATCTGCTAGATAGAAAATTAGGTAGTCAGTAAAATAATATTTACAAAGGATTCAAAATAAAATGATAAAAGTTTTGGTACGTTAAGATGAAAATGAATGATATCAATTGTATATGGGGTATGACTGGAACTCTGCATTACCTGAATTCATTCTAGGAGCACAGAGAAGACTTGATTCTAAGGAATTTATTAATGTACTTCCACCACTTAATACATCAAAGAAGGAAAATACATTCATTTCCATAGACACTAAAAATACAGCATCCATGCTTCATTTTTATAATTCATTAACATAATAATAGATGGATACTTCCTTAACATGATTTTCCACCTAAGGCCAAAGCCAGGATCTTGTTTAATGTTGGATAACTAGATACATCCCTATTAAAGGCTTGGAACAATTTAATATTGTTCAAGCTGTACTAACTAGCCAATGCAATAGGCTAGAAAACTAGCAAATATATATAACCTAGGTATATGTCCATAAAGAACTGATTAAGTCAATGATAGAACAGGCACACAGTAGAAAACCAGGAGCCATCTGCAATTAGGAGACTAATATATTGTTAAAATAAAAACGTAAATGTATAGAGCATGTAAAACACTGTACAGAGGCAGGCTTCCATCGGTATAGGGGAAAAAAGCAAGTTTGTATATACACAGACTGTTTAGAAAAGAAGATTTGAAACAGATAATAAGGAGAGGGGTAGGAATCTAGAGGTCTGGGATGGGAAGGAAATTTTTCACATAAATACATTTTTACTTTTTGGATTTTTGATTTGTAAGTATTTCTTTCCTCATTAAAAGAAACTAAGAATTACAAGAAAAAAAAAAAACTTCATAGATCAAAAAATAACAGGAAACTAAACATCCAATAATAGGAAGCTACTTAAACTATGGCAAATGTGCTTTATGGGATTTAAGGCAGCCATTAAAAATTATATGTATAAAATTAAAATTGAATGAGAAGATATACTATAGTGCTCAGTGAATATTTGTGGAGTGAAATGATGAATCCCAAATGTGAGGAGAAATAGCATAAAAATTGTGGATACTGAATAATCGTTATGTATATACAGGAAGAGAGGGAGAGAGAAATGTGAGAAGAAAGAAAAATATAATAAAGATATCTTCTGCTTGGTAGTATTATAGTGTACAATGAAAAAAAAACCCGGTTCCTTCTATTTTTCTGATTTTCAGAAATTTATATAATAAATGTGCCTTGTTTTAAAATGAAAAAGATTGCTTTGATTTTAAATTTTAATTTTAATTTGTTTGAATTTAGGAAGCAAGATGCTCTATATTCTTCTCAGAGAAAATGTGAATAGCCAGCAAATTACTCCCCTAAGGTGGTTTAAGCAGACCCTGCGGTGTGGGCACACCTTAAACTCTACTGTTGATTTTGAGTTTTACTTTGCAAAATAAATAGTGAGCTAAGAGTGAAACACTGATACAATTGAATTTGATCTGATTTATTCTAAAAGCAGAGACTTGCCTGAGGCAAAATTCTTTAGGAAAACATTCCAACGGCTCAAAGAAGGTTGTAAGCCTGTACTTAAATCAGGTAAATTTTCATTCATAAAATTATTTCCTGCTCCTATTAGAGCATTGTAAAAAAAAAAAAAAAAGTAGAAGCTGTTGCCCTTGGACTTTAAATTTAGTATGTATATACTTATATACTTTGTAGGAAATAAGTGACCATGTGAAATATGTCTACAGCGTTCAGTTGATGTTTGTTAATGGTGATAAGTTTTAGTGAATTTATTTGAAGTCAGTTGGAATCATTATTGGAAATCAAGACTTAGTGAAGTCAGGGATTTTATCATCTAACACCTATTTAGATATTTTAGAGACCAAGCTATCCGTCTATGATGTATAAATTTGTTGTTCGTTTGAGTGCTTACTAGTAATTGATCATTGTTACCTCACATACCAAACCTCCTATTCTACTCAAACCCTCTGCCCATTTTTTACAAGAGTGGTGGTCATCTTTTTTTATATATATATATATTCAAGAGAGTGAACTAATTTTTCTTTTGCCAATTTTCAAAACACAAAATATCTCCTCCCCTGCATTTGAATTATTATGTTTTTAAAATATGTTTCCAACATTTTGAGAGGAGTGCGAAAATTTAAAGCTCAATGGCTTCTTATTCCTTCTCACGTTAATTGTTTAGTAAATCTTTCAATAACCTCAGGAATCTATGTTTCCCCCAACACACCCATATTTCTTGGGCGACATACCTGTGTCTCTGGCTACAATACCACGGCATACCACTTCAGTCCCACTTCATTTCTTGGCTCGTTATGTTCTTCCCAACGCCTTGTCTTCTGTTCTTGGCCTGGATTGTCCTGATTCAGGCATCTCATGAGGTGGCAAACTGTCAGCTGCTGCGGCTGTCATCTCAAGACTTGACTGGTATTGAAGTCTCTTCTTTTGAGCTCCTCACGTGGTCTTTGTCTGTTAGCCAAGGCCTCCATTTCTCCCTGTGTAAGCTTCTCCATAAGCTGTCACTTATGATCGTCACTTATGATTATGTCGCTGCTGGTCTTCTCTAGAATTATGAATGAGAGAGAAGGAGAGCAAGATAAAAGCCACAGGATGTGAATACCAGGAGTGGGGACTATTGGGAGTCACCTTTACAAGATTGGGGATGAGTCTATTTGAGGACAGTGGTACTAAACACAGCATGCCGATTAAAATGGCCCGAGGAGCTATTAAAAAAATACAGATGCCTCGGTGATATCCCCAGATGGACACTGGTATTCATTTAGATGCTTTTCAGGTGATTCCAATGAGCAGCCAGTAGCTTAGGATATTTCCTGCTGCAGTTGTAAAATTAAGAGGAACTTATTTTGAATTGTGGGCTATTTTTTTGTTGTTGTTCATTATCCTGCAATTCCATCAAACAAAACATTCCCTTTCTTTTTTTTTTTTTTTTTTAACATTTGCTATTTTCGGTACAGTTCTCTTAATTAAAAATATTGGGAGAAGATCACGTGACTATAACTCCATTACTGAATCCAGTTTTTTTCACATATAGAGTTTTTACTTCACACTCTATCCAAAATAGAAATATACATAACTGCTTTTCCAATTAAATCACTAAATATAATTTTAAAAATTGCCCAAGAGTCATGGCAACCAACTGAAATGGTTAGAATTGCAGGTTATAAGATTATTTCCAACAGATAAAATTCATAGTCTGAAGATAGTTTTCAATGAGATCTGTCAGGGAAGGAAGTGTCTTATTTCACTTGAAGTCCTTAAATCTTTTCCCTTCTTTTACCCTGTCCATGAGGTTTTAAATTCTCTAGCAGTTCTACTTCCAAAGGTTCCCCATAATCCCTCCAAACCGCCACCCTCCCATCCTAACCCCCAACCGCAATCCACAATCCTGAAAAGGATGGAGCCAAAAAGGCCTTTCTGATACAAAAGAGTTTTTCAAAGACATGGCTTCTGTGACTTGAGACATTACAAGGAAGAAACTCTTTACTGCCTGGTTAGAAAAACCAACTGTTTTCAATTGCTTATTTAATGGTATTAGCCTTGTTCTTTTGCCACTCTAATTCCCATCCTCTAACTTGAGGAAATAAGTTGTGAGCTCATTTACCTCCTAAGAATAAGATGCTTCTTCTGTGGTAGCAGACGCTCTTTTGAAAAGGTTAAGTAATTCAAATCAGAGGCTAAAGTTTAGGACGATGATTCTCAAATGTGGTGCACATCCTTTACATTTTTTTTTTTTTTTTTTGTAAAGTACTTATCTGGGACCTACACCAGACCTAGTCAGCATCTTACAGTATAAAATTTGCGCTGATGAACACTGAAGGAGGCAAAGACGGAATTAGACTTTGCTCAACATCATGGCACTCAGGGGTACGTCTGAAATCCTTCTCCCAGCATAAATAGATTAGACTAACAAGTAAAAAAGTACATGGCTGTTGAAAGTAAAACAAGGAAAGGTAAAATTGCAGCATTTGAAGACAAAATATAAGTATGGTTATCATTGCTGTTCCTGACTAATAGATGAAATAATGCAGAATTATAGACAGCTGATAATAGTGCTTAATAATAGACCAACACAGAACGGACCCAGAACCTTTTGCCCTATCATCATGTAAAAAAAAGAAATCGGATCCCCATCCTAAAAACCTAAAAGCCAAATTTTACCCTATCAGTGAAAATGAACAGGACTTAACATACACTGTGTATCCTAACCTTACTCCTGGCTTCGTGTCAAACTGTGTTGCAATTTCCTCTCATATTAGGCCAGATTCTTTTGATTACAAGTTATAGAGAGCTTAATTTTTTTAAAAAGTACTTTATATGCTTCCCCTAAAACAATATTTTAGCAATTTCATTCTTCTTCTTCCCACTGAATTTATAAAATAGAACACTCTGCAATAAATTGTTTACATAATTGCCCAAACGTTGTTATTCAAGATGCAATGGAGTCAAAATAGTACTATAGCTTGCAAACAGACCCAGAAAGCAGAAAGCAAGGGTTTTAATTGTTTATTCAACTGTTGAATGAAAATCTGAGTTTGGCAAAAGAGTTCAGGAATAGTGATGCAAAATATAGAAAAGTACATACTTTAAATCTGTACCCTGCAGAGAGGTTTTCCCCCAAATAGCTGAAATACAACTTTGCTACCATTAAACATAGCTATCACATTACCTAATTTCATTTATAATGTATTTTAGGTCTAAACATTTGACTGAGTAAGAAAAATGAGAGGAAACAAGTATGACTTAAATAATTAGAAGTCAGAGATATAGCTGAGAGTTTCTGAAGCGGGCAAAACCAAACAATGCAAATGGAGTTGTTTAAAAACTGTATTTCCCAAAATATGCTTTAATAATCCAATAAATTGAAATAAGCCAAGGGAGATAAATAACCTCGATAGTGTTGAATATAATATCTCAAATGAGCTGGCATCAAAGATGAAGATGATGTTATAAAGTAAACATTTCCCCATTTTCTTTCTGGCCATCACCCAAAGCAGCATAGAGAAAGAGATAAAGTAACATAAGCTACCCCCCAACCTTTTTTTTTCTGCAAAACAAATACTAAACAATAAACTAAAAACTAAGTGTAGAATGCCCCATAAGAATGCAGGGATGCATGTAAAAAGAACAAAGGGGAAGAATATTGTAGTTTCAAATTTAAGAAGGAATCAGCAAAACCCACTTCTTAACAATAAGGGGCACTCTCTGAAACGCAAAATCCAATGCCTTGTGTGCAGCAATGGAAATAGCATCCGTGTGCTGGAGGCAGGAAGTACTCTGGATCCGGCTTACTTCTGGGAATCAAAAGGATGGCAACAAATGAGGAATCATGTAAATTGGCTGTATTTGTGGCAAGTGTTTGCACAAAGTTGAGTGCAGAGATTTGGCATTGTGAAAAACCTCCTTAGTGCCTATCCTCATTGATGTGGCAAAGTTAAAGAGACAAAATTTAAGATATACAAAATTCTGGGTCCTCAAGATGATTCTAGCTAACCGGGAAGATAGCCATCAACTCTCCCATATTCCAGACTCCTGAAAATAACTGATCCTGGAGAAATGTATTTGCTTTAAAAATGAGTAATGAAAAAAAAAAAAAAAAAAAAAAGGAAGTATCACCAGTGTCACACAAATATACTGCAAGAAAAAGAAGAAAACAAACAAGAGGAAACAAGAGCATCTTCCAAAGAATATTAGGCAGAAAAAAATGATCTATTGTGGCAACAGAAATTTAAAAATCTCAATCAAGCAATACTTCCTATGAAGAAAGCATGAAAAAGATATTTTAAAGCTCAGAGATCATAAGATATAGGAGGAAATAAATTGTAGTGCAACTATAAAGTGAAAGAAAAAAATAACAAAACCATCCCCCAAATAAAGGCAAAATACAAAGAAGCGCAATAGAGAAAAGACTGCAGAAAATAATAAAATTAAGACAAATATAAGAAAAGTAAGTAAAAAATATAAAATACAAAAAAAGAGGTAAAATGGAAGAGGCAAACTGACTCAAGGTTTGCATAACATCCAAAAAGAGAAAAAATGGAAAAGAATAATTTACAATATAGTGTATTTCATGGAAATATAATATTTGGATTAATGTAGTGAAATAAAGCCTTGTCAAAGAAATATATATTCAAAATAAAACAATAAAACATTTCCTAGCAAGCCGATAGGATTTCAGTGAAAAAGAAATGAGTACTGGGTGACCAGGCAATAATCTCAATTACTTTTAAGGTATGGGGTATGGGTGGGGGATCAAGCTGGGCTCAGACCTTTCTGTAGAAAAATCCAAAGCTAGAGATTCCAAACGAATTATATAACATCCTCAAGAAAAGAGGGAGCAGTGAGTAACGCTGAGAATTTTATACCTAGCCAAACTATGATTAAAAAAACAAAGCATTACACAAGAAGAACTCAGAAAATACTAAAGCTATAAGAGCTAAGAAAATATTCCCATGGGTCCAGCTTAAGTAATCTACTAGAATAAGAAAAACTATGGAAAAAACTATTGATATTGAGCATTTATTCTATTAACAGTGAAGACTGAAAAAAAAAAAAAAGATCAGAGTAACAAGAGTATAAATGTCACAAACCCTAGCAGTGTACAAATAATGCAACTAACAAAAGATGGAAGAGCAAGGGCAAGGAAGGTGAGAATTTCCAATTTCCTCATCTTTAATGGCTGTAGATCAAAGCACATCACTAAATGCTCACAAATCACTAACACAGATATAATTACATACATAGATATTAATAACGTGAAGATAATATAATCAAGAAAAAGCAAATGATGGAGGGGAAGGAATGGAAAAGAAAAAAGGAAATATAGTAACTATCACTGCTTATCCTAAAAATGTAGGCATGTTTAAAGAATGGAGAAATAGGAGATTAAGAAATTAATCCTATGTGATGCCAGGTTCTTATAAAAAGTATTCATTAAAACAAAAATTTAATATACCTAATTATCAGAAAAAAATGAAAAATATATGTATGGGAGGGGGAAAAGGCTACAATTGAAAGGCTTGGTTTTTTTTCTAACAAGTATAAAAACAAAAAGCAAAAGATAAAATAACATGACAGCTGAATCAAATATATTCACATCATAATAAATATAAATTACCGCAACCATTAAGAGAAAGTGAAATCTATACAAACCTATGCAAAAGACATACTTGAAACAAAGTGATTCAGAAAGAAAAATAGAAGCATGGGCAAAATTTTACCAAGCCAATACAAGTAAACAAAAAGTGACGGTCACAATTTCTTTTGGGGGGAGTGTCCTGATTTTGAGGGGGGTTGGTCACAAAACTTTTTAATACCAGACAAGATGAATTTGAACTCCAAATCACTATGTGAGACAAAAAAAGTTTATAAAACAAAGAGGGTAAAATTAAAAATTAGAATATACTAGTTATGAATCTATAGTATATACCAAATAACTTGGATATACTAGTTAAAGGTCAGAAACTATTGAAAAAGAGTTCTGCTTTTCTTTAGGATACAGGAAGTCACAAGAGAAAGCTCCTCTCATCCTAAAAATGAGATACAGCTGGAAACGTAAAAACAACAACAACACTTTTCGTGAACCTATCAGAGAGCTGAGTTACGTGGCAACGGATTGAACTGAATGTTTAAAAAGTCCCAAGTTCCTCTAAGGACTGCTGGAACACACAAACGGCTTCACACAAACGGCAGTGAACAAGAAGACGAGCAGGTAAGAAAACATCTTGCTAACTGTGCTCTATTTGTGTCATCGGTTCTTTGTTGGGTTATTTTTTTTCTTCTCTACCTGCCTTCTTTTGGATTAATTGGATATGTTAGTAATGTTCACCTACCTTCACTATTGGCTTCTTACTTTTACCTTTTTTACTTTTAGTTGTTCCTCTGGGTTTTGCAATTTAGATCCTTAATATCACATTTTACCTATGTGGCTTTTACCACTTACGTTGTAAGAAATTTATAACGGTATACTTAACATTTCTTCCCCTTCATACTCTATATAAATTGTTGAATTATATTTTAATTCTACATATTTTGTAATCCTTACAACACCTTGTTACTATTTTGCTTGAGACATTCAATTATCTTTTTGTGAATTTTTCTGAAATTACCTAAGAAGAAAGAAAATCTAAATGGCCAATTACCATAAAATAAATATGGTTGTCAAGTAGCTATTCCTCCATAGTACCAGACTGAGGGTTTTCAGAAATTAATTCTAAAAGAAAAATATAAACATATATTACTTAAATTATTCTAGAGTGTAGTAAAAAAAAAAAAGCAATTTTCCAACTGCTTTTTATAAGGTGGCCAGGTCATCGATATCAATGTGTAAAACAGATTTCACATACACAAAAGAAAACTAGCAGTCAACTAACTAAACTGAAAAAATCCTAAACAAAATATTAGCAAGCAGAATCCATTAGCACATTCCAAGAATTATATAAGAATATAGCTGAGTAGGATCGGATTATTTTAGTACTACAAAGATGGTTTAAGATTAGGACACCTAATAATTTAATATAAAATTAAAAACAAAAACAAGGGAGAAAGCTCACAGGGTCACTTCATTAATTAGGTGACACATTCACTGGCTATAAGAAATATTTCAAATAATAGTGGCTTAAACAAAATGAAAGTTTACTGCTCTATTGGAAGTAGGAAATAGAAAGTTTACTTCTCTGGAATAGACTGAACATAAGCAGTTTAGAAATGATATAGTGGCACCCTAGTGTTGAGGTGCTTATGGTCTCAATTAAAATTAGAGGGGTAATAGACATTAGGCTATATCAAATAGTATCTGCCATAGTCATCCCCATTAATGATGATAATAAGACTTTTTTTATTAAAAAGCAGCAACATTTGATTTTAAAAAAATAGGTAAATGATAGGATAAAAATAATAAAAACTATTAGCAAAATATGTGTCTCATTCTAAAAGCCTGAAATATAGCTAGAAAAAAAATACTACAAGCATCCTTATTAAAATCAGGACTATTCAACAATTTTCTTACAGATATTAGCCATTACAAATAAAAGTACATGAATGAGAGAAATAAAATTCATTAAGGACAAAAAGAACTTTGACGGGATGAGCACTGGGTGTTATACTATATGTTGGCAAATCGAACTCCAATAAAAAAAAATACAAAAAAAAAAAAAAGGATGAAAAGAACTTATCAGTTGTTTTGGTTATCTATTGATGCATAGACCCTACACCTAAGAATTATGGACTTAAAATAATAGCATTTACTATCGCTCATGATTATGTGGGTTAATTAGGCAGTTCTTTACTCTCTACAGTAATTCAAACTTTATATTTTAAATCAATCTAATTAGTATGCAATCTAATATAAGATTCTAATATTAGATAATGTTCAACAATTTGGAGAAACATTTTCAATACTGAGTAAATCTTAATCTGTAGATCTTTGAAAGGTTTTGCTCACATGTTCCCTTTGACGTGGTTCTCTAAGGAAGAAAAGTAGGACCAAAAAGAAAAAAAGGTAGGACAATATTTAGTTTGTCCTCATTTAACTAAATGATGGATATGTTTCAAATCCAAGATTTCCGTGGTTAAGTTTTTAGACGACTTTTTCAACCGGTTTCACAAAGTAGTATTATGACTCATACATATAGAGTTCCAGACACAGTGCAGAAGCAGGAGGCTGATTGAAAGCCCAGCATCAGAGAAATGAAAATGATATAGATGTATAACCAAGGTGGACGTGGCGGGAGAAATGGAGAGCTTGTACATGTGAACTTTCATCGGGAGGTTTCTGGGCACGTTAAAGTATTTTCTGGCTGTCACATGACACCATTTGATTCGTCTGTTTATTGTTATTTTAAAGCTTACTTCATCAATTTTAGAACGTTTTCCAGGCACATAGAACTATTTCTATGTTTTATCCCATAACGTACTTAAAGTATTTGGTTCTCTTTGATGTCGACTATATCCAACTTGGAAGCTAAACTATGAGTTATGTGAGATTTCAATAATACTTTCCTAAGGTAATCCACACCTTTCATCAGCAGTCTTCTGTCTTCTCTTAAATATTAGAGACTACATCCAACATTTTAAAAAGAGGCAACTGTGTTTGTGACATCATATAGGTGCCTGGTATCATTTCTTCCTATCTCAGAAAACAAAGGACAGTAAGTCTAGAGTAATGAATGATAGGACAGTTTTTTGAGGGGGGAAGGGCCAACTCAAGAAAATAAAAATGTTACTTTTTTTGTCTTCCCCACATTTCTTCCTTTTGGAAACTTCCTGTCTTGCATGTCAGGTGATTCTGGTATGATTGTCAATTAAGGGGCCACTTCTGTGCCCCAAAGTTTGCATGTATCCAAGCAAGGATAATTAGAGCTCTTGTTTGGTGATTGAGATGGAAACTGGGAGATGGGGGGTGGCCTATCTCATTGTATAAGTTGAGGAAAAGCATGTAAAAGGAATGTTAAGATTCATTTTTTCTCACTATGGGGAGAGCTTGGCAAAGGATAAAGCCAACAGAGAGGGACCCACAGGGACACAGAGAGGGATACAGAGGTAAATGTAGAGTGATAGAGTAACCCCAAGACAACATTCATGGATTATAACAAAAATAACTTAAATAATGGGGTGCACTATTTAATTTCATCAAACTATTTTCAACTGTTTTGGAAACAAACCTATTTGCAGGATCCAGCTTTAAACCTAAAATATTAAATACCACACATCAACAGTCTTTATACCTTGTTTTGTCTACCACACTTACTAAAATTATACTTATGGACCTCCTGTGAGCATTACCATTTTTTCCTTTTTTTTTTTTTTTTAATGGAGTGGGGAGGGGAAGAAGGCGAGGGAGAGAGAATCTTAAGCAAGCTCCGTGCCCAGCGTGGAGCCCAGTCTCACAACCCTGAGATCATGACCTGAGCTAAAATCAGGAGTCCAGTGCTTAACTGAGCCACCCAGGCGCTCTTAGCATAACCATTCTTATGAAATGGTGTTTGTGTAGTTATTTGAATTATATTTTGCCCATATTTTACAAAATTTAGTGGAAAACTGAATAATGAATGTGCTAATATTAATGGGTATAGATCATTTTAGTTGGGAAACAAACCTCTTTTTAAATTGGCTTAAATTTCCAGGACTTCAATTTCATATATATATACATATATACCTATACAATGAAGCTTATAGGTTATGCTATCTCAAATAATGGCAATAAATTGTGTGATTATTTCTAATATTTCTAACACAAAGAATAGATCTATAATCAGCTTTGTGTGTGTCTTTATGTGTGTGTTTGTAAATACACATCTACACAAAAGTTAAATTAGGAAGGGATTAGTTTGACAAAAAGGATCTTCATTAAAGAATCCCACAATTCCTATAAGTGATAGTCATCTATTATGTACTATAAATATTATGTAATACTAATTTATATATAATCTTTCCAGGAACCATCTATTATATGAAGTTATATAATTGAAACCTCCTGATTAAAATTTTACTATTAAATTGAAGGATTATGATTCTTAAAATATATTAACAATAATAGTACACAAACATAAAATTTACTCAAATAAACCTATTCTCTTTAGAAATATAGAACCTTGAGAGGATCTTAGGTATCTCATTTAATCCCTTCATTTTCATATTGAGTACCCAGATGTCTAGAGAAATTTAGTTGACAATTAATGACAAAACCAGTAGTAGAACGTTACATTTCTAGCTAGTTCAGAAGTTAAAATATAGATTTCTATATCTAAATGTTTTGTGTTATTTTGGGCCTTGTGAAATATGACAATCCATGTATTATTTTTACATAGAGTGGGAACTTATGAAAAAAATCTGTATACTACTTCTTTTCTATTTCAAGTATCTAAAATTGACAGTTCTTCCTCCAATATACAAAAAGCTCCTAACAGTCCCTCTCCCTTCACCCTATAGGTAAAAACGAAAAACTCTGTACAGAATGAAAAGTTCAGCAACATAAGTGCTCTAAAGAATTGACAAAAGCAGACATATTTTAAAGGAAAACTAAAAGTTGGGAGAAATAGTGCAATGTGGCTAAAATACTGAGAGAAAGTCTGCTTTTTGTCCAGAGGAACTAAAAGAAGGAGCCATGACAAGCAGAGTTGTGTGTATAAGAGAGAAAACAGAAAGAAGAGAGTCAAATAAGGCAAATCCAAAAATTGGGGGAGAAGCAGTCTGCCAAAATTTCTGGTTAACCCTAGAACCACACATGTGCTGAGCTGATTGAAAGGAGTGTGAATTGAGATCTGAGTTGCTATTCACCATAGGCAAGGCAGAAGGTTCTGTTTAAACTTAACCAAACTAACCACTTGCTAAAGCAAAAACATGGAGGTTCATCAGAGGAATATAACCAAATTCAGAGTCTCTACAACATAATCGTGTATACTGCACAATATAATGAGCAGTATACAATCCAAAACCATTTGATACATGAAGATCCAAGAAATGTGATCCATTCTCTAGGGAAGAGATAATCAGCAGAGACCAATTGTAAGATGATCACTATGTTAGAATAATCAAAGATTTTAAAGCATTTACTAAAACTATGCTCAATAATACTAATGAAACTATGCCTGTAATGAATAAAATATGAAAATTAGCAGAAGAACTACAAAAAAAGAACCAAATGGAAACAGTAGAACTAAAAAATGCAATATCTGAAATTTTAGAAATTCATATAATGGGTTACATAAAGATGACAGTGGAAGAACTCAGTTAAAGAGAGAGGAGAAAAAAGGTAGAAATAAAGTATTAAGAGCCTTGGGTACTTGTAGTATAGTATCAAAAGGGTAATTAGGGACGCCTGGGTGGCTCAGTGGTTGAGCATCTGCCTTGGGCTCAGGTTGTGATCCCGGGGTCCCAGGATCGAGTCCCACATCGGGCTCCCCATGGGGAGCCTGCTTCTCCCTCTGCCTGTGTCTTTGCCCTCTCTGTGTGTCTCTCATTAATAAATAAATAAAATATTAAAAAAAAAAAACAAAAAAACCCCAAAAGGGTAATTAGAATTCCAGAAGGAGAAAAAGAGAATGAGGCAGAAGAAAATCTGAAGAAATAATGACCAAAAACTTTCCAAATTTAGTGAAAGTCAAAAATTTATAATCCAGGCATTTCAGTGATCTGAAACAAGTGTAAAGAAAACCAAGCCTAGAGACAACTTAGTCAAACTGCTTAAGACCAAAGCCAAAACACCCCACAGTTTTTGACCATGCAAAGTTCATTCTTAATGTTACTGATTTAAAAGAAATAACTAATTCTGAAAAAAATATTTGAAAACTTTGTCTTGAGTTCCCTCCCCCCCCCCCCCCGCCCAAGTTTCTATTACGTAGTTATGTACAACCTTAGAAAAGTTTAGGAAATTTCAGGGCATCTGGGTGGCTCAATGGTTGAGCATCTGCCTTTGGCTCAGGGCGTGATTCCAGGGTCCTGGGATCGAGTCTTACATCAGGCTTCCTGCAGGAAGCCTGCTTCTCCCTCTGCCTGTGTCTCTGCCTCTCTATTCAGGACAGAATAAATAAAACCTTAAAAAAAAAGTTTAGGAAATTTTGTAAAATAAGTTGTGTCAATAGAATTGTTACAGAAAACTGAGGAAAAGTTTAATGGGCTTACTTAAAAGTAACAATTTACTAAAATATACAAAAGTAAAAAAGAAACTCATCAAAGTTATTTTTATTTTAGTGTTTTGGAACATAGAATTTATATTCCAGCCTTTTGAATATAGCCAAATTGCTTACATTTATTGTATATTTTAATCAAATATATTTAAAAATAGACCCTTTAAGCAGTGAAAGTTCGAGAACCTTATAAGATGTATAAACAATTTTCTATATTTCCTTACTCTAAACAGAAAATAGGGTCAGCCCTACAGCATCATCTAGTGCAAAATTAAGTAGGACGAGGTTGGGAAGATCTGTGTTCTAGTACTGGTTCTAGCCATGAATATAGCCTTAACGGAGTCTCTTAACCTCACTTGTGTTTCAATTTCCTCATAAATACCATGTTGATTTCACATTTTTATGATAAACAATAGAGTACTGAGTAAGAGAGTGAACTTTGTGCCAGACTGGTTTGAATTCTGGCTCCCCCACTTATTAGCTATGTGGTCTTGAACAACATAGCCACTTTATGTTTCCTTATGTTTATGTATTCCCTTATCTACAAAATGAAGCAATATCCCCTTCATAGGAGTGTTGAATTAAATGAAATAATGCATATTAAGCTCTGATGTCGGCGCCCAATAAGTATTAGCAATTAGTTGTTTTTTGAAATGACCCTGAAATGTGAGGTACAAATGAAAGCACTAATTAAGTGAATAATAAATACAATTCCTTTTTGCATATTAGAATTTT
The DNA here is from genome assembly GCF_048418805.1 of Vulpes vulpes. Taxonomy (NCBI): domain Eukaryota; kingdom Metazoa; phylum Chordata; class Mammalia; order Carnivora; family Canidae; genus Vulpes; species Vulpes vulpes. Next base: position 95,204,175 of record NC_132795.1, on the reverse strand, counting down.
AGGGCAGGAACATACCGAGGGTATGACTAAGAAAACAGAGAAGCTCTGTAATGGAAACAGAAACAATAATGAATCAGATATTGTTTCATGTATAGGTGACAACTGACAAAAACAAATCTTGAGACATTAAAAAAAATCAATTAATGTCTTATGTTTATTTTTGATTCAAGCATACGTAGAAGTATTCAAATCGCTAGTTGAGTACCTCTACCTGGTAATTTTTTTCTCTACATTTTTTTTTCAAACATTTTGTTATAAACGAAAGTAAGCTATATTTCTTCAACTCTGCCCAAAGATGTCGTTTCTTTTGAACCACTACTAACACTTTGAACATCACAAAAAGTGCATTGGTAGAAGGTGTAATTTATTAAGTAAAGGGTATCGATGAGTTACTTGAACAAGTTTATTAGTGAAGGACATACCCATATGTGCTGAAAATGTAGAGAGAGCCCGGAACTGTGGTTCTAAGTACACCATTGCCGAGTCCTGGAAATGCTATTTCAATAGCTTTGGCAATAATTATAGCTTAGAAATTTGGGGTATTAATTTTCCAAGGGTTTAAAGCACTGTTGTCCCTGTGGCTTAAATTTTCCTTCTGGTGTACCAGGATGTAAAGATAATGATGTGCTTGTTTCATATCTTACAGCTATAAAATGCACATTTCAAATGTATATTTTTTATCTATATGTAATATACTTTACTCAAATATTTCACCTATTTTATTAGCTGCCTCATTTCTTTTTCTTGGCAATTATTTTAAATACTGCTTAAAAAAAATCGAACAGTTACAATGCTAGGCAGTCAGGCAAGTAATTAGTTGGTGTTTTTAAGACTAAATTTTATTTTAAAATATTCTTAAATGTGGTCATGTGAAAATACCCCTTATTTTAAAGCTCATTTTCATTGTTCCTCCCTTAGCCTTTTCTATTTCTCGCATGTCTTTTGGGAGATGCACAGCTGAAACTGCACTAAACCATAAAGAAATCTGAGGTTACTAAATAGTGTCAAGGAGTTTTCTCCATCTGTTTCATTCTGCCTTACAGAGTACTCACAGACTAGGAGTTATAAATGGAACAGGAGATCTTCAGCACTTAAACGACGTTGTCTGTATTTGCATTTAGAATATACTACTAAATCCTTCATACGAAAGAAGGGAATGTTTTCTATTAAACATTTAAAATTTTCTTTCATTTAGTGTAAGTCCAATTGTATTAAAAACAGAAGGAAACAAAACCAAGAAGCCCTATAAAACACCATAAACCAGCAAAAGAATGGGTAAATTTTAAAATAATGGTGGGGTGCCTGGGTGGCTGTCGGTTAAAGCACCTGACTCTTGGTCTTGGCTTAGGTCTCATTATCAGGGTGGTGAGTTCAAGCCCTGTGTTGGGTTCCACGAGAATAATAGTTACTATCCAATATCTAGAGTAGAACATAATTATTATTGCAGAAAGATTGTGAGATATGGAGTCAGCCAGAACTGATCTTAAAACTGGCTGTAGCTCAGGATAAAAAACTGGACTCCCAAATCCTTAGCTCTGATCTGGGAATGATGTCAACTGGGCAGTTGTGACAATGATTGGTCATGCGTCTGAATCTACATCTGTTATTTGGGTTGTGATTGGTGGACTGAGTTAGCTATAAAGTTTGTACTTTATGCAAGTACTCACAGTTAATATACTGTGTTAACAGGAATTTGAACTATATTGTTGGGGGACTGGTGTTACGTAACTGAAGCCCATGCATGTCAAAATGTGCTAAGACTTTTTTTTTTTTGCCTACTAGACTTTATGCTATTGTCATATATTTAACTTTTGTGTTCTAAACTGCACGTTATTTTTGTATGAGCAATTATCTTGTAAAACATTTAAATAATTTTAAAAAATCTTACATATCACCCTATATGTTAATCATTTCTAGTGTTCATCATTCCCTCATGTAAACCCACATTCTCATCTAATATCATTTTCTGTCAGCTTGAATAAAAGACATCCTTTAGAGACACCTGGGTGGCTCAGTGGTTGAACATCTGCCTTCGGCTCAGGGCATGATCCTGGGTCCGGGGATCAAGTCCCACATCGGGCTCCCTGTGAGGAGCCTGCTTTTCCCTCTGTCTGTGCCTCTGCTTCTCTCTCTGTATCTCTAATGAATAAATAAAATCTTTAAAAAAGACATCCTTTAATATTTCTTCTCATGGCAGTAATTCTTTCAAATCGTATAAATCTATATATCTAAAGAAATCTTTATCTCATTTTTGCCTTTGAAGGACATTTTGCTGGGTATAGAATTCTAGGTAGGCAGGTTTTTCCTTTCAGTGCTTTAAAGATATTTCTCCATTGTCTTCTCAGATTTCCTGATGAAAATTCTTAGGTTATATTCATTTTTGTTCCTTTGTTTTTATCTTTATTGCTTTTATTTTATACAGGTTATGATGTGGCTTTGTAGTTTAATATTCCTTGTGCTTCAAGTTCATTGAATTTCTTGGATTTGCAGATTAATACTTTCCATAAAATCTGAAAATTGTTAGGTTATTATTTTATTCAAACATCTTGTATATTCTCCTCCCACTTCCTCCTTCAGACTCTAACTAACCATACACTACGCTACTTGAAGTTGTTCTACAACTCATAGTTCATTAACTTTTTTTTTCATTTTGAGTAATTCCTATTGATATGTCAAGCTTATTACTAATCTTCTGCAATAAGTTGCCATTAATCCTACTTAGTGTTTTCATCTCAGATATTGTAGCTTTCATCTCTAAAAGTCTGAATTGTCTTAATATCCTCCATGTTTCTACTTAACTTTTTGAACACATGTAATACCTGTGGCTGTTTTAACATCCTTATCTGTTAATTTTAACATCTACATCAGATCCAGGTTCGCTTCAATTGATTCTCATTATGGGTTGTGCTTTTGCTTCTTTGCATGCCTAGTGATTTTTAATTAGACAGTCATTGTTAATTTTAGCTCATAACTGCTAGGCATTTTTTTCTTTAAATATTTTTATACTTTGCCCTAGGACGCAGTTATGTGGGAATGGTTTGGTCCTTTGTGACCTTGCGTTTATGATTTGTTGGGGGTGGGCCCAGGGCAGTGTGACCTACGGCAAATTGTTCCCTACCACTCAGACAAATTACTACCCAGTGACCTTGGTTGGTGAGAACTGGCATTATTACTAGACCCCTTGTGAGCACCACTCAAAGTTCCCTCATCCTTTCCGATGTCTCTTTCTCCAGCCTCCATAAGTGCTAATCAGCACTGACTTTAATTCTCAAGGGGGATCATCTGCAGATCTCTGATTCAGTCTTCTCATAGGTAATCTGTGCTGTGAACTCTGGCTAACTGTCTCCCTAGACTCTTCAACTTCATTTTCTCACTCACAGTCTCTACTAGGTTCTTCCTCAATTCTGCTGCCTTGCATCATGGTCTGGAAACTCCCTCAAGGCAGGAAGCCGGGAAAATCATAGGGCTCCATCTGTTTTTCTCATTCTCGGGTTGTTTTGAAATCTACTTTTCCATGTAGTTTGTTCTTTGATTCTTTAAGCAAGAAGAGTATACGCACTCCTTATGATTCCATCTTAGCTCAAAACAGAAGTTAGAGCTGTCTTTTAAGAAACTACCACTTCTTGAATTTTTGTGTAGTATCAGAGAATATAATTATCTGAAAACACTATTAAAATACTTTTCCTTTTCCCAACTACAATCTGTGTGAGCTTGGACTTAACAATAACATATTGTAACAAATTAAATGTAGAATATCAGTCTTCCATATAGTGTGAATCTAACCAGAAACATTAATTTTATTACTTGGATCAGAGTTTTACTAGCAGCTTGAGGTATGCCATTTCATCTTAGCCTAGGCAATTAAGCGTTCCCTAATAGATTTAAAACCAGAACACCCGGAAGTTACTAAAATAGTGAAGTAAAATGAAGACATTTTAAATGGCTATACATTTTATGTATTTCTCTACGCTAGTGGTTGAATGAAAAAGGTGATCTCTCTGTGGATTCACCTAATCAGTACATACCCACCCGCTCATGTACACAGAAAGTAGGAGTCATCTGTATACAGCAACTGTGACTGGAAAATAATTCTCCTGAGCTGTACAGTCAAGCTATGGAATTCTAGTGAGTCTTCTGGCACGCTTGCCCAAAACGTTACCGTTCTTTCCTGTACATACAATTTCCATAGACAAATGGTTCTTATGAATAGTTTCCAAGAATGACAGTATGGCCAACAATTAAGATCATGGTATTTGAAATTATACTGCTTGGGTTCGAACTCTAGCTCCAACTACTTTCTAACTGTGTGACCTTGAGAACATCACTTAATAATGCTTACTTCAGCTTCTTTTTTTGTAAAAAGGTGGTAAGAAGTCTTATTTACATAGTTGTTTTGAGAAGAAAATTAGTTACGGGAATTTCTTAAAATCATGCATGGTAAAGAAAACATTTAGCAACTTATATAAGTTTAGCAATTACAGTTTCTTTTCAATCTTGTTGGCTATTAGCCAATGAACTTTAAAAGCATACATATCTGAAATCGACACCTAGATGTATTTATCTATAAAATCTAAAGAAGGTACAACAACACAAGTTTATTGTTTTGTTTTTGAGTCCCATGAGTGATTCTGATCATCACTGGGAAGAACTGAAGATCATGGTTAGACTTTAGATAAATTATCACTTACACTAATCAGTTAGGCCACATTTAAATTGATCCTCAAACATCTAATCTTGAATAGCTCAGGGAATCAGAATCAAATTGCTTTGAGTTGGGGGAGCCAGAACTCTGCCATCAGAATTTATCCAAATTCATAAAATACTTAAGTAACCACTGGATATCAGTATTGAGTAGATAGAGATGAGTAAGGTGCCTCTGTTCTCAGGAATGTAAAAGTTAGTGATAATAGAGTATGATATAAACACTGTACCCAAGGTATGGTCCATGCCTGCATACGACTGACTGACTGACTGTGTGTGTGTGTAATAAGCAAAGTCTCTGCAGTAGACTTTCCTGTAATCATGGCATTATTAATGTCAAGTTCTTCCATGACCAGCCTGAGATGCATAAACAGCAGCCAAGCTTGAGCTGGAAAAGAGCTGCCAGGACTACCAACTGTGCCTTCTTCTGTGTGGACACATTTCCTAGAGATTGGAAAGAGCCAACCTAGAGGAACTATCTACACAGCCATCTGTGTTCACTGAAGGGCCACAAATCCTGACTGTTACTAATAAAAGCTAAAGGAAAAAGGTGTTACAGTGTTACTCCACTAAATACATGGAAACACAATTTTCAGAGTGATATAGCTCTATATAGTCATATCTTAAAATACATTTAATTATTTTGGTATTATCATTGCTCTAAGACACCTGAATAGGGGTAAATGCACTAATAGGTATTTCACATCTATGACTTCCATCAGGTCTCCTAAAGTGATTTAGGATAAACAGAGCAACCTTACTGTACTTATGACCTCTACTTAGATTTTCTGGCTTAGTTATTTCTAAATAAAAAAGAAAAAATAGAGCAATAGAGATAAATTAGTGAAGTCAGAAAATTAATTAAGGAAAAATTAAATAGTTACAGGAAAACTAAAAAGAGAATGACTCTCATTTTTATATCCTGGAATGATGAATTCTTTAATACAAGAAACAATGAAAAAAAAAAAAAAGAAACAATGAGCATTGTTTATTATTAGACAGTCCTTAATGTACTTTGAGTTACTATTTTTAGTTTTATACTATGAAATAATTAATGCTTCTAAAAACAAGCTATTTTATATACTAATTAATACTCTGAAGAAAATGGTATAATTGTCTAGGTGTTCATTAGAATGAAAGCAATCATTCTAATCCCAGCACAGCTTTAACTTGCCTTGTGACTTCAGAATAACAGTATTCATTTCTTACCCATACAATAAAGAAGCTGGAACAGATGACACCTTAAAAAGGTTCTGACAGTTCTCAATGTTAATAATATTATATTACTTATAGAGCCGGTCTACTTCCCTTTTTCTAAACTTCTTACATCAGCATTTTCCCTAAAAACAGTGGAGAATTTCCAAAATGCATGTTTTAGAAAACTATAATTAAAATCTACTTCAGATTAGGAATTGAAAATAGTAATTTCCTTATAAATAAATTGAAGTCCTTTATTTCCCACCAAACATGTTCCTAAGAATAGGGAAGTATTTTTAGAATTCAGAAATGTATAAACTTAGAAACAGTTAAAGTAAAACTATAAAAAAATAGTCTTATTTACTTAGTGAGTTGAAGGCTTTGTGTTAAGAAGTTACTATAAGAAAAAAATTAGAAGATTACCTATTTTTGGATGACCCACAATACTTAAAAATATATCTACTTTGCTCTGTATAATTCTGCAACGTAATTGCTAACTTTCCTGAATTTCCAAAACTTATATGCAATTACTTTCACATACCTCTCCAAGGCAAGGTTTCATTGACCATTGCAAACATTGATTTATTAAATAAAATAGAAGTCCATTACAAATAAAAAGAAGTCCATGCTTTAGAAGTCAGCATTAAATTTCTCATAGAGAAACAAAAAAAAAAATATTTCCTATCATAGATAGCTATTAACTGTCTTTGTGAAGTCTTCCAACTAATATTTCATAGAAGAAATCAAGTTAAGTGGGAGCTGCTTTTACTGATGATGCCTGTGCTTTAGCCATCCTTCGAACCAGGGCTTCTTGTCTTTTTCTTTGAATTTCTTCAGGAGAATACTTTTTATTTTTCTCTTCTTCCTCTAAAAATTAAACAAAATATAGATATTATTCTTTTTAGACTACAAAAGTCATCTTGAATATGAGTTTTTACTTTGTTACCCAGATTTGCTACATTGGTATTAACTATTAAATCACATAAACTACTAAATATGAGGTCTCTTGTACAGATACAGTGCCCTAGGCCAAAAGAACAATCAATCTGTCCCTATTTTATACACCTTTTCATAATGTGATAAAATTCATTTGATTAAAACTGTACATTTTTAACTTCCTAACACATAATTCTTGTGAATAAGGACATCTAACTTACATAATCAACAAACTGGGATTTAAAATGTTATATAAAGTTTAATAGAAAAGCAGTCAAAAGCTTATGAATTAGATACCAATACCTCAACGAGTTTATTTTTACTATAAGATAAACTATACTAATATTCAACTAACATTTTTTCCTTTAAAGAGCTCCAAGATTTTCATTTTAGCCATTCAGGAAAAATGTTTTAGAGTGAAATCCATCATGTCTATAACCATATAATTCACTTCAGATATTTTTATTTGGAAGATACATTTTATATAAATATTAGAAACTTATTTCAAAAAGCAGAATATCTGAATAAAATCTTCAATTTGAATGTCTTTTTAGCTTATAGAAATGTGAAGCATTCTGACATATTCTATGCAGCATATTTTAGTGTATACTTCAGGTAAATATACTATACACAATGTGTTTTAAATGAATGAAACTAATTAAGTTTGATTTTAATAACACATCCAATTCTATCCCTGCCAAAATACTGAGTTCTAATAAAATGAATTTAATTCCACCGTTTAGTCACTTTGAGCTAAAATATTAGATTATCTATACAATGCTAATAAGAATCAAACTTTAAAATTAGCAAACGTGTTTTCTCACTTAAAGGATGTTTTAAAATTAAGGCCATCACTCTAACTCATATTCATATGACCTTGTATTGGAAAAAATGTTGCTGTAAAATCAGCCTCTCAAAGAATAAGAATCTGTAGTATTGTTGGCAGAGAAATATTTACACTAAAATCTAGACAAAGGTTCAGACTTTGTTATATATCTCTTGTTAAACTAAGGGAGATTATTTGTCCAAAATAAATTATCTGCCTCCCCTTCCTTTCTTGGTATAATTGGAAATGGGAGAGGGTGTTCAGGGTAAAAGATAAATATTTCAGATAAACTCCCCAGATTACTCTGATGCCTTATTTCCTAAACTAATTATCTCACAGATTTGTAGCTATTTTTCCTTACAGAAAGATGCTACAAGATACTCTATAATTAGCTTGACTAATTGTCTAATATTTTAGTCTTGAGGCTGAGACATATAAACTCAGAATATACACATACACAGTTGCATTCAAATGACCATAAGTTTGGAAGGAAAACAAGTTAATAATCCATGATAGAAGATAAGGACATAGCTCCCTAAAACTAATTAGCTTGGTGATATTCTTGGAAAATAATTTAAAATGATGTAAATAAAGTCACACCATGAAAATCTGATTTAGAGAATCACCCATTTTCCCCAGCAGCCTTTTCTTTAACTCAATCTTCAATAAAAAATACAAGGCGAAGTCTCGAACTATTGCAAATGTACAAAGAAACAGCGGCTCTTCTTAATCTTTATCCTAAAGCAGAAGTCAGAAAAAAATTTTTTTTGTAAAGGGCCAGAAAGTAAATATATTAACCTTTGAAAGTCATATGGTTTCTTGTTGCAACTGTTCAGCTGTTACAGTAGCATGAAAACAGCCAGCCACAGACAATACAAATGACGTGACGGTTTTCAAATAAACCTTTATGACAATGAAATCTGAATTCCATGTAATTTTCAGAAGTCATGAAATAATACTCTTTTCCTAATTTTTTCAAATATTTAAAATGTGAAAACCACCTTAGCATGCTGGCTGTATAAAAACAGGCTATGGGCTGGATCTGGATAGGCCATGGTTTGCCAAACCCTGCCTTAAAGCAATGAGTTAATTAGTTAATTGGGCTTTTAGGTCAGAGATATTCTCAGGAGAGCAGCTTGTTACATCTACATAACAAAGTACAAATTAGAAACCATAGAAAATATCAAGAAAGTTAATGTTAAATAGGAGATTACCTATGTACTATCAGTAAACTTAAAAAAATTGATAAGATAAACTGAAAGACAGATTATCCACCCATAAAAAATGCAGACAGGATGGTAGATAGTAGTTTTGGGAAAACTCAAATATTCCAGAGTATTATAGTCTTTAACAGTATTATAGTCTTTAACATAGTTATATGAAAATAAATTCATGTTGAGAGTAGGTCCAATTATTTATACTTATTTAAATATAAATTTAAGTATTTAAAATTATTATGGGTTGACTACAATTTTTAGAGTTTGAAAAGATCTAGGCTATAATGTAGAGAAATATTCATTTTCAATGTTGATAAGAATGTAAATTGATATACCTTTTGGGAAGATTTGATGGCATCCATCAAATTCAAACCATTCTCTTACATTAATTTTTCAATAATTAACAGATAAAATCACACGAGCATGGAGAAATTTACATAGAAGTATATTCACGGGAGGATTGTTTATAATGCAAAAAATGCAACCAAACTGGACTTTCCATCAAGAGAGAAACAGTTAAATAAATCACGGTATATCGGTATAACGACATACTATGTAGTCATTAAAAGGACTGAAACAAAACTGTAACAGGAAAAGATAGCTGTATTAAATGAAGGCAAGATCAAGGTGCCAAACAGTAGGTACACAGTACATGATTCCATCTTATTACATAAATTGTATGCACCCAGGTGTAAACAAGCACAAACAAGCACACATGTTTTTATTTGCACAGAAAATTCTACATGATGTATTCCAAACTGTGAACTGTGATTTCCCTGAGGTATGGCTGCGAGAAAATAGAAAGTAGAAAATGTATTTTTTTTTACTTAAAAATTAATCTTGTTTTCTTCCTTTTTAAACAACCAGCATATTACTATTACAAGTTAAAAAAAAAAAAACTACATAAAGGGTGGGATCATTTAATAGGAAAGTTGTAGTAGTAATGCCAAAAAAAGCATCACCTAGAATCTAAACAGAAAACAATGATCTAATGTTAAAAGAAGCTAAAAACTCCCTCACCTTATTAGCATTGATCTACATAATAGATAAGAATCCTAATGTTAGCCCCAAGTGAGGAAGACTGAAGAAGAAAATCAATAATTACAAGCTAGCACAGTAAATGCTTAACAGAAGTTAACACTGGGTATTGGAAAAACCCAGAGAGTGTGAACCTAAATTATCTACGTGGATAGAAACATACTGTGTTTTAAGGACAAATGGAAAATGGGCGATCAGATCTGGGGTATGCATGTTGGGGCACTATCCTCGTAGCGAAGGAAGGAAAAGGCATCTGTAAAAACATGAGGCTGTGAGAAAGAGCTGGACATTAAGATGTACAAGTAGTTATGCCAGACACAGTCCCTTTTAAAAACATCACAGTATCAGTGAATAACAGATTCTTCATATCGTATGATATTTATTAAAATACTTACTAAACATCCTCTAAGTGGCAGATGCTGTGGTAGGCCTAGGTATTTACACACAGGACAGACAATAATCAGTACTTACTTGCAAATTGTGATGAAAGAAATGAAGGAAATAGGAAGAGATGATGGAAAATAACAAAGAAAAGACTTATTTATGTTTATAGACTGCAGGGAAGGGTCTCTGTGAGGAGGTCATACTTAAACTGAGACCTGAGGATAAAAAAGCAAAAGATGGAATGGGGGGGGGGGGCAGGGCAGAGAATAACATGGTCAGAACTACTGAACTAGGAAACTATTCTGTTTAAGGAAGACAGCTGGTGTAGTTGAAGCTTACCAGGTGACAGAAAAAAGAAGAAAGGCAGGATAGGAAGTGATAATCCAGGGCCTTGTAGATGAGGGTAAATTGGAATTTTATTTGAAAAATGATGGGCCAACAATGAAGGTTGTGGTTAAGCACAGGAATGCCATCTTTGCCTATTTGTTTTTAAAAGATTATTCTACTGTTTGGAGACTAGAATTGAAAAAGGACAGATAAAAGAACTACAATCTTGTCAAAAAATATTGGCTGGCACAAGGCTGGTTAGCAGTTAAGAGTGAGAAAAAAGGACAGTTTTGAGATGTATTTTTTTTTTTTTTTTGAGGCCGAAACAATGGAACTTGATAAAATTGTGGGAAAGGAATCAGAAGAACCAAAGATGACAGGCTGTACTGAGCAAGTAAATTACATTCTAACTATCACAACTAACAGAGTTTTATATCACATATTATGTAGCAAATGTGTTTAATTAGAATGCTCTGAATTTTCAAATATTCACCTCAATGTCCTGTTAAACACAGGAATAAGATTATTCAAGTTTTAAAACAGTATTCAGTAAACACAGTCTTAGAGCAATATATCTAAAAGTACAATTTTCTAGGAAATAATTCAGAAAATACTCACCAAATATTTATTACCTACTATATGCTAGTTGCTGTATTAAAAGCTGGGAAAGAATCTGATGCAGTCTTTTGAAAACATAATTCACCCACCCTTTGTATTTTAAGAATTCTGGTAAACATCACAGTTTTTTGCATTTTAGATATTACACAAATTCAATAGAACAAATAACTGGTTTAGCTACTTTCCCAGGGGATAACTTCCAAGGAAAACTATTTTATACATACCTTTTGAAGGCTGTTTCAAAGATTCAGAATGCTTCACCACAGACTGCTGTTGATTAGTCTTCCCACAAAACGGGTTGATAGGAGTCTTATTTTTCTCTAAACTCTGTGTAATTTTGGTATCAGAAATATTTCCTGGCATACAATTTTGATTAAACTGGGAAAGAATGTGAGAATTTTTCATCTTTATAAATGTATACTTAGGAAATCTAACTCGTCTGTTAAGGTCACTCTGAGCTCCATCTGTTGTGCTCCTATGGGATAGATGCTGATTACTTAATTTTTTTTTGTAAGTAGTAGTTTCTGTATTCCGAGGATTTGAATTCACATTCAAACTTGAACTTCCGGTAAGAAGCGATTCGGTACTGTTCACTTGTATTGGAACATCACTGTTGTTCCGGGGAAAATGTAGATTACTGATCTGACAATTTGAGTTCTGAGAGTATATTGTCAAATTAGTTGTGGCACCTAAAAAGCTTGGAGAATTTCCACAAATTTCTTTTTCCATCTTCACTGGTTTATTTAATTGTGAGCTATTTGTGAAAGAGGTGTGCCCTGAAATGCTGCTCGGATTCAAATGCTTTGATTGCACCAACTGACTTTCTTGTTTAGATGTAGTAAACATGTTTTTGGCTCCGTGTCTGGAACTATAATTGATCTCAAGTTTACTTTCTGATACCTTGCTGCCTTTTCTAATATCTTGTTGCTGAGTTAGTCTTTCAATATCATCACATGCTTGGTATAATAAATCATCATCTACATCATCTGCTTCCCAGGTATTCTCTAGTTCATGACAGGCTTTAACAATTTCATTGGCAAATGACGGATCATTCCAGTCATCAAAGAAAGAACCTAACTTTGATGCATTAGTCTGATTTGGATTATAAACACTGGTTTTGTTGCCCAAAGCTGCAGAGCCAAAAGGATCTATATTAGCAGGTGCTTTACAAGACTGATTGTAAATGGACTTATTTTTTCGTTCATTAGAATATCCTGTGTTCAAAGTGGACTTTTCAGAAATATTTACATTAGAAGTAAATTTAGTGTGTGTATCTTCTTTTACTTTTGTCAGATTAGATGCAACTGCACAGTCTTGAATTTTGTCTTGAACAGTTTTATTGAAAGATTTCTCAATTTTATTGAAAGATTTCTCAAATTTCATTTTATTTCCAGTGGATGATAATTTGTTTGGTTTATCATTTAGATCCAGTGAAAACCTGTCTTTTCCAGAATCTATGGATTCTTCATTATGTGTCTTTGAAGGGAGATCTTGTAAAATTTTTGAATCCCCTAACCTGGCATCTAGACTTGTATTCATTCTTGACTTATTTTTATCATTTTTGGTGTTAAAATTATAAATTCCCTTTTGTTCAGGATTTTCAGCTGTTTTAGGAGCAGGGAAAAGTTCACACATTTTGCCATTTTGTGTAACAAAAGGTTCATTACTTAGTAAGTTTTCCCAATCATCCTCAAAATCACTGGTAGTAAATGCATCAAGGTGTTTATTAAAAGCTTCTGGCTTCTCAGTATAAGAAGTCACACATGATTTTGTCATTCCAGGAGCGTCTTCTTGACAAAAAAGTGATCCTGGGGTTTTATCTGTCAGTTTTTCAGTGGCCAGAGTTTCATTAGTAATGATTTTCTCCTCTTTCAAAGCACTTTTCTTTCCAAAGGTAGTATTATTCGTGTTCAAAAAAGCATCGGACAGATCTTGGCTGAACTGTCCACTACATTTCTGAGTAGAGCCATCAAAAATGGCATTAAAAGCTGCTTCAGCATTTTGATCAAATGGTTTTTGACTGCTATTTTGATCATTTACCACAGACATTTGGGTGTTTTCTTTTCCTGGTTTCTTTATTATGGCATTATCTATTTCAGGAACTATATCGTGTAATAACTGCATCTGTACATTATCTATATAATTGCTTAAAGTCTCTGCTTCTGAAATTGTCTGGATAAAATCATGATTTCTCTTGTTTTGCTCTTGAATCACATCTAGTTCTTCCATATTTTTATCAAATTGTTTAGCCAATTTCATAAGTTCTTCCTCTCGATTTTGTGTTTTTAACCTATTGATAAAACATTTTAGAAATTTTAACTATGAAAACTTCTAAGAGTCACTATAAATATTCATTTATTATTAACCTTTTATAAATATACTAAAACAAAATTTTAACATTTACAATTATTCTAAGTCTAAAATTTTTCATGTCAAAACTAAAAAAAAATTTATAGCCATTTTGATAAATATACAAAACCAAAACAAAAGATTATTAAAAATATTTACTCCACTGAATGTCAGAAAAGCTGAAAAGTTTGAACTTACTTTGTGCAGCTGATTTTTGCTCTTGATTTTCCTTTTGCTACACTTGGGGTACAAGGAATAGCAGTCTCACCAATCCACACGCCTAGCATGGAGTTTGTTGATGGTTTTTCATCCTTTGGCAGAAGGGAAAAAAACAAAACAAAACATGTACATACCCCAAAAAAAGAAAGAGAGAGAGAGACAGAAAGAAAATAAGAAAAAAGAAAGAAAAAAGAAAACTAACTACATTGAATTATTTTCCTAAAGCAATAAAATCTGGTAAGGTGATAGTTATTACACAAATTTCAGAACAATGAGAAGTTGAAGGATGGCAGTAACATGCTGTTAAGAAGTGATCCATTTATGTTTCAGGAAATGAAAACATTCAGAACCAATGATTCCTTATTTTCAAAATTAAGTGTTAAATATTTAATTAACAAATGCATATTCAACAGTAAAAGCAGTTGTTTTTGTTTTTGTTTTTGTTTTTCCCCAAGAGAAAACCGACTGACTTATTAAGGATAGAAATACATATGGAATTCTTTCCTCATCATCTGGTTCTTCAAATCTTCCCTACCCCCTTATAATCTTTATCTAAAGTTGGACAATCCATGTTGACCTGAGTTGAGAACACAGAATTAAGCTCAGGACTGATTTAGTTAAGTGCGATGTTAAAACTGATGCTAAGAATAAGGCAGGCATAAAGGACAAAAATAAGGAGAGAAAGCAGAAAAAGAACTTTAAACACTATAAAGGGTAGGAAAGGGCCATTTTAATCCTCAATGTTTTTGCTACTCCTTTCAGTCATGCAAAAAAATTAGAAAATGAGTTTACTCATTAGTTATAAACCAAATCAACAAATCAAATGGGTTAGCCATTTTCTACTCTATTTTTGTACTTAGAATGAACATAGTACATAGAATGAACATAAATGTCACATAAGCTAAAAATAATTGTATTACTAGATTACAGAATACTTGAAAGCATGGACTGATCTTATGATCAGCATCTAGCAAAATGCTAGACATGAAAAAGATATCAGTTTATATTTGTTTACTAGATTTAGGTGAAAATGTCCCTATAATTTGATACTTTAACTTCCTCAATCAATAAGCAGTTTTCTTAGACCTCAGTTAAACCTAGATTTTTAGCTCCACGAAATACTGCAGTAAATCAATCATTTTACTTTCAGACTCAATATATATTTTCACTTTTGTTTCAACAACCTTGAATTTAGAGAAAATACTCAATGACTTAATAATGTACCTTTTGTCCATTTATTAAGTATTTTTAAATGTATTCAATTTTTAGAGAACAGTATGACAACTTTTTATGTCCGACTTATATACACAAGAGCCCTTTGTATGTTTTTATACTATTTGTTATATTTTTAAAATATCTCTAATAATAATTGCATAATTTATTGATTTCTAACTATAATCCAGGTGCTATATAAGGCATTTGAATACATTATTTAATCCTAAAGAGTATTTGGTGTAGAGTTGTATAAAAATGATGAAAAACTACACATCCTCAAACTATTATGAAAAGCATCCCTCAAGAAAGTGAAATGACTGTCCAGTGAAAATAGAAGTGCATTAAAAAAAAAAAAAAAAAAAAGCCGTCTCTGTAAATACCAAGGTGACTTAAATAACTATTTGAAGGGGTTAACTCACCTAAAAATAAAAAAACATGAATATGTCATTCTGAGAACATGACAATCTTTTAAAAAGACCTTGATACTACCAAAGATTTATATGCTTTAAAAGTGCTTAGTTGAAAAGAGTAACATTTAAAAGCAACTAATTTCACTGTATTTTTTTCTTATACACAAGTTACCACTTGCATATTGTTGCCATTTCTTTATGTGAGCTATTATTTCCAGCCCACTTGGTAAAGGGTCCAGTAATTTACTCAACTATCTTTTTATCACTATTTAAGCTGGCCAGTCCAAACACATTTTATTATGCTTCTTTCATGTGAAACCCACAATTAATGAAGATCTATTGTTAACTTATGATGTAAATAGTATTATGGCATAAAAGCTATTTAACTAATGAACTGTATGTAAAATGAGTTTCTATGACATGCCAAACATGGAATGTAGAGCTAGTAGCAACAGAGTTGTTTTGACTGTGCTAATTGTAATTTTGGATATTTTATAGCCACTAAGAAAGACTTTATTTCCTGTCTCCTCCACCTGGATGATGGTAATTCCTTATAACCACAGTTTGGGACAATGCCATCTATTGTTTATGGTGAACATTATGTAGTCACTCTCCAAGGGTATGTCAAGGAAAAAAATCCCATATTTCCTACAGAGAGGACAATGAGCAAAAATAAGATGTTTTCTGAATTTAAATATTGTTAAATAAGAAAAAAGAGAGGACAGTAAAGAGGTTCAGAACAGAAGCTGCATTAAATTTATATTCCTATTTCATTCAAGCAGTACAGGAACTGAAATAAAGAAAAAGGAACTTTTGAGAATGTTCTATGGCAGCAAATAATTTAACTATCATAATGAACTTTAAAATAACCTCACATTTATAGTGCTCTATGTTTATCAAGAATTTTTATCTAATTTAATCCTCATAATAGTCCAATGGAGAGAGCAAGCCAAGTAATAATTCTAGTTTATGGCTGAATGAACTAAAGTTCTGAGAGCTTAAGCGACTTGCTTATGGTCACCCAGTACAGGAAGTAGACAGAACTAACTTCGATCCAGTGTTCTTTCCACTTTTATGACCATTTCTCAAGTACTAAGAACAATTTCAATTGGGAAAGAGTGTGCTATAGACAGCAAATACCAATCACAAAGAACTTTAAAAAGCTTAAATTTTAATGTCTGACTGTATTATTTTACTAACTTTAAAAATGATGCCATATATTGTCAAACAACATTAAGAACAAAATTAACACAAACTTCTAGTCGAAAATCATTACTCTAAAAAAAATTAACAAAAGACACATGCTTAGGAAAATATATATTGCCAATTATACATCATGTCCCTTTTTTCAAGACGTACATTCCAGAAGTACAAAGGGTAGAAGTAACCTTTGCTGCTCTGTTTTCAGAAAAGAGAATCGTAAAAGACGAAACATTTCTCATCCAAGTGAACTACACGTGGGCCTAGTGGCATAGTTTTCAGTTTTAGAACAAGCTACGGAACTAGCGATATTTACCTGAGGAGCAATACGATTAACGATATGTGAGATCTCATCACTATCTGCGGTGTAAATCTGTTTTTTTCTTCCTTTACCTAAAGAACAAAGACATTTCTCTAAGTGCGAAACAAAAAAATTAGTCTTTAAAAGTAGCAGTCACTTCTTAGAAAACAATTTTAATTGGCACCGGCTTGGAACCGCTGTGCACTGATACCACAGGCCTATCATAACCATCACCCAAGATTCTCAAGACACATCTGTTGTATGAAAGTCCTGTTATTACCCTGCTGAAATCCTAGAGTCAAATCCTCACCCCCTTGCCAAATATTTACCCAGATGAAAAATGTTAATTAGTAAATAAATTACCTAACTGTTTCATCATTGGAGAATTCTGATCCCAAAAGATATCATTCTGTCCGTCTGGATCATTAGGGGAACTGAAGGTAGAGGACAGTAAATCCATTCTCGGCACTCTCTTTGGGGTTTCATATCTTTCTACATAAAATAAGATTAAAAAAACAAAAACAAAAACAATCGTTGCGTTGTTAAGCGTTCCTTTGCTTCCTGATACCCCAACGTCAGATATCCTTTAGACCATTTTTTTTTTATTTTATTAGCCCAATTATATAATTTCCTCCCAGACAGAGGTATATTAACGACTGAAATGTTTCACCTAAGAATCCTTGCGATGCTTCACAAATCTGACATCGTAAACAGCAAGTGTCTTGAGATAACCCAGTAAGTAGCCCTGCCAACCTACAGAGCCAAGGCGTCCCGCCCATTACAACTGGAACCTGGCGGCTTTGGGAACCACCTGTCATCCATGGATGGCATCTTACAAACATCAAAAGGCTCCCGGCGGAAAACTTCGGTAGAAGTCTGTTTAGCCCCCTTTCATCACCACCTCTACCCAACTTACACTAATTACTTCAAAAAAAAAAAAAAAAAAAAAAAGCAAAAAAAAAAAAAAAAAAAGCAAAGCAGCTTGAATTATTTAATTTCCCAATTTCCTGGGAAATTCTCAGCACCACTTTCAAATCCCCACAAACGCTGGTGTCTGTTCATTCCAGAACTGCCTTGCGCGCGAGCCCATTGAACAGATGGGAACGTAGGTCGTGTTTTTGAGAACACGCTTTAAAGGAAGCGGTTTTGGGGGGGGGGGCGGGGGTCACAGTTCCCGGGGCAGGGGCAGGATGTGTTAGAAGATCCTACAAAAGACACAACGCGGGCGGGCGGGCAAGGGGGTGCTCAGCGGGTTGGCGCCCGCCTTCGGCCCAGGGCGTGACCCCGGGTCCCGGGATCGAGTCCCGCGTCGGGCTCCCTGCGTGGAGCCTGCTTCTCCCTCTGCCTGTGTCTCTGCCTCTCTCTCTCTGTGTCTCTAATGAGTAAATAAATAGAATCTTTAAAAAAAAAAAGAAAAAAAAGAAAAAAGAAAAAAGAAAGCCGGAACGCCAAAGATTGCCTGGGATGAAAGGGCTCGGCAGGGGCTCCGGGGGTTCCTCGGGGTGACGTCACACGGGGCGTCCGCGGTGACGTCAGACGCGGGGACTTCCGGTGAGTTCATCACCGCCGAGCTCCGCGTGCGCGGGTCCCGCTGGGGTGCGCCGCCCCCGCCCCCACCCCCGCCCCGTGCCCGGCGCCGCCCCGCGCGGCTCGAGCCTGGGGGTCGCGGCGGCGGCTCCCTCCGGGGGCTCCCCCCGCCCCCCGCCCCGGGTCTGCGCACTGCGAGCGGCGCCGGGAGCGCGGGGAGGCCGCGGGGCCGACGTCTCACCCTCGGGGTTACTTTTACTGCACGAAGCGGCCGCCGGAGGCTGCTCCCGTTGCCGCGCGGGCCGGGGACGCGGCTCTGCCGACCTCAGCCGCCTCTTCCCCGGCTCGGCCACCGAGCTGCCTTCCTCGGCTGCGGCCGCCGCCGCCTTGAGCGGCGTGTTCTTCAGGCCAGGGCTGTCCCCATGTTTCCTTCGCCGACTCATTGCCTGCCGCCCCCCTCCAGCCGCCGCCTCTCCGGTTCACATTTTGCAACGGGAGGAGCGAGGCGGCGGAGCTACACACGGGACTCGGCGCCAACGGCCGCCGCCATTTTGGCCGACGGGGCGCTCGAAAGAGGCGGCCGCTGATTGGCTGCGTCCGGGCGAGGGGGGCGGGGCGACGGGGGTGCCGGCGGCGCGCGTTTCCGCCTCCCGCCTCCGAGGCCGGGGGGCGGGGCGAGGGGCGGGGCCTCGGCCGGGCTGCAGGTGGCTGGACGTGGTTGTCAGGGCGCGTGCGCGGGTCCGCTCCTGGCCCAGGGAGTGCTGCAGGTGGAACGGGAGTCGGTCCCCTGGCAGGCAGCTTTGTGCTGAACTTAGGGCTGCAGTCACGCATTGCTCAGATGTACAGAATTGTGGCTTTTAGTATTTTAAAGAAAGAAAGATATAGATTAGGAAGGAAACACTAAGCTATTTTTTTTTCATAGATGATGTGTGCATAGAAAAAAAAAAAAACTCCAAAAAAGTATAGAAGCTATTAAATCTATAAATCAATGTAACGGATTTGCAGATGGGAGCTAAATATTCAAAGGCTGGTTGTGTTTGAACATACCCGGAACAAACACAGCACTTTTTTTTTTTTAAGATTTTATTAATGGCCGGGCGGGGGGGAAATAAAAAGATTTTATTTATTTATTCGTGCAAGACACACACAGAGAGACAGAGACCCAGGCAGAGGGAGAAGCAGGTTCCATGCAGGGAGCCTGATGCGGACTCGATACTGTGACCCCGGGGTCATGACCTGAGACAAAAGCAGACACCTAACTGACTGAGCCACCCAGCTGCCTGCCTGCAGGTTTATTTTAAAATGTATATGGACATGCAAAGCACCAAAAATATCCAAGAAACGTTTGAAGATCTCTTGAGGAATAATAAAGTTGGCTATGTACCACACATCAAGATCTATAAAGTCATGCTGATTAAGACACTGGGGCGACGGTAAAAGGATAGGCAATCACGAAAGAAACTAGATGGCTCAGAAACAGACCTCTGCATAAGTGGACAGTTGATTTAAGGCAAGGATGATACTCTTAAGCAGTGGGAAAAGGAGTTCTTGATAACAAATAGTGCTTGGTCGATTTGATATTCGCATGGAGGAAAAGAAAGAAACTTAACCTCTAGGCTAAACCGTACCCCCAAATCAAATCATGTGCAAGTGGATTGTATATTTAATTGTAAAAGATAAAATAACATTCTAAGAGATGATATAAATTGTCAACGACAGGAACGATTTTTAAATTGAACAGCAATGTCATTAGCGTTGAAGAAAATAATTACCTATTTGACTACATTAGGCTGGTAACTGAAGAACTTAGGTCTATTGCAAAGACAACGTTAGAGAATGAAAGGCAAGACACAGACTGGGAGAAGATATTTACCAGATGCCAAATGAGGGCTAATATGCAAAATATATGAAAGACGGATACAAACGCTAAGAAAATGATTGACCACCAATAAGAAAAGTGGGTCAGATACTTTTTTAGGAGGCTCTCCAGGGATCCCTGTGTGGCGCAGCGGTTTGGCGCCTGCCTTTGGCCCAGGGCGCGATCCTGGAGACCCGGGATCGAATCCCACGTCGGGCTCCCGGTGCATGGAGCCTGCTTCTCCCTCTGCCTGTGTCTCTGCCTCTCTCTCTCTGTGACTATCATAAAAAAAAAAAAAAAAAAAAAGGAGGCTCTCCAAAAGAAAATCGCAATGATCAACAGGCTTGTTTAAGGGTGCTCAACTTTATTTGTAATGAGGAAAATGAAAATTAAAACCATAATGCATTGTTCACCCATCAGAATGGCTAAAATGATGAGTGACAATAGAGGTATCAAGGAAGGGAACCAGAGATGATATCACAGCCCCAGCCAATACCTTGATTGTCGCCTGTGGGGATCTAGCGCCTGAGGGCACAACCAGTGGGAATGGTCACATACTGCTGGTGAGAATAACTTGGTACAACAATTTTGGAAAACAGTTTTTGGTCTAGCAATCCCACTCCAAGGACTACAACCAATGGAAATGCGTGGACTTGTGCATCGAGATACGTTTTATAAAAAACGTTTTTAGCAGTAAAATTCAAAATTATCCCAAACTGGAAGCAAACCAAACACCCTTTCAAGAGTACAAGGAGGTAAATATATTGAGCTATATTTGCTCAACAAAATGCTACATAGCAATATAGAAGGAAAAAAAAGTTACAAAATCCCTTGCAACAACGCGGAAAATCTCATAAAGTTGAGGAAAAGAGGCCAGACTCCCAGTCTCTTCCATCCCAAGAATACTATATAATTCCATTTACACGAATGTAAACAGGCAAGGTGTTGTATAGAGTCGTTAAGTTTAAGCGTTAAAATAATAAAAAATCATCAAGGAGTCGATTACCATGAAAGGATAATGGTTACCCTGGGAAGGGGAGAAGGGACAATGATTACAAGGGAATAGGGGGCAGTAATCTTCGCGTGTAGGCTTTGTTCTCTTGTTCTAGTGATTTTGTGATGATTTCATTGAGCCGAATATGTTGTTTTGTGTGCTTTTGTGTGTAGACATCAATAAAAATATTTATAAAACTTTGGTAAGGCAAAAATCTTTGTTTCCATTGAGGAACTGAAATGTATTTCTTCTTTGTAATTTCCTTTGATTGGCTGACAGAAATCCTACAGCTAAATGTGAAGTTCAGTTCTAACAATTATATAAACGAATGTGACTAAATGTTTCCATTCTTTTTCCTCAGTCATTGACTTTCTACTAATATTTACCTTGCCACGGTTGTTTTTAATCTCCATATTTTAAACCATTATTTAGTTTTATATGTTTATAAGTGGATATGACTGCTTGGAAGGTTACATCTCTTAAAATTCACGCTAACTACTTGAAACTCCCATTGTTTAAATTAAGAGGAATACTTCTCTCTTGGTGATCTCTCTTACATACCTATCAACTGGCTAAGAATCCCAGAAAGAAAAAAAAAATTATGTTCACTACAACACTTTATTAAATAGATGGCATGATAGCTATCTAAAAGACTTATTACCCTAAAAAAAAAAAAATTCAACTCCCACTTAGAAAATAGTTAAAGGAGTTTGAAGAATTTAATAATGCCTGTAGGAGTAATAACCATGTGGTAATCCTTTAAAACATATTAATACTGCAAGTAAAATAACAATGAATAATTTCCCATAACTGTCCAAATTCTATAGTGCCCAAGTAACCCTTGTAAAAAGGAGCAACTGGAGCCCAAATAACAGCCAAGTGTTGTTAGGTTAGCACGCCCAGGATGGCTGTAATTGTAATGGTTATGTGGTAGGAAGCTATATCATAAGTTTTAGCTTGGAAGTTACTTAATTCACACAATCTGTTACAGTTCTAAATGTAGTTCAAATTAACTGTACTTCCTAAAAGTAGCTCTTGGAATCAGTACAATATAATTAACTCCTTGATAAAATGTTTTTAAAAAAGCAAAACATAGGTCTCCTAGACGTTTGAATGCAATATGATTCAAAATGCCAAAACTTAGCATTTCTAGGCATTTGAGTATGATGTACCTATAAGGTTTAATACAATTAGACACTTTCTGATTAAACCGAAGTTAAACTCTTACTTGTTTACTTGCAGGAATTATCCACAAGCTTGACAGTGATTATTGAACAAAAGTCAATCAAGAGTGTTGATAAGGAGGTTTTATGTGGGTTGATCGTCCTATCACTTACATCACAATGATACAGCTTGCTGGGTGGATGGCTAATTGTGAGAAGTCTTTGTTTCAAGAAAAAACCAAAAAACCAAAAAAACACAATGAAAACCTTAACTGTGCTGTTCTGTAGCACATTATGTATACAAAGCCCCACCCTAGCTCCAAACTATCAATTGGCCATTACATATCCAAATATATCAATTGTCAATAGATATGATGAGCAGAATCTGAACAGACAACAAAACGAGTATTTTCTTTATCGTCTTGTTGCTGTGTTCCTAGGATACCCCAAAATGAGCCTGGGTAAGTGTTGGGCCCATTTTGCCTCAGTCCTGACGTACTAGCAACTGTCATTAAAATCACCTACAGTGTCCATCCCTCTTCTGTGGGAACTGCATCAAGAGCCTCTGCCTAGCTGACTTTAGTCACCCATATGCCAGGTGGTCCCAGTCAAGTAAAACTGATTGTTTTTTTTTTTTGTTTTTTTTTTTAAGATTTTACGGATTTTTTCATGAGAGATACAAAGAGAGGGAGAGACACAGGCCGAGGGAGAAGCCGGCTCCCTGCAGGGAGCCCGATGGGACCCTGGGATCCTGACCTGAGCCAAGGGCAGCCGCTCAACCACTGAGCCCTCAAGTAAAACTGGACTAGAGTGGGCACTTGACTTTGGGAACCAACCCAGAGGCTGGCTGTCCACCTCTATCACAAAAGAGACACTGAAACAATCATATTTCATAGTCCTTGGAGATGTGAAGTAAGAATTTGCTAGAGGGCCTTGTTCAAAACCATGGTGGTGGTGGGGGGGGGGGGGCATAAACTTTGAGAAAGCTTGCAGGTTGTGGAACAGAAAAAAACCTGCAATGTTATTTGACACGACAGCTGGAATGAGTATGTAGGTTCCAGATACCTGGAAACTGAACAACCATTGAGCGCCAGCGTCCCAAGGCCGGGTCCTGTTGTAATTGTGGTCCTTTTCTTTTTCAGCTGGAGCCCTGACAGTAAATGTCCTTTCCTTGAGCTGGCGAATGTCAGTTAGTCTGCACTCCTTACATCCACAAAAGCTGAGCAAAAACAAAGCTTAGGATCAACAGTCATAGTCTAATTGTTCCTCAGATTTTATTAGAAGGCATGAATTGGGAACAGAGAAATGCCAGCTGCTAAATGCCTTTACTTTAAATGCTGTTTGCAAAGCATGATACCAAAGCCGTTCTCAAGGACAAGATGGTTGCTGCAAACGTTAGCAAATTCAGGCTTACTTATAAATGATTTAGGCAGGTTTTTTTTTTTTTATAACTTAAAGAGATATTACTTTGAAAAGTTCAAAATAGACTATACCAGAATCCCATTTAAAGATAGAGTTGGGAGCTAAAATATCTTAGCGATTCATCTGAATCTGAGACAAATCATAGTGGACGGACACTGGCTGTCATCTGAAATCACTTTATTTTTATTTATTTATTTTTCATTTCTTGGCTCATGGTTTTTATAAAGACCTAAAAGTTTAGAATACACAGACTGTGCTTGTTTGCTTTGCCAGGCCCATACTCCAGGATGACGTTTCCGCCTCTGTTTTATGGCCTTCCACAATCCCCTTACCTTCTCAACTGGCCAATAAGCTTTCCTTGCTGGCCTCCAGCCTTGGATCAATCAGCAACTTGCTTGCTCAGCCCCTACAAATGAGCTATTGAGTAGCTTGGAGAGGTTTCCAACTGGGCCATCACGAAGCTATAGTCACCAGGTGAGTTTTCAGTGGCAGGACAAAGTACCACTGATCAGCAGAACTCATGTCTCCATTCTCTAAAACAGAGATTCTAAATTTCTCTACCACCGTCTATAGGAGAACAGACGACATAAGAAAAATGAAGGGTTTAATTACTAAGACTAGGCTTATTTAAATTTGACCAAAAATGTTATAAGGCCATAAACAAAATCCGAAATGTTTTAGCAGTTATCTGCAGGACCATATATACTTCCTGAAGTCTTCACCACAATCAAGGTCATGAATATATCCATCACCCCTAAAGTTTTCTTGGACCCCTTTGCTTTCCCTTTGTAATACGTAAGAGTATATAATTTTCTTTTGATTAATGGCCATATTTAACAATTCGCCAGCCTAATTCCTAAAATTTTAACAATCAGCTCTTACGAGCTAGGATCAGCTGGCGGCAGCATGGGTAATAGTTAAATGTAGTAAAATAATTTGCGATAGGTGAATTTTGAGTATTTATTAATATGCTTGTTTTTAATATACTTTGGTTAATGTTTACATAAATTAATTTTTAGTAATTTTCTTACCTCTCATTCTCCTTTCTCCGGTTTAAGTAACTTCAGTTCCTCCAAGCCTTTCCTCCCCATACCTATTTGTTAAAGCTTTCATCAGTGTTCGCCTCTCAATTCAGTGACTGAGCTGAGAACTGGACCAGAGAGTGCTGCTCCCTATGTTACAGGCTTAAAAATGAAACCAAGCTGTAACCGTTAAAGGGAAAAGAGAGCCTGGGGCAATTTCCTAGGGCTGAGAAATTAGAAGGTTGCTGGGAAAGGTAGCGCCAAGTCGGAAGGGACCCTTTCTAACTGAGTGACCCTTGGGAGATCTCTCCGTCGATGTGGGTAGGAGGAAGGAAGCCAAGCACCGTCACTCGATTCGGGAGTGGGACCTGTGTTTTGCACACTGAGCCTTCTGCAGGCACCACTTAACAGGACCGCTAATTGAATTCAATGCCACCGATTATTTCAATAGCAGCCCCCATTGGGCCTATATCTACCCAGGAATAATGGTTGTGGGTGTCAAAGAGGTAATTTGAACAGACATTTTCCTGTACTGCTTTAAGTGAAACCTTGTGGGGGGAAAACCTGAGCAGCCCCAAAATGTCTTATTCAGGGTTACAACTCTCTTTTCCCTGACCATAAGGGAATCTAGTTGTCGTCTGTGCGCTTTTGCTTTTACGAATACCAGAAAGATGGTCTGATTTTAAAGATTGCCCTTGACTTTTTTTTTTTTTCCGAGCAGCAGGATCCAGGATCATTCACTCTGTCACCATAATTTTAACTTAAAACACCCCTAAACTGTACTTGAGACTATTACAAATCTGTTTATGTTGCAGTAAATAAAATAATAAAATCTTCTTAAAATTTTTATAACTGTTAATAGTGTTTAGGTTAGTTCAGCCAAATGCATGCTTGGGGATGCTTGAAGTGTTCTAGAGGCAAATGATTCTTTTGGTGAATGGTTCGTTTGTACAGGTTACCCTGGCCAGAGCTGAAAATGGCTTTTGATTGTTTAGGGAGTGAGGTTACGGCATTTAAAACATTAAAGTTTTAGATGACGTTTTGGATCAATTTGGATGTAAAAGGATATAAAGTCATTAGTTAAATTATAAAATTTATATTTCAGAGTAAGTCTGCTCATATCAATCCAGTTCGAGGCATAAGAAAATTTTCCTTTCACCACGGCTTTTCCTGTCTTTCAGACTACTGGAAAAAATGATTGGTGTATTTCATACGAATGTAAAAGACTCTTTTGGCTTTGGTCTAGTATCAATAATCTGGGTAGCAGGGTTGGGGGAAATTGGGCCCTGGGGGTTATCATCTCATTGGCATGAAACATATGGAAAACACAGGTACATTTATTCTGCTGTTGAACTGTTTTCTTAAGCCTGTTACTATGGCTTCTAAGTGCATCAACAGGCAGCCCCTTTTTACATGCTGCTCTTCGCATTTCCAAATGCTCCCTGTCCTTTTAGTCCTTGCTATTCAAACTGTAGTATGTGGAAGAGCAACGTGGGTTTCCCTTGGGAGCTTATTAGAAATGCAAGAGACTTGAGCTTATCCCACACTGCTGACTTAGAATCTGCATGGTTACAGGATGCCCAAGTCATTCATGACCACAGGGAAGTTTGAGAGGTGCTCATCTGCATGGACTTTCCCTGATGATTTTGACCACAGTGATTAATGCCTCTTTTTGTTTTTTAAATTTTATTTATTTATTTATGATAGTCACACACACACACACACACATACACACACACACACAGAGAGAGAAAGAGAGAGAGAGAGAGAGAGAGAGGCAGACACACAGGCAGAGGGAGAAGCAGGCTCCATGCAGGGAGCCCGACGTGGGACTCGATCCCGGGTCTCCAGGATCGCGCCCTGGGCCAAAGGCAGGCGCCAAACCGCTGCGCCACCCAGGGATCCCCTAATGCCTCTTTTCTCTGAATTCCAACCTTACCTTTTGTCCATTCTTTAAATTAGCACTTTGTTATATAATCCTATGTTTCTCACTAATTGTCGGACATATGCTCACTAATTGTATGGACAATATTATTTCCTTGACAGTATCATGAGCTCTTAGATCAGGGCCACAATTCTCTAAAAGGCCACATGGTAAACATTTTAGGCTTTGCAGACCACATACTGTCTCAGTTGCATATACTTGTTTACTCTTTAAAAATTAAAACACATTAGGTAGTGAGGGAAACTGCGTGGGGAAAAATTAGAGAGGGTAACAAACCATGAGAGACTCCTAACTACAAAACAAAGGGTTGCAGAAGAGGAAGAGGATGGGAGGATGGAGTCACTGGGTGACAGGCACAAAGAGGGCGTTTGATGGGATGAGCACTGAGTGTTATACTATATTTTGGCAAGTGAATTTAAATAAAATATTGAAGAATAATAATAAAATTAATTTGTGTTCTTAAGCAAACAAACACATTAGGTAGAAAGTCATACAAAAATGGGCCCTAAGGTGGCTGGGTGGCTCAGGTTGTGACTGAGGTCCTGGGATAGAGCTCCACATCGTGCTCCCTGCATGGAGCCTGCTTCTCCCTCTGCCTATATCTCTGCTCTCTTTCTGTGTCTCTCATGAATAAATAAAATCTTAAAAAAAAAACCATAAAAACAAAACCCAAAACAAAAAATGGTCCCTAGTCTACATTTGGTTTGTGAGCAGTAACTTGCCCACCCTTACCCTAGATGGCAAGACCAGAGTTGTATATTGGTCTTTTGGTGCAATGATATTAGGAGGTTTGTAATCGATGCTTATTATTCAGTGGATTGTTAAAAGTCATTTCATAATTCCTTCTGCCTTATGTTCTAAAACATTTTGAGGTAAGGTTTAGAAAAGATTACGAAAAATTATACTGTATCGATGAAAAGATATATTTACATACTTTAAAAAGAAGCTATTCATAAGAATGGAAGATTTCAAAGAAACTCACACATAGTTTTTCTTTTCTTATGGGTGCCAAGACAACAGTAAACCATGAATTTCCACCTGGCAAAAGAATATAAAAATCCTTAATTTTTCATTAAGATCATATTGGTAAAGAAGTGTTGATATTCAATCCAGCCCAATACGAGTACATCAGTAGCAAAAAGAATGCAAGTAGTATGCCACAATCATTGGCTTAGAATTTTTGTGGCAATATATTTTTTTGTGACTTGACCATAGTATTATTCTTTAGTCTCTGAATGCTTGTGAAACTGTAGTTTAATATTGTTATGAGCCATCTGTGGTGTTTAAGGTATTTATACATCAGGATTAATTCCTCGATTTTTTATTGCATTAATACTTAAAAACCCAAAACAGTGTTAGCAAAAGAGGAATGAAAAAACATTCTAGGAAAAGCAGCAATATAACATATCTATTACACATGCACATACACACATGCATGCGCACAGACGCACACATGCACACAAGCAAGCCTGCTGACCTTATTGCTCCAGGCAATGTTAGGGAGAGAAATGGGTTTTCTGTTTAGACTGCTATTTTGTGTTTTTTTCTTTCTTTCTTTCTTTTTTTTTTTTTTTTTTGACCCTTATAAGAAAACCAGCAATAAGCTTATTTTGAGACCAGAAAAAAAAAAATGTAGTTTTCCTGATAGGAAAGACCAAAAAACATTACTGTGATATATCCTATAGATTGTTTCTTTCATCAGTATCACAAGAACTGGACAGCATTTGGAAATCTGAATTTAATGAAAGGCTACACAGAACATATTTAAAGTTGTGAAACCATTTGCTGTTAACTTGATCAATACTTTTTCTTAAGACAGTGTTCATCTACAGAGAAAGAGATCATATAATATTCAAGATGTAAGAGCAGATTATTTGTTTACATGTTTTTAAGCTTGATATGGTCACGAGAATAGGGCTTTTAATTTTCATATGCTTTAAGAGAATCTATAAACACTCAACTAAAATACCAGTATTTTTGTTTGGCTCCACACAATATTATTTTTATGTTTCCACTGAGGCTTTCCAAATTTGTTTTATTTCCATGTCTTTTTTCCTATTTGTAGTTGTGTTTAATAATCAAAGAACACCACTAAACTGGTTGTAGTTGACCCAACATCCTAAAAACATTAGATAATCTTTAAAAAAAATTTTTAATTATTTATTTATGAGAGACACAGAGGGAGAGGCAGAGACACAAACAGAGTGGGAAGCAGGCTCCCTGCAGGGAGCTCAATGCAGGACTTGACCCCAGCACCCTAGGATCACGATCTGAGCCAAAGGCAGATGCTCAACCACTGAGCCACCCTGGTGTCCCAAAATGTTAGATAATCTTAATCATTTTGAGGCACTGCCCCTTTTGTAGGCATCCACTGGGTTTTCTGGGAGTGAAAGCTTGGACTTTTCCAGATTGGTATAGAGAAACTTACTTTGAAATGTGTCCAAGATGGTCAGGATGAGGTCTTCACAGGAAGTCAGGTCTAGGGAATCATTCATTCAAGAATGATGATGTGTAAGTAGTGGAAGTCAATGAAGGTAGCTTCAGATGTCAAAAGGCATGACCCTCCACTTTAAGTAGTGGAGTTATGTTTGAAAAATTTCACATGTCTCTTTTGCACATACACGTGGATGTATGGATTCCCTGGAGATGCGTCTGTGCATACTTGATCCCGCAAGGTGGAGAAGAACAGAGTAGATCCTGGTTTGGTACTGCCCTATTTTTGGCTAACTTCCTTCGTGGCAGAAACCCAGCTTGCTTATATGCAGAACACATTCTTCTACACGAAGAGGGACCATATAAGTGAACACTCCACACTAGAACACTTCTGATAGTGGAAAAGGATGCTATTAACAATTTCAGCTGAAAATAGATATACAGCAGGGACATTTGGTTAATGGGATTAATGAGGAATGTTGAAGAGTGGATGGATACCATCCAGGACTTTATTAATGGATTCTCTAAGTCCTTGGATCTCCAGACTTGAGGAGATTCTATAGCAAAGCATTGGTTTTGGAGGTACACGGGTGATTCCCATCCTAGTTTGTCACTTGCTGTGTCTGTGTGACCTTGGCCAAATTTCCTAATTGCTCTTTTAGTTTTCTGGTTGTAAGTGCGAATAATAATCCTTACCACTCAAGATTGCTTTAAAGATTAAAGAGATGATATACGTATAGTATTTAGCATGATGTTTGGCACAGAACAATCAGTAAATAAGTGTTATATTTTATTATCCCTACTTGACTAGGATGTAGTTCTATGTATATGAATAATGATACTACCATAGCAAGGTAGTTGTACAACCACAGCAAGGTGGAAAAGAGCCTTTTTGACGCTTGCTCCTACATTCTTTGAGCTTCTAAGACAACTTCAGTCCGATGTCCCATGCACAGTCAGCAAGCTCCTACCATGGGCTCCCCTCAGGAACACTGACCTCTTGCAAGTATTTTAGCTGAACTATGAGGCCCCAGGGCCCACTGCTTATGCAGCCACAATGACCCAAATGTTTAGGACATTTCCCTAATGCTCTGTAATATTTGACTTCTTGGAAGAATACATTAGCAAGGTGGAAGACGCATCCATCCTTATGGATGCATATATTCCACAGTTCTCTTTTTTGGGTAACACAGGAGAGCTGGGGCTAGCAATCTGCTCATGAAAAACACACCTCAGGAATTTTGAAAGCCATTATTAAAAATTAATTTATGTAAGCATTAACTAAATCATATTAAAAACAAGCCTATTTTTAAAATTTTTTTTATTTTATTTATTTTTTATTTTTTTAAAACAAGCCTATTAATAAAGACTCAAAATTCACCAGTTGCAAATTATTTTGCTACATTTAACTATTACCCATGCTCTTGAGCTTATTTGAGTCCATTGTGTCTATTAGATAGAATGCTATATAGTGGTTTGCATCGTCCAGCCATTCTCACCTCCACATTGAGTGAAACTACCCTGGCAGCTTGAAATCAGCCATGATGGGTATAGTCACATCATGGAAACAGATGAACCCTACAAACCAAGGCTTCATTAACATGTGTTGATTGTCTAGACTTTAGAAAGTGATGGGGAAAATGCAGATTAAACCTTTCGGTATGCCTTGGCTGCCACCCGTACAGTGTGAATAGTACACAAAATTGAGGGAATATTCTCCCAATATTCAAAAACAATTCTCTGATTGAGCAAAGAAGTCAGTCAGGTCACTGACTAATGAGGTTCCTACATACGTCTCCATTATTCTACTTTCTAACTAACATAAAGGAATGTATCAACCAACATTTGCATCAGAACCACATTTTTGCTCATTGATTGTAGCTATAGTTTGGCTGTGAATACAAGAATTTAACAGAAAAAACTACCAAAGGTTTCTGGGAGATTTAATTAACTAAGATGAATTCACAGAAAAGACTACAGTATAGTCTATTCTTATTATGTGCAAATTGTGTGATGTGAAATATCCTCCCAATCAGTAAAAGTTCGTAATAAATGTGTGTGTGTACTGAACTGTATCAATATTAATTTTTTTTTCCAGAGGGAGCTGGTTTTTAAATATTTACCAGGATACCATTGCTGGGACCTATGGAGCTACTCTTCTGCTATCAGAACTGCCCCTGAGGTCAGTATTTAAGTAGGGAACTTTAGGGCTTGGCCACTGTTGCACTGCTAGTCCCTGGAAAAGCCAAGTCGGTAGCGGTTAAAATCAGAGAAGTGAAGCTTGAAGATTGAGACTAGATGGTACAGTGAATGGTGACTTAAATTAGAAGCACACGCTGGAAAAAGGACACAGAATAAGTCAGCATGGGAAACAAGACAGCCAGGGAGTGAATGAGATGAAGGATGGGGTTAGTTCCTGAAATCACTTAAAAAAAAAAATTACTTATTCATGAGAGACACACCGAGGGAGAGGCAGACACATAAGCCAAGGGAGAAGTAGGGTCCCTGTGGGAGCCCGATGTGGGACTCGGGGTCATGACCTGAGCCTACGGCGGACACTCAACTGCGTAGCCCCCCGGGTGTCCCTGAATTCACTCATTTATTCATTTAAAGGATGCCTTTTATGTGAGGCCCCCGAGCATCCAGTGTTCTGAGCAAACCCCTACAAGCCCTGTGCTGTCTCCGACAGTTTAGGGGCGTTGGGGTTAGGGGTGTTGGTGGGGGTCGAAAGCGAGACTTGGTTTGGGGGAGCTTCCAACTTGAGGAAATTGGGGCGAAATGATAGGCACTTCAGGGAACAATTTTTTTTTTTTTTTTTTTTAGTACAGTAGGATGATTATTAGAGACATTTCAAATCTTATTTGTTCTGTTCTGCAATTTTATGTAAGATTTCTTGGAGGCTCCTTCTTAGTGATTAGATCCTTAGTCCTCACATGGTACCTATTCTTATGCCTGTTATGTGCAACCATGACATATCCTATTTTTGCACATTTTTTCTGGTTTTATTTTTATTTTTTTATTTTTCTCTGGTTTTAAAGGCAACCCATGTTCATGGTAGAAAATTTGAAAGTCACCAGAAAATTAAAAAGAAATATTCAGTCAAATGCCATAATTCAGAGATAACAACTGTTCATATTAGAATATTTCCTTAAGGATATATGTGTGTATATATACCTACATTTTTTATATATGTGTAATATATATACTCATATATATGCATAGTGTATATATTAGTATGTTTAGATTCTTTTGATACTACATTATGTCATAGCATTTTTATTTGTCCTTAAAGTATTTTTTTTTAAAGATTTTATTTATCTATTAGGCAGAGAGAGAGCACAAGCAGGACAGGGAGAATCAGGGAGCTTGACAGGAGGCTCAATCTCACGACCGTGGGATCATGACCTGAGCAGGATGCAGACACTTAACCTGCTGAGTCACCCAGGCGCCTTGCTCTTAAAGTTTTTTACTTATCTTATACTACTGTCTGTATAGAAAGAATGCCAATCCTTGTTATATTTTCTGAGAAAATTTGTAAATGTGTCATTTGCCTTTTAAATTTGTCTTGTGTGTTCTTGCTTTAAAATTTATTCTAAAACTTTAGTCAAATGTATTGATGTGTTTATTGTTGACAGGTTTTCCTCCCTTTTATTCTTTTATCTTTCCACAACTCAATGACAAAAACAGCCACAAAATATCCTTGCAGGTACATATATATATAGGTACACACACACACATATGTGTTTATTTATGTATACATACACGTACATGTACAAAAATATGTGTATTAAATCTCAAATCCGTCTGAAATTCAATTTTGTGTATAAAGGAAATATCTGACTTATTTTTTTTTAATTTTTATTTATGATATCACACACAGAGAGAGAGAGAGGCAGAGACATAGGCAGAGGGAGAAGCAGGCTCCATGCACTGGGAGCCTGACGTGGGATTCGATCCCGGGTCTCCAGGATCACGCCCTGGGCCAAAAGCAGGCGCTAAACCGCTGCGCCACCCAGAGATCCCTTTTTTTTTTTTCTGAAAGCCTAGTGAATTTTTTCAGAATGTTCATTAGCAGAACATATTTTTAGTTAAAACATATCTTTTTGTTAAAATGCTTTAGTGAAAACATTTGACTTTTAGAGAGAACTAAAAGACAGTGGCCTAAACCAGAGGTTCTCAGACTTTGTTTAAAACAAAAAATCCCCTGGAAGGCTTGTTAAAACACAGATCACTGGGCATTTTCTCCACACTTTTGAGACAGTAGGTATGGGGTAGTGTCCAAGAATTTGACTTTCTAGCAAGTTCCCTGGTGATACTGATGCTGCTGGTCTGGGGGCCACACTCAGAATAACTGGTTTAAATAACTAAGGGATTAATGACTCTCAGCGGATCAGAGGTTGATGCTCTGTCTAAAGCTAGGCCACCCAGGCCTGGCACCTTGGTTTCATGATGCCTTGAAAATCGAGGCTCCGTGAATTTTTCTGTTCCTTGATCCTTAGATGGGGGCTTTAGGCTTTATGGTCCTATGATTGCTCCTGCAACTCCATGTTCCCTCCAATAATAGGAAGAATAGGCTTCACCTATACTTGCCTCCCTGCCTCTCCCCACACTTTGCCCCCTCGCCCAAGCTGGACCTGGAGATTTCTGCTTGTAGCTTTGTAGCTAGAGCTGTGTCACATAGCAACTTTTACCTGTAATAGGAATTTAGACACAGATTTTTTTTTTTTTCCCAAGCTAGCTACGTTGCTACTCTAAACAAAACTGGATATGGAAGGGATTTGTGTATTGTTTGTGATTTCAGGGGCAATGCTTCTTTCTAGTGTTTCATTATTAAGATGTTGGCTTATCATATTAAGGAGCTATCTTACTTTCCTTCCTCACTTATAAGGTGGTATCAGGCATAGGATCTTTAAATGTGATAATATATTTTTCTTAATTGGTATATTGATGTAGCTGGACTCATTGCAACGCCTCAAGTCCTAATACCAAATCGTCATTGCATTTATGCCTGATTATTCTCTAAGAGTCTATTGAATTTGATTACATATCTTGTATTTAGATTTCTACATTATCTCTCACTAACTAAATCAGTATGTTGTTGATGTCGAGTTGTTTATATCAAGCTTATCCTAGCTTTAGAAACAAACTTGTTGTCTACTGTGTCCCTGGAAATCTGCTAAGCTGAGATTTATATGAATTACCCCATTTAAATTTATAGACATTTTATGAAGTTCATACCTTAACTATTTCCATTTTGCAGATGAGGAAAGTGGGTTTGAGAACAGTCATTTCAGGTCACCATCGAGGAAATTCTAAGCCCCTTATTCCCTGGACTAGTTCTTAATTTATTTGGTACACTGGGAAACCTTCCATCCTTTGTTATGTTGTGGAGTAGCTTATGTTCTGTGAGAATTATTAATTTCTCGAAAGATTAAAATAATTTCTCCATAAAATAAACTCAGATATACATTATCTGATTCTGTAGTCTTTTGGGAAAGTTATTTCATGATAACTTAAAATTTTCCTTACAGTTAATTTAGATTTTCAATTTCTTCCCTGTTATTTAGATTGTCAAATTTATTAGCATACAACTGAACACAGTATACACGGATGAAAATTATCTCTGTATTTGTCACAATCTCTTTTTAATAGATTTGTTAAAGAATAATAATTGCATTATGTTTTTCTCAAAGAACTAGACCTTGGCTTTATCTATCAATTTTCTCTTTCTATTTTGTTATTCACTGTCCTATAAACATCACCATTACTTTCTACCCCTCTTTTATTATTAAAGGAATTATCCATTATTACAGTTGTTTCTTTTCCAATAGCTTAAAGTATTTTGTCTACTTATTTTGTTATTTTAAAAAATTAACACAAGCTTTTGACTTTATTATTTTTTTTAAAATATAGCTTTAGGTTAAATCCCTTACCTTTTAACACATGTCATTTCATTTTGCATTTGAGTTTGTTTAGCCAACAGTTATTTGAGAGAAATTATTTTAACTCCCAAAGGATTATAAATATGTCTGTTTTTTTACTATTAATTTTTAGTGGTTTTATGTTTTTTGTTACATTTTATTTTGTTTCATTATGATCAGAGAGAGTGGCTAGTATAATTTTCATTTTTTGAAGTTTACTGGGATGTTGTTTGTTCCTAGAAAATGATCAAATTATATTTTCAAAGACATTTTATTTTTTAAAGATTTTATTCATTTATTCATGAGACAGAGAGAGAGAGAGAGAGAGAGAGAGAGGCAGAAACATAGGCAGAAGGAAAAGCAGGATCCCTGTGGGGAGCCTGATGTGGGACTCGATCCCAGGACCCCGGGATCACACCTTGAGCCGAAGGCAGATGCTCAACCACTGAGCCACCCAGGTGCTCCTGCTTTATTTATTTATTTTTTAATATATGTTAGAAATACTGTTGACCTCTCGTTCCCTTTAGGCTTTTTGTTTAATTTTATTTTACAAATTAAAACAACAGTTGGATTTTCATAAAACTGAATCTAAGTATTTTCCTTTCTTAATAAGGAATTTTAAACCAATATTCATTAATTGGTGTAATCAATGTTTTAGATTTACTTTTGGAATTTTATTTTATTTTTCTAAGTTTATACGTCTGGTTCCTTTTCTTATTATCTGACTTTTACTACATCCACTGTGTATTTTTTCAGAGTTTTGGAGGACATAATCCTACTTTCAATTGTATTTAGGCATTATTTCTGGTTAAGAATACAGAAATTTATTAATCTTTAATTATTAATTCAACAAGCATTTTTTTGTAGGTTTTGCAAGGTAGGCACTATTCTACACCATAGGTTGCCATAGTTGGCAAATAAATACATCCATAAATAAAAATGGTATAGACTCTGCTTTATATATTTTATATTCCAGAGAGT
The DNA here is from genome assembly GCF_048418805.1 of Vulpes vulpes. Lineage (NCBI taxonomy): Eukaryota > Metazoa > Chordata > Mammalia > Carnivora > Canidae > Vulpes > Vulpes vulpes. The sequence continues at coordinate 95,167,971 of NC_132795.1, read as the reverse complement.
AAAACATTTATTTGCCAAAGAATCACATAACACTGATATAAAAGTCAGGGTTCAACCAGAGACATAGAACCAGTAGAAAATATATATTAAGAAATTTATTGCCAAGATTTAACTTACTCAGTTGTGTGTGCTGACTAGGCAAGTCTGAAATTTGTAGGGCAGGTTATCAGAAAGACTGAGCTAGGATCTTTTAGTTCAAGGGCTGAAGCTACTGCCCACACTCAGAAATTTCTTTTTTAGGGACATCTCAGCTTTGATCTTAAGGCCTTTTATTGAAAACTGAATGAATCAGGTCTGCCTAGATTATCTAGAAAAATCTCCCTTGCATAAAGTCAACTGATTATGGACTTAAATCACACATACAAAATACCATCATAGCAACACCCTGATTGGTATTTGGTTGAATACCTAGGGATTATAACCAAGTTTATATATCAAAAAGACAATTAAAAATATAAAATTACAATTGTGGGAGGTATAGTAAAGAAAAGATACATGGTATTACAAAACTGAACATGAAGGAAACCAGTTGACTTAGACATAGAGGCTAGGTAGGCCTTGGGCCCTTCATGGTCCATCTTGTTGCTTGGCCCAATACTTTATAAATATTTAGTCATGGGCCCAATTGATTTTGCAGCTTGTCTAAGACTTCAGAGCCACAACATGCTGACTATTAGCTTAAAGGGAATTATTTACCTCACTTTTATGGACCCAAATTATTTTTCAGATGAGCCAGACCAAAAGAATCTCCTCTTAAATGGTTCTGAGACTATTCATTGCCTTAAAATGTAAACATAAGCAAACAAATTCTTCACCATCAAAAACAACAAAAAAATATATCCAGCTTTCAGACAAGCGTTTTAAGATTTTCTGAAATCTAAAGAACGTTTGTATAATTAAGAACTTAATATTTTATCTTCAGTTCTTGACAAAACCTCTTGAAAAGGTAATAAATTTAACTATCCCTTGGATTGGTAAAATGACTTTCATTGTAGAAGTTAATCTTCAGGGCAGCCTGGGTGGCTCAGCGGTTTAGCACTGCCTTCAGCCCAGGATGTGATCCTGGAGACCCGGGATCAAGTCCTATGTCAGGTTCCCTGCATGGAGCCTGCTTCTCCCTCTGCCTGTGTCTCTGCCTCTCTGTCTATGTCTCTCATTAATAAATAAATAAAATCTTAAAAAAAATAGAAGATAATCTTCATATATGATATAGATGACCCCTTGGTGCCAGCATAGTCTAGTGGAGAGCATAATATGCCTCAGTACCATCTTCATCAGAGAAGCAAAAATAAATGTGTGGCTAATCATTGCAGGCATTCCATCCTCACCTTGGGTACCCAGATGTTTTGTCCAGTTGAAGTTTTGCTCAGCAAATAAGCTTTTGCTGCTTCTTCTTCTTCCTTCTTCTTCCTTATTCTTTCTTCTTCTTTTCTTCAACAGTATTTCTTCTTCTTCTTCTTCTTCTTCTTCTTCTTCTTCTTCTTCTTCTTCTTCTTCTTTTTCTTCTTCTTCTTTTAGCATTTCAAAGGTGCTGGTAGCCTTTAGAGTTTCCAAAAGATGTTCATAAACTAGTAATTTTTCTTGGGTGACATCAGTGTGCATATGCTGGATAAAAACCAAGAGCCTCCAGCAGAAAGATGCCAGGATCGAATTGCATCCTGAATATAAAAAGAATGATGGCCAATTCATCTATATCTTACTTCAAAACATTAGAAAGCCAGCAGTTCTGGAGTGGTTGAAATCATTTGCTAAACGCACTGCCTCCAAAACAAACCAATCCCATCATTTCCAGGACTCATGGTTATACCATGGTCTCTGTAGTAGTGAAAGCCTTTTTTTCCTTGGATTGGATTTGAGACATGCAGTTTTAGAGGATGCCTCTGACAAGGATTATATGTCAGAGCTAATCCAAGTTTTGGTAAAGTTCTTGTTTTGTACATTGAATCTCTTTTTTAGGCAATGATCTGTACTGATGTGTTGTTAGGATGGATGGTTGTCAATTTTTGCATCAGCCTATAATCCTTATGTTTCTGTAATGAGAATGTGATGTGTTTCCCTTAAAACTTTTGTTTTGGTCTCCAAATTGCCTTGAGGCCAAAATCAGCTATTTACTGTTTCCAAAAGAATTTACACTATCCAAAGGAATCCTATCCTATCCAATTTAATATCATTAAAGAAAGACTATTTCTGAAACTTTTTCTTCTCTCTCCTCACTCTTATCTTCCCTAGCAATTAGGCTATTTACTTAAAATTGCATTTTCCAGTTAGTAAAACTGGAAAAGATTCCACCTAACCTGAGGTGAGGTATCATTCAGAGCAGTGTGACTAAAGAAGAAGGCATGTTGAAGGTTGCCATCACCATTCCATATGAGGAGCAGTACCTTTAGCACAAAATTAATAAAAAGCTCTACTGGAGACTGTGTTCTATCCAAAACAGGAGGGAAGACTCTAAAAGTGAAACATTGAAGGGGCTATTTCTTGTAAAAAAATTATTTTGACTATTGGCATGTGTGTGGAAAATATAAGGAAAAAACTAAATAAATGAAAATAGATGGTATCTGAGATGCCAGGTAGCCCGGAAAGGGATTTCTAATGGCAAATCCTTTTGCCCCAGAATAAATATAAAACTTGATAAATTTCTGAAAAAAAATTCAGGGCTCTAGAATCTAAAAATCAAAGGCAGACAACAAATTAAGAAGAATATATTATTAAAATATTTGCTGAACTTCAGATAAGAGCGGTGGAAGTTACTGCTATTCTTGGCTGTTCCCATTCAGTCCTTTAGCTCACATGACATGGTGTTTGTCCCAGTGTGGGGCTAGCCATAAAACTAGCAGCTTTTTTTTTTTTAAATGACTATTACACAGTTATGCTAGTATTTTATTAATTCAAAAGCACTTTACAAGAAAATGTAAGTTTGGCTTCCAATAAGAATGTTATATTGGGACTTGATACCACACTCATAGATTTTAGTTTTGCAAGGAAAAAAAAGGCTTTTGGGTTAAACAATAATTGTAACCAAAACTTTAATCTCAAAAATTCTCACAAACATATTGCAAATGACAGCATGAAAAAAATCTTGCACAGTAAAAACTTCTTAACTCCTGCCCAGCTAAAGTGTGACATTTAATATTATGAAAACTAAAGTGGCAAAAATAAAAAAAGACTTTTTCTATAGCTGGGACATAATATGCAGCTATGGTTCAACTAAGCAGTCTTTCAAGGCTATTTTGAAAACCAGCAGCTTTGCTGTTTAAGACACTCATGTGATATGGAGCGGAGGTCAAAATAATCCCACATCCAGCAGTATTGCCAGTAATCATAGCAATCTTAATAGGAAAAGAATAATGAAGGCATCAGCCCTGTGAGTCAGACATGAGGTTGTAGTCTTGTTTAGAGTGAGTTGCAGACCTATAGATTCCAAAATAATTAGAAAGTCATAGAAGAGCTGGCTAGTAAAGGTCCCTTGCACATCACTGGCTGACTGGGACCTGTATATATGCAGAGAAGACCTGAAGGAGCATGATTGCATAAACAGGGTCAAACTGCATGAAATTTGGATGGGCTCCCAATCAACAAACAGATCTATGAGCAGGATGTAAACATCACTGACTCCAGGTGTGTCAGTATAACATCTGGCCAATCATGGGCTGGCCACCATGCTATCCATACTATGTTGACCTCTGATCTAGTCTGACCAAGAAAAAAGAGAGAAGACACAAATTAGAGAATTCAAGAATGAAAGAGAAACATTAGTGCCAGCTCTGAGAAATTAAGAGTTATAAGGAAATATTAACAATATTATATCAAAAAATTAGAAAATTCAGATGAAACAGACAATTTCTTACACATACTACAGAACACAAACTACTGAAACTGACTCAGGAAGAAACAGAAAATCAAAATAGACCAAAGAGTAAAGGAATTGAATTAGAACTTCACCCCCAGGGGTGACTGGGTGGCTTCATTGGTTAAGCATCCGACTCTTGATTTCAGCTCAGGTCATGATTTCAGGGTTGTGAGATCAAGCCCTATGTTGGGCTCTGCATTCCAAGAGCATCTGCTTGAGATTCTCTCTCTCCTCTTCCTCTGTCCCTCCTCCTCCATGTGCACTCACACTCTCTCACTCTCTCCTCTTTCTCTCTCTAAAATAAGCAAATCTTTAAGTGAAAAATAATACCAACCCTTCTTAAATTCTGCCAGAAAATAGAAGAAAAAAAATACTCCTTAGTGCTATGAGGCTAGCTTTATCTTATATGAAAGTCACTTAAAGGTATCTTAAAGAATCTCAAGAAGAAAAAACTACATATTAGTATACTAATACTAGTTAGTATTACTTTGAATATAGATGCAAAAAACCTCAAAAAATTTGCAAATAAAGTCTAGTAACGTATAAGAAAGATACACAATAACCAAGTGGGATTTATCACAGAAATGGAAGACTATTTTAATATCTGAAAATAAATCAATATAATATACCATCTTCATAAAAACAGATAAAACCACATGATTATCTCAAGCACAGAAAAAAACATTTGAAAAAAAATCTAGCAATCATGAATGATCAAGACTTTCAACAAATTGGGAATAGTAGGGAACTTTTTCAGTGTAAGATATGGTATATGCAAAAATCTATAGCTAACATTATACTTAACTACGAAAGACTTAGTGCTTTGTCCCTAAGAACAAGAAAATGGCAAATATGTTCACTTTAACCGGTGGTATTCAACATTGTGCTGGAGACTCTAGCCAGTACAATAAGAAAAGACAAAGAAATTAAAAGCATATGGATTAAAAGAGAATTAAACTGCCCTTTTTGAAGACAACATGATCCTGAAAGTAGAAACTCCCAATGAATGTAAAAAACATACTGGAACTAATAAATGAGTTCAAGGTTACAAAATACAAGATAAGCATGCAAAAATAATTTTTCTAGAGTCTAGCAGTAATCAATTGGAAAATGAAATTTAATTCCTAATAGCATGAAAAAGAATAAAATACTGACAATATACATAATGAAAGTAGTACAAATCTCACTTGCAGAAAACTATAAAACACTGCTGAAAGGAATTAAGATTAAGAGGTGCCTGGCTGGCTCAATTGGTAGAGCGTGTGACTATTGATTACAGGGTTGTATCAAAGATTTTATCAAAATAAAATCTTTAAAAAATAAAAAGGAAAAAAACAAAACAAGCAAAACCCCCCTAAATTCCTGTAAAATTAGTGGCTTCAATCAATACATACTTATTACTTCCCAATTTCTGTAAGTCAGAAATTACAGCCTAGCTCAGTTTGGTTCTCTGCTCAGTCTAATGAGACTATGGTCAAGGTGCCAACTGGGGCAGAGATCTGTTTCCCCAAATCCCTATAAGGTTGTTGGCAGTATCTGGTACCCAAGAGCTATAGGATTCATGGCAACTTGCTTCTTCAAAGCCAGGACTGAGAAAGAGAAAGAGAGACATTCCACCACGAGAAAGAGAGCCTCTAGCAAGATGGGTGCTATGCTCTTTAATTGTATACATGGAACCACTTTTGCTACTGCCTCCTGGGTTGAAGCAAGTCACAAGACCCACCATCCTTAAGGGGAGAGATTATGCCAAAGCACCAATACCAGGAAGAAGGGTCTATGAGGTTTATCCTAAAGTCTGCCCACCCCACTGTTTCAGAGATATCAGTAAGAAATATTTTATTTTATTTTATTAAGGTTTAATTTATTTATTCATGAGAGACACAGTGAGAGAGGCAGAGACAAATGCAGAGGGAGAAGCAGGCTCCATGCTGGGAGCCCAATATGGGACTCGATCCCAGGATCTCGGGGTCACGTCCTGAGCCAAAGGCAGCCACCCAGGCGTCCCATTAAGAAAAATTTTAAAAGACAAGTCACCAATTTGGAGAAAATATTTGCAAATCACACATCTCAGGGGTTGGCAAACTATGGCCGGTGGCCTGTTTTGGTAAGACTCATGAGCTAAGAATGTTTTTTTATATTTTTAAAGGGTTGTAAAAAAAAAAAAAAGAATGCAAAAGGGGCTCTGAGTGGCCCACAAACATAAAATATTTATCATCTGTTTTTTACAAAAAAGCTTGCAACTCTCTGATAGATCTGTTGAAGCACTTGTATCTAGAATATATAAAGCACTTGCATAACTCATCAATAAGGAGACAATCCACTTAAAAAGAAAAGAAGGAATTCAGGTAGCATTTAGATGCAAAGATTAGCCCCTGGATGATAGCCGGGAAACAGAGATTATAACCATAAGGAGCTGAATTTGGCCAACAGCCCGAGTGGGCTTGGAAGTGGATTCTTTCCCAGAGCATCCAGTAAGGAACAGTCCTGCTGATTTTGTAATTTCAGTCTTGTGAGACCTTAAGAAGAAGACCCAGCTGAGCCCAACTGGACTTCTCCCATACAAAAACAGTTAATAAATGTATATTACCTTAAGCAGCCACATTCGTGGCAATTTGGTGTAGCAGCAATAAAAACCTAATGCAGAGGGTGACAAATGTACACAGACATTTCAAGAAAGGTCACGGACAAATACACCCATGATAAAGAAGCTCAAAATAATTAATTTTCCATCAGGGAAATTAATTTTTAATAATTAGTTTCCATCAGGGAAATGCAAACTAAAATGAGATACTGCTGTATACCTACTGAAATGGCTTTAAAGAAAAGACTGACAATTTCAAGTGTAGGTGTTGGTATGGAGTAACGGAAGCTCTCAGACACTGCTTGTGTGCATGTAAAATGAGGCAGCTACATTGGAAAGCAGGGTAGCAGCTTCTTAAAAAGCTAAAGGTAAACTTACTGTCCATCTCAACAATCTTATGCTTAGGTATTTATCCAAGGGAAATGAAAATACAAGTCCACCCAGAGACTTGCACACATATATTCACAGCAGCATTACTTATAGTAGAAACAAAAAAAAAAAAAAAATGGAAACAATCCAAATATCCATCAAGCGATGAGTGGATTAACAGAGTATTCTATTTCCATAAAATAGAATACTGTTGATCAATAAGAAGAACAAACTACAAATACGTGCTACAACATAATGAATCTCAAAGTATTGTGCCAAGTGAAAGGAGCCAGACAGAAAGTATTATATATTCCACGATTCCATTTAAATGAAGTTTCCAGAAAGGCAGACTTAACAGAGACAGAAAACAGATGAATGGTCGCCTGGGGCTGGGAGCAGAAGCAGGTGCTGACTGCAAACAGGCGCAAAAGAGTTTTGGAGGGTGATGGAAATGTTCCAAAGCTAGATTGAAGTGATAGTTGCACAGCTCTATAAATTTACTAAAATTCACTGAATTGTACACTGACTTGTAATGATAGGTGCACATTTTGGTGCACCTATCATTAAATTATACCTCAATTTAAAAAATGGTAATAATTAACTTTGGCAAAAGTAGAAGAAAGGAAATGTAATCATAATACAGTGCTCAGCTGTGTGTAATATTTACGTAAACATAACTGGATATTGATTTAATCTACAAAAATGAATACAGCTACATTGGAGTCATGGAGCTGGGGAAGCAGAGGCCGTGGGAGTATGTATAAGAGGGTAAAATATTCAACTACCGTAACAGGAAGTAAGTAGATTATGTACAAAATTTATGTGTCTAAACATAGCAAAATACACATATTATTTAAACATCTAAGGCTAGGCAAGTGCCAACAAAAACAGCTAAAAGAGTCAGGTGATTGGCTCTGAAAACATCAAGTCAGGAGTAGTGCCCGAACTCCAGGGGCATCATAAGGTCGAGAGAGGTGAAGTCTGAGGATGAGGGAGGCTTGGGATGGGGTGGGATGCAGATGGTGAAGACGCGGTGGGCATTAGGTAATATCCAGAAGAAAACTGTATAGAACCTAGAATGACATGTCTTCTCTATCACAGGCTTTTTTTCAGAACCATTCGGAGCAAAATGTGAGCTCATTCTCTGAGAACTCACTTGTATCCTACGTGGTATGCATATCAAATCCTCTCACTTCTCTCTGAACACAGTTGCACTCATTTAATTTCAGATAATACATACATTTGTCAGCCTAATGAGGATACGTATTTTACCACTGGAAAATTTATTTATTTATTTATTTTACCACTGGAAAATTTAAACAAACCCTCTGCTTTTCATAATTTCTTGATGATAATTCCCAAAGCAGAGTTTAAGTCATTCAGGAATGCGTTCTTTAATTTTTCCCTACTGATGATATTAATAAGGAAATGGGCCCCCAATGGAAAGTATCTTCTTTCTGTCTTCGGTCAGGAGTGTTATCAATTTGTTACATAGAGTTTTAATTCTGATTTGGTATTTATTATTAAATGGATATAAGGAAAGGGATACTTATGTTATATTATGTGGCCTTATCCTCAGCTTTAGATCACATGGGACACTCTAATATTTCTTTCCATCAGTTCTTTTAGTATTCAGTATTCTACATACATTTAATCAGATACTTTAGGCTATTGTATAATAATGATTTAGGGGCTATTGACATAGTCTCAGAGGCTAACTCAGTTGTAACACTTAAAAATTATTAGTTCTAAAATGAATATGTCCTTGGAAGAAATTCGTGTCGTATCAAAAATGAAAAAGTAGAAGGTGAAAGTTTCCCTTTATTGGAATGGTTGAATTATGTCCACCAAGCATCCTACTTGCTAAAATAATTATGTGCTCGTAACAAAGCAATGGTTTCACATTCTGGCAAACTAATTTAGATATTAGAAATAATTTAGATATTATGACCAGGACAATAGTCACATTGGTCATTATAATTGGGAACAACAAGTCTGCCTCAAATTGCCCTGTCCTGTTGATTCCTGTACTGTTGTATCACGAGAGGAATGGTATCTGAATACGAATGGAAAAAGAACAGTTTTGGACATGGTGAAGGAGGAGAGAGATGCTGCTGGATTAGAAGATAATTCCTTTGGGGATGAGATGTGGGTTTCTGGTAAATGCAATCAGATACTTTTGAGTTGGGTGTGGTTAGCGAGGTGAGTCAAAGCCTTTTTTTTTTTTTTACCTTCCACATAGCCCTCCCCTCCTTTACGTCCTGAACCACAGACTGGGGTTTGAGCAATTCAGGAATGCATTCCTTAAGTTATCTTTATTGTGTATGAAGATGGTGGAAATTCCTGTGAAGTTTGTTTTTTGTTTTGTTTTGTTTTGTTTTGGGAGTGGGGGTGGGGGATTGGGTTTGCCTCCTGACTGGAGTGTAGTCGCCAGTTTGGTCTTTCTGTGGATTTTCATGAGTATTTTAATTAGCAGTCTGAAGAAGGTGAATTAGGCACTGCTAGTCTTGTTGCTATGATAACAAAGAAGGCCTTGAATATTTTATAAATCTTTGTCATGGAGGCTAAGACCAGAATTTAAATGGAAACTTGTAGGATATTTATCCAGACAGGAGATTGAAACATACTGCACTTGTGTTATTTCTGCCCTCATTTATCGCCTACAGCTTCCACATACTAATTCATTATGGCATGAACAACGTGGGGCTATGGTTTTCAAAACCAGGTTTTATAGGACTGTGCTCTATTTCTATTTGGGAGGATGGGGTGGCTCAAAGGAGAAAGCACTGGACTTGAATATATAAGATAGGAATTTGAGTACTAGTCTGTCGGTTAGGAGTTGTGTGCAACAAAGACAAATTACTTAAATTCAGAGCTTCAGTTTCCTTATCAGCAAAATGAGATTAGTAATATCTACCTCCTGGGGTTATTGTGAGACTCAATGAAACACTATTGAGGACAGTATAGAACCACCTGATAATGGCAAACAACGACAGTGTGGTCCTTGCCCTCATAGAGCTGGCTATCAAGAGACATAGTCAGTGTCGAATAATCAATATGACAAGGAATGTAAAATTGTACCTGTGACAGGTACTGTGAGGAGAAGCTCTTTTTCTCATACTACATATCCCATCTTCCAAAAGGAATCTATTGTCTCTGCTTTCAAAATGTAGGCCGTCCTCATTTCATGGTTCCGAAAGACATGGATTTCAGTTATAGGGGTTTAGTTCGATAATACCAGTTCTCTAACAGCATGGTTCAAATTTCGGTTACTGCAGTATATAAACTATGAACTATGAGTAATTAAATAAAGTACAAACTTTGCTGCTAGGTCTTCAGTCCACAAATCCCCACATAAATAACAGATGCGCATCCTCATCTGTGACCAATCACGTCACCTCATTTAATGCCTGTGGGCAGCTAGTCACTGCATACCTGTTATTCAGTTCATGCACAGACAGCAAAGCGTGTAATTATGTTGCCTCTTTGTCTCTTAGTGATAAACCCGTTCGACCTTTTGCAAAAGCAAGTAATTAAAAGAAAGAATTGAGCCACAAAGATGAGCGTGCTATAAAGAAATGAAATTTGATAATGCTGGAAGTGAAATTCAAATCCAATATAAATGCAGTAATAGAAGAAATACCTGTCCGTGGGAACATTGGCATTGCCGTATTTCAAGTGGCTCTAGATTTTTAGCCAGCGAGACTTAGTTAAGGTACCCTTATCACATCACTGTGGAAGTGGTGTGACAAAGAGGATGGAGATGTTCCAGGGGACATGATGCTGACAAATAAGTTCTCACTAAAGACCTCAGTGGTATTTCAATACGTTGAAAGTGCAAGGGGATAAACTGTTGGAAGCGGATCCAGTTTAGAGACTAGTAGTTCACCAAGGCATGGAGAGATATTTGCTCATTATTATAATTAATGCAAGAGGAATTAGGCAAATTTTGTCCAAATTACCCTTGATAATTTTATTTTTAATGAAGGAGTAAAAGATGAAATCTCAATGTTTCTAATGTTTTAAATGACAGTGTTCTAAATAAATAATAGTTGTGCTATTTTTTCCATTTAACCTGTAGATTCATAACTGACAGTAGAGTTTTTAATGCCTTGAGAAAAATTTTTAAAGGTTGGAGAACCAGTTTTTCCCACTGATTACTAAGATCAATTATTAAGATGCATGGTTCTAGTTTGCATGGACGTATTTATAGTTCTGCAGTCCTTTCCAAGCAGGAACTACTTGGTTATAAAAAAATTCACTGACCGCAACTGCTACCACTTTGATCTGAACCACCATCACCTTTTGCCTGGATTATTTCTATAATCCCTTAACTGTCCTGTTGTTGTTGTTGTTTTTCTCTGCTCCTGGCCTTGGGCTTCTGCAGCTTGTTCTCAAATACAAAACCAGAGATCCTGAACAACGTGTGACCGATCATTTTATGCTTCTGCTAATGGCTTCCCATATTACTCAGAGGGGAACTCACAGTCCTTACTTTTTATAAGACCTCTTGTGATTTAAGATCTTGGCACTTTTCTGACCTCATTTTTTGTTTTCTTCTTAGTTTCTCTTGGCTCCAGCCAAAGAGGGCAACTGGTTTTTTTCAACTCATAAGGCGTGTGTCTGCCTCAGGGTCTTTGCACTCTCCATTCTGTCTCTGGAATGTTCTTCCTCTGATAGGCTTTACTCAGAGGATCATCTCCATGATGACTTGCCCTGGGAATACGCTCTAAAATTCACCCCCTCACTGAATATTCCTCATCCCATCTTTCCTTCTTTACTATTATTTATTTTTTACCTTAGCAAACATCAGTACCATTATATATTTTACTTTTTTATGTTGTTAATTTTTTTCTAACACTTGCTACAGTATAAGCACAAAAAAAAAAACAGACGTTTTAGTCTCTACCTTGTATCCCCCGTACCTACTATAGTGCCAAACATGTCGGGGATGGCCTCGAAACATCTGGCAAATTAATGTTGAGTCCATGATTGAGAGCTTACAGTTTTTAGCGTTTTACAGAAATAAAATTATTTTTTGGATCATAAAGGAATAATGTGATTTGACAAGTAAATGTGTGTATTTTTTGCCTGAATATTAAATTCCACCAGAAGATGAAAACAATTAACTATAGCTTTACCTTCAATGACAAATATATTATCATTTAGCTCACTATTAATCTTCTGTTTGTGTGTGTTGATGACAGTTATACCTGAGTCCATTTATAAATCTGGCATCATAATTTTAATTAATTCTATTATTCCTTCGCTGTCTTCGATGCCTTGGTTCAGCAGACAGTGTAGGCTCTAGATCATGGTGTGTCATATTATGTACTGAGCATGTTCTTAACATGTGAAATGGTGATTGGTTTTCAGTGGACTGAAAAAATGGCTATATTTTGGTAGAGCGCAAAGTATTCCATAACCACTTGGTGATAAACAAATAAATCCCCATTATCTGCTCTTGCCTCAAACTGCCATCTTCAATAATTACTTTGTCGCTCTCATTTGTTTTTTTGACTAAGAAGAGGTAGTCAACCTCTAAGCATTTATTCCTTGAGATTTTATACATTTTCCGTTAACATTTTATTTTGAAATAACTTCAGATTACAGAAAAGTAAAAATAGTAAAAAGAATTCATATATATCTACGACCCATGTTCTCTAGATGTTAACATTTTACCACGTCTGTCTTATCATTCTTCCTACTGTATGTGTGTATATGTGCATACAAATATCGTTATTGTTCCCCAACCATTTGAGAGGAAGTTGCAGGCATACGCCACTTTAGCCCTAAATATTTTAGTGTGTATTGCTAAAAACGAGGACGTATTCTTACATAATCTCAGTTTAATGATCAAAACCAGGGAATTTATAATTTACTTTTAGGCAAAGCATTTCTAAAACTGTATGTGTTGGTAACGGATACCATCCTGATTATTATTACGTCTACAATTTAATCCACTTTCAAAGGGAGCATTATGTCATCGTTGCCTTTTGTTCTTATTTTATAAATTTTTCTTCAAATGATGTCAAAGTGAAGCTTATTGCGTCCTGACAATGATTGTATCGCACCGTTTCTTCCTTGCGAATTTAAAGGAACAGATCAAAAGTCACTCTGAGACCTCCCAGAAATGACACATCTGTCTCAGTTTTTAGAGTTACTATTTTTGGTCTGGTAAAATTAGATAAGACCCTTGGGATTTAAAGGTTTGTGATGAGCGATTTTGAATGTTCACAGAGCTGTTTCTCCCCACAAATTATGATGTGCTTTTGTTACTGTGAGGTCACGGTACTGCCCCCCGCCCTGTATCATATCAGCTTTTATAGTGTAATGAACACATGACGGTTTCTTTTCCTATTCTGCTCTTCTGATTTGTTCCTCCCATCCCAATGGCTGCTGAAAAACTTCCTACGAGTTCTTTGCAGGCAGGTCTCACTTGGCACATTTGCTTGCCAGAGCCTCCCAAATCACATTTGCTGGTTAGTCATCTATTATTTTTCCTTTGTCCTCCTTTCCTTTTTCCATTAGGACCTATGGGTGGTAACAAATTTCTTGCCACTAGTCCCACATTCCTGCCTTATCCCTTGTGGTTCCTTTATATATCCCAGTCACACCTATGTAAGCAATCCCTTTCTAAATAAATTCTCATCAGATTAAAATTATCTCATTTTCAGTGTGCCATTTGTTTCTTGAGAGGATCTTGGCTTATCCAGTGCCCTGTTTAGAAGCAAGTTTTCAAATCCTTTCAGCTAATATGATCCTAAGGGTATAGAGAGTGTGTGTGCAAGTATGTGCATAATCCACTTAGACACAAACCACATTTGTGAACATATATTTGTAATTATTCTGTATATTCAATTTTTGTAACATTTTATGCATCACGTAACCTTTTTATATGATATTAGTCTTTGGAGCTCTCCTTTTTAATAATTGAAATCTTTTGCATGGTGGCTGATTATAACATAATTAAGTTACACATTTTCCTCTTTGGAAACATTTAGGTCTCCCTAAACCTTCAAATTTCTCTCCTATTTAATGCTTTGACCAAACTTACGAATCCATCATTTTTTGCATTTTTGTTTCTCACTTTTGTTCGTATCTTGTCTTCTTCCTTGTTCCCTAACCCTGACATTCCTTTCTTCTTAAAAGTAGATTTTTCTTTTTTGTCCAATGCTCTCCTTACACTCTCTTTATCTATGAAGTATTTATTTTTTATTTATTTAATTTCTGTGAGGCTTTTAGAAGCTTATAGAAGATCCTTCTGCAGACCTGAACTATATATACTCTTGAATTTGAATGAAAGGGCAAAGAAGAGTGAAGCATCAAGGGATAGTTTTTCTAGCTGAGGGGTTTTCTTTGCTTTACCCCATTGTTTGAGTGCCAGGCTGAAGCTTCTGTAGGATGGGTCGAGACCTATGTCAGTCTTGGAATTGAGGCCTGTGTTGGGCTTAGCAGCTCTCATTCCCCCAGCCTTATGAGACCACCTGCAATCTCAGCCTGTGCAGGACTAGGACTTAGTCTTGGGGTTCACTTGGACTCTTGGGACTGGCTACTTGCTCCAAATCTCTCTTTTCCATTGCTCTTCGCTGTGTTCTGAATGCCGGCCTCTCTGGTCCATCTGTTCTTTCTGGTCCTCTCTCCCTGTGCCTGTGCCTGCCCTTCTCCCCTACACTGTGCTCTCTGCCTAGGGAAGCCCCTGCTACGGAGTGAATGAGCCCTCTCCTTAAACTGTAACTCTCCATAGATCTTACCTATGACTAAAATAAAAGCAAGTCTCCCCCAAGTGTGCTGCTCCTTTCATGAGCACTCCTCACATGATCAGAGGAACAACAGGGAGGAAAGTAGAAGCAGTCTCTAATTTTTAGGCCTATTCACTTGTACTTTATTGTAAAAAAAAAAAAAAAAGTTCTACTTTGAGGCTTACTCTCTTCGGATGCTGACCATCTACCCTACCAGTGACTCTCATTGACTGGTCCATCTATCCACCTTCATCAACAACACTGGCCCCTGGCTCCGTCATTTCCTTTCCCCTCAATCTCACATCCACTCTTGGTCTTTCACATCTACTTTGGAGGCCCTTCTAACCACTAGTAGATATACTCATGTGAAACCAAAATTCATCGACTGAGTTTTTTTTTTTTTTTCTAAAGCAGTAAGATAAAATTTTTGAACTACTAAATTTTGACTGCTAAAAATGGTCGTCTGTATAATTGTTTAGAAATATTCAGGCCCTATAGGAGAATAAAACACTCCACTTCTTTGAATTGAGGAGTAGCCAAATAACTTTCTCTGGCCAGTGAAACACAAATGGACCAATCGTGTTAGTGTCATTCACAAGCTTCACTGGCCAATGGCTCATTACATTTTTCCTGCTTCTGAGGTTGCTGAGATACAATGTAAATGTGCAATAGACTTGTTTTAAACTGCTGATATTTTCAACACAATTTAGGGTGTACTGATGGATATATTGAGAAATAGAGATTGTTCTCTTCCCAACCAAAAAATGTTTCATCTATAAGGGCCTTTATTTTCTACCCAAGATGTTCTGTGGTGATGACTATGTGTGTATGTGTTTCCTAGTTTTTGAGCATAAAGCATATTGAATTTCTCCAAGATAAAGGAGCATATACACAGAGAGCTTCCCTTTGGTGGGTTTTTTCTACTACTTGCCTCAAATGGGAACCTTACTGGAATAGAGATAATTAGATGATTACATCATCTAATTATCTCTTTCTTTTGTTATTTCAGGACTGAGAAGGGGGTTTCCTCTAAAAAAACATATATATATATTTGACGTTTCTCCTTTTTTTCCCCCTTGCTCCAATGTGTGTACATCTCTTCTTGGGATGGAATGACCAGAGCTATGCTAGAATACTTGATTTGACAATTAGAGCATCAGCTCCAAGGTTCAGAAACAATCCTAATAATATTGATCAATTAATTCTCTATCTTCCTAAGAAAATGAAGAGCCTTTGTGTGTCTAATATCCACACAATTTTCCTTTTTCTTTCTTTTTTTCAAAAAAGATTTTATTTATTCATTTGAGACAGAAGGATGGAAAGAGTGTGAGAGGGAGGGAGAGAGAGAGAGAGAGAGAGAGAGAGAGAGATCATGAGCAGGGGGAGAGGAAGAGAGAGAAGAAGCAGATGCCCCACCGAGCCGGGAGCCTGACATGGGGCTCAGTCCCAGGACCAGAGATCACGACTCCAGCCAAAGGCAGACCCCTAACCATCTGAGCCACCCAGGCGCCCCTTAAGAGTCTGAATAAGGACTAATATTTGGAATATAACATTCATTCTGACGTCTTGTTTAGTCTCCATTTCTTGTTTTGCTCATTCCAGAACTAGATCAATTGTCTTATCCTTTTTCCCCCTCTTTGGTTGAAGCTCTTGAACACCGCATCCTCTTTTTTCTTGAGGTATCATTCACTGTCTGCCTCAGTGGTGTGCTGGAGCCGACTCCCTCGGCCTCCCGAGAACAGATTGTATTTTTCTTCCCAACTTCAGGTTCAGTGGCTTCACATTGAGTGCAGTGACTTCAGCCATGGTGGCTGATTTACAGAGAAAATAAAACACATTGGCTTCCTATATTTAAATTTTCATCCCCATATGTGTAACCATATGGACACCTTTTATCCAGGACTTGAACCTAAGCCTCCTTCCCCCCTTCAGCTCCAGCCATCTCCCTGAATTCCATTTCCGCTGCTCATTCCCAAGCCCATATCCTCCTTGACGTAATTTGGAACTGAGTCATCCCTGAAATAGTAGACCAAATACCCTACCCTGAGTTCATACTCCATTATCCTCAGCTCTTCCTCTCATTGCACCAATTTTTCAGAGCTCCAACCCATTTATTCTTCCTCTTCCACGAATATATCAGCCCTTTTCTGTCTATGCTTCTATTTCTGACCAGCCTAGTCCCCACAATCCAACACATCGATTATCATTTTTTTTTCTCCCTTAATCCCTTTAGTTCCCATGTGGATCAATCAATCCCTGTAACCCGTGTGCTGCAGGCTGTTGAACATGGAAGTTCAAGAAGCCACGGAGAAGCAGCTCTACATATTTGTGTTTTGTGACTCAGGGGTTGGGTTGGCAAATGTTTTCTGTAAAGGGATGTGTAGTGAATATTTTAGGCTTCGTGGGCTGCATACCACCTCCTTTTGTGTCATTTCCTCTTTTGTGTGATACTTTACAAATGTAGAACTCTTAGCTTGGAAGTTTATAAAAACAGGCCAATGCCTGGAATTAAGAGCCAACACCTGCTCTTACCTCAGACTGACGCACGGCAGTGCGTGGCGATTCTTGTTGAAAGCCTCCATCTGCTCCCGTTCTCCACAGCAGCCTCTCTTAATTTTGACCATCACAAGGTTCTTATGCAGCTTGCCCTGTGCCTCAGCTTCAGAGCGGACCATGCCTTACTGTTCGTGAGTAGGCCTTTGCCTACCTGTTTTTCTCATCACCTTCTCACATCCTTCTGTTCCTACTGCCATTTCAAACAAATCTAGATCTTTTTCATTTTGAAAGACCACCATGGACTCCAAAGTTTCAAAATACCACTATAGCATACAATGTTCCCCCATAAACTGTGAGGTGTACCCATAAATATAAATGGCCCCACAAAGCCCTAATGAGGAATGCTACATGATAGATGGTCATTGGCATACTCACTGGCAAGGAGGTGTTCCCAATTTGGATATGGATATGGTCATACCTCAGCAACATTACAGACTATTACATGTCCCCTTCATGGTTGCTTGGAGGAGCCAAAATTGTGAAGATAAAACTCCTGAGCGCTGGAGACTTTCTGTATTAACAATTCTGGAAAAGATCTTTAGACTTTCTGTCACTTCCTACTTTGTCACATGAGGTTCCCCCTGCCTAGAAGACACTTCAGTTACCCTCACCCCCTCTTCACCTGGGTAGGCCCTATTTCTGGGATAACTGGGTCAAAGTATACAAGCATTAAGACACCTCATGATGCATATCTTTTTGGATTATTTGTCAGAAATACTTATCAGTTTAAACTGCCACTCACGGTGTGTGAAAGTGTCCTTTCCATCAAACGGGGGACATATTTTTACTATTGTGTTTCAAAATGTGTTAACGGAGTTGTTTTAGAAGAATGTTTAAACCATATAACTGCTGACATGTTTGACCCCAGTGCTTTATTCTGTGAGTGTTTGGTATGCTATAATTATAGTTACTAATAGCTCCCATAATTCTTTACCTCGGTTTAGTCTATGGAATTACTTCAGCACTTTGGGAAAAATCATCCTGGGGTCGTTATAAAATTTGCTTTGCTAGCCATGCGTGGCACCTGAAACTGTAGGTATTTAAGTGATTACTTCTTGGGATGTGCTCATCCGAGTGCAAATGAGTTTGGCTCTGAACAGATTTTAGCAGGCGTTTGACAGCTTGGATGACTGGCACCTTGTCATCTTCATAACACACCTAAACTGTGGAGTGCCAAAACTCACAAACAGGTTGGGTGTAGTTAAAGATCTGAGACCTTGTCCAACTTAGTTAATGTTTTAAATCATAGCAGCATAAATATGCCAGCTTTAATTAAAATTATGGCCTGTGATGTAAAATATGATTATCTTACCTGCAGATATATGTTTTATTTTAAATTCAATACTCATGTTAAAATGTGTTTTTGTAAGACTGGTGTGTGGTGTTGGATTGATAGCTGGTTGGTGGGACTGGAAACCTCCTTGGGCAAAAGGGGTAATTTTGACCTACTGACCAGCACTTTCTTACTCTGAGCATTTTGAGTTCTTATTGTTTTTGTTCTAGGGCTAAAACTTGGAGGATTTTTATTGATGAGGAACAAAATCCGTTTTGTTATATCACATGTAAATAATAGACATTAACAAAACACAACAAAGGGGCCCTGGACAAAATCAGTGATTCATAACACATAAAACACTCTTTTCTGGAAATTTAATAAAGAGGACTTTGAATCCTCTTTATTAAGGGTAGTTACCCCCTTATCTGTGGTTTTGTTTTCGCAGTGTCGGTTACTCTAGGCAACCGCGGTCCGGAGGCAGATGACCCCCCTTCTGATGAATCATCAGAAGGCCAATAGAAGACTCACCCTACCCTAGGCTGTGTCACAAAGCCTATGTCATTCCTGTCACTTGGGCGTTTGATCATTTCACATCATCTGTAAGGTGGGTGAGGACACTATGATAAGGTATTTTGGGAGAGACCGTAGTCACATAACTTATTACAGGGTGTTGTTATCATTGTTTTATGTTATCCTTAGGGACTGTGGCTAATCTGTTGCCGTGTCTAATTTATAAATTAAACTTTTCAGTTATGTAGGTCACGTGGGTCTGTACCATCCCTGGTTTCAGGTTCTCCTCCATCCACCTCCACTTGGAATATATCCCCTGGGAAAAAGGGAGCAGGGCTGTAGGGATGGTTCTGGCCTTAGTACCTGTTTATCTAGTACCTGTGTTATCTTAAAGCCCTGAAGAGAAGAGCTGAGAGAGACGACAGTGAGTTTTTAATTTCCTCATTTTGTTTTTCCAGACAAGGAAATTGAGATGCAGAGACTTGTCCATGATCTCACAATGAGACAAGTTTGAGGCAGAGGCCAGAAGGCAGATTAAAAAAAAAAATCCAGTATAAATTAAGTGTTAGATTAGGGTCAGGTGTACAGTACAGTGATTCAGCAATACTCTATGTTACTCGGTGCTCATCGCAGTAACTAATCCCCCTCACCTTCACCCATCCTCCCACCCACCTGCCCTCTGGTATCCATCAGTTTGTTCTCTACAGTCAAGAGTCTGTTTCTTGGTTTGTCTTTTGTTTTCTTTGTTTGTTTGTTTTCTTTCCTACATTCCACATATAGAATTATGTTTTTCTATGGTTTTGTTTTTTCTCTGACTTATTTCACTTAGCATTAGACACTCTAGACCCATCCACGTTATTGCAGATGCCAAGATCTCATTCTTTTTCATGGCTGAGTAATATTCCAGAAGGCAGATTTTTTTTTTTTTTTTTCATTTTCACTTTTGCAATCTCTTTTTGATGATACAGAAAACAGGTCTGTCTGGTAGTTTGAATTATTTGAAATCTGAATGACTGATGTTTCTTAAACATGCTATAATTTATATATTATAGTGAGTTTTATTCTTTCCTAGTATCATGTTAAGCAATTTTACATTAATTCCAAAACTGATTTATGATCTGGGTAGCTTGCGTGACTTTCTTAATCTTTCTAAACTTTCATTTTCTCATGTGTAAGAGGAAGATAATATCAACCTTGCATGGCTGCTTAAAGTTTTAGAGACGATGTATATAAACCCTATCGGTACTCAAGATATAGTGGCTAGGGATAAAAAAAAATAAAACACAGCTAATATTCATTGATACATATTATTGTTTAGTACTTTACATGAAATATCTCTTTTGATCACTTAGACTGTTTTGATGAAGATTACCATTTAAAAATATATTTAGCATTGCTCAAAAGTGTGTTCTAATTCATCTTCTGGAGTGTTTACATTTGTGTAATGTAAGAGCCAGTTTTCTGAACATGAAGCGACAGCATCCCTGCTAGATAGAGCCTTCCTTGCGTATGTTCATTTTGTAGACATCTCTGGATCACCATAGACCCTGCCTCTGATCATGACACCGTATTGCTTTACGTGGAGGTGTATTCGATTCCTATTAGTCTTATAACAAATCACAAACTTAGAAGTTTAACATAAGACAAATGTGTTATCTTGCAGTCCTGCAGATTAGAAGGCCTACACGTGTCTGTCTCGCTCAGCTAGAACCAGAAGGTTGGCTCGGTTGCGTTCCCTCTGGAGTCTCTAGGGGAGAACATATTTCTGTGACTCTTTCAGCT
This sequence comes from Vulpes vulpes, assembly GCF_048418805.1. Lineage (NCBI taxonomy): Eukaryota > Metazoa > Chordata > Mammalia > Carnivora > Canidae > Vulpes > Vulpes vulpes. Next base: position 95,147,305 of record NC_132795.1, on the reverse strand, counting down.
TCTAGAGATTGCCCTGACTTGTTGGCTCATGGCCCCATTCTTCCATCTTCAAAGCCTGTATAACATTAGGCCATACTTGTCCCAGGCTGTTATCTTTCTGGTTCACTCTCTTCTGTCTCCCTCTCACATTTCTAAAGACCCTCGAGATTACATAAGGCTCATTTAGATAATTTGGGAACATCTTATTTTAAGATCATGGGACACCCGAGTGGCTCAGTGGTTGAGAATCTGCCTTAGGTTCAGGTTGTGGTCCTGGAGTCCTGGGATTGAGTACCACATTGGGCTCCCCGCCGGGAGCCGCTTCTCCTCTGCCTGTGTCTCTGCCTCTCTCTCTCATTGTGTGTTTCTCTCATGAATAAAATAAATAAAGTCTTAAAAAAAAAAAAGATCAGCTGATTACCGACCTTCATTACACGTGCAACCTTAATTTCCCTTTACCATGTAACATAATGTAGTCACAGGTTCTTGGGATTAAGACACAGGCATCTTTGGGTGGGGGGGGGGACATGATTCTGCTAACCACAGGAGAGTGCCTCAGAAGCAGTAGAAGCTGCTAGTTAGGAGCTCGATAATCTTACTTTATGTTCTCCATGGAAGAATCTCATAGCATGGACATGTCCTTCAGCAGCTCGTTTCGTCATCAGTGCTGCTTTGCAAATGGGAGATTTCCTTTTGCCAGCAAAATAGTCTTATATAGCATTTGTGTGCAGCAACATCCTTAAGATGTGTTAGTATTATAATCCCTACTATATCTCAACAATTTACCCTCAATGAGACAGTGTGATAGTGAAAAAACAGTTTTGGGGGGAAGGGTGGGGACTGGGTATCACCCATACTTTACTTTGCATGCATCCTGACCCTCGTTGTGGCTAGGAGAACAGGGTGGGAGGCAGATGAGTCTAGGATTGAGTCTCAATGTCAGCTACATGACCTCAGGGCAAGTATTTACATCTTATAAACTACAGTTAGTTCATATACAAAATGGAAACATGAGTGCTCTTTTATAGGTTTCTTGTTATGAAATGAAGTAACGCCTGCGAAGTATTTACCATAGTACCTGACTCATAGAGGACCCCATTAGTGTGGGCGACTTGCTAGTTTCATCTCTGTGAAGTTTAATTCCCTTATCTGCAAGAAAAGTTTGGTTTAGTTTCTTCACCCAGTTCTGATAAGGTGTATAGATTTTAATAGGTACTAAATATCTGCTATAAATGTTAGACATCCATTTAGGTTTTTTATTTTTATTTTTGTTTGCGATGGATCAGATAAGGTATATGCTTTTAGGATACTATCCTTTTTGCTTTAGGTTGCAAACTTAATGGCATATTTGGTTATAGAACTCTTTTTGATTAAAAACATCTCTACTGGGATGCCTGGGTGGCTCAGCCAGCTGAACATCCAATTCTTGATGTCAGCTCAGGTCTTGATGTCAGGGTGGTGAGTTCAAGTCCTGCGTTGGGCTCCATGCTGGGCATGGGGCCTACTTAAAAAAACAATCAAACTACACTATTTCTGTACCAATGTCCCTTTTCACATTAAATATTATTTATTTGCCTTTCATCTTTGTTTTCTTTATCATTTTGGCTAATGGTTTGTCTAATTAGCCTTATTTATTTTTAAACCAGCTTTTAGTTTTTTTGACTATTTTTCTTGTTTTTAAACATATCACCAAATTCTGCTTTTATTACTTTATTTCTTATACTTTGTATTTTTTATTGCTGTTCTTCTAATTTCTTGACATGGGTAGCAGGTTATTGATTTTCACTCTTTTTCTAAAAAAAAACATGCAGTAAAGAGTGTACATTTTCTTCTGAGTATTGTGTTAGCTGTATCTCACAAGTTTTGATATGTAGAATTTTCATTATTAATTAAATTTTGAAACTACCATTGTAAGAATTATAATCCATGTATCATTTAGATGTGTTTTTAAAAAAATTCTAAATATATGGGGCTATCTTTTTGCTTTAGCTACTAATCTTACAGTATTTACTCAGTGATTATGGTCTGAATGATAGATATTCTTTGATATTTGTTGAAATTTGTCTTGATTTCTAGTAGAGGGTCAAATTTTGTAAATCCCCTCTAAGGGCTTGAAAAAAATGTGCATTCTTAGTTGGTGTATATGCATAATTTGATACACCACATACTGACATTTTGTCCTTGACTTATCAATTAGTAGGAGAGGATTATTAAAATCTCTCACTATGAGGGTGACAAAACATGAGAGACACCTAACTCTGGGAAATGAACAAGGGATAGTGGAAGGGGAGGTGGTCGGGGGTTGGGGTGACTGGGTGACGGGCACTAAGGGGGGGCACTTGGTGGGATGAACACTGGGGGTTATGCTATATGTTGGCAAATTGAACTCCAATAAAAAAAAAAAAAAGATTTGGGTTCAGCTTATATTCGGGCATGAAGAAATCTGGAGTATCTGGTACCTATGCTTTAATAATCTACTTTGTAAATTTAGCATATTTTAAATACATTGCTGTTTATATCCACAAAAAAATCACTATGATTATGACATTATTAATTTATTCTTGCATCTCAATTGAGTTTTGCTTGCTATATCTTGAAGCTATTTTGATGGGTATAAACAAATTTGTAATTTTTTTGTCTTGAAAGTTTGTTAAATTATTAATGCTTTCAATATATAATGACCTTCTATATTTCAAAATACCTTTTGGCCCTAAATTGCATTTTGTCTGCTATTAATCAGGAACTACAGTTTTTGTTTACTTGTTTGTTTTTGGGCCAGGTATCTTTTTGCTCCCATTACTTTCATCCTTACTGTGTCTTTGTATTTTAGGTGACCCTCTTTTAAATATGTGTAAGTGAATTTTTTTGTTTATTCAACCTTTGAGTTTGTAACTGATCTGTTTTTATCTTCATCGAAAATCGTGTTTTGTAATTGAGATATAATTGACATATAACATTATATGTTTTCAGGTTTACAAGGTGATTTAATATTTATATATATTGCAAATTGATCATCATAATAAGACTAGTTAACATCCATCATCAAATAGTTACACTGTTTTTTCATGTAGTGAGAACTTTTAAGATCCATTCTCTTAGTAACTTTCAAATATACGAAACAGATTGTTAACAGAGTCGCCATGCTGTATATTACATCCCTAGGACTTATTTATTTGATAATTGGAAGTTTGTACCTTTGGCCACCTTCACCCGTTTTGCCCATCCACCTGTCCACCACCTCTGGCAATCAGCAATTTGTTCCCTGTATCTGTGAGCTTTGTTTTGTTTTGTTTTGTTTTGTTTTAGATTCCAGATATAAGTGAGATTACATTATATTTGTCTTTCTCTAACTTATTTCACTTAGCATAATTGCCCTCACAATCCATCCGTGTTGTCACAAATGGCAAGATTTCCTTCTTTTTTTATGGCTGAATGATATTCCATTGCATATGAAAATCTTCTTAACTGGAGAATTGGGTTCTTTTGTATATGCTTTTGTTAATGGTGTTGGGGATTTATTTCTTCTTTTATTTTATACGTTTGCTTTCCTCTTTGACAGATTAGACTGTAAGTGGTGGAAATCATGTACATAGAAAGGACTGTAGAAGCCAATGGGATGGATTGATAAAAATGAGGGTCCAAGAGTTTGAGAAGCAAAGGCAGAGCTTAGAGGAAGGCTGAATAAGCCAGAGAAAGAGATCACAAGGAGAGATAAATTCTGACCAGAAAGACAGAGATAGGATCTGGAAAGGCAATGTCTTAGGGTTGAGTAGTTGAAAAAGTCTAGGTAGGAGTGGATTGTCTGTAATACCAGATTCTATGAAAGGTGACTAATTTGTTAGAAGATTGTGGAAGTGAATGCTTCCATGGAATAGTAGGGACAAAAGTTTTGTGGGCACAGAAAAGGCCTGATATAGCATATAATCTTAGAGTGAAAGATTTATAAGGATAGGGACAACTTCAGGATGGGAAAAGATACCTATCAAGATGTGGGAGCCTTGATGCAACAGAACAGAGGTCCCTGATGAATCAAAGTCTTCAAGATAATAAAAATCTCTGCACTTCTTCTGATGTGGATTTCTTTTCAAGAGTCCACATAGAGACTGCACAGATTACATGCCTAATTACGAGTTGTAAGAAATGCAATATAAATGACGAGGGTGTCTCAATAGGCAGTGCTGATGAATCCATTAATTTGGATATCATTGATCAAGCACTGTGAAGTTAATCCTGCAATGTGGGTTAGATCAGAGCATACATTAATAAACGCACTTGCGCTTGACCTATAAAATGAATTATCAACATGTCCCATAGGGCCGTGAAACCGGTGAGCTCTCTGAAGAATCATCACTATCACTAAGCCATTTTAAAGGCCTGGGTTTAGATTTTCATTAGGAGAAATATCTCTGAATGTCTTTCCTAATGAAAACCAAGTGCCTAATTTTTGCTAAAACAGACTCAGGGCAATTATTAAAGTTTTTGCTCTTAGAGTGAAAATAAAGTAATTTTACTTTACCTGTACCTTTTGTCACCTTTCCTTTGGGAAGTGACTGCAATTACCAATTTATTTAGCAAATATTTATTAAACAGGTCTGACAGCATGACACTCATCCTAAATGACACTAGCTTATCACACAGATTAGGAGGAGCTATTTACATTTTATTTAGGAAAAGAATACTTAACTAGGCTGTACTTCATCTAGGTATCTTAAATAAAGCACTATTTCAGGATAAAGAGTAATTACCCACATTGCTGAGAGTTTTGACTGTTCAGAAAAAGCTCCGTTCATTTTCTCCTAGAACTCTGACAATAGGATATTGAGAAAAACAATGTTAAAAGGTGGCTGGATACCTTTTGAGATGGCTCCTTTCAGAAAAGAGGATTTTGCTTTCTGTAAGAAAAATCCTTTTATAGAATCTTTGCTTATGAAAAGTGAATGATTTCCCCCTAGTCCACCTAGATATTGGGGAAAGTGCTTTATTTACTTTACATAATAAAATAATAAGAATTTGGCAGTTGTCTCCTGGCAAGTCAAGAAGGAGTTGTATTAGAGCTTGAGCACTATTCAGAGAAGAAGAAAGATGGAGTTAGAGTCTTATAGAAAGAGGACATGGCTGGGCGCCTGGGTGGCCCAGTGGTTGAGCATCTGCCTTGGCTCAGGCCGTGATCTCGGGGTCCTGGGATTGAGTCCCCCCCCACAGGGAGCCTGCTTCTCCCTCTGCCTATGTCTCTGGCTTTTTCTGTGTGTTTCATGAATAAGCAAATAAAATCTTAAAAAAAAAAAAAAAAAGAAAGAGAACATGGCTGAAGGTCAGGGCTGAAGGGATAAAGAGAGTTGTTAAGAGGTTACTTATGGTAGAATGATTGAATGTATTTATGATATAAAACATTCTACTTGAAGTTGGTTTCTGATCTGTGTATAATCTAATTTTTTTCCATAATCTTTAATAAAAGTCAATTTTACACAGCAGCCCTTATTTAATGGTGCTTTTAGTAACGAATGATGAGGAGCTCTCCCATGCTTGTGGCAAAGTAGAAATGGAGACTTCACCTTGAGGTCAGAGGGCAAGGAGGGCAATTTCAATTTCAGAAGGAATAGGAATTGCATAGAGGAAACCCTTTGGGAACACATGGAAGTATTGTGGAGGGTCTAGTCTTCCCATGGAAAACAGAATGGAAGCAGAGTGATCTTATTTACAAAAACATGGTTCCTGGTTCCTGGATGCCAGAGAACTTGATGATAGCTGGCTTACACTAGAAATGCTGATAGCAATGTCAGTTGATCATGAGAATTTGCTCACTCCAAGCAGCCCACGGGAAAAAACCAACCAACCAACCAACCAACCAAACAAACAAACGAACAAAAACAGACCTTGAAACTGTTAGGATTTGAATTGGAAATAACAGATTTTTTTCAAAAAGGTAAGTGAACACATTCTATTTCAGCGTAAATGCCATTCCATTATTAACATTTTCCTCTCTAGTTAGCACTTCTTTCTCAAGCCATTTTCAGCTGTAGAGATACTTTAATAGGTCAAATCATGTTCTATACAGTAAAAATAGTTTAATTCTTTTGAGAACTTTAGTAGCTTGGGGTCCAAAGGAGGTCAGACTATATCTTAGCACCTGCTTTGCATTCTCAATAGCTTTTAGCCAAAGATTCTCATGCAGAATGTACACCCAGTCATTGAGGTTACCATTTGCTGAACACAATAATAATGACTTCCAACGGGAATTATTATTATTTTGATAGTTTTTTTTTTTCTAAGCTAGTGTTTCTCCTGATATAAAAAACCATGCAACCATATAAGAGAAAGTTAGGAAGCCACAATGTGTCATATAAAACTTGTGAGGAGAATAGCAGAACAGTTAAGAAGGACCAGGCTTTGGAGTTAAACTGGGCAAGTTGAAATACTGGCTCTGTCTCTCACCTGTTGTGACTCTGGATAACTTACTCATTCTCCTTGCTCCTCATTTAAAAAAAATCTATACAATGAGAGGATTAAATTAACTGGCATGTGATAAGTGCTTAACAAATGCTAGCTTCCATAGAAGGTGATTCTCGATGCTATCAACCAAGTCACCTATCCATGTAACACCCATTGTCATCTAGCCTGTGCCAGGATCTGTTAGACTATGGAGACACAGAAGAGGAAACACTAACCCCATTCTTTTAAGGCTTCATAGGCTTTAGAGTTTTGGGGGGAGCCTGGGGCTAAGACTCATTCTTCTGTGACTGTATAACGAATAAGAAATAGGAGAGAATGAATTGGGATCCAAACTTCATCCTTAGAAGCTCGACATTTCCAAAACATGGGGCGTGGTAGAGAGAAATAGGAAAATGGGGCATCCCAGATTCACCTATCATTCCTTTATAGACTGAGCAGCAGAGGGAACCCTTCCTTCCGGGCTGTGAGGAACACCTTGCCAAGGTGGGCTAGCTTCATGAAGGCAGGAAGTACATGAGATGTTTATCTGTTCTCGTAAGAACATCAGTAAACAGATGTTTATCTGTTCTCGTGAAGAATCAAGACTGAGAGAGCATGGAAAGGGCACCTTTCCCAGTCTGATTCAAAAGAACTTCACCCAAGTACGGGTGGGTCTTGGTCTAATCCCACCATCATAATAAAAAATTCCTTTTGTAGCCTCATAAATGTGCATATGTGTGCAGTTTTAAATTCAAGAGGATGGATTTTGTATTAAAGGAATCTCCATTCATGTTTATTAATGGAGAGGTTGTAGAGCAGGACTGGTGTTTGTTTCATTTATTTAGCACTTGTGACATGATGGCTCTGGGCCTGGCTGGTGCGAGGGCATTGCTTTATTGATTAAATAATGTGATGAAAGGGAATGGTGCTTATGTGTTGAGAGATTATTGCCAGAGACACTTGGCCAACAAAGTGCTGAAAGGAGAGCAGTGTGACACTTTCACTGTAAGTAATTAGCAGCCAGTTGGAACTGAAACACAGTATCCTGGGGAAAGTTCCAGTTAATGCTGCAGGTTTGCATTTTTGAAGGCATGCGGAATCATACATTTTGTTTCCCAGTTGAGCTCATTTTTTTGACTCTGAATAATTAAAAATAAACATCTGAAACTACAGTGACATAAAACAATATATCTGAAATGGCACAAAAGAAAACAGTCCACTTTTACAGAAAAGGGTCACAGTTCTATTCTCAGGAATCATATATAAAACAGTAAAAAATTTCAAATAGTGCATTTATTACTTTATTGTAGTTCTAAAGAAAGTCTACAATTCTTAGAGATGTTTTAGGATCTGTGTGAAGTGGATGTATTTGTTCACGCCTTTATGGGAGAAAACAGGGCTGGACTACTCATGAGTATAACCTGAACTTATCTATTGGCCTATGGATTTGAAAGATATTTTGCCAAGAAAGATGATGATCTCTGAGAACCCAAGGCAGTAGTGGATTTATTTCAAGTGATGGCGTTGGGGTTTACTCTCTGCCTTGAGTACATGGTCTAGTCGACTGGAAAGGGATGCACGGAGCATTAGTGGCTCCTCTTGACAAACTGACCTCTATCCCACCATTTCTGTTCCATCATAGACTAGATCTATCGTAATCAAAACAGAGTATTTTTTCTAACATTCTCTTCTTCTTTCTTTATATTCTTTCTCTCTTTTTCTTTCTCTGCTTGAATTCTTTATTTCCCTTCTCTCTTTTTTTTTCTCTCTCTCTCCTCTCTAGTAAATAGTTAAAACAAGGACTCTGGAGGCTGTCTTCTTGTTTCCAAATCCTGGTACTTTGACATATTAGCTATGTGATCTTGGGAAAACCACTTGATCTTTCTGTGCCTCAGTTTCCTCATTTGTAAAATGGTTATAATCATAGTATCTAGAGCATAGGATTATTATAAGGATACATGTTGAAAATATTGAAGTCATTCTTGACACATAGTAAATGCTATTATACTTCATATATTTTTATAGACTAATAAATACTCTGATTTGATTCCCACTGACTCAAAAAATATGTACTGGTTCCCTAAGATCTACACAATGATACAAGGGGTTCAAGGTGGATATTCAATTGTTTGGCTATAAACTGTCTTTCGAAAGTTTTTTCACAGCATGCTTCACATACTCCATGTTCTGGTCACTCACTACAGCCTGAATTTGCCATATATTTTCCTACTTCTCCAAACTACTCACTCAGCCAGAAATGGCTCCATTTCTTCTTGTTTTCTGACACTCAGAAGCTGAACGCTTATGTTTTTTATTACTTATCTAAAGAGATTGAATACTACAAGTACATTAAAAGTTTCCTGTGTTGACTGTTCTCATTTAATAGGGTTGTGGGAAGCCAAATAATAGCTCCCCTCTCCCAAATGTCTGCATCCTAATTCCTGGAGCTAGTGAATCTTACCTTACATTGCAAAGACTTTGCGGATGAGATTAGGATTGTTAGATGGGAAGATTATTTGGATTATTCACATGGCCCCAAGTGCAGTCACAGGTGTCATTATAAAGAGAGAGAGGAAGGGAGATTTCACACAGAAGCTAAGGCACCTGTGACTGTGGAGGCAGAGTTTGGAGTAGTCACAAATCAAGGACCACCAGCAGCCACCAGAAGTTGGAAGAGGCAGTGAACAGATTCTCCCTTAGAGTCTTCAAAGGGAGCATGGCCCTGTCTACACCTTGATTTTAGCTCTGTAGGACTTATTTTAGTCTCTGGCCTCCAGAAGTGTAAGAGCGTGAATTTATGTTGTTGTTAGCCACAAGTTTGTGATTTGTTACAGCAGCCTCAGGAAACTACGACGGTAGTATTGCGGTCTACTATTTTATTTCCAACATTTTTCTTCATTTATTTTTTAAAGTAATATAGAGTAAAATTCACTGTGTTTGGTGTACAAGTCTTTGAGTTTTGACAAATTAATAGATTCGTGTAATTACTACCACAATCAATACATAGAATAGTTACGGAAGAACAACAAAGCTGGAGGCATCATACTATCTGATTTCAAACTATATTGCAAAGCTATAGTAATCAAAACAATATGATACTATCATGAAGACAGACACATAGATTAAAGGAAGAGAATAGAGAGCCCAGAAATAAATCCATGCATATATGGTCAAATTAATTTATGGTAAAGAGGCCAAGAATATTTAATGGAATGCAAGAGTGAAACTAGATCCCTATCTTACACCATACACAAAAATAAACTCAAAATGGATTAAAGATGTGAGTGCAAAATCTGACATAAAAGCCATAGAAGAAAATGTGGGTGGTAGGCTTTTTGACATCAGCCTTGGCAGTGATTTTTTTTTTTTTTTTGATGGGGGGATCTGACACCAAAAGCAAAGGCAATAAAAGCAAAAATAAACAAGAGGGATTACATCAAACCAAAAAGCTTCTGTACAATGAAGGAAACCATCAACAAAATGAAAAAGACAACCTATAGAAGGGAGAAAGTACTTGGAAGTTATATACCTGATAAGGGGTTAATGTAAAAAATAAATAGAAAACTCCCACAGTTCAACTTCAAAAAAACAAATAAAAACAAACAAAACCCCAAAACAAATCTGATCACAAAATGTACATGGGAACTGAATAAACATTTTTCCAAAGGAGGAACAAATGGCTGCAAGGTCGGTGAAAAGATCATCGATGTCAATAATCATCGGGGAAATGCACATCAAAAACCTCACATCTGTTAGAATCGCAGTCATCAAAGTGGTAAGAGGTAAGTGTTAGCCATGATGTGGAGAAGAGGGAACCCTTCTGTACTTTGATGGGAATGGAAATTGGTGCAGCTGTTATGGAAAACAGTATGGCAGTTCCTCAAAAAATTAAAAGTGGAACTACCGTATGATCTTCAATCCCCCTTCTGAGTACATGTTAAAAGGAAAAGAAAACAGGATCTCAGAGAGAAATCTGCACTCCCATACTAATTGAGTCTATCAATGCATGAATGGATAAAGAAGATACGGTACCTATATATGTTGGAATATTATTCAGCCGTGGGAAAGGAGATCTTGTCATTTGCAACAACACGGATGGACCTTGATGGTGTTGTGCTAAGTGAAGAAGGCAGATGGAGAACAGTAAATACCCCAGGACATCACTTCTATATGAAATCTAAATACAAAGTCAGATTCATAGAAACAGAGTGGAAAGTGGTTGCCAGGGGCTGGAAGATTGGGAAAACGGTGAATAGTTACTAAAAGAGCCTTCAGCTATAAGATGAATAAATTCTGAAGATCTAATGTACAACATGGTGGAAGAAAGTTTTTCACAATATGTATGTATATGAAATGACCATGTCGTGGACTTGAATTATCTTACAATATTTTTTGGTCGATTATACCTCAATAAAGTAGAAATTTAAAAAATATAGAGAGAGAACAGTTCTATCACCTATTGCCCTGCCCCACTAATTGTCCTTGTGCTACTCCTGTGTAGTCCAATTCTTCCCGCACACTTAAACCCTGGCAACCATGGAACGGTTGACCATTATAATTTTGCATTTCCCAGAATGTCATATAAATGGATTTATTCAATATGTAGTTTTTTAAAAATATATTTTATTTGGGATACCTGGGTGGCTCAGTCAGTTAAGCATCTGCCTTTGGCTCAGGTCATGATCTCAGTGTCCTGGGATCAAATCCCACGTCAGGCTCTCTGCTCAGCAGGGAGTCTGCTTCTCCCCTCTACTTCTCACTCTCCCTCTGTACTCTTCCTCTCTCTTTCTCTCTCTGTCTCTCAAGTAAATAAAGAAAAATCTTTTTTTAAAAAAAGACTTTATTTATTTATTCATGAGAGGCAGAGACATAGACAGAGGGAGAAGCAGGCTCCCTATGGGACTCGGTCCCAAGACTCGGGATCACACCCTGAGCCGAAGGCAGACACTTAACTGCTGAGGCCACCCAGACGTCCCCAATATATAGTTTTTTGAGCCTAATTCTTTCACTTAATATAAGCATTTGAAATATATCTCATGTCATTGCTTGTATCAATAGTTTGCTCCTCTTTATCACACAATAGTATTCCATTCCACAACTAGTTTATTCATTCCTTGAATGAGGAACATTTGAGTTGTTTGCAGTTGTTAGTAATTATGGGTAAAGTTGATATAAATATTCATAAAAAACTCTTTGTCAGGACACAGGTTTTTATTTTACTTGGGTAAATATCTATGAGCGGAATCTGTGTGTTGTATGGTAAACGTATGCTTAACTTTGTTGAAAATCACCAAACTGATTTCCAAATGGCTGTACTACTTTCTATTCACAATGACAATGTGTTAGAATTCTATTTGCTTTTCATCCTTTCTAGTACTTGGCATTGTCATTTAGAAATTTTTTTTAGGGGCACCTGGGTGGTTCAGTCGGTTAAACCACTGACTTTTGGTTTCAGCTCAGGTCATGATCTCAGAGTTGTGAGATGCAGCCCCCCATCAGGCTCAGCACTGGGGGAGGGGCCTGCTTAAGATTCTCTCCCTCTCCTTTTGCCCCCTACTCACGTGCTCTCTCTCTCTCTATTTCTCAAATAACAAAATAAAAATAAAAATCTTTCTATATTTTATTTTTAGCCATCCTAACACTTCCATGTAGTGGTAGCTCACTGTGGTTTTTATTTGCATTTCCCTAATGACTAAGTATGCTAAGCATATTTTTCATTTGTGCTTGTTTTCCATCCGTATGCTTTATTTGATGAGATGTCTAATATTCTATACACTGTTCTAATTGAGTTATTTTAAAAATTTTGAGTTTTGAGAGCCCTTTGTATATTCGAACAGAAGACTTTTGTCAAGTATGTGATCTATAAATATTTTCCCCCTAGTTGGTTGTTTTCCCATTCACTTAATGGTGGTGTCTTTTGTAGGAACAAGCTGTAATTTGGGTGGAGTCCAACTTATAATTTCCTTTTCTTTTCAGATCATGGTGTTGGTGTCAAGAGCTCATTGCCTCATTCAGAGTCACAAAGATTTTCTCCTACGTTTTCTTCTAAAATTTTCGTAGTTAATGTTTCACATTTAAATTTATTATTCATTTTGAGTTTTTTTTTTTTTTGTATAAAGTGTGAGGTACACAATGAGGCTTTTTTTTTTCACGTTGATGCCCATTTGTTCCAATTGTTGAAAAAACTATCCTTTCCCCATTGAATAGTTTTGTCAAAATAAAATTGGCCTTATTGTGTGTCTACCTCTGGATTCTCTGTTCTACTCTGTGAATCCCCGTGTCTATCTTTTTGCCAATATGATGTTGTCTTGACTTTTGTAGGTTTATAGTAAGTAATAGAATCAAATTTTATTTCATTATTTTTCCACATTTGTTCTTTTTCCAAATTTTTTTTTGACAGTTCTAACTCCTGTGCCTTTCCACATATATTTTAGTATTAGCTTGTTGGTGTCTACACAGAAGGCTGGTAGTTTTAACTTGGATTTCATTGTATCTATAGGTCAATTTGGGAAGTTGACATTTTAACAGTATTTAGTCTTCCCCAACTTGTTTTTTTAAACTTCGGTAAATAAGTCAGCATTTAAATTTATTTTTGTAGTCACTGGTTGTTTAGATATTTCCACGTTTTTCTTATTTCTTTGTTCATTACCTCCTACAATCTATGCTGTGCTTCTCTATTCAGTTTCCTTGCTTCTAAAGCCTTCTTTATTGTAATCATTTGCAAGTAAAATGAGTAATTCTGGGAGTGGCAAACTCTTTTAGTATTTTGTAAGATATCTTTATATGATTTTTACTCTTACATAATAAATTAGCTAGTTATAAAATTGTAGAGTAATTTTTCCTCTATGCATTGATATATCACTTCAAAGACCATTCTCTAATACAGTTTTTAAAAATGTTATTAGTCTGACAGTTTTTTCTATCTTTTTTTGTTTGTTTGTTTTTGCTTTGTTTTGGTGTTCTACATTGTCATCATGCTGTTTAGACATAATTAAAATTTTTTTTTTCTTGCTTCAGACTCATGATTTAGGAATTTGTGGAATTATGTCTTTAATCAGTTCTGGGAAACTCTTGGTCATTATCTCTTCAGGAATGCTTTGCTTTCTTTCTCCAAATTACCCTATACACACATGCACTTGCAGTCTTTCCATTAGAGGATTGTCTGGGCAATTTCTTTAGACCAGTTCTTCAGTTTACTAATTATTTTTTATTTTGTCTGTTTTTATCATATCTATTGGTTTATATTTTACCATAGTTTTCATTTCTAGAAGTATTGGTTATTTAAAAAATCTCATCCATTTTTCTTGGTGTTTTGTTCTTAGGGCTTTTTATTCCTTCTTTTTTGTCTTTATCATTTTGCATTAATTTTTTGAGATATTTTAAAGCAGCTGTATTATATATTTTCTCTAGGTTCTTTTCCTGTTGCATATGCTGTCAGCTGTCAGTCATGTGGTTTTTCTGTAGGTGAGTTCTGCAACTGTTCTTTGGAAAGTAATAATTGGGAGAGCTTTATAGTTGTTGGGATATCATCTCTCTGGGATCAATTTTTATATAATTTTCTGGTCTTTGGACACAAAATCTATGCAATGTGAAAGCTTTGATTTCACAGAGGAGTACCCCCTCAAATATCCTATGCTAGAGTATAGATTTTTTTTTTCTTTTCCATTTGTTCTTACTTCCTTCCACCTACCATTCCTCCTCCCAGTAGCCCCATAGCATTGAATCAGCTCTCCATGGTGAATGCTCTTTGTTTATGGAGATGAGAATTTTCCTTTATTTTCTTAGACGCTCAAGTATTTATTTCAAACATTCTGTTGTTAAATGCTTAGATCTTGTTAATTCTTGTCAATTCACTGTTAGTAGGGTCTGCCATCTTGCTGTAGGAAATCCTGTAGATTATCCAAGTAATGGATATCTACCACTCTTTCAACCTAAGTACTATTTCTTATGGATTTTATTTCTTCCATAATACCTAGTATAGTATTTATGTGTAGTAGTTGCCAAAATTTTCTTGTGGAAGGAATGAATAAAAGTGAAGTGTGTGTTTCAGGATTATCTGGTAGAATGGAGAGTTATGTTATTTCTAGAAATGAGGTAAAATTGAAGAAAAATATATAACTTAGCCATACCAAATTCTGTTGGTCTCCCCAGATTCATTCTCTCTGCATTTTTCTGTGTCCTGGGGGAGACAAACCAGTACGAATGAATCATCTAGGCTTCCTGGCTCTCTGGCTTCCATTGGGGATGGGTTGAAGAGAAACACCAACAGGTCAAGGAAAAACAAGAAAAAAATAGGTTAAAGGAAGGCTTCTCAAACTTCAATATGCCTACAGATTACCTGGGAATCTTGCTGAAATGAAAGTTCTGAATCACTCGGTCTGAGGTGTAGTCCAAGGTTCTGCATTTCTACCAAACTCCTTAGTGATTGCTGTTGATGTTCTGAGGACCACTCTACAAATGTCAGGAGTTGGAGTATTTTTCTTTATTCTCTCCCTTCTTTGGGTGTCTACATTTCAGGACTGGATGTGTCCATCCCTCTTTGACAATGGTCTCTATGTTAGCTACGTACATTAGAATTATCTATGAGGTTTTTGAAAACCTGATGCCCTGGCTACATCCCAGATACATTATATCAGAATCTCTGGGGGTAGGTACCAAGTGTCAGTGATCCTTAAAGCTCTAATGTACAGCCAGGATTGAGAACAATGGATAGATAAATATTGACTGTAGGTTCTGTTGGTTGGCCCCCTTTCCATGGCTACAACTCTCCAAAGGCAATGATAACCCTGTTTTCCCTACTCCTTGCCCCTTCAGATCTATGAGTAGTAGTGGTTTCTGGTTGTTGCTAGTTACAGAGTATCTCGACCTCTTATTTGGGTTCCCTAACCCTGCCCATATCTCTTTAAATAGTCCCTTTAATGAATTACAGTAGTCACCCCTTATCCATGGTTTTGCTTTGTGCAGTTTCAATTACCCATGTCAACCACAGTCTGGAAGCAAATGATGATCCTCCTTTGGACATATTGTCAGAAAGTGGATAGTAGCGTAATACTAGGTCACATTGCCTATGTCATTCACCTCACTTCATCTCAGGTAGGCATTTTATTGTCTCACAGCATCACACGAAGAAAAAGTGTGAGTCTAGTAAAATAAGATTTTGAGAGAGAAAAATTATTTATTTACTTTTCTTATAGGATATTGTTATAATTATTCTATTTTTTACTGGTTATTGTTAACTCTTATTGTGTGTGTATATATGTATATACATATAAATTTTATCATAGGTATGTATAGGGAAAAACATAGTATTTCATGGGTTTAGCACTATCCTTGGCTTCAGGCATCCACTGAAGATCTTGGAACATATCCCCTAAGCATAAAGAGACGTAGGACTCTTCTATCATTAAACTCCCAGCTCTTCCCTGCCAAAACTCTAGTTGATATTTTAAGATAAGAAATTTGATTTTTATTTTGTAGGTAATTGGAAACCAATGTAATCTTAGAAACAGTGTCAAGTTCAGAATTGCGCATCAGTTATTGCTTTCAGATGGAATTTTTCATTTCGCATACTTTAAATTTAGGAGTATTGAATTTTACTATAAGGTGCCAAGCTCAAACATTTTTTATATATAATAGTTCTGCTAAAAGCACAACTTAAGCTAACATTGACTTTGAAATTCGAGAAAAAGAATAATATAACATTAAGTCAGTTTCTGTTTTTTAAAAAACTTTATTTGTGAGACAGAGAGCAAGAGAGAAGGGGTGGGGGGCAAAGGGTGAGAGTGAGGGAGAAGCAAGACTCCCCGCTGAGCTTGGAGCCCTGATGCAGGGCACAATCTTACAACCCTGAGAGGTCATGATCTGAGCTGAAATTAAGAGTCTGATGCTTAACTGACTGAGCTACCCAGGCACCCCACATTAATTCAGTTTCTAATTACTATTGTTCTTTAGCGGTTCTTTAGCCGTAACTTAATCTGTGGATCAGATTGATTGCTTCCTCATTAGAATTTTCTTGGACTTGCACCCTTACTGAAAAGCTGAGTCAAGTCACCATGCTATTGCTCCCTTAGTTTCCCTAGGAAGGTACTGGCATTTCCATTGCTTTGTGAGTCATGGTGTCATCACTTGAAATAGTGAGTTTGAATTTATTTTTCCTTCCTGAGTACTACCCATTTCCTTAGAGTTCACATTTCAAGAACTCCCTAGATGTTCTGACTGAATTGCCATTTTAAGAGGCTCTCCATTTCAGTTTCTCAACTCTCTACCAATAATCCTGCCTTTAATCCTAGCAAAGGACTTTCCCTACAAAGACCCCTAAACCATCATAATGCCCCAGGAGAAAATTATTCTCTAATCTTCCCCTCAATTTCTTCTTGTAAACATTGAGCCTCTGGCACTCTATCCAGAGCATTGTTAGCCTTTTGTCTCTTCTTCCATATAAATGGGCTTTTGCAATCAGACTTAAGTATAATCTTGAACTGAACTTAAGTGAACAAACGATTTCCTCCCTGATGTTGTATTACAGCTCTGTAGTGGGGGGAAAAAAGTTTTTAATTTGTTTTCCCTACTGAAAACTGGGTAAGGGTTTGCTCCTACTAATCCTACTTCAGGGCCACAGCCCTATCTTTAAGATAAGTGTAAAAAAACATGAACTTGAGCAAGCGGGTTTTGAATGAAGCAGTGTTTCATAGCTCCAGCTACAGATTTAGTTGCTCTAGCTCAGCCCATTTGGAAATATTCTTTTCCTCACTGTGATTTCTTCCTTCTTTTTCATAAGAGTAGAGAGAAGAGGGGGAGTAAGTTAGAAGTTAGAAGTTCGGTTAAGACACGATGACAAACAGTCATGTTGGCAAGTGACTTGTCTTTCATGTGATAGAATATATTGGTTGTAAAATATTTAGGAAATGTTTGATTGGGGCCTTCAGAAAGAGAGACACTTGCCCAGGCCTTTTTGGAGCCATTTATGCCTAAAGGATCTGCTTTCTGCTACGTAGATGCATCTGAAAGATTGAAAAATTAAAACCATCAGTGTGCACTGTGAAAGAAAATGAGCTTCTTAGGCTTTAGTGGACTTTTAAATATGTGAATTTTTTTTGTAACCTAATTCAAATGTTAATAAAAAAGATAAGAGAATTGATCTGAATGTCTTTATTCTTATACTCATAAACCAAATTCTACACATTAGTTCAGAAATATTGAACCTTTAACCAATTATAAACACCCCTATTCTAATTACTTAGATTGAAGTACTTCTAAGGATTGCATCTAGGCATGTAGTTATTGAAATGAATGTTTTTGTAAGTTTTTTTTTTTTTCCTGTAATGCCTTCAGTTTTTTTCTTTTATAAAAAGAAATGTTTCAGGTGTTTTGGGATGTTCTTGTAGCTATTTATGGGCAATAGATGAATTGATTAGTAACAAGCTAATGGATCACCTACTTCCCTAGTATGTCCTTCATATTCTGTGATGCAGATACAAGATTTCTAAGAGAACAGTGGACATATACTCACACAAACCATCTCTGCTAAAGGAAAGCCTCAAATGCAGCACAATCCTAAACAACCATGCATACAAATCCATTGGTTTTGTAATGATGTTTGCTTTCTTAATTGCTTTTTCTAAAGCCTGATTAAAATCTTTTTGCCAAGGAAAAGAGTAAGGAACTATTTTGGAATAAAGGAGAATAAGAGAAATGACAAGCGAATGCAATGCATGGTCCATGATATTTTGGGCCATGAGAACAGAGTTGTGATCAACTAAATATACTCTGAATGAAACAGATAAATTAGACGATAATATTGTATTCATTTCAATTTTCTGATGCTGATAATTGTATGTAGTTTTGTAAAAGGATGCCCTTCTTTATTAGGAATATACACTGTATTTTGGGCTAAAGGAGGATCGCATCTGTAACTTATTCTCAAAATAATTGATAAAACATGTTTTTATGCATAAACACATGTACACATATGTATATGTAAGGCATATACATATGTGTACATACAACACATTGGTAGATAAAGCACATGTGGTAAAATAGTAACATTTGGAGAATGTGGATGAAGTCTATATGGGAATTTTTGAAAACTTAATTAATTAATTAATTTTTTATACAGGAATTCTTTGAGCCGTTCTTGCAAATCTTTTCTGTGAGTGTGAAATTATGTCAAGATTAAAAATTAAAAGCAAAGCATAAAAACCACTTTTCATGTTTTTGACATAGGAGCAGCTGCTCACAAGCAATAGGATAGGAAGAAAACCCCAATCATTTATAGAAGATTGTAGGTCCTATTAAAACTTAGTAAACACTATTAGTCTATATATTTTCATATGGCCATTTTTTTCAAAACCACAACTATGTTCAGTGAATTAGAACAAATCCAACCAGAGAGTGGGAAGTCGTCATTTCTGTAACATTTTACCTTGTAGTTGTTAAAATGCCAAGATACCTTCAGTGTGTTATATGTGATGGTATAGGTTTATTTTCATGAGCGCTGATACTTTTCAGATGTTTGTTTTATTAGCCTACCTACTTTTCTTCTTTCTGGCACTGAAAACATTGGGTCCTGTTAATTTCAGAATAAACAGGAAACACATAGTGAATTCTTTATAGATATATTTCCTTGTTGTTAGGTTGGCTAATTCTTACGAAGCATTAAGTGTATTAAATGGTGGGGAACAGTTCTACTTTATATTCTATGTCACCAAATCTTTTCTTCAAAGCATTTTTCCCCTTCACAGCAGACACTTCTTATTCAGTATACATTTTCTCACGAGACTCCACCTTCCTATGCACAGACTCGTGTGCTCCAGGGCAGGCGACCTCAACCCTGCTTCCAGTGGCTTTCGGAATCCAGTCATGGTGATCCCATCTCCCTTGCCAGTGACTGGATTTAGGAATCAACATGTAGCTTATTTTTAGCCAAAGTAAAATGCTGATTAGGATTTAAGGAGCATTTAACTTACTCCTGAGAACAAGAGAGGTTTCTCTTCCTTAGTGTGGAGTCTGGGTATGAGACCCGGAGATGTGCAGCTATCCAAGCTGGTGAAGGGTAGGGCAGTGGAAAGACTGAAAAAGACTCTAGGTACTCGATGACACCCATGAGCTGCTGAATCGGTCAGCCCTAGAACTAAAATTACCTAATGACTGTGAATCTGTGTTACCAACTTGAAGGGAAATATATGCTATGCTGTTATTACATATTCTGGAAGATTTTTACAATTTTTTTTGTTAGTTCCATGATTTATTATTAAAAACTCAGTTCACTCATCAAACCAACCAGATGATATATAGGCTTTTTTATTTCACTTAAACAAACCATAGAAATGCAGTTTCCTTGAGTCACAGTCACCATCTCATTCACCCTCTGAGATATATAATAACATTTCAGAAAGAGAGATTTGTGATAAAGAAGATGAAGGAATTCTAGCTCAAACTGGAGGTAATGATATTTGCCTACTTCATAAGTGATATGAGAATTAAATGTGTTACCATATTTAAAGCTCATAGAACAGTGGTTGGCAGGTAGTGAGTTCACAGTGATTTTAACAACAGCAATGATGATAATAATTACTCCTTTTTATGGCTTTTATTGCTAAGAAACTTACCATCTCAATTTTAAATTGTTTTTATTCTAAGTAATAGGCTCTTTGAGAAGCAAACGAACACTACCAACATATTCAATTTCCGAAGAGTTTTAGGGAGTAAGTAACTCTCAATTCTTAGATGAAAAACTTGAAAACTTGAATCCTATAGACAGAACTCTCCACCTACAAGTACACTTTTGGTCACCCCACTGATACCAAGTCCAACATAAAATCTACAACAAAAATCAAAAATCAACAAAAGCTAAAATTTTGAAGGGCGGCATGAAGTTGCGTGGTACTTATCAAATTCTCAGTGTGTGTCTCTCGTGAATGAATAAATAAAATCTCTAAAAAAAAAAATCTGACTTACTGGCTTCTCATATGGAAAAAAAAGTGTAGATCTCTGCCTACAACATAATAGGCACTCAAAGCAACGTCCCCTTTTCCTTGCCTCTGCCCCCAGGCGTCCTCCTCCTCTTCCCCGGCTGGATTGGAGCTTATGAAACCATCAGGTAAAGCGATGCTGACATCAGCCAAGTGTCTTTACACAAACAGGTGCCCTGTCCTATGTAT
The DNA here is from genome assembly GCF_048418805.1 of Vulpes vulpes. NCBI lineage: Eukaryota > Metazoa > Chordata > Mammalia > Carnivora > Canidae > Vulpes > Vulpes vulpes. Next base: position 95,126,738 of record NC_132795.1, on the reverse strand, counting down.
TACGTAGTCATCCAAGCTGGGAACACCGGAAGCACATTGAGTGACATGCGTCCTGAAGCAGGGAAAGTCGACTATACTTACACTACAACAAATAGTATCTCGTGTTCCTCACAGCTAGAAGTCGCTCTAGCCTGTTTTTAAACGATCAGATACTTGGAGAGACCTACTGACTGTCTTCAGTGTGGTTCCCTCAGCAGAATGACCTTGTGTCCAACAAAAACGAAGTGTGAGCTCAGTGGGCCGCGGTGGCAGGCTGAGCACCGGGGCTGACCGAGGGCCCAGATGCCACCACACTAGGGCTGCCCGGGCCACAGGCTCCCATCGGAGGTCAGGGAGGGGGAAGGAGATGCATCATCTGGTGATGACCATGGCTCTTCCGCAGGGCCCCCCCACCACAGGGGCAGACCCTTTGTTTTACTTCCTCCCCGTCCCGTGCTTTTCTTGGGCACCACTCACCTTGGCTCTTACTTGCTGTCTGCTGTGTGAGGCCCAAGGGTAAGGGAAAACCAGAACCAAAACCCAAAACCAAAACATATATGGTTTTGCTGTCAGCATTGAACCAAACAAGGGACTGATTCTCCTCTTGCCCTCCCTGCCTCCCCCCTTCCTTCCTTTCCTTTTCTCTTCCTCCTCCTCCCAGTTCTTTGTCCTTTTCTTCTTCTTTAATAGAACATCTGTCTTGATGCCTGAACTTCGTGAAACTGCTGAGTTGGTCAAGGCAGTAAATCGAGCCGGTCCCTTCTACCTCTAGAAAATACGAAGGCCTCCTTCTGCCGTTGAGCTGGCCCCCTTGGCGGGATCAAGTGCTACTGTTAACAGGAAGGCAGGAAAGTACATTATCACTTGGGGGCTGTCATTACCCGAGGGCTTCGCTGTGAGCTATGGCATTCAGAGAAAGCAGGCGGGAGGGAAAAGGGGAGGCCAGAGAGCAGCAGGGAGGGAAAGAAGCAGCAAGGTTTTGTTTGTTTGCCTGTTTGTGAGGCTGACCAGAATGGCGAGGATGTTGGCAGGGGAGGGGTTCCACTCGATGCAGGACATCATACTACTTTCATTTAAAAGGGGATGAAGGCAGCCACCTTCTTCTTTTTTCCTGTAGGAACGGAAATGGGAAAAACACGGGCTGTCAGCCCCACCCCGGCTTCAGCTGACCAATCCGTGTCGAATAAGATCTTCTATTTAGTTATAAACTTCAAGATGTGTATTTTAGAACCAGAGAAATCCCAAAGAGATCAGCTCATTTTACTTTTTTCTTGCTACTTGTAGAAAAAAAAAAAAAAAAGACGGTCTAAGATTTCCTTTTCTCTTTGGTATAAATTTTAAAATGTATTTAAACAAATCACTTATCTAATATCTCAAATGATGGCAATACGATGGCTAAAGCTAGGAGTGCTTTGGATTTTTTTCGCTTAGTTCAGAACCCAGTGGCTAAGTGCTGTCTCTAAGTAACGTTAGCACCATCTTGTAACAGGGGAGTTCTGCTGAAGGCAAAGGAGAAAAGTTCGGCATCTTGGGTTTTGCTTCCTTCATTCCTTTATACCCGGGTTGCTGAGCACAGACACTGGGCTCTTACCCGACAGCAATTATAATCATTTTTGTCTGTTTCTTCGAAGTCTGTTTTCCGTCTGGATGCTGTTGTGCATCATATCGGATAAGCAGATCCCTAATGAGTTCAAAGTCAGCTAGTTAGTTCCTGGATGTGTAGCAGGCCCTGTTAATCCGGTTATGTGTAGCAGGTTTCTCATTTTTCCTATATCCACCCTCCACCCTGCCTCACTAAGGTTTCTATTTTTTTTTTTTTTTTTTTTTGCAGAACAATTCACCTTTAGCAGTAGAGAAATCAACATTTTTCTTTTAAAGCAACAGTGGTAAGCAAGGTGTTGTAGAAAAAGCACACAGTAGGGAATAGCTATTATTATATGGGAGACCTCCTATTCCCTACAGGACCATCTGTTTTCCTAACAACAACAACAATAACAAAAAATACAGCGCTCCCTGAGTTATTTTTTAAGGGGCTTAAGCAGTCATTCAGATAATCAGACTTCCTTGCTGTGAAATTTCATCAAAGTGTACTCAATCCTTGAACTCATATCTGGGTCCATTTTACCAATCAGATAAAACTTCCTAGGCTTTTTCCTAGAGGCATGAGGGTTAACTTGATCTTATTGCATTGCAAAAGATTTTGTGCTACAAACCATTTTTCATAAAAGCTATTTGTTGTGTTACGGGAATTCCAGACAGGCTCCTTGTTAGGATGGATTTGGGTGAGAGGATGGCTTGCTCTGCCTCATGACTCAGGGTGAAATGAAAATACTTAGAAATTCTTACAAGTTACCAGCAGAAGAAATTAAGAGACAAAAATGATATGGGAAAATTAGCATCTTAGTAATGTAAATAAATATGTTATTTCTCTTGAACAGACCAACAATTATTTTTTGGGGGGGTTAAAAAAAAAGGAAGAAAGAAAATGGCTGTAAGGACATCCCTAATTTGGAAGCAATGAATTCATTTGTCTTAAAATTGTCCCTTTCCTTTCCTTTCCTTTCCTTTCCTTTCCTTTCCTTTCCTTTCCTTTCCTTTCCTTTCCTTTCCTTGACATAGAGGTTGAAGCCAACTCATTCCTTTCTTTTTTCCTTTGAAAGGTCGGCCACCCTGTGCTTGCCCACTCTCATCCACTCCAGCACAAACAGCCTTTGCATCAAAAAAGCACTAGGTGGTGCCCATTTTCTTTGCCGGTGAAAGAGCTGGATTTCCCCCAAGGGAGTTACTACGGGGAAGTTTATCAGCCCCCAGCCCCATACCGCGCAGTCCCCTCCTCTGACAGATGACCAGGAGCCTGGTGTCACGTTCAGTCATTTCCCGAAAGTATCCCAGGGCTTGCCAGTTTTAGGACAGAGTTTTGGTTTTGGAAGTCAGTGGTTTTAAATGTGAAGGTAAGAGTGGAGGGTTGGTGGTGGCAAAAAGCTTTGAATATTCCCTTTGAAAATAAAAGATAAGAGGAATAAAGGCTGTAACCCTGCCATCTGTGTCTCTAAAAAGTCATGGCTTAATATCTTTGCCAAGGCTTTCCTCCTGCAGACCATCCAGACAATGCAGTTCACGTGCTGGCTTAATTTTTCCCATTTTTAGCCATAATCAAGCTATAAAAATAATAAACGAAAATAAAGGTTAATCTTAAATTTCAATTTGCCTCTTCATGAAAACAATTCTTTGTCAAATGAGGTATGGTTAAACGGAGGATTTTGCATGCCTATGTTCACCCCCATACTTACTGTTTGAAGAGGTGGCTTTAGACCACTGGGTTTATTCCTTAAAAAAAAAAAAAATCTTATTAGGCACGCTTAACAGATTGTTGCTTTGTGAGGAAGGAGAGCAAATAACTGGCTAGGAAGATGTTTTCTTCAGGATAATTTTAACCAGGCGGTATGCCCATCAGATTTGTTTCAGAATTTAGAAGCGTTTAGCAAGTTTTTGTTATAGTACCAGCAATTGGGCATGATCGTACTTTTGCTACAAAATAAAAAAAGAAGAAAAGAATATATGGACTTTTTTTTTTTAAGTTGAATTAGGCAAAAAATGATTGTCAATCTGTGATCTATTCTCTGAAATTTGGCTGACTAGGGTTAATTTGTTCGAATGCATCTATTCTGCCTTAAAGAGGGTAAGAAAATAGTTTTTTGAATGTTAAAAAGTAGACTCTGGCCGTAAAATCTGAATCGTGTTTCCCAGTTGATGAAACATCTTCCAAAATAAAGGAAAAAATAAAGATTGCTAGTAGTTCTAAAAAGTTGAACTAAGAAAAAAAGCCTTATTATGAAACTATAAGAATTATTTCTGTGCTCTAGCTGCCCTGTCATATGTCATGACATGTGGCAGGTTGACTGCTCATTAATTCTATTTATATCAGTATGATAATCCACCCCACTGAGTACACATGTGTTAAAATATTCATAAATTATGTTTATTGCGAACAAATATACATTAAATGCCAAAAGAAGACCATTATTTAAAGACAAAACTAGTCAACAATCAAATAAGCATAGCCTTTTTACTGTCAGTCCACTACATTGTGTTTTATCAAATTCACATTAATTGCCTCTCTTTCCAATGCCTCATAGGGAATGTTTATCTTTTGTTTTTAAACTGCACAAAAGAGATAGCTTTCATCGAAAGGGAAAAAAAAAAAACAACAAAAAACTTGGGAAACAGAAGGGGTTATGTTATCTGACCAATAATAATATCAACTGGAACAAACCATCCAAAAAGAACTGCACTTCTGGCCTCCAAATTGTTAAAAAAGATATGTCACTTGAATCCTAATACAGACTTGAATTGAATTTGAGGGTGTTTCTTGAAGTGGTAGACCAATTAAATAAATCAGATAGCTTTTTGATAAAAGGCTGTAAATAAAACTTGGGGGTTTATTCATATTTTGGAACCAAATACCTGAGGGCATGGTTAAGAAAATCTAGAGCATGGGGAATTGAAACCAATAATTAAAATGTACTACAGCACGCTGTGTTTTGAAACTTATTACTTCCAAATGAAACAATCTTGAACTACTCTATTTTGAGTGATTTCAGGAAGTTGAAAAAGTTGAGGTGATTATTCTTTTTACAAGCTGGCTGTGCAGTTACAGACCACAGTCGAAAAGTTTGAATTCCTTGTCAAAATCCAAAGTGGTTTTAGTTAAAATATATTGCCTAACTTACCCAATCCATCATCTTCTGAATTAATGCCATGGAAACATCTAGGATTATTAATTATTAGGACCACACTTCAGGTAAATGACTAAACTAAGGGTCATTTGAAAAAACGTGAACTGTGTCTTGGTCTGAGAGTCTATTTGCAGTCCTCCCTAGGAAACGTATAAATTTTCAAAACTTTAATTATGCTTAAAGGGACACTTTTATTTCTGGAGAGAAATGACAAATGAGGAGTAAAACAAAGTAGGAAATTCTGATTTTGCTTCATTGTTATTGTACCCTTCTTTTACAGAGCAGGGGAGGACACAACATGGGCTTGAAGTACTTCTTGAAGGTTACCAGTACTTTGCTACAGGAAGGAAGCCGTCACCCCTGGATCGCGTGCTACCGTCAGGTAAGATCTTCATTATTTCTCCTCGTCGTCCTCCTCCTTCTTTGTCTTCCTCTTCTTTTTAAATTTCAGCTCCTTCGAAGTATAACTGACAAATGTAATTGTAAGGTACTTGAGTGTGTATCAGGACGACTTGATATACTTATTTGTCGCAAAGGACTTGCCCCTTCTAGTCAACTAACACACCCATCACTTCACTTATTCCTTCCTTCCTTCATTCATTCATTTATTTTGTGAGAACATTTACGTTCTACTTTCTTAGCAAATCTTAATTATACAAGACAGTGTCAACAACTGTAGTCTTGATATTTTATGTTAGATTGCCAGACATTATTCATCTTATAGCTGGAAGTTTGTACCTTTTTACTGACCTCTCCCTATTCTTTCCTACCCCTGGCCTCTAGCAAACACGTTTTGTTCTCTGTTCCTATGAGTTTGAATTTCTTTCTTTCTTCTTTCTTTCTTTCTTTCTTCTTTCTTTCTTTCTTTCTTTCTTTCTTTCTTTCTTTCTTTCCTTCTTTCTTTCTTTCTTCTTTTCTTTCTTTCTTTCTTTCTTTCTTTCTTTCTTTCTTTCTTTCTTTCTTTCTTTTTCTTTCTTTTTCTTTTTCTCTTTCTTTCTTTCTTTCTTTCTTTCTTTCTTTCTTTCTTTTTCGATTCCACATAGATGAAAGATTTCTATATAGTGACACCTCACAAAATGTTTTACTTTCCACTTTCCCTTGGAAGAAAAATCTCTTATACGTTATTTAAAGAAATGTATAGGTAGGGAACCTACCTACAGAGAGACAGGGAAACTATCATAAGGAAATCATTCAAAATGTAAAAAAAGAGCCATATGTATAAAATTGTCTTTCTAATGTTATTTCTAATAACAAACATTAGAAGATGTTTTAATATCTAACAATAGAATCAGGGTCAGAAATACAATAGCATTGATTTGATGAAATATTATGTAGCCAATAAAAATTACTGGTGCATAGCAGCAGGGGAAATGTGTAGTAAAACATCAAATGAAAAAAAATTCAGTTTATAAGATTAAGGTATAAAACGATTATAATAGTTTTAATGTGCAAATAATAAAACACTAAAAGAGAATGGACAAAAAATGTGAATCATCATGTTGAGGAGTAAAACTGATTTTTTGGCCCCTTTTCAGACTCATATTAGGCTGTCTACTAAGATAACTTGAAATGAATTTTAAAATTTCAAAGAAATTATTTGGAGGAAATCAGTACTTAATTTACATTTTTTTCTTTAGATGTCATAAATAATCACCACAGATTTTTGAGGAGAAAAATTAGACAACTTCCACTTCCAAAAAATGCTAACTTTGAAACTGGTATCCCAATGTGTGGTTTTCAGCAGTCAAACCTAATTTGCTTTTTACTGAATCACAGTGCACATAGATTTTATTAGATAAGAATTCCCTTTTTTATTTTATTTTTTTTTTATTTCCCTGCTTATTGTATTTGACTCCAAACCACAACATTTTCATCTATCTGTTCTCAAAAACCCTGGGCAGCCATTTCAGAAAAAAATAAAACAAAACAAAAAAACACAAATCAAAACAGCACAAAACCCTCTCATTAAGCTCTCTGCAAAGTTTGGGATATGCACTTTCATGTGAATTTTGGCCTCTGTACAGCACTGCTGCACAATCATTTTCATCTGAGATTTGAACATATTGGAAGAACTATAGCCTTCCTTTCTTTTATCCTGTCATTTCCCCCCCTGGAAGTGACGGGCATATGGCAGGCACCCTCCCTGGATTCTCAAACAACAGGAGGGACCTGATTTCAATTCCTACATCCTGTCATCAGTGACTCTCGGGATATTTTGTTCTTGCAAGGCTAAAGATGTGATTCGAATTTGCCATACGGACAGAGCTTAATGCGATGCCATTTTTACCACTGGAGCCCTCAATCAGTTAATTAAACATGATATAAATCACCGCATGTATTTGTAAAGTAAGATTAATATGGCAAAGTCAAAGTAAATGAGGAATCCTCCCCATCCTAGGAGTGTGAATCACAGATAGGAAGATTACACTTTCGGAAACTCAATACTTTTGAGCAGGCTTTGTTGGTTTAATCCCTCAGACTGCTTTGTGCAACTTGAAACCTGGAGCTGTCATCTTTAGCCAAAATTTCAGCCATAACTTCCTCAGCTTTCACCCCATTATTGAAATCAGCATTCACAATACTTAACAAAGATCAAACCTTTCAGCGGACCACAGGGCAGCCTCTTACCACCTGGGACACCAGAACCATGTTTAATAAATATTTCATTTTGTTTTAACATGAAGACTTCCCCAGTTTCCCATTTTTTGTCTTTTCTGGGGAGCCAAGGGCTACCCCCAAGCCGCACATTCCATCACTGTGGTCAGTTAGGTTTATAGCCTTAATAAAAGGATTTTCCCCTTTCACGTGCTAAGGAGCCTTGTTAAACCAGAGCAATTACAGAAACACAAGATAGGCGCGCTGCAAAGATCAAAGCTCACCTAAAGACAGCTCTGTAGGAATTTGGAGCTTTCTTTGAAAAGCACTCAGTTTACAAAGTATAGAGGTATTAAACCCCAGGAATTTAAAAAAAAAAAAGCGTAGTTTCAAATAATGTTAAAAGTCTGACAGTAGTTAATATGGGACCTCCTTCAGCCACTCTGTGTATTATTCCTAATATCTATTCACAGCATATCTATAATAGCTCCAAAGGAACCATTATGCTCAGAAGACATACGCATATGATGGATCCTTAATACCAAATACATTACCTACTCAGTAGGTACATTTTAACCTCAATATCCTAGCTCAGGGGGAAGGGTGAGAAAATAGTCTGTAAATTTCTTTAGGAGGAATAAGAATGCAGCGTGCCTGGGCCTTGCACTGCTCAGTAGGATCACTAGGGGCTGTACCAGGTGACAGCAGCACCTGCCTTCAGGGCCACCGCACAACTCATCCAACGGCAACAGGGTGTTGATGCACCGGGTTTTAGGCATCATGTTTACTCTGCCTCTCCAGATTGTTGTCATTCTTCCTGAGAACACACACACACACACACACACACACACACTATGCTTAAAGGTCCCATTTCAGAATAACATTGATAAATCCTGAGTGTGGATTAAACTCAGCCGTGTGGCTGTGGGAGCTTTTAGGCGACAAAGGGTCTGAGGATTCCTTTCTGGATTCAGCTATCTGCAAGCCACATTTTAATTTCTTTTGTGTACAGCATCTTACCAGAGCGGTAAAAGTGGGCTCAGCCTGGGATTTTGAATTCTGGGCTTCAGTTTAGGAAAATAAGTTATTTAAGAGGCGGCTCTTGCCAGGAACACTTTGATATCAATTTGGAAAACACTTTTGGCGGTTTTGATGTCCAGTTGTTTTGCCTTCGAAAAATACAGAGACAAGTGCAGTCCATTTTTAAGAAAATATTTTAATGGCATAAAAAATAGGAGCATGTATTTATGGCTGCTTGTTACATGCTGAGCAGGTTACATGCAATATCTTATTTAGTCTTTATGACAATCCTGTCAGGTAGATTCTATTACTATATTTATAGACGAGGAACTGAGGCATAGAAGTGCTTAGTAATTTGCCAAAGATCACACAATTGGTAAGAAGTGAGGTTGTGATTCCAATACAGGGTATGCATATCTGGGAGCTAAGCTTCACAGCCCACGACTATCTGATTTGAAGTTTACTTTGTGCTATGGCTTAAAGTTTGTATTTTATAGTTTCTTTTTATTTAGTAGTAACTTTTAGGAGTTGAAATTAAAGTTAACAGCATTGGGATTTTTTTTTTCTCCCAGAGAAAGACTTTTTTGCTTTTAATTTTGGTGTTAAATAATAATGACATTTTAATTTTCATGTTTCTCATAATTTATGTTGGAAAATGTCATACACCAAAAATAAGCTAACAGAGTTTAATGATAGTAAGCAATAGTAAGCAACTTTTATTATTATTATTATTATTGGCCTGGAATCACCATTTACCTAAGAAAATATCATTATTGAAAGGAGAAATATTCATTTATATTGTTTGTCTTTCCTTTTTATTTATTTACTTAGCCTTTTCTTTGACTAGTTGAAGATTCTGATACTTTATCCAACAGTGAAGAAGATTGCTTCAGATTTTTAGAAGGATTATGTTTCCATGTCAGTAAGACAGTCCTGACTCAGAATCTTAGAATCACCAATATTTGGGCCTGTGACCTTGGGTAGCTGGTTCAATTCTATTAGGGTCAGCAGATTACCAGAGGTAAATGAGAAAAATAAGGCCAGTCGTACACTGTTACTATGAGAACCGTGAAAATAAAATCACATACATGTAAAACACCCAGCACAGGTCTGACCTGTGTTGGTTCGAGAAGTATTACCTTCCCATCTCCCTTTGATTGTAGTTATAATAGATCTGGTTGAAAATGTTCCCTGTTCTCCCTTAAGTAGGCTCTGAAAGTCCTGTTTTCACAGTCTGGCACTTTATTGGAAGAGGACTCCGAGGCCCTGATGGAGCTCGAGTGTGTGTATCATATGGGAGCCCTTTCACCACCGTGGCCGGGCCTGAAACGGCATCCACGGCAGCGAACTCTTCTTGTCAGGGCTTTGCTTGATGGTTAGAAGCAAAGGGGTCCTTGAAATGGGAGGAAAAGGCCATATTTCAGTTTTTAGATCATGAACACTGTAGATTTTAAGAACTCTCCCTCTATCTCTTATGGATTGTCAGATCTCATTTGAACAAATATCTCAACCCACCGCTCAGCTACAACATATGTCATCTTGCCCTTTAGGACCTTGTCACCCACTGATCCAAGTCAGGCCACTCCCTCCCGAGGCTAGAGAGACCTGGCCTGTGTGTTCAAATAGCCTCTAGCTTCTTGCTGGTATGTAATAAATATTAATAATTATTCAATCAATCAATCTGCCACCTTTCATAAGCGCTAGATTTCTTTCACGGTGTAAAAACACGGTTGACGTTTTATCAAAATTCAAGAATTTTTAAAGGAGTCATTCTTATCTTTGATCTGAGTAGATGTCTATGGAAACACATATCCATACTAGTATCCTCTAAAAAGGGACTGTTAATGTAAAAAATGTTTATCTTGCCTCTTGACACCTCCCCAGTCTTTGCTTTCTTTACTTTCCATAATCTTTCTTTGTCTACATGTAATTCTCTCATTGCCTTTGTAAGCGGTCAATGTGCAGCATGACTGTAAGATCACGCCTCTTTAAAAATATCATTTTAGGGAACTATGAAAAGTTGGCTAGTCCTGAATAATGCATTAAGATAATTCTGCTCTTGTTTCCTACTCAAAGGTTCACTTACTCTCCTAGAGTCTGCATACATAGGAACACTTGGTCTTCAGTCAGAACATTTGCTTTCCTTCTGGTGTTGCCAGGTCCAGCCAATAAAAATACATGGTACCTAGTGAAACTAGAGTTTCAGATAAACCCTGAATAATTTTTACTGTAAGTATGTCTCATGCAGTATTTGGGGCATACTTATACTAAAATATTATTCACGGTTTATCAAAATCCAATTTAATTGGGCTTCCTATAATTTATCTGGTAATTATATTTCTTCCACCTCTTGTTTTTTTTTTTTTTTTTTTTGAAGATTTTATTTATTTATTTGAGGGAAAAAGAGAGAGCACACAGAGGGAGAGGGAGAATCAGACTCCCTGCTGGGCAAAGAGCCAATGTGGGTCTCGATCCCAGGACCCCGAGATCATGACCTGAGCCAAAGGCAGACCCCCAACTGACTAAGCCATCCAGGGGTCCCTCTTCCACCTCTTTAGTGAACAAAATAAGAAATTCAGTGCTGCTTCTGACAGCTCTTGTGGGAATCAGTAGCATGCCGTTGGGGGTGGTGGAAGGGGACTTTGTCTTTGCATAAGGAGGGCTCTGAACCAAAGGTTGAGGACTAAGTCAGAAGAGATGGTTTTGGCATTCAGAATGGCTAAAAATATCAAACAGCCACCAAGCCACAGTTTGGAACTCAATTTTTTGACTTGTTTTACTCATTTTTCTTAAAGGCGAAAATGAAAATGACTTTATCAAAATAGTATAGAAAAGCAGATTGCCTCTGGATATGTTATTTACTCATGATTCATTTTCTCGTTCATTCAACAAGTATTTACCGAGGGCCACCTATGTGTCAGGAATTGTGTGACGGTTATATAAATATTTGTATATTTATATTATACTTTTGTCCTGGTTCAAGGGTTTCGTGTGTACCGGATTTTTAATGGTGGTAATTTTGAATAGCAATGGCTGTAGATGCCTAAGTCATGCTTCTTGCTGTCTAAACATCAATGATAGACATCAAGAGTATTCATGGTAACTAAGGATATATATCTTACTGGAAATCTTTTGGGTTAGCCTTTAAAAAGCAGCTGTATACTTATGAGATTATGTTATATAAGTACCTATATTTTTATATCTATAGCTATATCTTTTAAAAAGAACCTGTATCCCCATAGCACTAAGTTAAATTATAATTTATCCTATATTTTTAGAAACCAGAGATCAAAATATTGCTCAGGCACAATTGCTTCATCTGTCAGACATGAAAATGACTCCTATCAATTGTCCTTCTTAATTTTTAAGTCATTTTTACCCATTTTGAGGTTATGGGGATTCTTACACGTGTTTGATTGGATTCAGTCAAATAGGCTGTGCAGCTTTTACTGCGCCTTGTAATTTTTTTCATTACAATAAAAAGCCTTTTAAATCACTGCTACTTAGACTTATATTGAAAATACTTGTGATACTTTTATATACAGTGAGTTTAATGCCAGAATGTGAAAGCAAATTGATTGTAGGCAATTCTGTGCTTGAGCACCCCAGAGTAAAAAGAATTACACTAGTAACCCTGGGGACCTCCTGCTCTCAGAAAGGCTGTCTGTGCACTCAGACATCCACTGGCAGGTGAAAAAAGAAGGGATTGCTTAATTCTGATCTGAAATTGTATAAACACATTTTAATTCAGAGAAATAATTTTTGAAGGGGAAAAAAAGCACCTCAAGAGACACTTATGTTTAATGTTTTTAATTTAGTAAAATGAGCTGCAAGGAAAGTATGTCATCTTTGCAATAAGCATTTGAACATCTCCTAACAGTGACTTAAATGCAGACAACTTGCCATCTGGAGGGTGTGCCGGGTGTGGAGAGGCTTGGCTGGATCAGCTATAAAACCCTCATGGACTTTTTACCTCTGACACCCTGGTCAGAGTGAGAAGTACTTGGGGCTTTTAACTGAGTCTCTAATGACACATACCTCAATCAGCTTGAGGAACAGCTGACGTGTTTTAGGAATGAATTTAGAGTGTCGAGCAGGCATTAGAGAGAGTGAATTAATATTTTTGGGAGGAGTCCTTGGCTGAGATTATGATCCATGACCAGTCACTCATGATTCTTCTTTCCTGGATCTTCAAGGTGAAAGGTGCAGGAAACCAAAGAGTTCTTGGCTTTTCAAAGAAATCAAAACCCAGATGTGTTAGGTTTGATTTTAGCAGGCAGGCTAGCTCTATATACTTGTTCATTTCTCTTCCAAAGCTTTCCTGGGGCAGATATTGAAGGAGGGGATGAAGGTGGGAAATGAAGAGATAGAGTGTGTTTGTTGACATTGGTCGTTAATAGTTGAAGGGGCCAAAGGGGAGAATCGTATAGACTAGTGGGCCTGGAGGCAATATGGTTCTAATGAAAGTCAGGCCCCTCATATGCAAGCACATTTCTATCAAGGTTATATGGCCTCGAACAGCTTCTAGAGAGAACCTTATAACAGCGGCTACAGATACTCATTGTGACCAAGGCCTTCACCACCAGTTTCTTTGAATAGAAAGCCTCATCCAGGACCTTATCTCTGGGTTATCATTCTTGCCTAAGCACAGCTCCACCATGTATGTTATTCATATCAGGTCACAATGGCCAACTTCTGTTTAGAGAGGTAGTATCTGCAGGAGGGTATAAGACTGCAGAACTCAGAGCCTGCTGCCCACCTTCTAAACCCAGCTCTGCTCTTAACTAACTATGCAATTTTAGGCAAATTATATAATCTCTCTGTGTCTCAGCTTTTTCATCTGTAAAATGGGAAGGATTGAGTCAATACTTATACAGTTCTTGGTTACTACCACCGTATGCAACTTCCCAAGCGGGCTGTGAGCCTTGCATGTTGACGCTGTGTGTTATTTTTGCAGTTATATGTACTTAGAAAAGGAAAGTGTATAAATGTGTTTAGGCAATGAGAGCATTTCTCCTGTGTGTTTGTTAGACTGTTTGCCTCTGACCAACAACAAAGACACAGGATCAGTTAGTAAAATCTTTGAGATAAAGTTTCATGTGTAGATTTTGTTCAGAGGTCAGTTCACAGGGATTATCTGGCCCAAAGTCCTCCTTTTACAGACAACTACAGCCCAGAGCTGTGGGTCCCATAGCCAGGTATTGGCAGCACCAGTACTAACTTCCATGGCTCTTGTCATTAAGTGTGTGCCCATCCCATGACACCATGCGGATTCTCAGCCTTTTCACAAAACAGATTTTATGCATTTATAGTCCATTGCATTTTCCATCTGAAAAATTTCCCCTTTTGTAAGTTTTCTGAGCCACTCTCCAGATTATCCATCTGTGTGTCCTGAAAACTCTCTGCCAAAATGGTGGGGCCTTGTGCCAACACCCAGTCCCTTCCAAAAGATAATGCCAACCATCACACCACTGGTTAGTTACAACAGGCTTTGCCAGCCTTTATAAAACAGGATTGTCAAAATGTTTTACTTATGGGATAAACTTTACATTTTTATTATTCACCATTCACAACATTGGTTCTCGTCTTCCACTGGTCAGGGATGGTGACTTTGCTTGAAAAACACCTTGTGAATGCCTATCACTAGAGCTTTTTCATGTTATATCTTTCACCTGGAATGGTCTTTCTCCTCCTTACCCATCTTACAAGGTTCTGATCAGTTTTACCTCTCCCATGGAGCCTTTATTAAATATCCCAGCTTATAGCTAGTTACCCGAAGCAGGTAAGGGTTAATGCCACCCTGTTTTGATAAACTGGAGCCAGTAAATATCCATGATATTTCACTGTCCCTTTTATGAATATTGCTCAATTTAGACTTCTCCTCTTTTAGGCCAGAACTGCATATACTTCTACATGCAGTCTGGCCATCTGCACTATGGACTAATGCAACTTCTTGTTGTCTGGTCTTCCTGAGAGTGCATTATATAGATTACAGTTCATTTAGAATGCAGCTGCCGGGGTCGTGACTCACACAGAGATTAATCATTACGCCTGGGTTAGCTTCATTACTTTGACTACCCATTACATCTTGCCGAGATTATAAAATGTTGCTTTTAACTTACAAGGCCTACACTAGCATCCACTTACCTCCAAGACACACATTTATGCTGTGTTTTTTTCTCTTTTTTTTGGTATTATCAGGTCACTGGAAATTGCTAGCATTTTCCATAAGCTTTGACTTCAGAAATGAAGCCCTACTGAAGCTTTCTGACATCAGATTGAGTAACATGTCTAGAAAAGAAAGTATATCACGTTTTATTATGAAAAATATAAAAATTTATAGGGTAATGTAAAGAATGGGAATGAAAATTTCAATAAAACCACCAAGCTTTTCTTTGACTTCCTTTTGAAATAATAATGTCATCTCAAAAAAGATTTAAAGATTGTCCTGCAATTAGAGTTGCTAATGAAAATATTGCCACACTGGTGCGAGCCATCTGTATTTTCTGTGGCACTATTCCCTTCCCTTCATGTGATTCAGCACAAGCTTGAAAAAAGAAAAGGATTCTAAAGAGAAATAGTGCTTCTACTCCCAGTACACAGTGAGCTTAAGTGGAAAAATTGAGGAAGAAGGTATTTACTAACAAAAATTGCTGCGTAAATTCAGCTAGCAGAAATGAAGAACCACAGAGATGGACTCAATTTTCCAAAATCTATATCCATGTGAGGTCTTCCCAGAAATAAAAAGAAAAAAAAACTTGAAGGAAAATTGCAAAAGTATGCCCAATACTCTTCTTCAGTTGTATCCCTGACAATTATATTTTAAGGAAGTTAAAATTAAATCTCAAAATATATGTAACATCTATATGGACCTGAAGGGGATATTGAAAATGGAAGACGTTGTGAATGGTTGTGTTTAAGAACAAGAGTTGTATATTACAGTTTCAATCCTTGTATGAAAATTTGAATGTCCTTTTTTTCTTAGTAGGAACTTAAATTTGCCTGTCATTCTTGCTATAGGTAATGGAGATGGACTTGTTTCTTTTTTTTTTTTTTTTTGTAAGATTTTATTTATTCATGAGAGATACAGAAAGAAAGGCAGAGACACAGGCAGAGGGAGAAGCAGGCTTCATGCAGGAAGCCTGATGTGGGACTCAATCTCGGGACCCCGGGGTCACGATCCGACCCAAAGGCAGTTGCTCAACCACTGAGCCACCCAGGAGTCCCTATGAACTTATTTCTGATTGATCTCAAAAAGTTGATGAGGTCTTCATGAAATATGACTGGCAAGTAAATATAGACTTGCTAATAATAGCAAATATATAGAAGGATTTATTCTATGCCAGATACTATTTTAAGCACTTTATAGATAGTAACTTATTTAATCTTCACCGTGCTTCTGTGAGGTTAGTGTGATTATTATCTTAATTTACAGATGAAGAATCTGAGGCTTAAGAATTTGAAGAAACTTGGCCAGTTAGATAGTAAGTGCTGGCACCAGAATTCAAACACAGTTGATCTGGCCCCTGAATTCATGTTTATAAACCACTATGATATACTATTTCTTGAAGCCAATGTAGAGGAGAATCCTTCGAATTATCCAAGATCTGTATTATAAAAAGAGCAATTTGAAGGCAAAGAAAATAAGAGACAATGGATTTGATGACTTACTGGTTAGAATGTAGGGTTCAAATTTATTCCATGGAGAAACGAAGTCCATCTCATAGTCTAGAATGAATTTGTGATAGTAGGTGCATGCCAGGTGAGTTAGTCTGATGGAGGATAGAGAACTTTCAGAGCAAGAAGCCAGGTACATTATTTAGGAGATAGTCTGAAAACATTTTTGCAGCCTCTTCCATATACTCACCATTCCTGGATCTAAACATTTGTGTCAGAAAATAGAATAATTATTTGGAGTAGAACACATGAAATTAGAGAGATGTGTTTAGGTGGATAAAGTTAGTCTTGACTCTTTAAACTAGCAGAACTTGGTAATAGTCGACCACGGGCCAGCCACAAAAAAAGCAAAGACATAAAAAGAAAAAAAGCAAATTTTTATAGTAGCTCTGGAATGAATGTGTTCCATGGATTCAGTAATATCAGACAGTTTTCATAGTTTCTTAGAAACATAACTGTATGCATCAGTGCCTTAAAATCTACAAAAGAATCATTCAGAATTTGTAATTATTATTCAGAAAGCCAATACACGTATCTAGTAGTATGAAGTGTTCTCCTGTGTTGTTCTCTTCTGTACCCTTCAATTGTAATTTCCTTTGACTAAATACATTTCCTTTTCATTTTTTTTACCAGACATTGAAGAGAGCTTTTCACTCAGGAGAAGTTCAATGAGTTGACATACTCAGTGTTAAAACTGGTGTTTGGTCTAATTTACCAAACATGCATAGAGTGCTTACTGCACTATACTAGGTGCAGGGACATGGAATTACATAGATGGTGGCCCTGATTGAGGGGCTAAGTCTTGAGTTGCCAATAAAGCATTTATTTGTCAGGATCATTGGTTTAGGGCCTGCCAATCATCCCATAGATTTCCTCTCCAGTGTCATATTCCTGCTGCAATCAGTTTAGGTGTCTCACCCTTAGCCAGTAAATACGGTAAACTGGTGAAAACTCATCTGCCATCCATTGCTTGGGGATATGGAAAGTGTCATTTTGAAAAGGAAAATTTACAAACAAAAAACAGTCTTTCATAAAAGACACAAAGCAAAATAATAAAATATCACAACATCTCAGAATAATTTTTATATCAATTTATAAAAATTGATATTAAAATGAGTTCTTGGTATTAATCTTTCTTTCCAAAGAAGAGGAATGACCTTAGGAAAGCATACTACAACATTGCTGAGTCATTTGTATTGTTCTGCCAAATGGAAGACAGAGCTAAAAGTAAAAGTAAAAAAAAAGAGTAAAAGTAAAAGTAATATATTATTACTTTTTTTGTTCCTGGTTTATATCCCAATGGAACACATTTGGTCTAATATGCAACTTAAACATTTTTATTTTATGTTGTGTTCCTGTCCTATTTCTAAAAAAAAAATTCTACTAGAAATTTTACTTGAACATATCTTCCATGACAGGGTTTATAACTCTATTCTCATTACTCTATAAGGGGAAACAATGCATCAATAGCACAATTATATAAAAGTCACAAGTCAGTAATGTGCTGGGGCAAAGTTCCTCATGTTTTAACCCAGAGGTTGACAAAGTACAGCGCCAGAGTAAAATCTGGCCTGTCGTATGTTTTTAAATAAAGTTTTTTTGGACCATAGCTGCAGACATTCAATTACAAATTGTCTACCCAACAGATTATAGTACAACTACAATGACAGAGTTGAGTGGATACAAAAGAGTTCATATAGTCCACAAGGGCTAAAATATTTGCTACTTCGCCCTTTATAGAAAAAAAATAATCTACAAACCCTTGCTCTAAGCTATGTTCTTGGCGGGGAGAAGGGCAAGCAACTTTAAAATTATAGTTAGCAGTCTTTCCACTTATTTTTGAATAACGTGCATAAAGTAAAAGTGAAGACTTAAAGAAAAAACTTTACTGATCAGTGTTCCAGACATTAGAATCTTATTTGGATTTATGCAATAGACACAAGTTGAACAATTTTAATTTGGAGGTAATAGGCTACAATATAAAACTAAAACTAGAAAGATGACTAGACAAGAGAAAGGGACAGATAATTTTAAGTAGGAAAAAGAGTTAAGCAAAGACTTGAAAATAGGAAAGCATATGAAGTTCAAGGTATGGAATGCCATATTTTAGAAAGGAGCTATTAATTTTGATGGAATGTGTTTTTTCAGAATGTGTTTTTCAGAATGTGTTTTTCTTTTTTTTTTTAGAATTTTTTCAAAAATCAAGGAACTAATGATTATGCGGTGGGTTTAGAAGGAATACAAGATTGTGGTTCTTGCCATGGAAGAGCTTAAATTAGAATTATAGATTGAAAAGTAAAGTCTATGATATTTTTAAAAAAAGAAATAGAAGACTTGTGTATAGGAAACTACAAAACATTGCTGAAAGAAATTAAAAAGGACCTAAATAAATGGTAATACATCCATGTTTCATGGATTATAAGATTTTTTTTTGTTTTATTTTTTTTTAAAATTTTTTATGATAGTCACACACACAGAGAGAGAGAGAGGCAGAGACACAGGCAGAGGGAGAAGCAGGCTCCATGCACCAGGAGCCCGACGTGGGATTCGATCCCGGGTCTCCAGGATCGCGCCCTGGGCCAAAGGCAGGCGCCAAACTGCTGCCCCACCCAGGGATCCCCAGATTATAAAACTTAATAAAATGGCAATAATCTTCAAACTGATCTACAGATTCAATCCCTATCCAAGTCCCAGTTAACATTTTTGAAGAAGCTGATAAATGATCCTAAAATTTATATAGAAATATAAAAGATCCAAAATAGCCAAAAAATTTATTGTAAGACTTATACTCCCAGTTTAGAACTAAATAGCCAAAGATGGGGTTAAAAGAGCCAAAGTTAGATGACTGATATTCACAATTTAAAAACTTACTACAAAGCTTATATAATAATCAAGACTCTGATATTGGCATAAGAATAAACAAATAGGTCAGAATTGAGAGTTCAGAAATAAACATTTATGGCCAATTGATTTTTTATAAGACTGACAAGCCAGCTTAATGAGGGGAAAAACAGTCTTTTCAACAAAGGGTATTAAGACAACTGAATCCACATGCAAAAGAATGAAGTTGGACCCCAACTTCACACCATGTATAAGAATTAGTTCCAAGTAAATCAAAACCCTAAATTTAACAACTAAAACTGTAAAGTTCTTAGAAAAATATAGGTATAAATGTTTGTTACCCTGGATTAGGCCACCTTTTCTTAGATAAAATATCAAAAGCATAAAGCAACCAAAGAAAAGGTAGATAAATTGCACTTCATTAAACTAAAAGCTTTTCAAAAGACACTATCAAGAAAGTGAAAAACAATCCACAGAGTAGGAGAAAATACTTGTAAAACATACATCTGATAACAGTTTAGTATACAGAGTACGTAAGAACTCATAGCTGAGCAATTAGAAGAAAGATAACCCAATTTAAAAATGGGCAAAGTATTAAATAGGTATTTTTCCACATGTTATGCAAATGTTTAAATAAGCATATCAAAAGATACTCAATGTGATTAGTCATTAGAGAAATGAAAATCAAAACCACAGTGAAATACGAGTCCATACCCACTAGGATAGCTATAAGCGGAAGGATAAACATTAATGTGAGTCGGCAAGTATGTAAAGAAATTAGAACCTTCATTCACTGCTGGTGGATGTAAAATAGTTTAGCCTCTTTAGAACACAGTTTGGTAATTCCCTAGAAAGTAACTATGTTTAAGTTACCATGTAATCCATCAAGTCCACTCCTATGTATATGCCGAAAAGAAGTAAAATGTCCATACAATACCTTCTTTGTGAATGTTTACAGCATTATTCATAGTAGTAAAAAAATGAGAACAAAAAGAAAATAGAGAACAAGTCAAATTTCCACCAACTGATGAATGTGATATTTCTATTCAGTGGAATATTATCCAGCCATAAAAAGGAATGAAGTACTGATTTATGCTATTACATGGATGAGCCTTGAAAACATGCTAGGTAAAAGGAGGCAGCACAAAACGTGACATATTATATGATTCTATCCATATTAAGTCTCCCAAATAGGCAAATCCCTAGAGGCAGAAAGTAAAGTAATAGTCCTCAGGGGCTAGGATGGGGGAAGATTGAGGAGTGACTGCTCATAAGTATAGAGATTCTTTATGGAATGATAAAAATGTCCTGGAATTCAATAGTGATGAGGGTTGTACGACTTGTGTGAATATAGTAAAAAGCACCGAATTCACATGGTATGTGAATCATATCTCAAAAAAAGCAAAACAACGAAGTGAAAGCCTATGAAGCAATTAACTGGGTGAGGATGTGTCTATGGGAAATGGGAGTTTACACAGGAGCAAGCTCCTATGTCCTAAAGAGGCTAGAAAGGTGAAAGGTTGAGAGAGCTTTGGCTGCAGCAGGTTGCATATTGAGGAAAATGGAGAATCAGTTTGGAAATAGAGTTGTAGTTAGGTCACGTGGGGGCTTTAAGACTCATTCAGAAAAATGTTATAAAGGGTTGCACATGGAGAAATAAGGAATCATTGCAGGTTCACTAAGTTGAAAGTAGAAGAAAGAGAAGCTACAAAATGTCAGAGATGGAAATAGTAGAATTAAAAGGCCAAAGCAACAAAACCTCCTTAAATGGAACAAGACCAATTTAAATAAATTAGATATATTCTACAATTTTATACATATCTGTGTATATATATGTACATATATATATATATATGTGATCCCATATAATAATATGGTTGTGTGCTAAATTCAGGCACATTACCTCTTTGTTTGACTTACAAACATAAATTGTGTTCTTCTGCTTGTTTAAGAGCTATCAAAATTTATTTATTTATTTTTATTTTTAAAAAAAATTTTTTTAATGTTTTTTTTTTTTAAATTATTTATTTATTTATTTATTTATTTATTTATTTATTTATTTATTTATGATAGTCACAGAGAGAGAGAGAGAGAGGCAGAGACACAGGCAGAGAGGCAGAGAAGCAGGCTCCATGCACCGGGAGCCCGATGTGGGATTCGATCCCGGGTCTCCAGGATCGCACCCTGGGCCAAAGGCAGGCGCCAAACCGCTGCGCCACCCAGGGATCCCTTTTAAAAAAATTTAAATTACAGATGTTAAAGCTCACTGCAAAAAAATGATGAAATAAAATCCTTTAGTTTATTGATTTTTATCATATTTAATGTTTGCTATGACAACCTGGTGTATCTGTGTAATGAATGAAATGACTCTTATTATTAATATGCAACACCATGTTTCAATGATATTACCCATTGAATATTACAAAAGGAAGATTTTATCTTGTTTATTAGGTGCCCTCTTTAGAGTCAACACAAAATTATTGCAGGTGTAGGTAGACCTGCTGATTGAAATCTCTGATAGGGCAAAGTACTTTCGAATCCATTTCAGTTTTCTGGGGTGACTAGAATCTATGGGCAGAACCAAACTTGTAATCTTGAATTTGTGACCAAGAATGTAGGACCTAATCCTCTAGTGTTTTCGACCTGAATGAAATAGGCAAAATCTTGGGTTGGAGTTTAGTGCCGTGGGTCTGTAGCTATAAATGATCTTCCTTGTTTTGGCAGACTTGTCTATTTTGAGTGATTTTTAATAGCCATCCACAGTCAAACTCAACAGAGCATGTAGAACTATCTACAGAGAGGGTGTGATTATCGATACTCAGGTGTCCCATAAGTCATTTAGACGCCGGCTTGATTAGTAGGCATGAATAAAGTATGAATAAAAGGGTGTGGGTATCCTTACTCATCGACTTTTATGTATTTATTTGCCAAAGTTTTGGCATAATTTAGACATTAGGGAGGAAATAATAAAGTCTTTGCAGCAGATACAGATTTCTCAGAGTGATTCATCATAGAGTGGAGTTGCCACTCTTTTAAGTTGCCATACTTTTAAGTAAGTTGTGGCATATAAAATTCCCAGTAACTTTCCACCTATTCTTTGCTCACTAAAGGAACACTTAAAAAACTTGCGTCCGTTGTAGAGTACCATTTGAGGCATGTTCTAAAAGACACAGCTCTGGTCCCAGCATTTTGGGAAAAAAAGAAGAATTTTGTACATCCTGAAAAGATCAGAGCAAAGATGTCATTGGTGATGGGAGCACATATATTTTCTGCATTTTTAACATGTTGGGTACTTTCAAAGTTTCCTATAACGAATACTTATGACTCTGATAATCAGAACAACAGAACTACAGCAGGAATAACAAGACATTAAAAAGATCTGTCCCTGAGAGCAGAGATAAAAGAATAGGGCAAGGCCTCAGGGGAAGTTTGAAGGACGATGGCAGACAGGGTTGGAAGGAAGGTTTTTATATCTGACAGGAGGAATGAGGAAAGACTATATGGGAAGAAATTGGGGGCGATCCTCATGATAAGCAAATACCAGTTGCTCACTCATGGCCCTGGTGTTGCCTGACCTTGCTTCTCTGACATGTCCTCTAGTTGTCCGAAGTCTGCCTCTCCTTTCTCCTTCTTGCTGATTCCAGAAGCTTCTACTGTGCCTACCCTCAAATCTTCAAATGCTTTCCTTTTGTCTGGTGAATGAACTTAATCTCCTCATTCTGCCATCGAAGACCTCTGGTCGTCTGACTCCAATTGTACCGCCCAATTTTAATGCTCATTAGATGCCTCCATTAACCTTCTTGTCACCTAGGCCCACTCGGCACTCTCTGATGACCCTTTATCATTTGCCCTCCCAGCTCTAGTTTTGAAACTTTGTTCCTCGCTTCTTGACTAAAACTCCTGTATTGCTCAAAGCTCAGTTCAGGAGTTCAATTCACAATGCTTCCACACAGGCATTCAACTTAAGGTATCTTCGGCCCTACTTTGGCACACATTGCACAGGCGTTTGACTTGAAATATCACTAAACATTTGTGTTACTGTCTCTCTCCCCACCCCCGGCCCCAAGTGCACATACAAATGTGTTGTCTCTTCAGTGAGATTTCAAATTTCTTGAGGGTGAGAAGCCACTTATCCG
The DNA here is from genome assembly GCF_048418805.1 of Vulpes vulpes. Lineage (NCBI taxonomy): Eukaryota > Metazoa > Chordata > Mammalia > Carnivora > Canidae > Vulpes > Vulpes vulpes. The sequence goes on along the minus strand of NC_132795.1, from coordinate 95,103,754 downwards.
TTTTTCTCCCAGTAACGGTAAAATGACACTACATAATCGGTACTCGATAATAGTAACTGCAAATACTTACGTAGCGCTTGCTATAGACCAGGTGCTGCCCTAAGTACTTTATATGTTTAATTTATTTATTGCCAATGATATTCCGACGTAGTAGAAACTATCATTATCCCTCTTTGGCAGACAAGAATACAAAGGTACTAGATTTGTACTGTCTGATGGTTTTATTCAATCGTGGGAGTCACATTTAAAGTGATCAATAGTCACACACTGCTAGGGGCTAATGTATTGGACAGCACAGATTATAGAACATTTCAGTCATCGCAGTAAGTTCTGTTGGCTAGTGGTGGCCTATGTGGTTAAATGACTTCTCCAAGATCACACAGCTAGTTGGTGTCAGCAGCAGAAGTATGGACTCACTCCCCTGGTTCCAAGCTCACTTGCTGCAAAGAATGAACCTAAGGCGCAGGTACACGAGCAGATACGCACACATACACGCACAGATGCAAAACACATGCTAACTGAAGGCTGAAGAACAAAACCAATTGAATAAGATAAACATGAAAGTAGATTTTTCACGGTGAGATGGAGGAACAGTAAAGGGACGACTCTTTTATCCAGTCTCGTGCCACCTATTGTAGGCAGCAATTCAAGAGGATCTAAAGGAAGGTCCTCAGCCAGGTAGGTATACACAGAAACGCAAGGCCAGGTGGGTGCCAGTGCTCACTCATCACACCCGCAAATGCATAACTTTTGATTTATCCAGAATAGAGGTCCTCAGCCTTGGGTTGAACTTCTGGAGACTGTGAAACATCCACTAAAACATAAAAGTTTGGTAAAAGTGTCTGTGCACTCTTTCCTTTGGGGCAAATCTGTAACTTTTATCAGATCCTCAAAGAGATGTGTGTCCCCCCCCCCCAAATTTAAGAATCGTTGCTCTAGAATAATAAATCAATTATGACATAGTCTGAAATGCGATTATTATATGTCATAGGTTATACATAAACTTGATTATTACTTTGAAAAACTTGAGTTATTAAAGAACTCTCACTCATTTTTGATGGTTATGTAAATTGGTACCAACCTTTCAGAGACCAATATGATAGAGTCTCTCAAAATTTAAAAATATGTTCTTTGAATTAGCAATTTCCCTTAGGAGTATCTGTCCCACGGAGATATGTGTATGTGCACAATAACATATGTAGATAGCCCACTGTAACCTTGTTTATAAAAGTAAAAAAAGACAGGAAATAACCTGAATATTCATGAACAGAATGATTAATGAGGGAAGGGAAGAAATAGCAATATTTGGAATATAATGCAACAGCCGAAAGGCGTATCTATTATACCACATGTAAAGATATTTAAACATAGTGTTTAATTAAAAGGAAAACTTAAAAATGTACAGTTTTAAAAGGCTAAAAGGTTATGTGTACTTATAAATGTGTAGAAAGAAGCTTGGCATCCCGGTCTAAATCCTTAAAGTCAGAAGTCACTCCCAGGGGCGATCCTGGGAGCTGCTTTATTCACTCTTGTACTGGTTGTATTTTTATAACCAAAATACATTTATCTACTGCTTATGTAGTTAAAAAAAAACCCAAACAATGCAAACAAAATTTGTATCGGACTGTAATATAGCTCTTCAATTTCCAGGAAAATCGATCTTTCTTTTGTACAGCCCAGATTTTCCATATTTCTAGATAGTTAAGAGTCATATACAATTTTTTTGCATCAAACCACTAAGTGTGTGCGTCTAGCAGGGTCCTTTTCCTAAGGCGGTGCTTTGACCGGGATGCAGCTTTCCATGATTATCTGTGGATCTGCAGTCTCCAGGCTGGGCTCTAACTATCCCCCGGGCTAATATGATGATGCCCGTGGTGGCGGCAGTGACAGTGATGATGATCTGACAACGACCAAACTATTTCAGATACTGGTCTAAATGCTTTTGAGCTGGTAACTCACGCAACTGTCACGAGCACAGCGTGGAGTGGACCCCACCGTCGCCCTCAAGCTGTAAATGAGGAGCCTGGAGTCCAGCACAGGGAGGTGAGGGCCTGGCCCACGGCGGGCTCCGAGCGCCGAGCTGGGACGCTGCTGCTCTGTCGTGCCGAGGTCCACGTGTCTCACCGTGATGATCCTCAGGCTCAACCCACTTCTCCAGCCTCGCTTTTCCTCACCTCCCATCTTTCTACCTCCCCCACACGCTGTGACCCAGTCCCTGCACTCAGGAGCATTTGCCAGCAGCCCCTGTGTTTCGGAGGAACGTAGGCTTTTACCCAATCCTGGGAAACATGGTTGAGAGGAGCCTGGAACCCAGGGCACTTGCAGCTTGGCTCTCAGACTGCCTCCTTTCTCCTGATGTCCGCATCCTTTCCAGGCTTGGATCAAATGCTGTCTCTTCATGGAAGGATTTTCTTTCTCAGCCGGAATTCCTTCCTCCTGCACTGTTCCCAAAGCCCCTGTTTGTCACTTCTTTTACACCACATTCATCACATTTGGTCTTTTATAAGCCTTATTACTCTTTATGTCTTCTTTCCCCCACTAGACTCTTAGGTTTCTTTCCTTTTTTTTTTTTTTTTTTTAAGATTTTATTTATTTGACACAGAGAGAGAGAAAGTGAGAGAGAGAAGCCTGAGGAGCAGCAGGCAAAGGGAGAGAGGGAAGCAGACTCACCACCGACCACGGAGCCTGGTGTGGGGCTGATCCCAAGACCCTGAGATCATGGCCTGAGCCAAAGGCAGTTGCTTAACCGACTGAGCCACCCAGGCGGCCCTAGACTCTTAGGCTTCTGAAGGCAAGGGTCGGCTCTTGCTCATCTTCTACAGTGTACTGTTTTAGTAACATCTTCTTGAATTTACTTGGATTTGTGAGATTGTCAAGAAGCATACTTAGTGTTTGTGTCATTAGTCAGACCATTAACTCAGAAGATTTTATTTTATTTTATTTTATTTATTTTATTTTATTTTATTTTATTTATTTTATATTATTTATTTATTTGTTTGTTTATTTATTTATTTATTTATTTATTTATTTATTTATTTAGAGAGGGAGAGATATAGTGAGAGCATGGGGCGGGGTGCTGAGGCAGAGGGAGAAGCAGGCTTCTCCAGCAGGGAGCCCAGTGCGGGGTTGGATCCCAGGACCTGGAGATCATGACCTGAGCTGAAGGCAGTCACTTAACTGAGCCACCCAGGCGCCCCACTTAGAAGCTTTTTGAGCAGAGTTTTATGTGCGTGCGTATACAGGAACTTAGAATTCCCATTTTAGCAAATGAAGGTATTCAAAAATTATCAACAGAACTAAGGGTTTTATGTATAACATGTTTGACTAATAAAACTTAATAATAATGCTAATAGTATTGGTAACAATAGATGAGGTTTATTTAGCACTTACAATGCACCAGTACTTTAACTATTTCGCTTGATATTTGAACAAATGTTTGAGTTTGGCACTATTAAATCTCTCTCTCTCTCTCTCTCTCTTTCATAGAAAAAACTCAGGCTTACATAGGTTAAAATATGTTGTGCAGGCTCAAAGAGATAGAGTCTGAGTCTGAGGTAGGACTTGAGTCCACTGAGCCTGATTTCAGCCTCCTTGTTCCTAACGCTAACTTCCAGTAGTGTGCACTGAAGCATGGCGGAGGGAGCTGCATTTTGTCGTGGGATCAACGCTGGGCTGGATCTCAGATAACAAGTCTTCCAGTCCTGGTTCTTCAATTAATTATGCAAACTTTGGGTTGTCCATCAACGTTTTTAGATCTCATTTTCCCAACGTGCTGAGGTGGGTTGTGGTATTGGATCAATGAATATCCAAGGTCCTCTCCAATTCTAGTCTCTGATTCTCCGAAAGGAGCCAGCCTCTTTGACGTTTACCGAGTGTTACATATGGCACGTGTCAACAGCTGTGAAAATTTTATTTAATCCACTGTGTTTATTTTCTTCAACATAAAGGTGAAATATTTTTACATTTTCCCAATGCATTTCTCAGTAATAACATAGCCAGTAAAAATATTTTTGTTCGTGTAGAGCAGTGCTATTATATCTTAGCCAAAGAAAAAGCACACTATTATAAACTGGTGGGGGAAAAAAAGCCTCATTTGTTATCAAGAGGGAGCAGAAATATAGCAATTATTATACTGCCCTTTCCCTAATTTGACTTAAATTAGTGACTTTAAGTTATCAGAGGTTATGAAATATACCATATGTGCACATAGGAGACAAAAATATTGCTTGCTAGTACCTACGTTTATGACATTAATCTATCTCTCAATGATCTAATATAAAATAAACCATTTGAAAGCAATTTCATTGAAATACTTTCAGAAATGTTGAAATGAAAATATTAATCTTTTGGAAGTGTCATGTTGGATTTTTTTTTTTTTTTAAATCTCAGGAAGATGGGTTAGGGAGTGCCGAGCATTAAGAAACAGCCAAGAAGATGCAAAACCAAGAGGTAAAGATGCCAGCAGGTAACCAAGGGTGCTACTTCCTCCTTACCTTCCTTCTTTCCTTCCTTCCTCTCTTCTTCCTCTTTCCCTTCCTTCCTCCCACAAATGTTATGGCGAACCCATGCTAAATAAAATACTGTCAGGCAAAGACATACAGACATAAAACAAAGCAAAGCCTTGTCCCATGGAGCCTGGGTACTAGGGATTGTCCATAGAAGTGGGCTCCTTTGGAGGGTTCCTTTGGAGGGGGGGGTCCAAGTGTGATGATAGGCTGAAGGGTCCATACTTCATCTACTCATGGATACGCATTTTAGGCTGGTGCCTATTCAACATGTCCTTTTAAGTTGCTTTTTTCTGCCTCTTGTGCAGCTACACTCCTACATGTTAGCATACTTTCTTAGCGTACTTTCTCCTTAACCAAAGGTAAGTAAGTAATAGGAGAAATAATTTTAGTCTTTTAGGAATATTGAAATATGTTCAGTATACATAATTAAAATCATTCCAGAAAAATATAATTGGGGCTGGCATTTGAATGCATTTTTCTACCTCTGATACACAGGTGTATTTTTACCTACTAATGAGTTTCTTTGCAATAGGAACCGAGGACAGCTCTACCTTAAAATATGATTGAAATTCTTCAATAACTTATCACATCACCTAAAATTAAGTCCAATCTGCTGTTTAAGGTCCCGGATGATCTAGGCCATCTCTACTTCCTTTTTTTTTTTTTTTTTTAAGATTTTATTTATTTATTCATGAGAGACAGAGAGAGGCAGAGACACAGGCAGAGGGAGAAGCAGGTTCCCTGCGGGGAGCCCAATGTGGGACTCGATCCCGGGACCCCAGGATCACTCCCTGAGCCGAAGGCAAACGGTCAACCACTGAGCCACCCAGGCATCCCTGAACCATCTCTACTTCTGTTTCATCTTGTCTCCTTTCTGTACCTTCAGAATGCCACGGCCTTTTCCAGTGTTATCATCCCGAACTGCAGCATTGATTCCCTTTGTTGCCGTCATCTTACAGTCTCTATCTTCTTTGTTTTTGCTTACTTGTTTATTATTTATCTTCTCCCCAAAGTGTGAGCTCCATGAGGGACTTTGTCTCTTGCATTTGCTGCTATAGCCACAGGGCCTAGCATAGATATCTGGTACATATTTGCTGCATAAATGAATGAATGAAGAAATGAATTTAAAACTTAGAGAAAGACACAATGGTCAGTATTCTGTAAGATGGAGTAAAGTGTTAAGGGTATCAATCTGAGGTGACACAGCTTGGGTTCAAATCCCAGTTTTATCATTTACAAACTATGTGACCTTGAGAAAAATCACTGAAGCTATCTGTGCCCCAGTTTCTAAAGAATGAAGATAATAATGGTAACTACCTCAAGGTTTATTGTGATCATTAAACGAAGTAACACATAAAAAGCACTTGGACCAGTAAATGCTAAAGAATGGTCAGGAAGTTTCATATTCTCGAATTTCAGAAATGCTTATCAACCACTAGGATTCGACTGCCAGTGAAAGCTTGGAGGTGGGATGTCCTGTGGCTCTGTGCTTGGTCGGGTGTTTGAACCCGAGGGCTGGTAGCCCTTGCTAGGAGCTTGGAGGACCAGAGTACTCCCTTCCATGTAGCTGGTCTCGGACATCCCATACGCACATGGCCCTGTCTGGCTTTACTGATAGAAACACTAGAAGGCCATTCACACACAGATGCAGTGCAGGGCTGGGTATCACTGACAGTATTTCACTAACAGTTCAGAGGAAAACAGTGGTGATATAACTCAGCTAATGCCTGCCCAACTGCCAGCTTCCAGAGCATCAGGGGCTTGCCAGGCAGAAATGACAAGACATTGACATTTTTTAGACTCTACACTGGAATTTGATTAGGAATCAAGGTTTGTAACAGGCTGAAAGTGATTCATCAGTTCATTTTTGCAGATAAACGAGCAGTCTCTTGTTTCCTTGGAAACTTGGACCTGAGCATATGTAGCTCAGAATGTGCACCCTCATGTTTTCAATTGAGCAGATACAGGATGGGTTTCTCCCAAGAGATTCAATATGTTGCCTTAAACAGAAGAAGCTAAAATAGAAGAGAATTGCCATATTAAAATTGGATACTACAGACATGGCTAGATTTCTCAAAACACAGTAATTCTGAATAAAAGAGACAGACACTCATAATCTAGCCCTTGCTGGGTTAGCAATTTGCATAATTTATTTTTTTCTGAATTGGAAAGGTGAGTGTTACTTCTTGAAATATTCCTTTGTATGCATTTGGAATGTCTAGTGCTTACACTGCTTACTCTTTGGGGATCGTCATGAGCTAGAATCAAGCTCTAAACCCCTTTTCTGCATAGTGGCATATAGGGAACTACATAGATAAATTCTTGTTCTAGAATATATATGACAAACATGAGGTGACGTTAGCTTCTTTAAAGGAGTCTTAAATCTAGAATGATTTTTAGTTCCTAAGATGCCTCCAGGGCTTCTCCCAGCTTAGAGTGTCGGGGAACTTGCACGTTTTCCTGTAGCATGTTTAAAGTGCCTGCTACTTTCGACCAACAATAAGAGCTCCTTTTATGTCAGGTACCATGTTGAACTTTTGTATATCTTCTTTCAAAATCTCACGTTTTCCTACGTAGCAAACGAGGAGACTGATATTCAGAAACATTAAAGCAATTTGCCTGTGGCCGCACCATTTTTAAGTGGTGAGACCAGAAGTTGAATTCAGGTCTATCTGAATCCCAAACCTATGCCTGTTACTCAGGACCTACTTTATCCATTAGGATAAGGAAGAGTGAAAGGATGGAGTGTTCTGTTGAATTCGTATTCTGGTTAATAAAAAGTTACAAGTATATCATTTATAATTTACTAACAGTTAACATATTAGAATAGGACAAGTTGAGTGGGAAGGAAATAGATAGTGACTCGGTGTGAGATGAAAAACGCTCAGAAAGAGTAAGGATGAGAGATGCCACAAAACAGTATGGGAATCATGTGAAGTTGCAGGCCCCTTCTTGTTGGGTCTATATTTAGAGGCTAAAAGACCACACGTAAAGCATGTAGTAGAAGAGGCTTCTGCTGTTTTGTGAAAGACGATGTTGAAGTTCTCTAACAATTTTAAGACTATGAATCTAGATAACAGAGACCACAGTGAGTGAGATTTAATCTTTGCTGATTCAGAAGGTACTTCAAGGCTTTTCAGTGCTTCAGGGACATCACTGTGACCATCAATTATGAGTCCTGAGATATGAGGAAATATTGGATTTCTGGCTAAAAGAAGGCCAGCTAAGACAAACTTTTAAACAATTTTTTGATTCTTTTAAACTATTGCCAGGAACCGAAGTTACCCCTAGATCTGGAGTCTGAAAACTTTTTCTTTAAAGGTCCAGTTACTAAATATTTAAACTTTGTGTACCATATAGTCTCTGTCACAACACTTGACTCCACTATTACAGGATGAAAATGGCTATGGACAGTTTGGAAATGACTGAGCATGGCATGGCTAAGAATGGTTTTCATTTATAAGACCGTTTGGTGATGTAGCTTTGTAAATTTCCAACCCCTGCTCTAGTTTAACATCCTAAAATTGTCATACATATTTCCTTTTCTAGTGACTATACAAAAAAATCAGACCCAAGGACCTAATCACAATGGTTTAAGATCACCCAAGGGTCTTTTTTTCTCTTCGTGTACATCAGATATAATGCATCAAAGATAATACTGAGCACCAACTGGTTTCCTTGAAAAAGAGAGCCAATAGAATAAGTGTATTTGGAAGTGATGTCCAGCATTAAAAAAAATACTTGGAAAAAAGAAAGGAGTTCTCAGAATAGCATCTGGAACATTAACTAGGACCATCAATTATGCTGAAATAATTGCCAAGGATTTAGTTGACACATAGCCAATGTTCAATATGATGACTGTGGCCAAAAATTATTTGTGAAAGTAACTACAAATGAATTTAGAGGAAATTGTAATTTTCCCCTTTAGTTATTTAAGTGATAAGAAGCCCTTCAAAATAATGACAAATGTTACAAGCTGACTTTGCCCCATAGAAATGATGTTCAAATAATACAGTGCCCGAGCACCTCTGCCTAATTACCTAGGTACTATAATGACAGATAGTTTAGAAATATTGAGATAGCTATTGATAAAGCACACGGAAAATGTGAATATTCTTCAAATTTCTGACAGCAGAGATGGACACTGTACTCCTGGTTTAAATAAAGAGCTCATGGCTTCTTTCCTGGATTTAGCTCATTCCAGGTCCATTGAGCATGCGTTAGAATCAGTAGTGGTGCTATATGTTGCCTAATTGAATTTAAATTTAAAAAAAATCAGTAGTGGTTTTTTAATGGGAATTCATTTTTACCTCTGATTTAGAATATAGTAAACCATTCTTCCATTTCCTTTTTAAAGATAGCCTGACATAGCCTCACGATTTAAAAATACTTAATAGAAGAATGCATGCTTACTACACTCAAGCAATTCTACACAGATGAGATTCTGGGGTAGGGATATCTCTAGAGCTGCTATTTATTATGAAAATCTGGATTAGTCATGTGACCTCTCAGCCTCACTTTCTTCAAGTTTAAAATGAGGTCAGCAATACCCAGTTCAAAGTCTTTTGTGGGGATTAAGTGATATAATGCTTGATGAAACATTCTATCCTACAAAATAGATAAAACTATAATTGTTATTAATGTTGTTAAATGGCTTTTAAAAATGGCTATACTAATAATATTTAGGCAAAACAGAAGTTAATTCATTAAAAATTCACTTAGCTCTCTTCTTTCCTTAAAAAAAAAAAATCCACTTGGAGTAAAAATAATTAATGAAGTAGCCAGGTGTCGGGATAGCCACAATTTTCATATTACTAAGAATCGCACTACATGGAATTTCTCTGACTGTGGCTCCATTTAGAAATCTTAGAGGTTGGCGATTCCTTTCTTGACTGAGTGCATGGAGTCTTTCCTTTTGACATCCTGTCCAGAGGGATTTATTGGCTTAGTCTTTGACTATTCATTTCTGTGGCTACTTTGAAAAATGTGTACTTCCAGCTAGTTAAGTTCATGATTCCGCTTGTGTAAAATTCCAAATGAGAAAAAAGCCAAGTTAATAGACTTGGATTGGTAAAGCCCTGAATAACCCCGTTATTTTTTTCTGTTATTCTTTCAAGTAGGACAAATCTGGAGTTACTCAAGTCATAATGTTTTACCTGAAGGCTTGCTATTTAGTTGGCTAAATATTTAGTTTTATTTAGCAAAGTAGTAAAAGAAATATATATGTATAATTGCATATAAGAATCATATATGATAATACATGCATACTATACAGGAATCAAGTGGCTTATCCTAATCTGAAAGAAAAACTCCAATACATTCAATTAAATGCGAATTCCTCCACAAATTTTCTTCCCTTTACAGTCTGTCTCTGGACTACCCACAGATCTTTGGTTCATCTTCCTAGTTAGGTTCAACTCTTCAACTAAAGATTCATAGATCCTGCAGTTTGTTCTATAATGAGTTATAATTTCTCCTGTTGTTATCTTTACATTAGAAGCAGAGCTAATGCTTATCGATCACTTGGTCCATGTGAGATAGTGTGTTAAGTAGTTTTCTTTATTTTTTTCACCTTTAAAACAATACTCAAAAAAAAATAAAACAATACTCAAAAAAGTAGATATTTTTATTATTAAAGAGGAAGAAAATGAATATTAGGGAGTAAAATTGATTAAGGACATACATTTAATGAATGGTATAGCCAGTATTCAAATCTCAGGTAATTTGATAAGAAACCTTGAATTGCAATCTATCTCTCATACTCTATTGCTTGAACTTGTGAATTTAGAAATTATGGATGAGAATATCTTGATATATATTTTTATATATTACATATAAATATTTTATGTATGTATCATATAATATATGCAATATATATACTGTATATTATTTGTTGTGTGTCTATGCCATTTGGTATATATGTATTGTTGTAATATATGCCTCTATATGTATGGTGTGCATACATGCATACATATATATTTCATGTATCCATAAATAAAATAGCCCAGCTCATTGCAACTGCAGCATATAATTTACATGGTCACTTACATGTTTTTTGCATTTCTACAAAGGAATTTGCAATGGAAGCCATTAAATAGGATGCAATTTGTAAGCCTTTCATTAAATAATGATTCTCAGCTGGATTTCTGAGAAGGGAATATTAATGCAACCATATGTAACTAGCATTGCAAGAAATTAGCGTTGCTGATTTAGTCTTGAATCAATCATTTTAAGCTATGCATTAGACTCTTTGCTGATACATTTCTGTCTCAGACAACTTAGCACAAATTGTGGGCTGAATACAGTCATGTTCAGAGTATAATTTTTGTGAAATACCACTAGCATTTAAGTTTCTTGGGTTTGGTAGGGAATGATCAAATCCATATGCTAAAAGTCAAAATGCTGCCACTCAGGGTCCAGTGGCTAATTACTAATCTCTAGCATGTATTTTTTGGGCATGAGATTAGGCAGTGAGTCAAGGTTCTGATGCCAACCCAAAGCTAGATTTCTGAATGTAGAAGCTGGAATGAATTTGGATGTGGGTGTGGCTGCTCTGTATTAAAATCTCTAAAGCCCTAATAGTCTGATTACCAAGGTTTGAAAATGCTTTGAGGCATTTTGGAGTATTCCTGGAAACTGTCTTATTGGGCCAGTTGTAGAGAATTTTCTCCACGTGTGAAGCGATGGAGTATGTTATTGTCCGTGCCTATTTTTTAGTCACAAGAAGCTGTTTTAATAGCAAAGATTAAGTCACTACACAATGATGATCAGAGTTTTAGCTAAGAGAGATCATGAGAGAAGAGGAAGAAGAATTCTACAAAGAACTGGATGAGACATGTCTTCTGGGGGAGAAAACGGTCTAAGAAGCCTTCGGTTGGTAAGGCATGCGGATTTGTTGCCACTCCAGCATCTGAACTGCTCCTTTTAGACAGAACTCTATGGAACCTACACCATGGCTGTATTTGATTGTCATTTATTTTCACTTCCTTTCATTCTGTAATAGTCCCTTCCTCTACTCTTACTTTGAATAATTGGTTCTTTTTCTTCTGAGGAATGACTTTAGTTTATTGCTTTCTCATGGTGTCATTTAACTGGTTTTTCTTTCTCCTGTATACTAGTGAGATCTACACATTTGATTAGATTATGGGTCAAATTTTTGGCCAAGAAGAATTCATAGGTGTTGCTGTGTCTTTCCTATTGCATCATATTCATAAACATATCTGGTTAATCAGTCCCTGAATGGCTTCCTTGGGTGGCATCCTCCTGATACATCCATTTATAAAATTTCCCATAAACCTTTCACATAATGATTTTGGCGGCTGTGAATGAAGGCTGCCTTGATCTCTTATTTCATTAGGTAGTACTAAAGTGTTTTAGAATGAAGTCTACTCCAGCTAAAAGGAGAAGGTGAGATTGGTCACACCTCCAAAGACATAAGACAGGGACAATGCAACAGTACAGAGCAACTGAACAATATGATTGAATTGGATGAGCTTGTAAGATATAGTCAACATTCTCAAGTAAATTTCATAGGCATATTTGCCAGTGTTAAGCGATAAGAAAATCTCCAGGCTGGTACAGTGGCCAAAGCTGCAACACCGAAAGAACTCAATCAAAATAAAGGCTTAAGAACAGAATGGTCTTAATCTTTATGCTCCTTGGTGTATCTTCTAGTAGTATCCAGGTGGTCTCAGTCTCCTCAAGCCTTAAGGAAGATTACAAGGTGACAGTCATATCTCTTTTTATGAATGTTGTACACGTAATTCTTCCAAGCTGAATATTTAGTCAATACCAAACAAATTGTAGAGGCCACATCGTCTTGCTGTTTCTTAGTGTATTTATCCCATACTAACAGCCACCAATATAGGTGATTTGAACATCTTCAAAAGGAAACAACTACCACCAAAAAAATAAAACAAAGCAAAACATGCTTAGGATCTTTTTCTTTTATTCATACCTCTCTGCCTTTCCCAACTGATATTTCATATTTCTACCGTAGAAAATAGAAGGTGATTTGAGTAACTATTTTCTCAATTATCCTGAGGATGGTTCGTAACCTACTCTGTGTCATAGGAGAGGGTAAGTCATTACTTAAAGTGAAGGCCTAAAGGCATTAGGCCTTTATTCTCTTGTGGGACTCTGATGGAGAAAGGCTGCTAGACTGTAAATACTTAAGCATCTTTGTTAGCCTGAAAGATCCTTGAAAACATTTCTTGTTCATCTTTGTCTTCACCATGTTGCCTAGCTCAGCACCTTGCCCATAGCAAGTAATCAAATAACATTTGACATTCATTAAATAAGTGTTTGATTAAGCCTAGATCCATGGCCTTGGTTGTCATAGTCCACAAAACTTGCTCTTTTGCAAGAATCATAAAAATAGTGCCAACATGTCTTATTGCTGTACGTTCCAAACATTTCTACATCCCTTTCCTCTTTTATTTTCTTTATAGAGCTTATTGTCTAGCAGACTCTATATTTTTACTAATTTTTTAATTTCCCTTCAGTAGAATAAATATTTTTTTCTGTTTTGTTCACTGTTTTTCTCCCATAGCATCTAGACTAAATACCTGGCACATAATAACAGATATTTAAGGAACAAAAGAATGTTCAGAGTATTCATTCTTTAAAATGTACGAGTGGCATGTTTTCTGCCCATTTCTTAAACTCCATGTTTGTGAATATTGCCCAAATATTCTCAAGTTCTTTTGTCTTTATCTTTAATGTCTAAATAAAACAACTCAAACCTAGTTCCCATGTAATGATTTATAGGCAACCCTATCCCTGAATTATTTTGCTGATTTCTGGTAGATGCCTAGATGTCCCATTGTCTATCCCTTCTCATCTTGGGTCTAACCCAAAACTGCTCTGTTATTGCCACTTACTCTCCAGGTGGTGCTTGTGGAGACTATGGCTTTTTCTTCTCTCGACCCCTCTTTGAGTACAAACAGCAACCTTACTTCTATTCCCCTGATTTCCATAAAAGTTGCATTAGGTTGCTATGGTTAAGCACCTCTGCTGAGGGTTTAGGGAAATCATGAAAACCACTCAGCATAGACAACTCTGGAACAAACACTGCAGGTTATAAAGTTGTTGGGTGGTCACCTGTTTGCCATTTCTTTCCTTAGACCCAGGTCTTCTGTTGTGTTTGCGGGCCCCTTGCCCTCACCTGTGTCAGAGTCTCCTTCCCCCCTTTCTCTCTTTTCTGGTCTATACACTTAGCTCTTCTCAAAGACCTCAACTACTTTTGGGATTTTTTTCCCTCATATTGCTGGTTACTTTCCATTGCTGATGGCTTTCCTTCTAGGCCTGGCTTTAAGATTTGCCTTTGGAAACTAGTAGCACCCATTAAGGAGTTTCCTCAAAAGAAAACTTCATTCCCCCATTCTGCTGCTACTTTTAGAGTGTGACACAATGTCCTTGTTTTACCCTTGTTCTCCTCTGGAGAGTAGAACTCAAGACAGACTTCTTTCTAAAGAAGTGTTCCTAGGGAACAAGAAATGGGATTTGAAGAGTGAAATATTCAAGGGCACAATACTGAGCAGGCCACCAATGTGGTTAACGTGCTCGATCCTACTGGTACTTGCTGAGGAGCTCTGCAAACTTGTTTCAGAATGGTCTCAAAGAACAGAAGGGAAAAGCCTTTAGCCACTCCTGACACTTCCAGGCACGTAATGGGTATCTGCATGTGTGACTGGATATCACATGGTCTGAGGACCTCTAGAGCATATGCCATATGACTGAGGGAGGCACTGCAGGTTATCCTTACGCAAGACTGGCTGCCAACATTGTGGTTGGTATATATGCTTTTTTCAGGCTGAAGGCATGGAAGGTGGTGCCCCACATCGTTAAATATAAAATTTAATACTGGGCAGGAACTCAGAATTCCTACACCATTACCGACTGCATTGAACTTGGACAAAGTCCTTTACTTCTCTGAGCTTACATTTTCTCAAAATAAACAATACCTATCTCAGAGGATTATTGAAGTTTGGAGAAAATGTAACTAAAACACAAAACAGTGAAATCAAGCAGATAATATGGATCCCAAATAGAGTATTATTTTAATATATAAACCTAATATTAAAATCTGGCTGTTGAGTGACTACCTGGATCAACATCAAGAAATAATAAACTATTTCTGTAGTAGTGGGCAATCAGATTTCCTTGGAAGGGGATGCTGCTCCTTATTGTGGGAGGGAGGTTCGAACATTTGCATTTTTTTTCATCCAGAGGATTATGTGAAGGGTAGATGCCCTACTCCTGGAGGACTCTGAAACCATGGGAGCAGATGCACTGCAAACATGGCATATTTGGCATATTTGAGCATCCTTGATGTGCAGTAACCCCATGCAATGTTAGTGCTATAACAGATAGGCGCGCTTTGGGCTGTAATTGAAGGAAGGCTGAGTGACAGTGTGGTAATGATCCTTCCGAAAGGAGAAACTCTATCCTGTAAAGCCAACTGCCACTCAAAGCTGGAGGCTTTTCCACTTCAGAGTAACCTGGTTGGTACACTTTCTCATGGGTACTTATGAAAAGGTTAGCAGTTGACGCAAGGTTTTGTTGTTTTTTAAGATTTTATTTATTTATTTGAGAGGGCATGAGAGAGAATTTGCACAAGTCAGAGAGAGGGGCAGAGGCAGAAGGAGAAGCAGACTCCCTGCTGATCAGGGAGCCCGATGTGGGACTCCATCCCAGGGCCCTGGGATCATGACCTGAGCCAAAGGCAGATGCTTAACCGAGTGATCCACCCAGGCGCCCTGAAGCAAGGTTTTTAGCCAAAGTTTCAAATTGAATATTGAAGAGATGATTTACTGATCTTTCCAGGAAGTAACACATCAAACAGTGCCATCACTGAAGTTTGTCTAGACACATCTAGAAACAAAGTCCATCAAGATATACTCAGGCAAATCTAGATTTGTTCCTCAAAATATTATCATGGGGCATAAACTGAGCTGCCAGGCCAAGGTGAGGCTCGTCCACCAAATGCTGCAAAAAGTTTTCTCTTGTCAGAAGTTCCAGGGAAGTAACAAAAGGATAAAAAGTACCACATATTCTCTAAGAATGATTGTGTATTTAAAATACTAGAAATTGGTTTTGTTGCAGTTACTGAAAACACCAGTAATTCAGACTCCCATAGCCTATGATTAAAAAAAAAAAACAACAACTTTTGTAAACATATTTCGGCCTGTCTGAAGTACATCCTTTACAAAACAGGACAGTTGACATTGTTGTCAATTACTGGTCACGGCAAGATGCCTGTGACCGCTTCTGTCAATAAGTGAAAACACTGTGTTAAAAGTCAGTTTTTTGGTGATTCTGGAACCAACTGAGTTATTTGGGATTTGCCTGGGATTAGTTTACGTCGTTTCTGTAATTCTTTATTTTTCTGTGATTCTTGATTTTCTATTTAAGGAAGTCTGTGTCAAATGAGTTGACACACAACACTATTTATAGAATATTTATCGTTTTTTGAAAGTTCTTTCATATTTGTTGATCTCATGTTTACGTATTACCAGGATGGTGTTTCAATTTGAAGTGTCTCTGTGTGTGTATGTATGTGTGTGTGTGCACCTATGTCCATGTGTATGCTCCCGTGATTGAACATATAAAAACCTCATGAGATCATTGCATCTACAAGGTGTTATCTCAGCAGAATCTGAAAAACTCCCTTTCTACCCTCAGTGCTCTTCTTGAAGCACTCATTCCCAGAATTCCATTTTTTGTGTGTGTGGATTCATTGCTTTGGCTCAAGCGTTACTCCTTTGTAATTCCTCTAAGAGAGGTGATACCTAAAGTCATATCAGGCATTGAATATCTATGAGCCAGTTTGTCAGAAATGTTTAGTTTGAAGGAGCTGAGTAGCTTGTGAGGGCACTGGGCACCCAGAAGGCAGGAAGGAGTGGAGTTACCCTCGAAGAATGGAAGAAGTAATAAAAGAGAGGAGGGCCTAGAAGAATCTATGACCTATTGTGTTCACCACCCTCTACATAACTCTAATAGGATGCAAATTAGAAACTATCAAACTGATGAAACTTTCATTTTTTTCTCACATAAATGATGTCCTATCTTCCACAGCTCCTCTTTTCTCATAGCCATCAAAAAATGGTGAAGGCAAATATTACTCTTAGAGGATGACAAGATAGAATAGGAAGAAATCCCATGGCCTGCATGAAAGGGGAAATGAAGGGAAGCCCTCCTGGTTCTCAGGGGCTGTGAAGAGAAGATCAGTGGTAGGTTGGGGCTGGTCTTCCGAGTTTCCTCAACGAGGGTGAGGCAGAGTGTCAGGCAAGGCTTGGCTGACCTATTAGCGTGAGAGGCTAAGTATCCTTAGAATATCGAATATGAAATATGTTAGAATCAGCCAACACCCACCAAGTACCAAATGAGACCCTGCAGCAGATAACAGTCCAAGAGCCGTATGGAGATCCACCATGAGGCCCTACGCTCCAACACTAATTAGGGAAAGGAATGAGTAGGGGAAGAAACAGCTTTTACAGGAGGCTGAAGTATTCAAATGAGAAGAACATGGGTGGGGCACTGGAGGAATTTGGAGGCAGCTGAAGAAAATAAAGGTGTTACGATTTTCAGCACATCTGAGCTGTGTGGATAATTTTATGACAACAACAAATTTTGAGGAAAATATGTACCTTTGGAGATCTTGTCCATGTCATTGTCTAGGTATTCTGATAGGAAAAATTCTGACGTGTCTTTATTCCAGGAGAAAATTCGAATGCTTTCCTCACTTTCTTAAAGGAAAGAAATGATAAACCAACCTTATGTGATCTGTTTCTGTCCTTAACGCAACTTATAATTTTGTGAGATTAGATGAGAGGCTCCTGTTTATGATGAGTATATGGAAGCTTTGGTGGCTATTTTCTGTAGGCAGATACAAATTGTTAAGTTTTATTAAAAATAATATCTGTCAAGAAAATAATGTTAGATGCTTAGGAAATTTACAGTTCTTTGGAATTCTTCATTCCGATTACTAAGCTAGTCTTATGTTTTGGGATCATTGCATAGATTCAAGCCAAAGCAAGATGGTGGCAATTTTCTGAATAGGCCCATTGATGGAGGACGCAGGCTCCTCTATCTTTAATGGCTGTGACTTGGGCATATGGTAATGGGTGGCAATAAAAGTTATTTGAGATGTCACATTATACAAAATAATAATGACTTTTAAAAAAGGTGTGAATTGAAATGAAAAGACTGCAAATCTGAAGTTTCAAGACAAGCTATGCAATATAAATAATCAAAATATCATTTGGCTTCAGTTTGAGTCCTAATTCTAAACAGCTTACACATTTTCAAGTCAGAGTTACAGGAAAAACATTGATAGCTAAATAAACAGAGTGAGTACATGATTAATGTTTAAAATAGTAAACACTTCACATTTGTAGCATTCCTTTAACAGATTGGTCTGGGAGACCTTGTTTTCATTCCTGCTTTGCAATCTGTGTTTTATTTATTTATTCTCTTTATGTTGAATTCCTCTCTTTTAATTTACCTTTCATCTTAATTTACTCTAGGGGGCAAAGTGAAAATGTCTAAAATAAGTGAAAAATCTAAAACAATTAGAAAATTTAAGACTGAGCTATAATCAACTCTAAGAACATTATTGCCTTTTTCAGCAGGATGAATTGTAGGCAATAAAAAGATACCATTAGTAGCTATTTTCTTTAGACTTTTAAAGACTCGTAAAGCTTCCTTTTATATTTCTAACAAAGAAATAAAATCATTCAAGAAAATTTTGAGGCTATGAAGAGATAGAGTCTTTTTGCTTATTTGTGCTTATTATCTTAGGAGGTATATATAAATATAAGAAGAGTGAGGGTCTCCGACGGGAATTTCCCCTCACAGATCCCAGCAACCCTGGCCAAGTGGTACACACACTATGAGATACTGAGTATCAACCAAAATTCAACCCATTAGGAAAAAGATTAAGACATATGTGATTCCTGTGGTTTTTGTACCTCAAAAAAAGAGATGGCCTAGAAATTATTCAGAGATAATGCTTGAATCAGATTGGATTTAAAATCTGCTCTACTGATTTACTTTTTGGATGGAGAGGGAAAAGGTCCTGTGCAAAAATCCTTAGTGGCCATGATTGGGTTGATAAATGCTTTTTTTTTTTTTTTTTCTTTTTTGGTATTCCTTGCTTTGCAGCAGTTCTTTTTTTTTTTTAATAAATTAATTTTTATTGGTGTTCAATTTACCAACATACAGAAAAACACCCAGTGCTCATCCCGTCAAGCGTCCCCCTCAGTGCCCGTCACCCATTCCCCTCCAACACCCGCCCTCCTCCCCCCTTCCACCACCCCTAGTTCGTTTCCCCGAGTTAGGAGTCTTTATGTTCTGTCTCCCTTCCTGATATTTCCCACACATTTCTTCTCCCTTCCTTTATATTCCCTTTCACTATTATTTATATTCCCCAAATGAATGAGAACATACACTGTTTGTCCTTCTCCGATTGACATACTGCACTCAGCATAATACCCTCCAGTTCCATCCACGTTGAAGCAAATGGTGGGTATTTGTTGAGCATGTGGCTACATTTTTTAAAAATTTAAATTCAACTAATTAACTTATAGCATATTATTAGATTCAGAGATAGAGGTCAGTGATTCATCAGTCCTATATAACAGCCAGTGCCCATTACATCATGTGCTCGCCTTTAATGCCCATCACCCTGTTACCCCACCCCACCTCCAGCAACCTTCAGTTTGTTTCCTATGGTTAAGAGTCTTCCTCTCTGATTTCATCTTGTTTTATTTTTTTCCCCTCTCTTCCTCTGTGCTGCTCTGTTTTGTTTCTTGAATTCCACATATGGGTGAAATCATATGATAATTGTCTGTCTCTGATTGGCTTAGTTTGCTTAGCATAATATCCTCTAGTTCCATCCACGTTGTTGCAAATCAGAATATTTCATTCTTTTTGATGGCTGAGTGATATTCATTGTACATATATACACCACATCTTCTTTATCCATTCATCTGTCAATGGACACCTGCGCTCCTTTCATAGTTGGGCTTTGTGGACATTACTGCTATAAACATTGGGGTACAGTTTGGATCAGTACATTTGCTTTTTTGGAGTATATGCCTGGTAGTTCAATTGCTGGGTCATAGGGTAGCTCTATTTTTAACTTTTTGAGGAGCCTCCATACTTTTGCCAGAGTGGTGGCTACACCAGTTTACATTCCCATCAACAATATAAGAGGACCCCCCTTTCTCTGCATCCTCGAACATTTGTTGTTTCCTAACTTGATAATTTTAGTCATTCTGACCAATGTGAGGTGGCATCTCATTGTGGTTTTGATCTGTATTTTCCTGATGCCAAGTGACGTGGAGCATTTTTTCATGTGCCTGTTGGCCATCTGTATGTCTTCTTCAGGGAAATGTCGCTTCATGTTTTCTGCCCATTTCTTGACTGGATTATTTGTTCTTTGGGTGTTGAATTTGGTAAGTTCTTTACAGATTTAGGATACTAGCCCTTTATGTGGGTACATTTTAAAAAATGTTAGCCACTGCTTCCCAATGGGAGAAATACAGAGATACGTGATCCTGACAATTTGTTAGTAATATGACCCATGTCTTGGTTACTCAAAATAATTTCCATAAGTAGAAATTTTGATCCCTTACAGAGTCAAGATAGGCCTACAACAAAAATATAAACAACTCTGTCTTCTCATGAGACAATTATATCCAATGTAAGGATGGTCTAGGTATACATACTCTGTGCATCTTCCTTTGCTCAGTGGTATGTCTTCCTAGGGTACTACCAATGTACTGTTAGGTTGCTCATCCTCCTCCTAGGTTGAAGGCTTACCTTTGGGAGATAGTTTTGAAAATATTTGCTCATCATCCAGGATTTTATCATTTTCCTATGGGTTGTCTTTATGTCTGTATAAGTAAAATCAAGTTTAATTCTTTGAAATCAACAGCCCATAAAAAAACATGTCCACATGATCACAGGCAGAGTTCTCCTGAGTCTGCCAAAGTCCAGCAAGAGCAGTACTCACAAAGGAGCATTTGGGTTCCAGGCTATTTTCTTTGGTGGGGAATCCTTATTTTACAGCTAGAGGGTGCTTTAGAAATAATCACATGAGAAATTATCAAGAAGATAAATGGACCGCTTGTGTGTTGGGATCTCGTGTCACTGCTTTCAGTCCCCTAAGGTTGTGGTTGTCCTTTCATGCTGCCACATTCAAAGAAGCCTAGGTTTTGGCATTAAGCATAACCTGTAATGGAGATTAACAAATTGTGCCCTTATCATCTGAAGGATATTATGCTTGATATTGTGTTTAGACAACTTGAAAAGCTACTTGTATGTGGATCCTAAATGTAGCACTTGGGCAAAGTAGATATTTATAGAATGGGTCTGAAAGGCGTGTCATACCCTCCCTCCTTCTCACCCTCTCATGAGCATTTATTGAGCACCTACTTTAGACATGTATCCTGGGGACTACAAGCATGAATAATTCCTTGAGGAATTTATAATCTAGGATGAGTGTGGACACGTGGAGACCAAGCTGTGAAGAACAAGGCAGAGTAGAATGAAATAAGGCTTAAAATACCGAGGTAAACAATGGGTTATAGACATGCTGCAGTAGGACCAATCTTGTAGGAAAAATTCTTCTAGAAGATACATTTCAAAAGATACATATGTAGAATTTCAATAGATACAGAAAGAGGAAGAGGTATGAAAGACAAGTTGAGGGAATGATGCACAGTTGAAATGTAGAGAGGGAACAAAACAATAACAGAAGACTGACCTGAAATGTGATTAGAGATCAGTGTGTTGAGGAATAGAAAAACTTATTTAATGAACACTTTTCTAGCGCTGAAGATCTGTCAGGCGTTCATAACAACATCATGATGTCTGTGCTAACACTATCCTCGATGAGAAACATGAGGCTCAGAGAGCTTAACTACAGCCAGCAAGCACCAGAGCTGGATTCACACCCAGGCTCTCTTGCACCAGTGTCTTTACTCTTCGTGGTGAAATACGAGTCTCGGGAGTTTGTACCATGTTTTTTATCGAACAAAGAGTCTTTGGCAGCTTTTGAAAGGGTTAATGATCTAATATACATGGTGGGAGATCATTCTAGTAACAGAATGATGGTTCTATTAGAAATTAGTCACGCTGGCACAGAGATCTTAAGCAGAAGAGAGTTTATATTTGTCGAAGTCTATTAAATTCAAGGCAATGTACTAGGCTTATTTCATGCGTGCACTGAGTTTCCCTGGTTTTCACCTTGGGTGGAAAGAAGTCACGTTAAAGGGAATAAATTCTACTTCTGCTAACTCTTACCCCTAAATGCTGTCTCAGGACCTCATTCCTTCCCCTTTCCCACTGCTTCAGTCTTCAGGCACTCGGGAAGCTATTAAGGGGTCATGTGCTTTGGAACGAAGCAGTCGTCTACTAGTCCAGCGTTGTCCAACAGAACTCTCTACGGTGATAGATCTATGACTGAGACTGGGAAACTGAGCTCTTAATTTTAATTGATTTTTATTTAAATTACCACACATGGCTAGTGGTATCATGTTGGACAGCACAGCACGAGTTGGTGTTTCCTGGGCACTTCTACTGTTTCCCACTTCTCCCATTAGTATTTTGGGGTGAATGCTCTTTCTCTGAACATGGCAGCTGCCTCTGTTGGGAACCTCCCATTCTCCGGTACCACTGCTTCTTCTAGGGACTGCTGCCAACTCTGAGCAGAATCCACTACTTCCACCAGGTATGGCCACTGCTACTGACATCTCTCTGCAGTTGTGCCCTTGGAGTGAGGAAGGCAAATCCCCGAAGAGTATATATATTGTGCCCCAGTATATTGTAGAAATTTTAGGGAAACAGCCATGTCTCAATTTTTACTTTCAGTTATTTACAGCTTCCACACAAGTGCATAGAATGACAAATACCAGTACGTTAGCTTTACTTCTCTAAACTTCGAGGTTGGTTTTCAGTTTGCCTTCTCGCCAGATCCCCTTCCCTTTGGGATGAGTTTTCTTTCAAAGAGCTCTACAGTACATAAGACACCTAAATCTGAGCAAGTTCAAAACGTTGACAAATTAAAATACCAGTTTAGGTACAGATAAGGTGGTGTGATAAACCCAAGTTACCTCATTTAACCCTTACAGCAAAAATGCCTCCCTTAGGTGACAGAAGAAAAAAATGAGACCCTGAGAGTTTAAATTTATCAGAGGTCCCCCAGCTTTATATATGGTTGAACAAGATTCAAATTTAGGTCTGAGGTCGTGATTCACATCAAATCCAGTGTCTTCCCGTATACAACAAGCTGCCCTTCTATTAAGAGCCTATTGCACAAAGAGAAGAGAATTTATATTTACATGAGAAGTTCATGCATATAATATACTGACTTGAAATTTAAGTACATTGAAATTTTTTATTTTTTAAATTAAAAAAAGATTTTATGTATTTATTCATGAGAGACACAGAGAGAGAGAGAGGCAGAGATACAGGCAGAGGGAGCAGCAGGCTCCACGCAAGGAGCCCGATGTGGGACTTGATCCCGGGACCTCAGGATCATGCCCTGAACCGAAGGCAGACACTTAACCGCTGAGCCACCCGGGCATCCCAGAAACATTTTTTAAAAGAACATATATTTAAGAATGACTAGTGAATCTCAAACAGTGGGTTAGTGCATAATTACAAATTGTTGTTTTCAAATTAGATGCTCTTTTGAACTGGGATTTCATGTTTCAAACCAGTTTTACATGCACATGCTAGATCAGATATCAGAAACTTATATTAGCGGATGTTTGGAATGACTACAACCAAGTCCACGTGGTCGTGGTGACTAATCTTAATGTATTGTTGGATCCTACTGACTAGTATCTTGTTGAGAATTTTTACATCTGTGTTCATCAGGGATATTGGTCTATAATTCTCCTTTTTGATGGGGTCTTTGTCTGGCTTTAGAATCAAGGTGATGCTAAGCCTCATAGAACAAGTTTGGAAGTATTCCGTCCCTTTCTATCCTTGGAACAGCTTTAGTAGAATAGGTATTATTTCTTCTTTAAACATTTGACAGAATTCCCCTGGGAAGCCATCTGGCCCTGGACTTTTGTGTTTTGGGAGGTTTTTGATGACTACTTCAATTTCCTCCCTGATTATCGGCCTGTTCAGGTTTTCTATTTCTTCCTGTTCCAGTTTTGGTAACTTGTGGTTTTCCAGAAATGCATCCATTTCTTCCATATTACCTAATTTGTTGGCATATAGATGCTCATAATATGTTTTAAAAATCATTTGTATTTCCTTGGTATTGGTTGTGATCTCTCCTCTTTCATTCATGATTTTACTAATTTGAGTCTTTTCTTTTTAATAAGGCTGGCTAATTGTTTATCTATCTTATTAATTCTTTCGAAGAACCAACTCTTGGTTTTGTTTATCTGTTCTACAGTTCTTCTGGTCTCTATTTCATTGAGTTCTGCTTGAATCTTTATTATCTTCCTTCTTCTGCCTGGTGTAGGTTTTACTTGCTGTTCTTTCTCCAATTCCTTTAAGTACGAGGTTAGCTTGTGTATTTGAATTCCTTCCAATTTTTTGAGGGAAGCTTGTATTGCAATGTATTTCCCTCTTAGGACTGATTTTGCTGTATTCCAAAGATTCTGAATGTTTATATATTCATTTTCATTAGTTTCCATGAATCATTTTAATTCCTCTCTAATTTCCTGGTTGACCCATTTATCTTTTAGTAGGATGCTCTTTAACCTCCATGTGTTTGAGTTTCTTCCAAATTTCGTCTTGTGATTGAGTTCTAATTTCAAAGCATTGTGGTCTGAAAATAGGCAGGGGATAATCCCAATCTATTGGTATTAGTTGAGACCTGATTTGTGACCCAGTATGTGGTCTATTCTGGAGAAAGTTCCATGTGCACTTGAGAAGAATGCATATTCAGCTGCGTTTGGATGGAAAGTTCTGTATATATCTATGAAATCCATCTGGTCCAGTGTATCATTTAAGACCCTTGTTTCTTTGATGATGTTGTGCTTAGAATATCTATCATTTGCAGAAAGTGCCATGTATAAGTCTCCTACTATTAGTGTATTATTATCTAAATATGTCTTTACTTTGGTTATTAATTGATTGATATACTTGGCAGCCCCCACATTAGGCGCATAAATATTCATGATTGTTAGGTCCTCTTTGGATAGACCTTTTAAGTATGATATAGTGTCCCTCTTCATCTCTTACTACAGTCTTTGGGGTAAACTTTAATTTATCTGACATGAGGATTGCTACTCCAGCTTTCTTTTGAGGACCATTTGAATAGTAAATGGTTCTCCACCCTTTCATTTTCAGCTGTTGGTGTCCTTAGGTCTAAAATAAGTCTCTTGTAGACAGCATATAGATGGGCCTTGTTTTTTTTTTTTATCCAGTCTGAAACCTTGCATCTTTTGATGGGATCATTAAGCCCATTCACGTTCAGAGTTACTATTGAAATATATGAATTTAGTGTCATCATAATACCTAATCAGTCCTTGTTTTTGTGGATTATTTCTTTGGGCTTCCTCTCTCTTTTACAGGGTTCCCCTTAATATCTCTTGCAGAGCTGGTTTGGTGGTCACATGTTCTTTCAGTTTCTGCCTATCTTGGAAGCTCTTTATCTCTCCTTCTATTCTGAATGAGAGCCTTGCTGGATAAAGTATTCTTGGCTGCATGTTCTTCTCACTTAGGACCCCGAATATATCCGGCCAGCCTGTTCTGGCCTGCCAGGTCTCTGTGGAGAGGTCTGCTGTTAATCTAATATATCTCCCCATATAAGTTAGGGATCTCTTGTCTCTTGCTGCTTTAAGGATTTTTCTCTTTGTCTTTGGAATTTGCAAGTTTCACTATTAAATATCGAGGTGTTGAATGGTTTTTATTGATTTTTTTTGGTGGGGGGAACTTCTCTATCTCCTGAATCTGAATGCCTGTTTCCCTCCCCAAATTATGGAAGTTCTCAGTTATGATTTGTTCAAATATACCTTGTGGTCCTCTCCCTCTCTCAGCCTCTTGTGGAACCCCAATTATACATTGATTCTTCCTTCTCAGGCTGTCATTTCTTTCCCTTAGCCTTTCCTCATGGTCTCCTAATTGTTTTCCTCTTTTTTCCTCAGCTTCCTTCCTTACCATCAGCTTGTCTTCTATGTTGCCCACTCTTTCTTCCACCTCACTAACCCTAGCACTTAGAATATCCAGTTTGGATTGCATCTCATTTAATTTATTTTTAATTTCGGCCTGATTAGATCTAAATTCTTCTAGAGAACAAAGTCTCTAGAGTCCTTTATGCTTTTTTCCAGAGCCACCAGTAGCTTTATAATTGTGCTTCTGAATTGGCTTTCTGACATCGAATTGAAATCCATATATCTGTAACTCTGTGGCAGAGAGTACTGTTTCTGATTCTTTCTTTTGTGGTGAATTCTTTCTTCTAGCCATTTTGTTCAGTGCAGAGTGGCTGTATGAGTGGGCTGAGTCAAGAATATCAACCACAACCTAAGTAAATTCCACCCTAGATGATTCTGGTGGGGTCAGAGACCAGAAAATGAAAAAGAAGATCAGAACAACATAAACCAAAAGGACCACTAAAGTGTAAAACAGATTTTAAAAAATAAAGTAGTAATAAATAAAAGAGCAAAAAACCCCAAGAAGAAGAAAAAAGAAAAAGAATAAAAGAAAAAAAAGTAAAGGGGAAAAAGAGAAAAAAGAAAAGAAAAGGGCGGGACTGGGGGTGGTGGTGGTGCAGAAGTTGTAGTGGAGAGAGAATGTAGTCTACCTGAGGAATCCTCTTGGTTCTGAGTATATTTTGTTCTGTATGTTAGAAGATGCTCAATCCCAAATTTATATAAACCAGCAATACTTGTAGAGAACCCCAACATTGACCACCTAAACATAAACAAGATAAAAGAGGGGGGCAGAATGGGAATGAAGTGAGAATATAATCTCAGAATGAACCAGCATGGTATGCCACTTGGTTCTGGTGCATGCTGGTCATGGTTTAGAAGGTATTAACTTCCACCATTCTAGAACAAAACGAGGCAGAGGAAACAAAAAACACAAAAGAGAAACCCATATCTCCTATATCTCCCAAAATTGAATTGAATGTGTTGAAGGGAATCCAGAAGTGAGAAATAGACCTAAGACATGTAATTGTCAAAAAGGAAAACACTTAAAAATGAAGAGCTGGTAACATATTGTAGTTACGGTGGGAAAAGAGAAAAAATATTGGAAATTTTTAGTTTGATATATAAAAGAGTTGTAATGGACAAAGGAAAAAA
Organism: Vulpes vulpes; assembly: GCF_048418805.1. Classification (NCBI taxonomy): domain Eukaryota; kingdom Metazoa; phylum Chordata; class Mammalia; order Carnivora; family Canidae; genus Vulpes; species Vulpes vulpes. The sequence goes on along the minus strand of NC_132795.1, from coordinate 95,076,966 downwards.
AAATTCAAAAAGGGGGCTACCGTACCCTCTAGGTCTACATGGTATTTTCACTGGATCCTGGAATTTTCCAGCACTGCTCAGTCAAGAACTTGCTCTCTCCCTGTCCTTCCAGCTGGTCTCCTGGGGGAGCATCTGCTGTGCTGATTCTCAGATGGGTGCACCTGGGGAGATGCCCCACACACACCAGGTGCCCAGCTCAGTGGGAGCTGTTTGCCCTGTGAGGCCTCTGTTCCCTAGCTGCCCCCTCTCCCAGGCACAGGGTGAACAAGGAAGAACAACCACACTGGTGAGGGCCAGGTCTGCAGCTCTGGAGTCAGCTCCCCCAGTAACCACAGTTCCCAGTCCACACTGGCCTGGATGCTCCCAGGGTGAAGGCGGTGATCTACACAGCTCACTGTAGCCCAGTGGCAGGAGTGTCCTCACTGCCCTGTGCCCTCCCCAGCTCCACCCATCCCGGGGGGACTGCAGGATCCTGGCCTGTGTCCCCTGGTGCCCTGGGGTCCGGGGCCTGCACTGCTTTAATCATACTCCCAAGGCCTCAGCTCCCAAAGGTAGTAGGGTGCAGCTCCCCTGGAGCACCCCCAACCACCGGCTTCTCCCCAGGGCCCCCCCCAGGGCACACTCCAGCCCTTTACAGTTCTCGGCCAAAGTGTGTAGGGTGCTCTCCCCGGGGCACCCCTCCTCTCCTAGTGACCCCGGGAACCTGGAGGCGCCCCTCCCCTCCTGCAGTCCTGCCCGGTCGGTTCCCCTGCTGAGCACTCTTTCTTCAGGAAGATTCCAGCGTGGATGTTGGAAGTTCCCACCTGGGGTGGAGGGGGTGCTCCCGGCCCCCAGGCTCCCAGTGCTCCCTTAGCCCCAGCTCCTGGGGTCCCTCCCCCACTGGGTTTATTTATTTATTTATTTATTTATTTATTTATTTATTTATAATTTTTTCTGCTCTCCTGCCTTGCTAGAAGCAAAAACTTCTCTCCCTGTAGTAATCCAGCTGTTCTCTCTTTATTTTTTATTTATTATTTTTTTACATAGTTTTTTTAATTGGAGTTCAATTTGCCAACATATAGCATAACACCCAGTGCTCTTCCCATCAAGTGCCCCCCTCAGTGCCCGTCTCTCTTTAAATCTCAGGTGGGATTGGTAGGTGCCCAGAGGCTTTGAGAGCCGGGTAGTAAGTTGGTGGGGCCGGGCGCTGAGGACCTTACTCTTCGGCCACCTTGTCCCTCCCCTTCAAAGCTTTAGTTATTTCACCTACTGATGATCTTGCAAAGCTGGAGACTTAGCTAGGAAGATGTGATTCCCAGAGGGCAGATAATTTGTTGCGTCCCTTCCACGATCTTTTCATCCACTATCTTGTTCTCTTTGTTTTCATCATATATTCCAAACATATTACAGTTTGGGCAACAAATGTATATTTTCCTGTTTTTTTTTTCTTTTTTTGGTTTAAATACTTTCAGATGCTTTGAAAAATAATGCGACATCGCACACAGAATTCCTCACCATGCCATTGGCACTTTCGGTATATGCTTTTTTGATCATAAGTCACGTAGCATCCTGCCATTATATAACCTGCCCACTGCAGAACTCAGTGGTGGAAGTAAAATGCTTCTGCATAATCAAATGTTATTTAATAAGTGATATTACCTAAGGCCGCCCCTTTGGTGTGAAACCCTTTTATTTGACGTGGGGACAAAAGAACTTCCGAGTGTCACCCCTGGCATATTTGCTTCTCCCTTGCAGGCCTAGCTGGGTTTTCTGTGCTGGCAAGCGAGGTCTAACATGGAATATCCAGAAATCACACTGCAGTTCCACCATTCTTGATGTCCTCCCAGGTGAGCTGCTGGGCTTCGTGCTCATGCTTCTAAAGCAAGCAAACTTTAAGCTAATTACGTGCTAGTGTAGTCTCCCTTGCTGAATTTTGGCAGGTTGCTTCTGTAAATTATGAAAAATAAATGTGAAATATGCAGATGTCTTTTGTTTGAAGCAGATGTTTGGTCCGTCTTGCCAGAATCCAATCAGCTGTTCCCTTGGGGCCCTTCTCTCCACAACATTATCCCAGAGCAGCTTAGAAACATGAAGGGGCGATCAGAATAGCACTTCACAGGCCTTGGAGGAAGCTTCTGGACTTAGAGGTCTTTGTTAAGGAGAAATAAAAATGGAAATATCTCAACCCACAAGACTGAAACAATCAGATCGTTTCTGGTGAAAGACGCTGGATGCAGAACACTTTTATCTGGTGATGCTAAATAGAATTGGGAAAGGTGGGTTCGTTGTTGTCATGATATTCTCTGAGGACCTACCTTCCAGTCCACCATCTTGGTCATTTATGGCAATACTCTGAGCTGTCGCAGTCACAAAATTGCTGCCAATGCTGCTCACACTACGGTCCAGTGTTTCCTCACACAGAGGTCTCACTTTAGACAATAGATTCTTGGATACTTGGCCATTTGGCCATGTGACCAGTTGATTAAGTTTTAAGCAACAATACAGAATAATCCAATCCAGAATAGTTCAACGACGATGCAAACTGCCTGCCACGCCGTCGCAGCCTGACCATTCTCCTGAGGACCTCTGTTCACGGACACCCAACTAATGCGGTGAAACTGATGACCAACCCTGAGCCATACAGAATAATTCAGTGCATCCTTTATCGATGTATGGCCAGATGGCAGGATAATGAAAATGTTTAGGGCCACATATTCCATTTTGAAGATGAAATCATTTTGCTCACTGATTCAATGAATCTATCCTACTGGGCTCTACTTCTGTGAAATCTGGGTAAGGAAGGCTTACAGTAAAATATTTGCCTGGGTAATATTTATTTGTATATATAAGTATGTATATGTATATAAGAATATATTTATATATAGCATATGTTATTTGTCTAGGTAAATAAATATATCCATAGGCAAATAATATATGTAAATATTACCTAGGCAAATAGTAGATATATATATATTTTTTTTCTTAAATAAGTCTTTAAGCAGCATTAGTATTTCATAGTACATTGTATATGTATTTACTATTTTGTATTAGTATTTTGTATTAGGTTTTGTATTATCGCAGCTGTCCATCAGCTTTTGCTCTCACGCAGTCTAATAAATAAAAAAAAAAAAAAGAAACTGGGCTCCATGGAGGAAAAAACTGTAGAGCTGGTCACATTTGAGATTGCATATGGTGGGTGTCTTAAGTGACACGTGGATCTAGGCGATAGAGATACGCACTAATTCCAGGCTCTGCTGAGTGCTGCTATGTGACTTTGGACAAGTTACTTACTCTTCCTAGCCTCAGCTTCCTCATCTGTGAGGACATCTACCACAGAGAACTTGTTTAATGAGACAATGTAAGCCAAGCACTTAGGCACACTGTTGCCTGTGTCTGACACACAGCTCAGGGAAAATGAAGCCAAAGCTCAGGAATGAAGCGCTAATGCTGTAACTTACCTATTCACTTTCTACCACTCCTCAGTGAGGGTTTATTTTGTGTGCACACACATATGTATCTATATATTTATTTATTTTTACTCATGCACATCTTTTGTACCATAGTTGAGCATACTTCTGCTGCTTCTCTTCACGGCAGAAGCAAGGATCCCCGTGCCAACATGTTCTGCTCCACCATAGATATTGTGTAGGAAGCTGTACGATGCCTGTAATCTCCCCTGACTTTTCTTATTGGGACTAACTTCTTTAAATTTCCTCTGTGAGTCCCATTTCCAACACTCTCTCTTTTCCGAATTTACTTCAGAATTCCAAGTTCTTCTTTAAATATTGTGGTTTTCTAAAGGATCTGATTTTTATGAGTATAATGAAAGACTTAATACCTAGCTAGTATTTATTGAGCACCAACTATGAGCCAAGCACCCAAACTACTGATTATGAATAAGATAAACATCCTCTGGGATGAAGTGGTTACTCATAACTAGGAAATACCTCGCAGCCTGATCCACCATTCATGATTTCCAGAATCATGTACTATGCCTTGTGTTAGCTACAGCATTGTAGAGTAGATGTGCATTTTATTTCTTACTTCTGGAATTTTTGTGCTTTCCAAGAACATTTTGCCATGTGTATAAGAGCAATACAACTGATTAATAAGTAACAATTTTGATCAAATAGTAGATTATTATGTTCTTCCTGACATCAAGTAAAATTAATGTTACTCTAGCAACATATGGATATACCCTTACTGTGCTTTTCTATTACAAAGCACTTTGCCATCTGTACTGAAAAAAATTTATGTTCTGAATCTATTTATCAAGCCACCTAAAAGAATGGGATATGAGGAAATAATAAAATAAGAAAGAAATAAAAGATAGATATGGCCTGTGTCTTAGGCCTATTAATATTAAATTGATGATATAAAATCTACAGACTGAAAATAATAATAATTTATGTAGTTAAAAATAGTATTTTCATACAGTTCACATAAAAATGGATGAGTAATAGAGCTCATCTTATTCTGTCATTTGGGAATTAAATGAGATAAATATGCAAGAATTTTATAAACCCGGAGAAGTATGCAATTATTAGGTAACATATTGCCAGCTCTACAAACCACATAGACAGGTTTTCTCATTCTTCTTTGACATAAAAGAAACTGAGTCTCAGGCAAATAGAACAACCTATCTAAGCCCATAGAGATAACAAGCCTTAGGGCTTAAATGTGAGTCTAGATCTACTGACTCTCGATTGAACCTTTTCTCACTATATCTCTAACTCTCAAATGATTTATGAATAATTAAAAAGCTACATAACAAAAGACCATATTAATGAAATATAGACTTGATATATAAGTGTTTGAGGAACATAAAGAAAACAAGCATAATCAGAAAGGCTTCCTGAGAGAGGCAATAGGTTTTGAAGGAGCTGGAGCTGGATCAGTCTGTATATTGTATATACTGTATGTACTGTAGCCTCCAAACTCCTCTCTTTGCTTCTGGCTTCCTTTATAAGTTAGGCTTATAATTCAAAATGATTTTCACGACTTTGAAAATATTTGACCTCTCTTCCAGTGTTCATTGTCCCCCCAAGACCAGTTTTCATGTCCTGAGGAGGTGTGCCCAGCCTGAGGGGCAATCTCGAGTGAAACAGAGATGGGGGCACACCCGAGAGCAGCTGTGACAGTTTTCCTCATCCACCATACAGGGGGTGATTCCAGCTAGTGACCCAAGGCTAAAAGATACAATAACTAACCCCCTGAGAAAGTCAATGCTCAATTTCTCAACCAATTTTTAATTGGAATTTTTCTTGGGGAAAATAGAAAGTTCTAAAAAGGACTGATCATGTCAACAACAATAATCATATAATAATTCTTTATAGATCTACATCCAGAGTTAAAGGGAGTATATTTTAAGGACATCACTAAAGCATTTATCTAGCTTTAACTGCCTCATCAAAGAATATTATTTTTTAAAAAGAAGCCTCATAAAGATGTATGAATATATAGACCTGTGATTATTCAAAAAAATTGTACAAATCAAAATAAATTTGCTGGAGCAATTTAAAATAATTAACCTTTGACAAACCTCCCTCTCTGGTAATGGAATAGTAACTATATGAATAAAAGATAAGTCGTGACATTCAATGAATTACAATATTCATCCCATAAATTACTTGATATAATAGCTCTATAGTCTACATTTTTATAACACTAAAATGTCCCAAACACTAAAGAACCCATTCATTTCCAGTGTGTGCTTTGCAAATGGGTTGGGTAATTTCTTTTGCCTTCTTTGGGTATCCTTTAATTAAGTCTTTACTATTATTTTTTCCCCCAAATATCCCTTGTTTCCGCCTGTCAACCATTGCTGCAGTTACAGACACCTGGAAAAATCGAGACTTGTGCTCACCATCCGAGCATCTCTGGAAAATGAGTGAGTGTGAACCCAATTTGTTGTGCTGGGTGGGACGGTTAAGGGTCGGCATTACTATATGGCTGATGGCCACGTTTAAGGCTCTGGTGGTCCAGTCCCTTGTCCAGACTATGGGCCCTTTGGGCAAAGTGCTTCTGTCTCCACTTCCAGTAATCTGTCCTGCCAGGTAAACTGAAGCCATCTTTGACCCCATAAAATTAATTAGAGACCACAGCATGAAATATCAGTGCTTAATAATGATAACTAGAAGGTGTTCATTGGCACATACAAACCTCAGGATGGCAGGATGGCAGTAAAATGCCCAACATTTTTGGTCCTAAATGTGTTGCTATTTTAAACAAAGAAAGGAAACCGATGGCAATAACATATCTCCTGAGACATGGATGCTTCTCTGGCTCCCCATTTTACCCATTAAGGACAAGATTTGCTAGTCATCTAGCCGTAACCAACTAGTTTTCTTTCACAGTTTAAAGTCGTTGGCGAGGGTAAGGTGAGCAAAATGAACCAAAACGAACCAAAATGAACCACTGGTTTCCAATTCAACTAGGATACCTTCTTGGTGTCTTTCTAAGACATTCTACATCACAGCAGAATGTGTCTACCCTAACACATTGTTTAAGATTTCTTTATTCTTGATCTTCTAATCATGATCTGGACTCAGTTATACCATCATGAAGTAGACACCATTTATTGAACACTTACTCTGTATCAGGTATTGGGTCAAGTCCCACAAATGTATTTTCTTATTCATTCTTTCCACAACATCTAAGGTAGATTCTAGTTTTATTCCCATTTTGCGCGAGAAAATTGAAGCTTAGAGTTCTCAGTGATTTGCTTAATTTAACATTATGCATTTAACTATTACACTGTACTTCTCCAGACAAACCATGCTGTCTGGCTTCCCAAACTCAGGATCTCTTCACAGACATGGTTATCTTTGTTTCTTGACACTAATATCAGTGAGCCAGAGTTGCAGCTGTAGGTGATGGCAGGTACAACTCGAGAACTGGAGCTTATTTGCCTCCCTTTTTATCCAAAAGTCACAGAAGCAGGTGGGTGGGGTTCATGCTATTTCCAGACTCTAAGTAAGTACTGACGAACCATTCTCAAAGAAATGATGCAGAGTGCCCTTTGCTGTGGTGTCTTTTGGGCAAGATACGGATTTGAGCCAAAATGCCTTCTGTTTCTCTGTCAGATGTACAAAAATAAAGGATATATGGAAAATAAAACAGGTCATGAATTCACAGCCAAAACGTTTGTTCTTAGTTTGGGGGCTAGATAGAATTGTGTCTGTGTAGTTGGACATTTATTTTTTCCTACTTAAAAAAAAAAAATCCAGAGTGATTTTTTTTTTCTGATCTTTTTTGAATTCTCCTCCTCCTCCCTCCTCCTCCTCCTCCTTCTCTTCAGCCACTATTTCTGAGCCAGGAAGTTAGGACTCATTGAATGATTAGGAATATATAGATGAAGATGGAGGACATAGAAATCTGGTGAAGGGACCACCTATTAATCTGTCAGCTACAAATGATTTTCATGGGTTGTCTATTAACATTCCAAGAAAATAGTTCTGCAGATGTCTCTGGAGGAAACACTGCTCTTGCCCCACCATTTCTTTGTTACCAGTTGAAAAGTTGGAGCTCAGAGAAGTTAAGAATTTTACCCAGCTTTGCACTGCAAGTTGACTCTCTTATCTCCTAGTTCAGCATTCATTCAACAGATATTATGAAACATTTACTATGTGCCAGGAACTGAATAAATTCAATTTGCTGTGTATCCAAACTTAGATTTTAGGAAAGAAAAAAAAAACGTGTATCTTAATACCATGAAGGAATGTTCTGTTTCCTTTTTCATCTGTTATGTATTTGCCCATTCTCTAGTTTCTGATGCTTAATGTTTCCTTATTAATAATCTACAGAATGCTGTAATAGGTCTAGGGTAGAAAGAACATTTTAGACTGCAGTGACTTAAAAAGAAAGGACTGTTTAGCACAAAGATCCCCACATTTTTTTTTTTTTGAGAACGTGCTATTTTACATTTCTTAGTGTGTGTTTTTTTTTTTAAGACAGTTGAGTGGAGCCAAAAGTGAAAAACCTATTAAGCTGAATTTCCTTCTTTTTAGTATGACCCACAGTAAGACATACATTGTTACTCAGCATATGTGTGTACCTGTAAATGCATATACATACAAAGAGGTACACATCTAAATAGACAGTTGACCCTTGTGTTTGCTTTGGCAGCACATGTACTAAAATAGACAGTTGACCCTTGAACAACGTATGTTTGAGTTGTACAGCTCCACTTATACACGGATTTTTTACAGTACGGTACTCTGTGTGTATTTTCCTTATAATTTTCTTAACATTCTAATTTCTCTAGCTTACTTCATTATAAGAATGTAGTACATAATACATATAACATGCAAAATATGTGTTAATCGCCTGTTTATGTTATTGATAAGGCTTCCTTCCAGTCGACAGTAGGCTATTAGTAGTTAAGTTTTGGGGGAATCAAAAGCCATACTCAGATTTTTCAACCACGCGCAAGGGTTGACACCCCTAAACCCTGTGTTGTTCAAGGGTCAGTTGTAATTGAAACATGAAAAATTTCATGAAATAATACTCTCGTATGATATAATAAAAATAACATATTTTACACCAAATGTGACCTTACTATTATTTAAACGCTACAAGATGTGTCACACAGTCTATTCTACTTCATATTTTTTTTAAAGCTAAACAAAGTTCAATAAATTAACCAAAGCAATTTGGGCAAATGTTTCAATTCTCTATTTAATTTTGCTTGTAAAAATACCAAAAGGTCAGGTGGCCAGTGATTTTTGTCTGGTTCAGCCCTTGATCACAGTTGGAGTCATTTGCCATTCAACTGCGAAGGGTACAATGGGAAATCTGCCCCCAATTTCTCTTCAGCCTTTAGATTTCCTGAAATCTAATCATATGAGCTACCTAGCGCCATGTCTCAACCTCCCTGAACTTTCATCACACATGTTGAATGGGGGAGGGGAGGCCTGTGTGACTCTCACGATCTTTTCCAGCTTCAAAGGTCTGTGATAATTTTCATGTGAAACCTGGGTACCTGTGAAAATAAAGTTGCCTCAAATGTATTCAATGGATAAAGTAAGAATTTCTAGAACCAATAGTATATTCTGTTTGAAGTTTCTCTAAAATGTTGACAGATGTGAAAGGGAACATTATCAAATGCTTAGTTTTACAGTTTTACATTTGCATTCAGATCTGCTGTTTCATTGGGGGCATTTTTTATAAAACAAAAATGTATGACTGCTGTTCTTAGAATTCTCCTGCTTCTGCAATGCATTTAATTAGCTAAAGTGCTGGATACTTACGTGCACTTTGGTTTTTGAGAGGTTTAGCTGTTGTTGGGTTTAGGGAATCCCAGGAAGAAAGAGGTTCAGGTTTTCAAGCTATTAGGACTGTTAGTGCTTCCAGCTGGGTGAGGGAATCCCGGTGGCCCCAGCGCTAGCACCATTGGCTCTTCTGCAGTCGTCAGGGGATGGATATGGCGTTTAGCTAAGTTTAGTAGAAGTAATCCGGGTAACAGCCTGCAATGATACTACCTTTATTGCTTAGGTAGCTCACTGGCCAAAAAAAGGTGAATTGTTTTTATAGTTTCTTCGTACATGGCTGTGTGAACATTTGACCCTTGAATCTTTAGATCAGTAAACCCCATGAATCAACTGAGGTAGCACTCAGGGGCATGGAGCGCTCGTGAACCTGGCAGAGAGAGTTTGGCAATCACTGAAAGCTTGGGAAATCTTTATTCTTCTAGTCCTAAAGCAAGCGAACCAAAGTTTTTGTCAAATTGATTTTACATAGAACAGAGCCAATTCTATCTACATTTACAGTGAGGATTGCCATGTGGCCTGGAATCGTTATTTGGCTGAGCATGACCTGTGTGTAGTTGCACCAGTGGCATCCTGCGCCAAACATAACCAGCAGCTTGTGAGGTGCAATAAGGGGCGTCGGTTACATAAGTGGAATAGTTCATTCCGTACGGCCAAGACAGTCTGTGTGTCTGTCTTTTTTTTTTAAAAAAAAAAAAAAAAAAAAAGGACTTGAAAAAAGTCCTTGAAGAAAGGACTTGCCCCAGCCTGTTGGCTAAGCCTCCTTTTCCACTAGACAGCGATTAGATTCTGGAAAGAATATCATCTACCCTTCAGTGCTGCTGTGAATGATAGAGATAGCACACACCTAGCACAGTGTCTGCCGCCCTATAGACATGCTTATAAAATGATGGTTATTTTAACCTTTGTGACAGGGCTTCTGTGCCCCACCAGGTACTCTTCTTCACTTCTGAATGGACATTTTCTTTCTTTCCTCTATTGTGCACGTAATAATAATAATAATTGTAGATATTTACAACATTCAGAAATGCACCCAAAAAAGGATAAAATAAGTATAATCTATGCAGACAAGAAACAAAACGCTCTCATTAATATTTTAGTATATGGTTTTCCTTTAAATGTGGCTCCATTTGAAATGTCTTTCTCTAAGATGGAAGGACAGCACTTATTTGATGCCAATAAAAGGGACACTATATTCACCCTTTGTATAAGATCTGACCTAGTTCATCTGACCCACATAAAAGTTTTTTTTTTTTTTTTTTTAAATTCAATTCTACCTTCTTCATCTCTGGCCAAGAAAAATGAGAAATAAAATTTCTGGATTCAGTCTTCAGATCACACTAAGTCAAGTAGGTAAGTAGCAGAGCAGAAATAACTGGTGGGGAAAACATTTTTGGTGTTGTTATTTGCGGCATAATTCCTGATAGCCTGAATTGCAGACCTAGGATAGAGCTGGGGTAAAGGTGGGGAAGGAGTTGAGGGAGGGCAGAGAGAGGTAGGGAAAGGGAAAGAGGACAGGGGAGGTGTTTAGCTTTCATTTGCAAGCGTGATACCCGCTGCTTTGTTTATGGATTTGATGCTATTCATACAGTCTTTGCAATATTAATTTTTAATTTATGATGCTCATTAGGAGACACTTAAAACAGAACAATTATCATTTATCTTGATATATTATTTACTAGGACTGACTGTCATGGTTAGGGGCCCATGATTAGTGAGAGGGGCATCCAGAAGAGCTTCTAAAAGGTGCTGGGGTAAAAGAATAGGAGCTTAGGAAGCGGTTGTCAAAACCCAAGACCCAAAGTTCTGATGTCAATGCGAAAGCCACACAATCCCTAATCAAGACTCAGGAGGCCCCCTCCAAGACAAGCCTGGAACAGTACTTAATGAAACTGCAGGATTATATTAATGAGACTCTCTGTTAGGCCACCAGCTCATCAATTATTCATCCAGCTGCATTCCTGATACTTTGCTGTCTTCCTCCTCTTTTTGCGTTGGTGTGATTACTTTTTTTAACCCTCGATTTCCTTACCTGGAGTGTAAACAAAGCCTCCTGTTCTATAGTTTCCTTTTCTTCTGCTTAAACAGCATCTCCTTTCAGTTCTCATCCGAGATGTCACATATGATGATGGAAGTCTACTAGAGGGAAGTCTAACTCTGGAGTCTCAGGGAATTAGGGCACCTCTGACTTTGCACTTCTCTAATACTTTAGGCCTGTCTCCGACAGGGTGCTTATCACATTATGTTATAATCATCTGTTTGTGTGTGCCTCTACCCCCACAAGACTGCGAATTCTTAGAGACAGAGCTTACATCGTATTTAGCTTTGTATTTTCAATTCCCAACACAATGCCTGACACATGACACTGAATGAATGAGTGAATGAATGCATGAATGAATGAATTATGGGTACTTGATCATGCCTAATATTCACTAATATCCAGCCCTACCCATTTATAATCAAGGAGATTGGGAGGTGGAGGCCTGAGTACTACCTGCATGTTTCACAGGAAAATAAAACAAAACTTTACATTTACAATCAGGTTCATGTAGGTGAAGGTGTGTCTGTGGGCTGGAGGCAAAGTACCCGAGTCTGTTTGGTACTTAGCTCTACATATACTTATTCGTTTCTTTTAGAAATTACTTATTAAAATTGGGCGTAGTTTTAGGAACAAATTTTTGTTGTAGTAGGGCTGACTGTCGTGGTCTAGACGGCTAGATGATTGTGAGGACGATTTCAGTGAGCTTTCACAGTAAACACCCCTGAGGCTAGAGTGGGCTTTGGAGCAGGACAGAGGCCAAGGGCTGGGACTTAGACCCAGAGTCTATTATTTGTTTCACTCACTCAAGGTCAACAAGAAAACCAAGCAAGCGAGTTCCTATTCCTCAGGAGGTAGGATGTTGGAGAGGGTGTAACACGGACCCAAGTCATTACCTCATGCAGTAAGGATTGGAATTACTTCCCTTTGTCCTGGACAGGGAGGATGATGGGGAATAGAGGCAGGTTGACAAACCAAAGGAAAGGCAGAGACGGGTGCGAGGAAGTGTTTGATATTCCACCCCAACCAGCTATAATACTCAAAAAGCCACGTCGGCTGGCATGTAAGATCACACCTCACTGCCTCAGCCACACTCTCTGCAATGTGTCTGCCCTCTGCCGCCAAGTAAACTTTCCCAAATGCCATGTCACTGCCCCCCTCCTCCCCCAAGCATCTGTCGTGGCCTTCTGATGCAAAAACAAACAAACAAAAACAAACACAACCAAGCAAAAGAACAAATACTAGAAAAAAAAAGCAAGGATACAAATTCTCTGAAAGAATAAAAAGGAACGAGAAGACATGGATGTAAATCCTCAGTTTTGTCAAAGTAGATAGATTGCAAAGCCAAAGGCAAGTAGTGACTTTGGCCAAATGGATTCTAATTTGTTACATCTTAAGGAGTCACTACTCTACAGAGTTATATGTAGCGAAAGATTGTCTGGAAGTTCTTTCCATAGATTTCAATAATCTCTCCATAGATCATCAGTGTGCCGGGCTGAGAATGGGTTATGAGCTCCTGTTCTTCCTTCTCCTTAAGGCACATGGGTGGGCTTGATCTGCTGGGGTCTTCAGACTGGTTGCCCTGGACTAAGAGAAATCGTACTCATTCATCCTTAGTCGATGGATTTGAAGATGTACATCTTTTTCCTCATTTAACATTTCCGAAATCCAAATGTTTTTCCTTATCGATATTTTGCAATTGCTTTTGGCCAGGTGGGAGTGATGAGGTAGTCGTCATAGTCTGCACATAAATTTAATGAGGTAGTTTTCATACCTTGCACATAGACTCACTAAACCTGGTTGCAGCTGTTCATATTGTCCTAACTTTAACTGAGGGGGGGTACGTCATTGGACTGCTTACACTGAGTTGAGTTTCCCCCAAAATGTCTTCATTAAAATACATTATGATTCAACATTGAAGCAAAAAAAAGTTATTGTGTGCACAGAACGGCATGGAAACAGAGATGTGGATGTAAATGTGACTTTGTTGAAGCAAAATATGCCATAGGAAGGACGAACAGTCAAATGCTTTATGAGTCTGAGGAAAGGAAGATGCCCAGCAACAGATGAGACATATCAGAATCAGAAGCCAAGCTCTGCTATTACAGGTGGGAGAGATTATTCTTTTCTTTCTTAGTGGCACATAAAATAATGGTATATCTTTGGGTGGCTAGATTTTCAGCTTCTGACCTGTTCTGTGTGTGCCATGATATGAACCCCATAGAGAAGAATGGCTTTAAGTTCCTGGATTTTGGGGTTTTCTCCATGCCAGCTTTCTGGTAAAGAAATAATTTCAACTTAACAACTTTAAAATTATTAGAATAAAAGTATTGATTGTATTCAAAAAGAGCAAACTTGGCATTAATTTACCTCTGTTATATGTTATTTTCTATCTAATTTCAGTTTAGCTTCACATGATAAAGATGCAATTGAACTGTGACCCCTAAAGCAGGGATTCACATAAGCAGTGGGCTCTGGGTCCCCCATTGTTATTCCCATTGGGAACAGTGGGAAATGCCCAGAGAGTTAGAGGTAATAGGCTCTTTCTGTATTATCTGTGGTATTTATATGACACACCCCAAATGGACTGCATGTGATTAAAAAGAGTACAGCCTCCCTTATTTTTGAAGGTGTAATTAGAGGCTGGCCCCCTACTATCATTGACCTCTTCATCAAAACAATGTGGGTCATTCTGAAAATATAACTCTAGGATATGAATTACAAAATCAAATCATTATATGTAGAAATTATATCAGATAATTTAGTTCAGTTCTTTCATGTTACAAATGAGTAATACAAAGCCCAAATGACTTGGCCTCCTGGGATCTCAGTTTGTTCAGGGCAGTAACTGGGTCTTTGGCACTTGATGGGGGGTCCTGCTACCATCACACACACACTTCTTACAGGGCAAATTTTCATATAAACAAAATGTAGAACTGTTTCTGTCCTTGGTTATGCACGAAACTTTATTACATTTAATTTTTCTACTAAATCCTTGTCCTGTTAGCATTGATGAACATTTATTGAGGTTTTTCATTGGTTAGGGACTTATTAATCCAGAGTTTAACAGACAACTATGTCCCAGAAGTTTTTCCTTTTCGGTAATTATAACCTTGGTGATTTTCACCCTCTATTCTCTACTCTTATTTCTGTTTTCCCAATTAAAATGCAGAAATCTGGAAGAACATAAATCTGGAAAAATGCATGCTACAGTCTGTAAAAATACACCAACATAACTGTAACCAAAAGGGTGGAGATGGGGCGAAGGAGGTAGCAATAGTCATTACCTCTCCTGCCTACTCTGCTCCTTACAGTAGAGTTGACATCATTTACACGGGCCTGTTAACCAAATAAATATCTTCTGGATGGAGTGATCCACTGTTCTGGTTTTAGGATAGGACTTTTAAGGGCATCTGAAAAAGAACAGAGATGGCTTGTCAATATATCTTAGTATACAGCAAAATGAGGTCTACCCTCCCTTTTAAAAAATATTTTAAAAAATATTTTGCTGCAGATGAGACTTCAAAACCAAAATTGAAAGGAAGTTATTCATAGTGTGTGTGTGTTTGTAGATTTATGAGTGTACATGACATAATATGTGTGCATGCACATGTATTCCCATGAATTTAATATAACAAAGGTTTTTATTCCTTCATAAGGGATCTTAAAGTCTAAGGAGAAGACCATTATCTTATTTCTCCACAAACGTCTCTATTAAGTATCTCTCTTCTCCATATAGAACCTTACATTTCCTTGAATAGTTGTCCTAAGGATGAACTTCATCTTGGTCTTGTGGTTTATCTGGAGCAAGTGTCAAGTATTTCAAATTAAAAAAAAAGAAAAAAAAGAAGGTAACAAAGAACTTTAAGCCAAGACTATAAGAAGGAAGAAGGAAAAAGGGAAAAGAAGAGCCTTTCTTCCCCAGAATCAAATGAAGGGGGCATGATATAATAATCTGAGGGCTTTTGAAAAATCACATTTGAAAGCCTGGTACCTGGACAGGTGACACATGATGAATATTGAAATCTATGGCCCGAACCACCATAAAAAGAAAGAGTATATATATTATAAATCTTTCTCTTGACAATCTATGGACAGACAGAGGCTATTACAGTGAATAATCCATTCCATAAAAAAAGAGTATATGCAAACTTCCATTCAAAATAGAAGTACCTTATTTTACTTAACTCTACCTATTACTATTTTATAACACGAGGAGCTTTGCTAATTTTTTTTCCTCAAAGGTGTTTCCTTGTTTTAAAAATACCTTTGGGGAAATAATTCAAAGCATATGGGATTCAGTGTTGCCATGGAATGTACACAGAAGAAGAGGTGAAGTATGATGGTCAGTCCCTACCAGGGACTCACAGGGTAACTTAGGGAACCATAGACAGTGGTGGGCGGTCCTGGGTCTGTGTGTCCCCGACTGTGAAGGGGTGGCTAAGTTCATTGCTGTCATCACTTTTAGCTTTAACCTTCTGTGGTTCATTTGCTTATCTTGCATTATAAAATCTGTGTGGAAGCTTTAGCTGTTCGATCATAAGAGCAAATTTTAGTTAAAGAATGTGAAATCTCCTCCCCCTGAAAATCCTTTTCTGGCCTCAATTACCAGCACATACACTTGCTAAGAAATAAAATTTGTCAATTCTTATTTCTAATCGCTAGCAGGGCATTATATTTTCAAAATGCCATTTGTGATCATTCCCCCTCAATATGGTGAAGCATCCGAGTTGAATGTCAGCCTCGGCTTTCTTCCCTTAGCCCTCGTGTCTTAGTCATTTAAAGAACAATGCTTTTGAGTAACAGAGTTACTCTTTCCTCCTGATTTCTTTTTCTGACAAAATTCAGTTTCCTGGGCGGCTTCTTGGGGGAAAATTCAATCATGAGATGTACTGTAGAAGAGGGCACCATGCTACTTTTAATATTAGCCCCTTTTAATCTGGGTAAGGTCATCAAAGTTTTCTGATTTTTGCCTAGGGAGAACTTTCCCCTTATTTTGTAATTGACTTTATCCCTTTTTTTCATTTATTTCCCTGTCTCCTGGTTGTAGCATCTTCTCCCTGGAGTCTCAGGTTAGAAGTTTTCCCTTTTGTGAAACCATGACAGGTGCCTAATTGAATGATGAATGTCCCTTTATTACTCTGTAATTGAACTGCCAGCTTTTTGATTGGTTTGTAGAGATGCTCCCCCCCTCATCAAGCACTGCAGGGGGCTTGGTAGTTGGCAGTCTGGTCCTACACTCCATCTGTCTAATCCCATCTAGCCCCCACTTGCTTTTTGGGGGGTGGTGATAGAGGTAGGGAGTGAGGGGGAGGGGAGTCATAATAAATTATGTTAATTTGATGTGGCTCTGACAATGAGAAGATCGTATTGTTCCATGCATCTTGGGGGTAAATGCTTCAAGACATTTTGTCGTCATGGGTGCCTAGCCTGACAGGACCACGATGAAGATTAATGGGCCTCACCTGAGTGACAGAACAGGGGATTGTGGGGAAGAGAGGGTCATTCATCATACTCTGACAGGTGTCATTCAATCCGACAGCAGCTCCACCGTCACCCGGCTAGCAGTTCCATTTTTCTGCCAGTTAAGCAAGGAGTTTAATAACATCCCCAGAATTAAAACTCATTCTTTGTAGCAGGTCTGACAGCTGAAAATAAGAAAATCAATTCTTCACATGTTATAGCACAGTTAACTGACTGGGGCTTTGACTCTAATTTAGTCTTTGGGCTGCATTTCAAGCAAAGAGCTTTTTGTAAGACATCATCTATTAAAATTTATCCACAGTGCTAACTTTGGTGGTGTTGTTATTGTGGGCGCATTAAAGATTCAGGCTTTCATAGCCAGTGTCCTTTTATTCACTGCGTGTTGAAATGTATCCCCACAGTAGCTGGGTCTCTTCCGCTCCATCCTCATTAGCAATGTTTACTGCTTCTCTCTTCATTAATATTGATCCCCTCCCCAATTACCGGCAACAACAAGACAGACACTAATTTGGAACATTTGGTGTCATTAAACTGTTTGGAATTCAGGTTTCAGGAATCTTGGAAAGCAGAGAAGATGGTTCAAAGATAAGAAAGGGAGTTAAACTTTGGGGTTGTAGGGTTGGCCTGATGAATGATGATTCTCATCAACGTAGACTATAAAACATGGCTCTGGATTGCTTTAACTTGTCTTCTCCTCCTGGAGGAGGAGTCTCTTCATCCACCTCCATGAATCTGGGCTGTCTGAGCCTGTCACTTGTTTTGGCCAATGGGATATAGTGATGCTGTGTAACTTTGGAGACAGGGGCTCAAGAGCTCTACATCTTCTTCCACTCATTGTGAAAGTGAGCCACCATGTACGATGTCAGTTCACCATGCTGTGAGGAAGCCCAAGCTAGCTACATGGAGAAAGAGAGACTACACAGAAATGCACTGAGGTGCTAGACATGTACATGAAGAGTTTTTGGACCTTTCAGTCTTTCTCAGCTGCCAGCTGCATACAGCCATCTGTCTTGGATGGTCCCAACCCCAGCTAATGCCATATGGAACAGAAAAACTGCCCTAATGAGCACTGTCCAAATTTCTGGCCCACAGAAGTGTGACCAAATGAAGTGGTTGTACTTTAAAGCCATTAACTTTGGAGATGGTTTGTTATAACGCAATGGAGAGCTGAAATAGAGAAGGTGAGATGATAGGGGCACAGTGCAAGGGAACTGGGTACACTCCTGTTTTCTGTAACCCAGGTTTAGAATCCTTTTAGTTTGAGGGGAACATTTTTCCCTTCAAAGGCTCCTTGGTTGAGTAGCTTTGCCTTTTCATGTTGTGTACTCCTCCCACAACCCTCTTCTCCTTTAGGACAGGACAGTCTTTCAGTACATTTTCCTGGGTTGAGAGAAGTTGTGTAATTGGCTGAAGAGGACTTGTCACATTTATTTCTCTGCTTCTTAGTTCCTTCCATTCCCATTTTTTTTTTTTTTTTTTTTTTTTTTTTTTTTAATTAATTTTTATTGGTGTTCAATTTACCAACATACAGAAAAACACCCAGTGCTCATCCCGTCAAGTGTCCACCTCAGTGCCCGTCACCCATTCCCCTCCAACACCCGCCCTCCTCCCCCCTTCCACCACCCCTAGTTCGTTTCCCCGAGTTAGGAGTCTTTATGTTCTGTCTCCCTTCCTGATATTTCCCAACATTTCTTCTCCCTTCCTTTATATTCCCTTTCACTATTATTTATATTCCCCAAATGAATGAGAACATACACTGCTTGTCCTTCTCCGATTGACTTATTTCACTCAGCATAATACCCTCCAGTTCCATCCACGCTGAAGCAAATGGTGGGTATTTGTCGTTTCTAATCGCTGAGTAATATTCCATTGTATACATAAACCACATCTTCTTTATCCATTCATCTTTCGATGGACACCGAGGCTCCTTCCACAGTTTGGCTATTGTGGCCATTGCTGATAGAAACATCGGGGTGCAGGTGTCCCGACGTTTCGTTGCATCTGAATCTTTGGGGTAAATCCCCAACAGTGCAATTGCTGGGTCGTAGGGCAGGTCTATTTTTAACTCTTTGAGGAACCTCCACACAGTTTTCCAGAGTGGCTGCACCAGTTCACAGTCCCACCAACAGTGTAAGAGGGTTCCCTTTTCTCCGCATCCTCTCCAACATTTGTTGTTTCCTGCCTTGTTAATTTTCCCCATTCTCACTGGTGTGAGGTGGTATCTCATTGTGGTTTTGATTTGTATTTCCCTGATGGCAAGTGATGCAGAGCATTTTCTCACGTGCTTGTTGGCCATGTCCATGTCTTCCTCTGTGAGATTTCTCTTCATGTCTTTTGCCCATTTCATGATTGGATTGTTTGTTTCTTTGGTGTTGAGTTTAATAAGTTCTTTATAGATTTTGGAAACTAGCCCTTTATCTGATATGTCGTTTGCAAATATCCTCTCCCATTCTGTAGGTTGTCTTTTAGTTTTTTTGACTGTATCCTTTGCTGTGCAAAAGCTTCTTATCTTGATGAAGTCCCAATAGTTCATTTTTGCTTTTGTTTCTTTTGCCTTTGTGGATGTATCTTGCAAGAAGTTACTGTGGCCGAGTTCAAAAAGGGTGTTGCCTGTGTTCTCCTCTAGGATTTTGATGGACTCTTGTCTCACATTTAGATCTCTCATCCATTTTGAGTTTATCTTTGTGTATGGTGAAAGAGAGTGGTCCAGTTTCATTCTTCTGCATGTGGATGTCCAATTTTCCCAACACCATTTATTGAAGAGACTGTCTTTCTTCCAATGGATAGTCTTTCCTCCTTTATCGAATATTAGATGACCATACATTTCAGGGTCCACTTCTGGGTTCTCTATTCTGTTCCATTGATCTATGTGTCTATTTTTGTGCCAGTACCACACTGTCTTGATGACCACAGCTTTGTAGTACAACCTGAAATCTGGCATTGTGATGCCCCCAGCTATGGTTTTCTTTTTTAAAATTCCCCTGGCTATTCGGGGTCTTTTCTGATTCCACACAAATCTTAAAATAATTTGTTCTAACTCTCTGAAGAAAGTCCATGGTATTTTGATAGGGATTGCATTAAACGTGTAAATTGCCCTGGGTAACATTGACATTTTCACAATATTAATTCTGCCAATCCATGAGCATGGAATATTTTTCCATCTCTTTGTGTCTTCCTCAATTTCTTTCAGAAGTGTTCTATAGTTTTTAGGGTATAGATCCTTCACCTCCTTGGTAAGGTTTATTCCTAGGTATCTTATGCTTTTGGGTGCAATTGTAAATGGGATTGACTCCTTAATTTCTCTTTCTTCAGTCTCATTGTTAGTGTATAGAAATGCCATTGATTTCTGGGCATTGATTTTGTATCCTGCCACGCTACCAAATTGCTGTATGAGTTCTAGCAATCTTGGGGTGGAGGCTTTTGGGTTTTCTATGTAGAGTATCATGTCATCGGCGAAGAGGGAGAGTTTGACTTCTTCTTTGCCAATTTGAATGCCTTTAATGTCTTTTTGTTGTCTGATTGCTGAGGCGAGGACTTCCAGAACTATGTTGAACAGCAGTGGTGAGAGTGGACATCCCTGTCTTGTTCCTGATCTTAGGGGAAAGGCTCCCAGTGCTTCCCCATTGAGAATGATATTTGCTGTGGGCTTTTCATAAATGGCTTTTAAGATGTCAAGGAAAGTTCCCTCTATCCCAACACTCTGAAGTGTTTTGATCAGGAATGGATGCTGTATTTTGTCAAATGCTTTCTCTGCATCCAATGAGAGGATCATATGGTTCTTGGTTTTTCTCTTGCTGATATGATGAATCACATTGATGGTTTTACGAGTGTTGAACCAGCCTTGTGTCCCAGGGATAAATCCTACTTGGTCATGGTGAATAATTTTCTTAATGTGTTGTTGGATCCTATTGGCTAGTATCTTGTTGAGAATTTTTGCATCCATGTTCATCAGGGATATTGGTCTGTAATTCTCCTTTTTGGTGGGGTCTTTGCCTGGTTTCGGAATTAAGGTGATGCTGGCCTCATAGAACGAATTTGGCAGTACTCCATCTCTTTCTATCTTTCCAAACAGCTTTAGTAGAATAGGTATGATTTCTTCTTTAAACGTTTGATAGAATTCCCCTGGGAAGCCATCTGGCCCTGGAGTCTTGTGTCTCGGGAGGTTTTTGATGACTGCTTCAATTTCCTCCCTGGTTATTGGCCTGTTCAGGTTTTCTATTTCTTCCTGCTCCAGTTTTGGTAGTTTGTGGCTTTCCAGGAATGCATCCATTTCTTCTAGATTTCCTAATTTATTGGCATACAGCTGTTCATAATATGTTTTTAGAATCGTTTGTATTTCCTTGGTGTTGGTAGTGATCTCTCCTTTCTCATTCATGATTTTATTAATTTGAGTCTTCTCTCTCTTCTTTTTAATAAGGTTCGCTAATGGTTTATCTATCTTATTAATTCTTTCAAAGAACCAACTCCTGGTTCTGTTGATCTGTTCCACAGTTCTTTTGGTCTCGATATCATTTAGTTCTGCTCGAATTTTAATTAACTGTCTTCTTCTGCTGGGGGTGGGGTCCATTTGTTGCTTTTTCTCTAGTTCCTTTATGTGTAAGGTGAGCTTTTGAATTTGAGTTCTTTCCAGTTTTTGAATGGATGCTTGTATTGCGATGTATTTCCCCCTCAGGACTGCTTTTGCTGCGTCCCAAAGATTTTGAACAGTTGTATCTTCATTCTCATTAGTTTCCATGAATCTTCTCAATTCTTCCTTAATTTCCTGGTTGACCTTTTCATCTTTTAGCAGGATGGTCCTTAACCTCCATGTGTTTGTGGTCCTTCCAAACTTCTTGTTGTGATTAAGTTCTAATTTCAAGGCATTATGGTCTGAGAATATACAGGGGACTATCCCGATCTTTTGGTATCGGTTCAGACCCGATTTGTGACCCAGTATGTGGTCTATTCTGGAGAAAGTTCCATGTGCACTTGAGAAGAATGTGTATTCAGTTGAGTTTGGATGTAAAGTTCTGTAGATATCTGTGAAATCCATCTGGTCCAGTGTATCATTTAAAGCTCTCGTTTCTTTGGATATGTTGTGCTTAGAAGACCTATCTAGTATAGAAAGAGCTAGATTGAAATCACCAAGTATAAGTGTATTATTATCAAAGTATTTCTTCAGTTTGGTTATTAATTGGTTTAAATATTTGGCAGCTCCCACATTTGGGGCATATATATTGAGAATTGTTAAGTCTTCTTGTTGGATAGATCCTTTGAGTATGAGATAGTGTCCCTCTTCATCTCTCACTATAGTCTTCAGGGTAAATTTTAATTTATCTGATATAAGGATGGCTACCCCTGCTTTCTTTTGAGGACCATTTGAATGGTAAATGGTTCTCCAACCTTTTATTTTCAGGTTGTAGGTGTCCTTCTGTCTGAAATGAGTCTCTTGTAGACAGCAAATAGATGGGTCCTGCTTTTTAATCCAGTCTGAAACCCTGCGCCTTTTGATGGGGTCATTAAGCCCATTCACGTTCAGAGTTACTATTGATAGATATGAGTTTAGTGTCATCATATCTATTCAGTCCTTGTTTTTGTGGATTGTTCCACTGAACTTCTTCTTAAAGGGGAGTTTTAAGAGTCCCCCTTAAAATTTCTTGCAGAGCTGGTTTGGAGGTTACATATTCTTTCAGTTCCTGCCTGTCTTGGAAGCTCTTTATCTCTCCTTCCATTTTGAATGAAAGCCTTGCTGGATAGAGTATTCTTGGTTGCATGTTCTTCTCATTTAGGACCCTGAATATATCCTGCCAGCCCTTTCTGGCCTGCCAGGTCTCTGTGGAGAGGTCTGCTGTTACCCTAATATTCCTCCCCATAAAAGTCAGGGACTTTTTTTCTCTTGCTGCTTTAAGGATCTTCTCCTTATCTTTGGAATTTGCAAGCTTCACTATTAAATGTCGAGGTGTTGATCGGGTTTTGTTGATTTTAGGGGGGGATCTCTCTATTTCCTGGATCTGAATGCCTCTTTCCCTTCCCAGATTCGGAAAGTTTTCAGCTAGGATTTGTTCAAATACATATTCTGGCCCTCTGTCCCTTTCGGCGCCCTCGGGAACCCCAATTAAACGTAGGTTTTTCTTCCTCAGGCTGTCATTTATTTCCCTTAATCTATCCTCATGGTCTTTTAATTGCCTGTCTCTTTTTTCCTCAGTTTCCCTCTTTGCCATCAGCTTGTCTTCTATGTCACTCACTCGTTCTTCCACCTCGTCAAGCCTCGTCGTTAGGACTTCTAGCTTGGATTGTATCTCATTTAATTGATTTTTAATTTCTGCCTGATTGGATCTCAATTCTGCAGTCATGAAGTCTCTTGAGTCCTTTATGGTTTTTTCTAGAGCCACCAGTAGCTGTATAATAGTGCTTCTGAATTGGCTTTCTGACATTGAATTGTAATCCATATTTTGTAACTCTGTGGGAGAGAGGGCTGTTTCTGATTCTTTTTTTTGAGGTGAGGTTTTCCTTCTAGTCATTTTGCTCAGTGCAGAGTGGCCAAAACCAAGTTGTATTGGGAAAAGGAGAAAAAGAGAGAGAAGGAAAGAAAAGAGAAAAAGAAAAAAGAGAAAGAAGAAAAAAAAGGGGGGAAAAGAGAAGAAAAAGAAAGAAAGGAGAAAAAAGAAAAAAAGGGGGGGTGGGGGACGCAATCAGAAATCAAGAAGAAAGAGAGAAAAGAAAAAAAAAAAGCACAAAACAAAACAAAACAAAAAAAAAAAACAAAACAAAAAAAACACGGGGGAGTATCTTCCGATTCTGTGTTCTTTAAGTCCCTTTACTTCCCCTGTAACTGGTCCGTCTCGCTGGTCTTCTGGGGGAGGGGCCTGCTGTGCTGATTCTCAGGTGTTAGCACTTGGGGGAGCTGCTCTGCCCCTGCCTGGTGCAGGGCTCAGTGGGGGTTGTTCACCCCGTGAGGCCCCGGGAGGAAGCCACAGTGGCGGGGGCAGCTCTGGGACCCTGGAGTCAGCCCCCGCAGTAGCTCCGGGGCTCTCCGTCTGCAGGGCCTGGAGGCTCCCAGGCGGGGCCGCTGATCTGCTCAGTTCCAGGCAGGAGCGTCCTCGCTGTCCTGGGCCCTCCCGGCCTCTGCCTGTCCCGGGGGGAGGCCGGATCCTGGGCTGTGTCCCGGCGCCCTGTGCTCCGGGGCCTGCGCTGTTGGATTCGCGCTCCCGGCGGTGCAGCCTCCTCCGCGGAGCCGCCGCCCGAGCCCCTCCGAGCTGTTCCCGGAGTCGCACCGCCCCCTCCGGGCTGAGGTTCTTCCTCCGCCCGAGCCGCCGCTGCCGAGCTGTTCCCGGAGCCGCGCCGCCCCCTCCGCGGAGCCGCCGCCCGAGCCCCTCCGAGCTGTTCCCGGAGCCGCGCAGCCCCCTCCGCAGAGCCGCCGCCCGAGCCCCTCCGAGCTGTTCCCGGAGCCGCGCAGCCCCCTCCGCAGAGCCGCCGCCCGAGCCCCTCCGAGCTGTTCCCGGAGCCGCGCAGCCCCCTCCGCGGAGCCGCCGCCCGAGCCCCTCCGAGCTGTTCCCGGAGCCGCGCAGCCCCCTCCGCAGAGCCGCCGCCCGAGCCCCTCCGAGCTGCTCCGGGTCCCGCCGAGCGCTGCAGCCCTTAGGGAGCTCGGCGCACTCTCCGGGGCGCAGTTCCTCTGTTACTGTCCCAGGGAGCCCGAGGGCATCCCCGCCTTTCTGGGGATCCTGCTCCAATTCCCCGGGAGGCCTTTCCACCCGGGAAGGTCGGTGCAGCTCCTGCTCCTCCGGGACGGGGCTCTCCTGTCCTGGGGACTCTCGCCCCGGCCTCAGCCCGGCTCCTCGGGGCCCCTCCCCCTTGGAGGCCTTTTGTTTCTTTATTTCTTTTTCCCCGTCTTCCTACCTGATAGAGGCGCGAACTCTTCTCACTGTAGCGTTCCAGCTGGTCTCTCTTTAAATCTCAGGCTGAATTCGTAGATTTTCAGGATGATTTGAAGGTTTTCTAGGTAATTTGTTGAGGACAAGTGACTTGGAGACCCTACTCTGCCGCCATCTTGCCCCTCCCTCTCCAGTCCCATTTTGTACAGCTAAGGTCAAAAAAGGACTCTTTGAAAAAAAATTCTGAAATTGGATATTTAATCCATGGCTTCCCACTAAGCATGATTAAAGGGGTGTGCATTATATGCAGTGATTAAGTTAACCAGATTACTGATCAATGTCACAGGATGTATATGTATACACGTATACACAAAGTACGTATAGATAATTATTTTCTTGTGAATCATCTCTTTCTGTTCTCAATAGTAATCAGATTAGCGAAAGACATTGGTAAAATAATCTATTGGAGCATCAAAACAGAAAAAGTATCATATCTCTGTTGCTTACAAGGAGCCAGACACCATAACTGCAACTCTTTACATTTCTGAGTAATAATCTTGGAAAGACCTGGACAAAAATGTGGGGTGTGGGATAGCTGTCTGTTTAAAGAGAAATTCTATAAAGGCACATCCTAAAAGCACACAGAGGGCATGGAATAGCTATTTTGAATTTCCCAAATTCACGTATCATGCCTATTCATTATAGCAGAACATCGGAAGCTTGGGAAGAGGAGATGAATTCAGAGGGTAGTAGCATCTTGAGAAAGATCTTAAGCCTATAGTTAATTCCAGGGAAAGAAGAAAACTGAAGATCATTGTGGCAATTTTTATTATAATGATTTACACCACAGAGCTTTTCCTTTCCTTGAGGCCATCCTTCAAAACAAACCTCTGAACGTCAGAATTGGGATCATGATACAATGTCTTTGAAACCAGTAAAAATTACTTGAAGTGTCTTAAAATGAGGCCACTATGACTGAGGCCATATTTGCTATACTGTTGCTGTGACCTTGAGTGGACTGTCTGTATTGGCATTGCCTTCTTAAGAATTTGCACTGTCCTTAATTTCAAATTGCCTGGAAAACTCACATGCCTGTTCAGAGTCAGTCTCTTTCAATCACCATACAATTACAGTCCAGCTAGGTGATTTGAAGGCATCTCCTTAAGCAACTGCCATATTTTTTCCTATTTCAGATTTTGCTAATGTGTTTCAACATTGATATCATAAAGGAACCCCAACCTAATACTCCACCCCTAGTATTAAAGAGTGGATCCCCTAGGGTTCATTATGTCCTCCCACTGGGCCTGAAACCAAGAATTAATTACAAAAACAATTTTTTGGCACCTAGAATGATAGGTTCTTTTTAGAGCATCTGGGATGATGCTCCAATACAAAGTATACTATATTCATTGATAGCTTATAAGCTCGTAGAGAGTCTGGCACATAATAAGTGCTCAAAAAAATGATTGTAAATAAGTATTAACAAGCCAATCCATAATTATCATCTGCTTACTGCTATTGCAGGTAGGAGTTTGCATATATGGAAAAGGCACATTTGCTAACTTCTAAAGATGTTGTTGAGGCTAGCAAGGCAGTTTTGTATATGGACCAGCCATCGCTGTGAGATAGAAAAAATAGTCAATAAAACCCACTGCTCTGAATCTTTGAATTTCTTAGATCCACAATGAAGTAGCAGACTTTACCATCCAAGTGAAATTTTGCAGGTAGAACTTTGAATTAAGAGTCAGAAGACTTGGATTCTTGTCATGTAGGCTTCGCTGCTTATGAGGTAACTTTGGGCAAGTCACCTCACATGTCTAAACACCAATTTTCTTACTTATAAAACTGAATTATGGACACCTGGGTAGCTCATTCAGCTAAGTGTCTGACTCTTGTTTTTTTTTTTTTTATTATTTATGATAGTCACAGAGAAAGAGAGAGAGAGGCAGAGACACAGGCGGAGGAAGAAGCAGGCTCCATGCACCGGGAGCCCGACGTGGGATTCGATCCCGGGTCTCCAGGATCACGCCCTGGGCCAAAGGCAGGCGCCAAACTGCTGCACCACCCAGGGATCCCAGTGTCTGACTCTTGATCTCAGCTCAGGTCTTGATCTCAGGATCATGAGTTCAAGCCCTGCAGTGGGCTCTACACTGGGCATGGAGCCTACTTATGTGGAATATAAGAAACAGTGCAGAGGATCATAGGAAGCAAACTGAGGGTTTCTGGAAAGGAGGTAGGTGGAGGGATGGGTAACTGGGTGATGGGCATTAAGGAGGGCATGTGATGTGATGAGCACTGGGTGTTATATAAGACTGATGAATGACTGAACTCTACATCTGAAACTATGATGTTAGCTAATTGAATTTATATAAAACAAAACAAAAAACAAACAACTGATCTAGTCTCTAGTCCTCCTACCCAAGGGATCATCTTACATGATGTATATTAAAACAGCCAAATCTTAAGTTAACCGTATGCCCACTACCCTCATCATCCTGCTGTCCCCAAACCAATAAGTCAAAAACTTATTTAAATAGTTTTATATTGTGACTTTAACTCCAAACATTATATGTTTAAAAATCTTTAAAATAGTCATCTAGTAGCTCCTGAATTACATAAGTAGCTATATCAAACCTTGTTTTTTCTCTAGTGCAGACAACATTTCTGCGTAAACACATATCCTATGGTATCTTTGCATATGCTACAAATGCTTCTCAACAGTAGAAAGCAAAATGTATACATGGGTTTTGTACACGATAAAGCACAAATGTTAATGGAAGAACAATCTGTATCAAGGAAGTCGTTATTTCTTGGGAACAGAAGGTGAAGATGAAGGAAGTGGAAGAAAAATGACAAAAAGAAGTACTGAGAATGAGCACCTCATCATCAAAGGTGAAGGTTGTATGAAATCAGATGGTTTTGAGCAAAACTCAAAACTTGGGTTTAACAAATGTGCATGCTAACAACTACAGGAGCTCTGATGGCTGCCTTTTTGCTGGGGGTGGAAGAGGGAAAATAACTACCCACTGTAAAGATCCAAACAGGCCAGTAGCGCTGGCATGACAGCTACTTTGTAGCATGACATGTCGTTTCCACTCAGGGAAGCGCGAGCCGGAGAAACAGCATTCCAGTGGGTGGGTCTGATGTCAGGGAGGTGGATTCCATCCGACTTACAGCTGCACCAAAGGCTGACTTTGGCAGCAATTCCTGGGCTATAATTTTATAAACAGTCTTTTCTTTCCAGACTTCCAATGTGAATTTAGACCTCAGCACAGATTCCGCCTCACATCTTTATTTTGTGTCATCACATTCTAATCCGATGACAAACAGTTGGTCTGAGATTTCAGTATATTACTATATTAGTGCAATTTATGTCCTGTGTGGAAGTTGATGATGTGTAAAGGCTATATTGTGGACTCGCCTGGATTCTAATCCAGTACCTAAAAGGATAGCATTGCTGTGGTAGATCGCAGTGGCACTTTATCATGAAGCCAAATGGTTAGTGTGTGGTGCTGGTGCCAGTAGACCTTGGCAGCAATATTAATTTCCTCCCAAATGGGCCAAAGCTCTGCAATTTACCTTTGAACAATCATTATTATAATTTAGCATATCATTGTGCCATTGCTGCTGACACTGTTTATAGGAATATTGTCTTAAAATTTATACTTTACCTTAAAGAAGTAAGACATGTAGAATGGACTGGATCCAGCTGAGGAAGGGAGAGGATAACTACCTCGGTGACTCACAGGGCTGCCACTGCCTAGCCAAATTGACAGTGGCTTGATTCTCCCTGCTTGGGACGACATGTGGTGCTGGATGGGAAACCAGTTAGCCAAGTGCATTCTCATTCCAAGCCTCCTTCAGTCATTTTATTAAGAGAAGTTTCCACGACTTGAAACAATGCAGTCTTCGAGCACACCCGGGAAGAAGTAGACCTGAAATAGATGAGCTCAAGAAGAATAGAAAGTAAATCAATTTCCATTTTCACAAGCCTGAGTCTGCTCATTTTCGGAGAGGACAAATCATGCAGAAAACAGTGCCAAATTACTCATGGTTTAATGACAATTTCACAGAAAAGACAACTGATCTCCCATGTTGTTATGCTCCGGACTATGTCTGGATGGAGGTGCGCTAGGCCTGGATGGGGACATCAGGGCAAGTACTCAAAGCCTCAGGGACCGAAGCCTCACTCCTTTCTTCCTGCCATGCCCTGTTGATGTAAACAAGACGCTCTTCCCTCGGCAGCTGCTGAGTTCTTCTGCAGCCCTGCATGGGTTGTCGTGTCTCCCTGCGGCTGGCCTTTTATCCTCGCTGAGATAAAAGAGATCAAACAATGTCATGTGATATTACATAAATAAATTCTTGGCAAACTCAACGATTCACATGGTACCCTCTGGTTTACGACTTTCCTTTGCTAGATCAACAGATATTTTTCAGACCACGTTCCTTTTTCAAGGTGTCATTATACGGGGTTTGGGAGGGACCACTTACTAATTTTGTTGCACTATCTTAAGACTTTTAAAAGAAACAAGAGAGGCTGATGAAGCCTTAAGTCATGAGACTCAACCTAGTTTCTCATAATGTTTAATAGGCAGATGTTAACTTACGGGGCTATTTTTTCCTCGTTACTTAGGATATGAAGTCAGTGAGATATCATCAGATGAGGTGTGGGATACTAGTACATTGTCTACAGTATGTATCAATTTTTCTATCTTATCAGCCTTGCCTTTATAAAGATTTCCTATTTTCTCCACTAGAAGGAAGTTGGCTTGTAAAGCTCTAAACTAGCGCTGTCCAAGAAAAATGTAGCATGAGCCATATAGATAATTTTACATTTTATATTCGCCACATTAAAAAAGTAACAAAAGAGTGAAAGTAATTTTAATAGTACATTTTATTTAACCCATATATCTAATATATTATTTTAATACATACAAAATCATACAAAACATTACTGAGATATATTGCACATTCCTTTTTTCATACTATATCTCAGAAATCCAGTATGTACAAAACATCTCAATTTGGTCTAGCTAGCTATATTTCAAGTGCTCAATAGCCAGATGTGGGTAGTGGCTATCATATTAGATAGCATAGATCTAGACCCCATATGGCTACTACAACAGTTTTCTTTTTCTCTTTTTTTTTCTTTTCTTCTCTTCTTTTCTTTTCTCTTCTATTTTCATTTTTCTTTCTTTTCTTTTCTTTCCCCTCTCTCTCTTTCTTTCTTAAAGAATTGTTTGCTTGAGAAAGAGTGAGAATATGAGCTGGAAGAGGGGCAGAGGGAGAGGGATAGAATCTCTAACAGACTCCCCGCTGAGTTTACATCCCAACATGGGGTGGGGCTTGATCATACAACCCTGTGATCATGACCTGAGCTGAAATCAAGAGTCAGCTTAACTGATTGAGCCACCCAGGCACTCCTACCCCCAAAGTTTTCAAAGTGTATTTCTGATACCAATGTGCATCTCTAAGATTTTGGAATATTCAGAACAATCTAGTCTACATTCTGAACAATCTAGTTCAGATTTCATCTGAACATTTTCAGTTTCTCAAGGCATAAAATAAGTGTATATTTGCCAGCAAGATTCCTTCTTACTCACCTTTTTTCAACACCAAAGATGCCAGTATCCCATAGGGAAACCATAAATATTAGGCCATTATTCCACCTTTCAATGACATGACAGAAATGTCGACCAAACAAGGGCGAAAAATGTGTACCAAACGAGGAAGTATTTTCTTCCTTTATTACTTCAGCCAAAATCATACTATTTTCTTAACTAAACAAAGTAACATGATAAGAAAACTCTAGATCAAATTGTAGGCTGTTACATCAGGGAAATACAAATCAAAGCCATAATGAGATACCACCTCACATCAGTGAGAATGGGGAAAATTAACAAGGCAGGAAACCAAAAATGTTGGAGGGGATATGGAGAAAAGGGAACCCTCTTACACTGTTGGTGGGAATGTGACCTGGTGCAGCCACTCTGGAAAACTGTGTGGAGGTTCCTCAAAGAGTTAAAAATAGATCTGCCCTACGACCCAGCATTTGCACTGCTGGGGATTTACCCCAAAGATACAGATGCAATGAAACGAACACTATAGTGAGAGATGAAGAGGGACACTATATCATACTTAAAGGATCTATCCAAGAAGAGGACTTAACAATCATCAATATATATGCCCCAAATATGGGAGCTGCCAAATATATCAATAAATTAATAACCAAAGTTAAGACATACTTAGATAATAATACACTTACACTTGGTGACTTCAATCTAGCGCTTTCTATACTCGATAGGTCTTCTAAGCACAACATCTCCACAGATGCAATGAAACGCCGGGACACCTGCACCCTGATGTTTATAGCAGCAATGTCCACAATAGCCACACTGTGGAAGGAGCCTCGGTGTCCATCAAAAGAAGAATGGATAAAGAAGCTGTGGTCTCTGTATACGATGGAATATTCCTCAGCCATTAGAAACGACAAATACCCACCATTTGCTTCGACGTGGATGGAACTGGAGGGGATTATGCTGAGTGAAATAAGTCAATCAGAGAAGGACAAACATTATATGGTCTTATTCACTTGGGGAAATATAAAAAATAGTGAAAGGGAATAAAGGGAGAGAAAAACGAGTGGGAAATATTAGAAAGGGAGACAGAACATGAGAGACTCCTAACTCTGGGAAAAGAACTAGGGGTGGTGGAAGGGGAGGTAGGCGGGGGGTGGGGGTGACTGGGTGACGGGCACTGAGGGGGGCACTTGATGGGATGAGCACTGGATGTTATTCTATATGTTGGCAAATTGAACACCAATAAAAAATAAATTTATAAAAAAAAAATTAGGCTGTTAGAGATATCCTTGGCTTAGAAATATTCTAGAGCCAGAAAAGTAAGGTGATGCTGGTGTGGACTTGCAGTAGAACATTACTTGTGTGCATGGAAGTAAATGCTCATTAGAGTTGCGGTTGAAATCAGAGGTGATCCTGTCCCACTCAGGGACAATGATACCCCACATTAAGCCCACTCTGCCAAGACTTGAGACAGATACCTGATGTACCTAGTCCTAGGCTCATGAATCCTAGTCATTATCTCCCCAATCATTCTAGGGTTTCTGTATTCTCAGCCAACTAAGTAGCTGGGGTCTTCCTCCCTGAGGGGTCTAGCCCTTAGTTGCCTTACCTTTGTCACGTTGTAATTGCTACAGTTGCCCTTTTACTCTTCTTCCAGTCTTGACAGTACACAGAGGTGCCCTGTGACTCCCCAAAATCCATATACACTACTCACTGCCCATATTATGAAGCAGCAACACCAATTCCTCATGATGAATCCAGCCAATTACTCTTGTCATTGTGGTAAACCCTTTCATTGCCTTCTGGTTCCCCAATAGGAGGAGCTCAACAAGACTAGGCAGTAATCATAAGCTTTCGGTTTATTAAACTCTTTACTGTGTCCTCACCTGAACACATTCCTCAGTCTCTTACTCTACTCCCTACTGGGACCCAGAACCTGTAATCAACAAAATCTCAAGTGAGGGTGATAGGACATGCAAATTCCATAGGTGGATCACCAAGAGATTGTGCACCTCTGTATTCTAGCTACTGGGGCACAGCACCTTGTATCACATGCAGGGTTTTACATTCACTACATCCTGGAGCATAGCACCCTAACCCTGTCGGTTGGAAATCATGAGCGGCATCCTAGTGGATTTTTAATTTTTTTAATTTTGGCCAAGTGGAAATTTTAATATGACATTTCAATGTCTTATTAAGCCAACTGCTTTCAGCTGATGCCATATATGATGACAGCCCCGATGGATCCTATGCTCCCATGCTCATGTGCTCATTGTTGCATCTTCTTTACGGGATAATGAGAAGCATTGATCAAATGCTTAGCCAATAAATGCAAAGTCATTGTTTTGGCTAGTGAATGAAGATGTATTCTGCTTCAAAAGGTTATAATATGAGACTGTGACTGTCAGGGTGATCAAGAAGGCTTTCCTGAGGAGGTGATAATTGAGTTACCATTTGGAAGGTGTTTATAAAATAACTATGTGAGGAGTAGGAAGAGTGGTCCAGGAAGAAAGCATTGCAGGCCCAAGAAAATGAAAGGTCTCCTGATTTTGAGTAGTATTTGGGGGTGGATGACATGAGGAAAGAATGGAGAGAGGGAGGGGACGCAGACTATGAAAGGGCCTTAAAGGTCAAATGAAGGAGGTTTTGTCTTCTCTGCAGTAGAATGGAAAGCCATTTAAGCACAGTGTGTATGAGGGCTTGTGTGTATGAAATAGGAGGTGGGGAAAGAGAGAGAATTGGTTTTGCAAATCGTCTTTACAAAGCCCACCCTGGGTGTGTATGGAGAAGACACCAGAAGGGGCCAGAGAGAGGATACGAGTAGATCCATTTGGAGGCCACTGAGTGTCCAGGTGGGAGCTAATGGTAGCTTGGCTGATAGGAAACTTTCAATAAATTATGGTTTCTGGAGTCGTTATTATTGTCCCATAAGGTAGAGAATAGGCTCGTGCTGGTTGGAAAGCATAAACCTCTTGGATTTAGGTGACATTTTTGCTCTTTCAGGAGTGAGTGTGTCCCGTGAAGTATAGGCGGCAGAGGGAGAAGCAGAGGCACAGCACACACCTATCAGTGCTGCTCAGCTGGCACCTCTGCTCATTTTTAAAGTCTGTAACTTGGACCCAAAGCATTGCTTTATTAGTGTGGTGCTGCTCACAACTGAGTGGCCACATCCACAGAAGAGAATTGGATGAGGATGGAGTGGCCTGGATAAACACAGGAGTGAAAAGGGGAGAGTTAGCATGAAGGTTTTTAACCTTTAATTCCTAATCTTTTACTTTTCTAGGGGTGTCAGGATTTCAGATAGCTGCGTTTTAGATCTGTTACTTCTACCACGGAGGGTGAATCGCCAGGCCAGGCTTCTCTGGGTCAAGAGATCTGTTCTGCCCAGAACAGTTCTCCACTCACCTCCTTTCCTTCAGTAATATAGTCACGTCTTAGAACGCAAATCAGCTCACGAGTCACTTGCTCCAGAAGGTCTTTTCTGACAGCTCACCCCACCCAGGCTGGGTTGCTGCTTCTCCTCTGTGTTCCCAGAGTCCTTTCTGCTTAGCCCCTTCACTGCCTCTCCACACTAGACTCTGATCATATGTCACTCTCTCTGGGCTGGGAAGGCTCAGGTGATGGCATCGCATTCATTTTTGTATCCTTAGCATAGCGCCAGAAATTTAAATATAGGCACGAATGAGTGATTGAACAAGGAATGGATAAAAGTAAACACCATGTGCCTTTAAGATAAAACACAGACAGATGAGGCTTAAATCATCGTCGAGCGAGAGGAGAAGGCTTGTTTGGGGAAGGGCAGCAAGCTTTGCCTGGTGTACTGGTGCTGGGATAGTTATGTAGATGTTTGCTATCTTTTCCACCCCTCCATAGCATCATCCTCTTTTTCTGCTGGGTCGACTCCTTCTCATCCTCTAACACCCTGGGCTGCACTCATGACATTCTTTTGTCTGGTTCTGCGGTGAGGTAAGTGGGCGTAGGGTTGAGACGCAGGGCTAGTGGGAGGCTAGAGAGGGGAGGGCCCATTGCCCCGTGTTGGGGTCAGCCTCCCTGATTGTGGGTAGGGCTTATACCAATAATTATCAAAATTAAAGTTACATAATTCATTGTTAGAGGGTTGTTTTAAAAATAATTTTAAAAAACTAAACTCAACTTATTTTCCCCTTCAAATTGTTGTCCATGGGTAGAGTATGGAGTCAAAGTATAAAGAAGAAATAGTAATAACCATATATATCACCTTTCAATTCTCGGCCCTGCTCCCTCCTACCTCAGGAGTCTTGCACAAGCCCCTTCAATTCAGGGAACCCCAATTTCGTTGTCTGTAACTGGAGATAACGCTCACTGTTTCCTGATAGAGGTGATGTGAAGACGAAATGAAATGACTGCTCCTTAGCACAAAGCCTGGCACATGTGTGCGGGGGAGAATGTTAGCCAGAGCCTCCGTAATAGACTCGTTTTCACTCTATGCAACTGTATGTTTTAAATCGTTCCATTTGCTCAGTTGTTTTACTTGTGAATCTTTCCAGTACAAGGATCATTCTCCTGCACCAGTTCTGCAAATGATTCTGCAGTTATTATCAAGGTTCAGCAAATATAAAAACTGAGTATATCTTAGAATAGGATCATCATTTTGCTCCAGTTTATTTTATCTTTTTGAGCTAAAAATATATGTTCTACCCTTTTATCCTTTGGAATTAATCAAAACTGTACTTGTCCAAGTTATTCAACTCTGAGTGGTTCTCAGTAGCATTATCTCAACTGGGAGATATAAAATTAGTATAACGTTACCTCCTTCCACTTTATCGGATATGCCTAAACTAGGCCACTCCGGGGAGCCACGTTCCTGTGAGGTGGGTAAAACAACCACTGTTTTAGCTCCTGGCAAATACAGACGTCTCTTTCAGGAAGAATGGAAATTGGGCAAAATAAATCACTTACCCATAATGACATTTACAGAGATTATTAGCTTTTCTGAAATGTGGTCCATTTAGGGTTTAGACTAAAGGCGACTTATTGTACTAGAGGGAGCATAAGATCAGGGATCTGGATTACCAGTTTAATCCTTGCTAGCTGTGTGACCTTGCACAAGTCACTTAATCTCCTATTTTATGCTACTGATGAATGAGGCTAAAGTAATACCTTATCTCCGTGAATATTGATGGAGATTGTATTATTGTTGTCATGATATGACGTACATCACCCAGTCCTTTCCCCAGAGGACAGGGTTTCTCAGGTGTGCTAAGAGTCAAATACATGTCCATATCAGAGGGCACAGAACTGGTGCTGTCAGCAACGGCGAGACCTATTTATCTCATACCTGCTATAAAATCAACCATGATATGCCTATAGTTCTCTAATCCAATCAAGAATATACAAGAGAGAGAGAGAGATAAAAAAAATGTAAACAATTTACCCAAAGACAAATATGTTTCCAAGATACCAGATTCTTTAACACGGAAAATTTATTGAAGTGGAACAGACTTTTCTTTCAGTGGAGGCTCTAAATGATTCCCCTTTTGGGTAAGTTTGCTGAGCATTAAGAATCCCACTACTTGATTAAGGAAAAAAGAATCACCGCATAATACAATAACGTTCCACCTTTTCTAGTTCTTTCAACTTAGTTCATATTTTTATTTCGCTTTGTGATTCTGAGAAGCAATTATCCTGTTCCCCGGGGGAGCCACTCTTCAGCAACTTACCTCAGAGTCTCCGTCCCTCCGGGGAGACCTGCCTCTGCTATTCTCATGAAGCTCCCCCTCTGAGCCCTCTTCCCTTGGCCAAGGGTGTAAATCAAGAAGCCAGTTCAATTTGGAATTTAGACCTTAGTCTCACTTGGTGTAAGAAACTGGCCGGGTTGTTTATGGCCGTGAGTGTCCAGGTTTTCATCACCACAGACGGTTGGGTGTTTGAGAGCGTTCACCTTTAAGATCTCCAGAATACAAGCTGTTGATCCTCTGTGGATTGTAAATTTCTAGAGTTGGGCTTCTTGGTTCTTGCCGGTGAGGCAAGTTTTACGATCACCATTACATGAGCTCTTCTGAAATGTTGGGAAGCTGGGAGCCTCCTTCCTATTAGGAAGCCTTGTCTTGACTTTCGTACCAATAAAGTTGTTCTTAGACTAGAGTTCATCCTAATAAGCATCTTGAGAATTGCACCTGAACTAAGAAATATTTCCCGCTCTGTCCGCCCTAAGCCTCGGAATCTCAAGCAGCCTACATGCTTTGAATCTAAGACAAGGCTTACAGCCTAACAGCTTTTTTATCACCTTCCATCAAGCAGAAAAGCCTCCAGGTGGATTAGACTGAGTGTGTAAGAAGCTTACAAGGTAGCAGATGTCAAGCCTCAGTAAAGGTCATTCTATTAGGGCTATTCTCTTTCAGGGCACAGATTTCCTCCTGGACTAGTGTAGACCCGGGAAGGAGGACTTGGTATTCGGCCACAGACCTTTGAAATGCTTAAGGGGAAGGCTTATGCGTGACAGATGTGCACACGGTTTAAGAATCTAAGCTTCAAAGGGGCAGCATGTAATGGGACAATGGAATACAAGTGGGAAAATGTTCCTTGAGAAATCTTCCCAAGCAAGAGACACCAGTGATTGCTGGAATGTGATGGCGTTGGGGTTTCTCGACGAAGAATCTTTTGCTTATGCAGAAATAACCCCTTTCTTCATCAGACAAAGTAAGTTAGAAGTCCACACATGGTTCCGTCTGAGAAAGAAAGATTGAGGAAAGTTCTCCACCACCTGACCAGGAATGAAGCCTAACGCTCTTACCTAATTGAATGTGGCACAATGAGTTGCTGAAAGGATACAAAGCCAATGTGTTAGAGCAGAGGGAAAAAAATTGGCTTTAATAAACTCTTCCTAAGAGCCAAGCTCCACATTATGGTGGCAAGCTGCACAATAGCGGAATTGTCTTTGGGATATAAAAACTTTGTACAGAATGTTGGCTTAATGCTCTGGTTCAGTTGAGTTGAGTGACTTTGGCCAAGTAATGGCTGTTGATGCGTCACTCACTGGTGGGCTATTGGAGTAATGTGATTAATCCTGCCGTTTATCAGTCAAAATGACTCTCTGTCACCAGTGCAAGTGCCAGCATCACACCAACGGATGGGGGTGAAGCAGGGTGCGTTTCTCGAGTTGCTTTAGTCAGCCAGTATCTAGTTGCATAGCACCGTGTTCTCCTGTTCCCAACTTTTCCAAGAACTCCGGCCTTCCAGCCGACATCCCAAATTAATGTCAAGTACAAATGGGTTCTCTGTAAGAACATTTGACTAATTCATTGCCTAGATCTTACCATTTGTGGCCAAATTTCCAGTCCTCCTGCTGAATAACTTCTTGTTGGAAAACGTCAAAAAAGGGGAGACATCAGAGGCTTCTGAGTCAAACTGTTTCCTCCCACACACCTGAGTCACGGGTCAAGGGTTTTACCAATTTCCTCTCTAAGATTTTTGCTAGGCTCCCATCGGAAAAGAGGTTAGTGCCAGATGGGTGGGAAGTAGGGATGTGATTAGGAAATCATTTGTATTTTTTTTTAATGCTGGATATAATCTTATTGCCAGGGATTTCCATTCACTGTCTTTGAATAGAAATCTGGTATTTCTGAGGAAGTGGTGGTGGTAGGAGGATGTCTTTACATGGCAATACAAAACCTGTCGCAATCTGGTGAGCCCTTAGAGTGTCTTGCTTAAAAGGGTTCTTGTCGCTGGGAGTGCTCACTGGAGCCAAGCCAGTTCCCTGGGGAAGGCTGGTGTCTGCTACTTGCAGAGCTGGCTGTCAGGTCGGTCCTGTGTGTTTGTAATTAACTACGATGTCTGGATGTTGATAGAGTGAGTCTGGCCAATGGTTCCCCTCCAAAGAGGGGTTTCCTGGCTAGCTCTCCTGTGTCAGAAATGCCAAGTTGGGAGTTGCTTGGAGACTCCAGAGATGCAGATTTGTTTGGCTGGGCTCCGGATGTGAAGCCAAGTGCCGAGAAAGCAAATCGGAGACCTAACCTGAATTGTAATCAGTGGGCTTCTCCAACCGTTTGGCTCCTCTGCTTTCCAATGTTATGTTTAATGTTTTAAAGCATATTTAGTAAACATGTCACTAGCAATTGCCAGTCTTTAGTCTCTCCCCACTCTTTCCTTAATTATTTTTCCCTTTCCTTTTTGGGTTAGTGTGGTAGGCTGGTCTTGCAATGTGCGTGTGTATGTGTGTGTGCGCGTGCGCACGTGTGCACATGCACGCACGTGTGCGCTGACGTACACATGTGTATGCATGCAGGTTTCAGGCTAGAAAGATTGGCTAGACAGATTATTTATTTTTACTAGCTCAGTAGCTTGTTTATAGCATCCACTTCTTAGAGGAAGTGGCAAATAAATGCAAACGATCTTTATTCCTTGCTTTTCTCGTCAAA
This sequence comes from Vulpes vulpes, assembly GCF_048418805.1. Classification (NCBI taxonomy): domain Eukaryota; kingdom Metazoa; phylum Chordata; class Mammalia; order Carnivora; family Canidae; genus Vulpes; species Vulpes vulpes. Next base: position 95,038,371 of record NC_132795.1, on the reverse strand, counting down.
TTTGGCCAATTCTCCTCTCCTGAGATAGCTGAGTTTAGAGTACTCAACAATTAGCATTAACACAGTTTTAATTTTTAACCTCATGCAAAGTGTACTTTTTTTTTTTTTCCTGAAATGAGTTTGATGAGCAATATTTCTGTGTTTTACCTCCTGTAGACTATAGCCACATTCACCAACCGGGAAGTAGATGGCTTCTCATTAATTCTCAAATGTCAATATGGGATAAAGTTGGGACCCTTGGTGTTCCCAGTTCCTGCCTCCCTCTTATTCCTTATCTCTCCTCCTCCTCCCTACATATATGTTTTACCCCATTTTCTAACTTTGTGTAGATCCCCAAATGTATCGTGTTGTTTCCATGTCTCTCGTCTTCACACATTGTATTAGTTTCCTATGGACACCACAGACGTGGTGGCTTAAGCAGCAAACATTTATTTTTTTCTGTTTTGGAGGCTAGAAGTCCAAAATCCAGGTTCAGCTGGTACGTGTTCTCTCTGTAGGCCCCAGTGAAGAATCTGTTCTATGCCTTCTCCAATTTCTGGTGGCTGCTGGCATTCCTTGGCTTGTGCTCACATTATTCTAGTCTCTGTCTCTCTGGTCACATTGCCTTATCCTCCTCTGTCAGTGTCAAATCTCCCTCATTCTCCCAGTTGTGAAGGATACTTGTGATTACATTTAGCACACACCCAGATAATCCAGGATAATCTCCTCATCTCAAGATCATTAACTGAATCACGTCTGCAAAAATCCTTTTTCCATTAAGATAACATTTAGAGGTTCTAGGGATTAGGACCTGGATGTGCTTTGGGAACTCACACGCATGATTCTCTTCTACCCTTTGTTACCCAGTCAGTGCTTCTCAGACTATCTCTGATAAAGGATCATTTTTAAAAAATTAAATTCCACTTTGTTGCAGACTGATACTTTAAAAGCATCACACGCTTGGACTTTGCAGCAATACCAAATTTCTAAAAGTCTTCTAAACTCTTACTCTTGTCTCAAACCAGGCCAGCAACAGTTTGAAGGCTGCCACTAGTTCACAGATCATACTTGGAATAGCACTAATCTAAAAGATACCTGTTCATTTAAGCACTATCTTTCCAAGGAATTTTTTTCCGACTCACTATTTTGGCCCTCACCTATGTTTCTGTGGTTCCTAGAATACTTTATTCTGCTTCTTATCACCATTTTCTTCAATATTTGCTTTCTTCTCTAGCTTTAAGCTCTTTAAAAGCAAGAACCATGCTCTGGTGAGCTTTGAGCCTACCATAGATCCTGATACATAGTAGATGCTCAATAAATATTGTGGAATTAATGTGTGACATTCGTATGAAACCCAGAGGTTTGACCCAAGACAAACAGAAAAAGGACTTATTTTGGGGAAATATCAGGAAAGAATGAAGCTAATAAAAACTTAAAGGACCCTAGGATGGTGTGGTAGATTGCAAAAATGATCTTCCTATCGAAAGGGGGATCTATTTCCTTATCTTTTAAATCTGGGCTAATGATTTGCCTTGACCAATAGAATGTGGTAGAAATTATACATGAGGTCTGAACCAGCAATAAGAAACATCACGGTTTCTATTGCCCTTTGCCACCATATGAACAAGTCTGGTTTAGGTTGCTGGAGAATGAGAGACCTTGCAAAGAGACATACCGGCCATCCATGTGAGCCTTCCAGATATGTGCGTAAGCTCAATCAAGAGCAACAGAGACCACAGTAGTCCAGTAGAGCCACCTGGCTGAGCCCAGCCCAAAGTGATAACACACAGAATCATGAGCTACATAAAATGGTCATTATTTTAAGCCATTAAGGATGGGTGGTTTGTTATACAGCAAAAAGCTAACTTATCCAGACAGCTGGTAGGACTGCTCCCAGGGCAGAATTGAGGTGTGTTCACATTGTGATGGGGAAAATTAGGGTTAAAGGTCAGAAAACTTTTTTTTTTTTTTTTTCAGACCGAAACACTAACACAGCCAGCAAGAGAGTTTAACACAGATGTAGTTTGAGTCTCTGGCTATGGATCAGAGTGTGTTAACAGAGCTTACACCACCAAGACCTGTCAACAGGCAGTGGTTGATGTTTGCTCAGCTCATCTCAACTGTATAAAAAATGACAGTGAGTTTGCCAGAAATCCACAAAAAATACTAAAAAGGTAAGAGGAAAGCAATAGAGAAATACAGCTTTTGACTCTGATAACTACTATTGAACTTGTGCTTTTTGTTCCTCATGATGCATTTGGTCATCCTCGTGATCATCCCTTCCATGCATACCTACTGTCGTCTCCCATGTGCTGGGCAGAGCTACAAACCAGCTATTCAGTGGTGAGTAGAGAAGACACAGACCTCACAGATCTTACAGTTTGGCAGGAAAGACAATCCAACAGGTGACTATTAAGCTTTGAACCTTAGGCTTTTTGCTGACACATCAGGCCATTCCTTTCTGCCTCTGCGATGCCTGCTCTCATGTATAGCCAGCCTCCATCAAGGCTGTGGCATCTTGCCTTTCAGCATAATGCTTACACTAATTCATGACTAGTCTATAATCAGCCATTTGAAATCATGCATTGCTAAGTGTTTGATATGGATCATAACTAAATCAAGGGTAGAATCAGAAGATGTGAGAAAAGAAGTATAACACAGCATGTGGAGGCTTTTATGAGCTTACAGGTGAGCCTATTTGTACCAGGCTATGGTGTACATTTTAAATTTCAGCTATAAAACATCTGAGGCCTGGGGTCACAAATCAGATATATTACACCTAATGTTAAAAACATCTCATAATTGACCATGGTAAATCAATCAGTGTTTTCCGAGAAATACTGGAATTAAAACAAGAGTCGAGTCAAAAGGGAAAAATCTGTAGAGGCTTAGTTTACTTACAGATATTTCTTAAAATATTGAATCCCAAGGGCTAGAACTCTGTATTAGAGAGATACTTGAAAGATATTTTTACAAGTTATGGAAGAATGGCTTCCCAAAAGTCATTTATTGTTTGTCAGATGGAACCCAATTTGCTAAATCACTAAAACAGTAAGCTCTTAACTACCTGGGAGCCAATTATTCCAAATCTGTGCTTCTTTGATCCTTGTGTCCATTTCACCTCATATCACCACTACTATGCAGAGGATTGCTGAAGAAGGTAGAGGACATGTAGGTCAAATCAGGTGAAAGTGAACAGCACATCACCTTCGCCCATTCTTTGAATAGCTTTGTGAGAGACGGGCTTCATCTTTCTAACAAGGTGGCCTTGTATATCTGTGGATTTTATTTATTCCATTGTCCTTATCTGAAATGACAACAGTAGATCACCATGAGTGAGTGAACAGAATACGGTTTTCTATTTCTCCCATTAATTTTGTTTATATCTTTTAATTTTTTAACATGCTACCCCTCACCCTCCAAAAAAAGAAAAAGCTTACTCCTCCAAAAAGTCCTCAGCAAGGTGAAGTGGAAAGATTATGGGACCGGGTACCAGGAAACAGACTTCTAATCAATGCTCAGAGACCATCTAACTTCTCAATTTTCAGGTTTTTTATCTAACAAATAGACACAAAATAATACATTCTAGTCTTTGTTGTGGGAGGAGAGTGTTACACTAATCAATGAGAGGGGAGGTACTTTATAGAGTTTAAAAGCATTATATAAATGTAATGTAACATCTTATTTTATTTTATTTGTAATATAACATTTTAAGTTCAAAACCCTTGATATTATGCTCTTTCGAAACTACTCCTGAAACAGCTGTTGGTTCTGACTCAGGGGTGAAGTGAGGTTGTAGAGGGCTGGCTGTGGAAACTTTCCTTCCATGTTTGAAGGTGCATCCCCCTCATCGCTGAGGTCTTTTCTTCTTGTTTTGGCGTCAGAACCCAGCAGCTCGTCTTTCCCGGGTTGGCAGTTGGCCATTTGCTGTCTCCCGAGAAACTCTAATTGGCCTAACTTTTTAATTCACAGGCATGACATTAAACTTGGGAATTATAAGATTATTTCTTCCAAGTCACAATATTCAGTGTGCACACAGCACATTTTAGGATTTGAAATCTTAAGAGCGTTTCATTAAATTTCTCTGCTGTATCAATTCCAAAACCTTAGAGGCATTTTCCTTAATAAGAGGATACTGTTGAGAATTTGAGTCATTGAATTCCTTTAAATCATTCTCCTTTGATGAAGAAAGCCCTATAGACATCATATCTTGCTCTGCTTAAACTGCAAATGAAAACACACACATCTCCATACAGACCCACACATACATACTCCAGAAACAGGAAATGCTCCATTGTTAAACACTAAGCTGATTATGTCTCTCTATTACATAAAATAAATAAATAAGTACATCGTATATTTCTTAGTGGCTCCGGTAAAGTACGCTTTACCTTTTAAAAACATAGCAAATGTTGACAAAGTGGTCAGAGGCACTCATCAGGGAGGCCACACAGTACAAGGGAAGGGCTCTTGGACCAAGGACCAGGAGACTTCTGCTATGAACTTGTGAGCACGGTAAAACACTGAACTCTCTGAACCTCAGTAAAGATGGATTGGGCTCAGTAGTATTTATGAGATTCCTTCCAACTTTAATATTGGATTTTGATACCAAGAGCAATTCCAGTCTACTGATTTCTTTGGATTTTGCCATGTTTGGGGTCTAGGATAGCTTTTTTTCCTTCTTTCTCCCTTCTTCCTTTCCTTCCTTCTGTAAGAATGATTTCTATGCTTGTCTGTGATGTTTCTAGCACACTGTTAGGAGTGATAAGATAGTAACAAAGACAGACATGGTCCCTGCCCTCATGTAGCTTGTATCAGTGAACCCAGAGAATAAACAATGAGTCCAGTAAAGTCTGTGAAGGATGGCTTCTGCTATCTTGGATACCCAAAGGTGATGGACTATTTTAGGAAAAGCCAGGGTAGATCCCTGCTGGTCACTTAGGAGGATTTTACTAATTTGTATTGTCTAAAAGGAGAAAGTTTACATGTAGAGGCGAGAGCCTGGAAGGCAAAGGGTAGAGCATGCACTAATGGGTACCAATCTCCCAATTCTTTGGTCCTACAGTCTGTTTTCTAATCTCTAGATCAGGTGTCCTGACCTGGTCACTTAGCAACAAGAGCTGAGTTTCCTATTTGTTAGGGAGAGTACTGACTGCCCCCACCCGTCCCCTCCCTGCAACCACAGGGCACTACATGGTTACAGATGATGAACCAGAGAGACGACTTGTATTTTAAATAGCTGCCATGTATGAAAAACTCTTCATGAAAAGAGCTTTTGTCTCCTTTGTTGATATTCAAAAAAAAAGGGGGGGGGGTAAAGATAAGGTGATTCAAGACATGGTTTGGAGAAATTTCCTGAAAAATTGATCTGAAACTAGTGATAATCTTTTGCCAAATGAAACTGGCCCAGATTCCTCAGTTCAGATGCCATCCAGCACCTCCAGGAATCATTACAACTCTTCTTATCTCCCCCAAGAGGAGTTGACATTCTACAGATTGTCTTATCGCACAAAAGAAGGGATCATCATAGATATCAAATGGAGGTTTATGTCCCTCATTTCATAATCCAGCGAGTCATGCTAGGGAAGCAAGGCCTTCTACGAGGATTAAATGAGTTAGCAGGTGTAAACAGCTTAGCACAGTACTTGGCACATAATGGAGGTCCAGGGAATTGTAGGAATTGACAGATACTTGGGTGATAAGTTACACTCCTGCATCATGCGAAGTCACAAAAAAAAAATGCTTAAGTGGTTTGATATGCTGGAAATAAACACAGGCTTTATTTTATTTTCTTTACTTGATTTTTTTTTTAGTAGAAACTACATATTTATTTCATTTTGTAATACCAGTCAGGTACTCACACGTCAAAAATACCACTGCTTTCTCTAATTGTTATAGGGCCAGAAATTCATCACTTAAGTTTCAATTGTAGAGAATGGGAATTTTTCTGTTTTCAGAATTCTTCAGGGTATTCTTTGGGAGAGGGAGGGAGAACTTCAGCTTCTTTAGACCAGCATCTAATGAGACAGTTGGGAAGAACCAAATAAACCAAATAATTCTTAAAAACAGCCCTTGAATACAATTGTGATCCAAGAGGGAAAATGGAAACTGTTAACTGTTGAGAGACTGCTCCTTATTAGAGCAATATTAGGCATTTTCACCCAATTTTTCATTTAAGTCATTTAAGTGAAAGTGGTTATGTCTGTTTTAATAAGTGAGGATATTATGGTTCAGAGGGCTTAAGTGCTAATCGTTAGTGCTTCCATGGTTAGGTGCTACAATTTAGGATCTGGTTTGCCTAATTTCAAAGTCAGATCCATTTCTCATACTGCCAAAGGTAGGAGGAAGAGTAGACAATAAGACAAAGGGTTAGGTTGAGGTGGGAGGGTTCCTAAGGCAAAACTGGCATTTGTTTGGGACAAGGCTTGGGATAAAAACAGATAAACAGGAGAATATGCCTATCTTAGTCTGCTTGGGCTGCCATACAGAATATCATAGACTGAGTGGCATAAACAATAGACACTTATTTTCTCACAGTTCTGGAGGCTGGAAGTCTGAAATCAGGGAGCCTGAATAGTTGGTTTCTTTTTTTTTTTTTCTTAAGATTTTATTAATTTATTCATAAGAGACACACAGAGAGAGGCAGAGACACAGGCAGAAGGAGATGCAGGCTTCTTGCCTGATGCAGGGCTCGATACCCAGACCCCAGGATCATGACCTGAGCCAAAGGCAGATGCTCAGCCACTGAGCCACCCAGGTGCCCCAGGATATTTGGTTTCTTGTGAGGTTTCTCTTCCTGGCTTGTTGGCCACCATCAGTGTATAAGACCTAAACACAAGAGGAGAGGGAAGAGAAAGAGAGAGACAGAAAGAGAGAGCACACACTCAGGAGCAAGAGGGAGAGGTAGAGGCAAGTGAACAAGTGCACACTCTCTGGTGCCTCTTCTTATAAGAACACTAATCCTATCAGATCAGGGCCCCATCCTTATGACCTCATTTAACCTTTATTACCTCCTTACAGACCCTATCTCCAAATACAGTCACACTGGTTCGGGCTTCAACGTATGAATGTGTGTGTGTGTGTGGGGGGAGGGGGCAGTGCACAATTCAGTCTATGACAATACTTTTCTCCGAGTTAATGCTTGTCTACATCTGCTTTATTTTTATGTTCCCAATGCTTAATATGGCTCCCATAATAAAACACAGTAACTTATTTTGCGTGAAATAATAAATGAATATATGAATAAAAGCAGTTGGAGGTTCTTGCTGTCTGAGAGGCTATAAAAATTAATGCTTAGGTATAATAGGGTTGTAAAAGGACCTTTCAGCAGTTTAATTTTCTTTTTTCTCTCTTTTTCTCTCTTCTTTTTTTTAAAAGTAATCTCTTCACACACTATGGGGCTTGAACTCATGACCCAGAGCTCAAGAGTCTCATGCTCTACCAACTGAGCCAGCCAGGTGCCCCGTGGTTTAATTTTCTTTAAAAATTTCCCAAGACTTTCCATTAGATAACCTACTAGATATTTAATTTTAATCTAGAGCAGGGTTTCTCAACAAAGACACTATAGATATTACGGACCAGATAACTCTTTGTGGGGGCTGTACGGTGCCTTGTAGAACATTTAGAAGCATCCGTGGCCTCTACCCACTAGATTCTACTAGTGCTGCTCTACCCCAATCCTGATAATACAGATTAATGTCCAGGCATCACCAAATGCCCCCGGGCAGGGGTGAGGGTGTGTCAAATTCATTTGAGAACCACCAATCTAGCATCGAGATTCTAGACTATAGATTATTATGGATCACACAAAGGCTTCCCAATTTCAAAGCAGAGAATCTGTTTCAGCTTCATTAGGATGCATGAGCCTTTGAGCCTTCCCTGATTTCTCAAGCTATGGCCCCTTTCTTGACTTCACGTACCTCTTACCTTAGTTTTTGCCTCATGTAACTCACACAGATTTCCTATGTCTTCCTCATCTTCCTTTATCACTTGTCCTGCTGCTGTTCTGCTCTTGACAATTCCTAGTCCTTGGAAGTGCCCATTCTCCGATCCTGCTCCCAGTAAAGGTCAATTAAATAAGCAAGAAATATGCACGTCTTCCTGGATCTGCTGCAAACGTATGCTCTCTAACCTCAGCTAAGCAGTGATCTACAGTTTGCTTCTCAACTTTATAGTGACTCCCCCACTCTCAGATTCTATGATCAGATGAAGCCCTTCTACTACTTTACTTAAAAGTTCAAGACTCTCTGGTTTGGCTGCTCTTAACTTCTATCTCCACTTCAGGAACTCTCTCTTTACTTGGCTCTGAAGGAAAGTCCATTCCCCTCTCCAAGCATTCTTGGTCTTCTTTCTCATTACCTTCTTCATATTATGTTCCTCTCCCCAAGTTTCACTACCCTCACTTGCATATTTTTTTATTTTTAAAGGTTTTATTTATTTATACATGAGAGACACACAGAGAGAGGCTGAGACACAGGCAGAGGGAGAAACAGGCTCCCTGGGGGGAGCCCGATGCAGGACTTGATCCCAGGACCCCGGGATCATGACCTGAGCCAAAGGCAGACACTCAACCACTGAACCACTCAGATGCTCTCACTTGCATCTTTAGTTTCGCCCAATTCAGTTGTCTTTTCTTCTGTTCCTAAACACTTGCTTAGTTCTGTCCACCCTAAATTGAACACCAAAAATCTTCTTAATCCAGGGCTTTTCAATCAGGAGAGATTTAACTTATAGTGGACATTTCACAATATCCAGAGACATTTTTTCTTGTCACACCTAAAAGGGAGGATGCCTACTGGTATCTGGTGGTAGAAACCAAGGGTGCTACAAAATATCCCCCCAAAAAATCACAGGACAGTCCACTTGTCCCAAACAAAGACTTCCTTGACTCCAGATGTCAGCTGTTCCTGAGGTTGAGAGTGCTCAACCCTATAATTCCTTGGACATATTGCATCACTTCTGCTCTCTCCTTTACTTTTTAAGTTCTTAGAAAATTCACACACATCTGCTGTTCTGCTTACCGTTCAGTCACTTTCACTTATTCCTCAATCTACTACAATCTAGTTTCCTCCTCTTGGCCACCAAATCATCAAATCAAGTGACTCCAGTCTAGCCCTTAGCTTCCTAAGCTTCTTTGAAATAAGTGATGCTACTTTTCCAGCCAGTAGTTTGGGAAATGAGGGAAGGGTCAAGGGATCATGCATCCCAATAAGGCTGAAGCAGAGTCTCTGTTTGGAATTGCGAAGTCTTCTAAGATTCACTGTACTCTATGATCTAGAAACTAGACTCTAGATCAGTGGTTCTCAAGTGAATTTGCCACCCTTTCTACAACCTGCTCCCTAATTAGGAACAATTTTTATTTCCAGGATTGGGGCCAGGGTGACTGTTGGCATTTAGCAGGTAGAGGCCAGGTATGCTGCTAAACATCCTCTAGTCTTCTTCCTTTCTCAGCCTTAGGCTACCTTCTTTGGCTCTGCTCTGTCTTTATTTATTCTCCTCTAATCAGACTTATCTGTTTCCAGTATTCCTACAGTCTCCTCTTCCTATCTACTCTGCCGGTTTGGAAGCTTACAGAGAGCATTTTAATCATCCTGGACATCTCTAATGCCTGCAGGTTACCTTGCTTGGAGGATGACCCCAAAAATATTTGTTTGCTTGAATTAGTATTAAACTACCTAGATGTCTAAGTATAAAACAAAATAAAACAAACAAAACCCAAACCTTGTGAAAAATGCTTGAGCAAAATTGGGAGCTTTTGTATATCATGTGGTACACCTTACCTAAATTTTTCTGTGATAGTGAAACGGGCTTGTGGAGAGCCACAAGGTCAGGGTGACAGAACTTGGGGTTTCTTGCTGACACTACTGCTAAGGAGCTGTGTGACCTTATGAAAGAAATCTGGTATTATTCTTGGGCACATTTCCTTATCTACAAAATAAAGGACCCTAGAACAGATAAGCATCAAGATTTTTTTTTCCACCTCCAAATTTCTATGATCTTACATATAAAACTCATGAAATTGGATTGATAGGAAAACAGTTTTAGTAAAAGGGACGCTCTGAAGTTGACCTAATCAATTAATACGCCATCTACATTTTTATGGATCAAATATGGTGTTTAAGTGTGTATGTGTGTGAATATTTTCAACTTTCCATCAGGTGAAACTTGGTAAAACCAAGCTTTATTCCTAGATCAAATGTTTCAGAGGAGTTTTGAGTAAAACAAGTTAATCATAAAAACATGGATCAGCCTTAACAATTGTGTCAGAGATAATGATGGTGTAATGGAGGGAATTCAAGAAACAATCAGAAATTATGGGTTTTTCCCCCCACAAAGCACATGTAAAATTAACCAGTAACCCTTGAAACTGTACGTACCCGATGATTATTTTATGTTATCTCATGTTTTAAAGAATAGTTCTAAAATGCTAGATTTACAGCACCACAGAATCCCACACTGTTGCAATGCTGTCTTCAATTCAGCCACTTCATATTGAAATTTCACACACAATAATTGGCTGACCTTCACAGCTATGGCAGAAACTAATTAAAGCTGTAAGGCTGTGCTAGCAGTGCTTTTGTGTGAAATGTGAAGTTTGGTGATAATGAAATATGGGGTGCAGATGTTATTGTCTTAGATAGACTGTGCCCTTGGTTCACACTAATGAAGAACAGCAATTATTAAACAAAAAGTATTTTTTTACCGATTAATTATTTTGTGTTGTGATAGTAGAAATAAAAACACAGTGGCATCTCTCCTACCAGCTTCTCCCCAAAGTAATTTTATGGAACTTTTCCAGCTGACTTCTGTTTCATTAGACATCCAGTTTCCACTTTCTTCTCCTACTGATCTTAGACCTTTGCGAGCCTCCAGCAAGGACCTGGTTAGGTTCAGAAAGCAAAGGGTAAAGGGCAAGCTAAAAATGGTCACCCATAAAGATTTTCAGACAGCTGGAAGATTAAATAAATGAAGCTTTTTGGAAATAGCTTCACACACCAAACAGAGATGTCAGTAGAAATATGATGCCCTCCACACTGTTGGTGTATGATAGACAAAGGTCACTGCTGCTATTGAGGTGCAAGTGGAGAAATAAAGCAGGCCTGAGCTCTGTTTCTAGGTTGTTAGGAGGCTGAGTTTCTATTAATAGGTCAGTGTGACTTGCGACTTCCACTGGGTCAAATATAACAAATCACAGATTTGCAACAATTGAAGAAAAACACTAGAATAAATAAAAGGCACATTGTGTAGTTAAGTCTTAACTTTTCATGAACTAATGATCGAGTCTGCTTCTCTTTATCCCTCTCCTCAATGACTTTAGGTCACTCGGCTCTCATTAACAGTGTAGAGATGGGAGGGACATGAGTCAAAAATCAAATCAGTCAATTTCCCTATTTGGGCAAAGAAATTAGTTGCCAAAAGTAAGATTTAATGATTACTTGTCTAATTTTGTCTGTTACGTGTGTCCCATATTATCCGTATTCCACTACGTTGGCATCTTAAGGCACTATCTATGAGGTATCAGCTACTAAAACACAGTGATGATGAGGGGTAGGAAATAGAGACGAAGCGGCGGGGGAAGCGGGCATCACTGATCCATGTCACCTTAGATTAGGCAAGGAAACAAAGCTTAGTACTTGGGAGGAAAAGGACTAATGACCACGGAAATACTGTGTAGGGGAGGATGTGCTGTTGAATATAGTTAGTCGTTTGGGAACAGAATGTTCAGTGGGACTATGACTGAATTTGAGGAGTAATTAATAAAGGTAGTGATGGGTGAAAGGACTGTTGAGACATTATATCTCTTCATGTTAGGGAAATGGTAAGAACTTATTCACTTCTACAAAGGATAGCTACATACTGGAGGATAAAAACATAGACTTATTTGGTGGTGGCAAAGAAATTCAATTGTGTAGAGAAGGGTACATGTTGTACCTGAATAGCAAGAGGTAGACTGTACCAGTACCAGTTGTTCGACTCTTGCCTCGCAACGCCCAATCTACCCTTCAGTGTATTGCTTTTGGGGATGAAACCTTTCTTCCTTGCCAGCATGCACCATGTTAAGCTTTTTAGTAGAGAGGATCCTGCAGGGACACTCTAGAAGGAAAGGGCCTGTCTTCCTGGCTTCACATGCTCTCTATTTGTGTCTGCAGTGTAAGGTGGCCAGGAGCTCATGGGACACCAGTAGAGTGCTAAGCCCCAGAAAGTTTCATGAGCATTACCCTCTTGGGTGGCTTCTCCCACACTCCAGAGAGTAGCTTTGCAGAGTTGCACTGGTGCAAGCATAGTTCTCTGCCATGCAGTGGGTCATGATCGCATGCTTTTCAAGGAGGTCTGCATCTCAGTCCTTGAAGGAAGGAGGGCTCTCTGGGGTCCTTTGCCTCAACTCTAGAGGCAATGGCTGCTCCCCCCATCCATTTCTTTCATCCCCCCCCCCTCTTATGTAAGAGTTACCTATTGCTAGTAGATAATCCCCTCTGGTAGTCAATAATCTTTTTCATTAAACTTTCCTTGTTCAGATTACTGTGTCATTTCTGTCTCCTGATTGGAATCTGACTGATTCAATGATCCTCCCATCTTCAGTTCAACAACTTATAAAAGAAATAAATGAAGCCCTTTATTATCATGACTGATTGAGTTAAATATGAAAAATGTGCTGGGAAAGGAGGTATTGGTAATAGTAGAAGTAGTAGAATGTAGGATATAATTGAAGCAATTATCAGCTTTCAGAAGAAATAGCCATGAATTACAAAAGATTAAAATCCCATACAATTTCCAACACAAAGAACAAGACAAGAATGTACCAACATTTTTAACTTTACAATATGCCAAATAAACTAGTAAATGAGAGACTGAAAACACAGCAAATGCAAAAAGGTGGTGACGCAGACACATCATCCCATGTCAAAATTATAGTGTATCCACTTAGGGATTACACAAGGCTCCTCATGTTAAATCCTTTGAGGCAAAATGTGAAACAACAACTTTGGAGTAGCCCTGGCTTCCAGTGTAGAAGGCAACATTAGACTGTCTTAATCTCAGGGACGGGGTTTGCTCCTAACACCATTCATCCAGAATACATCTCCAGTGCATTTATTTGAGGCAGACTCCATAGCATCACTAAATTGTATAGACACAAGATCCCATATACCGCCCTCTCTTTACAGGGTAATCATCATTTTCCTCAGCAAATGTACCATTACACACAATATGATCAATAATGGAGTGGATGCAGTTAAGTAGAGCAGGAAAGAGGCCTAGCTGGGCACATTAATGAGAGGCAAGGCAGAGCAATGGAAGCCTGCCCTTCTCTAGGGAGAGAAATTGCCCCCAGGATGTCAAACCATGTTTCTCCTTAGGCTCCTTGGCACATGGACCTATCGATACCAGGAGTGGAGCTTTGTGAAGGTAGAGGCTGCTCATGGGACTGGCATCTGGGGACAGCAATTCGGGGGAAAAAAAAAAAAGGAGAGGGTTTTAACTTGTTCAGTGGGAAATAAGTGAATTATCATGCTCCTGACCAGGTGTCTTGTCTGACACGTCAATGCTAGAGGTGCCCCTTTGGCAGAGGAAAAAAATAATGTCAAACTTTGTTTCCAGCCAGAGCCCTGGGGACAGCTAAAACTGGGTTGCTGCAAAGAACTACTTTTTAACCAGAAGCTGAGCAATGTGCTGCTGATAAAACATCAGATGTCTTTATGGTAGTTTCTTTCAGACGAGGCTGGCTTTTGAATGATGGACCTTTGGCATCTACCTGTTTGTAGTAACGTTCCAACTGTGAGTTCCTGTTTGTGTTGGGATCTTATTTGCCCTCATGAGGGTAATATTGCTTTATGTTGGAAATTGAGAATGCCAATGACTGGGAAGTCAGTTCTTGTGCCTCTAGGCTACCCAGGAAGGGCAGTTTGCACTCCTTCTACCCACTACTGTTAGGAGCACGAGTAAATTGCTACCCTACTCTACCAGTGATAGTGTATTGCTGGGCGTTTCACTAAATCAATAGTTTCTAAACCAGGCATGCTTTTGGGATGAGCCCTGCCTCTGGATATTCAGATTGAGTAGATCCTGGGTGGAGGAAAAGCATCTGTATTTTGAACCAGTATCCCAGTTGATTTCCACACAACCGTTCCAGGGACTATGATTTAGCCATCACTACACCTTAATGATACAGATTCTTCAAAGGCCAAGATGGCCTGATGGGTGTTTTTGGAACTTATTGCAAATTAGGAGACTTGGCAATTTGGAGAGGTCTGTATTAAACTAGCAAAAATAAAGATGGGAGAGTTTATACTCCCTGTGGTATGCGCAGCAGAACTTTGGTATAAGATCTGGCACAGTCTGAGTCCAGTATTCCCAGTACCACATCATACATCCCCAGGAGATACATTCCCGTCGTGTCCTCTGTCAATGACATCCCTTGGAGCACAGTTGGAAACTGTGTTCAGTAATCAACACATCAGAAGCATCCTCAATATGGTTCAATCCACATGTTTGTTTCATCATTATGGCCTTCAGGTTAGGGAGAGGTGACAATTGTTGACCAAACGGGATCTCCAACTGAAGTGGTAGGTGGCAAAGATTCCAAGGATGATGAGAAATTGGGAGAACTCTTGGTCTGCATCACTTTGTAGTTTGGAGCATAAGAGGCAATTTGCTATTCTTAGTTCCAAATCAAGAAGAATTTGCTTATGGAATGTTCTGGGAGAATATCTTTTATTTCCCCATAGTGAGGATTCATTTATGCCAATTTATTCACACTCTTTTACTAGGAATTCATTAAAAGCAGTAGTGCAAAGTAGAAAGACACAGGTGATTGATGTCAGGGCACAGCCCATAGTCAGGTAACAGGACAAAGATTGGTTGTCCATGGAGGGTTCACACACATAATTGCCCTGTCAACAACCAACACATGTTAAAGTCAGGTTCACGCAGGCAAAACACTTGTTGACTCGTCTTAAGGGTGATGCATGTTCCATGTAGATTCACATGAAAATAACATACCCAAAATATATATCACAATTCTGAATAATTATTTTGTCGTTACACATTCCATGTCTCCTTCCAGGGAAACTTTTGCAGTTAAAACATCTTATACCAAGTTGATTAGGTTTTCTTAGTCATGTTCATTAAAACCTGGGTTAAAGGTCACCTTCTTAATCATTCATTGAGTCACATAATATTACTGTTACTACATGTGTGTTTGGAAAAGTCACTATTATTGGGAAATATCAGAAAGGGAGACAGAACATAACGACTCCTAACTCTGGGAAACAAACTAGGGCTGGTGGAAGGGGAGGAGGGTGGGGGGTGGGGGTGAGTGGGTGATGGGCACTGAGGGGGACACTTGATGGGATGAGCACTGAGTGTTATTCTGTATGTTGGTAAATTGAACACCAAAAAAAAATTAATTTATTTTTTTTAAAAAAGGAAACATCTCAGGCCAAATACAGTTTCCCAGCAAAAACAATAAAAAAATAGTCAAAACCTGATAATGTTTTTCCTTGATTCAAAGCAATCATTTGCTTTGAATTCATCCTCAAATATTTTGAAGTAAAAAAATATATATAGATACATACATATATATAAAACCCCAAACATTAAGTGCACATGTGATTCATAAGTAATATCTTGGTTTTAGAAATGTGAAAATGTAAAAAAAAAGAAGAAGAAGAAAAGGAAAGAAAAAAAAACAACAGAGAACCAGATATCTTAAAACTGAAGAAAATGCAAGCTACTATGAAAGAAGTTCTTCCTATGCCTTGACACTGTATCATAAAAAGAACTAGGATATTTTGGTGTACAAGATAGTGTCCTTTGTGAACTTTAACAAATTCTACTACTAATTCAACAATAATAATATATTCAATTTTAAAAGAGGAACATCCAGAGAATTGCTTAAGATACACACGCCAAAAGGAGATTTAATCTTTTCAAACCTCTTTATTATGATTATTAAGCTTTTATTTTAATTCCAATATAGTTAGCATACAGTGTTATATTAGTTTGGGGTATACAATATGATTCAACTACTCCATACATCATCCTGTGCTCATCACAGACAAGTGCCCTCCTCGATCCTCATCTCCTGTTTCACCCAACCCCCCACCTACCTCCCTCTAGTAACCATCAGTTTGTTCTCTATAGTTAAGGGTCTGTTTTTTGGTTTGTCTCTCTCTCCTTTGTTTTCCTCTTCTCTCATTTGTTTTGTTTCTTAAATTCCACAGGTGAATGAAATCATATGGTGTTTATCTTTCTCTGACTTATTTTGCTTAGCATCATACTCTAGCTAGCAAATGATAAGATTTCATTCCTTTATATGGTTGATAAATATTCCGTGTGTGTGTGTGTGTGTGTGTGTGTACATATACCACATTGTCTTTATCCATTCATCTATTGATGGACACTTGGCTGCTTCCATAATTTGGCTGGCTATTGTAAATAATGCTCTTTATAATCATAGGGGTATATATATATCCCTTTGAATTAATGTTTTTGTATTTTGGGGGTGAATATCCTGTAGTATGATTGCTGGCTCATAATGTAATTCTATTTTCAACTTTTTGAGGAACCTCCATACTGTTTTCCACAGTGGCTGCAACAATTTGTGTTCCTGCCAACAGTGAAGAGGATTCCTTTTTCTCCACATCCTCACTAACACTTGTTGTCTCTTCTGTTTTTGATTGTAGCCATTCTGACCTGGCATGGGGTGGTATCTTGTTTTGATTTGCATTTCCTTGATGATAAATGATGTTGAGTATCTTTTCATTTGCCTGTTTGCCATCTCTATCTCCTCAAGATTTTTTTTTAAAGATTTATTTATTTATTTATGATAGACGTAGAGAGAGAGAGAAAGAGGCAGAGATACAGGAGGAGGGAGAAACAGGCTCCATGCCAGGAGCCCGACGCGGGACTCGATCCCGGGACTCCAGGATCGCGCCCCGAGCCAAAGGCAGGCGCTAAATCGCTGAGCCACCCAGGGATCCCCTCCTCAAGATTTTATCTTGACTTCATACATCTTTGTTAAAGATTTTCTGGGCAAATTTGCGGGATGTGTTGATGCGCTAAGCAGGGTCTTATGTATAAAAGACAGAGACATCTCTTAGGAAAAACTGAATGGTAAGAAGAGAGATCCCCTAGACATAGAAACTTTATCTAATGGCATCAAAAGACAGCTTTCAGATCAGCCTACATGAATTTTCACTTGAGTTCTAGGGATTGTGAGTAAATAAAAGCAAATGAAAGTAAATTCAGAAGGATCTGTTTGTTTTTGTTTGTTTGGCTGGTTGTGTAGTTTGTTCATTTATTATACTTTTGGGTTTTTTTTTTTGTGGGGTTTTTTGGTAAATCTATGGAGAAGTAGCTTATGTAAGAGAGTGTAACATAAGAGGGGCAGAAGGTCTGACAAGGTTAAAGCACATTCAAGTGCAAATACCAGGGTTCAAGCCACAGTAGACTAATGTGCAGCTCATACGTAGAAGAAAATTGAAGAGGACTTCATGCATTGTTGGTGTCACAGGCAGCAACAAAGACAGGAACACACTTGGAGGGCATCAGTGATATTATATTGGTTTCACCCAAGTCTTGGATGGTCACTAATAGTGGAGAGGTAACAGCAATTGCCCGACACTTAAAGTCAGCTGAAGTAGATGTCTCCAGAGAAAGCCAAAACAGGAGAGGAGAAAAATGTTGGATGCCAGATTATAACCACAGGCTCATGAGAGACACTCTGAGAAACCTTCCCAAAATTGTGTTTGTAGGTAAAGAGAGAGTGGATAAGGAATGTGACTTTCTTTCACTTCTGGGTGGGGACAGAGCCCACAAAAAAATATTGTTATGGTTTTTAACTTAATTTTAACAGATTGGGCTAGTAAGGTAATCCCAGTTTATAGTTGTAAAAGTATTGGAAAGACATTTTGTATGTTCTAAATCAACTTCCATTTTAATAGCTCACATTAAATAATTCCATGCCGTCTGTGTTCAATATTTTAAAGAAATCATACAAAATACATTACTCTGCTATTAAATATAGATAATTTAATCCTGAGTACTCTAGAAACATATCATTTTCCTATTGTCTCTTCCAATAAGAAAGAGCAAATTAAGTTAGTCAAGTGGTTCCAAATAGAACGTTTGTTTATTATTACACAGCAGTGTTAAAAAGTATGGAATTAAACTCTGTGTGGTACCTGTATTACCAGATTTAAACATCTAGATATTTGGGCCTCCTGGGTGGCTCAGCAGTTGAGCATCTGCCTTTGGCTCAGGCCGTGATCCCGGGGTCCTGGAATCCAGTCCCACTTCAGGCTCCCCACAGGGAGCCTGCTTCTCCCTCTGCCTCTCTCTCTGTGTCTCTCATGAATAAATAAATAAAATCTTTAAAAAAATCTAGATGTTTCTAAGACTTGAGGACTAAATATCTAAATAAAGAGTTCACTGCTCAGTAGGATTTTTAAATGACATTTTGTTATGATTCAAAATATATTGCAATAAAATGATCAAACAATTTAAGAAATTATGTACATATCCACATGAGTTCATATACTATGTGTGTGTGTTTTCTTTAAATGAGGTGCAACATTAACAATTTGTATGTTGGTATCATAAAATACACCTGGCGTCTCAGCCTTGTTTCCCTTTTCCCTTTCTCTGTGGCATTTATGATAATTTTAAAATCGGTGGGACACTAAAAATGGAAGAAATACAAATAAGTAAGTATATTTATTTAATAGATGCTTATTGTTATTTAGAATCTTAAATGACATTCAAAAAGAAACATGCTAAAATTTCAACAGGGACAGCTCATAATTTTATAGCGTGTTCCTGGGATCTGTGTGGATCTCACCTTGTCTTTGTTACACAGAGCATCAAGTCAATGCATGTTACCATGATAGACAAAAAAAAGGGAAAAAAAAGTTATGCTTACCCTTTCTTAATACTTGTAGCTTTTTTAGGACTAATGTGTGCTAGCCCATACACTCCCATGTGATAGTCTTAGGCCCGACAAATGAGTCAGTAAAGATGGAAATGGTTGAGTGTATCAATGACACTCTGAAAAAAAAGTTCTTGTGTTCTCCACTAGCTAAGACAGACACACATAGTGTCTGCTTTGATGTGTGTTTGCAGATAAATAAACACAATGAGACAAAAACTCTAATTTGATATGAACCCAAAAGGTGCAAGAAGTTATCTTCATTTAATCTCCAGTGAAGTAACAAGGTAACATTAACGTTGGTATTTAAAGACTGGAATGCATGGGACAGAAATACATCGGGAGGTTATTTTTATGAAAATTATTTGGAAGGGTCTTTCTTCCTAGACCTTGGTTTGTAATAATTCAGGATCCAAAAAAGGCATTTTAATTATAACTCTCAAATTCTGTCATCTTTCTTCCTTTCTTCTTCTTCTTCTTCTTCTTCTTCTTCTTCTTCTTCTTCTTCTTCTTCTTCTTTCTTCTTTCTTCTTTCTTCTTTTCTTCTTCTTCTTTCTTCTTTCTTTCTTCTTTCTTCTTTCTTCTTCTTCCAATCCCCTGACCTCCAACTTCCACTGCATATAATCTATACATTTTGGTCTTGACTGGGAGTCATCTGAAGCACAGACTTGAAGATTTAAGAAGTGAAACTTGATAAAGTTTCTTCTTTCCTATAAATTAGAAAATAGAAGTTATGTCTTTCAAAGTATTACATTTTATTAAATAACTGAATACACACTTTGTTTCTACCCGGGGTCCCTACCCAGACCAGGGTGTTCGGATTTTGTCTGCAAGGGATGTTTCAACTCTGAAGTCAGTAGGGTTTTTCATTGGGTTGACTGCATTGAATCCAAATGTCTGATTAGATTCAGTAAGTTTCTGAGAAATAGGAACAGTGCAATCCATGCTAGAAATCTTCTTATTAAACAGAACTTCATGGGACCTTGTTGGCTCAGTGGTTGGGCATCTGCCTTTGTCCCAGGGCATGATCCTGGAGTCCTGGGATCGAGTCCCACATCGGGCTCCCTGCATGGAGCCTGCTTCTCCCTCTGCCTGTGTCTCTGCCTCTCTCTCTCTCTGTGGGTCTCATGAATAAATAATTATAATCTTAAAAAAAAAAAACCCAGAACTTCAGAAGCTGGCAAATGTTACTAGATTTAATTTAATTCTGAATATTTTAGGAATATTGCCAAAGTGGCAGCTAAAAATCCCAGAGAGGGGGGGGAAAAGGGGAAGATGTCAAGGCTGTTGGCTCGTGGAAGTATTTTTCAAAACATTACGGTCTGTCTCTCTATGATTTTTTGTGTGTCTCACTAAACAAACAGGAATGTTAGTAGCTGTGCATTAACTCATTAGGACAAGGCTTTTTAGTGATGTGACTGTGTTTATACAAGGAACAGCTCGTAACCTTGCACGGGCCCTGCTTTTGGGGTTCCACACCTGCTGATTACCTCCCTTTAGCTTAACCAGTTCAAACGCTTAATCGCTGAGATTCACAGACCCTTTTTCTTCAAGCACCTTGACAGAGTCTAAAAGTCAACTAACAGTATCTTCAGAAAGCTCTATTGTGAAGCTGAATTTTGGTAACTGACACCAATAACATAACAGCATTAAATCATCTATATTTTTATAGTGGATAAGCTAGTCTGCTTGTAAATATGTTCAAGGATAGCATGTAGGTGGCAGAAGAATTACGCTACAACTTTAACAGCTAATAAATCTTTATTTAAGCAGGGGACCTCTAAAATTTAATTAGGCATATGAAAGCAGAGATCATTCTGAGGGTAAAAATATGCCAATTCTCACAAGAAAAGACATCTGCCTTGTGGAAAAACTTCAAGTTAAAATTTACTCTTCTGTTACTTTGTCAATAGAAAGGCTTTCTGGTAGAAGAGCAAATATCTAACTTAAAAAAAAAATGACAGAAGCAGACAGGAGGCATTCCTGGCACACCCTAGAGGGGAGAAAGAAAGGCCCATTTGTGAACTCTGTGTGCATTACTTAGCTAATTCAGGTAGACAC
Organism: Vulpes vulpes; assembly: GCF_048418805.1. Lineage (NCBI taxonomy): Eukaryota > Metazoa > Chordata > Mammalia > Carnivora > Canidae > Vulpes > Vulpes vulpes. The sequence goes on along the minus strand of NC_132795.1, from coordinate 95,017,406 downwards.
CTCTCTCTTTTTCTCTCTTCCTCCTTCCTGGGTCATGTAGAGGTAGTCAAGGAACTACAATAGATTCAGCAGGACCCAAGATGTAGAATTGGCGGTCACTTTGCAATTCGAGACTTTTCAATGCCGTGCTTGCTCCCTCACTTCTCCCAACCTAAAAATGTCTCCTCTACTCACATCACAAAGTATGGCTACCCTAAGGTAATACCCTCCCTCCCCAAGTTTAGAGCATATATCTAAATCACAATTGGCTCTTGAGTTCTTCTTCTTCTTTTTTTTTTTTTTATTTATTTATGATAGTCACACAGAGAGAGAGAGAGAGAGAGAGAGGCAGAGACACAGGCAGAGGGAGAAGCAGGCTCCATGCACCGGGAGCCCGACGTGGGATTCAATCCCCGGTCTCCAGGATCGCGCCCTGGGCCAAAGGCAGGCACCATCCAGGGATCCCAAGGCTCTTGAGTTCTTTACAGGTTACAAATGCCTCAGTACCTACCCCTCACCCCTGGTAAAAATGCAAAGACAACTGGGACTGGTTACATTCTAATTCCAGATTCTAGACTTGAGCTTGTGTCTTCTCTTGATTTCCTTCGCAAGAGGGCTTCGGTCATTATGACATAAAATGATGACTTTGGGAAAGAGAGTAACAAATTTTGATCATCAGTGATGTGCTTTTAGCAGATTTTCTCCTTCTTTAGTGTAGAATTTGGTAGGCAATGTGGAGGAAGACGTAGAAGTCACAGCCTCTACTCTCCGAGAGCTTGAGCTGGTTCAGGAGATGAGATGTAAATGCTTGAACCATGCGGTGGCATTTCAGTTGTAGAAAGCACAGCCCAAGGCAATTTATACATATGTGCCACAGGACTAGGATAAATAACTTAAGTTTTGTCCATGGGCCAAACCCAGTTCTGGAGCCAATGAAGTTGCTTTTGTTGTTGTTTGTTTGCTTTTCATTTCTCAGGGGTCCTTCATCTAAGAACAGGATAATGTATTTTAACAAAATTAGCTTCATGAATGAATGCAACCTTTGTTTTTTAACATTTGCTGCTTGGAGATGCGCAGATGAAGCCGAGTGAACATCATGAAAACATCTAGTTTATGATAGGATGTTTTAATTGTTTTTCTGCTACCATTTGATACATCTTGTAGATGGTATTTCCTCCGCGTCACTTATTTAATGCTAAGAAGGTAACACCGGTGACTTACTTCAAATGTCAACAAACATCATAAATAATGAATTCAGAATCAAGCCATATTGCCCAATTAAATAGTTCTTTCATCTGATCAAATGCCATTCAGGTCTCTTTGTGTACTTTTCTTTATGCTACTTTAAAGTCATCCTGGTGTTGTTTTTAAAGAATAAGTAAAGTAGGAGCTCTGTTTCACGAAAGACTTTAGATCGAGCCTTAAATGGCAACAGAATGCAATTTAATGAAAATAGAAGAAGCTATGATATAAGGAGAAATGCATTTAGGTATCCTTTCCAAGCTTCTGGAACTAGGAAATCCTACACTCGGTGCCCCCGATGAGAACTTGGAGACCTTGGGACTGCATCTGAAAGGCAGTGGGTGGAATGGGTGGGAATCAGGTACCTGGCTTGGCCCTGCTGCTAGGAGCCGAATGGGGGGACATGCGGTGGTTTCTCAATTCTCTAGCCATGATATTTGAGACTTGGACCAGATGGCCTCTGAACTTCCCTTCAGTTCTAAAATTCTATGAACTAGCCCAATTCCATCAAAAGGCTACTGTATAATGCTTAATAAAGACTTGAGTCTTGTTTCTATTAATGTGAGAAACTGAACATTTTGTTAGAATACAAATGGTTTTGATCTTCCCAGAACTTACATTTGGCTAGAGTCTGCAATAGGCTCTCAGCCTTTTGGGAAATGACAGAGACTTATTGGGAACACTTGGGGGTTTCTGCATCATTGCATGAAGCAGAACAATGCTTTACAGAAAGTACAGAAAATTTCTTTGCAAACTCCTTGATGAAGAGGGAGAGTTTTGTAGCGACCTGACACAACCACCATGTTGTTATTCATGATCGTGTTGGTTGGGAATGTGGGCAGGGCTCAGAGGTGTCTGCTCATTTTTGCTCTAAAATGTGCTGGCCAGAGCTAGAGTGGCTCAGTGGTTATCCATGTGGCCTTTCCCTCCATGTGGCTTTTCTCCTCCAGGCTCTTTTTCTCTCCCTTATGACCTATCTGTTCAGTGGGATAGGCTAGACTTTTTTAGCATCACAGTGGGTTTCCAAGAGTGAAAACAGGTCTGGATATGGAAGTCCCGGAAAACCATTTCTGTGGCATTTTATTGGTTGAGGCAAGTCACCATACCAACCCAGATTTAAGGAATGGGGAAACGGACTCAACCTTTTGATGGGAAGGACAGCAAAGTCACTTTGCAATTAGCATGGATCCAAGGAGGCTTGGTTTATTGGGGACCATTTTAAACTATCAACCGCACCTCAAATAAGGCCTGGCACATGGTAGGCACTTGATGAATGGATAACATCTTACATGTTGCAACTTTCATTACATTCAACCTTATTAGGGAGGCAGCACATAGTAACTCTGTGAGTTGAGGAAACTGGGAAGAAATGTTGTGTTGGTTGTCCAAATTAATGCAGTGAGTGAGTGATAATATCTGGACTTAAACAGAATTTTCTTGACTCCAAGTTCTTTCTACTGTGAATTCCAGCTGATAAACTGGAAAGAAATTGAAATATAGAAAATGATCAGTGACAACACCATGGCTAGGGAGCCTAACAGGGCTTTGATATTTTAGAAAACTATACTCCTTTGTGTATGAGTCAAACATTGGTTGAAAACAATGAAAGAAGAATATTTTCTTGACTACATTTCTTAGATAGGTTTCTCTTAAAATTTAATTACCTCTGGGGGCAACTTTGTCACTAAGCTCTAGACTTATATTTAATAGCAAATGATTTCTTGGAAATATATCCAAACTTTCGCATAGTTTGATCCTCAACTAAGAAGTCTATGGAAAAAACAATAAAGATATTGGAGTTGGAGCAGGTACGATCTGAAATCTATGCCTATAATGATCTCCTGAATTCAATCTCTGTTTATTCTTTTCCTCCATCAAATTTGGTATGAAAACTAAAACTATTTTCCAGCCAGTAAGCAGAATAAAGAATAGGAAAATATATTGATATTTTTTGAAAATATAGAGTACTCATTATAGTACAAGTCATTATATCATGTTTATATAATACTTAACATAAATATATGAAACTCTTTATATAAAAGTGTCATACAAAGATTTTTATTCTCTGCATTTTAGTTGTTATTGTTGTCATTATTTTGATTGAGTCCCTTGTTGAACTCTGAATTCTATTTGAACCTGAAACGGTAATCAAAATGTGGGCTATTTGATAATCCCCATGAATATGACTGAGAAGTTTTCTTGAAAGCCCTACAGACTGAACCCATTGAATTTAGAATAGTTCTCATTCTGGTAGAAAGAAGCAGATGTCCCAGACCAAACACACTTGGTTTAATATACTTTTACATTGGCTTTAATGGACAGATGTTTTGACTATGACATGGCAAGACAAGGATTTGAAATGGTGGATTGGAAAGATTTTGTTCATAAAAGTAATTGCTCTTACATTACAAAGTGCAGGATTTACATGTGGAAAATGTCAGCCTGTTGCAGCATCTCATGATGGATCGTGTTACCACAAGCCATGGAATTCACTAGAAATAACCAACTTACTTCTGAGGGGCCCTTTTAATAGGCATCACATACAGAATGGCAGGGAGGGGGAGCCTCAAGTCTAGAGTCATTCTAGTTATGTAGTTGATCCTTGATTATACAGTTGCAGGATTATCTATGACTTTTTTTTTTCCCAGTAGAATTTGGCTTCTGTCTATATTATTTTACAGGCTTAAAGCAATTCTTACGTGCCAAGCAGCATTCAAAGAGCTTTACAAGCATAAGTAACCTATTTTATCCTCATAAGAACTCTTAGGAACAGGTGAGAAAAACGATGCACAGAGAAGCCGTGTGACTCACTGAAGGTCACACTGTGAGTAAATGACAAAAACGCTGTCTCAGTAGCTTCAGGGTCCATGCTCTTAGCTCAGACTCTGCTCTTATTTTTATTCTTCAACAAGTGGGTGGTAAGAGCTACATCTAATTATTTCTGTGGTTTAAGAATTTCTTAGGGGAGACTGAGTTAGGGAAGTGAAACTATTGCCCCCAAACTTCAAATATTGCCTTGTAACTTATGCAGAAGTCAGTTCACCCACAATTTTCTTGCCAAATTTGGAAGTCCGAGGGTCTTCCAGCCCATTAAAGAGTCACAAAGGCCTTATACCGATTCCATGCACTTTATGCCTTGTGCCCTGCTTCCTAGTGCTTATTTTAACATATGAAATGAGAGGGAAAGGGACAGAAAATTTAGAAAACATAAACCTATTTTTTCTCCTACATAACATAATAAAAAAAATCATGATAATGGCTCTGTGTTATTAGCGAAAGGTCAACTAATGTTCACTACCCTTTATTTAGAAGGTAGGGAAATAGGCAATACATATTGAGGTCTTTCCTCAAAAATGCCCAAAGTTTTAAACTTTGGTTGCTCTGCAGGCTAAGCCTCTATAGTGAGAGATCATATTTGTGGAAACCCTGTTCCCAGCAGTGCCAGATAACTAAGTAAAAGACGCATCGTTGTGGAAAGAACACTGGGTGTGCTGGAGACACTCTCCCACTAGCTCGCTGATAAATGGTCTGGGCAGGTCATTTATCCTCTCTGTGCCTCAGACTGCTTATATGCCTCCCTCAAAGAGTTATTGTAAGGATGAAATGAAATAATGTATGTGAAAGTGCCTAGTATGTAGTGTGTTCTCAATAAATATTTATTAAAGAAAAAAGTAGCATTGCATTCCAATGTCAAAAATGAGTTATTTTTGAATTATGCCTTGGATATTGTTTGTGCAATAATCTACATGTGGAAATGTGGATAAAGGAACGGAAGTGATTGTCTTGGGATTCTTCAGTAATTACACTACCTTCCTTTTGATTTATCCAACTTTTTTTTTTTTTTTTTTTGGCTTTTACCTACTTTGAAGAATATGACTATTCAAAGACAGAATCTTTCCCTTTGATAAAACCCAGATGCACAGGGCAAAATGCATTTCCCACAGAGATTCATTTGGGGACCAAAAGATCCAGGGACTGTTCTCTTATAATCCCACTGCTCGTCCGTTTTGTTTTCCCTTGCAGGTGGGGAGGGAGAGTGGATTGTGACAAGAGAATGACTGAGAAAGAATCAAACGGGTCATCAGCCTTTTCCAAACACAACCCCAGGCTCCAAGTGTGACAATCAATGTAAAAATCTATTTTATTGTTTAAAACAATTTTTAGCTTGATGGGGGGTGGTGGGTAGAGGCAGAGGATGGGGAGGATTCCACATTATCAAAAAGACCTGGAATTTTTTTTTTTTAAATATAAAAATGTATCATGTCTCCCTCCTTCACCCAAACTTTTAGATATTTTCTCTGGGGTGGAAGTGGAGACATGAATATTTTCTCATACCTTGCTAGGAAATTCTGATAACTGCCCGCCAACCATGAGCACTACTGGTCTAGTTATTAATTTCGTCTGTCTACAGTTTGACTCACCTCATGGCTGCTATCCATCCTCAGGGCCACAGTGAACTGAAGATGATCACCAGCCGCCCCCTTTAGGCAGGGCTGACGCCCTCGGCATCCCCTTCGTGAAGTGCGGCATGTGTCTCTTATGCTAGGCCTACCCCTAGGCCTACCGAATCGTTTTGTGGTCTGCCCGGCCTTTATTGACCTTCAGACACTGGCAAGCATGCTCTTTAGCGAGCGCCATCCTAGCCTTCTTTCGGCCCTGCCTCTCTCCATAGCCTGAGGAGGCCTTGGAACCAAGCAGCTACCCTTCCTTTTTGTTTGTGTTTTGCTGACCTAAATGTGCTTAAGAAACACCTGAGGATCTTGCCAACATGCAGATTCTAATTTAGGCATCCTGGAGCAGATCTGAGATGCTGCATTTCTAATTATGTCCCTGGTGCTGTGCGTAGCAAGGGTGTACATCGTGCTTCAGATAGTGGCTCCTGGTATCCCTTGAGCGAATGATGTCAAGCCTTCATGGCCTCTCTCCGGGGTCTTGAAGACAGGCTGTGTGGTCAGCATGGTGCACGAGGCCTGAGAGGTGGTCCAGGGAGTGCTTAGGGTTGAGGGTCTGTGAACACAGTTTAGATGTATGAGGCCCTTGAGGTGCACAACAGAGCCAGAAGTCTGATAAGAAGGGGGCAATCACGGGATTGATACAGTGAGTGGAGATACGGGCCAGGAGCCAACTCTCCCCGTATCACTATATTCCAACACAGAATTCCGAGTAGCCCAAGAATTCTAAATTCAATATTGCCCTTCCAGGTTGTTATTCAACGTAGGAAAAGAGAACACGTTTTACCCTAACAGCACGTTACCCTGACTGTATATATTTTTCAGCATTGTTTTTATGTTTTCATGTGTTCTGTGCACCTCCATTTGCATTCTTGCTGCAGACCCCCAAATTGTCAGAAGCACGCCAGTCAGTAGGCACCCGACTTTGTAACCAGCCTTTCCCCCTCATCTAGATCATTCTGATCATAAACTTGAAAGGACGAAAGGATCAAGGGACATTATTACTCTCGACTTGGACGTTTCTTGTGCAGCTGCCTGCGTTTATTTCCAATGTCACGTGACTCTATTTCACTCGCCGCACGTGTTTCTTTCCTATACAACTTTAATATGTATATTGGACTACGCAGTCCTGAACGGTCCGGGGTGTGGAGGAGCCACAGAGTCTTTGGTTAGCAATATTTGCAAATCTGACTCCAGAGTTTCAGGACAATGAAACCCACTCAGCTCAAAGGAGAAGGCTGGCTTGCAGTACTCTGACTTTTCTTTCTTTTTGAACCCCTTCTCTCCTCCCGTTACAGTAGTATATAGTTTTACGAATCCTGGGTTAGGGTCAAATCTTCGTCCCACCATTTATAAGCTCTGTGATTCTAACTTTCCGGGGCCTCGATTTCCTTCACCAGTGAAATGGAGACCAATACTGTTCACCTCTTAGGGTTATTAAGAGGGTCTAAGTAGGTAATACACGTGAAAAGTATTCAGAATTGTCTTTGCGTCTACCTGATACAGAGTAATCATTCAAACAATATTTTCTATTATTTAGCTTATTCTATTTTTACAGTTTTATTGAGGTATAATTGATTTATATAGAAAATTACACGTATTTAACATCTGCATTTTGAGGAGTTTGAATATACGCACATCCCGCCGCCACAATCAAGGTAATACTTTCTCCAGGTTTTACCTCCGTATTGAAGCTATATAAATGCTTTCTTGTCCCACTGATTTGTCTTTTATTTGAAGGCCTTCATCTTTGACAGTCATTATTTTGCTCTTTAACTTTTACTTATGTTCCATTGCATATTATAGTATAACATGGTTTTTCTCGTTATCTTATAATAGGTTTTAGATCAAGGAAAATACCTTTATTTATTTTCTACCCTCCGCAGCTCAGTGTGTAACACCAAACGTGAGAAAGACCCTCAAATCTCTTTCGAGTGTTCGATTAACTTATTGTAAAGGAGTATTCAAGAACAGACAGGGCTGACCTGGTTTGAGTGTGTAAGAGAGATGGAAAGAGGAAACGGTGCATATAGGAAAGGGGGTCGGAATCACCAAAAAGCAAGGGTCGGAGAAGGGGAAAACCATGGATTTGCTGAGCGGGAACCGAGATTTTTTTTTTTTTTTTTGGAACCGAGATTAAACAACCGAATGTCATCTGGCAGGACTTGGTGTAAAGGTGGACATGCTCCTCCAACTGGGTGAAGGGGGTAGGGTTGCTTAAGTTCGAGTTGGGTAAGGGCCTCCTACCTCAGACATAGGCTTATCTCTTTGCCTGGCCTCCGAAACTCTCAGAGCATAGCGATCGTAAGCCTGGGCCCTGAGAGCACTGATTGACCTAGGGGTCACGGAGAAAGAACAGGATGAGGGTGCAGGGTTTTTGCAAAGGCAGTGGTGTGCACACTTGTCTCCTGCCTTTGCACCCCGGCAGCGCCGCTGACCCACGGGGAAGGGAAGCGGAGCCCCAAGCCAAGACCCCGTCCTCTCCTCGGCCCAGGGCGTCAAGCAGGGCCTACTTTGGTTGGGGAGAGTGTCGAGCTGGTCCTAGGCCACGACGTGGGGGCGACACAACCGAAGGATCTAGCGAAATCCTAAGCTGTGGACCTCCTCGGGCCAGGGCAGCGCTTGTGTTTGTCTCTGGGGCCGGGGCGTGCTGCGGAGTTCAAGGGTCCTGACACGCTAACACCCCAGTGAGGTCAGGAGCCCATTTGTCCTTCGTTAATCGGTTGGTGACTATACTTGGGTTTCCATTTCACACCAAAAAATGCAGGAGGGGACGCGGTTTTGACATTGTTTCTTCGCCCCTGCGCTCCGTGTAAACAGAGGTTGTGTGTCTGGCTGTGCAGCGCTGCATGTAAAGCCCCTGTTTACTTAATCTGAGCGGCCGTGTCTTTTCTGCTTGGTCTGCAAAAGAAATGAAATGAAAAAGCGTGCCGGAATCCGAATTGCTGCGAGTCTGAGAAAGACATTTGGGTCACCGAGTAACTAAAAGCGCCCTCTGTTTACATGTTTCTGCAGTTTCCGTCACTGCAGCTGTGTTACAGCTTATAACAACTAATCTCCTTTTATTTGTGTTTTGCTTTATTTTATTTTGTATTAAAGGCTCTCTTTAAGCCCTGTCTTCCAAATGTGTGCAAGGTTTCATAACTGTCTTAATGGTGTATACACATTACAGTGATGGCAGCGAACCTCCTCCAATCTGGATTTTGTTAAGAGCGACTTTAAGAATAGTTCGTAGGACAATTAAAATGTGTTAATCTGTATTTGAAAACTTGATCCGGTTAAAAATCAGTTTTCCATCCACTTACATTTTGCCAAAGTTTTCTTATGTCACGTAGCTGGGTTTTCTTGAGAGGCGGAAAAGGGGGCCGAGGGGAAGGGAGTGTTCCAGAAAGCCTGGGAGTTAGGCTAGATTTTAGGCCTCTGGGCTGATGTCCTCTTAACCTAACCCATGTTCTGCTTCAGGGGAAAAATAAAAAAAAAAAAATGATGCACTGAATGGTTGGAAATGGGGCTTGAGCAAAAGCACACTTTTCATGCTCAACAAAGCCTAACGTCATTTCACTATACAATTTGAGTTATGTGTGTGCTTTTAATAAACCAATCCTTACAAAAAATAAATAGATTTGTTCTGCTTAAACTGGCATACAGAGGGCTTGGGGGGAAAAAAAAGTCCTTAACACCTCTGGGGGATTGGAAGGTAACTTCACACTCCAGCTTCATGTCGGGAACGTGTGATAACAATTTGAAAGGAAATAAGTGGATCGTGTCTCAGGCCTGGGCAGGAGACCCTGGAGCTTGATGGTGGGAGTCTGAGGGCCTGGGAGCTTCCCGCCCAGCAGGGGGTAGCCAAGTGCCAGGAAATGGGAAGGAATTCGGCTCCTTAGGATCCAGTCTGCGCCAGCGACGCAGCCCACATTCTGCAGGCGGGTGTTCTTCCCGGGGTCGATTGTGTGCCCCCCAGAGCAGCCACTCACCTCGGCCTCTAGCTGAGGGCCTGAGCCTCTGGAACGGGTCCTGTTCCGAAAGGGATCCCCGTAAAGGGGTGGCAAGAAGAGTGCCTCTATCTGCCCAGGGCTCCCCGGGCAAGCTGGTGGGTCGAGGGGCCAGCTTTGCTTTTCCTTCTGATTCCGCTTCCCTCTCTCCCACTTGGTGGAAGGCCAGGATCCCCTGGGGGAGGGAGGCTGGAGAGAGACCCAGAAGCCAGGCCTGCCACCCTGGCTCTGCATGCACATGAGTGCGTGTGTGTGTGCACACGTGCGTGGTTTCGGGGAAGCCAGGGGACAGCATCCCCGTAAGGTCCCCCGAGATGAGCTGGGCTCCGCAGGTGAGGCCCAGGCCGGACCCGGCCGCCCAGGCAAGCCTGAGAGGGAGACAACCCGCTGGGCCGCTGGGCTGCTGGGCTGCTGGCGGGAGGAGATGCCAAGCCGAGCCCCTGGGAGGGAGAAGGAGGGAGAAGGAGGGAGCAGAGGCTCAGGAGGTCACTAAAGAAGAAACATTTTGGAGGAAACCTGTGTTCCTTACCGTCTGCTGTGCAAGGAGCTTGAGGCTGCACCATTCCCCGGGCCCAGCGAGAACATTCCAGCCCCCCGGGCCTCCCTGGCCCGCTTCACCTTGTTGCTTCCCACTCAGGCCATTTTCGGTCGATGCTGCTTTTCTTTGTTCTGTTTTCTCCCAGTGCAATGAACCCTTACGTTATGGGTTTCTGTTGTAGTTTTAACCTCTAATACACAACCATTACATCTTATCTCGTCTTCTAAATTACTCTAAAATCCAATTATAAACCCCCCTCTCCTTTAAGAGCACACAACTTGCCACATTAGTGAAATGCTGGGCTGCTCTTTTGTTTTTCTAAATTAATAATAACTACCATTTTCCGTCTGCTCTTTGCATGGGAGTCTTTTATATCACCACGCAGCTTTCCGAAACGCATATTATGATGCCTTTCTGCGTCTTTGCTGGGCTACAAAAGAGCTAAGGATGATTTTCCAAATATTCATAAAAGATCTGTCGGTTGGTTTTTAATATCAAAACATGGGGAACGCGACAGTCCTTACAAGAGAAAGCATTTTAGAATCTATCAGTTAAAATTTGACTACGGCTTAGCTTTGTCAGGGCCACCTAGGAGTCTGTCCCCTTAAAGGTCTTCAAAGTTTAGATCGGATTTTGTTTATGAAAATTTTTACGGGTTGAAAACTCTTGGTTCTACTAAGGTTTCAAAAGCACACGTGAGTTTTGAGATCCCACGCCCATCGTGAGTTTCTTGAATCTGCAGGAGAGGGACGGCCGCCTTCAAGACAGACTGGGCATCTATAGAGCTATAGGAGCGTCTAAGTGAACATGCCAGGAACATTGTGGGCAAAACTCCAACACCCCCAAGAAGATCCGCAAATACTTTTATCTGACAAAGGGGTGACTGTGATTCGTAGTAGAAAATTGCTCTGAGGAAAACACGGGAAATTCAAATCTGATATTAGAAAAAGAAATCTGACTTGTTTTAGTGTTTTATAATCACAGGTATGTGATTGAACGGTGTCTGCTGTTTTCTTTCTTTTTCTTTTTTTTTAAAGATTTTATTTATTCTTGAGAGACACAGAGAGAGGGGCAGAGACACAGGTAGAGAGAGGGAGAAGCAGGCTCCATGTGGGGAGCCCGATGTGGGACTCGATCCTGGGACCCCGGGATCAGGGCCTGAGCCGAAGGTAGACACTCAACTGCTGAGCCACTCAGGTGCCCCAGCATTTGCTATTTTCATTTACAAATTCATTTAGTTTTAGGGATCCCTGGGTGGCACAGCGGTTTGGCGCCTGCCTTTGGCCCGGGGCGCGATCCTGGAGACCCGGGATCGAATCCCACATCGGGCTCCCGGTGCATGGAGCCTGCTTCTCCCTCTGCCTGTGTCTCTGCCTCTCTCTCTCTCTTGGTGACTATCATAAATAAATAAAAATTTAAAAAAATTAAAAAAAAACAAAAAAATTTCATTTAGTTTTAGAGGGAAAGTTTATTTGATATGCCTAAGGCATCTGATCATGCAGCAACAAAATACACTTTATATATAATTATTAAAAATATGTGGATGCCCAGGTGGCTCAGCAGTTGAGAGCATCTGCCTTCGGCTCAGGTCGTGACCCTTGGGTCCCAGGATCGAGTCCCACGTCGGGTTCCCTGCATGGTTCTGCTTCTCCCTCTGCCCGTGTCTCTGCTTCTCTCTCTCTGTGCCTCTCATGAATGAATAAATAAAATCTTTAAAAAAAAAAGTATATGGCTAATCGGCCACTATGCTTTGAACTTCACAAGCTTGGGCAAGGTTCAGGGGAGCTTTTCTGTGTAAAGTTTGGACGTGTGAGTCCTTTCTCACCATCAGGATTTCGCAGCTCAGGATAAGTATATTATGACATGTTGGGAAAATTGGAGAATTCCTAAGGCGCATGCTAAATTTCAGTTGAACATTTTAATAATAATATCTCTAGTTAGGTATTTGGTACGTGTATCGTACCCTGTAGTTAAGTCTTTATCCCTTTAAATCTTAAATACGTGCGAGGGAGGTTATTTTGCTTAAATAATGTAGGTGTCTTCAGAGGCCTAAGTGAAGACCAAGAAAGAAGACAAATGGCAACTAAAGTGGCACCACTTGAAACTTACAGGCTGAGGACATGATAATCGCTTAATAACATAATCAGACACAAAATATAGGAACATGATTGCTAGCATCGCTAAAAGTCAGGGAAAATGCAGCTCAGGAAAAAGAAAATCATAAACTACACAAAAAAAACCCCCAAAATTAGCATTTTTCATTCTTACAGTAATTATGTATCATGTGTACAATACTTATCCGTATGCGAATATATGCTGTATATTGTATGTTCTTTTTAATTGTCCCGAACAAATAGACTGGTCTGTCTTAATGTAATCACGATGGAAGCATTACACTGTCATTGCATATTTCAACAGCACTAATGGAACTTCCTTCCTCCCTCCCTTCCTCTTTCCCCTTCCTTCTTCCTTTTTCTCTTTCTGGCTTTTTAAGATTTTCAGTGAAAATAAAACATAGCCAGGATTATTTTCCCCTTGCACTTCTAAATTCTGAATATTATTTTACAATTTCAGTGCTTCCTAAACGCCACCTTTTAGTCTTGTCGGGCGGAAGATAGCGCAACTCATACGTGTCTTTAAAGTTTAGATGTTTGGAGAATTGACGTTGTTGACTTTGCTTAGAAATCTTAGAAATGTGCTCAAGCATTCTTCCAATGTGTTCTTTAAGGCCTTCTGACTTGTTCCTCTTATTCCTAATTTCGAATAAGTTTTTTAACCATCTGGACAAACAGATTGAATTCACACAACTCGAACACAGGGTTAGCCTTTGTGGAATTGACTTTTTGGTACCCAAGGTGCGTTTCCCATTGTGTGTGCCTCTTGCATAGCAAATTTTAAAAGGAACTTTTAAATCTATAATCGCATGATTTTGCATACTTCATGGGACTTCGTGTTTTTATATTTTAAATTAAGATTTTTGGGGCTTCTTGGCAGGTTAAAACATGGACTGTTTGATCGTTAAACCTTTTTTTTTAAAAAAAAATCTATTATTTATATCTGCTAAACAAATCAAAAGCGACTATATCATACATGACATTTAAAAAATAGTATCTAGAAGATAAACCATATTCCCCTAATTTATAAGCCACCCCTAGCAAGACTTTGAGATTTCATGTCGATTTGGAGATAGACCAGGCCTTGGGCCGCAGGAGCACCATTTGGGGTGATGTAGCAGTAAATTACTCTGTAGTACCCTAGAGGCCCAGCAGAGTTAATGCAGCTTCCAGGAAAACGGAACACCTGGCTAGTAACTCAGGCAGGAGGACAGCCTGATTGAATGTGTCACGAGCATGTCTCAATCATGATTTTTAAAGAGCACGATGTGACAGTGCAACAGGGCTTTCTCCCCTCTTCCTTTTCACCCTATGTTTCTGGGGGACTGAGCACCCATGCACCCTCCCTGCAGCACTGGGACGTGATTATGGTCTTAAAAGTGAAAGCCTATAATTTAAAGTCATAATTCCACCTTTAAAATGGAGATTGAAATACAGTAATATAAAACACGTAAGGCATCAAGATGTAGCAAATGTCTCCTCCCATTAGATTTCTCTATTTACAAGGGGGACAGGAATAACAAGCATATTTTCCTTATGATTGTGTAGCTTCCCCCTTTAAAAAGGGGCAAGTGCTGTGCCAGACCCCAATTTCTTTTAATGCCTATGAAATGAAATTCCCTGGATCTAAAATAAGACAAAATAAAATATAAAAGCCCAGAAAAAGAGCCTCCAACTTTTTCAGACATTGAATATTTCTTAGAAAGCAATAGATTGATCAGAGAGATGTAAAATGAACCAGGAGAGACTCCTAACTCTGGGAAACAAAGGGCTGAGGAAGGGGAGGAGGGTGAGGGGAGGACGGGGTAACCAGGTGACAGGCACTGAGGAGGCCACGTGATGGGATGAGCACTGGGTGTTAGGTTATATGTTGGCGGATTGAATTTAAATGAAAAAAAAAGATGTAAATGAACATACAGACTATGTTTCCCTTAATAGAGCAGTAGCCTACCCAAAATTTAAAAAAGGCCAAGTGAAGAAAGGATTACCATTGTCAGCTTCTTGACTTTAGAAACAAAGGAGCCCAAAAGACATTTGACAAACTCAAGACATCCCCTCCCCCACCTTTAAAAGTCATGCTTAATGTATTTATTTTTTACAACATTTCAAAGTTTCTTCCTGATGCTGTGTACTGATTGGAAAATACCAGTTTTAAATACTAAATAACGGAGAGAGAAAATTGTCTGCAAATCAGTTTTTCAGCCACGTGAAGAGAAAAACTATATGGAAAATGATTCTACTTTCCCAAGGAAGGAAATGTCACAGGCTTCTGAGTTGGGGATTAAAAAAAAAAAAAATTCTCGCAGTGGTGCCTATTGGAAATTACTCAGCATAAGTATCTTTTTTTTTTCCCTTGAAATAAAGTTCAAGGTAACATTTAAATGAATAATTATTTACCATTTTGTTAAATGCTGGCATGTATGGCAGGAATCATCTATTAGTACAAATGCTTTTTCTGCTTAGGATGGCTCATTAGTTTCTTTGTAGGCTGCACTGGTTTTAAGATTCAAATTCAAAATCTCCTCTGATTTTGCTGTTCCATTTCTGGCAGCTGGCCAGCAGCAGATATGCATAATATTTCACTGTTAGACCTTGCAAACATTATATCCTGCTGTGCTAAAGAAAACATTGTGTTTCTTACCACATGAAAATAATCCATCACTTTTCAATCAGCACACAAAAAAAGCTCTACCTGTTTTTTCCATCAGACTCAAGAAAAATTAATGGCCCCAATGTGAAAGGTGGACCCTCCATGCATGATCCATTAAAGTACAAACTAATCAAAATATATCTAGCATCTGATTTGCTAAGCAAGATGGAACAAAAGAGGTGTGATGAAAAAAATAGATCCTTCAAGACCCATACAACCTTGTTCTATCAGTATTAACCTTATTTATTTTAAATGTGGGAGGACATAAATAAAAGATCATGAAGTGGATCCGTGGGATTCAATCACTTCAAATAGACACTCTCTATTTATCTGGAAGAGATGGCTGAAGGCGCCTACTGTGGATTGAAGGAAAATGTTACAAAATGAAAACAAAAAAAAGGTTTTGAGACAGTAAAGACCCACAGTTATAAGCCCCCCAGCTCCCCCACGTCCGTCGCTAGACAGCGTCGTATATTAAAGTAAAAATTTTCTTTGGGAGTAAAAATCCTAGTATTTTGTCAACTTGCTCGTGCCTTTAAAAATAATTTCGTGTCTTTAGCCATGCTGATGTTGCAGCTAGATTTAAGTGAGGCATGAGGACTTCTCTCCACTGCCGTGTGACGTCTGCTACAATAGTCGAATCAGAAGGACGGCCACACTGAGGGAGGGCCAGTCAAAAAACAATCTATTTTATAACTGTTTAATCGTTCCATGGAATTGCTTGGATTTCTTCACCACCACTGGGTTTCTGAAGACCTCTCTCTCCCTCTCTCTCCCTCTCTCTCCCTCTCTCTCCCTCTCTCTCTCTCTCTCTCTTTCCTACTACCTTGGCACAAGATGCGTCTGCAGTTTCCTGCATTGATAAAAGTGTACTAAGAAAAATGCAGACAGGAGAATATAACACTAATACTAAGAAAGTATCTATACTGGTAAATAATTGTTCACATCAAATATGTGGGTTTTTTTGTATTTTTATAACTTTGAAATACCATGCTGTGTTTTTAACAGGTATTCCAGTTTCCACCCTTTCTTTCTTTTGTTCTCTCTTTTCTTTCTTCGTTCCTTCTTTCCTTCCTTCCTTCCTCTCTCTTTTTCTTTTCTTTTTTATTTCCTTTTCTTTCTTTTTTCTTTCTTTCTCTCTAATTCATGTAGAAAATGGTCCTTAGGTTGGTCTTCCTAAAAGATAACTGACCCCCTCACTTCTCACATCTTAATTTCCCTTTTTGCTGATCCCCATTGAATGAGAGAACAGAGTTCCAGAGTGGAGAGGTTCAAAACCCATCATTTTGTGTTTAAGGAAGGTGACGTTTACAGATCTGAGGGGACTTATCCAGGGACACTCAGTATGGGATTGATAATGTTGGGATCCTCAGGAACCCCAGTGCAGTGCTTTCTTCACAATACGGGTGGCTCCCCTCTCCCAGAGGCGTGCCTCTCAAACTTTAACTTGTATCCTACACAATATTGGGATCTTGCTAAAATGTGGAATTTAAATTAGTCGGTCCAAGGTTCAGCAGAAAATCTGCATTTCTAACAAGATTCCAGAGCATCGTGGTGCCTATCCCGAGAGATCACTCTTGGAACAGCAAGGATCAGAGAGCTCTGTCGTATGCTTAGATGGGCTCTCAAGGTTTCTCGAAGGGGAGTCCTATTTTCCTTTGGTCTACGTGAACGCTTCCGTAGAAGCATTGTATAGAGTACTTGCTCGCTTTATTGAATATCCTTTGAGTGTTTTGACTTCGATTTCCTTATTTGTTTCTCTGCCTCCTTTTGCTTCTTTGTAATTGTCTCCTTTTTTCAACAACAAACTTAAATCTCAACTTTTCCATGACGATATCCTCATGATCAAATACAGAACAATCTTTCCCTCCTCTATTTCTATCACTCCTTTCTTCCATCCCACCCTCTTTCCTTCCTTCCTCACTGAGATAATTTTAAACTATTGTTCTGATAGTTTTATTATGTAAGCACTCAATACAAATGTTGAGTTCCTAATAAAGAGAAGAATATCATTAAACTAATCAGTACAGATGAATGCATCTGAATTATTATAATCTACTTTGTTCTTGATTATTAAAGAGCATTTATGGAAAATATAAATTTAGTAGTAAGATATTATAAGTGTATGTGCATCTGATTTGACAGTTATATGAATATATTTCAGTCTACATTATGTTTCAATGGACTTCTTTTCTCAAGTTAGTAATTTCTCAGAAACCATTTTTTTTTCAAAAACTATTTCATCATGGACCAAGCTTTTAGGGCTTTGTTGCTTTGAAAGAAAACAATACCTAAAAAAATGTAGGCATGTCTTAAATGAATATTCTTGAACTGTTCTCTAACACCTCGGCATTGGAAAGGCTACAGAAAGATTGGAAGAAAGGACAAAAGAAGTTGAGAAGGTCAAAGGTAAACTGTGTGAAGAAAGGACCCATTGGTAATAAAGGATCCATTAATGGATTGACTCACTGAAATAAGCCTAGGATTGGCAGACTCAGCTATGCTAAGGCATTGTGCAGGGGGCAAAAGGTAGGGTATTAAAGTTGCATTGTCCAGAAAAATCTCTCCTTATAAGCTCCTCTACAATTGGAGAGAAAATTATAAGTCCTTAATTTTGCATGACATTACTGGCTGGTTATTTGAAAGACTCTAAATAGTAAAGAGTTTACCACAAGCGTATTTCCTCAGCTATATTTATATTACTGTGCTTATTTGTTAGAGATAAATGTTCTGCATATATTTGTGTCTATATGTATATAAACCATTGTTTTCTCGAGTCCATCTCCTTACATAAGAATAGAAAGCTTTTAATAGAAAAGTACGCACACAAGCAATACTCGCCAAAGATTAATACACTTGTGGGACTATTTCAGAAAAAAAAAAATACCAACCAGTGGTCCCATTAGTATAATTTGAGCCAAGTGATTTTATTCATTTCTTTATTTCTTTGTTACACCTTCATTGAGGGACAGTTGATGTTCAATAAGCTGTATGAATTTAGTTTGCAATTTGATGCACTTTGGCCTAAGTGTCCACTCTGAAACCATCCTCGCAATAAGATGATGAGCATATGCATCACCCCCATGAGTTTCTCCATGCCTCCTTGTGATTTGTGATCTGTCTTTCCCCCTGATTAATCTATAGCAGCCACTGCCCTATTTTCAATCACTGTAGATGATAGTTTTGTCTGGCTTCTTTCACTGAACATAATTGTTTTGAGTTTCATCTTTGTTACCGTGCATATCAACAGTTCATTCTTCCCTCTTGCTGAGTAGTAGTCCAGTGTAGGATGGATGTATGATAATCTGTTTATCTGTTTCCCTGTTAAAAGACATTTTGGTGTTTAAATTTTGGCTATTGCAAAATTGTCTCTGTACAGACATATACTTTTATTTCTCAGGCTAATGCTTAGGAACAGGATGCTGGATATGTGATAAATGCATGTTTACCTTTTCAAGAATATACAGGACAGCTTTCCAGAAGGCACCATTCCACACTGGTAAGATGTAATGTGCCACCAACAGTGTATGCTGGTTTCAGTTCCTTCACATATTCAGTAATACCTCATGTGGTTAGTATTTTTTTTTTTTTTTAAGGATTTTATTTGTTTGAAAGTTAGGGGAAGAGAGAGAAAAAGAGCATGAGTGCAAGAGTGGGGGGAGGGACAGAGAGACAAACAGACTCCCTGCTGAGTGGGGAGCCCAGCTTGGGGCTCAGTCCCAGGACCTCAAGATCCTGAGCTGAGCTGAAGTCAGAAGCTTAACCACCTGAGCCACCCAGGTCCCCCAGTATTGCTAATGTTTGCCATTCTAATTAGTGTGTAGTTATATTTCAGTGGAACTTTAGCTAAGTGGTTTTAAAGACTTCTTCGCTAGGGAAATGGGAAGTAAGAAAACATGTTTCGTCTTCTTTTTCTTTCTGTCCTGTCCCTGGTACCTCAGGTTGAGCATCTCTTCTAAAACATTTCTCTCTGCTCTACCAGGGTCAAAGAAGTTCATTCACCTTTCCCTTTTGACTCTGGCACACAATTGCATACCCCTAAAGGAACTACAGCCAGAATTAGGAGTTCCCTGAAGCAGGGTAAAATTTGGCCCATGTAATCAATCATATCTGCTTCACTGAACTATAATGACCCGTGTACAGGAAAACATCTTCAGTGGGGCAGACTTATTTCCATGAAGTCCTACATTTCTAAATGTGACAAGTTATTTCCACATTTAGTTTCTACCGTGCTCAGTCTTACCTAGTCTTTTCTCCTTGGGCATATAGTGAATTGTATTGGTGCGCAGTTACAGTGGCATATCAGAATATAAGGATAAGTGGATCGGTAGATCACCTAGCCTGCTTTTTTTTTTTTTTAATACTGTCATTAATAATTCAAGCTAAGGAACAGGGTCAGTTACATAATATCCGACATCACAATAGCCATTTACAAATAGTGAATAGTGGCAGCTGCCCTGGGTTTCATCAAGAATTATTCCCTCCAAATCAAGTAAAGTAAAAGACTTGGAGATATATGACTTCGAGAAACAATTTCCAAGAGACACAAAGAAAAACAATTTACCCGTGTCAGCACTGGGGAAAGTAGCTATAATGTTGTATGGACTCATCAAATTATGATAGTGGCCAATAAAACTCTTATAAATCCCAAGCATATGCAGCGTTTATAGCAGAAGTCACTTTATAATTCAGTTTTCTGGTTTCTGTTATCATTGAAGTTCAGGTACACACTTAGGATTTCGTTCAGCTACTGAAGAGCTGAGATTAAGGCTTTAAGATACATGGCTTTCTTTGTGCATATATCTCATAAGTCATTCCAAACTACTCTCATACAACATAAAGGAGAAATTGGGAAAAAAAATCTCTAGTCGACCTCCACCCTTTGGAAAATTATTCCTAAATTAGATGTGATATAGTGGACATCATGACCTCTAGGAGTCTAATCTACATCTAATCTAAGTGTCTAATCTTGACCAAGATGATGGTCTTGATGATAGTGATGATGAAGTTGATGATGAAGATGAAGACGTTAATGATGATGATGGTAGGAATAATCCTCCTAATGATAATGGCAGCTAACGTTTTCAAAGTGCTTACTCTGGGCCAGCACTCGGCTAAGCGCTTTGCATGAATTGTCTCATTTAATCTGTGCAAAGCCCTGTCAGGTTGGTCCTATTATTATCTCCCCTTTACAAGGAAGTTCAGTGAGATAAATTACATAGACCATGCACCACTCTGTAAGCTCTCTCTATTCTAGTCCTGTCTCTGTTGCTACAAAAAAAAAAAAAATGGGACTTAGTTCTAATAATTATTATTAGTGAAGACATTGGAGGACAGACAACGTACAATTTGGTTGGAGGAAGAGCTCGATAGCTCTCAGCCTGGATAACAATCAGTTAATGGAGGTAGATATCAGGAATAGGGAGAAAGCTCTTCACGCAGGAGATCATTATGCAGCAGCTCAGCATGTTTATTAATCATTGTGCACAATTAAAATGCCATTTCATCCCTCTAATTAAAACAAGTAGTTCCCTGAGGCTAGCACCTGAACTAATGAAGCCTGGTTGCCTAAGGATCTTATTCAGGAAAGGGAATTAAACAGTGGAGGAAGCAGTATGTTTACCAAGTTGCCCAGACAACGTCAAACTATATATGACATCATGAGGGAGTGGACCAGTTGAGACCATGATTTTAAAGATCCAGGGATGCTTCTGTTCCCGAGCAAAGGCTGGGCTTAAACATTGAAAGTATTCTGGCTTTTGAACCGTCAGGTCCCATCTTTCATCATCCTATGTACTTAACAATTGATTCTGAGTAATTTTCCTTCTTAGTGTGTGGAACGGGACAAAACTATCATCTACAGTGATTGAAAATAGGGCAGTGGCTGCTATAGATTAATCAGGGGGAAAGACAGATCACAAATCACAAGGAGGCATGGAGAAACTCATGGGGGTGATGCATATGCTCATCATCTTATTGCGAGGATGGTTTCAGAGTGGACACTTAGGCCAAAGTGCATGTGTATGTGGAACGCTTTCAGAGAAAAGGGTTCCAGGGATTGTATGTTAGCATCTAGGTATTTGAGGGCAGGCAAGGATTTCTGAAATTGGTTGATTCTATAAATAGAAGGGAATATAGACAGGCTGTATAGCACAGTTTAAAACAGTAGAAAAATGAATGGGCTAGATGAAGGAGAACCCAAGATTCAGTCCCAGCATTGCCATCTCAACTGAATAACCCTGAACAAGACTTTCCTTTATCATAAGATAAGGAGATTGGACTAGATAATCATCAAGTTTTCTGTTAACTCTAAAATTTTGTGGCTTTGGGAGAACTCGTGATTAACAAAGCAGCTCAAAGAGTTTTCATCATATCCTAATACCTTTACAAATTTCGCTGATATCAAGGCTTGCCTATTCTTCCCCTCTCATTCTTGTTTCATTTACCATGATATCTGTAGTGTCTGGCATTACACTTTGTACACAGTGTAGCTGTTCAATTAAATATCAATAGACAACAAGAATCAGGTGAAATACACAGAACCCAGTAGCTCAGTGGTTCCAGAGATCTCCTAAATATGGGGTACTCCAAAGAGAAGAACCATTCTACTCAGAGTTCTGCATTACTCATCTGGGGAATGGCAAATCTGAGGATTATGAGAGTTGCTTTCATTTTGACCAGTGTGTCAACTCAGTTCCCTACAATTCTGTGCTTGAAAGATATGGCTCCATGTTGCCTCTACTTTTACTTGGCAAAAAGCCACGGTTAATTTTTCCTCTGCTTTACCTGTTACTCTTTTGGTCCTCATGGTGTCCCAGAAAAATATCTATGACTAGAAGTTTGAAGAACTTAGGAGTTTTCATTCTTGACCTAGTTTTTATGGGTCACAGATTTCTGTGAGAATCTATGTTTTGTGGGACCTTGCACCAGGAAAATTGCTGGTACAATTTTGCAATCATCTGTGGAGTGAGGGGTTCATAGGCTTCCTAAAACTCATCTAGGGAGGCCACAGTAAGTTAAGAATCCTTATTTTAAAGGATCGTGGAAGAATTTCCAATAGTCCTTTAGGAGGCTTCTATCTAGCTTTCCTTCAGTAACTGAAGAAAGATGTATATCCAACATATAGGTAGATATCCCTTCTGGTAGACACAGGAGCAGTACATATGCAGGCTGATGATGAGTTGTTTTGATAAGTTGTTTTTGTATGGCCAGCAGGCTCCAGGATGAGAGATCACAATTTCAGGTAACTCTTATACCTTCTTCATTTATAATCAGCCAGATGTCTGCAATGTCTTTGTTTTAAACAAAGTAAAGAACAACAACAACAACAACAAAAAACCAATAATAAGATGGTAGTAGCCATACTAGTAAAACAGGTCAATTATATAAAATCTTAAGTCCTTAATTTTTTCATACTATCTTATTTTGGGGGCCAGGAGGAAGTTGGTAACTGAAACTGCAAACTTAGGTCTTAGGATCTAAGAATTTAAGAATTTAATCTTTCTTATTTGGAGCAATTATTCATATGCTGAGCCTAAATTTTTCTTTTCAAACCAAAGCTCCATTTCTCTTGTACATCATAGTGGGAAATATAACTTGGTCAATAAGACATCCAGAAATCAGCCAGTAACTCAGATTAAGTGACATGATAATTAGGTTTCATAAGCATTTTTTTGGGTATTAAAACAAGTTAATCAACCATAAAACACAAACTCATCAGAATCTAAGGTCTTATTCAATTAACTTCTGGCCTCAAACACTTAAGGTTCTCTTTTTTCTTTCCTTCAAATTTTTATGTCATATTTTGCCAAGAAAGAAAGGATTTCTAGGATGGGAAATTCCAGAGATGGAATAAGAGCCAATTATTTTAAACTGTATCATTTTATCCATAATTATTATTTTTAGTAAAAAGTGAAAACAAAAGTTTTCTTTTTGCCTAGAAGGGAGATCAAATCTTGAACTTAGAAGTTCAAGCAGAGGGACTGAGGTTCTATAGCTTTTTGTTTGAAGTGACCCTATTATTCTTATATCATATTTACTCTAAAACATTGGATAAACTAGAAACTTGGGAGCCAAAATAACTATTAATATAATACCACCAACATATGATTTTGTGCCTAGATGCCATATTTTAAACTGATTTACAACTTCTTAATATTTTTTTTCTTGGTATTAAGGTTCTAGATTTATAGTCAAAGTAGACAAACACAAACTTTTACTAGCTGTAGCATGAGCCTATATGTTGCTATTACTGTGGTAGTTCAACGATCAGAAGAGTTGTTTTATTTCATTTTTGACTAGACAAAACGGTGTTAAGATTCCATATTTAGCTATGTGCCCTGGGTAAGCTATTTAATCTATGTAAGTCATAGTTTTCAGATCTATTTGAGAGAAAAATATTTCTTTCATAAAGTTCATGGTAGGCACACTCACAAAAAAATATCAGTTCCTCTCTTATTTCCTATATCATCACTACATTAGGATGGCATCACCATAGCCTTAAAGATAATTTTAAAAAGGTGGGGGGGGGGGGAGTTAACTCTCTTAAGTAGGAAGTAATAAGGCACTGGGTCAGAATTTTGGTAGGTAACCTGAGGTGAAGACATGAGTAATTGGTTTTCAGATATGAGGATGGACACTGGTCAAGAACATAGATATTTTCATCAAGAGTCAGGGTTGATAAAAGGAAACCCAGGGGGTTGAGCATGCGTAGTTTAGTATCAAAGCATAATCTGGCCAGCTAGGGAAGGGCTAAAGGGATTCATTCATTTACTCAAAACGATGTACTGAGAATCTGCACTATTTCTTACTAGAGAAGTTTACAGTCTAGTTGGGGCGATAGACCACAAACACACATAAATTTTAATATGCTCTTGTTAAGTGCTTGTGATCTTAACAAAGTCCTTTGGGAATCAAGAGAGAAGAACAATTAACATAGGAATCAAGAAATATTCTTGGTTCACTAAATGTTTGTGGAATGAGGAAGGAACATTTGATTTGGGTGCTAAAGAATAGTAGAAGTTTGCCAAGGTGAAGGTGCAGGATGAGAGCATTCTAGTTTGAGGGATATAGAATAGATATAGCTTGAAATAATGAAGATCTGATGTGTAAAGAGAATGACATAAAATTTAATGGAGTCAAGGAGGTTGAGTAGGGAGGGAAATGGGCCCAGACTGTTTTCATATGCTGATTCTGTTTATATTACATAGGCAATGGAAGGCTATCAGAGATTTACTAAAGTGTTGGATGATATGACAATTTTGGCTTTTATGGAAAATAACTTTAGTAGTGGATTGAGGATGCATTAGACTTAAGAGAAGTCAAGTCACAGAAATATCAGGAAGTTCACTGATTTAACAAATAGTTTAGTAATTTGTTGAGGGGTGGGGAATACTCATATTGAGCCTATACATCTACAAATACGTTGAATTTTGGAGCACTTACAGTTTACAAAGCATTCTTGTATCATTTATTCTCTAAAGAGCTCTGTAAAGTAGATATCACGATTAGTAGTAGTTATATTTTATAGATAAACAAAGTGAAACTGAGAAGATAAAAGACATACTCATCTTCTAGTTACTAAATGGAATGCTGGTTTAACTCAGGTCTTTGATCTTGAAAATAAATTTTGCCTCTACCAAACAGACACTCAGAAGTTAATTGCATTTTCAGCTGAGCATGGAAATTATATTGTTGCAAAAATAGCTGCAATAACTCACCTTTCTGAGTCAACACATTTGGTTAGTTCCCTCACACCTTGACTTTGGACGTAACTATATGACTTCCTTTGGCCAACAGGACCATAGTAAACATTACTGGATTGGAGATTTTAAAAGTATTCGTGCAATGGGGCTTGCCCACGCTTGCTGTTCTTTGGAACCCTAAATCTGCCATGTAAAGAAGCCGTAGCTTGCCTTCTGTATGACAAGAGACATGTACCCAAATCATCCTCATTGTCCCAGCTGACTTTACTACAACCACAAGACATATGAGGAAGGCCATCCTCGGTCATCTGGCCCCAGCTGAGGCAACCCAGATCAGAAGAATTACCCCAGTGACTCACAGACTTTACTTATTGTTTTAAGTCATTAAGTTTAGGAGCTATGATGCAACGAATGCTAACCTCTACTTCAATACAGGGTATTTCTGCAAATACTTTTTCGTACCTACAGATATTCTAAAAAAGCAACAAACAATATATTTATTTCTACCGAATAGAGCGATGTTGTTCAAACTTTATCATATGAGAGTTACTTGGTAACTTGTTAAAAAAAAAAACTCTCAGATTTGGGATCACCCCAGGTCTACTGAATTAACATTTCTGTGACAAGAGTCTAGAGAGGCTACCTTTTTAACAAACTACCCTGTAATTCTTAGATTCATTAAAATGTCAACTAAACTAGCATATTCTTTTCCTTATATTCTCAAATATTCTCACATGAATGTCCTTTATTAGTTTGATAAGTTCCTGGAAATTGCATGGAGCCTGTTTCTCCCTCTGCCTATGTCTCTGTCTCTCTCTCTCTCTTTCTCTCTCTCTCTGTGCGTGTGACTATCATAAATAAATAAAAATTAAAAAAAAATTAAAAAAAAATAAACCCACTTTAGAAGAACAAGAGTCACTGAAAGTTTGCTATTTTTAACATAATGTCATTCTCCGTAGTCTCTATAGATTTATAACATAAGAAGAAATAAAACACAAAAATATAGACAGTGGCTGAACATGAGATGTTACTAAATTGGCAACAAGTATATAAGTTAAATATTTACTTTTATACTAAGCTTAAGTTACTAGTGGAAAAGAGAAATGAAATGGGGAAGATACGAAGGGGAAAATGGCAGGTATGAATGCCCTGTAAGAGAGGAAGGGGAGACTTAATCACTGGGGAGTGTGTAGCCTCCCAAACTAAGGTGCAGACAGAAATAGAGGGGAGAAGGGTCAATAGGAAAAGTAGGATAGACTTGCTAAAGTATCACCCCGACACAGCTTAAGATTAATACCTACAGTAGCTGTCTCAGGTTTCTTCTGTGAACTTATACAGTATCATAAAGACAACAAGATTCATGAAGCATAAAAGAACAATACAATACCTGCTAAAGTACCAGTGTCTCCTAACTAAAGGAAAGGGGAGCTGAGAGCCAACTCCCAGTGAATGAGGGGGTCCAGTTACACCATGAGCTCAATTAAGAGAAAATCAACTGGCTCATTATTATACACAAGGACATTCATTCTTCTGAGCAAGGAGAATGATTACAACTTGAATAGGAAAGCCACAAACCACTAATCAGGGTATCTCAGGTTTGACCTATTTCAAGTATATTCCAAATTACCCAATTAGCTGGATTGCCAATAAATTCCTTGTAGCAGCTATATTGGCACTGATGATACCATAATCAGTTGTCTTAATCAAGCTTTTGAAAACAAAAATGATGGGCTGAATATACTCATAACAAGGACTGGAAAATTAGAGTCACCAGGTCACTGCTGTTAGGTCACTCAACATTCTGCTCTGGCAACTGCTCTCAGAGGACTGCGTGAGTTTTATTTTGTGTGGCTTTGTATTGCCACTAACCTACCCAACCCATTCTCAGGCTTTGCTCCTCTTCCTAATGTTCCAGCCTCTCTAGAGGTAGGTAGCACCATTGAGGTAGCCCTTTTCCTGGTCCTGAATCCCCTGGGATTCTTTGGCTATATCTTGGTAGCCTGGATTCTTAGCTTTCTTGTTTGCTACTCATCAGCCTGGGCTGGGTCTATAATCCCTAAACTGCAGATGATGGAAAATGAAAGACCTTCTGCACCCCAGACTTTTCTGATGACGACAGAGTACTTCCTGTTTGTTGGGCAGTGATAGTTATTTGAGGGCAGGGACTGTTCATCCCTGTAGCTTCAGAAAACATGCCTCATGCATAGTACATGTTTCAAATGCTCAATAAATGAATTAATAAAGACTTGGGGAAAATGGTATTTTAGGTCAGTCATAACACTGTTCCAGTAGAAATAGGATATAGTATTTTATAATAAGTCTACCCCAGCAAACAGAGACTTTATATCAGTTATTTTCTCCTGGTCCCAGAATGATACCTGGAGCAGCGATTACACTCAAGAAAAATTGTTTTGAATAAAAGGCTGAGTCCCAATCATTTTTTTTTTTCTGGTGAAAGTCATGCAAAGGGCTAAGGTGAAGATGTGGGTTAAAGCTAGGGTGGAGATAAAGGAACAGTCACAAACTGCAGAGCAGGGGACAAGAATTCAGCATTCACTGGAACCTGGAGTTAGAGACCAGAAAATTCTAAACCCATAGAAAATAAAGTAATCTTGAAGAAGTCATTGACTTTTCTACTGCATAAGGGATAGAGGTTTGAATTAGTTCTAAGAAGAGGCTAAGGCACAGGACACTAAAACTGGGCCACTGGGTGACCCAATTAGTTAAACCAACAATCACTGCCGTAACAAAGTGCAGTCCTGTTGGAATGAAAAGGCTGAATGATTGTTTAACTGTGGCTAAGATGACGAAAAATCCAAAGAGGTTGTATTTAGGCTGGTCTTTTAAAACATTATTTACAACTATGGGTGCAGAAGTTCAAGACGTGGTCTCTGTGTTGGTTTGGGTTCCCCTAAACACAGACCCTAAGACGAATATTCAAGATGAGAGGTTTCTTTGGAAGGTAGTCCCTGGTAGGAAACCACGTAAGGAAGTGGGAAACTGAATCCAGGAAGGGAAGGAAGCCGGTGAAGGTGTGGAATCTGGTCAGTTACCTGACAGCCCCTGAAGGTCAGGCTCCCTAGGAAACTGGTGGACAATGTAGGACCATTCTCAGAGTTACCCCAACGGAAGCACCAAAAGCAGGGGGCATTCTTGCACCAGCTGTCCGCCATGGGTGGAAGAGCTGCTCTTAGAGACACAAACTCTTCATGCCTTGTCCTGTAGGTAAGTCAAGCACGATTCTTGGGCAGACCATCGCCCAGTCCACTACAGCCTCTGACTACACTGCGATAATACGGAAATCAGTCCAGCATCGGCATAACTGGATTCTGCTTTTGCTTTTGCAACTGCCTTTCTTTTCCCCTTCCTCCAACTGGGGCTCTATCATAACACAAGAGAGTTAAAGAAGGCATTGTCCCTTTTGTTCTTGCTCAACTAAGACCTGAAGCAAAGTTGGATTTCTTCCACAGAACAGAGTGGTTGGATTTCCTGGACCAGGCCAGGCAGCAAAGTTTCTATAGGGTAGAGCCTCACTGATGCCCCTGGCCCCTTTTCTCCTTCCAGTCACCTGTACAGACAAATAAACAGTGCTCAGTTCTCTAGACCCCTGGGTAATTGTTTGATTCTCTTTGGAGTCTTCTGACATTTCTGAAACTGCTTCCATATCCTGGACTCTAATCTCTCTGCTCAACTTTCTGGAAGCAATGCCATTATGTTGCGAACTTCTTAAGGGCAAAGTCTGATGACTTTGTGTCAGGTTTGTATTCTTTCCTGCCTCTAGAATTGCACCTGGAGCCCAAAAGATGCTAAAGAATACTGTTGGGTGGATGGATGGATATGTGAGGAATGAGTGAAGAAGTAAGTGAATGGTTGACTCCTGTTCCCTGTAATATTCTGTTGACTAGCATTGGGGATCCGTTTGCTTCACCATCCTGATCCTAGTTCGGTTTTTTTCAAGTTATTCAACTTTCCAAAATAAGATGCCTTCTCTTCCCAAAGATCTGTGATGTTATTGCTCAGGACACTGGCTCTTACAGAACTGTGCCTAAAACACCAATTTCAACCCTTCTTCCCACATTTCGCCTTCTCAGCTTTTCATTTGCTCATTTGCTTTCCCTGCCCCTTTGGTACACAAGTCCTCTCAGGGAGGCAGGATACTGATTTAGAATAAGCTCTATCAACTATTAGTATACACCTCTTAAGGAATATTTTTACTTTGAAATACGATGCTAATATTTACCTAAAAGATGTTATTGCCATGTTCCCAAAATGAGTAGGATGTCTGATTCAGAACTGGAGCCCTGACTGTGACCTAATTTTGCCATGCTGTCACCTCTCTCCCTCCCCCACAGGCTGAGATTAGGCACAAAGACGTGGCTTTCCTACCCTGTCAACTGAGAGCAAATTGTATTTCTCCATAACTATTTACCTATCTTATTCCCTCATTTCGCAACAAGAAGACAGGACCCAGTTTGGGGATTTTAACATTCAAGTTAAGTAATGAGGCTTATGGGCTGTGTTTTAAATTATTCTTGACATCAGGTATCTCTACCTATGTGGCAATTCCTGCCACAGAACACTGTACTACCAGCAAAGCCCCACGGTCCTTGGAGTAAGTCTGGCAAGGATGGTGGATAGAGTACTGAGGAAGCGAGATTCGGACCAAGGGTTCCATAGATTAATTCCAAAATGAGTAAAAATGGCTCCAAAGTTCCAGATACACATGTGAAGAGAAAATGAATAAGAGATATAAGCCCCTGGTCTCTAACAGGAAAAGGCAATGTTTTGGGGTCAGAAAGGTTTGCAGGCTTTAAGTTTCCTTTAAAAATTATTTTAAGTTTCCTTTAAAAGGGAACCCACACCCGAATAACTTAAGGATGATGCATAACTTATGAATAATAACTAGACTAAACGGATCATTCTCATCAAAGGGAGATCCTAGGTGATGGCAGAAGGTGGTATGGAGAGGAGGTAAGGCTCTGAGAAGAAGAGTTGAAAGTTGGCAAAGGACAAATTTTCCTAGAAAGATGCTGGTGATTTCTTGACTTCATTTTATACAGGGTGTAACAAAATCTTACTTGCAGAATGAATTCAAATTGTTTGGATATGAACACTAGTGCATGTATTGAAATATAATGACGAATGGAACAGGGCAACGGTACCTGACGATACATCATGGGGAAGAGAGATTGTTAGTGTAAAATTTGAAAGCCTGTTTTTTTTTTTCCCAGTTTCATTAAACATCTTCATTAATGCTCTACAGAAGGGAGTAAACGATAATGTAGTATTGAAGTCTGCACATTTAAATTGAAAAGCAAACTCCAGTGACAGCTGACAAATGATGAAAAGCAATGTTAAGAAATTAGAAATTGGACCAGAAAATAAAAGTTGAAAGGAAAAGATACATATACACGTGATGGATATACACACATATATACGTATATACACACAATGTGTATATGTGTGTCATATGTATGTACATACATCACATGTAATGTATATGTATGTGTATACGTCTTCTGAAAATCACTGTAAACAAATAATTATTCTAGAAGAAAATCTAGAGGGCAACATATTTAGCAATATTGGAAAAGATTTTACAAGCACATGGGGCAGGAAGTGCCCTTAAGAGGGTATGTGGTTTGGTATGGCCACATAGAGCAATAAAAATATCCATTTAGTAAGAAACCTCGGAAATCTAATCTTTTTGTCCCAATCCTTTCAGACTCACACCTCTCTGTCCTGGACACACACACACACACACACACACACACCACACACATATGAATTTCCTACAAGGAAAGAACAATCAGTGTTCTTAAGGGTTGGGTTTTTTTTTTTATCAACTTATATTTTTACTAGTTACTGATATTGTTGGAAAAATTATTTTTTTGTTTTTACACTAGATACAGTCTTTAAAAGTGAAGACTAGGGAATTTGATTCAAGAGGGAACAAATCAAAATTAAATTTCTCAAATGGACTGAATGCTACCAAACATACTGCATTTTCATGCATCTTTCCCTTTTCATTTAGACCAGTGTTTCTCACATTTAAAAAAATATTTTATTTATTTATTTATTTGAGAGAGAGAGAGAGACTACACATATGCTAGCAGTGAAGGAGCAGAGGGAGAGGGAGAAGCATACTCCCTGCTGAGCATGGAGCCCGACTCAGGGCTCAATCCCACCACCCTGAGATCATGACCTGACTCAAAATCAAGAATCAGGTGCTTAACCCACTCAGTCATCCAGGCACCTCTCACAGGTTTTGATCACAAGACCCTTTCACTCCTGAAATCAGTGAGGACCCCAAAGAGCTTTGATTTATGTGGGGTATAGCTATCAATATTTACCGTATTAGACATTAAAACTGAGAAAATTTAAGTACATATATTTTATTTAAAATAACAATAAACTCAGTGTACAATCATATAACATTTGGTGAAAAATAATTATGACAAAAATTAATGCAAAGTGAAAATAATTAATTGAAAATGGCATTGTTTTACGTTTTTGCAAATCCCTTTAATATTTGGCTTCATAGATACAGCTGAGTTCTCATATTGGCTTCTGTATTCAATCTACTGGATATTTTGTCTTTGTCAAAATATATGGAGGAAATTCAGCCTTGCAGAAATACGTAATTGGAAGAGAAGGGATAATGCAGACCATCTGATAGAGACTTAGGGACTCCAGGGCTGGGGTCTCAAACTCTGAGAATCCTACTATAGGTCAAAATAAATTATATCATTTAGTGCCTGTATATGCTGAGATGAATCCTTTTAGAAAAGAAATCATATTTTTATGCACGGAAGAAACATTTGGTAGAAAGATTTGAGTTTTGGGGATATGCAGCGAGGTACTAAAAACACTTTTAGATCTAACATCTACAGTTTAATAAAGCCACAATTCCATGAGATGAGATCAGAGTATTTTAAAAAATCAGATATAACTAGAAAAAGCTCTTGGGCTCCAGTGTAGTAGCTCATATGAAATTGAATATATTTTACAAATTCACTTGCATCATTACCAGTAGAAGCGCAAATCATTTCCAATGCTGAATGCTTGATTTTGGTTAACAAAATTATGGAGGCTACAAAACTTGAAGGTCACCCAAGGATAATCTCTGGAGCATAAACTAAAACTTAAAGATTGAGTTGTGTTACTGAAGGAAGTCCAAAGACAAACAATAGCACTATTCTGTAGAATGATGAGCTCAGAGAAATACTCTTAAATTGTTCCAAGTCAGACCATTGGGTCATCTTTCAGCCTGAATTGGCCAATGAGTTTGGCAAATATTTTTACTGTGCTGATCAGTAGTTTGAATGACTTGACCAAATAGTTGTTTTGGCATTCTCTACAATATTACCAAAGTATTTGAAATGTCTCTTTTTTTTTTTTTTTTTTTGATTATGTAACTCCGTTACTTGCTCAGATTTCTTCAAAGACTTCTCTCTGTGGTGTGGTCCAAAAATCACATAGGGGGATTTTTAAAAAAATGCAGACTCCCAGTGCCCACCTTAGGCAATTGAGCTAGGATTTTTGAGGAGGTACGTTCTGGGAATACATATTTTTTCTTTTTTTTTTTTTTAACTTTCTCTCTGAGAGAGTCTTTGGTATTCAACTTATTGATAAAAGTCTTATCTTTGTAGAATTAAATAAAAGATTCTTCATGAGCCCTTAGACACCCCAGCTTAATTCAAGATTACTCAACTCATATACTACCCACGCCAACTACTTAAAATTCCCAAAATGTGCCCCATTTCCTCATTTCTCTTTACCTTTGACTCTGTTCTGCCTTCACCCTCAGTCTTGGGTGCATTTGGTCAGTTAGCATTCCTTCAAAAGTGGGATCAATATCAGCTCTTCTGTGATGCCTTCCCTGATTTACCCAAAGAGTATGGTTTCCTTTGCACACCACACCTCAACTACAGTATTACATGATTTATCCCATTGTAGAATAAGGGTCTGTTTTCTTGATCTCATCTCTACTGAACTGTTAGGTCTTCAGTGGCATAAGCTGTATTTTTTTCACCCACATATTCCAAACACTTAGCCCAGGGCCTAGAACACTGGACACGCTAACCAAAATATTGTGAAAATGAACATGGTAGTTCATAGAAAATATAATGATAAGGGGAAAACTCTGAAAGCATGCTTTCAAGTTCAATTTTTTCTTTAGTTGTAAAGGTAGGAAGTTGAAAACATAAGGAAAGAGAGAGAGAGAGGGAGAGAGAGGTCATCGCATAAAAAATTGGCTAATGTAAATCAGTTTTATACAAATAACAAATGAATTTAGAGAAAGGGGGAGCTGCCACACATCTCTGAGGCAGAAAGTCTCATTAGTATGCAATGGAATATACAATGGATTCCAAACTCAAACTCAAAACAGTAATAAATCAAAGCAATAAGGTGAAAAATGATGGGATCAGCAACAGTAGTGGCTATTAGCATGTGCACCTGCTGTGAGACCAAGCAACCCAGGGAGATGCTTGGGAGAAAATTCCAGTGCTGAGACCAAGAGCAAAGATATAATTTGGAAATGAGTGAGAGATGAAGCAGAGCTTCAGGATGCTTTGAACATTGTTTGCAAGGTCAGAATGGAACACTGAGCTGCCCCAGAATCCCTTTTTTAATGACAAATGAGCTCCGGGTAGTATTTTTAAGGGAAAGTTGGTTAGTATCTTCTGAAGATATCTAATGGAATAGGCTCATGGACTCCTCCTCTTGGTTTTGTTGGTATCTTGCAGTTCTGGATAGTTAAGATAATCTAATTATCTCTGGAGATACAAAACGCTATTAGCTTGTCTCAAAACTTCTAGATCTGCAGCCAAACAGGTCTGTTTTATTCATACCTAATTGCCATAATACTATTAATGGATGGCTTGCTAACCATATGAGAGCCTAAAACTGTCACATTTTCTAATGCTAGTGCCATGTGCAGATATTGGCATCACTTCTTAGAGGGATTTACCAGTTGTTTTTTTGTTTGGTTTGAGTAAAAGCAGCCAATAGCCACAGAAAAATCACTTCTGTTTGCTTCTAATAAGGTGAATAAAAACATTGTACATGATCCTTGTATGTTAAGTTTTTACAAGTCAATCAGACTTATTATGTTTTTTCTTTTTAAATAGAGAGTTCAACAATATAGTGTTACAAGAATCAGTGTCTTTAAGAAAATGTAGATTGTGGTTCTATTAAATATTGTGACACTATTTAAAGCCAAATCTTATCGCTAACAAAGCGCTTGACTTCGAACATGGTGAAAATATTTCTGAAACATTCTGTTTCCCAATATCTCCACACCAAAATCAAGGTAAATTCATAATCCAGCAACAAAGTAAGCTATGTAATAATGAGAGAAGCTTCCTAAATAACACAAGTAAACATTTTTGCAGTTGGTATAAAGTTTCTTTGAATTCTGGCAGCAAAATGTTTAGCATATACTCAGAAATCACCATAGCTCCCATTTATTAAGGACTGTGTGTTAAGCACAGTGGTTTTCCCACCATCCCCAGGTGCACGAGTGAGGGAAAGGGCACTGCAACGGCAGTCGCATGTCCCAAGTTTGAGAGTTATGAGAAAATAAAGCACATTCATTTGAGAAATGAATCTGATTTACTTTCAAATAACTTGGAAACATGATTTCCTCATGAAAGCCATTTCTTTGGCTGCTCCTTCGCTATGAGAGCCAGACTAGGGATGATGTCTAATTTCTATAGCATTCATTCTTCTCGCCAGCGGTTTACTGGTCACTATTGATGCCTCTGTCTGTCCTGAGCAGATAGTTGCAATATCTACTGAGATTAATTTCTTTCAATTCTTTATACTCTTCCTGTGTGGCTGCTGTGAACGGCAATTCTAATCCCATCTCAACCTCACCTCCTTGCCCCTTGCTGCCACTGCTTTGATCCTGAAGCGCTTTCACGCTGCCCGCTTTGCAACCACCACCACCACCACCACCATAACACAACAAATTGGCTCAGAATGCATTATTCAGTTCCAGATAATTTTCAAATAATGAAACATAAACAAATATGCAGTGAACTGAGTCTCTTCTTTGTGGTGATTAAACTTAGCTGTCAGGGATTTTCCTACATGTTAACCACAGCACTAGAAAATAAAGTACAGGAGTGGAACATAAATATCAAAAATTTACTTAATGAATCCTGTGAAGACGCTGAGACATCAGCTGAATCAGGAGAAAGCATTGCGGATTGCAAATCATTAGACTGCTACTCAGCTGAGCAAATTATTATATAAACCATAACTCACAACAGGGAGTACCTGCAGTGCCCAACTCTCTTATACTCCAGAAGTGCTGAAGTTTCAGAGGCGATATATTACCTGACGAATATCTACCTGTGGTTAAGCAGAGCACACACATACACGTGTCTATGCATCTATGCGTCTCTCTGTCCGTATACTTATAAATATTATACATGTCTCTTTCTTCAAAGAACAATTTTTTTTCAAAGAACAATTTAAAGCAAAATTGCATATTGCTATTTAACGTTTTAAGTTGCTAACTGAAGATTTCTGTTTCCAGAGTTGATATTGAATTTTAGAAGACCTCAAAGCTTTAGGTATACACTTAAGAAATCCAGCAGTCACTGGATAAGAAAACTGCTAATCTAAATAAATCAAGGTGTGAGCAGGAAAGTCTCCCTTTTATTTTAAGTATGAAAATTCTGATTCTATTTGAGGTTTGCCCCATGATAGCTCTATTAGGGGTTTAGCCCCTTGCAGTGTGTTCTCTGCTATAACCAAGTAGTGAGTAGAAGGGAAAGAGCCCCGGGAACCCAGGAACAGACATCTCATCTAGGCCTGCAGCTTACAAGTAAGCATGATGTGACGTGTAGAGCCCATGTTGTCCCTGGACTTCAACAGAACCAGGTGATCCGTAATCTTAGGACTGTTTTATTCTCCAGGCATATATGATGGTAATGTTAGGACTAAAGGGAGATGTGTGTATGACAGAGGAGGAGTTGTCAGTAGACCAAATACATCCATGCACGCACATTGATATTTAATTAAAACTTAAAAACAGATTTAATGAAAATAAAAAAAAAAACACAATTCTACATTCCTCCTTTGAAGGAAGTTCCCCAAAAGCCCTATTGGATCCTATGGGGTAAAATGGGAGGCCTATGTTGCCTATGCCTTTTGGAATTGGACATGTGGTGAGGCTTAAATAGGGCCTTGGAAAGACTGAATAGGAATATTTGGACATGCCAAATGGAGACCCTCGCTTTATACCTTTTTTAAAAAAATTTTTATTTTATTTTATTTTATTATTTTATTTTATTATTATTTTATTATTATTTTATTTTATTTTATTTATTTTATTTTATTTTATTTTATTTTATTTTATTTTATTTTATTTTATTTTATTTTATTTTATTTTATTTATTTTTTTGCTGGAGAAAAGAAATTGGGCAGATGCTTCGGTGTCAGTCACATACAGAACATGCACCTGGGAGAAAATCATGGCTGGTAGGTGCTGACTGAATTTATTCACAGCAACCTGTATTTATCGGGAGCTCACTATGTGTCAGGCATTGTGGTTGATGCTTTACAAAGAACATCTCATTTTGTCTGTATAACAACACTATGAAGTGTGTATATTATTATTTCTACATTTTTAAGGATGAAAACTAATCTAGCCAATTGGAAGTGCTGAGGTTCTCACATAAGCAGTTTGATGACACAGCCTAGTCACATAAGCAATAATCTTCCCTGCCTCCTGGATTCATGAGTGGCTATGATCTTTTGGGAGGCAGAGCGATTTTATCTGTTAGTAGAGAGCATGATCTTCCAGGCTTCTCCTACTTTCTATTTTCTGCCCTATAGTCACAGCATTATGATTTCCTACATATGCCATATTCCCCCACCGTTTAGTTAATTTTATTATTGTTTATCATGATCTCACAGCGCTGGCTGCACAAATAGGGAACATGTGTGCACTCAGTTGTCCCTGGCCAGGGGACTTAGCAGATGGAGATAAGATGACAGAGTGCTCTGGGATGATCGTTCAAAAGAAAAGAAACTCGTGGAATAGTGTCAAAAGGAAGATTTGCTGTCTTGAAACAGGAGACAAGACGATGGACCAAGAACCAGGAATATGTTCTTAAATAAGCAGAGCAGACAAGCAGCCTGTTAAAAGGAAGGAAGCAATACGTTCCCATTATAGTTTCATTATAGTTTATATTACTTATAAAAATAATAATCTATTATTGACGTCCAATATGTGTTCGTCTCTCCCCTTCCCCGGAGATAGAGTAATACTCTCTTTTGAAGCTATTTGAATCAATCACATGTACGTTACATGTCCGTAGAAGGAGAGACAGAAACACAGCACATTGAGTTACTACATATATCGGTGTGACCCATATTAGATTCAGGCAGGAAAGAAGACTTGTCAAAGCAACATTATTTAAAGGGTATCTGGGGATGTTCTAGTGCTCAGTCTGCTGGTCCCAGGCCTCCCCAAGTGGGATCTGGGATCTAGCTCACAGTGATAACTGGCTGATAATACACCCTCCATTGGATTCCTTCCCTTTCTCGGCCTACTCCCTACTCCTCTACTGGTGTTTCCTGTGATCATTTTCAACATAAACGCCTCACAATCAAATTCTCATTCCGGGTGGGGGGGGGGTCTGCTTCTGGGGATACTAATCCACTACCAATATGAGAAATTTGTACTTGAAATATGTCAGTATATCAGTGGAAAAAGATGCCATGGATGTGAAGATCACATGGAGAGAATATGAAGTAACAAGAGAAGAAGTGAAGAATCTTCCTCGAAGAACGCCAACGGTTAAGGGTTGGGAAGACAGTGCCTCTGCAGGAGTGTCAGAGGGAGTTGCAAAGAGAGAGGTGGAAAGAACAAAGGAGGGGTTTCAAGGAAAGATTTTATTTTTTTAAGACTGAAAGGAACTTTTGAACTTGCTTGAATGTTGATGGAAAGAATACAATAGAAGAATTTGAAAATGCAGGTATATTAAAGGATTAATAGTAAATGTTCTAAGATTCTTCAGAGTAAGATGAAATTGGATACAGGTTCCAAGTGATGGGATAAACTTTGTGAGGGATTTGGCAGGTTTGGTTATGGAAAATGCAGGAAGTTCCTATCTGATGTTTTGGATAATTGCGTGTTTGGGAACAATAAAATAAACTGGCTTTCCCTCCCTAAGGAGCATTGGCTGGACTGAAACTCAGAACAAAATGAATTCCATTTTTTTCCTTAATAAACTGTCACTTTAAAAAACAAATTGGATGGACCTGGAATTTAAGGAGAAGGTTTTTGTTTTATTTAACTAACTTGAACTGTCTTCCTCTATTCACCAACCTGAATTGGAATAGGAGTTCCTAATCAAGGACCTCCAAATGGGGAAATGCTCTAGTGATTCTCATAGGTTTCATGTCCTGTATGGATATAGACAATTTCCACATGAATCTCATTGAATTATATTAATTTTAAAAATTCACTACCGCCTAACATATTTTGGTTTCATGTCTGTTACAGAGACTCTACATTGAGTAAAATAATTGTAGGACTACTTAAACTCTGGTCTATTAGCCATGGCCCATTAGCACCCACATCATGGTGCTAGAGGTTAACATGGTTAATATGATCCTGGCTGAGGAATTAGATTAAAAATTAAATTTTTAATGCAATATAAAAAACACCAAAAATGGTTAGAAGCAATAAAAATATAAGTCCCTATATATAGGTTAAGAAACTCTGACCTTTACTTTGTGCCTAGGCCTTAATAGGCTATAGCAAAATATATACAAGAAGAAAAAAGTGTAGTCCTACTCTCTGTCTCTAACTATAAGATACTTGAGGTAAAATAAAAGGATGGGCCTCAGTTATTCTAGTACAACCATGATATTTATAAAGAATAAAGACCTATAATCAAATGTTTAAAACAAAACTCTTTGAAATGGTTTGAAATCCCACATAGAAATCTATTTATTATTTTATTGACAGTTTAGTAAAATCGAATAACAGAACATTGTAATAGTTGAATTATAAAAGTATATAAAAGTATTTTGGAAAGGTTTTTTTTTTCTCCCATATGGGGCGTGTGTGTGTGTGTGTGTGTGTGTGTGTGTGTGTCTGTATTTAGCATGGTGTTGTTCTACTATATGGGATTGGGTATTTTCTTTGCTCCTGCTAGCTACCCTTTTCCTCTCCTTCCCCCCCTGGAAGGTTATGAAAGCAAAAAGGAGGGGGTTGGTGAGGAGGAAATATGAATTATTTAAACAGTGTAAAAATACTGGAATAAAATGAACATTCAAAGCTCCTATGGTTGAATTTAATCTTTTGTTCAACTCATTCACTGAGAAAATCTGTCTTCAAATGGTTCATATTGCAGAATATGATGACTCCAGTCACCTATCCTAGACTCTACATTTGCTATAAAGACTATTGTGGCATGATGATAGATGAGGAAATTTACTCCTATAGTCTGCAGGGGAGTCAAGTACCAATAATTTAAGACTTTCTATGATACAGTACTAACTTTATATTCTAAGCAATCACAACCTATATTTATCCACCTGCTGTTTTTATGTCTTAGAAATCACACTATTTGTTTGTGACGGCAATTTATTATATTATAGAAGAAGATTTTCAAATTACAGTCTTGCATTGAGTTAGGGGAAGGAATTACAATACTTTGCCCTCCTCCTTTCCATAAATAAAAATAGTTCGTTCAATAGATTGAGGGCTCTCAAGGAAATGAGACTCTTGGTCATTTTTGGAGTTTTCATTTGTGAACAAAATCTGGGAACATGTTTAAAGTTTAGGTGAGAGAAGGCTAGAAATTAGTTTTTAATAAGTAGAGAAGGGTGTTACCTACAGCATGTTGACGGACTTCATTATGTGTAATATCTTCTCATTGGCTGTCTAAAAGCCATTAAAATAAGATTTCTCTTACTTTAGGTATTTGACAACTACCTTTATAATGTTTGCCATAGTCTGTCTTACATTTCAATGATTATTTGCCTAATTTTTCTTCAAATAAACTCATTTTTAAATTACTTAGCGTGGAAGCCAATACTACTAGTGATATACCTCCCATTCTTTGGAAACACTACATCAAAATAGTCATTTTCAGCTACATTCATTGGCAGTGTTCTACCCACATTTAACCACAATTTGATGAGATTTAAAAATGTTTCCTTTTTCTCAATATCTCAGTGATGGTTGGTTTCTACTGAACTATTTTAACTTGTATTTGAATCATTCTACCATAATATGGATTCATCCATAATTAAGCTATATGTTGCTAATAAATTGCTCTTCATCATCTCTTAATTTAAATAGTCTTTTATCATTTTTCTTAACTCCATGCCCAATTGCCAGGCATAATTAAATGTCTATGAACATGCGTTTTTCTCTTTCAATGATATTACTTACATAAAAAGAATAGATGGCCCATTTCACAGTTTTTAAAAATACTCTTCTGTGTTTGGGTATAAGGATGTTCACTGCAAAATTATGTTAACTTTTCTATATTGTTGAAAAATAATAAAACATTGGGGGAAAATCCCAATTTATACTTCATGACAACAAAAACATGCATCTTTGAATTTGTTCCCAAGATAGTGGTTAAAAGCAAGTGAAATAAACTGCGGCTAAATGAGAATATTACTAAATTTTCTTTATATAGGTTGTGTATTCTTAGAGTCTTGTTTATGGAAGGTCACAAATTCCTTGAGGTATTGACTGGTACTGATAAGTGTGCATATTTGGTTTATTTCTTCTACCAGCAGTCAACAGTTACCAACAGTTACTGCAGATGTTAAAGTCAATCTTTTAAAAAAAAAATTCATGGTTTTTATTATAACAAAGTTTTCCTGAATTTAAGTGCTGGAAAGGTACAAAAAGTAATATTCAGATTTAAAGAGGATACTGACTTGAACTGTTGTAAAAGCATCAGGAATTCATCCCTTTTTGTTCATTTATTTACTTGACATATTCTCTCAAGGAAATATATTAACACATTTATTACTTGATGAATTTTTACCTTAATTTCCACTGGTCAAGCTTCATCTACACACTCATGTACAATGATATATTATATATATATGTTACACTATTGTCCTCAAATAGGCTAAGAGTTTTAAATGTTTAAAACTAAACATTCTAAAATGTTTAAATGTTTAAAAAGATTTTTTAAAATCTTTGTAGTGATTTTGGGGGCACATTTGCAGTGTGATATGGCACGTTGTAATATACAGCAAGCAGTTTCCTGAATACAGAATAATACATATGACAGTTCTGTGGTGTGAATAGTCCTCATTACCTTTCAACAAATAACAGTGACTCATCAAATAAAAATTAATGATTTTAGTGAAGAATCATTGGAAACTGCTGTTATTAAAGAAAGACAGATGCATTGATTGATGCGCATAGTAACATGCCCTGAAATATGACTACAATAGGTCTTTACTCTTCTCGATTGATATGCAAGTTATAATAAAGCTTTTACTGTTATTCAATATGAGCAATGGTGTTGGCAATGTAATTTGAGTTGCTTGTTGGAGAAGAACTCAAAACAAAGATCATTGAATATTGTTGTTTGATTTCAAGGTTTAAGATCTTAACTTCATTAAACTTGGTTACATCCAGATTCCTAGAGAAAAGGAACTGAACAAAGGGAAAAAAGTAGAATATGTGAAATATATTCAGAAGTATGTTTATTCTTAAAACAGCTTTTCAAAAATTTAAATCTCCATTAATTATTTGTGATACGATAAGGACAAAATATTCTTATGACAAATATTTTAAGTCTGGTGCTAAAATACCACTTTGATAGGTCGGCCGTACAGCATCTTGTAAAATTCATTTCATATTTTCTTCATTGCAATGATTAATTACAACTGCCATGGCTTAAAATAAAAATCACAGTGCCCATTCTTTCTAATGCCCAATAGCTTCAATCAGTGTTGCATAGTGTATATGATTAAAGACTGAAGATGTTTTCTAGGATAGCACATCCTTCCTCACCCCGGAAATCTCTGATCATTGACCCTCGGTGTAAAATGATCCATCGTCCACCTGCCACACAGACTGTGCCATGTCTTAAGCTTTAAAGTTTCATGGGATTAGCTTAACCTACAGGGTACTGGCTTATTTGAATTTCAGCTGACATCCTTGAGGATGGATGATCTGGAGAAAGAATGGTCATGGTCAACCCAGAACACATTGAATTTGTCTGTACCTAAGCCATTTGCCTCCAGAATTGTTTTCTTAATTGAAGGAGTTCAGGCCATATAATCTATGGGCCATCTACTCAAACATGTTATATTTGTTTACCACAGTTATTTTAACTCCCAGTGTGGTTTGACATACACAAATAAATTGGCACTCATGGAGTCAAAGGGATTTTGAGGAAAATAAAAAGCAATATGGTTTACCATGTGCCCTAATAAATAGTGCTATAAGATTTAAAACTCTTATGCCGATTTTAGGGCAATATTGTAACATATTCCACAATTGTTTACAGCTTTTCAGAATGACTAGGCAAGTTGTTTGTTATTCAGTAATATTCTCAAGTTGTAGAAGGAAAATAGTAAGTTTGGAAAGCTAAGAACAGTTGCCATAAAATTCTAGAGTCATAGAACTGAAAAGAATATAATAGAAATAATTAAAATATCTGGCACTTCATCTCTTTGTCCAATCAACAAACACTTACTATGTGCTGGGTTTTGATGATGAAAAGATACAAAAAGCACATTCTAGGATCCCTGGATGGCGCAGCGGTTTGGCGCCTGCCTTTGGCCCAGGGTGTGATCCTGGAGACCTGGGATCGAATCCCACGTCGGGCTCCCGGTGCATGGAGCCTGCTTCTCCCTCTGCCTGTGTCTCTGCCTCTCTCTCTCTCTCTCTGTGTGACTATCATAAATAAATAAAAAATTTTTAAAAAAGCACATTCTATGCTTGGAGGAGTGTAGAACTGAGAGGGAGAGATACACACACAAGGACACAATTAAATAGAAACATTGACAGGAGCTTTGGGAGAGAAGAGGAGACTGCAAACCTCTTTGAAGGCACAAAGACACTCCTTCCTCTGAGGTCTTTTTATTTTTTCTCTTCTCATGACCTTCTCCAAATGACACTTGTGTTCTCCTTAATCCTTCAATGACAGTGTTTGATGATGGCATTGAATGGGAGTTTGCTATTCATAATAAGGGAAGACAAAAATGTCTTATCATGAGAGCATTCACATTAAAACATATGCATATATGTATGCAACAATTCCTAGTAGAAAATTCTTAACCAAGAATGTGTCAAGGTGTACTTGTGCTCTCCCGATTTAACTATATCATTGTTCAGAGTTAGGTTAGTTGTCCTCAATCTTGGTTGCATATTAGATTTACCTGCAGAACTTTTAAGAAGTACATGTTTGGTTTCCATCTCAGACAGTTTGATTTAACTGGTTTGGGATAGACTGAGGGAGTTAGTATTTTTAAAGAGGTCCCCAGTTGATTTGGTCTTTCCAAGGGTCGAGAGTCTTTGGTTTAGATTAGTGGCCCTTTTCAACTTATCCTCAACTTGATCTGAGTAAATCCTGACACTTCCAAGTACCACATTAGTGGGACTCACTTTATTAAGATAGAAAAGATACACAACACCCTGAATTAATCACCCTGTGCTTTTTCTGAAGGCTCAGAAGACGTGGCACTCTTCCTGCTTTATTCTCTTTTCCTTGAACAGCCTGCCATAATTCTAGTAGTGTGGTGTACTTATCTTATTCTTGGTAAGTTGCCTCGTCTAGTTTTTAAGATGCTTTTTTTGTTGTAAACTGCTTTCAATTTTCTTCTCTCTCTCTCTTCTCTCTCTCTCTTTTTTTGGAAAATAGTGTTGTTTTTCTGTAAATCATGCATTTTCATAGAAAAATTTTAAAACATAAAGCATAAAATTAAGAACAAAGTTCACCCTAATACTACAAGGACAAACAATACTGCTCTGTAACACATATTTTCAGCCTTTTTTCTGTGTTAATAGATATATAAACATTTTATTTACAAAGTTAGAGTTCTAAGGTATCAAAATATGTTTTGCAATCAATATTTCACTTGAGAAATTTTATCTTTAAGAATTTCAATACCTGGGCAGCCCAGGTGGCTCGGCGGTTTAGCGCCTGCCTTCAACCCAGGGCGTGATCCTGGAGACCCTGGATTGAGTCCCACATCAGGCTCCCTGCATGGAGCCTGCTTCTCTCTCTGCCTGTGTCTCTGTCTCTCTCTCTCTCTGTCCCTCATGAATAAATAAATAAAATCTTAAAAAAAAAAGGATTTCTTTTTTTTTTTTTAAATTTTTATTTACTTATGATAGTCACACACAGAGAGAGAGAGAGAGGCAGAGACACAGGCAGAGGGAGAAGCAGGCTCCATGCACCGGGAGCCCGACGTGGGATTCGATCCCGGGTCTCCAGGATCACGCCCTGGGCCAAAGGCAGGCGCCAAACCGCTGCGCCACCCAGGGATCCCCCCAAAAAAGGATTTCAATACTTCTAACTAATCTTGAAGATCATAATTTTTTAAGGCGCTTGGTATTGCTCATTGAATATGTAATAGTTTTTTTTTTTAATTGAAGTTTGATTTGCCAACATATTATAATAGGTTTTTCTTTTTAACTAGTTTCTTATTTGGGACATTTAGGTTGGTGCCTTTTTGTTTGTTTGCTTCTTACTTGAAAGAATCTATCATTAGATTTTGTTTCTTGATACCAGGCTAGAATCTTTGGGGACTTTAAATCATTCAGGATGTTTGGAGTAGATTGCAAGTTTAGCCTTTTTCCTTGTCATCTCATGCTTTTCTCCCTCTTGTCGAAAGGCTACTTTCCTTTTATTTTCCTGCTCATCATTTGGCCTTCAGTGATGAAAGTGAGTTGGGCTGGGCGTCAACACAATGGCAGTCTCCTCATATGCTGCTGGATCTGTCCTTTGCTTTCAGCTCCCTTATTCCAGGAAATACTGGGACCACTCTACCAGAATCTCTTCTTCCCTTCTCCTAAGACATATGTTCTCCCAAATATGGATCAGAACTGGA
This sequence comes from Vulpes vulpes, assembly GCF_048418805.1. NCBI lineage: Eukaryota > Metazoa > Chordata > Mammalia > Carnivora > Canidae > Vulpes > Vulpes vulpes. The sequence continues at coordinate 94,972,666 of NC_132795.1, read as the reverse complement.
TTTACTTCAGTGTAGCCTAAATCTCACAGAATTTCTTAGAAGTTTCTGGTATTTGTGTATTAGTATCCCTAGTCCTGAGTGCTACTATGTTTTCCTTTACATAATACCGTATCAGTCAGAAGCAGTAGTTCTGCATAGAGATTTGAGACTCAGACATGAAGGAAAATTAATCAACCTTCCAACATTTATTCATTTTATGCATTCATGCAATAATGTAACTCTCTAAATCTCAGGTTTCTCACCTAGGTGATAGGGAATAATAATAGGGAATAGTAATTGTACGTACTTCATAAGGTTATTATATGGATTACATGAGATAGTACTTATTAGCACAAAGTATGCCATGAAGAGGTACTTAATGAATGTTAGTTTGAGGAGGAGGAGGGAGCTGATTATGAGGATGAAGATTTCAGTGGAAATCTTAGGTTGTCTTTACCCCCTGCACCACTTGGTGAGGAGTGAGTAAAAAGGAACCTGATTATTTTATTGGAAGTACATTGTTTTGAGCCAATATAGACATAGATTACGTTATAAGATCTTGTAATAAGTTATTGAAAGAATGTTTTTAAATTGTTCAGTTTAAAGTTGAATCACTCTGTGATTCAATAAGCTTTTCTTATTTCATAGGGAAAGGTATGTTTCTAACATTTATAATCCCCAAATTTATGCTACTGCTTAAACCACCTGTGGGCTGAATTGTGTCCCCCACCCAAATTCACTTGTTGAAGTCCTAACTCCTCATACCACAGGATATGATTGTATCTGGAGATAAGATCTTTAAGGATTAAAGTTAAGGTAATTAGGATAATTAAGGTTAAATGAGGTCAGTAGGGTGGGCCCTAATCCATTATGTCTGGTGACCTTATAAAAAGAGAAGATTAGGGCACAAATACATACAGAGAAAAGATCACATGATAACACGAGAAGATAGCCACTTACAAGCTAAGGAGAGAGAGTTTAGGAGAAACCAACCCTGCCAACACCTTGATCTTAGACTTCCAGCCTCCAGGACTATGAAAAAATAAAGGTTTGTTTTTTCAGCCACCAAGACTATGGTACTTTGTTATGGCAGCCCTAGCAAACTAGCAAAGGTCATATTTAACTTTTGCCCTTTGTAGAGCTTAAAAATTTGTTGGTTAGCCTTTTTAAAACACATCATCATCATCATCATCATCATCATCATGATGCTGCTTTTCAGCGAAGTAGCCTTAGTTCTTATAAATGTCTCTCATTAATCCTATTTTCCAAGTATTTTGGCAAAGGCTACAAAGCTGAAAATATTTTAAAGGAGGATTTCTTTATTGTGGATATTTGCTTTCTTAAAAGACTGCTTTTTGTTTACATCTTCACTTTCCACCCTGGTCTTACTGTACTGTTTCCAAAACAATCGTATGCTGAAAAGTTTATTCCAGTGTTTTCATTGTTGGTTTACCTTTTCTTGTTAGACAACAGGTGGTCTCCTAAAGTGCCCCCTCACTTTATATATGTACGTATACATAGATGTATGTATATGTATATATGTTCATTCTTATAATCTCATATATCTTCAACATATACATATATATGTACATACATACATACACATACATATATATATATATATATATATATATATATATATATATATATGAACAGACTCTCCTTTTGGTATAGACTTTTCTAAGAGCTCATTTTCTCTCTTAAATATATAGAGACAGTATATGAGTGCTCCATAAAAGTTACTTGTTTGCGCGAATGTTGAGAAGATAATCAGTGAAGAGATTGATGTTGCATTTGTGTAAGACCAACAGAGCCAAGCAAGAATTACAGCTGATTTTTCAGAGTTCTGTAATCCACAAAGTTGAATTTTTGTATTTTGCTTGAACTTAACTCAATTAGCAGCCTTTGAAAGATAAGCTAGCTTTACTTATTTACCCATATTTCTACCTAATAACGAAAAGGAGTCAAGAAAACTCTCTCTTTTCTCATTAAAAGGGAGCTCTTTGAGATTTAAAAAATATATTTATATGCCACTGCAGCTATCCAGAATTCAGAACATGGAGGTGTCCATTAGTGGTTTTTGCTGGTGGAGAGATTTGCCAAATGTGAAAAGCTATTGTCATGAACAGAAAAAGTGTGGTCATTGTTAGATAATGTCTCTCTTAATCTGAATAATTGTTGATGAAGACTCTGAAAATGGGAAGGAGAATATTCTTGGGACACTCATGCTTAGTGTTTTTCTCCTTAGAATCAGTAAATAGATGTAAACTTCAAATTAACATAAATATTTCATATTTTAAGATATTTTCCAAGAAAAGTATTTTAGAAGCATAGCATAATTAGATAACTAGATGCTATCTCAAGAGCCAATTTTGTTCATTTTCCAAGGTTTTAGGGAATATAACAAGACTACTCTGGATGAATTATTATATATAAGTTTTTAAAGAACTTTACAGACAGTGACTCTACAACCATACATAAATATATTTTCATTTCATGTCTGTATTTGAATTGCAGGAAGAATTAGGACACATTACATTGCTAGAGTCTTAAAAATGTTAGAAAAAGGAATACATTTAGGAGCTGTTGATCCTATTCGGGAGGTCTCATTCCCTAAGTTTTCTTTCTCCTGTTTCCCAATCCCAAGATAATTACTCTTAATTTGTTTTATGGCATAGCAACATTTGTGAGTGAGAGTTAGTGTCCCAATTTTAACTACAGCTCCTTATCAATACCACACATCCTTCCCCATCAGTTTTATTCTTTGCAGTTGGTATGTACTTTTGCCTTATCAAAATTTAACATACTGGTCAACTTTTTAATCATATTTGAAGCTTACTGGGTTCAGGGGTACTATCATTGCCATGTTCACTAGATGCCCTTCCTATAGTGTAAATTAAGTCACTGAATTCAGTTATAGTCATTTCCTGCCAGAGAGAGGCAATTAAACCATGTGGGTCCAAAGCTGGTAATGACTTCACAATTATAGAGCAACCACAGACCATGGTGTTCCGTATAAATGATCAGAGCAGACCAATGTGGTCTTTCGTGAGAGCCTGTACTTAAAAGATGCATGGCAGAACTTTGTAGCTAACTATATCATTTTAGCTTATGTGTCTTGACACTGAAATTTTCATTGTTACCAGCAAGTCTTCTCTTCAATGGAGCACTATGGAGTATTTTTATTCTAACCACATATTGATTCATCTAATTTCATACTTGAAGAGTGATAATTTATTCAATTTATAGAGTTCTAGATGTTTAGTTTATGTGGTCTATTTGTTTTATAGTTGGATTCTTTCCCTTTCCCTGAATGAAGTATCCCACTAAAATCTCAGTTTATATGTTCTGACATTGCCAACAGGACACCACGAGCAATAGCTTAGGATGGTTTTTATTTCATCTAGAGAAAGATGAGAGTGGGTGTCCATTTCTTTCAACTCCTCAGCTCTTTCACCAACTGTCTTAGTCTGTGTGTGGTTACTCAAGTCACAGCATTAATAATAGCTATGAAAATAACAGTCTGTGGGTTAAAGGTCAAGGAAAATATGTAAAAGACTTCAGGGTGAACTGATAGTACAGTAACTCATTTAGTCATGTAAATGCTAGACTAGCATGGCCTTGGTGGGATCAGGGGTTAGTGGGAGCAAGAAGAATAAATGGGGACATCTCCAAGTAGTTTACTCTTGTTAAAATGAAAAAGAAAAGATGATAATAGCATTACCCAACAAGTACGCTAGAGGCAATTTTCTTAATTACAGTGCTGACCTAGCAGTGTACACAGAGTGGTCTTGCTGTTGGCATGAAAGCTTTTACTTTCCAATAATATTAACCCTTCTTGGTACTCTTTGTCTTAATTAAGATTACTCCTAAAAGTGCTGCCAACATCCACAGTTTTATGTTCCTGTTGGTGTTTTTATAAGTCATTTGTGAAAGATGGGAGCTTAGGGGTCCTGGCACAGAGTCCAGTTCCTCCATCCAAGCAACTTTTTCAGTGAATCTAAATGAAAATCTCACAACACTCTGTTTTATTGGGTTAGCTAGTTAATATTACACTAAACAAATTCTTGAGAGAGAGAGAAAAGAGAGAGAGAGAGAGGGAGGTCACTATGGTCCCATAAGATTGTCAGGGACAACAGAAACCATGCCACACAATCCATACAAAACATACCTTATTTGATTTTAAATATAAAATTGGCATTTATAGCCTTGAAGCTCAATTGTTGGGTATAATTAGTTGGGTATAATTAATTATAACACATTCTTGTAGTATATAAAAGTACTAAGGCAATTGCTGGTAGTAATTATATGATGGAAGAATCATTGAAATTTCATTTTAACATCTGAAAACACAAGGTTGCTGTAACTTTTAAACAAATTTTTACACTTCTTTGCCCCTGGAGGGATCCAGGAAGGAACCTTTGAAATTCTTCAGAGAATAATCAAAGTTAATTTATGGTTACTTAAAGAATTGCTTTTGAAAAGAAACCTAGGATATATAATGTCACTCCAAAATATGTTTTTCTAATTTCTCTGAGTGGAAATGTGAAATGTGCCCTCTCTGAGAGAACTCATGGTTCCCTTAAATAGTAGGCACATCAAGAATCAAGTGCAAGAGAAATGTGAATATTATTTGATGAATTTGAGTTTCTGAATATTTTAATTAGGTATCTATGCATCAGCAACTTTATGGGCAATGGCCAAGTCCTTATATTACTTGAGTCTGGTTAGAAAGAGGGATAATATTTTCCCATGGGCTGATTGGAACAACTGGGCCTATTCTGTTTCATAAATTTCATAGAGTCTTTCATAAATTCAAAGATTTGTTTATTTGGGAGAGAGAGAAAACAGATGTATGTGCACAAGCAAGGGGAGGGGCAGATGGAGAAGGAGAGAGAGAATCCTCAAGCCAACTCCCTGCAGAGCATGGAGCCAGATGCAGGGCTGGGTTCTAGGACCCGGAGATCATGACCTGAGCCAAGATCAAGAATTGGCTGCTTGACCAACTGAGCCACCCAGGCACTCTACGGTACTTTCTTTAGATCTCTCTTATCTTATACAGGTTGCTTGTTAGTTATGCTATTTTTTTTAGCGCAAGCATACTTTCAAACATTTGTTGAGTTTATGAATTATCTTCTAACTTTACACACCAAATATATTAGCAAACCTTTCTTTACAGTCCACATTATAAGAGTATGAGATATTGCAAGCACATATTTTTCTGTTGGAAAAAGTTTCTAGGTTCTAACTAGAGCCACCTCTGCCCACGGTGCCATGTTGGCAAACCAACACTTAGTTTTGTGTCTTTGCAAATGCTCTGCTTGATCAGACACGGAGTGCATCCAGTCGGCCAATCCCCAATGCCAGCCAGCTCTTGGCTCTGTATTACTTCCTTGTTCCTTCTCACACCAAACCAGGTTGATTATGTAGCCCCAGCCAATCAGATATTTTCTGTTTCCCTTCCTTATTCTTTATTCTTTATCCTATAAAATCTTTCTGCCTCTGTCCTATTTCGCAGTTTTCTGGAGATGATGTTTCAAGAAGTATTAAATAAAACCCATACCACCTAAATTATCTTCTTTAATAATTTTTAATAATTACTTTAATTTTTTATGTACTCAAACTGGCAACTGTAAAACAATTTTTTTCAACTTCATGAAAAATGTTATTCTTCTGGTCCTTGTTTCTGTGGGGGTGATTAGGTTCCATTATTGAGTCTTCTTTTAAGAGCTCCTTCTTTCCAGAGTTTATCTGCTGCCTCTGACTTTCTAGGAACTTTTACAAATGGCATTAGAATCTTTGGAGAACTGAATTTGGCACTTAATTGGATAATGTGCTCTGTAGCCAACAATGGCTATAGATTTTGGTAACTTAAAGATAGTGATGAAAACTTTTCCTTTAGTGTAAATATTCTCACTTTAAAGCAAACAAATAAATAAATAATAGCTAATAAAATAGTTTCTTTATTATTTTTAAGACTATGATATTTGTCCATACTCTAGAAAAATCTTAATAGTACAGTATATATTATATAGGATTATATATATATACTAATGTACATATTAGTACATATATTTTAATAGACAGTATATATTACATAGGTGGGAAAAAAATCAATAGTAGATTTATTTCTTAAAAATCCAAATAAAATGAGCAGTATGGTTGTTAACCACACTCAGCCAAAACTTTTGAAGATCAAAAAAAAAAAAAAAACCTTTTGAAAATCAGTATTAACACTTCCACTTGATTTTTTTCCTTATTGAAGTGTGGAGTAGACATAGCATCTTACAGCATCAGAATTCCAAACAGCAAAAAAAGAGCACATTTCTCCCAGCAGAGGTGGAAAGGAAGAACATAAACAAATGTGACTTATCATTACCACATTTTAAAGATTTTTATTTATTTACCTGAGAGAGAGAGTGTGAGGCAGAGAGAGAGAGAGCACGCACACAAGCAGCGGGGTGGGGAGAGGGAGAAGCAGACTCCCCTCAAGCAGGGAACCTGACTCAGGGCTGATCCCAGGGTCCTGAGATCATAACCTGAACCCAAAGCAGGCACTTAACTGACTGAACCACCCAAGCGCCCCATCATTACCATTTTTAAAATGAATGCTATAATAATGTATTAGGTATAAAAACAATGCCAGGTAACTCCAAAGAAGACGATAAATTAATATAGGGCTTCAAAATTTTGCTATTTGAACAATAGCAAAAATAAAATCTTATTTCCATTTCAGAAGATGGGAATTTAAATTACAGGGACAGAATATTTCATTGGAATGTAGTGACCTGAGGGGGAAGAAATTTTAGTGGAATGGGATGAAATATAAGAAAGGGTTAAATATAAGAATGAAGGAGTAGAAATATTAGAAATATTAAAAAGTTACACCTAGTAATGAATTTGTAATTAGTAGTAAAAGTTACCTTTCTCTACCTCAATTATTTATTCTTCTAGGAATTTTTTCAGCACGAAGTTAAAGAAATCTTATTATATGTCTCACTTTTATATATTTGGGAAAATTGCCTCCTGTTTATAACGAACAGCATCTAAAATACTTCTAAAATCTTTTTTAAGGTGGAAAAGAAGAAATAAAGATCATAGCAACCAAAACTATGGAGAACAGTTCGAAGTTCACGTATTAAATGTGTTTTCTTGAGCAAATAATAGCTTCTCGGAATCTACATTTCTTCTTCCTCTGTAAAGTGAGGTTGAGACAGCTGAACTTTCTATCCATTTAAGTCGCACTTGTCAACTGGGAGATGAGCTGGACTTGTTGGCAGACTGTCACCCTTTCTGAAACTTGCCAAATCTCCATGTTCCTGGCCAAATTATAGCTCAGCCTACTGCTCTGTGGAGCTACCCGGATAGTCACCACCTCAAACCTTAGAGCAACTTCCAGAACTCTTCACCAGAGGCTGTACCTTTAAGCTTAGCCTGCCCTTGCCAAAATGCAGCGTGCCATACTGATGAGCTTTGACGCACCCTCACTCAGCAAAGGGACGCAGGGTCTTGTCCATTTTCCTTCCATCCAGAGAAACTGGGAGACACTGTGAGTCTCGATCTAAATGTGTCAGGGTGGGAGGGGAGCAGACATCTTCTTTTCTGGCATCATATTGAGGAAGGACACAGAATCGTGACAAAATGACCCTGGGGACTGGCACGCATTCGATTATGGGAAACTGGAAAAGTTCACAAAATGAATAAATTATGACCGTATGATCAATGAACGTGTTAAGACTAGATAGATTACGTTTGATGGGACCCTAGATTTTTCTAACCAAAATGTGACTTGCCATGAAGTGATATGGGTTCATACCAGAACCTTGTGTCAAAGAGACAACATTCTCTTTAAAGAATTAAATTTAGGTCTCTGAATAAAGGGCAGTGAAAATCTCATTGATATGCCCAGCTTCCTGTGGTTCTTCCCTCTGATTATGTCTCTGTTTATCTTTGTAGTCACTATGTTTCTGATGGACCTCAGAAAAATTCCTTTACATTCTTTAGTTAAGATTTTCTCCCTCTTCTGTGAAAACTACTTCAGAGACACTGAGAATATGAACACAAAACTGTTCTGAGTTGCTTATCAATGAGCATTTCTTGAATCCAGCCCTCGTGCTCGGTGACACGGCTGCTGTGGCAGGGTAGACATCATCCATAGATCTCAAGAGTGAGATACAGATGAAATAAGCAGCCACATCAAACTTCCTCTCCCCTCAGACTTCTAATCTGCCCACTTGACATGGAGATAAGACAACCTTGACCTGGGGAACCTAAGGTAGCTCAGTGGTTGAGCATCTGCCTTTGGCTCAGGTCATGATCCTGGGGTCCCGGGATCGAGTCCTGCATCGGGCTCCCTACGGGGAGCCTGCTTCTCCCTCTGCCTGTGTCTCTGCCTCTCCCTCTGTGTCTCTCATGAAGAAATAAATAAAATCTTAAAAAAAAAAAAGAAGACCTTGACCTGATTTCCCTCACTCCCAGCCTTGCCCCTCCCGAAATGCGTTCTATTGCAGTTAGTGACTCACAGAGCCATAAAATAAGAACACTGAAAGGGACAATAGGAATGACATTTTACAGAAGCCGGGGAAGGGAACTGATCAGACCTGGGTCAGAGAGCTGGTTATTGGCAACTCACAAGTAAAACTCAGGTCTCTTTTCAGGTCTCATACGCAGTCTCTCTGACCCCAGGCAACTTTCAGAGAATTCTGTAACTCCTCATAACCTGTATTAGGGTGTTTTAGGTTTTTAGGGTTGCTATAACAAACGACCACAAGCCACGTGGCTTGATATGGAAGAGAGATCTTTGCTCACAGTGCTGGAGCATTTAGAGGTCCAAAGGCAAGGTGTTAGCAAATCCAAGTTCCCTCCGAAGGCTATAGGTAGACTCCTTTTCTCTTCCTAGCTTTCTGTGGTGGCCAGCAATTTTTGGCATTTCTTGTCTTCTAGATACATCATTCCAATCTCTTCCTCTGCTTTCACGTGATCTTCCCTGCGTGTCTGTCTCTGCATCATCTTCCCTCTCCTTATAAGGACATCAACCATATTAGATTAAGGGCCTGCCCTATTCTAGTATGACCTTAACTTAACTAACTACGTCTGCAATAACCTTACTTCCAAATACAGTAGACCCTTATACAACAAGGCTTGCACTAGAATTACTTGGTTCTGCTTATATACAGGTTTTTTTTTTTTTCAATAAAAAGACTATAGTACCATAAATGCATTTTCTCTTCCATATGACTTTCTTAATAACATTTTCTTTCCCCTAGCTTGCTTTATTGTAAGCATATAGTCTATAACACATATAACATACAAAATATGGATCAGTTTATGTTATCGGTGAGGCCTCCATTGAATTATTTGTAGTTAAGCCTGGGGTGAGTGTGTGTCAAAACTATCCATGGACTTTTGACTGCATCACAGGGGGGTTGGTGTGCATAACCCCCGTGTTGTTCAAGGGTCAACTTTAAGTCCATATTCAGAGGCACAAGGAGTCAGGAGTTCACAGTTCACAGCGTGGGGCGGGGTGTGTACACAGTTCAATTCATGACATATCCCATAATTTGTAGGCTGGGGCCTACCAAGATCGAGAGGGAGAGTGAAGAAGTTAGTCAAGAGAGTTCTTTCAGGTCTCTGTCAGTTGTTTCCCCTTCCTCAATTGTTCCCCTCTTGTCTCTTTCCAAAGCATTTCATGGTCCCCCTTTGGAGAAACCACGGCCCCTCCCTCTCCTCCTCACCCACTGCTTCCTGTGTCTCCCTCACGGCCGGTAAGCCTCACCCGCCTGGCCTGGCACAGTCATTACTCGCTGACCTGGCACAGAGCATCACAATGGCTAATGGAAACTTTCTCCTCGGCATAAACCATGCAGTTCTCTAATTTGTTTAGCTAAACTGCATTAGTCATACTGAAAGTTTTATTATCAGAGTCAAATACAGGAAGCTGGAGCGGACATGCTGTATTTTAAAAAATTAAAGCATTTTTAAAAATAAGCTTGGCATATTGATTAGCTAATTTTCTAAACAAGAGGCTCATTCCTTTTAATCCTCGGCATTACTGTAAATTCTATTTCCGCCTATAGGTCATACTGTTCAAAATGGGATTAAAAAACCTCCAACAACAACACACTCATATTTCATGTTAGGTTTTGCTTTAAGATCACCTTTGCTAAGATGTTATTGAATTGGGTGAGAGAGGTATGGCCCTGGATTTCTACAATAAATTTAGAAGGATGAACAGAGATTCTTTGCCTAATTGATAAGCGTGATTTTTGTATGTTTTCCCGGTGGTCCCAGACAAGAAGTTCGGGGCAATTATTCTATCATTCCTATGGAGGTCTCTTTCTTTGACTTGTTTTTTTATTTATTTTAGCCTTTTGTAGGCGTGAAACCTTAAGCATGTCTTTTCTTTCTCTCACTACTTGTTGTCATCATTATTTGCTTGCTATAACAGATCGGGAACAAATGGCCTTTGTCAAGGACTCAGTCACTGCTACTGGATAAGCCTTATTATTATTGTGTCAGACATATTACGAGTGGACTAGATCCTGTTAGGTGAAGGAGCCTTTTCATCATAATGCATAATGTTTTTTAGGGACTATCACTCAGATTTCAAGTGTTATCATATACTTAGCCCACTTGAAATCTTCCCTTCCAAATAAGCCTGATTGATTGCAGCTTCCATTTCGTTAGATTCACTATTATTCTTTTCAGTGCTGAGCATGGAGCTCATATCATAGTAAGTCTCAATAATCTGTTGCATAATAGTAAAGAACAAGTAGGCGACTGTTTCTTAATCTAAATTTAAAAACAGAATTTCTTATTCTTGGTCCTTAATGTAGCCACTCCTACAGTCACTGTAGGTGTTTCACTAGACCCTTTTATTGATGAAAACTCCTCATATTACATGAGCAGAGGAAAAGTGTGTGATTTGAAAAATTCTCAAATCAATCATCCTACAGTAAATGTTTTAGGTTCATGGATTGAGTATGTGCTAAAGCGGAAAAAATTAACTTGAAAGAAAATGGTGGGAAAGTTTATGTATTTTCTCTCAAAGTTAAGCTCAAATAATTAAATTAGAAAACCAACCACTTGATGTTTGCTCCTCGAGTTTGTTTGGGATAAGCAATTTATTTAGCCGATTCTGCAATTGCCAAGTTAATTTTTTTATGACATTTGCAAATGGATCAGACAGTGTAACATTACCTCCTTCTCCCTGCAAAAAGAAAAAAAAAAAAGCCAAATAAACAACCCAGCAGCACCAAAAATAAATGTCCTAGGCATAGCTCTCACATAATTCAAATTACCCAATTCAATGTTTGAAGCCAATCTAAATGGCTTTACCCATCCCTACCTCTGCCCTCCCACACTGGAAATACACCCCCCTGTAAGATGTCTTCATGATGAATGAGCTAATGTTTATGAAGCACTTAGAGATCCTTGGGCAAGACACTATCTAATTACAAAGTATAGTTCTCATTATTAAATGGAAGCTATTTCCCCCTGTGTTTTTTGTTACCCATACCATTTCCATGCCATACATTCCTGATGGTTTCCATTGCAAAGTGGAATCCGCTTCTTAAAAATAAGGGGTGGGGGGGGGCATGAGAGCTCAATAATTTTAAGTCACAGTGCATTGCACAAGCCCAGAAAAGCCTAGATCACTTCCAAATTCAAGGACTAATAAAAATTGGAAGCACTCCAGTAATTTTAAATTGCTTTGCACATTGAAGAGTGATTTAAAATCATTGAAGTGATTCAATTTTTTTTTATATATGCACTTCAATTTAGAAGTGAGTCAGACAGACAGCATCATAGTGTAGAATGTAAGTCCAAGACATTGAATTACTGTTTAAAAAGTTGGGAATTAGACTAAAATATAACTGGAGGAACCAAGATCAAACAATCACCAGAGCCTATTAGACCATTACATTGAAGGACCATGGTGAATTTCTGGACACATTTTCCAAGGCCTGTCCTCACCTTGTGTGTGTGTGGCCGTCTCTTTTCCTTCTGAACTAACAGTACTTACAGTCCTATTGCAAATTTGTAAATTAGCCTTTGTATATGCCTTTTAACAATTTTTTTCAGATTTGATTTTTACTATTGTTATTCATTTTGTCTGGTCATTTAATGTTCAAAAGAATGAAAATTTATGTAGAGATATGAATTACAAAGGCAATCAACATATGTAATTTAAAATTTTCTAGAGCCACATGTATTTATTTATTTATTTAAAAGATTTTATTTATTTATTCATAAGAGACACACAGAATGAGAGAGAGAGGCAGAGACACTGACAGAGGGAGAAGCAGGCTCCATGCAGGGAGCCCGACGTGGGACTCGATCCTGAGTCTCCAGGATCAGGCCCTGGGCTGAAGGCGGCGCTAAACCGCTGAGCCACCTGGGCTGCCCTAGAGCCACATTTAAAAAGGAAAAATGTGACATTAATTTTAATAGTATATTTTATTTAATATATTTAAAATATGGCTTTTTAATGCATTATTAATAAGCAAAATTATTGAGATATTTCACATTCTTTTCCTTTCTTTTTTTTCTTTGAAATCTGGTGTTTATTTTACACTTACAGCACATCTCAATTTACAGTGGCTGCACTTCAAATGCTCAGTAGCCATGTGTTGTCTGTGGCTACCATATTGGACAGTGCAGCAAGACTATAAGCACCTTGAGTTACGGACTGTGTTCTTTACTTTGCAACCTCAATTATACTTTGGTTTTATATTTTTAATTACTTTTATCATCTCACTTCACTTTGTGACTATAATAGTGAACAGCGCAGATTTATTAGCATAAAAAGAAAGCAAAACAAAGGAAAATCGAACAACGCAGTGATCATTCTTCAGGCCACATGCAGTTTGACAGCACATCTACCTGAACTGCATGTAGGATTGAAACAGAAAGCTGACATATGGAGTTTCCTGAAGGCCTAAGGCTGAATTTTAGCATCTATGCATTTATGCATAAAATTCAAACATGGCCAAGGAAAAGACCTCTTTATTAACTTTGACAGAAAGAAGAAAAAGGAAATGCAAGAATAATTTTTGGCCATCAAATTGAGCAAGAGTTTATTCACAGCTACAAAGAAAGGAGCATAATTTTCCCAGTAAAGACTCTGGTCAATGATTGGCTCCTATCTCAAGTCTCTGCTGGAAAAGGCATTCTACACCCAGGGGACAGATTTTTCAGGGCCTCCCAGGGCAGCCCTGGATATGAGCAAATGTAAAAAAGATGGCACAACACAGTGGATGCATTGTCAGGAAAGCAAATGATTTTACATGATTCAGAGCAAAGAAAGGATGTATAAAGGCACAAATGACAGTTTGATGGGTAGAGATGGATGGCCAAAAAGAAACCTCACCTAGAATTCTTTCCTTGAAAAATCCTCCTCTGAATAATTTCACACAATTACACTGCATTTCTTTTCTTTCCTTTTTATTTTTCTGCCTTTTAAGTATTTACTTGCTTAATTGTAAAAGCCATACATGTTCTTTATAGCAATTCTGAAAGTATAAGAAAGAAAAAGTAATAAGGAAAAATGACCTTTCTTCCCATCAGGGAGAGGAAATCATTGTTACCATATTGATTGATTTCCTTCCAGTCTTTCTTTTATGGATTTTTATGTTGTTGACATACTATTGTGCTTTCTTCATTTTACATTTTAATGTGAGCATTTTCCTATGTAATTAAAAACCTCTTGGACTACAGTTGACTTTGTTACTCCAGTAACACTTTTTCCATTATAAATGACGCTGTGATGAACATCTTTTCACTTAAATCCTTTTCTACATTTCAAGTTGTTTGCTTAAAACAGATTGCAAATCGAACTCCAATAAAAAAAAATACACACAAAAAAAGATCAGAAAAGAAAAAAAATGAAATTTATGTATGTATGTAAAAAAAAAAACATTGCAAAGAGAAGTTACTAGGTCAAAAATGTAAACTTTTAAAGGTTTTGAAATCATTGCTGCACTCTCTTCAAAAAAAGCTACATTTTCCTTTTAAGGTATCTCTACGTGTGGGCACACAACATAAAACCAGATCATCTTGACACCTTTATTTCTGGTTTTGTTTCCCAAAGAATTGTTTTAATTCTTATGTAGCTTTGTTCATGATATCCTGTAAGTTGTAGTCAGTAATTTGGTAAAATATCCCCACCCCAGCAACAACCCACCTTTAGCATGTACTCAAGCTATTTGTGAACAGACAGAGAGGAGAATTTTTGGAAATACTTGGCTCCATTAAAATGTATTATTGCCTCAATTTCTGCAGATGGATCATGGAAAAAGGATTTGGGGGGAAGATTCCCTTTCCATGTATTCTAAGAAAGTTCCATCTGATAACCCTCACTTCTTGTGCCTGGTGAAATAATTATCTTTTCAGCTTTGTAATAACATACATTTATTGAGAATTGACTATACTCCAGGCACTCTATATCTTGGATTTTGTCGTTTTTATCCTAACAATAACTGTATGAGAAGATACCATTATCAGTGCCTTTTTACTATTAAGGGACCTCAGGCTTAGAGGCTGAGAATAAGTAATTTACTCATGTTACAATGCTGTTAAATATCAAGATTCAAACCTAGAATCAAGAGAGTCTGTTTCAAGAGTAATTGCCTATTCCAACTGTTCCTAAGTGCTACCACAATGCTATAAAGCCTCAAATTTGTTTAGAACTTCCCTTCCCTCACTTATATCTCCACTGTCCTATACATTCTGTTTGCTTTGTGCTTGTAACTCTTTCCTGCACATGTCTCTTTACCAGTTGACTGTAAGTTGGTGCCCTGCTCATTCTCCTATCTCTACTGCCTAACACCGTGCCAGGCACCTCATAGGTGCTTAAGAAACATTTATTGAATAAATGCTGTGACTCAAAATTCTTGGAAGAAAGAAATAAGATGATATTTTGTCATGTTATTCTTTAAAAAGTGTGGAGTTGTTCCAGAGTAGATGGTCTTGTTCTTAGGAGTACAATTTAAAATAATCACCCAGAGAAACTGAATCATCTAGTATTATGAGAATTTTGGCTACTAAAATGGCATTTAGGGTACTCTGGGTTATATTTGGCCTATAATACAAAGCAAAAAACTAGCCAACACTCTTTCGCAGATTTCCTAACTATTGTAAACCAAGAGCCCATCTTTTTTAACAAGTCTAAATTGATGTCTAATAACTTAGAAGCTATGTTTTCATGACTTCATGGTTTCAATTGTTATACTTTGATTCTTTTTTTTAAGTGCAGTTAAGCAAATGTGAACCCACACAAACAAACAAAAAAGGAGTTTGCACAGTCTTTGGAAACTAAGATGCATGATACTCACAGCTTTATTCAGCAACCCAAGGGGGCCAACATATCCAGCATTGCAATCTATCACATTAAGAGAAATGAAGACTCCTCAGGCAGTTGGAAAAAAGTGTTTAAAAACTGAATAGCAAGGAGACCATTTAATGACTCTTGTATGTGTTTATGACTTACGTGTGTTTACGACTTCTGTGTGATTTTTAAATAAGGATGGATGTGCCCTTTGTAAAGAAGTTGTGTGAAACTCCAAATGCTCAGGTTAGGCCTCAAGAATGACAAAATGTCTTCCTCACAAAGAATTCCTGGGTTAAAAAAATAGTTTTCAGTCTGATGACTGAGAAACAAGCTCCCACTTGTCTGGATCATGCAGTTCAGGAAGGAATGATGCATCGTTAGAAATATGCCTATTTTACTCTTACAATTTGTTTAATATTTAAAGATAAAGGACCACTTTGGAGTTTTTGTACACATTGTCTTTGGCTTTATGTCCATTTTGTGGGCAGGAGAGCTTGGCATTATTATTTATACTTTTTTTTTCTTTACATTACAGCACTACTATACCTAAGTGAAATTAATATGGGAAAAATGCAGCTGAACATGAAAGAACTATTTAGGAGTATGGTTAGGGCCAGGAGCTTTGTATATATATTACTAGAAGCACATCGTGTGTGTGTGTGTGTGTGTGTGTGTGTGTGTATGAGTGAATTTATGTATATTTATATATGCATATGCTTATTTTGTGTATATATGTATATCTATATCTTTGACGTTCTTATATATACTTATGGGACTTTTCTAAATTACCTCTATGTAGAATTTCCCCCTTCCTCTTTTATATTCCCATGGCCTTCTATGCCTTCTGTTTTCAGAAGCGTATTGATACTAATTTCGAAGTATACTTAGACAAAAATTAATTTTTTTCTCATGTCATTTGTTCGTGGAATACCAATATGTTTGCAATAAGAGACACTCATTTTTGTAGAAATCTGAAATATTTTTCTAATCATTAATTACATGAAATGCTCCACAGTGATGTAATTTGAATGCTTGGGGTACCTCAATGTGGTGGCTATGCAGAGATGTGGAATGTACTGGGTCAGTCCTAGGAAAAAGGTGAGATACAATCTGTGACCAAGTAGCAGCATCCTGAAAAAAAAAAAAAAAAAAAAGAGTGACAACCGATATCAAGTGAAGTGGCACCAAGAAGATGTTCTGAAAATTGTAGTTCAATAAGGGATTGAAATTAAAAGAGAAAAAGCTTGATTAGATGGATGTAACTGACTTCAAGTGTTTCATGAAAATTTTCCCTAATAATTTTCTTTTGTTCTTGCATTGTTTGTGTCCAGATTTCACTACTCTGTATTGACTTAAATGTATTTCTCAAGTTTCAGTTGAGCCTCAGTATTTAAGTTCTGCTTGTATTAAGTTCTGCTTTGGTGCCACCAGAAGTCTAGTTCAATTCAATTCAGGTTAATAGAGACTAGAATCACCCTGATTCAGGGTTTATGTGTGGGTGAAGTGGAGACGGAATACTAGCAAAGCAAAATCTGAGATTTAAAACCATGGGTGGGAACAACAGTGGAGCAAATGACTTTTGGATATTAACCATTACTCTTCTGGGATAGACAGATGGGGCAGAAATGGTCCAGTCAGACTTAATCTTCCACCTGAGGAGGCATTGCTTATAAATAATGAGTATTTTACCAGAATTCCTCTGTGAAGTGAGTCAGGACAGTCACCTGGAGCTCTCAGAAATTCTAGACCAGATCTGGAGTTTCTCCAAGGGACCTCAAGGAATAGTAAGGGGTAGGTTGGGGCAGAAAGGAGAATAATTAAAGGGAAGTGCTCTGGACCTTCCACCTCTACTTCAACCAGAGTAATCCCACATAATGTTTCACTTGAATAAAGAAAGGGCATTAGCATTAAAAGCACTCTAAGGACCTCTGCTTTAGATAATTATTTACATGCACATTGAAGTAGTGTCCACATACTTCACTGATAATAAAAGTCCACATACTTCCCTGATAATAAGAACCATCACTGCTGACTACTGCCTTGAGGCATAACAGGTCTTTAGTAGAAGAACCCTATGCTGAATAATGAGGAAGATCAATGTCTCCTGTGATCGTTGGGCAGAACTGTCCCTGCGCAACAGACCTTTTTTGGACTCTGGTATATTTTTTTATAAATAGCTGTGACACACTCGAAGTTAAAATGAAGTACTAGTGCAGATTATAATAGGAGGCAGTAGTCATTGAGTACCATAGTGTTGAGGAAGTCATGCACTGAGCCTTGGAGATAATGTGAGCATGCTGGGTGGTGCTAGGTGTTTGTTTTCAGTGGCTCTAGCAGTCTTCTACCTGTATTTCAATAGCATAGTGATGTGCTCTAGGAACGTGATTCAGGACAAACTCACATCCTTCAAACTGCTTGCATTTGGAATGTGTTGGTGCAGCTTCTATGAATAAATTGGTGGTATAAGCCTAGGCTATAAAATAGGTCAAGATGGGGGCACCTGGGGGGCTCAGTGGTTGAGCATCTGCCTTTGGCTCAGGGAGAGATCCCGGGGTCCTGGGATCAAGTCCCGCATTGGGCTCCCTGCAAGGAGCCTGCTTCTCCCTCTGCCTGTGTCTCTGCCTTTCTCTGTGTGCCTCTCATGAATAAATAAAATCTTACAAAATAAAAAGGTTAAAAAATAGATCAAGATATTACATAGGAATACAATATCTTCTCTACTTAGGAATAAATAATACTCTATTCTAGAACTTCTGAAAGAGGATGCTATCACAAGATACTTATATTCCCGCTATATCAGTGTATACTCAGTAATTTTATGGGTCATCCAGGGGATATCTAGTCCATGTGTGTTGGATCATCAACCTAATATGAAACTTCCTTTAGGAAGCTAATCAGACTAACTGGGTCAGAGGTTTTGTTATACTCCAGGGGCATAAATTTGTTTTGAATAGGGTGATTAGTATCTTGATAGAGTGGTCAAAAAAAGCCCACATAATTGTTGACCAAGTCTTGGTTTGGATTTTGGAAGTTTGATCATTTTATATACTAGCATTAAGTGTATAATGTAAACCATGGAAATATTTTATATTGTTGATGGGTAACTTTAGTGTTCATATTTTCATTTTCCAAAATGTCTTGCAGTGACTTTGAATTACATTTATGATCAGAAAGATAATGAAATCATAAAGTTTTTATATCTCCTACTGGCTCAGGTTTAAATAGAACCCAGGTCTTACCTAGATGTTACAAGAAAGCAAGGGCCCTCCAGTGCCAATTAATTGAGTGAGAAGACTAAATGAAAAGTTTTGGACAATTCTCATAAAACGACTTTAGGTACTCCAGAAAAGGAGCAAAGACATGGCGTCAGCTGTCATGAAGAACTTACTCTTCTGAGGCAGGAGTTGCACCCGTTGTGGAATGTGGACTATTCTTGGCAAAAAGAAGCAATTCTTTGTAAGCAATAAAAAATATCATAGCTGACTGGGCAGACTTTGGTAGAATTGTGTTATATTGCACGTAATGCAGAAAATGGAAAGAAAAAATATGGTGGCATATTTAGTCAGCTTTATATGATTCAGTAATAACATTTGGGATACTATTAATAATCTCTTACCACCAATAAACAGATTTTGTGAACTGAAAAAAAACAGCTAGACAGCAAATGGGTAGTTGGTACTGAATCCATTCAAGAAATTTCTGAAATCTAGTGCAAGAAAGCTGTTCAGGCCAATGAGAGGACTGTATTCAACCACAGAAGATGCACACCTGGTTTCTTTCCAGGAATATCTTAACAAATTCCGCCACATCGCTTTCTGCTCCCATGGGATTATCGTTAATTAATTTCCGTCGTGTCCAACAACTTTTGTCCAATGGCACTACTTTTGTCTCACACACTGCTTAGTTTCAGACACTTATATTCCCACATACTCTAGGATCATCAAGTTAAGGGACTTTTGATGCGGCCACAATGAATACAACCGTGTTTCAAATATGTTCTGTCTTGTGCATTTATTAATATTGTTGCATATTTTCTGTCACTCTCAAGGTCCCTAAGGCTTTTATGATATCTTTTCTTCATTTATATCATATTACAAAAGAATTGCCTCTCAAATACTACCATAATTATTGACTTCCATAATGGCCACTTTAATTGGAATCATTTGGGATTTCCCAAAGGTAGTCATTCAAGTGCAATATAAAACAATGACCTATTAGCAATTGAAATGCTACTCATTATTAACAAGAAGTCCCCTTGCATCCATCTTTTATACAAGGATTCTATCATTTCAACAGGAGCAAATCTATGTCTCTTCAGGAGTCTGTCAACTAACACTGGGCTTACTTACCATATGCCTTCATAATACACACCTCGTGTCAGGCTTGATATTAATTTAGACAATTTGTATGTGAGTTTTGTTATCATTCATAATAAGATTAATTATTCTTGGAATCGGAGATTGTTAGTGAACCCTAAAATTCTCATAGAAATCCTTCTTTCACGGACATCTTAATGAATTGGCAGGCATTGTGATCCTAAGTGCAATGCTATAAAAATACTATCTCTTTGGTAAGGAGGATTTAGTTACCTTAACTACTTTGACCAGAATTTTACTAACAATAATTGACTATTTTTGCATTTGATTGATATGGATAAGCAATATCTAATAATTCATTATTTCAACATATTTATTGAAGACTTTGTTGCGTGTATTATTGTAGATCCTACACGATCAGCACTTTTTTTGTAAAAAATAATTTCAGTGAATATCCTATTATTTGGTACACGTTTACTTATATTCTCTTACTAAATGGAGACATTCAGCTGATTTATTTTCAAAACGAATTTCAGCAGAAATATTGAAACAGACAGTTATTACTCTGAATTAAAAACAGCAATAACAACAACAGCAACACAATTAACTTGAATTCCTAATGACCAAAGTACTCCATCTTGGGTTAATTGTGATTTTACATTATTTGGCACCATAGGACCTATAAGTACCTGTAAACTAAATATAGGCTTTTAGTAGGTGAGCAAAATAAAGGAGATGACTCTGAAGTCAGTAGGTACTAGAGTAGGCCGCTCATACCTTTCTTTCTTTTAGAGATATAAATATTATAGTGTCAAAACATCACTCCTTTTTTCAATTCAGGGATTTTTTTTTACCTTATTAAGTTCTTTAGTGCTAGCGTGCCTTTACATGGAAAATTCCTATTGCTCAATATATTACTAAGATAAATCTTTCTAGAGATTAGGTGAAGTTTTAGACTTTATAACATAAGTGAGCAAACTGTCTTTTAGACACTTATTGACACTATGTCATGTAATTTAGGTTCCTACTTGACAGTTCTGTAATTTATTTTATTTTTTAATTTTTGTTCAACTGAATTGACCATTCAATCACAAAAGGCTTGTACATAATGTTTATTTATCATCACCACTCTCTACACAGTAAATATTTGGCAAAATCTAACCAATTTGACCAGCATCTTCAAAATAGTGAAAATGTGCTCTTAAAGTCTACAGAATGACCTGCTATTCAAATATCCTAAATTTTCAGACATTGTTTGTCAGAAAATAATACAAAACTTAAAAAAACCTTCTAAATTTTCTGAGATTTGTCAGTATTAACTCACCTTGTAACATTATTTCAAATTTTATTTTCTAAATTTAATATACACTATTTTAGGTTTATCTCTCATTAGTTCTTATTATTCCTATGGCTGCTGGTCATTGTTATGAAGTAGCATAGATTTATGCCTAGATTTTTGTCAGTGTGAATGATGAGTAAGATATTTATTTACCTTCAAATGATCATCTATAATGAGTTGCACAAAACATCACATAAATGTTAGTTTTATATGAGACCCAGCATTTTACAATTCTTGTACAGATTTTCCTTGAATTACAGTGGGCTTACATTCTAATAAGCCCATCATAAGTTGAAAATATCATAAGCTGAAAATGTATTTAATACACCTAGCTTACCAAACATCATAGCTTAGCCCAGCCTACCTCAAATGTGTTCAGAGCACTTACGTTAGCTTATAGTTTGGGAAAACCATTTAACGCAAAACCTATTTTAACAGACACATGAAAAGATGCTCAACATCACTCATCATCAGAGAAATATAGATCAAAACTACAATGAGATATCACCTCACACCTGTAAGATACCTAAAATTAATAACACAGGAAACAACAGAGATTGGCAAAGATTTGATTAAAGGGGAACCCTGTTACTCTATGGGTGGGAATGCAAACTGGTGCAGCCACTCTGGAAAACAGTATGGAGGTTCCTCAAAAAGTTACAAATAGAACCACCCTATGATCTAGCAATTGCACTGCTAGGTATTTACCTAAAAGATACAAAAATACTGATATGAGAGAACACATACACCCTGATGTTTATAGCAGCATTATTGGAAATAGCTAAATTATGGAAAGAGCTCAAAGATCCATCAACTGATGAATGGATAAAGAAGATGTGGTATATATATATGCATTGGGATATTATTCAGCCATTAAAAAGAGTGAAATCTTCCAATATTGCAACAATATTGAGAGCTAGAAAGTATTATGCTAAACAAAATAATGCAGTCAGAGAAAGACAAATACCGTATAATTTCACTCATATGTGGAATTTAAGAAACAGATGAACATAGGGGAAAAAAAGAGAGGCAAACCATAAAACAGACTTAATTCTAGAGAAAAAACTGAGAGTTGCTGGACAGGAGTTGAGTGGGGGAAGTGGGCTAAATGGGTGATGGGTATTAAGGAGGGCACTTTTTGTGATGAGCACTAGGTGTTAAATGTAAGTGATGAATCACTGAGTTCTACTCCTGAAACTAACATTATACTGTATGTTAACTAACTGGAATTTAAATAAAAACATGAAACAAATAAAACACAAAGCCTATTTTATGATGAAGTGTCAAATACCTCATGTAATTTATTGAATCCTGTACTAAAAGTGGATGAGCAGAATGACTGTGTGGGTATAGAGCAGTTGTAAATGTATTATGTGGCTGACTTGAGAGCTGCAATTCGTTGCCACTGCTCAGCACCATGAGAGAATATTGCATGTCCCTAGCCCAAGAAAATATCCGAATTCAAAGTGCAGTTTCCACTCAATGCATATTGCTTTTGCACCTTCATAAGTTGGGGACCATCTATAGTTCTAATACTAATTCTAATTTTATTCAGGGGAGAGGAAGACTAATAGAATAACATTTTTAAAAATAGAAAATATGAATCTTCCTAAGATTCGTATTTTGCTGGCAATAAATATTGAAGCCATTACACAAGCTGTTGGATAATCTTCCTTGACAAACTGGGTCAGGAAATATGTGTCCCATTCCAAAAAGAAACACTTAAATTTGGAAAGAAGGCTGATTATGCAAAAATTAACATGAAGCCTCTTTCAAAATGTCTGATTAGGTGCCAGAGGAGAACAGTTTTAGAAGGGTCAGTTGAATAAAAAAGAGTAAAGAAATTTACTTTTTACATCAAGCAGCACATTTAAAAAGCACATTATAGGCAGAATATACAATTCAAATAAAAAGTTTGTCTTAGAAAAAAAATGGTGGCTGCTTGAATCCATACTCTACCTATCCTCCTAAAAATGAAATAACAGAAGTGCAAATAAAACCACACAGGACCCATTCCCCCACATTATTATGGGAATTTGACAATATTAGGAACTTTGCATAGAATGGAGAAAGAGTATGACCCTTGGAAATGTGATAGTTGAAGATAAAAAAAAGTAGGATAAAAATTAAGGATCCTGATGAAAAGCCAACTTAAAGGTACAACAACCTCTCCCTCTACCCAACCAATAAAATCACCTACTTAAAAATTGCATTTTATTTTACTGACAGAAGAGGGAGCTTGTGAATGAGGACCCCTGTTTAACTACCTAGGTATAGGAACTAGTTTTATATAAAACTACTTTAAAAAGAAAAACAGAAAATAAGAATTGCAATATTTCAGATGATAAAAATTTCACCCTCTAAAATCATGAAGCAGGAGTGACCTGCTGTAGCATAATACTCCCCACGTATATTCTTATTGTAATATACACATATTACAGCTATAATCAGAAATTCAAATATTAAGAACAGAATTGGACAATAACAGAATGGCAATAAGTGCAATGATAACTGATAGAACTCAGCAAGGAAATTAAAGAAACAAAATTATCTCAGAAATTTAAAAATGAAGAATAAATTACAAGGTGCCCAATGGTGAAGAGGTTCAAATAAAAATTTTGTAAGGGGCATTGAAAAATATCAGGAAAACTATAAAGAGAATGAAAATGAAATAAAGAAAGACATAAAAAAGAGCATAGAAAAACTGGTTGAAATGGAAGACATAAAAAGAAGAAATAAAATATGTATAAATGAAATTGAGAAGAAGAAAAATGAATATCCTCAGGGCCTTCAGGAAAATTCACAAATTATTTAAAAGGCTAAAACATCGGGCTGGTTCAGATTACTCAAGTGTAACACACAAGCCATAGCAACAACAGCATAGCATTTAAGAAACTCAAGCAAAGAAAATTTAACTCAAGGATTTTATATATCACCAAGCTGACTTTCAAGTATCAGGTGTTACAGAAAAACAGTTTTCAAGGATTCAGAGAATAATTTATTCATTAACCCTTCCTAAATAATCTGTTAAAGGCAGATCTTTATCTGGCTAAGAGATGACTGGGAAAACTTAGGGTAAAGAACTAATGGTGAGTATATAATATATATCATTATAGATGTAACCATAAAATAAAAGTGGAAAAATGGGTGGGATAATGGCATATAAATGTTATATGCTCAAAAATGGAAAGAATACAACTTTTAAAATGTGAAGAAAAGGAATAGAGAAAGAACAAAGTAGACCAAGATTCTTAAATCTACTATAGGTAAAATAGGTGGGAGTTGAAACAATTCATAACTGACAAACCATTCACAAAAAGGTTAAGGAAAGAGGGGGTTTATAAAGGCCCTGTAAAAGTCACAAATATGAAGGTAATCACCAGAACAAAAATAAAAACTACTTACTTATTTTTACTTAAGATATAATTGACATATAACATTGTATTCATTTCAGGTGTACAACATAGTGATTTGATATATGTGTATATTGTGAAATGATCACCACAATAAGTTTGGTTAACATATGCAGCTTGCAAATGTAGAATACAGTATTGCTAATTATACAAACCTTTCTTGATAACAAAAGAAAGAAAAAATGGAAAAAAAGAGCAAAAAGTCATACCACGCAGAGGAAAGAAACACACTAAAAATAACATAATATGCACAGAAATTATGACACAAAATATTATGACACTTTAAATGAAACATATCAGTCATATAAAGATATAGAATGGGCTGAGTTAGCCCATTAAAAGAAAGACATTCACATTGTTTCATACAACAAAACCTAACTCTCTGCTTGCATATACCTAAATAGAATATTCAAAAAGGCAAATATATTTGCCAAAATAGGCATAAAATAGGCAGAGGATAATAATAGAAAAGCAGATGTTTTAATCTTGACATCAGACAAAGAGAATTCAGGCCCCAAAGCATTAAGCAAGACTTCTCTGTATTTCTAAAAGTTGTAATTTATAATGTAGATTTTAGTTATGGATATCTTTGAATCAAATGAAAAGAAACATTGATAATAAAATGTTTTAACACTCCATACTTATTATAAAAGAAGTCAACTGAATTAAAAAAATAAGAATATAGCAGAATTGAACAACATAATTAGTAATAAGATCTTACAGATACATAGCAAACAAAACACTCCAATAATAGAGAATGTAACTTCTTGTCAAGTGCATGTAGAATATTCGCAAAAATTGATCATATAATAAGTTACTGAGTGATTGCATAAGTTATAGACCATTTAAATACTAAAGACAACATTCTCTGATTATAATAGAATAAAGCTAAAAATAAAAAAAATTAAATGTAAACTTATTCTACTTGGAGATGTTAAAAAAAAAAATCTTTACTCTTAGCCAAAAGGGGAAATGCAAACAGAATTAAAGCATTTCTGAGAAATAATTATAATGAATAATATATACTTGACTTTATGTTATTCATCTGAAGTACAATCAGAAAACTTCACAGTTTTGAGCACGTGTATCAATATAAATAAAATAATAAAAGTAAATGAATTCAATTTCCAATTCAAAAATGTAGAGAAAGAAAAACAAAGTGAAGAAAAAAGAAGCACAAGGAAAGAATCAATAAAAATAAAAATAGCAATTAATGAGGTAGAACATAGTAGAATAGCAGGTCAATTTAATATACCAAAGTTCTGTTTCTTTGAAAAAAAATAAACACATAGGCACTATTTAATCAAGAAATAAGGAGAATGCACAAATATACAAAATAAGAAATGACAAGAACAAATAACTATTGATTCAGAGGAAATATTTAAAAACTCTAAGAAATTACTTAGCATACCTCCGTGCAAGTAAATCTGAAAAGCTAAAGGAAATGTATGGTTTTCAAGGAAAATAAAGTTTATCAAAGTTAACCCATAGAGAGATTTTTTTTTAAAGGAGGAAGTTAACAGGGAATTACTCAGCAAAAAGGGACTATGCCTAAATATCCCATAATTTTTCCAAGCCTTTATTGACTTGCTAGTTCCAATGCTAATTCTTTTATTAAAAGTAAACCCAATCCTCAAACTATACAAAGTAACACAATCCAAATGTATTAAATTTTTAAATGTGAAAATTAAATTGTACAAATATAAGAATAAAGCATAGCCTAGGTGTAGGGGAAAGCTTTCTTTAGAACAATGACTCGAAAATCTAGGAACAATAAAAGCTTTATATGTTTTACTAAATTAAAAAATTAAAATTTTTTTCTAAAGATGTGGCAAATTTGGAAACAATATTTGCATGATATATCTTATTTAAAGGGATAATGTTTTATTCTACAAAGAACTTTTCAAGATTAAGGAAAAAAAGATAAAAATTTCAAAATGAGCAAAGCACCTAAATATGTAATTTTTAAAATGATATTAAAATGGCCTTCAAGTCTATTAAAAGACTTGTTCAACTTCCTTCATAAAGGAATGTTGTTAATAAATTCAACCCTGCCCTCACTATTATTTCTCACTAGTTAGGAAAAATTTCCAAAAATTGACAATATAGTGTTGGAGAGGCTGTTGGAAAACAGGTTTTCTCATTCATTACTGGTAGCAGTGCAAAGTGGAACAACACTTTTGAAGGAGAATCTGACAGTATTTAGCAAAATTATAAATGCATTTTGCCCAGAAATTCCACTTCTAGAAATTTAGCCTGAAGATGTACCTCTAACAAGCATCACTTGTAATTATAAACTACTGGCAATTCTGAATTCCCAGGACAGAGAATATTGTTCAGTGCATACACACAGTAGAGCACCATGCAGCTATAAGAAAGAATGAAGATGTTTATGAACTGATAGAGATGAATTTCCAATATTTAGTGTTAAGAAGAGAAAAGCAAAGTACAAGCAAGTCTTTATAGCATGCTATCCTGTATGCAAGAATGGAGAAAAGAAAATAAGCTTATTTTTGTAAAAAGAACCATAGGAAAGGATAAACCAGAAACTTATGGGACTGATTTTTAGTGGGGAGGGGAGAGAGTTGTAACAAAGAGTAATTTTCTCTGCATATAGTGTTTTGTAGAATTCTTTCAGAATCATAACAATTCTTTTTTAAAAAAAGATTTATTTTTTGAGAGAGAGCAGCAGGAAGAGGAGAAGCAGAGGGAGAGGGAGAGAAAATCTTAAGCAGACTCTGTGCTGAGCAGAGCCTGACATGGGGCTTGATCTCATGACCCTGAGATCACGACCTGAACCAAAACCAAGAGTTGGATGCTGAACTGACTGCATCAGCCAGGTGCTCCCAATGAATCATAAATATCCTCCATATTCAAAAAATGAAATAAAACCGACAAGGGTGGAGGTGAACTCTAAAATGAAATGCAAGGAGAAATAACTTATTTCAAACAAAATATTTGCAATTAAGGGGAAAAACTAATATAAGTGACTTTCAAATGCAATACATTGATTCTATACTCTTAGTCTTAAAAACAAGAGGAAGAAGAAGAGAGGGTGGGAAGGAGGAGGAAGAAAAGAGGAGAAGGAAAAGGAAGAAAAAATGTGCTGAAGACAAATCTCGAACTCTTGGTAGTAAGGATGTTTGCTGTGGTGTTACCTTAACCAAGGAATCAAAAGCAATGGCATTAGTAGAGGGCACACGGACATCATATCCCTTCTGATGTAATAATCTGGAGGGAAATCTTGCTGATGCAGTATTCCAGCCAAAATGGACAACCTGCACCTAAGGAAACATCAGGAAAAAAACAAATAATGAGATTTTGTGTACAACAGTTGGCCTGTATTTTTTCAGTATTTTTGCATGTGAAATCCCAGAAAGACAAAGTCTGATGAGCTGTTCCAGATTAAAGGGTACTGAAGAGATCCTGGACGGCATCCTGTATTGGAAAACATTCTTATAAAGGATATTATTGGAAAAATAAAAAAAAATTGAAATATGAGCTGTGTATTAGATAACAGCATTATATCAGCAGTCAATTTTCTGAATTCAAGCACTTGCTTTTAGGAAATAAATAGCAAAACATTAAGGGTTAAAAGGCATGATGTATGCAGTTCTTCCCATATAGTTTGGGGAAAAAAATGCAAAATATCTACAGAGACAATGATAAAGCAGCACTGTGGCAAAGCATTAAAACTTGGTGAATCTGGGTAAGAATATCCAGAAGTTTGGTGCACTATTCTTATAATTTTTCTGTGAATTAGAAATTATTTTGAAAAGAAGTGTTTCTTTATTTAAAGGGACAGAAAAGAAATTGTGTTTGGGACCCTCACCCAGGCAATATTTTCAATAGTATTGTTGTATTTGGCAGAGTATTATTTACTAGACAGAGAGAGGTATACATTTTTCAAAATCATCCAAAGAAACCTACTTCCTTTACTACGATATAAGTGTTTTTAAACAGTTGACCTAAAAATGATCCTTAGGGCACCTGGGTGGCTCAGTCAGTTAAGTGCTTGACCAGTGATTTTTTGGCTTAGGTCATGATCTCAGGGTCTTGAGATTGAGTTCTGCACAGGATCAGTGTAGAAGCTGCTTGAGATTCTCTCCCCCCCCCAACCCCCCATCACATACATGCTCTCTCTCTCTCTCATATAAAGAAATCAAATCCAAAAATGATTCCTTTATTCTCTGACAATGCTAGTACTCCTTGTATGGGATTTCACATAGCTCACTCATGAGCAACGGCGAGGTTTTCTTTCGCAAATTTCTACAGACATAGCATGAAATTGAGAAACAATTTGAAAGGTATTTTTAAAAATTATATATGCAGGTGTTCCTCCAATTTTAGAAGTAAAAGATATTCTATTTAGAAAACTTGGGAACATGACTGAATGGTTAAAGAGATCAACTAAAAAACTTAGAAGACATAGAAAAGCATACAAAGTGGAAAATAAAACAAGTAGAAAAAAACAATGAGTAATGACTTAATTAAGGAGAAAAGAGTTTAAAATGTTTTTGCACTTTTTTGTTGAAGGATTATAATCATTTGCAAAAAAAAAAAAAAGAGCATATATAGGAAAGAACAGAAGATGAAAATGTTGATTTACCAATGAAAATAAATCTACCACATTCCCCAAATAGGAAATCTGCACATGAGTTCACTAAATTTTCCTTCCAGAAAGTGATCTCCCTTATAAAAAATGAAAAACAATTTGCTGATATTCAGTTTCATTAGGTAGATAAATCAATAACTACATAAAGCCTTAGTAGCTTGTTGGCACAAACTTGCATGACCTTAATTTCACTTAAACGTATCAAGATATGTTCTGGCATTTAAAGCGAGACACTTCTAAGTTGTCAACCAAAAAAAAATCTATACAAACAAGTGAATAATCGAATTACTAACTTTTTATGCATATAATGGTAAAGGGGGGGGGGGGAGAAAAAGAGGGAAAGACATAGATGAGAAGTTTCCAGGTTGCTGCTCAAAGCTGAAGAAGATAGTGATTGAGAAACAATCACAGCACTATGTAAAGATCCTAAAACATGCCTCATCCTGAATCAGGCCTATGGCCAATTATGGATTTAAGAGTAGAGGACTGTTGGGTCGCTTTCCCTTGAGCTCCTCTACCACCCACCCTTTCCCTGGTGTTCATGGTTTTTACTGCCTTTGGGTGAACTGGAAAGGGGGCGGGGACGTCCCTGCCCAGGGCCTCCTAAACAGTATGTGCATCGGTCACAGATCACATTATAGCACAGGAATGTTTGGTTTTGATCCTATTCATTTTAAATGGCAGGAGGTTATTATTGGAATAAAAATTAAGCCATTATACCATCGAAGCCTTGCTGGATCTATCAAACTTACGGGGTTAATGTAGCAAAATTATCTTTTATAGCTGATAAAAACAGCTGTATCTTTTCTTCAATAAGAAGAAATAAAATGGCAACCGTGTTGGGATGCCCCACACCAAGATGTAGGCATCAGTGGTGATTGCTCATCCGGCAACACGTGAAGAGATACCCCGTAAGTGGATGGTAGTCTTATTTCCAGGGAGGGTTTTATTTTTATTAGTCTTTTTTGTAGGAAGGAAACAAAAACCATACCTTCACATTTTCTAAAAATAAGCCTTTCCACTCCTTAAGTAGCATTGTTATTTATAGGTCTGCCATTTTTCTGTTATTTAGTGAATGTTTCAATTAACATTTACGTTATAAAAATATTCATGTAGCAATTACAACTTTTCAGAAACCAATGAACTGCAAGTATAGCTACTTCCTATTTATAAACCACTTTTGTAATATCTTTAGGAGCTGCTCATCTTTTGTAGAAGATTTGAGTTATAAAAAATGCAAAGCACAGTAAGTACTGATGTGGTGCTTTTCATTCCAAGCGCTTTATGGTGATAACTTATTCAGGCCACCTCTGTAAAGGTCACATTGATGACAGTACCCACTAGACCAGAACAGTATTGCATCCCTGGGGGGGTCCAGGTCTCTAGGGCATGCTTGACTGAACCAGCACATTAACACCTGGGTATTTTTCACACAAAATTCTTGAATCTTTTCTTGCCACATGTAATAATACCTAAATGCCAACAAGAGTAATATCTTAATCCTACCCTAAAGACTTAGATCAAGTATGTCATAGATTCTTCTTAATATCCATCTGGGTACATTATATATGAATCCCTTTTTTTAAAAAAGAAAACTGTTTGTTGAGTCTTTTGAGATGTTTTATTTTCTTTCTGGTTCCACGAAGATGATTTTATTCTAGCGCAGCTCGCCTTGGTAATCAGACACCGGCTTCACTTTTTGGAGAGAAGATCTAAGTTCTGCTTCGTCAAGGTTGTGCCTAGGAATGACCATTTTTGATCTTATCACTGACATAAGAATTAAAAGGTAAACACATGGATGCAATTACCAAACTAGGTTCTGATGCAAAAATAAATCAACCCGGCCTAGCCTCTCTTTCTTCTTAAAGATGTAGTAGGTTTCGTTAAGCAAGAAGGATGTTGTTGAAGCTCAGGGCTACGGAGGAAGAGGAGAAATTCTGTGGTGGGATTTTTGTTGTTGTTGTTGGTTTCGGAGGGGGTTGGTTTTTTGACCTTCAAAGATAAATTTACCATCAAAAAAAGAAAAAAAAAGAGGAGCAAAGGTGTTGGTCCTAGAGGCAGTGGAAAGAGTTGCTTTTTTTTTTTTTTTTTTTTTTTTACAATAAGAATATGTATCAGGTATGGGATTTTCTCATGTGCCACATTTAATTCTTCATGTTCCATACACATTACTTCATTTCGTGGCATCATACCCGTTTCCCAGATGAGGAAGCTAAGACATTTGTTGAAATTACTCGTGAAGACCATGCAGATAGATAATAAGTGGCCAGTGGAAATTCAGATCCAAGCAGCCTGCTCCCAGAGACCTTATCTCTTACCACTCTGTGGAAGGGCTCCCCCATCACAAGGGAACCTACTGAATGAAGCCCGTGCTTTGGTGTTGTCAGTTGGTGGTCCAGGATCTACGTCAGAGCAATAGCCTGGTCTCTCCTAAGAGGGCTGGCCCCAGAAGCTCTGCCTGTGTTCCTCCCCTTGTTCACTCCGCTTTCCCCATCAGTCTTGGGGCAGGCGTGGCCCTGATGCTCTAGCATTTCTATGGCCCCTGTCTTAGTTGGAGCGTGTTATACTTCAGGCCGTAGCAGCTTCTCTGCCCTGGAGGTCATGTCTGATTCAACGCTTTATTGATTAATTTCACTGCTGCATCATTTCACTCCCTACGGACTTGCAAACCTCATAGTAAATGTAAAAGTGCTAAGGTCAGTAAATAAAGGAGTGATCATGTCAAAAGCATTCTCTTTATCAGAAATTGTATATTTTACGCGTACCCTTGATTTTGGAGAGATCTGTCGAAGTCATCATTACATATTAAGGCTGATTTTTTTTTTCTTAATTAGAAATTTGGATTCCGGTTATACCATGTTCTAGATGCATGATTTTAGGCAAATTATTTGACTTTTCTAAACATTAAATTCATCATCTATGAAAATGATATAATAAGAACTGCATGGAGTTTCTGTGATGGTTAAGAGAGGAAGATAGTATATAACTTCTTAATAACCCCTGGTACAAGATAGGTGGTAGGGTCAATATTATCTCCCCTCAGACAACCTTCAAATATATTTAGAAAGAACATAGACGAGAGAAGACACGTTCTCAGTGATTGTGTTTTATTTTTACACGCAGGGTAAAACACTAAGATTGCTGACAAGAGTAATATTTCGAGTTTGAGCTGAGCATTCCACCAAACGATTTATTTCATGAATTGAAAAGGACCTCTCCTTTCAGTGTGGAAAGACAGTATGGGATAAGGAGGAACAGGGCATCATTCACATGATTCTGGAATTTGTATTTGAGCTAAAAAATTCCAATTAAGAGTTTTGACCTTGGTCTTCATTCTTTGTTATGGCTGAATAATATTCCGTAGCTTACATACACCACATCTTCTTTATCCATTCATCTATCAATGGACATTTGGGCTGCTTCAGTAATTTGACTATTGTAGCTAAAACTGCTATAAACATAGGAGTGCATGGATCCCCTTGAAAAATTCGAGTTTTAAAAAACTGGAATAATGTCACTCATAAATATTTAATTATCTTTACTTTCGATGAGGGGTGGTATGGTTAAAACTAACATTTTTTTTTCCTCAATGAATATTGATTGGTATGAATGAGAACAAGATGTCTCCGTAAATGATAATTTTACATTTAAAATGACAGTGATATATTTGCACTATGTTTAGTAATGGATAACGGTTACAAATAGTGATCTATTTAGTTTTTAAATAAAATATAGAAGGAGTTAAAATGAGAAGTGACAACACTGTACTTAATATTCTATGTGTTTCTAAAAGATACACCAGAAACTATGATGTTTTTAGTTTTCTGTTTTCAAGCAGCTAAGATGCACATGCCTAAACAGAGGGACTGCCCATCTCCATGAATTAAAAATTACTTCAGTTCCCACAACAACAAAAAATGCAAGAGCTTAGAGGTATATGAAAATATGTTGGAAGAAACTCAGAATTTTAACACTAGAGGACATAATGGTTCTGTTTTCAAAGACAAAAATCAACTCTCTGACTTCAGCATGAGAACCAATTTAATGTAAAAAGCAAACTTTGGGGCGCCTGGGGGGCTCAGTGGTTGAGCATATATGCCTTTGGCCCAGGGCGTGATCCTGGAGTTCAGGGATCGAGTCCCACATCAGCCTCCCTGTATGGAGCCTGCTTCTCCCTCTGCCTGTGTCTCTGCCTCTCTCTGTGTCTCATGAATAAATAAATAAAATCTTTAAAAAAAAAGCCAAACTTTGATTAATTATATACTGCCAAGAGCTGGTGTGACCAAACTCTTACTTGTCAACTTTATTTTGTATTTATTACGTACGTATGTGTATATTCATAAGCACCTATCTATACACGCACCTATGCATATGTATGTTCGTGTCTGTCTATATGTATACATATACGGGCGTGTGTAAGCAGAGCCACTGTTTTGGTCTATACATTCATACCATCCAAGGTAAACAGTGATACTTGCTAATAACAAGCATCAACAGAAAGTGATTTAAAGGGGGGGCGAATATGAGAAAAGCTTGAGCTTATAGCAAAATATTAACAACACGACTCTTTGGTTGCACCGTGGAAACGTGTGGCTTTGTTTCCATGCAGACTATACTGAGAAATTCCATCTGGTCAGCAGTGCTCATGTGTATGCTTTGGAAGTTTTGTTCGAGTTTCATAAATCTTGTCATATATCAGGTTATTCTCAATACGGCCAAAGTAAATAATCTGCAGCCAGAAGACTGAAAGATCATTTGTGCCCTAATTGCAGAACAACATTCTCTCTCAGCCAATGCTACGGCTCTCCTTTCATTAATCAGGCCTTGGGTGACTAACATCTATTGATGTTTGAAGGAGTTTTCTGTGAACAAGTTTCAGAATATAAACCAGTCTGGAATTAGGATATGTAATTGTTTGAGTGACAGTCAAAATAACCCTCGTGCAGCTTTTTCTTTTTAATAATCGCAATATTGAGAAACAAGAGAAACCCAAGAACCGTCGGAGAGGAATGTCAATCTTGGGAACTTGGAAACACGCATAAGTCCTCTTATCCTGGCTAACCGTGACTCAGTTTCATGCTCTAGTTTGTAGTGTCCTTCTGCGTACCATTCTCAGTTATTAATCTGTTGTGCTGCTCTGTCTTGACACTAAACTACTCAAAATTAACAAAACATTACTCAGAATCTGGAAACACAGATTCTTTTATGTTTTTGTGTGAAAGCTGCTTTTATCTAGACATTTCCTTTACAAGCCCGTAAAACTAAGATAGAATTATGACCTCCTGGTGGACTGCTTTAGGGCTCTAATGTCTTCTGTGACTCTTGAAGGGCCTCCAACAACACACTGGCTTGCTATTCAACATGTCCTCCTTGTACCTGGGATGTGATTATCGTTACCTACAACCCTAGCAGGGCACTTGCTTTGGATCCTTTGCCAGCTTCTTTCTCATTTCCCTCATCTAGGGAATGTGTTCCTCTATTACTACGTCCAATTTCTTGAATTCCTAAGAAGAGCTTGCTCATTCCACATGACCTGTCTTACCTTGTTTAAGCAAAATTCACTTACATAATAAGATGCTAAGAGTAAAGAGTGGACCTACTCTTGGCAAAAAACCATACCTGAGATTCTCTACATATCCATTCATTCATTCATTCATTCAACAAATATGTATTGGGTGACCACTATGCTGCAGCACTGATACAATGATGACTAAGATGGAAGCCCCATTCTCCTAGAACTTGTATTCTAGTGGGAAATGACAGATGGTAACAAATATACTAATAATGTAGTTTCTTATATTGTCATATACCTTGAAGAAAATAAGAGAGTGTGACCATTGAGAAAAATGGTTTGGGGAGAAGCAGTTTGATATCAAGACAACTCTGAGAATGCCACATTTGAGCTGAATGAGAAAAGAGAGCTGGTGTATGTGTATAGGGACATTGTAGTCAGAGGGAACAGCAGCTGCAAAGACCTGGAGTCAGGGAAAGGGTGTTAGAGAAAACTGTATACAAGCCAGTGTGGCGTTTGCCCCATGAGGATACATTCTCTAGATGGCAACTTGGGCATTTCGTTCATCGAGATTTTTGATGGGGAGCCTGTGGGAATACCTGCGTTTTGAAGGAACCACCTAGACTTTTTGACCTCTAACTCTGTTTCTCAGAGTGTCTGTGGTCCAGCTGAGCCAGGTACTTGGATATTGGATTCCTCTGATTACTTCTCTGCATCTCACACAAGAACTGATCATCAAGATAGCTAAAATCAAAGCTGAGCATCTCTGAGGTATAACCTATGAGTCATTCATCTGGGGAATATAAAAAATAGTGAAAGGGAATAAAGGGGAAAGGAGAAAAAATGAGTGGGAAATATCAGAGAGGGAGACAGAACATGAGAGACTCCGAACTCTGGGAAACGAACTAGGGGTGGTGGAAGGGGAGGTGGGCGGGGGGTGGGGGTGACTGAGTAACGGGCACTGAGGTGGGCACTTGATGGGATGAGCACTGGGTGTTATTCTATATGTTGGCAAATTGAACACCAATAAAAAATAAATTTATAAAAATAAAAAAAGAAGTAAATGGCTTGTCTTTCTCATGTAGTAAATGACCAACAGTTGGTGAAAAGAAAGGGAGCAGGTTTCCTGGTAACAGTTTTTCTTCCAGTCCTTTTTTCCAGTCCATTCCATCTTATCTCTTCCCTCAACTCCCTGACTTCTAATAATTTGGGAGGTTTCAGCCTTAATTCGGTATCTTCTTTCCAATTAAATGCTGCTCTTCAGACAGATTCTAATGTGTTCAGATCACTTTTCTAGCTGCTTAAAGGAATAAATAATTCTGATAAATGGAGGTCAGCTTTGAAAAGATTAAGTAAATAATGATATTACTTACTTCTATAAGATGATTAAATTAATGAAATTATAGGGTTATTTTTTCAGGGGTCTTAGACATTTTTACCTTTGATCCCTAATTTGGTAACATGGGGACTACTCCTGTGGACCCAGTCTTTAAAAATGACAAAGAATTGTGATTTTTAAAATCAGCATTGCCTTATTTATCCATTTACTAGGGACTCCAGAGCTTCGACCTCTGGGTTGCTTAGAGATA
This sequence comes from Vulpes vulpes, assembly GCF_048418805.1. Taxonomy (NCBI): domain Eukaryota; kingdom Metazoa; phylum Chordata; class Mammalia; order Carnivora; family Canidae; genus Vulpes; species Vulpes vulpes. The sequence continues at coordinate 94,936,572 of NC_132795.1, read as the reverse complement.
TGAACACATTGTGGTCTTCACTTCCACGGCCCCTACAGTGTGTAGGGGATAGACACAGAAAGCGACTCCACAATAGTATAAAGAGCCATGTATGAAGTCTTAGGCCAGTCAGAAGTCAAGGCATTAACCTCGGAGAGACCACAAGCCAGGTTTGAGAACATGAGTCAGAGAATTGCTGGTGCAGGTGTCTTGACTCCAACCTCTTGACTTCCAGTTCTGGCTCACTGCCAGATTCATTCTAACCTTGCAAGTTTCTGGGAAGACGATGTTCTTTGGTATTTACCTTAAATCAGTTGCATAATTGTCACCCCAGCTTTCCTGAACCACTGAGCTATGACTATAGTTCCTCAATTATTATTTTCAACACAACCAGTAACAATACTTTATAATTCCACAGTCCTTCAACATGAAGCCTGGCAAACTGACGTTGCAAGTTTGATTATCTTTGCTTTCTTGACTAAACCGTCAAGGACAGCGAGGAAAGAATCCTCAAGATTTAGTTGAGGTTTATGATGGGCAACTGAAACATGGATGCAGGAAAATTAAAAAAAGCAATTATAAACAAGGTTTCTACAGGCTCAATGTGGAAAAGAAGCCGGGAATTCATTTAAATCCTTCTCATTCAATACTTGTTTTCACCTGAGGGGTTCATTTGAGGAATGAGAGAAGGTTTCATCTGATTAGTGCAGACCTTGTTCATTGTCTCTAAATATCACAGTGTTAATAATTTTGAACCAAGAAAATAGGAAGATAATGATATCAATGCATCTAGGGCTTGTAATTTTGCCAGCCCCCACCCCTGACATACGCATACACACGGAGCAGCCGAAGAAAAAGTCATTTTCAAGGCTTTTTACTAAAACACTGTATTATGTTCAACATGTTAGTAGCTAGTATAAGTTGTGAATAACAAAACTTGTCTTTGTCTGTAGATGTAGCCATAGAAAGTAAAGAACATCACAGAATATTTGTGGAAAAATAGTAGGCTAGAAAAATGTGTTTCTAGGGCATGTCTTTTCATCCAAGAATTCTACTTATGAAAATGTATCCCTTGGCAGGGGAGGTGGAAGTATGTGGGATAGATTTAGCCATAAGAATATTTATGGAAGCACTATTAGTAATAGGAAAAAATGAAAATCTAAATGTCTAATAAAGGAGGATCAGTTAATAAATTTCCACATAATGGAAAACTATGTGGAAATTATAGTAATTTATTATGGAAAGATATTCATGGTATATTTTAAAGGGAAAATAAATATTGGAAAATAGGATGTATAGATTGAATGATATGAAGGTGTTTTGTAGGTAAAAAGTGGTTGAAAATTAGTAATTTACTGATAAGCTAAACTATGATATCATATTTATAAACAATAAAAGTAAAATTGAATGAATATAATGCAGTGGGTGCAGATAAAGACTGAAAATATATTTGCCAAGGTTTACAATAGTTGTCTTCAAGATAATAGGCTTAAGAGGTTTATTATAGTTATTATTATAATTATTATTCTAATTTTTACTCCTCCATATTTTCACTTTTCTTTTAAAAGAATCGCTTTTCATAATGAAGAAAAACAATGAAATATACTTCATTTTGAAAAAACAACAAAAAAGAAAGAATTGGACGCCATATATTTGTATTCATTTCATTCTTTCATTCAAAAGCAGATTATTGCTTCTGCCATTATCCTGTACTCAGACTTGATTTCTCTTTTTTTGACTATAGTAAACGAACACATCCTTCATCCTAGAGTATGTATTCTAAAACACAGCCAGCAAAATGTGAGCAAAGAAGAAAAAAAATACTTGATATGACGTCTAATTGACAGGCACCTCCAATTAACCAAAATGTTCTCTTCCCTAAGCAATATCAAGAATTTGGCTAACACCTACGCACACACTTACATATCTGGTCGAGTTCATGTTTTGAGTCATTTTTAGATAGTTGCTAGTTGGTATAGTGCACGGCAGTGCTGGGAACAACCTTGAGGACAAACAATCTATTTATATTCCAAATTAGTGCACAACTGGGCTCACCGCCCACGTGAGATGGAGCCCTCTGCCCTCATATTCTTTCCTTCCACCTAGTTCTATGACTTGACTGCTTTGGGGCTTGAACATTTCAGCAGAAGCTCATTCCAGCCCCATTCACACCCTCTGTGGATGCAAAAACCCAGACTTCAATTCACCCAAGACTTTTAATACCTATTCTCACCTCCCTAAGGCCATTTGCTCTCTTAGAATACTATAGATATAATACACATTTAGCCCAATATTTTATGGTCTTTATACCAACTGTTACTATCATTGGTGAGTGATAATGAAAATCACAATTAGGGCTTTGAGAAAATGCAGGATCTTCAATCAGCAAAGAAAAATGAGATTCTCTTCACTTGACTCTTATTCATAACAAAATAGTAGATTCATAATAAAGAATTTTTTTCTGAAACAAAACGTGAACCAAAATATTTTTTCCTGTAGACTCTATGGCAGTTATCTTTCAACTACATGATCTGATTGTTTGGCACCATAAAAATTAATTAGCAGAACTCAATTATTTCACTAATTTCCACAAGAAACCCCTTTCCATCTAGCATTTCATAATTTGAGTCATCTTTATTGAAGATGTATTCACATTTTGCCGGTGTGCCTACTTGTTTTCCCCACATTCCCACCTGATATCTCTGGTTTTCTGCTTGCAGGGGTTTTCTAAATTCTTCTTAATGTGTAATAATCACCTGTGAAGTTTGTTGAAAATGAAGATTAAGAAGCTTCAAGTACTGAGATTTTGAGCCAGTAGGTTTGGGACAAGATGAAAACATGTATTTTGATCAGATACCTCAGAGATTTTGATGCACTGTCATACTGGGAAAAGAATGCTTCTAGTCCTTTTACCAAATGGCCCAATGAGATTTTTTCCCCACCTTTTACCCTTTTCTTCCAAGGGCCCAATCTTTCTGGATATATACCAGATATCCTTCCCCACCCCCAATATTAAATTCTTCACCATTTTATTATGGACAACAATTTTACGATTATCTTTACTTATTTGACAGTTTCTTTGGGAACTCAGCTGCTACCCCAAGAACTGTAAGTGGCAAATTTTTTCCCAGAGAATGTTTAAACTTCTTATGTGAAGTTAAAACCGTCACTAATCAAAAAATTAAGTTATTCTAATTCAATGAGTCATTAATGTTTTGATATTTTTTTTTTTAACCTCAAAGGCTAATTTTAGTGAGGCTCACCGATACCCTTGACTACATCTAGGTCTTAGAAACCAAGGATTTATTTTCATGGCTTTCATCTATACTTTTTTGGTCAGTATTTAGTCCAAGAAATAAAAAGGTAATATCAGAAAAAAAAAAAGGTAATATCAGAAAACTAAACTCTCTTCTTAAGATTTTTTTAATGCATTTCAGGAAACAATAGCTGTGGCATTTTATTCCTGAAGCTACTCTTTGATGAAAAATTTTGCTCTATGGGCAAAAAATGCAGAACATGGAGTCCACCTGCTTCCAGCTCACAGCCAGAGAACCCTCTGTATTGAAGTTGAGCTACAGAGTTCTCTGTTTCCCAGGCATCAGAGATCACTGGTCCAGCTGTGATATGCAGTCTCAAAACACAAAACATCTGGAGAAATGATATGAATAGTTCATCTTTCCTTATTTATGTTTGAAAGCTGAGGCAGTGTTTATGGAATGAAAAATTTGTTTAAACGAATGTCTGAACATTATGAATTCTTTGTCACACTTTATCTGGCTTCATAATTGATGTGGTGAACAAAGATCTCTCCATACATATATACATAAGCATGCAGCTGTGTGGCTATATATCCATTTTACATGTATGTATATATGTATCTATCTCTATCTGTATGTAGAGAGATTGCTATTTTTCTGTATGTACTCAGGGATATCTCTGAACCCACTAAGGCCATTGTGTTTATTTTTTCAAGATTTAAGAGTAGACTGGAAGAATGGGATAGAAGTATAACATGAAGTAATATTTATCACAAAACCATGGCTGTTAAGCTTGCATTCTTTGGTAGAATGTACAATTTGAAATTAAAGTCCTATAACTCAATAATCTTCTTACAAGAAGAATGTTCTCATAAATCTATTACCCAAAATATTTTTGAAAGGCAATTCACCATTTTTAAGTCATAATTGCAAGGAAAAATCTGTGCAGAGCACTTTGGGTTAAATATGGATGAAAATATAAAGAACTATTATCATGTTACTGGGAAATTTGGGGCAGACAGCTTTGACCTGATTATTTTCTTGACCTTTCTCAATCTGATTTATCAAAGACAACTAAAAGTTCCTTGCAAACTATATTCCTAGCCTCTGAATTAATCACAATGACTTGTTTAGAAAAATATTCTGCAATCTCAGCTGTATCCTGACCAAAATTTGACATATTAGGGGTCTTATAGCTTCGGTGGTTTGGGTTCTCAGTGGTCTTTGATGCACTTTTCCTATGTGCAACATTTGGATAGTGGAGAGTTTATAATTGACTAGCCATTGACTGACTTTGAGCCAGCGAAATGCCTATTGTTATGGTGCAAGAGTTGTCTATAATCTAAATTGAGCTAAATTCTTAGCTCTCAAAGCCATTAAGCAGTATCAAAAGATTATTTTTGAGCCTCATCAAATTTATTTATATATCTTTTCACCTGATTTAAAACATAATTGAAATAGTTCTAAGATAAAAGTCTGATTTTGATTTACTAAAAAACAAAACAAAACCAACACCTAAAATAACCACTCCTAAGTCTCCATAGGTATTTACTTCAGTATCTCATGTGACATGGGTAGTTCCAAAAATCAATTCCTTTTGCGACTTCTATTTGTGTATCCTTGTTCTCCTGTTAAACTCTAAATTAACATATTTGTGTGTATCTGTATATACGCATGTGTGTGCACATTTGTGTGAATTTACAAATGACTACTTGAGTGAATGTTAATTTATATCAATTGAACTGAAATAACATTTGGAAAATCCCATTTTGTTTCTCCATTTAAAGTTTTATTTTTAGTAATAATTACTGAATATGTTTGTGCATTAATTTATTTCACATTTGTGTATTTTATTTTGTCTCAATGATCTTTGTTACCTTAAGGCCTAGAACAATATTGGAGGCATTAAACATTTTTATGTTATATAAGTAAAGTGATTAGTAGGGAAAATGACAGCTACATCTTATAACATTATTTGCATCTTATAAGTCTTTAGTTTTGCTCTAGGAAATTCAAGTTAGGGAAACAATTTGATTTTCATTTACTGGTGGCTCTATTAATACCTAGAAATAGCAAAAGTTTGCCTTGACAACTAAAGTGCAAGCACTTTTACAAATATTTTACCTGTACATATTTTTAGGCATTTAAGTAGCTTTTAACATTGTTAAGATACACAATGTTTATATTTATATCGATATCCTAGTTAATTATGATTTTTTTGAATTATCCCTTAAAAATCTACACAAAGAGGGACCAAGTCTTCCAACATTTTGTAACTTTCACATTGCTTGATATAATGCCTTATACACAGATGTTATTTAAGTAATGTCTGTTGAATTGCTCCAGCCATGGCTGAAAAGGTTAGTCAGTGGTCTTAGAGAATATACCAGCAATTAAGGAGACAGTAAGATATGTATTACAAAGATAAAAAATTAATTGAATAGTAGAAATTTTGCTTCTAGCAATGGTAGACTGGTTCATTTTAGACCAAAATTCCTTACAGCAATAGAAATAGGGGAAACCTATTTTAAAAAATATAATTGAAGGGATCAGAGATATCAAGACAGGATTGATTTGCTAACACCCAGGAAAGAATCAATCCCTGAGTTTGCTTATTGCTGGGAAGGAACCCTAATTTAAGCCTCCTATTTCTGGACATGATGGAGTAACAGAAACTAAATTACTTATCCACCTTAAACAATCAAAATATGAGAAATACACTATACAATGATTTTCAAGATACTGCATACCAGGCAAAAAGGTCAATAATCCTTGAGCGATGAGAAACACACAAAGCAAGTCCTACAATTGCCCAGCTTACTGTCTTGAAAGACTTTGCAGGCTGTAGTACAGGAATGAGAAACTGAGGCAGAACCTTGAGGACTCCCCAAGGTAAGGAGCTGAGAGTGTAGGGAGACAAAGCCAGCTAGGGTTCAGAGAAGAATGTGAGAGAGAAGAAATCTGCAAAGTGAGAAAAACATAAATAAATGAAAACACATCCCAAGTTCATGGGTTGGAAGACTTAATATCATTAAGATGTTAATAGTACCTAAATTGATCTACAAATTCAGTGCAATCCCTATCAAAATCCCAATGATGTGTTCTGCAGCAAAGTGTCCTGAATAGCCACCATGATCTTAAAAAAGAGAAAAGCTAGAGGGCTCACACTTTCTGATTTAAAACCTTTCCACAAAGCTAAAGTAATAAAAAACAGTGTGATATTGACATAAAGACAGATATATAGACCAGCGGAATAGAATAGAGAGCCCAAAGTTAAATGCTCATAAACGTATTAAAATGATTTTTGACAAAGGTGCTGAGATCTTGCAAGAGAGAAAAGACAGTCTTTTCAACAAATGATGTTAAACAGATATCCACATGCAAAAGAATTAAGATGGACCCTTACCTAATGCCACATACAAAAATTAACTCAAAGTGGATCAAAGATCTAAATGTAAGACCTTAAAAAATAAAATTCTTAGAAAAGGAAGCAGGGACAAAAATCATGACATTGGATTTGGTGATGATTTCTTAGATATGACATTAAAGGCACAGACAACAGAATAAAAAATAGATAAATGAGACACCTTTAAAATTTTGTGAATCAAGAGACATTACCAACAGAGTAAAATGGCAACCCATAGAGTAGGAGAAAATATTTCAGATCATGCATCTATTCAGGCAATATCCAGATTACATGAAGTAAATATATATATAAAACACTCTACATATTCTGGATATTAATATATATTATATATTATACACATATATAATAAATAACTATATTGTGTATAATATATTATATAACAAATAGAGCGTAATAGCAACAAAAATAATATTTAATATTCAGAATACATAGAGAACCACCAAATCTCAAAAATAACAAAATAAGCAACTTGATTAAAAAATGAAAAAAGGATTTGAATAGATATTTTTTCAAAGAAGATAAACAATAGGCCACACTTCATGAAACACATGAAGAGATGGTCATCGCTAATCATTAGATAAATGCAAGTCAGAATTGCAGTATGACACCACCTCACACCCGTCAGGATAGCTAGTATCAAAAATAAAATGAAGATAACAAGGGTTGATGAGGATGTAGAGAAATTGGAACCCTGTGCCCTGAAGGGAATGTAAAATGGTATAGTCCCTATGGAAAACAACATGACAGTCCTTAAAAATTCAACTATTCTGTATGTTGGGAAATTGAACACCAATAAAAAATAAATTTATTTAAAAAATTCAAAAATAGAATTATCATATGATCCAGCAATTCAGCTTCTATGTATATACCCCCCAAAAATTGTATCCTATGTTCACAGCAGCATTATTCACACAAGCTTAAACATGGAAGCAATCAAGCATCTATCAGTGAATAAATACATAAGCAGAAGTGGGACATACCAAAAATAGAATGTTACTCAGCCTTGAAAAGGAAATTCTACGTAAGCTACAGCATGGAGGAAACTTGAGGACAGTGTGCTAAGTTAAATAAGTAAGTCACACACACAAAAGAAAACCCCCCAAATATTGCCTCCTTCCACTTATAGGAGATGCTCAGAATAGTCAAAATCATAGAGATAGAAAGTAGAATGATGGTTTGTAGGGTCTAGGGAGAGGGAAGAATGGGAGTTGTTTTTTCAATGGATTTGGAGCTTTAAAGATCTTAAAATATGAGAGAGCTAGGAAGATGGACAGTGGTGATAACTGCACAACATTAGGAATGAATTTAGTAATGCTAAACTATACATTTAATAATGATTAAGGTGATAAATGTTATGTTATCTTTATTTTACCACAATAAAAAATTAACACACATACACATACAGACAAGTCAATTAATATAATTCATCGTATTAATAAAAAAAGGGTAATGAAAACATATAACTCATCTCAATAGACAAAAATATCTTTTTATAAAATCCAAGGTCTGTTCTTAATAAAAACTTCAGCAAAATAAGAAGAGAAACTTAGCCTGATAAAAGAGACTTCCGAAAAACCAGTAGGAAATATCATCATGCATAACGATAAAAAGACAATGATTTTGCCCTAAGATTAGGAATAAGAGAAGGATTATGGCCACTACTGTTCAACATTGTTCTGGGGCCTTTGTCTTGAGTCTTCATACTCCAAATAGTGTTTTCAAAAAGTGCTCATTTTTAAAATTTGGTGAATTCAGCATATCAATTTGCTCTTTACAGATGGTGATGTTTATATCATACCTAAAAATTATTGCCTATCTGAAGGTCAAGACTCTCTTTTTTTTCTGAAGGTTTTATACTTTTAACTTTTATATTTACAAACATACTCTATACTCCATTTTGAGTTTAATTTTGTTCATAGTGAGAGATAGGGATAAAGGTTAATTTTCTTGTAAATGTGTATCTAATTGTCCTATCATAATTTAGTTAAAAAGCTACTATTTCTCTCCTTTCTACCTTTTTTTTTTTTTTGCAATTTAGTATGACTTTATTGTTTTCTTATTTTATTTGAGTATAGTTGACTCACAATGTTACATTAGTTTCGGATTTACGTGTTAGTGATGTGACAAATTTATACGTTATGTTATATTCACCCCAAATATAGCTGCTACCTATATTAGCTACATCTCTGTCAAAATATCACCGACTGTATTCCTTATGTTCTGCTTTTGATTCCCGTGACTTACTCATTTCATAACTAGAGGCCTGTATCTCCCTCTTCCTTTCACTCATTTTTCCCAGCCCTTGACCCCCTCCCTTCTGGCAACCATTAGTTTGTTCTCTGTAGTTATAGTTCTGATTCTATTTTTTGTTTATTATTATTTTTTTAAGATTCCATTTATGGATGGAATCATATGGCATTTGTCTTTCACAGTCTGAGTCATTTAACTCAGCATAATTGCCTCTAGGTACATCCAGGGTGTCTCAAATGGCACAGTCTCATCCATCTTGATGGCTGGGTAAGATTCCCTTGTAGAAGATTGCACACACACATTTTCCCTAACCAGTTATCTATTGATGGACACTTAGGTCACGTCCACGTCTTGACTATTGTAAATACTGCTGCGGTAAACATGGGGGTGCATGGGTCTTTTCAAGTTAGCCTTTTTGTCTCCTCTGGGTAAAAACCTAATAGTGGAATTATTGATCATATGGTTTTTCTTTTTTTAATATTTTGAGGAAACTCCATACTTTTTTTTTTTTCACAGGGGCTGAACTAGCTTGAATTTCCACCGGTAATGCACAAGAGTTCTTTTCTCTCACGTCCTCACCAACATGTGTTGTTTCTTGTCTTCTTGATTTTAGCTATTCTAAGAAGTACAAGGTGATATTGTGATTTTGATTTGTGTGTCCCTGATGTTTAGTAACATTTATCATCTATTCATGTGTCTGTTGGCCATCTGTATGTTTTCTTTGGAAAAAAAATCTATTCAAATCTTCTGCCCATTTTTTAATTGGATTGTCTGGGTTTTTTGATGTTGAATTATTAGAATTCTTTATATAGTTTATATACTCACCCCTTACCAGATATGTCATTTGCAAATATCGTCTCCCATTCACTAGGTTGCCTTTTTTTTCTTGACTGTTTCCTTTTCTGTGCACAATCTTTTTATTTTTATGTGGTCCCAATAGTTATTTTTGCTTTTGTTTCCCTTGCCATCGGAAACATATCCAGAAAAATATTACTATGCCCAATACCAGATAAATTATTGCCTGTGTTCTCTTTTGTTATTTTTATGGTTTTAGATCTCACATGTGGGTCTTTAGTCCATTTTGAGTTTACTTTTGTGTATGGTGTTAGGAAGTAGTCCAGTTTCATTCTTTTACATGTAGTTGTACAGTTTTCCCAACACCATTTATTGAAGGGACTGTCTTTTCTCATTAAATATTCTTGCCTCCTTTGTCATAGATTAACTGACCATATAAATATAGGTTTATTTCTGGGGTCTTTATTCTGTTCTATTGATCTATGCATCTATTTTTGTGCAAGTTCCATACTGTTTTGGTTACTATGGCTTTGTAGTCTATCACAAAATCTGGAATTATGATACCTGCACCTTTGTTCTTCCTCAGGTTTACTTTGGCTATTTGGAGTCTACACAAATTATAATATTATTTTTTCTAGTTTTGTGAAAAATGCTGTTGGTATTTCGATAGGGATTTCATTCAATCTGTAGATTGATTTGGATAATATTGATATTTTGACAATATTATTTCTTCCAAATCTATGAGCATAGAATATCTTTCCATTTGTTTGTGTCATCCTCAATTTCTTTCATCAGTTTTTTATAGTTTTCCAAGTACAGATCTTTCACCTTTTTGGTTAGGTTAATACTAGGTATTTTATTCTTTTTGGTGTAATTGTAAATGGTATTGTCTTTAAAATTTCTCCTTCTGTGACTTTGTTGTTAATATATAGAATCACTATACTGAATTCATTTATTACTTCTAGTGGGTGCATTCTTTAGGATCTTCTGTGTATAGTATTTTATCTTCTGTATAAAAATTTTAGCCTTTGTTCTGTTGATGGTATTGTATGACATTAATTGATTTGTGAATATCAAACCATCCTTGCATCCTGGGAGTAAATTTCACCTGATTGTGGTGAATGATCTTTGAAATCTATTGTTGTATGTGGTTTGCTAATATTTTGTTGAGGATTTTTGCATTTATATTCAACAGGGATATTGGCCCTATAGCTTGTGTGTGTGTGTGTATGTGTGTGTGTGTGTGTGTGTGTTGTCTTTGGTTTTGGTATTAGGGAAATGCTGGCCTTGTAGAAGCTTTCCTTCCTCTTCTATTTTTTTGAATAGTTAGTGGAGAATAGGTATTAACTCTTCTTTAAATGTCTGGTAGAACTCATCTGTGAAGCTATCTGGTCCTGAACTTGTATTTTCTGGTAGTTTTTGGATTACCAATCCAATTTCATTACTTGCAATCAGTCCAGATTTTCTGTCTTCCTGGTTCAGTCTCAGAAGATTGTATGTTTTTAGGAATTTCTCCATTTCTTCTAGGTTGTAATATGGCTTTGTTTCTGAGTACTATTCTATAGGTAATCTCAATTGACTAACACTACACACCTATTAGAACTGCAAAAAAGCAAAGGAAAACATGAAATGCCAAGTGCTGATAAGGATGTAAAACCATAGGAATTTTATAAGTAGCTGGTGGGAGTATAATATGTATAGGAGAAATGTACATTATGCATAAATGCACAGTATAATATGTACTATGAAAAACTTGGCAATTTTTTATGAAGTTAAATATAGATTTATAATGTTACCCATAGTTTTTGCTTGTAGTTGATCATCTAGGAGAAAAAAATAGCTTATTATCACAAAAAAATACCTGAATATTAGTGGTTGCTGTAATTGCTAAGCATTGGAAACAATTCAGATGCCTCTCAAGTGGTAAATGTATAAAGACACTGTGGTGTATCCATGCAGTTGAATACTATTTAGCAAGAAAATGGAACAAAATATTGATTCACACAAGAGTGGAGGATTCTTTAATCAGTGAAGAAGTGAAAACAAAAAATTTACAAATTATATAATTTTATTGGTATGGCATTCTGGAGAAGGCAAAATTTATTAAATTATAGAGCAGCGATTTCTAGGAGTTGGGTGTTTAAGAACAAGTTGGTTACAAAGGAGTAGTTGGGGGAAAATTGGGAGTGATAGAGCTGTTCTATATTACAATGGTATTGAATAAAACTTTATGCATTTATCAAATGTGTAAAACCATCACAGTTTTCTAAATAATTACATCATTTTATATTCCCACCAGCAGTATATAAGAAGTTTCTGATTTCCTGATATCCTCATGGTGCTTATTATCGGATTGTAGCCATCCTAGTGAGTATGAATTGGTATTTCATTGTGGTTTTGATTTGCATTTTCTTGATGATTAATGCTGTTGGAAATATTTTTATGTGTTTATTGTCATTTGTACCTATAAGAGGTTTGTGTTCTTGAGTGACTAACAAATCTTGTCTTTCCTATAAATATACTTTACTATCATGATATTAAAGACTTTGTAAGAAAAAAACTGAATTATCATTTTGATCACCATACTCTTCCAAAAATTACTAGACAAGATTTCAAGATTAAAGGCTAATTTAGGTGAAACTGTTTATAAAAGCATCCAATCACATCAAGAAATGGAGAAAGCTGGGATCCCTGGGTGGCGCAGCGGTTTGGCGCCTGCCTTTGGCCCGGGGCGCGATCCTGGAGGCCCGGGATCGAATCCCACGTCAGGCTCCCGGTGCATGGAGCCTGCTTCTCCCTCTGCCTATGTCTCTGCTTCTCTCTCTCTCACTGTGTGCCTATCATAAATAAATAAAAAAAAAATTAAAAAAAAAAAAAAAGAAATGGAGAAAGCCTTTAAATGAGAGCAGAAGAAATGGAGAAAATAATACCATTAGCATTCAGAACTTTATATTAAGACACAAACTGTAATGTTTCAATAATATGGAAGGGATTTAAATGATCAAAGACACATTTTCAAATGCTAATAATTATTCCTTAAAATAATATTTATTAGTTTATCAGTATATATGGAGTAGCTAGGATCTCAATTTTTGTTGACATTTTAATAGATTATTACACAAAGGTTAACAGAAGTGTGCTTCATGTTGGTTATTAAGAGTTTATTTGCATATTGTACACTTTCTAATAATGCCTCCTATTGACAGTAGAAATTTTTCTCAAAGCAACATTTAGAAACTTTATCTTCAGCTTTTAATAGACAGAAAAAATCAATAAGCCACTCAAGTCATTTAATATTCTCAGTCCTCCCAATTCAGACCAAAGGATGAAAGGAAAATCAGATAATACTGAAAAAAAGTTATTATCAAATTCTTATTTCCCCTGTGTAAATAGAAAGTTCAAGTCACCTAGAGAGACGGTTCTAGTATAGACAGATTCTAATGTGTTCAGGTCACTTTTCCAGCTGCTTAAAGGAATAAATAATTCTGATAAATGGAGGTCAGCTTTAAAAAGATTAAGTAAACAATGATATAAAGCATATATTGAGGTGTCCAGTGGGATCAATTTTTTTTTTTTTTTGAGAAAAGGAAAAGCAGGTAGAAGGTTGTTTAAGGTTAATAGTAAAGCAGTAAAATGTTTTCTGGAATCACCATGACAAATACTTTATCACTATTTGTGATTAAAATGAGTGTGTCCTAAAAAGCTGCACAATGCCTTACAGGTATCTTTGAGTTGGAAACTTTCATGCTTCTGGGTATATCTTGCAAGCCTGTGTTAGGACCAGGGTCCTCTCAGCTGCCTCCGAAGTTCAAAGTTTTCCTTTCATAATCTACAAATACCTCATGGAAATCAATAGACATCCAAATGAGTGGGGACGTTTTTGAGATTTTTTTTTTTTTTTTTTTTTTTTTTTTGCTGAAGCATCTTTTGATAACAAATAGCAATGATTTCTTTAATTTACTTTGAAACCTATCTGTATATCTTTTGGTGATGCAGTTAATGTTCAACTAGAATATAAACGAGCTGAGATAGTTCTCTTAAGGCCAAAGAAATAATTTCATTGAAGAAGGAAAAAAGACAAAGCCTCCTTCATTAAACAGATGGGAATATTTCTCTCAAAGTCTTAAGTACTTTAATTAGAAACATAACAATTAAAATGGGTTAATTTATTCATTTATTTTTTTCAACGATATTGCTAACTCCTTACTATGTTTCAGGCATTACTCTAAGTGCTGTGGATACAGTATTAAACAAATTAAAAGACTCTACCCTCATAGAGTTTATGTTTTAACAAGGAAAAAAACAAAAGTATCGTGTTACATAGTGATAGGTGCATAGATGCTACAGGAAAGTAAAGCCGTCAAGACAGAGAGCTAGATGGGGCTAGATAGTCTCTCACCATAAATATTTACTTAATGTTTAATCCCAGTCTTTCTGAAACTATCCACAAAACAATGGATGTTGACATAGGTCAAAGGTGAATAGTAAAGGTAATATAATCATTTATTTTTAGAAGCATTTGCTGAATGTGCCCATGTTTAATTATTGTTTATGGGTCTAAAATTTATCAGCCAATAACTACTAAAATTTTGTTCAAGAAAGATGAAGGCAAGATGTCAAGTGGCTAGTGAAATAACCTTTATGATGTTTATTGTCTATTTTTTTCTAACTTAATAAAGTAAAAATAATGAGTTTTTTTCTCAAATAGTTTAGTCTGAGTGGTTTTCTTTTAAAATATTTTTATTGTGAAATATAATAGAGAGGAACATCTTAAAGCATAAATATTTATCTTAAATTATTGAAAAGAAAACACCCTTGAAAACAATTAGGTAAAGAAATAGATTGCTAGCCTCCCAGAAGTTTCTCATGTACCATAATCCCTTCAATCCCTGAGTTGACCAGTATACCGATTACATGATTTCACTACATTAGTAAAAATTCTTATATAATAGAATTAATTTGCCCTAGTGTTATCAGAAATTTTAAAATTTGCCATTCTGAGAACTATGTAGGAGATTGCATTAACTATAGAGCAATTTGCACACTGATATCATTATACATTTTAATTTCCTAGTCCATAAATCTTGCATGTTTCTCAAATTGTTTTGACTTCTTTTATATTTCTTAACAAAATTTTGAAGTTGTCCCCCAAGGTATTTTACACATCTTGTGTTAGGTGTGTTTCAAGGTACTTTATACTCTTGAAATTGTCATAATTAGCATTCTCTTTTTTGAAGCCCTCTAATTAATTGCCAGTTATAAAAATAAAATTTATTTTTGTACATTACTGTCATATCCAGAATACTTGTTAAAATGTTATGGTTTGTTTTTAGAATCTTTTGAGTTTTCTATATACAAATATCTTTGGTGAAAGTTTTCTTTGTTCTTTTAATCCTTAGCTATTTATATAGTATGTATGCGTGCATGTTTGTCTTACTGCACTGGTTAGAACCGTTAATGCAATTTTGCATAGAGTAGCAATAAATGCATACTTTTCTCATTCTCAAATTTCAAAGGAACAGTGTTTAGTATTTACCATTAAACTGTTGTAGGCTTATAGATAATAATCATCAGATTAGGATTCTTTTTTTTTTTCCCCACTTTGCTAAGGGTTTTTATTTTTAGTATAGTGAATTTTATTAATTGCTTTGTCAAACTCAATGAGCCCATTGTTTTATAGGCTTTAATTATTTACATTATATTAATTTAATTTTTTATGTTAGAAAGCTTGCATTCATAGGAAAAAAACAATTTGCTCATGATACTATCCTTTTTAGATATTGTTACACTCAAAATGCTAAAATTTAGTTTATTAGTAACAGAGGCTTCTCATATTTCTTTTAAGCATTGTTATTGGGTTTTGATATTAAGGTTATTGTAACCTCATAAAATGTGTTGGGCAATGTATCCTCATTTTCTATAAGCGTAAAAATATTTTTCCATTTATATTAGGTAGAAATCACTAGTGAAACCATCTGGGTCTATTTTTTTTCCCTAGTAGTAAGGTTTTAATTAAAAATAAAATTTATTTAAAACTGATAGGGCAAATAAAATGTTCTATTTCTTCTTGCGTCACTTTTAGTAAGTAATTCTCCAAGAATTTCTTAATTTCATTAGATTGTCATATTTTTGGCATAAAGTTTATAATATTTATTCATCACTTTTTAGTGCCTGAAGTATCTGTTATAATGTTTTCATTATTTTTTAAAATTCTCTTTTAATTATTTATGTGTCTGTGGTATTGTTATTTCTCCTCTTTAACTTGTGATTTTGTTATTTGGGTCCTCTTTCTTTTCTTGGTGAGTTTGGCTTGAAGTTTATCAATTTTGTTGATCATTTCAAAGAACCAGCTCCTGACTTTATTTATTTATTTCTACTTTTATTTATGTTCTACTGTTTTCTTAGTTGTTTTTTTTTTTTAGGTTTTTATCTTAAATCCAATTAGTTAACATACAGTATTGTATTAGTTTCAGGTGTACAATATGATGATTTAACTATTTCATACATAACCCTGCGCTCATCAGGACAAGGGCAGTCCTTAATCCCCATCACCTATTTAACCTATCCCCCCACCCACCTCTCCTCTGGTAACCATCAATTTGTTCTCTGTAATTAAGAGTCTGTTTCTTGATTTGCTGGCTCAGTGCAAATTTTCCTAAAGCAGTTCGTGTGCCCCTAATAGCCACTGGAGCACAGCTGCTGCCCTGCACGGTGCCCTGCCCTCCCCCCTGCCAGCTGCCTTCATGTGCTCCCAGTCCACTAAGACAGACTGAGAGTAGTGACATCCAAGTAACAATAAACATGCTTATTACCCAGTATTGGTTACTATTTACCATTTCCCATTAGAAGTAAGTCTCCTTAGGAAAAATGGCTGATTCCAGGGCCTGCCTGAGTGGGGAGAATCAAGATGAACTGAAATAATTTTTAATGCCGGGAAGTAAGTACTTTAAAATGAAAAATTGTGTCGAAAGCACACAGATACTAACTTGAAGGAGCTCTCACTGATCAAATCTGGAACAATTTGAGCATTAAAATAGATATTTATAATAATGGATTGTAATCATTGGAATAAAACAGGAATCCACAAGATCACACTAAAATAAATTAATCATAGCTCTACCTTACAAAAAAAATAAACTAATAAAACTAATACTAATAAACTAATACTAATAAACTAATACAACTAATAAAAAATACTATTATTTCAATAACACAGCTAAAGAAATTGAAACAAACTGAGACTTGGGAAGGTTAAACAACTTTCTCATTGTCACTGAACTAATAAGTATTATATAAAGGTCATAAACCCAAATTTGCCTGACTTAAGAATCCAAATTCTTAACCAGTACATTTAGTCTTCCATTTCTGATTTTTGGACTTTCAAACCAAATGACCTCCTGGACTAATTGCTGGCATTCTCTGGGGCCTTGGCAACCAGCCTGGTAATTGTAATCACGTAATGGAGTCCCGAGTCCAGTAGCTACCATCATAGCTAAAACCACTTTTTATCTTTTCCTGAAACTTTCCTTAACCTTCTACTCTTTGCACAACTTCCCCAGCTTCTGAAACAAACGTTGTGAGTGAATGAACGTTCAAACTCATAAAATTGTCCCAGGTTGGTTTTTGTTTTTAGGGATTGGAATTATTGCCAATGTGATTTTTAAAAAACCTCAGTTAAACAAAACCTTTTTTTTGGAGGGGGGAGGACTCAGTTTAGCAAACACAAATTCATACCCTACTGCCCCTTGGTTCTAAAAGAGTAAAACCAGCCAGCAACTCAGATGACAGACTATATTTTGCAACAGACTCTCGACTGGCTTTTTATAAGATACCAGATGCCAGCCAATGCAACCTTCCCTATCGTCTCTTATGCTAGAACTTTCCTTTCTAATTACGGTAAAAGGTTTGCAGGCATTGAAAAATTAAAAATAAAATCAGGCTTGTTCAAAACAGGTTCACTCTTGAAATAGGGCAAATTAGATGTAGTCTGGGTTTTTAATACCATTTGACTGGCTGGCTAGCTAAGAATTGGCTCCCACACAGCACAATAGCACTGAGATTTAAGAAAAGGTCTTTTAGTTTGACCACATGATCCTATAACCACCAGTTGACACATAGCCACATGCCCTTCTCTGTACCACAATTTGGCAATAGCCTATATTTTGTGCTCTGAAATATTGAAATTCTAAGCCAAATATGTGAGAGAATTAATCATGGATTTTGTTTCTCTTTGACTTCATACATTAAAGGTAAAGTTGTGAATGTTAATAAGCACAATTATGGGTTTTGGCACGCAACACTAATGATACTGTATCGTATGCCTAGTTTCATCACATTACAAGGTAGAATTCTTAGCCAAAACCCATCAGGACTGGGTTAAGAACCTGTAGGGGGTGGGGACACAGGAATTTGCCAACCCCCTTTTCTTCTGTCCCTCTTTTCAGTTACTTAAAGATTATCCTTAAAGGAAATATTTATTATCTATTTATTATTATTCAGTGAAAAAGCAAAATAATTGCAATGCAAGTGATATATAAATCACAAATCAAATATAATGCTTCCATAGAAGGTCCAATTTGAACATAAACGATGCATAAATTAGGATGTACTGTTTATGGGTTACACAGAAACCTTTGACTTTTAGTCTGAACCTGAATACTAGAAAGTAACTGCCTTAACTAAGTGTGACTTATAAATTAAAGTGATATGCTTTCTTCAGACCTGATGGGCAGGCCGGAGATAAGAGTCTTAGATGATTTCTATCTCTTTTGTTTCCGTTTATCTCCTGAGAGGATGCTTTCATATGCCAACTAGGAATCCTTACTGTGCAAGTGTTCCTTATCTGTAACCACAGCAATGCTCTTCCTTAATTAGGTATTTTAGCCCCATTTCTATCTCAGCTGCCACGGCCACCATCACCTTCAACATTATCATCAATTCATATTGAGTGCTCCTTAAATGATAAATACTAAGTTAAACCAAAGCATTCCACACGTAAACAAAAAAGACAGCAAAATGTCTCAGAAAACCAGAGAAGTATGGGTTTTTATGGTTCCCCCCACCACCAAAGAAGACTCTATAAATTATGTAGTCCAAATCTTTTTTTGCTGTAACTTGCTTACGTCTTCATCTAGATTTTATGGGAAGTCTAACATCACTCTGCTAATATGTCTGAGGAGTTTTGATAGAGGGTCTTCTCCACCTGAGATTTCCTGCTCCCATTCAGTTGTTGCTCACCACCCTGCCTCCCTCCACCTCCTGCATTTCCCATCCCTGGTATTGTTACAGTGCACCTTGATAGACTTTGCTTCAAGCTCAGTCTGTCACTTCCTCCAAAGTACCTCAAGACCAAAACAGATTTTTACTAAGAGTAAGTGTGTGTGTGTGTGTAGATGTTCAGCACATAAAAGCAACAACAAAACAACTTAAAATTAAATATTATTAGTCTTCTAAATTCATTAAAGTCTCGACAGTACCTTCCACTAGGAATGTCTTTGTAGACTGTTCCTTCTTAGACCCTGGTCTCCTACTATCTTCTGCTTTCGTCTTCCTTTCTCACCTTTCCTCATCTCTCTAGCTTCTTACCATATCCCCTATTTGCCCTTCCCTTCTTAGGTTGCCAAACACTTAAAATTTTATATATCATAGAGTGTTATTTTGTTGCTGTTGTTGTTATGTCCCCGTATCTTCCAGACTATGTTTGGCGTATGTCTAACAATATCTTTTATTGTGGTAAAATATATATAATACAAAATTTCCTATCTTAACCACTTTCAAGTGTACACTATAGTGATACTAAGTATATTCATATTGTGCAACCAGGATTAGTGTTGTTTATAATCAAATGACCGAAAGGTGATGATTCTGTTAAGAAAAAAAAAAAACCCTAAACTATTCTAAAATAGTGTTTTTGTGGAGTTTTTTTAAAAGATTTATTTATTTGATAGAGAGTGCTAGCAGGGAGAAAGACAGAGGGAGAGGGAGAGGAGAGAGAGAGAATCTGAAGCAGATTCTCCACTGGGCACAGAGCCCAATACAGGCTCTTCGTTTCGAAATGCAACATGACTGCCTTAGATTGGCCTATCTGTCACTTAGAAAAAACTGGCAAATTTTATGGATTGTTATATCCTCCTAAAAAAAGAATTCATTATGTAAAACATGACCAATAATGTATATTATATATATATAAATATAAAATATATAAAAATATATATAAACTTCATGTATATATGAGCTTTATATATATGTAAACTTTATATATATTTACATATATATATATATATATATAAGTAACCTTTTGTGGACAAAGGAACAATGGAGGGAAGTTTATATTGCATATTACATGCCATACTTCCCCTCACATTGTCTAAATACTTCTTTTACCAACATTTAAATTCCTATGTCAACTACTACTTCCTTTCTTGTTCCTTCAACTTACACTTTCTTCTCTCAGTCTTTGTCCCTTCAGATTCTCTCCCCTTCCCTGTTGTCTGTATCTGCTCTTCTTCTCTTCCTCTTACAGGATCTGATCTTTTTTTCCAAGTCTTCCTATCCTTTTTATGCAGATCAATTTAATATACTAATGTACTGTGGGTTTCTTCAATTTGAGTCAACACTCATCACCGTGCTCAGCATAATAAGGGACCTTTATTTTTCTAAGTTAGTGGCAAGGGATTATAAATTCTGACAATATTTTTAGATTTAACATTTATTAAATGAGAATGCATCAAAAGTTCAAATGCGCATAACGTCTATCCTAGCCATTACCTTAGGAATTTATTTGTAAATATATTTGCACACATAATGTATGTATAAAGTTAGCTATTGTAGCATTGTTTTTTAATAGATAAAGGTAGGGGAAAACCTGACAGCCCATTAAAAAGGGACAACTTAATAATGTACATTTATACACTAGAATATCATTCAGGTGACATAAAATATTCATGAAAAAAATTATACTGAAGTGATAAGATTTCTATGGTATACTAGTAAGTGAGAAATCAAGTCACAGAAGAAGAGTTTACAGAGTATACGACCATTTGAAAATATATGTGTGTATGTGTGTGTGTGTGTGTGTGTGTATCAATTTTTGTTTTTATTTACACAAAAGTCTCTGGAATACTAAGCAGGAAATAACAATGGTATAGAGATGAAAGCTTGTTGGACCCTGTTTGGGATGGATGAGATTCATATGTAGAAAACTCTGTGCCTTAAAAACAGAAAACACATTTTAGTTTCTTCCAGTACTAATGGAAAAAGTGACTATGGGATAGCATTTAAAGATAATAAAAATTAATGCATCCAAACTTTTTATGAAACCAATATATCACATCAAAGCCTAAAAATGCATAAAAAGAATAGTGCACATTGTGAATATCCCTTATGAATATCAAAGTAAATGCTGAATAATGTATTATTAGGAAGAATCTAACAGTATATGAAAATGATATATTCTCCTGACCAAGTGGGGTTTATTCCAGGGATGCAGCAATATTGCTCCGTGTCGGTAGATTAAAAGGGGAAAAAAATAAGCATCTTTATAGGTGCTGACAAGGCATTTGACAAAATTCTACATCAACTCTTGACTTAAAAAAGAGCCAAGAGCCAGGCTCAGTCAGTTAAGTGCCTGACTATCTCTGCTGAGGTCTTGATCTAAGGGTCCTTAATTCAAGCCCCACATTGGGCTTCATGCTGGGCTGGAGCATATATCAAAAAATAATAATAATGGGGGTGTCTGGGTGGCTCAGTCAGTTAAGCATCTGTCTTAGGCTCAGGTAGGAGTTCTGGGGTCCTGGGATCGAGCCCCACATCAGGCTCTCTGCTCAGCGGGGAGCCTACTTCTTCCTCTTTCTCTGCCTGCCACTCCTTCTGCTTTTGTTCCCTCTCTCTGTCAAATAAGTGATAGAGTCATCATCGTCATCATTATCATCATCATCATCATCATCATCATCATAAATAATTAAAAAGATCCACGGATAAGAAAAGAAATACACAAATATTTTAAATAAAATAAGGATTAATACTTCCTAACAAAATGGGAATTGATTCATATATTTCAACTCTAAGGTCAATATCCTGCCTATGAGACACTAGATGCATGACCAGTATATTCCAGAACACCAACGTGTCACGTATTGCTACTGTTATTTACCACTGTTCTAGTAGTAGCAGCCATTGTAATGAAGGAGGAAAATAGAGGTAAAAGTAATTTAAACTGGAAAGTAGAATGTAAAATTATCTTTTTTTTATGAGAAGCGGGGAAGGGGCAAAGGGACAGAGGGATAGGGAAAGAGAATCTTTTTTTTTTTCTTGAAGATTTTATTTGCTTATTCATGAGAGACACAGAGAGGGAAAGACAGAGATACAGGCAGAGGGAGAATCAGGCTCCATGTAGGGAGCCTGATGTGGGACTCGATCCTGGGCCTCCAGGATCACACCCTGAGCTGAAGGCAGGCACTTAACCACTGAGCCACCCGGGCTTTCCTGGAAAAGAGAATCTTAAGCAAGCTTCATGCCCAGTGCAGAGCTCAAGGCAGGGCTCAGTGTCACAACCCTGAGATCATGACCTGAACTGAAATCAAGAGTCAGATACTTACCCAACTGAGCCATCCAGGTACCCTAAAATTATCATTTTTAATGTTCTGACTGTACACATGAAAAATCCTTAAAGACTCGACTGAATGATCTATTCCAAACAATAAGATAATACAGAAAAGTGGAAGAGTCTAATATGCCAAATCCAGGATCTTCTTATGTAGAAACAGCAACAAATTACAAAATATCATGGAAGAAAAAAATCCCAACTACAATAGCAAAATAGTAACAATAAGAGATTATAGGGAAAAAACAAGCAAATAGAATCTATAATTTTGTATTCCAAAGAAGAAAACATTAACATTGAGGGGCAAAAAGAAGGCTTTAACAACCAGAAAAGATGGATTTATTCAATAATATGTGTCTTTTTTGGCCAAATGGGTACAGATCATTGTACTCTTGCATGGTCTCTGGTCTCTTACACCTTAGAAGAACTGTGGTCTCCAATTCTCTCTTTCAGCAGACATTTGCCTTCTGCACTTATTTAATCACTGTATAACTCCTCTTTACCCTTGCATTTTCTTATCAGATCCTTCTTGATTCACCCTATCCTCCGCCCCATCCCCCTGACTCTTTCTATCTTGGAATAGAAAACAGGCCTCAAAATTTTTATTAAGTCAACTCTTCAGAAAGCCAGAGTACATTATTCAATACTACGAGTAAAATGTAAAGGTGTCGGTGACTGTTGTGTTACAGATACAGTCAGACCAAGACAGGACCAAGCACAAGCAAAACTATATTTGAAGAAAAAAAAAATTGTGAAACACACACACACAAACATGCAGAGAGCGACTTTCTCTCAATTACGTCTCATTTAGCACCAAAACCAATTTACTATTGGGTATTACTTTCTGTTTTAACTCTTCCAGAAGTCCTTAAACCCATTTCACTTCCGAATAGAATCCCCCAGGAAAAAGATATGAACTTAAATCAGCTTTCTTTTATCCAATCACTTTCTGAATTTCTCCATTAAGTTTTACTACATCGCATAAATCCAGATGTCTCCAACAAAGTTGTTTCTGCTCCCATTGACCTCAAAGACCTCAAATTCCCTGTAAAGATGGCTTCCTTTTTATGGTGCTTTAGTGTCCTAGGATAGAAAACCTTTATTTAAGTAAAAACTTAATGCGGAAGTATCTAATGTTACTGCACATTAAGAGTCCTTCTAAACATTATATAATATTTATCTCCATTGAGACTTAACAAATATTTATTCCTTATCTACAATGCCAGACATTGAAGAAAAAACTCTGAAAAAAAATTCCTAAGCCTAGCTGTTTCCAAAGATTTCAATATTTCATATAATATAGAAAAAAAACATAAAGAAATTTTTGTCTGACACTGTTTTTATTTGAATTTTAAATTAATGATCCCATCTTTTTATGGAGGTGCATCAAATGTTCCCTTGGAGGTAGACATATTATATTCCTAATCATTTCTACTATGGAATAGTTAAGTCAAGGAACGTAAGAACTAAAATCTCTCTCCTGATCTCCAGACCTGGATGTCCACTGTCTTCAAGATATTCTCATCTGGTTGTCCCTTAGGGGGTTGTGATTCCATGGGTCTTCCTCAGAATCCAATACCTTTTCCTGTCACATCCTGTTCAGGGACTGACATCTATCTTGTAACTCAGGGCAGAAACTCTTGTCTCAGTTTTGACTCTTTCTTTTGTTTTTTTTTTTCTGATAAATTCAGGAAGTCACCCGTGTTGTTAGAAAAATTGTAACACACACACACACACACACACACACACACATACCTCTTACCAATGAGATACCGAAAGACAATCAGCTCTTAGCTGAATTGACCACTTAATTTCTCTCTTAAACTCATCTTGACACTATAAACAGTGATCTCTTTCAATAAAAAAAAAAAAAAATGAAACAGTGACTTCTCTACACTGCAAATCTGATCATGTAACTACTCTACTTAGAGTTTTTAATACAGCACATTGGCCTGAAGAGCTAAGTGGAAATTCTTGCAGCTCTAAGGCTGGCCACGAACAGACCCCTGCTTATGACTCTGGCTTCGTGTTTTCTCCCTGAGTTCCAGCCCTACCAAACCACTTAGAGTCTTCTCAATATTCTGAACACTTTTTCCTGCCTCCAACCCTTTGTAGATGCACTTACTCCTGTTTAACTGCCTGTTCAGCCTCAACTTGGATTTCAGATCTTCCAAGGTTTTGCCAGACCCTCCTCAGCCCCACATCTCTGCCAAGACTGGGTCAATGGGCCCGTGTCTGACCTACAGCTTCTGCAACCTGTGTTTACTCGTGTCATATGAGGCATTACCTATATTAAAAATGTCCATTTTTTACTCTGTATCATTTAGCAAGTAATGAAAAATTTAACACAGAGATGGGCCCCTGACCCAGTAGACTTCCTGGCACATAGTAGGCACAAGAAGTGTTTGTTGCATGATTAAGTGAATGAGCGAATGAATGAATGAATCTCAATGCCCCATACCTTCAAGGTGGAATCAATATTCCAAGACAAGCCCATGTCCCAAAGGACCTGGAGACTCCAGGCAGTCATAAACCCAGAGGAACAGCAGTCTTCTTCTCATTAAGAACCACAATCTTGGTAGATGCCCTTACTGAAGAAAATATCTGTCCACGGATGCCAAACTGGCATGTGGGCAGTAAAGTCTGATTCCTGGGATCCTCCCCCAGTGTTTCTGGGCCTGCAGCACCACAGGTCTGTGTGCAAAGAATAGAAGGCAATCCGTGGGCCTCTCTGTCAGAAAGACTGTTTCCAATAAAGACTTCTAGAAAGAGTAAGTGGTTATTTCTCTCCTTTCTTCCTCCCTTCTTTCTTTCATTCCTTTTTCTCTTTCTTCACGGAGTTGGGCTTCAAGCACGCACATACATGCACACACAAAGGCCTGAGCTTACAAGGTGCCACCGCATCTTCTTGTCATAGCCGGGCAGGGCAAGTACACGCACAGGCAGCATTTCACAAGTATCTAAAGTGAGCGCGCTCTGTTGCATTAAATATTTATCAGTCGGTGTCTTTCCATTGAGTACTTAGGTATATTTAATTTTCTTTCGTGTTATTTTCTGTCTGGAATTAAAATACTGGCCTTAGTCAAAGATAGAAAGGCTTTATAATGCAGATGTACACAGCAGAGCCTCCTGGAAAGGCCTATCCTGAAGTCACCGTTTTGATGTAAGATTAGCAAGGTGCTCCTACCCTCAGAAACATTCGGAGCATCTGTCTGCTTCACTTTGCATCACGAGAGAGAAAAAGATATGGTGGGAAGAGTTGGTAATTGTGGTATAAATTATTTGGTCTTAAGGGCTATTTCACCCCTAAAGAGAAAAGGAATTAGCCTTAGGCCAGCCTGACTAGGAGAACATCAAGTTTATTGACACTGCTAACTGGAGGAAGGGCTGGGAAGGGCTGGAGAGGGCGTCTGGCTCCTCATTTTCCTAGGGCAGCTGTCGCCCCTAAATGTGGCACTGATAATAAGATGATATACTTTCAGTCAACAGCATGCATAGTTTTCCTCGCCTCCCCCCAGCTATTAAAGCTGTATTCAGTGGGAGACACATAGTAATTTGTTGAAAATCACTATTTGCTAAGAAACTCTCACAAAACCCCAAGAGCCTATTATATTAACAGAAGTGACAAGAAAATAAATGTTTTTGACAAGGAAGTGCTCCTATCCAGGGAAGATGGCTGCAGCATCGGTGATTATTCAGCGAATCAAACTTATTTAAACACACTGTCTCTGATACTTAATAAATGTTATAGTGTGGCTTTTTGTGGCTAATAAAACTTGGTTTACATTCCACCCCGTGTCTTCCATGATTCGCCTCCCCGGACTCACTTAAAGTGCATTAAGAAGCAGCAAGCAAGATCAGGACGATTTGCTGCAAAACTTAAATAATTCATTTATGCACCACTGCTTTCAGACTGTGTTTTTACAAATGCTGTAATGAGACAAGCTGTGAAATGTTTTACATGGGGAAAAAGGCAAGGAAATCACTGAAAGAAAACCCCCTTTCTGTGCCATATTTCCTTGAGGCTCAGGACTAAAACAGGGAAAGCATGTCTTACATAAACATTTGTACTACTTACCTACACCCCATACATATGACATCGACTAGATCCCATTTATATTTTCCATTAACTAGAATTAAAGTCATGTCATATTTGAGAGCCTTGACTCCTGAGTTAATTTATAAAACTGATGCATGTCTAATCAAATTCTCAAAAAGATATTTAGACTGAGAGGCTTTATGAGGTAATTTCAAAATTTATCCAAAATGAATAACTGGGCAAGAATAGCCAACAAATATTGTAAAATAAAAAATGATAATAAAGTGCATTATAAAGCCACGATATTTCAAAGAGTGTGGCGCTAACCATGAAATGAATAAGCAATGGGACACTCTGAAAAGGACTAGGTGAAATAGGTAGAAACAGTCTAGAAACAAATGAAAAATATTTACATATTCAATATATAATAAAAGGAGCGCTGCAAATGAATGAGCGAATATATATATATATTTTTAAAGATTCAAAAATAGTTCTTTGAAAAAAGGATTGTATTCAAGGAACTTACCAACTGAAATTCCAAATAGAGGAATGACTTAAATATCACAAGTGAGATTTCAAAGATCTATGAAAGATTTATAAAGGATTTAGAAAAGAATGTAAATATTTGTATAATTTTGGAGAGGGGAAGATCATCCAAACATAGCACAGATAAATTGCAATGAAGAAAGTATTATATTTTATTACTGAAAAATATGAAAATAGGCACCTGTATGTGAAAATACCGTTAGCATAAAAGATAAGTAACAAATTAGAAAAAAAAATATTATAGTGTATAAAGCATGGGATTACTATTACACAGATTTTCTACAATTCGAAAAGGGAATATAAGGGAAGGAAGAAGAAATGTGTGGGAAATATCAGAAAGGGAGACAGAACATAAAGACTCCTAACTCTGGGAAACAAACTAGGGGTGGTGGAAGGGGAGGAGGGCGGGGGGTGGGGGTGAGTGGGTGACGGGCACTGATGGGGGCACTTGACGGGATGAGCACTGGGTGTTATTCTGTATATTGGTAAATTGAACACCAATAAAAAATAAATTTATTATAAAAAATAAAAAAAAAACAAAAAGAACCAAATTTTTTTGAAGATGAGTAAAGAAAATGAGTAAACAAGACAAAAACTATAAGATATATAAAATAACAAGACACTTTATTCATATTGAAGTGTAGTTGACACATGTTGTATTAGTTTCAAGTGTACAACACAGTGATTTAACAAGTCTGCACATTATGCTAAGCTCACTGTAAGTGTAGCTACCGTCTGTCGCCATACCACCACCACTACTAGGATAATATTGATTATTTTACCTATACTGTGCCTTGTATCCCTGTGACTTATTCATTTCATAACCAGAAGCCTATATTTCCCACTCTCTTTCACTTCTTGCCCATTCACCTATTCTCTCTTTTCTGAAAACCACCAATTTGTTCTTTGTTTATTTGTCTTAACTTGTATTCACTTAATAACAACATTTTAAAACCTGGTGGGAAGTTTATAATGCATGGCCTCAGTAAATGATACATAAGGAAGCAAAAAAATAATAAACCTATGGAATATTTCAGAATATAGTTAACAAGCTTATTCTAATAGGCATAAATAGAAAAGTTCCTCTTCCTCTCCACTACTCCTGACTGGAAAATTATGTGAATTCCAAGCACATTGTGATATTTACGAAAATTGATCATCTGTTGGCTTAAAACAAGTATAAATAACTTTTAAAGGGCAGGTATCATAGAAAGCACATTCTCTGCAGACAGTGTAATTCATTTATGTACCAATAAAAATACCATTTCGGAATATCTATATACTTGTAAATTAAGAAATATAGAAAAAAAGAAAATTAAGAAAAAAATTTGCATGCTTTATAAGAAAAATTGCAGTAGGAATCAGAAGTACTCAAAACTGAATAATAAGAAAATACTACTTATCAAAATGAATAGAATGTAGGCAAAACAATATTTAGAGGGAAATGTGTAACCTTAAATGCATATGAAGAAAAACTGGAAATATAGGAGCTAAATATCCAACTTTAAAAGTTAGAATCCAGACGGAATAGACCAAAAGGAAGTATAACAGTGACAAAAATATGAAGTCAGAAATGAATAAACAAGAAAACAAAGACAACAAGGGTTAAAAAAATAATTAAAATATAATAAATTTGTTCAACCTTGGGAAAGAATGACTAGAAATAAAGATGTAACAGTGATCTCAAAAGATACCAAAGAATGTTAAGGACAGCTTCATGAGAGTAAAATTTTAAATTTAGTTAAAACTAATGAATTTGAAGAAAATTATCAACACTAAAGCTATCTCAAGAAAAAAATTAAATGATTTTGTAATCTTTAAGGGAAATGATTTAACAGCTAGAATCTTCCCATGATGAAAAGAATATATTTATTTTAAGGAACAGATAATTATAAATGTCACATAAATTCTTTCAGAGAACAGAAAATAAGGAAATACTGCCCAACTACTTTCCTGAGGCTATTGCAATAAGACACGGAATTACAAAAATTACAAAATTACAGGCCAATATCACTCATGAGCCTAGATGCAAAAATCCTAAATAAATGTATTAGAAAACATAATCTAGAAATGTATAAAAATAACCAAGTTGGCTGGCCCAGTTATGCAAGGTGAGTTTAATGTTGAAAAATACCAAAAGTGTAACTTACTACATCAACATATTAAAGAAGACAAACCATCTAACCACCTTAATATGAAGCACAAATAGTGTTTTATAAATCCAACATTCATGCATACATTAAAAAAAAAAAAAAAAAGAAAACCTCTTGATAAACCCGGTGTAGAAAAGAATCTCCCCATTCTGATGATGAGTGGTTATGAAGAAATCCCACAGTGGACATCATTTTAGTGGTGAGAAATTAAAAACATTACTTTTAAAATCAGAAACCTGACACAAATGCCTTCTACCATTATTTTTGTTCACCAATATAGTTATAATCTTAGCTGGCCATAAGACAAGAAAAAGACAAAATTACAATGATTGCCAAGAAAGAAAACTATCATTATTTATAGGTAATAGTGTTGCTTACATGAAATCCCAAAAGAAGCAATAGGAAAACTCTTAGAAAAAACCCTTGAATATATAAACGATGCCAAGTATCAAGCCAAGATACAAAATTAAATGTATTTCAGGGACAGCTGGGTGGCTCAGTGGTTGAGCATCTGCCTTTGGCTCAGGGGATGACCCCGGGGTCCTGGGATCGAGTCCCACATCGGTGTCCCTGTTAGGAGCCTGCTTCTCCCTCTGCCTGTGTCTCTACCTCTCTCTCTCTCTCTGCCTCTCTCTCTTTCTGTGTCTCTCATGAATAAATAAATAAATAGAATATTTTAAAAAATTGAACATATTTCAATATACCGACCACACACTTTTAGAAAAAAGTAAAGAATGTACACCATGTATAATCACAGGTAAATAAAAAGGCATCCAGGAATAGTTTTTTAAAAGATATACAAGGTTTTTATTAAGAAGATTGTGAATTTTTATTGAAAGACAATAAGGGAAACCTCAATAGATGTAGAAAATTACCACATTCATAGATAGAAATAGTCAATATTGTAAAGACATCAACTCTTCACAAATTCATATGAAGATTTGATGTAATCTTTACCAAAATTCTAGTATGTGTGTGTCGTGTTGTGTGTGTATAATTTGACAAGATAATTCTAGAGCAAAGTGTAAAGAACAGCCAAGAAACTACTGAATAAAATATAACACGGTGTGGAGGGCAGGGAGAGGAGAACGTCACTTACTAAATGTCAAGACTTATTTAGAAGAATATGGGACAAGGAACAGTCTCATTTGTACAAAGCAACTTCACATGGGACAGAGCGAAGGCTGAAGAGGAACGACGGAGGCAAGGGCTGGACAGTAATTGGCACAATATATAGAAATAATACAAATGGATTAAGGACTTAAAAAGTAAAAGGTAAAAATTTTAAACTATTGGAGGAGAAAACATCCTTATGATCTTGGAGTGAGGCAGGGTTTTTAAAAAAGACTAAATAAAAAGGAAACAAGCAAACTAAGAAGACTGTATTAGAGATGAGACTTCTGCTCATCCAGACGACAACAACACGCACATACAAAACCTACGGAAGGAGTAAAAGGTGAGCACAAACTGGAAGCAGATGTCTTCTACATATATAACTTTCCAGGTCTAATCGTCTAGGATGTAAGGAGGTCTTTGAGGAAGAGGAGGAGGAGGAGGAGGAGTGGAAGGAGGAGAGGAGGAGGAAGAAAAGGAAACAACTAAAAGACAAATG
The DNA here is from genome assembly GCF_048418805.1 of Vulpes vulpes. NCBI lineage: Eukaryota > Metazoa > Chordata > Mammalia > Carnivora > Canidae > Vulpes > Vulpes vulpes. Next base: position 94,905,913 of record NC_132795.1, on the reverse strand, counting down.
GTCAAAAGCCACAAGAGGACATTTCACACATGCAAAAAGTAAACCCAACGAATAAAGAATATTCAGTCTCCTTATTAATCCAGAGAATGGAAATCAAAATAAAATTTTAGGTTACTACTCCACACTTGCTAGATTAGCAGATGTGTAAAAGCCTGATAGTATCAAGTGTTGGGGAACATGCGAAACTGTAGGGAGTCGTGAACCCTGCTGGTGTAAGCCGTTTCCATTTTTACCCCAGATAAATTCTTGCATGTGTGTATCGGGCGCTATGTACCATAACAGCCATAGTAGCATTGTTTGTAAAAGCACAACTTAAATGCCTCAAATGTCTAAAGACAGTAAGATAGACCCATAAATTCTAACATGCTCGTATAAAAAGAAACACCATGGCAGTGACAGAAGTGAATGAAGCCCGGCTACATGTCATAATGTGGTGGTTCTTCTATCGCAGTGTTCAGTGGGGAAAGGCAAGTCAAGAATCTGGAGTGTGATGTGGTCAGAAAGGAGCACAGGGGCCTTTGAAAATTACGGGACAGTCTAGGAAGCTGGACACGTGTTTTAAACTCCATGAACTCCTGCAAGCATGATATAGTTTATAATTTCTTAATTCAGAAAGACTTCTGAGACATAATGGTGAGTTGATAGGTGATTTTAAAGACTTTTCTATTTTGCTTACTTGAGTTTTCTTATTAGGTCAACAGCGAACACAACATACTTGTGTTGTAAATTTTAAAACATTTGTGGAACGAGACATGGTTTTTATTAAAAAAAAAAAAAACCTGCATTAGTGGACATGTCTCGTCAGCTCAGCAACTTTAGTACCTACTTGCTGTCACATCAAAAGGGTTATCCATGTGACGACAATCACGGGCCAAGAAATTTCTTCACTAGTGGACACAAATGCAGAAATGTTCATGCTTACAAAGAACTTATAAACAGTATTATAGCTCATCTAAAGAGAGAAAATGTTTCCAAAATTCTACTTACCTGTCGAAGACCAGTTACAAAAGCTCAATACTCTAGAAGGTATTTTTAAAGTAAAATTTTATCTGTTTTATCTCCCTATCCACATAATAATATAACCACAATCGAAGAACATTTTAAAAAATAGATAAAAGAGAAACTGCCCCTCTTGCTCCTACCATCCTGAGATGGCCACAGTTAGCACCTAGCTGTTTTCCCTTTCAACATAGATATTCCTAAGCATAGATACTTCCCTTCGAGGTTTTAACTCTAGTGAAGATTCATATCCTGATCCTACTTTGTGAAGTCTTAATGTTGAATCTAAAACCTTCCTTTAAAACTCCCCTAAAATTGTTTTAAAAGATGTAAAATATTCTATTGAGCGAGCTCACTGTAATTTACTTAATAATATTCCTATCATCCTTTTGTTTCAAGGCTTCCGAAGAAAGTTTACAAACGCTTGGCTACTCCATAATCCTTATTTATTTATTTTTAATACACGATCCTTAGAATTACCAATGTTCCCATGGTATCCCAGTGCTAGAAATGCTGCCTGGCCTGATACTTGCTCTACCTCTATTGCATCCTGAGCCACTACTCTGAGTCCTCAGAACTGCGATGCCCTAACACCCCAGGAGTTCGCTGTTAACAATGAGGTTCTTTATTCTGTCTCAGCAACGAGTCCCAGACACCCAACCTGAGGGCCTTCACTCTAGACCACAGCTTCTGAACCAACTGTCTTTATTTGGGATTCCCCCCAAGGCAGAGACTGAGATGAGGACCTGGCCTAGGGGAATACAGAGCACAAAATAGGAACACTGGGCTAAGGATGGCATGGATATGGGCAAGAAAAGTGATCTGGTCCCGGACCTCTGAGAATAGAGGATTTCTCCAGAACTGGGGGGCATAGGAGGCTTGGTCAGTTACCTGTGGGCGTCCATCGGGCTTCCATCTCCCGCTGGCTGAGGTCATCCTCTGGAGGTGTAAACCTTGCCCCTCACCTTTGAGCTGTGCTGTGTCTTGGCCAAGCACGTAGCTTTAGAGGAGACTAAGGTGAAAGACAAGTGGTGCGTGGAAGGGGATGTTGGCAATTCAAGTAAGGCAGCTCTCACAGAACATCCCAGTACAGGTGCTGCTGCAGCCACTGGAGGGCTGGGGGAGTGGGATGCTGGACTTCAAAGGTACCTGCTACACTAATACCAAAGAACTTGAATTTTCTTCTTCTTGACAGTAGACCCTATTGAGAAGTTTAATAAATAAGTAAGACTCTGGTTTTTTACAGCTGCAGAGGTAACAGAAATATATTGTGAGAAATAATTAAGGAAGAGATTAAGGGAAATAAAGGAGTGTTGTTTGGAACATTGTGGTTTAAGATTTCTGCGAGACATCGTCAAATGCAGCTATTCATCTGGAGGATGAAACTATTGTTTCGGCTCAGGGGAAAGGCCTGAATTAAGAAAAATCACAGTAGCAGCTGAAGCCATGAGAGAAGAGATCATCTGGCCAAAAAATTGGAAATGAAAGAAGAAGGCAATGACAGAGGTCTCTGGAAAAGCGGTTTAAAGGGTGAGCAGAGGAAGAAGAATCAACGAGGGCAATGGGCAGAAATACTGATAAGGTAGGGAGATAACCATGGAAAATGGGTTCAAGACCGAGGAGTAGAGACTTTGATGAAAAGAGTAGTCAACGGTATCAAATGCTGAAGAGAGACTCTGATGGTGAGAGTTGAAAAGAATCTATTAGATGCTACATCCGAGGGGTAACGAGAGCTTGGATAAAAATCATTTCAGGAGAGGGGTCAGGATAAAAATGCATGGGGACGCCAATGAAGTATAAATCTGAAATAGGACAACACTAACTTTAGTTGCATTCAGGCTGACAGATTAACGGGGAGATTGTAGGGGTCCAGACAATATGATTAAGAGAACATAAAAAAAGGAAAAAATTAAGAAAACCTGCACTAAGATGGTAGCAGTGACAGTGGGGAAAGCATGGGTTGTCAAGTTTCCAAAGACCTATCTGAGGGAAGAACAAAATGATTTGATAAGTGACTAGATTGTAGGTCATGAGGCTGGAGAGAGCCCATGAGACAGACAAGTAGAGGGTGTCTTTGAGGCTTCTATCTAGTTCGAGAGATTAGGAAATCGATGAGGCATAAACAGAGTTTTGAATATGTGAGATGGAACAGTTTTGGGGGAAATATGATGAATTCCACTTAGGGCACACAGTGTATGAGATGGCTGATGTGTGATACACTGTTAGAAATATCTGGAAGGCACTTGGATTTATGGATCTTGAACTTATGGGAGAGATAAGCATGAAAATATAGATTTGTGATTTATCTACATGTAGAAAGATAAAGTTATATGACCAAAATAGTATAAAAGGCTCTCTACTCAGGAAAATCCTTAGAGCTAAAACAGGAGACTGCAAGAGAAAAAATCCAGGTATGAAATGTGATGGTAAAGGAACGAGGGAGGAGATACAGCACAGAAAGTAAAGAATCCAATTTCTTTTTTTTTTAAATTTATTTATTTGAGAGAGAGAGAGAGAGGGAGAGGATGTGAGTGGGAGGCGAGGGTCAGGGAGAGAGGAAGATAAGCAGATTCCTCCCTGAGCAGGGAGTGCAACACGGGGCTTCATCCCAGGACCCTAAGATCATGACCGGAGCCGAAACCAAGAGTTGGTCACTTAACCAACCCCAAGAATCCAATTTCTTATAAAAGACATTTTTCTGTTCTTACACAGATAAAGGTCTAAAAGTCCTCTGTCTTCTTTCAAAATAGGATGGAAATATTTCCAAGAAAAGTGGAAAATATCTGGCTTGATAGATCCCAAATCCATAGCTATAAATGAACTTCGAGATAGGGCCAGACTTGCCTTTTATAAACAAAAAAATGGTTCACAGGCAGAACACTTGCATTTGGCTCTAAAATTAAAATTCATGGAGTTTGATAAATCACATTCTCTCCCCTCCACCCCCGCCACTCCATGATATCTGGCTTTCTCTGCTTGTCTTTTCTCTTTCAAAATTTCACTTACATTTAAGTTAGCTCACATGTAGTATAGTATTAGTTCCAGGGGTAGAATTTAGTGATTCATCAGCGTCATTAACTCCCAGTGCTCATTACATCGAGTGCCTCCTTAATGCCCATCACCCACTTACCCCATCCCCCCACCCTCTCCCCTCCTGTGACCCTCAGTTCGTTCCCTAGATTTAAGAATCTTTCAGTTTGCCTCCCTTTCTGTCTTTATCGTATTTTATTCTTCCGTCCCTTCCTCTATGTTCATGTTTTATTTCTTAAATTTCTTAAATATGAGTGAAATTATATTTAGTATTTGTCTTTCTCTGACTGAGTGACTTATTTCACTTAGCATAATGGATTCTAGTTCCATCCACACTGTTGCAAATTGCAAGATTTTATTCCTTTTGATGGCTGAGTAATATTCCTTTATGTATATATATATATATATATATATATATATATATATATGGTATATATATATATATATATATGGTGTGAGTGTGTGTATGTATATATATGTATACATCATATCTTCTTAATCGACTCATCAGCTGATGGACATTTGAGATCTTTCCATGTTGTGGCTATTGTGGATAGTGCTGCCATAAACATTGTGGTGTATGTGTCCCTTCTAATCACTATTTTTGTATCCTTTGGATTAATACCTAGTAGTGTAATCTCTGCTTTTCTATGCTGCCTCTGATTAGAGCATTACATTAAATGACTTTTGTACCCCACCTCCCCCATGCTACCTCTCTTGAGCCCTTAGGTCATTTCTCTTAGCTATTCATTAAAGCAGATTGGAATGTGATTTTCTGATTTTGCTCCTCTGATGGAAGAAACTAGCCTGATTGAATCAATCCCTGGATCCATTGTGATGGGGCTTATATTTTTTGCCAAGGCTGTCATAACAAAATACTGTGTGGCTTAAATGTCAGAAGTGTATTTTCTCACAGTTTTAGGGTCTAGAAGTCCAGCAGAGTTGTTTTCTGGTGAGAGCTCTCTTCCTGGTTTATAGACAGCTGCCTTCTAGTTGTGTCCTCATATGGCTTTTTCTCTGTGGTGCATGGAGGGTGAGGGAGACAGGGAGAGAGGGAGAGGAAGAGGTGGGGAGGAAGGAAAGGAGAAAGAGATGATGGGCTATGTGGTATGTCCTTTTAGAAGGACAATAATTCCATCATATCAGGGTCCCACTTTTATGGCCTCATTGACCCTAATTACCTCCTAAAAGTCTTCTCTCCAAATACAGTCACATTGGGACTTAGGGCTTCAACATATGAATTTGGGGCAGGATACAGTTCAATCCTTGGGATGATTTATCTTGCTAAGATAGTTTGAGAGGCGCAATAATCCAGAACCAAGAAGCTGTGGCTCTTGAGTGCCTGTTTAAACTGTTAAAAGGATTTTAGAGAATCTCATGAGAATGGTTGAGTGTGTTGATATTTAAGAGCTAGGCTTTGTAAACACTCTGAAATTACAACACCCCCTCTTTTTAGTTAATATGAATAAAAGATTATTTTTTATTAATATAAATATTAACTGTACTATAAATTTATGTAGGGCTGAGCATCTCTCAATCATGGCAAATGCTAAATAACATAGAACCGTTATGGATAATATTTACACGAAAGGATGTAGGAGTCACAGTACTATAAAATCACTTGAAATTTGGGTATGTCAGAATATGGAGGATTATCTGGGAAGGCTCTTGGTGTTTGTAGCTCATCCCCAGAGAAGATCCCAGAAAACCACACAATAACTGCTTGGACACCCTATTATTGGGAAGGTGGAGACCACTGGACTAAGAGAACTGGTATTGTCCACGGCTATATTGGTCATGGCTGTAGCCTTGGCCTTGTCACTTGAATTTTGTCCCAACTCCACAAAAAGCTGAAAGATAGAAATAGTGAAAGGCACTTGCCTCTAGGAGTACTAAGGGGCTGGGGGCACATAGCTCTTCTTTGGTGCTTCAACAAGAAAGATGAAAATGTTGGCGGGAAGAGGATTCTCTCTTTGGTCCTATGCAGCATCTACACAGGCAAGTCCAGGGTGATATACTAGTGTGGAGGAGGTCATGACAGAGTATCCACAGCCACCAGGGCAGACAGTGGCAGAGATGAGGAGTAATGAGGGACAACATCTAAGGAAGCATTTGGGAATACTATGGAGAGATCCAAGAAATCCTTGGAACCTAAGACAGGAATCCATAGAGCTGTTTTTACTATTGCCCCAGTGGGCTCTACTTCCTTTGATGACTGCTAATACAGCATATAATTTTCAACCATCTTCCTTTGGAAGGTAAGGGCAGTGATCAAAGATATCCAGTTGCTTGTGGGTCTTCATATATCTGACTGCAATGTTGGTGCTAGTCCTGGGGCATAAGTCTCGGGAGGATGGGCTATATCAGTACACCGTCCACCTAAAGTGCCTGAAAAGTGCCATCTAGACGCAGCCAGCAGATGAGGCAAGATAACCTTTGAGTAGCCTCAGCGAAGCAGTGGTGAGGGACTCCTGAAGGCCACAGAAAGAAGGATGTGATTCAGCAGCTGGAGCTCACAAAGCTTTTGCTATTCACATGCATGTGGTCTTACACGCTCACTCCCCCTACACACACGCACACATACACACACACACACACACACACACACACGAGTCCATTCTTCTTCCTCTTACTGCATCTCCCACCTACTCACTCACCCCTGAGAGACACACACCACTGTGGTGGTAAATCATCTTCACTCGTTCGAAGTTAACTTAGATCCTCACCAACCTTCCTTCGCTTGGAAGTTTACGTGAGGGTAAGGAGAAAGCCTCACATGCGTTGGAGAAGGGTCAAGGAAGGAGGAAAGGGGCTCACAATATTATGTGCCCCCATCGTAACACCTCTCTCCCAGCCCCCCTGCCCCAATGGAAGGCTACGCTTTCACACGGATAAAACCTTGACTAGACCTTCCATGTGAGAATTCAAGTTGGTTTCCAGTGCAGGAGAAGAGCTAACTCCTATGGCTTCGTTTTGAGCATGAGAGGGGGAACGCGATAGAAAATAAACACAGACACATGTCTCAGCACGCTCATCTAAAAGTGGTCGTGACCAAAGCCCAGTCTGAAAGCTGGATCAGCTGCTTTACCTCAACTTTTTGCCCTTTTCCCAACATGCACATATTTATAACCTGGGTTCCCCAAACAGATTATTCTGTATTTCCGCCATCTGGTTTATGGATTTTTTTTTTTTTTTTGACATGCTACAGGCTGCCAAATGGTAAAGCCAGTAAGATTCTTGTTTGAGGAAAAGCAACTCTGGCAGGGTGTTGTAAAATAACAGCACATTAGCTACTTGGAAGCAGTAGCAGGGCAGCAGAGACTTCGAGAATGCAGGAAGACTTTTAGGGGCTCTAATTAGGATGCAACTGGACCGCATTATAAGTTTTGGCAGAATATTGAAGTGTTTTCTTCTGTCAGGAAAGAGAGACTCTGACCATAGAGTAAAAGGTGAAATCTTGTTTTAATTTTGCTTTCATTTTACGACGCTCTTCCCTGTAGAAAAATGAGGTGGCTTCGTTGATGCGGAGACCTAGCTATTGTTTTTTGTTGCTTCCATTTCTGTCATGAAATAGAACCAAGACAATGTTTAAAAAAAAAAAAAAAAAAACATTGTTCCCTTGTTCGAGGGAAGGTCCCATAAAGTTCACGTCACAGCAACATTTTTGTTAAGTGAATCCTATTACACTGTTCAATTCCATTATAAATGTCAGAGATTCAGTCTACGGGAAAAGCAGCTGGCCCTGCATAAAATGAAATCACAGGTCAGAATGTGGAAAATGTCCTCAAAACCCTTATTTAAAGGAACAAATCATATCTGGCAGGAAAATGTTGCCATTCAAGATATGGTTAAAAGCACCCTCCACTCAAATAATAACAACCTAAGAAGTAAAAATACAGGTGTGGGAAGTTCTGGCAACCTCGTCTTGTGCTTCATCCTGGTTCATCCACCTCAGGTGATGTTAAGAAGCAATTCCTAACAACCGGAACATAGCCTTATCTGGGTCCTTACGCTCGGGAATCGAAGAGAATAGGGTCAAGTGCAATGCCCAAAGTGTGCATTTCTTGCTCCACTGGGGAGTTTGGTCCACTGTTTGCAGAAACATATTCAGCAAATGGCTTTGTGGCATCGATTGGGCAATGCTCATGCATTTTATGACTCTTCTAGTCCTAACCTGGCTTCGTGTAGCTAGCTGATAGCAATTTTATGAGTTAGGGCTGTTGGTAGATCAATTGGTGTTTTTTGAGTTTTAAAAAAAAACTGAACACTCACTAGATGGACTATTCATTCACCCATCCATTTAGTCATTAATACAGACATCAGACCCGAGTTTGCTGCCCTCAAGATGCCCGAAGTGCCCGGAGAAGATTTTCGTGTCCCTACAATGTTAAGCACAGAATGTGTGGTCTGCCATTTAACCACCGATCCTTGAAATACAGGAATTTTTTAAAAATATTTTATTTATTTATTTGAGAGGGAAAGAGAGCGCAAAGAGAGGGGGCAGCAGCAGGAGAGGGAGAAGCAGACTCCCCGCTGGGCAGAGAGCCCGATGTGGGGCGTGATCCCAGGAAGGACCCTGAGACCATGACCTGAGCCAAAGGCAGGCTCTTAAAGACTGAGCCACCCAGGTGCCCAAAATACAGGAATTTTATCTCTACTTTAAAAATGTGCAAATGGAGGGTCAGAGGAGAGATGAAGTTTGCCCAAAATTATACTGGTATTAAGCAACAGAGTTAAGACTTAGACTCCAGGATCTCTGATGCAGAACCTCATACAACTTCCAGTTACAACACCGCCCCACTCTTAGCGGTTATTTATTTATTTATTTTGAATGCTTTCACAACTTTATTTCTCTTGATAGACTCAAGCTATGGGCATTCAGTCCACAATAGGGGTAAGTAAACCACCTGCACATGTTTCATAGAAGCTGAAGGCACAACCAAGGATACAGTAGCATCTGGCCCAGCACCTAACATCACTGAGAGGGCTCAGGGGAAGTTCACCATCGTGTTGATGATCCTGGATTTTACTTGGGAAGGAATAAGTCTAGGGGATTCAGAAAATGAAGTCATGTGAAGACTGGTTGGATCTCGGTCATCACTCTCGATGGTCAGTTGTGGGTCATATTCTTGGATTTCTTTTAGCAGCTTCCGGATTCAAGGATCAGATTCATCCATCTCAACCTGAGTGTCCGGAGGGAGGAACGCTGAAGTTTCAAGGTATCACACAGCATCTTTACTCCACTATCCCGCAAGGAATTCTGGCCCAGGTCTGATTCTAAGAATCAGAATATAACGATAAAATGAGATTCCTAAATTTCATAACCTAAAAAGTATGTGTTCCCAGCATGAATATCTGTTTAATACATGAATTCATTAAGTCTAGAAGCCTGGGAGGCAACGATTCTAAAAAAAAAAAAAAAATTAAAAAAAAAAGAGGAATACCTGTACTATTTAAAATACATCTCCAGCAGTTAGTAACCCCTTGACAATATATTTACTGATAGCTGGAGACCTTGCTGACATTAGTTTTATGGGGAAAAAAAAATCTGTGCAAATTTGTAGAGGAAAGGGAAGATGGGAGGGTGACAGCCAGCCTGAAATCTTTCCTGGTGGCCAGTCTCAATGCAGGTGAGGTGGGGGCTGGGAATGTGATGCTCCAAGGTTTGTTTCTTCCTCTTTTTTATTCTGGACCAACACTTGTCCCCACAAATTAGAAGAGAGAGAGAAGAGAAATATTTAGCAGGCAGAGAGGAAGAGAAGGAAGAAAAGCAAAGGGGTTGTAAGTAAAAACCAGGGTGGAAAAACTTCTAGAAAAATGTTTTCAATGCACTGAGAAGTCATGGGATGACAAGAACCCTCCTAAATGCCTAGGACACGATTTCATCTTTCTTCAGTGAATTTCGGAGTCCTGAGCTGGGGGACATTTCCTCTCTAACATGAGTAACATACACAAAAGTACACGAAGTACAGAGAAACTCCAGTGAATCAACCTGCTGCATTCAAGATGGCCTCTGGGGCAGTTGGAGTCAGGAGTATTCAGAGGTGGTTTTACAGCGTCCTAACATCAACTGTTTTTTGTGTGTTTTTATATTTTTAATCGAAATGTATTTGACGTATAACCTGTGGATTTTACGTGTACAGCATGTTGATCTGATACGTTCGTATACTCTGGTTGCCATCGTAGGGGTAACTAGCACCACTATCATTGTTCTTTCTTTTTAGTTGTTGACAGATTAAGTCCTCGGCTCCTAGCAAGTTCGATGTTTATAGTAGAATATTGTTGTGTGTATTCTTATACTGTGCATTAGAGCTCTAGGGCTTATTTACTACTGGTTGTAAGTGTGTACCCTTAGATAACATCTGTCTCGCTCTATGGCCTCCGTCTCCTGGAGGAGTGGGATAGATTTACTGTCTGTTTTCATGAGTTTAGGTTTTTCAGATTCCACGTGTAAGTGACATCTAATGGTACTTGTCTTTCTCTGTGTGACTGACATCAACCACTCCAAGTCTCTGGTCGGGCCTAGCCTCTGGTCTCTAGAGCGTTTACAGGGACCCAGGTAAATTGCCCTCTTTTGTAACCCCATCACGCCTCCTCACTCATTCTGACATGTAATGTGATTTGACCTCTGTCGTAATGAGGAAAGGCAAAGTGAGCCAAGTGGAGAATCTGTGAGACCTCTTATAAGTAAACTTAGTAAACATGCAGCAAACGATTAGAGGCAATTTCCAGAAATATCTCGCGTATTACGATGCTGAGTCTCACTGAAGGAGAATGAATCTACTAGTTGGCTTTAGCCTGGGGGACGTGGGGGTCCTCGGAGGTAATCTATGGAGATAGTTACTGGTTGGGTATGAGGCTTGTGAGTACAGGGCTCTGACGTATGGTGGGGAGGCAAGGAGACTGAAGACCAGTCTAATAATGTGCCTCAAAGTGGTAGGTAATCACCATGAAGATGTTGTTTTTCCGTTTCAATCCAATTCGGGCAGTTGTCTGCTTTAAGGGTCAGGAGAGGTGGGAGCAGAATTGTAGGCATCAGTGGCGAGGCAAGTGTCAGTTCCTCCTCTACAGTCCTCTCTTCTTAACCCTTATTTCCCCGTTTTTCTGGAGATATTATTGACATGGACACGATAAGTTTAAGGTGGGCAGCATATGCTATGATCTACATATGTGGTGAAGTGATTACCACGATAAGTCAACATCCATCATCTCATACAGACACACACAAAAAAAAAAGTAGAAAAAGAAGAAAGGTTTTTCCCTTGTGCTGAGAACTCTTAGGAATCTACTCTCGTAACATTCCTACGTACCACGCGGCAGTGCGAACTCTAGTCATCAGGTTATACATTACATCCCTGGTACTTATTTATCTTGTAACTGGAGGTTTATACCTCTTGACTGCCGTCTCCTGAATCATGATTTTGTGCCAGAATGAATACTGGGTACAGATAAGCACGAGGAGGGAACCCGGGAGCCCTGGGAAACAGTATGTGGGATAACTCTGGGAAAATGTCCTGTAGAGCAAAGAACATTTATCACTGAGACAGGGATGGCCGCTGCTCACCGAAATGGCACATTCCTCTCCTCTTCCTGAGCGCACAGACGCAGACAGCCATGTTTTCCGGCCTCCCGCGTAGCTAGATCCACCGTGGGACAGAGTCCTAGGCCATGCCCAGGCGTGGTCTGTAGACATCTCAGGCACATGCTTCGCCAGGCTCTCCTGGATGACGAGGATGAGAAAGACCACAGAGGCTTTGGAGAAATTGTGTTGAAAAGGACAGAGCCTTAGTCATCCTGGGTTACTGAACCACCACCTGGCTCCTCGGATGGGGAAACTCGCCCTCATGAGCAAAGAACACCTGCCTTGTCTTTTATGTGAGCGAGAAATAGTCTTCTAGTGCACTTCACTCGCTCTACATTCCAGGTTCCATTTGTTTCAGTAGCTGTGTCCCTACTTGTCTGTAAAGACCGTTTCTTGAGAGAATATACGTGCAATACGTAATTACACTCTATAATTGCAAAGCAAACAAATAAACTGTTAAAGGCCCCTTCTCTGCGGGTCTCTAACATTTCTTTCCTGTGTTTGGACTTGTTGGGAAGGAGGTCCTGAGAAAGAGGAGAGGGACGGGTGCACACACTCTTCCAGGTTCCCGTCATGCCACAATTCCATGATCCCATGACAGTCGGGGCCATAGCATAAATTGTTTAGATTTCTAAAATGGATCTGGAAAATGTATGCCTTTCCTGTTGGGGAAATTCTCTTGATTTATGATCGCCATGTTTATATGTACTAAATCATACTGAAGTATATTAAATATTTTGTTTTTCAATTTTGGTTGAGCAGTATGCTGGTCATCCAAATTAATGACTATTCATGTGTGGCATAAATTCCAAGAGGCATTTACAGTGGGTGTGCCTTATTGAATGGCAGAGGCAGATTGATGGCCTCTGTATCCCACGTGAGTGTCAGGCAGTCCAGCAACTGCTCAGTGCACTCACTCTACGACCATAAACTTGAGTTGTTATGATTGTTGGTAACAGTTGTACTTTAAGCCATGAGGAAGAGTTATTTTAAAATGATGATCCATGTTGTGCCCTAATCACTATTTTTAAAGGCCTCGATGCTCCTACGATGTCATTGTTAGAGCCAACGCATGCCCAGGTAACTGATGGAAATGCTTTGATGCCACATTAATATCTATCTGCATAACTCTCAGAATAAATTCATTTATTATTTGACCATCTTTGCCATCACCTAGTTAAAAATAACTGTTTACTTTTCTTTTTGAAGAATGTTATTCTAAGGTTGCCGTTGTATTGTTCTCAATTTTTCTTTTTGAAGAATGTTATTGTAAGGTTGCCGTTGTATTGTTCTCACACAATTGAGAGGCCTTCTGCAGTCACTTATCAATTAAAATATTCTTTATCAGTTAGTGGACTTACTTTACCTTCAGGACAATGTCAGGAACCAGAGGTGTGGGGAAGAGGTTAGAGATACGTAGCATGGTATCTGTAGTCTTAGGAGAAACACAGTCAACATAATAAGGAACATTTACAAAGAGAGGCAGAATTTTATATTAGATTCACCCAAGAGGACCTGGATTTGAATCATGTCCCCGGTGCTTTCTGGCTGTATCACACTGGACAAATCACTTGACCTATGGGGACTCAGTTTTCCCATCAGCAACACAGTCATGATACTACCCACCTCCCAACAGATTAAGTAGCAGAGCACCTCACACAGTTCTAATGCAGGTACTGGGGATGCCAGTTATTAGCCAGTTAAGCCAGCAGTGGGTGAGGGCTTCTCAGAGGCAAGGAAAGGCTTAAGAAGCAGGAAATTATCAAGGAGACATCATAAGAGGCAAGAGATGGGAACTCTACACCTGCAATGTAGGTGAGGGCCAACCAGTCTAAATATGTGAGCTTAAGAAAGCAGAAGTGTGGCATCTCAGCGTGGTTCTGGAGTATGTTCTTTGTCTGACGGAGACATCTGATACATCAGCTGTGGCCCTAGGACAAGAAAGATGTTCAGCTCATCTCTGGACTAGAAAGATGCTCATGAATCTGCCACTGATGGCTAGTTCTTGAGAATGGAGTTTCACTTATAAGATGGCCAGATTTGACAAAGCCCTTACTAACACCTCATTTACCTATTTCTTCCTTGTATATAACCCATGGGCTGTAAGCTCCATGAGAACAAGCTCGTGATGTTTTTCCACTGATAAATTTATAACTGATAAATCCCTAGTGCTAAAGAGTAGAAAAGTATAGGCACCTGATACACACTTTGAATGAATGAATTAAATAAATAATTGAGTATCCACTGTGGACAAATCATAGTGTTTGGCCCTGAGGCACCTACAAAACATGATTACGACTGGTCCCTGCCATTGAGAGATGGGCTCCATTGGGTCTAAGCCAATTATGCAGTGTTTCACTTGTAATTGGTTTAGAGATGGGCTGAATTAAAGCAATATTGGCTAGTGAAACAAATGAATCAGTCTTCCACAACATGTTGAGGAACAAAATTCTGGGTTCTTAAGGAAAACCTAACCCTTCCTCCACCCCTGCCATTTCTCTCTCTCTCTCTCTCTCTCTCTCTCTCTCATTCCACTCCTTTACACTGTCTCAGCCTTTCCTACCCACAGTTATCTTGAGACCACAAGGCAAAACTATGGGAAGCAAGGAGGAGCTGAGAGAAGGGGAGAGAGATGAAAGGCACCTCACTTGATGACCAACCCATTTTTGGACACCCAGTATCATGGGCCCTTGAGAGTTCCTATTTAAGCCACTGGAAGCTGGTTTTTGTTACTTCAGCCAAAGCATCACACTTGATACCAAAGACTGTTAAAATTCCTTTCTGGAGAGTTTAATAAAAAATATATGTGATCATCAAGAACCTGCCAAATAGTCTTTCATAATCTTTCAAAATACTTTGCACCAAGAGGCAGTGTCCGATGCTTACTCAGATAAAGACAGTGGCAAAGCCCAGACTGATCGAAGTAAGAGTAGATCCTACATCTTCCTACTTCCGCCAAGAAGCAAAGAGGAAACCAACACGAACAGCTATTGGAAAGGGAAGGGAATAGGAGTACCCTGCACCCCCGGGGGCTCTCAGTAAGTGATGTGCAGGTGGTAGTACTGGTGTTTTCATCCATGCTCAGTGCTCAGTTCTGTCTTTAAGAAGTGCCAGGATGTGTGAAATAGGCCAAGCCAACCTGATCATTCAACAGCATAATCTTGTTTTTTCAGGCCTGTTGGCCTTTCTGCAACTCTGTCCATGCACAGGTAGAAAAGGGCACAGCAAGGAGATGAGACTCAAATGAATCACTTGCAGTTCTAGTGATTGTCCTGACGCAAAGGTGTGTAGAAGTATTAAAGTGTTGGCTACTGGGAATTATTTAAAGATTAAAGACTATATATACCTCACCCATCTTCCATACTCATCTCAGTACTTTCTAGACCCTTGCCTGCTTAGTTTCTCATTGTATTTATTGTCTCGACATATTATAACCTGGAGTGACTTAACCATTGCTATCTCTATCCCTCACCACACTGTAGACTCCACCAGGACAGGGATTGTTGGTATCTAGTTCACTGCTGATTGCCAGCATCTAGAAGAGTTTCTGATACAGAGTCGTTAAATAATCAAGAAAACTTTTTCTTTTTTTCATTCATAAAGCATTTTATAACCTCCGTTTGTAATTTCAAATCCAAACTTGAAAAGACATCTTCTCTGGTGTCTTGTTTTAGTTTAATAAACATTTTTTAAACATAAAGGTACCTCCTTTAAAACATGGATCCACTCAAAACATATTTAACTCAAGAAAAGAATATATTAAGGAAAATGTAGATTCTCTCAATTAGGGAACGAGGAGAGAGTTTAGAGACTTTCAGAGCGTTGACTTATTTACATAGCTGAAAATTATAAAGATGTATTGTTTTCATATGCGCTGTTAAATATAGATGAAGCATCCTATATTGAAATGAAGATCACATATACATTAATTTTGAAAAGTGCCTCAATAAAAAAAAAAAAAAGGTCAGTGTTTTCAAACTTTTCCCTGGAAGAAATGAGAGACAGAAATACTAAGTTAAAACATGGTAAGTGGAAAGTTTACACTAATTTTCATTCTGCTCTCCAGATGGTTCTTTCTTTGCCTGGGAGGGTTGGGTTCTCTACCCTGGGCTGCAGCAAATTCCTGGGGCCCTCATCCTTCCTAGTCCCCTTACCCCTTCTGCCCTCCGCTCCCACTATTTGAGAAGATGTCGTGGTCCAGTGATCTGCAGACTGTTAACAAGTGCTGAACAGTGTGCAATCCATATGACCCCGTCGGTCCATTAGTTCCCCTAGACTTAAGTATCCAGTTTCTTTCAAATAAGTGCCATCCACTCCTTGTTTGAGGAGATGCCGTGAGTAAAACTCACTACTACATGGCTCAGAATCAAAGGGGGGCTTGTTAAGTAGGTCTTTGGAGGGCTTCTCGGCTCTCGGTGGCTGGAGTGCCATATTTCCTCCACAGAAGCAGGTAGTCAACCAGGGTGTTTATTCACTGAAGGTCAGGCCTTTGTATTATGAAACTTCTAGCAGATGTGATAAGCAGTAAATTGCAAATCTATCACTTTTTTTTTTTTTTTTTGCCCCAGAAAGTGCGTGTGTATGAAATCAGCAGAATACTTGCCTCTCTGTGATTTATGGCCCACTTTTGACCACCTCTTATCAGGTTCCCACAAGCCCTTTTCTGATGCAGCTCATGTCTGAATGACAATAGACAAACCAGTGCCATTATGCACCAAAATCTCTCTCTGCATTCTAGACACCAAGATTACATCTAGGGTATTGATTTATTGCTGCCTTTCCCCCCCACAGGGACCAGTTTGTTCAGCCTGAACAAGATCGACTATTATTAAACAGAGCCAACAACTCTATGTGAACTTGGTAAAGAAATAATCACTTGCTCCTACCTTTCTAACAACCTGGGCATATAAGGAAATGCTTGGGTTTAAATATTTTGACTGTTTATTTGTCTCTGCTTGTCTCTTTTTTTAAGTATGCAAAAGAAGATAAAACAGGCCTTTGGAAGAAGGGGACCTTTGTAGTTTCTCAGTTGTTGAAACACAATGTGCTTCTTTTTATGAACCACACTGAAATGATTACAAATCTCTGCTTTGGTGTGTATTTCTGAAACACCTACTGTATCTGTAGCAATGAGGTTTTATGACAGCTTTAACAGTTTCTGCAAAATTTATATGTTCTACCAGTAGATCATTTTGGGGAGCGATATAAATTTTACAGCACATCAGAGTTTTATATCACCTACAAACGCCTGATGTAGGATTCACATTAAGCAGGCCCCACATCCACCCACAGTTTTCTATTCTTCAGGGTATTTATGTTTGCCAGGCAAAAGGGCCCTTCAACACTTTTCTCTTTACAAATGATCATTCCTCCTCCCTCGTTACCTTTCAGTTAACATCATTCGGTCTGACTATTTGTCTATGGGAGATTCACTCCTGCTCTCATCAATTTACATAGTAGACAATCTCTGCACTATCTCTGCTCTCTAAGTCCCGTGTGTGTGTATGGGGGGGAGACAGCGGGGGTGTAGCTGGAGTTCCTGGAGCCCCTGAAGACCCGAGTGAGCTAAATGAAAACTAGAGAAGGAAATCTTTTTATATAGGCCTTTTATTTCTCCGAGCCCCCTGTTGGTTCCTGTGGTCTGACATATGCCAGTGAACCTACAAGTCGGCCTGGAACAGAAGATTTCCAACCATAACTGCCTCAAGAAATCTGAGCATGATGTTGCTAAGTCTACGGGAAAATTCTAGGGGCATGGTCCCAAAGATTTAGATATGCTGAAATTAGGAAAGAATAGAATCAAATTCAGAATCCACATTGTAGCTGGCCCTTCTGTTGCGGTTGTTATCAGAATACCATTTTTGGAAAAATTTCTATCACCTCAGTTCACTAGGTCAGGAGCTCCTGTCTTTGTTTTTTAGTTACATGAGCTCTACTTTTGGTGCCTGGATACCTGGAAGTTTGTCATGTAGATACTGAATTATAATGAATGAAGAAAAGCATATGTGTCCAGAGGCATAGTGGACATATATAGTTTGTCCTTTTCACTAGGAAATTATCCTTACCCTCTGCCCTGTCTCTACATTCCCTCCCCTTGACCCCCCACCCCCCCAAAAAATCTGCTCAATCCATATAGTTTGGGTTGGAGTGAGCCAAGAACTTCAACCCAAAGTGGTAGATTTGTGACTCAGGCTTACCAATCAAAAAGACTTTCTTTGTGTCTATGAAATCATGATCTATGCAAATGCTGTAGGCTCAGGGCCACCAGTGGTCGTCTTGGTGCTACAAGGAGGAGACCTATCTGAGACTGAAATGAAACAGATGCAAGCAGAGCTCAGAGATAGAGATAAAGTTCTCAGACCTGCCCTGCACTGCTTAATGTGGCCCTGCCTAAGCCCTGCTCTTCTCAGACTCTTCATTTAGAGCAACTGATAAATTCTTCTTCTTCTTCTTTTTTTTTTTTTTTTTGACTTAAGATAATACAAGGGGAAGGGTAGACACCAACATATGAGGAGTCAATTCAGATAAGCCGTGTTATACTTTGGGCACCTCGTGGTCTACACTTTTTACACGACGAAGATCATTTTTAAGGTCATTTTTCTCTTTACAACTTGTGCTATAGCCATTTATAAGTTACGACATTATGGAACAAGAAGTTAAAAAGCACAGTCTTACTAAAACAAATGGGCTTCATCCTGGTGCCATTGTCTGTTTTTACTGGCCCAACAGAGCAGTAGGGACAAGGAGGACAAGACCAGAGGCATCCGGATTTAATCTCCAAGGAATAGAAAACCAAGATAGGTGTTTGAGCAAAAGAGTAACAACTACAAATTTGCTCTCTGTGAAGCTAAGGCTGGCAACTATGTGAAAAAGGGCTGGCAGTGGGGTAGGAGACATCTGCATATGATGGTAGTAGTCATGAGGATGAATGCATTCTTTAGTTGAAAATATACATGTAGAACCAAGGGAGAGAGAAGGCCGGCCTTTGGGGCAAGCAATGTCCAAGTGGTGGATTTGGGTTGAGGAAGAGGAGGAAACTAAGCAGAAGCAGTCAGAAGTGAAGCAGGTGAACCAGGAGACAGTAGGTCCTCAGTACTTAAAATGGAGAGCATTTTCACAAAGTTAAGGAGTCGTCTACAACTGCCTAATTTATGAATCAGTTTAGTGAGGAAATCAGTGAACTTCTCAATTTATTCATAAATGAGGTGAAAACATCACTTACTGAACATCTCTGATGGGAAATGGCGTTGCCACAGCACTGGGATTTTTTTTTGTGTGTGTGTGGGAAAAAGTCCTTTCCCAGTGATAGCAACAAAGCTGAGAGCTCATTCAACAGCCAGCAATTTTTTTCATATCACTCTAATTTTAGAATGTTCCTTTTCTTTCCATTCAAATGTGATCAACCAACCAATGGACCACACTCTACTTTTGATGACCTACTATGTATTCTTTTTTCTCATAGCCCTGCGTTTGTCCTCGCTGGACCACTAACACCACTGATCTATTAATGTTGACATTTATTTATATGCCAGACACTGTTCTAAGCACAGAGCACATATATTAATTTATTTAATACTCCCCAAAATTCTATAATATATATACTATCATTATTTCCATTTTGTATCTGAAGGCACTGAGACGCTGAGATGTTAAGTAACTTTTCCAAGTTCATATAATTTGAAACTGCCAGGGCCAGGATTTCAACTTGGGCCATCTGGCCTTTTTAGTACTTCAGTAACATGTCTGTGTTCTGTTTTGTGCATGTGTGTATGTGTTTGTGTGTTATGTAGTGAATTTCCAAATAGCTTTCAAATCTTTTGATGGTAATGCCAAGATCTTCTAATTTGAATCCTTCTTTGAATTCAGTGATAATAACTGATGCGTATTTAAGTACTTACTAGGCTTTCAGTTCCATAATAAGTATATGTATTTCATTTATTCAGTTAACTCCAAGGATATGGGTGGAGATCATTATTATTTTGCTTTTGTAAATGAGGAAATTGAAGCTTGAGAAGATAAAATAACTTACTTAAAGTCACACAGTTAGTGGGTGTTATGGCCAGGATTCAAAGTCACATGAGCCCTAACCTCTTGACTATATTCCTTCACATATAGTTGCGTGTATGAGGAAGCTCAATAAATGGAGAACTTACTGATTGACTCTAATCATGCATGAGACTGCAGGGGTGGAAACTCTCTCTCCTAATATAGTCTTGCTTGCTGACCATGTCCCATTTCCCATATATTTTCCATATTATGAAGAACTTCTGAACAGGGCTACCGTTGAGCATTAGTTTCAAAACTACATTGGAAACTCAATTATCCGAACAAATCAGAGCTCAAAAGTGTTCAGGCATGTAGTGAGTTTGACTAATACAGTTTGAAGATTAAAAAAAAAAAAAAGGAACAATGAAAGAAATTTTCAATTTCAGCATGTCAGGGCATAAAAGGTAAAGGAAATTGGCTTTAGGGAGTCATTTGAATAATGGGACAGTTCCAGTAAAGGATGTTCAGATAACTGAGTTTGCACTGTTACTTAATCTACCATAGAGAGAGCTGCACTCTAGAGCATTTCTTCGGCACTAGGCACCCTCTTTCAAAATTCAAGTGGCCATGTTCCCTTCTTCAGCTCGTTATAGCTCATCCTCAGCCCTTTAAAAGTCTTGCATATTTTTAAATCACTTATCAAATGAGGAAAGTTCCTGAGCTATTTTATTTTGTAACATGTTAAGTTGTATAAGAGCCAAAATCAAATATCTCTCAGCTGATCTACGTCTCCAAGTTGAGAACCACATTGTCATACCTCTTTCAACAGAAGCCTGAGAAATAGTAACAGCAAGAATAATTGATGGTTTGCCTTCTAAGTCCCCTCTTAAAGCCTTGGTGTCCTATTCGGTGATATGCCTGAAGCAGTCCAGAGTTTTGAACTTACCAGGTCTATAAAGGATTGATGGAGAGAAGTAGGGAAAGAAGTGCTCTGGCTTTCCTACTGTAGAAATCCAGGATTTGATTTATCCCTGCCAGATACTGCCCCACTTCTAGGGCATGGCATATATCATACTTAGTGTAACACAAGAGGGCATTTGATCAATCCTCTGTTGGAGAGCTATGTAGACTATGTCAATACTCTTCTAACATAAAATTAGTTTTAAGGATGAAATCGCTGACTCTCTAATAAATGCTCCAATACAGGATTTGAATATTTCCACCCAAATAAAATTAAATGACTGAAATCTAGGATAAGAACAAACCCTGCAACAAAAAAAAAAAAAAAAGGAAAAAAGAAAAAAATATTCTAAAAGCAGCTGAAAAGCTAGAAGTTGGCTGGTAGGTAGGAAAAGTCCAAAGGAAAAGAGATTGGTCTCTTCTGATCTCTGATTTTGGCTATATGAGGTTTCCTGGAAAACAGGCCATAGAGTTAACTCTCATGCTCTGAGAAACAAGAGGGGCCATTGAAGAAGAGCCATTTTCATTCCTTTACTTTTGCCTTGCTTCCTATAGTTTCTATGGCTTTGAAGATATAAGAAAAAAGGAAAGGAAAAGAAAGGAAAGGAAAGGAAAGGAAAGGAAAGGAAAGGAAAGGAAAGGAAAAAGAAAGGAAGAGGAAAAAAAAAGAAAGGGAAGGGAAGGGGAGGAAATGAAAGAGATGGAGAAAAAAAGAAAAAAAAGGAAGGAAAGGAAAGGAAAGGGAAGAAATGAAAGAATGGAAAGAAATGGGGGAGAGAAAGAAACTGACCCTGGTGTTTGTTCTGCACAAAGATAAAATGCATTTCTACTTCTTCCATTTAGAGAGATTATTCAAAATGTGTTCTAAGATATTTAAAGTCTTTAAAGAAAAAAATATAATTCTAAAGCTTCTTTTACTTCTTTGTAACTAAAGTGAGATGTTTGAACGTAGCATACCTTTGATTTAGGAAAGCATGTTAATAGTCCTTTTAATTATGAAGAACTGTGCATAGTAAATGAATAGGAATGGAGAATTTTCTCTGAAGAACACAACATAATAGGTTGGGGTCCTTTAGCCTTAAAAAAGTGTGAAGAGATGGAAAATAAAGATGAACAGCCTTTACCTTTGCAATGTGTCAGCCAGCTAGTTCCTAAGAGAAACGAGCAGCCATGGGGAAAATAGTTGGTTAACTTTAGGAATAGTGACATCTGCTATTGTCCCACATATCATGAAAGAAATACCCTTTGTTATCCCCAACCCCTTATTAGAATCTTTTTTTTTTTTTTTTTTTATGGCCTATTTTAGAACACTGGGTTGGCGGATTGATGAGTGTGAAGTGCCCATCCTTGGAATGGGACAAGGAAGGGAAACATAGCTTCCACACATCACACCTGCTTTGAGGCTAGCAAGGTGCCAGCAGTATCACTTTGGGGGAGAGCAGCAGTCCTGCATTTCCAGGGGGTGCCTAGCCCTCAAAGTCTCTGAAAACCAAGGCAACCTGGCAGGGACCATTGGGAGTCAGTGAAAACAGCACAGGTCATATGTGAATTGACTCTATGAGGAGATGCAAAATAAACTCCCCTTTTCCTAAATATAAAGGCAGATGGGATAATGGAATGGGGGAGCAGTAGGCTAGATCCTGCTAATATGAGGCTTCGGACAAACCAGATGGCAGATAATTGAGTTATAATTCATCCAATAAGTGTTTATTGAGCACCTGTTACATGGCAGGCACTGTGCCAGGTGCTAGGGATATAAAATCCAATTACACAGACAGTATCCTCAAGAAGTGTACATCTAGAGAAGAAGACATGCACATGGGTCGACAATTACCCAACAGTGAGTTGAATAGGATGATGACTCTGACACTGATGATAGCGATCACTTACTGCTATTTACTGTGTACTTGGCATCAAGCCAAGGGCCTTTCATGTTCTACATTTACCCTTCCCAAGGACTCAGTGTGGAAGAAGGTCTTTCTGGTAGCCCCACCTTGCAGATGAGGAAGCTGAGACTCAGAGAATCTAACTTCTTTGGGTCCCAGTTCGTAATGCTTATATATTTCCTAATTAGAGTGTGAAACCTTGTGGTCTAATCCCAGAGCTTGTACACTTCACGAGGTGCTCTGGTAACCTGGGGGAAGGAGCAGATGCATCAGTCACGAAGGCTTTAAAGCAAGGGAAGAGATATATTTGATTTGATATTAAAAGATAAGTAACTTCTTCATTAAAGGTGTTGAGGGGTGGGAGTGGGGAAAGAACATATATGCAAGTTGCAGGCAAAGGGAGTGACATGTGCTGCGTCGTGTAGGTTTGAAACACCATGATATACTGGCAGTGCTTTAGTTTGGTTAGAATATAGGGGTCAAAGGATGTGGAGTGGGAGGGGAAGAGGGGGCCCATGGTACATGAACCTAGAGAGGTAAATGGGTTCTGTTCATGGAGGGCACGGGGTGCCAAGTCAGGGAGCTTGACATATATTATAAAGGCTTAGAATCCATGGAAGTGTCTCAAGCAGTAGGATAACCTAATCACGTTGTGATGGCAAAGACCACTTTGGCAACACTGAGAGGTATAGGAGTTGGTGGGGAAGGGAGAGTGAGGGAGTTTAGTGAGGAAGGTGATGCACCCACTGCTTTAACCTACGTGGTTACACCCAAGAAATGAGACAGAAGGCAACTCAAGATAAAGTAAGAAAATAGGCCAAGAAGACAATTGTCATAGGAAGTGATTTACAGAGAGCCCCAAGGCACATCTGTGCCTTCATACCCCTTTTTCACCGCTCCCAGGACCAGGTCAACAAATGCCTAGGATATTATAAAGTTGGGTATCATCCTTGAAGCACATGTTGGAACCGGGATTACTTCCTAGAATATCTCCTCATGGTTTCAAAAGACCCAATCTGGAAGCCAGAGAAGAAAAATGAACACAGGCCACCTGCAGTGCAGAAGTCAGAAGCTCATGATCCAGAGTCAAACTTCTTGCATTTAAATCCTATCCCTACTCCTCATTATCTGTGGACCCACAGAGAGTTGTTTTTGTTTTGTTTTGTTTTGTTTTTTAAACTTCTCTGTGCTTCAGTTTTCTTATCTGTAAAATGGAGTAATAATAACTATAGCACTTCATAAGATGGGGAGGCATTTCGTGAAATAATAAATACAAAGCACTAGAATACTGCCTGGTGGTTGGAAAAAGTTAGCAATTATTTTCCAGATAACTACAGGCCTGATTTCTGGGGGTTCTCCTTTCCCTGCCAAGCAGGAAAGTGGCTGTCTGAGTCTGAAGCCAAGGCATTTTGGCTTGAGGCAACATTTTCCAAGGGTTCTTCAAACTCTCCAGCTCTCTTACGAAGGCCTCCACGCTGTAGAAGAACAGGAAGCTGTCCCTTGGCCCCAGTGCCTTCACTATTCAGGATGACTTTTCACCACCAATGAATCCCAGGCTCCTGGACAAGCTTCACAGAAAATAATTTTTCTATGAAGTTTAACAGTCAGGCTAAATACAGCTAATTTTTTTTTAAAGGAAGTCAGATGGAAGCCTATATTCTAGACATGTCTTGAGCAATGAGAAATAATTGTTTGGGGCCATGAAGTTCTCTGCTTTCCTTTGGTTAATAATCGAGAATCAAAGAGGACCGCTAATCTGAAGCACCCATCCTATTTTGTGCCCTAATATACTCAACGGCTCAGGGTTTTCCTTCATTTACCATTCAGAAAGTCCTGGACTGAATAGGTTCGAACAAAGAGACGAGTGTAAAACCAGGAAGGAGGGCTTTTTGAGGACTTGTATAGCTATAGAGTCTCCAGGAACCCAGCAATGTGAAATGGAAATCCCTGAGTGTGATTGCATTTATCCATGGATGCGTAGAGTTCGCTGGGCCTGCTGCTCCTCTGCACCAGTTACCGATCTTCCCGGGTAGGTGCGGTGTGAAGCCCTGGCTGGGGCACCTAAACCAAACCTCCTCCCACTCAGTCTTACATATTTGAGGTCTCCAGCATTACTCTCACTAGAGGATTTTGACAGGGACAGCTCGGTTCTATACAGACTTCCCCAAGATCTGGGTTCTATCAGAAATCACTGGTGTTATTTATTTATCACTTATAAATAGTTAGAGAAGGTTGAACTGACAAAAACTGGGAGAAAAGTCCCTCTTTTCACCGAAGCCAAGTCACTTGAGAAGACAAGCCTCACCCTACAGGCAGAAGGAGCTGAGCCAGTTTTGGAGGCTAAGACTGTAGAGGTGAGGTGAGCGTGCACTTGATATGCCATCGCCCCCATTCTCTCCACTCTTACGTTATCTGTAATTGAAGCAGCAGAAGCAGAGGAAGAAGCCCGGACACAGGCTGCCCCATCTCAGACGTCTGTGCCAAAAACTTTGACAGCAACACACAATAGCTGAGGCTAACTAAGCCAAACTTGAATCAGCAGCAGACAGATGTCTGTTATCTGCAGTGTCTGACCCGGTTCCAGAACCCCTAGGAGACACGGCCTGTACCACAGTGAGTCTCTGTCCCAGCCGGAGAAGCGTGGACTCCTTGGTAAATTACCCCAGCTGAGCGCGCAGTTCATTCAGGTCTCAAGATGTTCTTTGGGATCTTCGTATGCCCCCAATTTCACTAGTCACCTTCAATATTGGCTTCCAGGACATGAATCATCCTGGAAGCCATAACCATCACTGCTTATCACCAGCTAGCACTTGTGTGACACCATCGCCACAACATGAACACGTTCCCTGCTGCAGTCACATTCCCATTTAAGGGAGAAGGGACATTCATGGTTCATCTTGTGCTTGGAATTTGTTGTTCCATTTCTTTTACTGCCACAACTCTGCTTTATTGACAAGTTCTTCCATCTTTCAATCTCCTCAACCTTGACCTCCTAACTATAGCCCGTGTCCCATTCCGGCCCTGAAACTTTTAATTCCGTACAGCTGTATTCACCTCCATACTGCTTATCATCCAGAGGAGAAATGCTACAGAAATGAGCATATCAACAGGCCATAGGCAAGAACTTCCATTTCTCAACACTTATAGCCAGAATTTGTCCATCCATATGGCCACTGTGAACTTACATATGACCATGATCTATTCAAAGGACTCTGCTTCAGGGCTATCCCTTCATCTTCACTTTCTCTGAGATCCCAAGTCCACTGCCATCTCAGCAGGTGTAGCCTGACTAGAGAAGCCAGAATGCTCTCAAGCAGGCCTACATGATAGTCTTCAGTATACAAGAGAGGAGCATAAAGCTATGACAAGTAACCTGGAATACATGGAAGTGACTTTCAAGTGAATACATATGCACACACCGCTAGCCTCTACTGAGAGACAGATTGGGGACCCAAAAGCAAACAAATAAAACACAAAAATTCATCCTCAGCTTCCAGTCTGTAGTCCCTAATGTAAACCAACTGTGTCATTTTACAAATTAGTGTTAAAAGTTATAGAACTTTCCTGAAGTATTCTAGATGGTTGGTGCATTGACTTTGCCCCAGCTTTACTGCGGTGTAATTGACAAATTAGAATCACGTGTATTTAAGGTGTGCAACGTGATCGTTGCTTTACATGCATAACGACATGATTACCACAATCAAAGTAATTAACTCATCACCTCCTAGAGTCACCATTCTTTTAGTAAGAACAGTTAAGATCTACTCTCTGAACAAATTTCAAGTATACAATACAGCATTATTAACTATAATTACAATGCTGTGCATTATTAGCTCTCTGCTTCTATGAATTCAACTATTTTTAAGATTGTATAAGTGACATCATACAGTATGTGTCTTTATTTGTCTAGCTCACTTCACTTAGCATAATGTCTTCCAGTTTCATCCATATTGTTGAAAATGACAGGATTTCCTTCTTTTTTAAGGCTGGATAATATTCCATTACACACACACACACACACACACACACACCTCACAATTTCTTTATTCATCTGCCGACGGATACTTAGGTTGTTTCCGTATCTTGGCTGTTGTGAATAATGCTGCAATGAATTTGGGAATGTAGGTACTTCTTCAACACATCGATTTCATTTTCTTTGTATATATGTGGTATATACATGTTGACAGAAGCGGTAAACATGTTGACTTCTAAAGTTATTTGAGAGCAGCATATAACATCTACATGGAAATCTACATCTTAAAAAGTGACTACAGGAATAACTCCTCCTGCTCCTTCTCCTCGTCGTCCTCCTCCTCCTCGTCCTCCTTCTCCTCCCCCTTCTTGTTACGGTAGTTATTAAGTTTCGGCCAATATTTGTTGAGGGCCAGGTTCTGGTGCAGAAGGACACGGCCGTTCGTCTTGAGAAACTCAACAGCCCAATGGGAAAGACATGATCCACTGTAATGTGAGCTTTATAAGAGAACAGATGAAGCTGTGAAAACTTTTGTGCTCACATAGGGAAGTCAGTGGGAAAATCGTATGTTCTGTGTCTACAAATGTAAGTAGATGGTCATCAGGTAGTTAAGACATTCCAGGAAGAGAGAATGGTAGAAACAAAGATATGGAGCCCGGAGAGAGGAAGGTCTGTATTAGTTAGGGTATAAAGCTAAGCCATTGTAATAAAAGGGACTGATATATAGAGTGATTCGAACAAGATAGCAGTGTATTTATTTCTCTGTTCAGATGTAGGCGGGCAGTCTGGAGCCATTTGACGGCTCCGCTCCATGAGGTCAGCAGAGTTTCAGATTCCTTTTTTCTTTGTTTGCCATTTGCCAGCAATCACCAACACGAGAGCTATGTTCCAGGCCATAGGAAAAGAGCAGAAGTGGAACATAAGCAATTTCCTCTTTACATAACACGACCGAGAGGTTGTACATATGACTTCCACTCACATCCCATTTGCTGAACTTAGTAACACAAAATTTCAAGGAAGCCTGGGAAATGTAGTTTCTGGCTGGGCCTCCACGGCCAGCTAAAACTCAAAGGATTTTGTTAAGGAAAAGAGAGAGGGAAGCATGTATAGTAAGGGACAGCTATTAGCATCTGCCGCAGTGTTGGAGGAATCCTGGGTGACTCTGGCCTGATGTATGGAGGAACGGCAGAGAAGGAAGTTTTCTTGGATATCTGATCTTTGGTACAGAAAATTCATTCTGTAATCCAAGCAAAGGGAATAGAATATGCAAAACAGATAGAGTTGTACAACCTAAAAATAAGCACAGCAATTTATTAGTATTCTTGCTAGGTCAGTATTGTAAAATCTTCTGATGCAACGGCTTCACGGCATCCAAGATGTGTTCATGCTGGGAATCAAACCAGGATTGTATTTTAAATACAGTTGGCATAGAGAGCTTATCAGTCCTTTGTTCTTGTGTTATATTCTATCAAAGCAGCTGCTTATAAAAGAGTTCAGATTAGAATGGTTTGAGTGAATTCCTGTGAAGTAAAGGGAAGCTCCATCTTAAAAATAAACAAGGGGTTCATTATATGATGTGCTTCGTGACGTGTATTGGTTATTAATAGAAAGCAAAATATCTTGTTAATTATACTGCACAAATTCTGTGTCCTGTTTTAGTCATCAGTTAGGTCAAATGGGCTGGATTAACTATAGTATAAAATCGTAGGAGAGAAAGCCAAAAGCAGGAGGAAGTGATAAGGAGGATGAGATATGAGACATATATTGTGTGTGCTACATAATTTTCTGTTTTCCTGCAACAAACACGGATCTTATGCTATATTTTTTTAAAAAAAATATATTTTATTGGGTATCTCCAGTGGCTCACCAGTTTAGCGCCACCTTCAGCCCAGGGCGTGATCCTGGAGACCTGGGATCGAGTCCCGCATCGGGCTCCCTGCATGGAGCCTGCTTCTCCCTCTGCCTGTGTCTCTGCTTCTCTGTGTGTGTGTGTGTGTGTGTGTCTCTCATGAAATATATATATATATATATATATATATATATATATATATATATATATATTTTATTATTCAAGAGAGGGAGTGAGTGAGAGAGAGCACAATTGGTGGGGGAGAGAAAGGGAGAAGCAGACTCCCCATTGAGCAAAGAGCACAACATAGGGTTTGATCCTAGGACCCTGAGATCATGATCTAAACTGAAGGCAGACACTTAACCGACTGAGCCACGCAGTTGCCCCAGATCTTATGCCATATAACGTTCAAGTTTAAGCTAATTATTTAAACCTGGGAAGTCCAACTCTTTTCAAAAAGCCAAAATTATGGTCCACAAAGGCAAGTCATCACTTTGGAGGTCTCCAGAATTCTCTTGTTTGATAAGAGCACGACTTGTGGAGTTTCTCTAGTAATTGGATGGTTACATCTGTGTAAATGAGACAACAGCTAAGAAAATCAGATTGATGCTGAGAGTGGTCACCGCGCAGGTGTATCTCCAGTGTCAGAGTAACAGTCCTCTTGGTGGCCAAAGACACTTCCTGGACATCGTAATGCCCAGAAATGATGTCTGAACTTTCTTGCCCCACTCCCTCCTATTAAGTTAGGACCCTACTGGAACATTAGTTAGCAGGTGACAATCGGGAAGTACTAGTGACAGATTTTTAGCTTTATATCCACAAGACCAGCTGCTCCATGGTGACCCTGCTTTGGCAAGCTTCGCTGGCAGCTGGTTAAATGTGTTGCTCTTGGCAAGTTCCCACCAGCTGTTCCCACCTGTGGTCATATGCAGGATCTGTCACTTATGCTTATTAGATCTGTAAATCCGAGAGATAATCCGACCTGTTACAAAGAGCCTCATGCATGGTATATGGGTACCAAATTTAGTGAATCTCTTCTTAGTATGTGATTATTTTGCACATGGCTTTTCATTTTCTTTTCTCTCGTACCCACACGACCACCCAGCGCTTGACCAAGAAACTAATTAATTGGGAAGTCCTTCTGCTGTAAGGTCACAGATACATACGACATCAGAACTTGACCCACAACCGGGGATGTGTCCCTGTTGTAACCCATGAATTCAAGAACCTTTTACTTTCACTCCCTTACTTCTTACCTTCTCCTTTTTCATGGCAGCTTAAACCATATAATCTGCCATCTGAAAGAGTTACGTAAGGCAGAGCATGAAATACTCCCAGAAGTCACACTATTAATTAGACCCTTACATCATAGCATCATAAAAATTAGAAGAATAGAGGTTCTGCAGCATGAAGTCATTTTTTTGCCCATTTTCCTCCTCTCTGCCTTCTGCCCAAATGGCATTATTTCCTGTTGTATTTACTAGTTCTTTGTCCACTTAAACAGGAAATAGATTAAATATGGCGCTTTCTCAGTGGTCCATCCAGTGTTATCAGAAAGGTCCCAAAGTAATTGACACTACCTCCCTGGAACCTGCGTGATGAATCCTTACTCAGTGGCCTTTCTGCTATAAATACGGCACCTGTCCCGGCTGACATGCGTGTATTA
The DNA here is from genome assembly GCF_048418805.1 of Vulpes vulpes. Taxonomy (NCBI): domain Eukaryota; kingdom Metazoa; phylum Chordata; class Mammalia; order Carnivora; family Canidae; genus Vulpes; species Vulpes vulpes. The sequence continues at coordinate 94,875,982 of NC_132795.1, read as the reverse complement.
TTGGACAGACTTTAATCTCAGCATTATACAGGCCCACATTTTTCCTCCGCCAAACACTATTTGCAGTTCTGTCCCAGATGTAACAACCTAATCAAAACAGAATTTCATAGAGCACTACACAGAGGATTGGTTTCCAGGGGACCGTGCAACAGGTATCTCTATGTTTACTGCCTTCTTTTATGAAACTTGATACAATGCAATTGGCAGATTGCACGTTGAATACTGGGATGCGACTCACAAGAAATGAATTGTAAATAATAAGGTTTAGCAGCAGCCAAAAACATTTTCAAGTCCTCGTAATGGCAGCATTCTCAACTATAACATCACTGATGTCAAATTAACACGCTGCAGCTCTACCTTTCCTGCGTTGTCTTTCTCAGGGGCTCGTATTTTCAACCGAACTGCATCCTTGACGATGGATGCTGCCTTGGGTAGAGGGGAAAAGAGAAAACTCCCAAAGACCCACAGAAACAAGAAAGCCTTTCAGAGGACTCTACCGAAACGTGGTCAAAGGACAAACGGATCAGGTAGGAATGACGGAAATATAGAAGTTTTGAGTGAAGGAGCTTTTGGAGACCTCCTACTTACAAAACGTGCCTTTGGAATCTGCTTTATAATTAGAAAAACAATATTACTTAAAAGTTAAAAAAAGAAAAAAAGGACGAGTGCTCAGATTTCAGTCCTTGGCTGTCCCCTACTAGTGGTATCGATGCACGACAACATCCTGACGCTTCTCAGCCTCATCGTTTGTCACATTGGGGTTCATAAGACCTGCCTTCATTCCATTCTTTTTAGATGGTTTTTAGAATAACCAGATTAAAATAATCAAATTAGATATCGTAACCACAGAAAGTTTTTAAATAACAAACAATTAAATAACTGTAAGGCATTAATATTCTTACCAGTATCAGCACCTAATCCCACTTCTTCAGTTTATTAAATGCAGAAATTGAGGCTCAAAGATACTAGAAAATTCATTCAAGACAGCAGATGGCACACATTACAGCTAAGCCAATAATCAAAGTCTGTCATTGCCCACTGGGTACACTTCCTTTTACTTAACAAAGATTCAAAGAAGATACACAAAATTCAGATTTTCTTGGAGATAAGTGCGAGGCCAAAGTGAGACAGACTCTTCTAAGAAAAAAAAAAAAATCCAACCTTGCTCGTGCACCCTGCTGCCTCCACCATTTTAGCACTTCCAGAATATATTATACTTGCAAACTGGGATATAACAATTAGTTAATTGAATCTTTGTAGCAGATGGTGGAAGTTTATGAATTGAATCAATTAATGAATAAATAAAAATAAACTGTTGCTATCATTAGTGTCCCTAAAAAAATATGTAAGTAGCATACATTTATTTTCATAGTTCACAGATGGAGATTTTGAGGCCCATAGAGATTCCATTTGCTTCTGAATAGGTAATAGACAGATACTCAGTCTAAAAAGAAATTTCAACAGGCTACCAGGCTATCATTAGTCCTTTATTCTTTCTTATCCAGAACACAGCTTAGTAGAGGCTATTTGCAGTCCTTTCTTCCTGTCTCCTTATCTACCGTTTTGTAATCCAATCTGGCCTTGGCATAGGACACCTAGTTGCACAAGCTGTAAGCAGCCTGGATATCAGTCAAGCCTTTGTGCTTTTACTTATGAAAGGTCTCACATCCAGAGAGCCAGCGAAAAAGGGAGACTGCAATCCTCGGAACAAGTGTCTGAGAGGGGGCAATGGGATCTTCCATCATACAAAGCATTAGTAATAGCCTAGATCTTCCCATTTCTAGTGGAGTGTCTATGCAGGAAAAAAAAAAAAAAAAAGGAAAGAGATCGTTGAGTTGTTCATGGCTTGGCACTTCTAGCAATCCTAATATCTGGAGGATCTTTGCTTCTGTCCAAGAGTAGCCCTAGAAACACCCCCACAGCCGCACCTGTCCCGTAGACCACTTTGGTGGAACCAATGAGGAATCAGACCCTCCAAAGCATTTTGTAAGGCAGTCTTGTGCTATGCAGCATTTCACCGATGGTTAGCACCACATTAAAATGTCATTTCAGGCAATTAATATTTTATTTATAAACACTTATAAATATTTATTATAAATGACTATTTAAATAGCAGCTCATGAGAAAACAAATCTATTACGTTTGTATTAAAACATCCTCAGATGCTTAATTATAGGAATATTTAGACAAACCATTAAAAATTTATGCCAACTTTCTTGAGAAGTCTGGGACAAACCGAGTTAGACTTCCCCATTGAGCTGAGAGGGCAAATTTGATAGGATGGCACAAAAACAAGAGGAAAAAAGTCATTTCCAGTTCCCCTTTCTAACAGTTGGACAGATTGTACCTTCATGGCAGGGAAGTCAAAAGGCATCTTTTCTTCTAAGAAAAATCGGTTTAAAAAAAAAAAATTGTCAGGAAAGATGGACTCATCCCGGACAAATGTCCCAGGCATAGTTGGAATCAAGATATGTTACGTGTTTAAATGGATCTGATTAAGCATCTTCAGCTTCTTCAGCTATTTTAATCAGTTCCCAAACATGCAATTGGCAGTCCTATTTTTCAACCAGAAAGAAAAATGGTGATTGCCTGCATTGATCTGTTGTAGAGTACATCACCTTACCCTACTCAGTTCTGAAAATATAATTAAAACATTCTATTCTGATACCAGTGGCTCACCAAAGTGTACGAATCTAGGTGAACATTTTCCCTTTTTTATGGCTCGTAAGTTTAGGATGAAAACAAAGTAAATGAGACTGAATCCTCTTAACTGGCTGGAGCTGATTTATTTCTATTGAAATGCATTGTAATTTCCATACATCATGTGTTTTCACTTCAATTACCGCACTATTTGATTGGACTTCATTTTGCTTTATTCGTGTATTTGCATTATAGCTATTGCAAAAACACCCTGTAAGACTTGCATACATTTGGAGCTTTAAAAGTACAGTGAGCGATTTGATAGGAAAGTTGCAGTTCCCCCATATATTTCCAAGAAGTGCTCTTTGGAACATTCTGTTGTTGTCACAACATGTCTCTCAGTTATGCTTAATTTAATTGCTCTTGGCTTTTGGTATGAGACAAGTTCTCTAATACATTACCAAGTAGTTTGAAATAGCATCGTAATCCGTAAGGGTCATCTTATGAATTTTAAGACCATCCAACCCCTTTAGCTGCTTTTAATGATCTGAAATTTATTTTTTGAAAACAGGCATTATTATTTGTAGTGGGGAATATCACATAACATAAAAAATATGGACTAGATATTTTGCGTAATCAAATCAAAATAGAGATGGGAAAGCATTGTGGAGGAGAAATGAGAAACCTGGAAAGACATGCTGGATGGCGATATCTGATGGGCACTGCTTTGAAATAAAATCCTAATAACCTGAGGAAATCATTTTGAAGACCTTCAGAACAACTCAGACATACTAGAACAGCTAGTTCTTTGCCTGGCATTTTCCCCCCCAAAGCCACAGTACACAATCTTGAGTGCACTTAGAATGTTGACAACATTGTTTTGAAATATTTGCCATAAGGTCATATGCCATAGTGGACTGTCCCTGGAAGTGAGCAATCCGATATTATTAAAAAGCACGACTTCTGCATGCGTAATCCCAATTAACCACTTGTAACCTGGTTCCAAATACAAACGTGATTCCCGTTCAGCTCTCTTTTTTCCTCATACAGGCAAAACCGTGATCTAGTACTGTTGTGTTTTATGCCAATAACATAAACTGCTATAACTCTCAAAGCAATGACCTATCAACCTATGCTAAAAACGTCTAGCCACTATCCCACGAAGATTGTGATGTTTTGTTTATTTGTTTCGGAGTCTGCTCTTTTCTTCCAGAAGCAGTGGCTATTTTTAGAATTCAACTTTTTATTCTTCCTTTAATCACACCCAGAATGCAATGCTTGTAAACTGTACCAATGTGTCACCTATCCTCTATTTATTACATCTTATGCTTTAAATATCACCTCTGACAAACAAAAGAAAAGCAAATGTCCCTAAATTTCCTGAAGGGCTGAAACATCAAGCCCGGATTATTATTGTTTATGTCTCAGCTTTAGCAGCTCTAGTGTCTCCATGGTCTGCTGTGTGCCGTGCTGGCAATGATGGATGGCCATTACGGCAGCTTATTGGAAATGGCTTGATTTATAACCTGTTCTCCTGCCTCAGTCTAATGGCTTCATTTCTTTCCTCCAGTGCGTGATGCCACAGCCAAGGTCATTGCGCCAATGGCCTTTTGTTGTTAGTCTGCTGATGACCAGTGTGCCCAGGAGTCAGCATGGGGAGGGGTGAAGGGGGGTAGGGAACAGGGAGGAGGAAACAAAGGGGTGGGGAAGCTCCAACCTTTACATTTTAATTTTTTTTTTCATCTCAGTCCCTGATAACTGCAGTAGAACAGTAGATTAAATGCTGTCTTCTATTTGCTTCCCGTGCTTGCCAGACAAGGAGCTGCTTTATGATCCTCAGTGGGGAAGTCTATTACTCACCTCTACTTTAAATGACCAACATCAAATATATACAGCTCCCATTAAAGCTGAGATCAATAAAAATGCCATTAAGATAGTAAAAGTTGCTGATATTAGTGAAGCCCCCAAACAAAATATTTGATTTTCTTTCAGGTTGTTAGTGAGATGGAATACGAACATATAAGTGAAAGGAGAACTGGCCATGCCTATGGTCAATAATTTATCTCAGAGATTCATTCAGCCTCTCACCCAATATTTCCCTCCTGTCTATTGATTCCTCATCATTATTTGTCATAAGCTGTCCTAACTCAAGGAGAAAATATGCCCTGCTGGTCCAAGGGGAGTCATACCTGGAGAAATAGAAAGGAATTTCATTAAAAGCAAGAAAGAACTGCTGTGGCTTTGAGAAACTCCGGAAGCAAGTTGCCAAGACTTTTGTTAGAGACTTAAAGCACGTTGTAAGCTCAGTAGCATTGCGCATGGACATCAGGAAACCTAGACTGGGGTTGGCCTCATCGTGGTGCAAGAAAAATCAGAGGCCTTTTCGGGTGAGATTTCAGCTTCCAAAAATGCGTCTGTGTGCACGCACGTGTGTGTACACTTGCACACATAGACACGCACATACCGGTGTGTGAGTGTGTGTATGTTTTCCCTTCGTGTATTCCCTTTCACTAGAATGTTCCGTGTTCATTCTCCCAGCTGGGCTCCTATGGGTACTGGAGGGAAGTCAAGAGTTCTAGAGAGACGTTAGTAAAGGGTATACAAGATGATGCCAATGCCATGAGGTCCAATTGAAACCCCAAAAGTAAAAAAGCATGACTTTGGAAATAGGATTGATTTTTAAAAACATGACTATATGCTTAAGGACAATTTTAAATAAGGCGACCCTATTTCTTTTTTTTTTTTTAAACATTTTTTTAAAATTTTTTTATGATAATCACAGAGAGAGAGAGGCAGAGACATAGGCAGAGGGAGAAGCAGGCTCCATGCACCGGGAGCCCGATGTGGGATTCGATCCCGGATCTCCAGGATCGTGCCCTGGGCCAAAGGCAGGCGCCAAACCGCTGCACCACCCAGGGATCCCCGACCCTATTTCTTTTTAATGGGATACGTGTTTGTATTGTGGCATTGAGTGGTATTCTTTGAAACTGGTTTTGAACAATGGCTGGAGAGCTTCCTTTTCTGAAAGTCAATGATAGAGAATTTTTCTAAGTTCAATATACTTGGAGTTGACTAATTCTCCCCAACAGGTGACCTTGTTGGAATTTTCTCAAATCTTAAATCGATTTAGTCTGGAACATAAATTCCTAGCATTTTAAAACTGAAAGGGAGTACGTAGTCCCATTCCTCTCCTTAGTAGTAATAAGGATGCTACCGTTACTAATAATAATTAATATTAATCTAAAGCTTACTCTGTGCTAGGCACTATACTAAGCAACTTATATCCTCTACACACCCTTATGACGTGATCAATAGCTCCATGTTATAGAAGAGTGGGAGGGTCAGATAACCCTCCCCAGATCATATAGCTCCCTGCGGTGCCTTCAGGATTCACACTTAGCTTTGTTAGATTTCGTAACTAAATAGAGGTGGAATATTTAAGATGAAGTAGAAGAGCCCGATAAACTTACCTAAACTCAATAATCGGATGCCCCAAAGACTATTTAGAGGTGATGGAGGTAATTTTGAGAATATTTTAATTGTGTAATTCAATAAAGAGGATTTTTCTTTGGATTATCCTTAAGAATGAAAAATAGTCACGTGTTGGTAGTTCTAGAAATATCTTCTTTCCATTTCCTTGAAAGTAAAAGAAAAACATCAGTACTCATAACTCCAAATGTCAAAGCCCGCAGTATGCCTACGCATGTGAAGTGCTATTAGGGAGATGAAAATTATAACTTGCTTAAGATACTTCCTAACATCTACATTGGACTTTGTTATATTAATTAATAATGAAAAATTATATATAATACCTACTTCTTTCTATTATGAAACCCGTAGCCCATGAAGCTATATACCTTTAAGTTTATGGCTTCAGTCGTGGTCTGAGTAAACCTCTGAAATCTCCCTTTTAATTCTTGAGCAAAACTTAACTCCTGAAGTAAAGGTAAACACGGGCTCCTTTGAATTCATATCATCAGGAAATGAGGCTATCTCAGGGGAAGGAGGAGGAAAGGCCCAGGCAATATATACAGAGCCAGTTTCACCACTCTAAGCAAACTAACGAGTTGTTAATTATCCACTAACCAGTTAGTTAGAGGGTATTTACCTCAATTTAGCAAGTAACAAACATTAGTGATTTCTCAATTTAGTCACACTGTCCATGTGACTCTACTGAGCAGTTAACAAATAATTATCAAGCGTCCGCTGTGGGCCAGAGGAACCGACAGTCCATGTGAGAAAAGCCTCACGTCTACATCTCATTTAATATGCCGTTTAATTCCTGGCACAAGTCTATGTCCATCGTGATAGTGTACAGTTAGGAAGACCAGTTAGGAGATGAAAGCAGGCCCCGGATCCCACATTTATTCTGATCCCTACTAAACTTCCTGTACGGTCTTCATAATCATCAAGTCTGCTCCCGGAGAACACAACCTGCAGACCTTCCTGAATGAGGCTCTGCACTCAAGTCACACAAACCCCGTAGACATCAAGAAGGAGCCAGAGAGAAAGCCAGTCGTCTGGGCTCCGGTGTTGGGTCTGCCTCTGTGACCTTATCACTGCAGCTGGAGACTTTGCTTTCCTAGAGAAACTTAGGCGGCTTGACTACTTAAAATTGGCCTCTCCCCTGTTTTGTTTCTTGATGCTGTTTTTTATTTTTACCATCTTAACTGTTTTTAAGTGTATAGTTTAGTAGCAGTAAGGATATTCACATTGCTGTGCAACAGATCTCTAGAACTTTCTCATCTTGCAAATCTGAAACTCTATACCCATCAAACAACTCCCCAATTCTTCTTTCCCTCAGCGCCTGGTAACTACCAATCTAAGTACTTTATATAAGAGGAATCAAACAATTTTTTTCATGTGATTAACTTACTTCACTTAGTCTAACATCCAGAAAGTTAATCCCTGTGGTAGCACGTGACAAAATTTCCTGCCTTTTTAAGGCTGACCAATATTCTATGTTATGTGGCTACCACATTTTGCTTACCCAATCATCTGTCAAAGGATATTGCAAATAATGCTACCACGAACACAGCTATGCAAGTATCTCTTTCAGACCCTGTTTCCAATTCTTTTCCGTATATATGCAGACGTGGGATTGCTGAATCATATCATTGTGCTATTTTTAATTTTTTGCAGAACAGTCATGCTGCTTTCCATAGCATCAGTACCAATTTAATTTCCACCAAAAGTGCACGGGGGTTCCAAAGTCTCCACATCTTCACCAACATTCTTATTTTCGGGTTGTTTATGTTCCTGTTTTGGAAAGTAGCCATCCTGACGGGTGTGAAGTGGTATTGTGTTGAAATGATTAATGACGTTGAGCATCATTTCATATACTTGTTGGCCATTTGTGCGTCTTCTTTGGGGAAATGTCTATCCAAATTTTTGCTCAATTTTAATCAGGTTATTTGCTATTTCGTTGTGGAGTGGTAGAAATTCTTTCTAGATATGAATCCCTGATTGGACATAGGATTTGCAACTATTTTCACTGAGTCCATAGGTGATCTTTTTACTCTCTTTTCTCTCTCTCTCTCTCTTTTTTTAAAAAAAGATTTTATTTATATATTCCTGAGAGACACAGAGAGATACAGAGAAAGGAAGAGACACAGGCAGGGGGAGAAGCAGGCTCCCTGCAGGGAGCCCGATGTGGGACTCGATCCCAAGACCCCGGGGTCACGCTCTGAGCTGAAGGCTGGTGCCAAACCACTGAGCCACCCAAGGAATCCCTCTTTTTACTATCTTGATGGTGTCCTTCCATACACAGAAAATTTGAAGTTTAATGTAGTTCTATTTGTTGAATTTTGCTTTTGTTCCTCGTGCTTTTAAAATCATTGTCACACCCAATGCCATGACGTTTTTCTCCTATCTTCTTCTAAGAGTTTTATAATTCTGGATCTTTAGATCTTTAACTCATTTGGGGTTAATATTTTGTATATGGTATGAGACAAAGGCCTAACTTCATTTTTTTGCAAGTGGATATCTAGTTTTCTCAGTGCCATTTGTTGAAAAAATTGTCCCTTCATGTTAACATGACTGTGAACGACCCTTGTTCCCTATCTCATACCACTTGTCCCTCTGCTTCCTAGGAAAAAAAACTTCTCTCTCCCACTGACGCCTCTCTCCTAGATTGCATTAGTCTGGATTGTCAGATTTCTCTGTAATTAGGTTGACTCTGCAAATAAATGTCTTCAGTGATACCTTAAATTTGCTTTGTATAAAGAGAGAATAGGAAGATGGCCCACTATTAGTGGATCAGGGTGAAATTTGCAGTAAAACTCAAAAGTGCAGAACATGTCACATTTCTTTCTCTTTCCTCTAAATTACTGCATATGTTCCATCCTGCAGGATTACTAGCAAATTCAAACTCAGGATTCTGTAAGGTGGGGGACCCTGCATCTCTTGAATCCTAGAAGCTAATGTGGGGCCCAGAAACTGGGACAAAGGCTGTCTTGTCTTCAGCCCACATAGTAGCCACAGTATCCTCCCTGCCCAAGCACATGCTGGCCCTTGAAGGCAAGAGCGTCTGTTGATTTTATGCCAAACTTGTCCATGGGGCTATCTATTAATTTTGAACATAAATAATAGTAGCCGCTATTTCCAGAGGGCTTACTGCGAGCCACATGTTGTTTTAAGTATCTTTCATGAATTAATTCATTGAATCCTCGCATGTATCTATGAGATTGGGTTTTTTATTATTGCTCTTTTACAGATAAGAAAAGTGCTTCTTCTATATGAAAAAAACTGAGGCACAAAAAAACGAGGCCCATAGTAGTAGTAGTAGTTCCATAGTGGTGGGTTGGGATTTTAACCGAGACATACTGGCTTCAGAGTCCATGCTGTTCATCAAAGTACTAATTTCCTTCACTAAAGCACTTCATTTCCTCCCAAGGAAGACGGTCTAGAGACCCCACCACCTCAGGGTGGTACCGCTAGAGAATGAGACATGGCTCCCACTTCTCACAGAAAGTATCTACTTTTCATCCTGGGCCAAAATGGGGCAGGATCTTCTCCATTGCTCTTCTGATCTTCAGCTCCTTTTTTTTTTTTTTTTGTCTGCATAAGAGTCACAAGCACTTCAGGCTCAGTAGCAAACCAAAGATGGGTAGGGAGTATTCTTAAAGCCACTTCTGCTCTTGCTGGCAACGCCAATGCTCCTGAGTCAGCTGAGCAGAAAGGCCTAACTACCTGCTTCAGATGGGAGCAAACAAGTGTATCTAAGGACCAGACTCAAGCTATCGGCCTGGTGCGTTTTCCTGGCAGCTCATTATAAATCCTTCCCACTGAGGGCCTGACATCCTGTCAGATCTGGGACTGGCCCCTTCTGTTTGTTTATTCATAAAAGACAACATATAAGTCTTCCCAGTCACAGACTTCTCGAAGCACTATGCAGAATGGGCAGCACTGGAGATTTCCCACGATCTGGACGTCACTCCTGGGAGGCCGGTCCTGGCTGGGTCGGGTTAAAAGGGAGAGTCCAGTCCAATAGTCGGAGGCTGGATCCTACCATGTGTCATCAGGACGCTCGTCTTTGGGGCACAGTGCCTCACCTGCTGAGCCTACCACATGTTTCGTGAAATGCAGGTGCGTGTGGACCAAAGGGAAGTGGCAGGGAGGCCCCGAACACCATGAAGTCACAGGATGAATGTGTGCAGGGTTGAGAAATAGGGTTGTCAAAGCCAAAACAAGCTTGGTGTCTGTGTCCCCTGTTTCTTTTTATTTCTTTTTTATTTTTTTATTTTTTTCCCGTTTCTTTTTCCACAGCCCTCTGCATCAATCGCCCACACATTCATCAGAGCGGTGAAAAATACCTCCAGAAGATTTGAACCAGAATCTTAAACTCTAAAGAGTTAATGTAACATTTATTAAAGAAGCAGGAATATGTTTCAAACAAGTCACTTGTCAGAGTTTGGTTGGCTTAAACCAAAATTGGCAAAATTGTTTAGCCTTGCCTTTGAAGCTGTCACTTTATGCGTGGGATAAGGAGAATTTTAAAGGCAAATGGCAGGGCATGGATCTGCGATCTGGAGGGGTTTTGTAAGTCTCTACTTGCCAGTTTATCAGTGACAATGACGTATCTTACCAATTCATGGTAAAGACAAACCTGATGAGGTAATGCACCCTCTTAATTAATGAGCCTCTAATGAATAAAGCATTGGCAATGGCAGGTTGGTGGAAAAATGGGTTTGAAATAACAAGTACAAACCGTTTACTGGGCTGGGATTATGAGAATCAGACACGGCCTGTTTTTGGAGAATAAATGCAATGCCACCGATGCAATTACCCAGAAAAATGAAGCTAAGCAAAAGTCTGTTTTGAGAGGAGCAGAATCTCAAAGAGCCGCTGATCTAGCTGATGGAATTCACGAAATCCTGAACAAAGGACAGGTGACTGCCATCGTTTTGGATCCGATGCCCGGGTCTGCCTTTCCCCTTGACCTGGAGCTCTGCACTGCGGAGGACAGGTTGTATTTGCTAGCACCTTCTAAAGCCCAAACCCCTGGCCTTTTTATATTCTGATACTGATGGGTGAGTCTCTGCCGCGAATTTTATGTCCCTTCTGGTCGGCAAAATGAATGAAGTGCTCTGTAGAAGAATAACGCATTCAGATGCCAAGCGCTTGATCCTTACAGCACCTGTAGCATATAAAAGCATTTGAGGACTTAGGAAGTGAGTCATCCAGCATTAAACAGGGTTTAAATCTGGTTCACTGACCTCAGTAAACAGGGAGTGACGGCAAAGCCATCCCCCCTCATTCAGATTGTTGGAAATGTTCCTGGGTGGGACAGAGTGAGGCTGCCCCCCTAGTCCCAGTAGAGACCAGGTTAGAGAGGTTGCCTTCACTGTTGCAGCGACCCCCCCCCCCCCCGGAAGGACGCATAGGTATGCGTGACGGTGTTGAACCTTCCAGTCATCCTGCCCCGGGAATGTGAAGTCTTCTACTTGCCCATGAGCAGCAAAAGGCTGCGAGGCTGCCGAGAATATCTTGGGGCCAAAAGCCGAGCAATCAGTGTCTGGGGGGCTGCACAACCATGACCGTCTCCCAGCAGGTGCTGCTACCGGGTGGTGCAGTGCTCTGCCTCCACGATGTCCCGCTTCCCCCCTGGGGACAAACGACGTCCAGGCAGCCTCCTCAGGCTGGAGAGAGCTGGGGCGGTGGGCGTATTGCCCTGGGGACGCGGCCTTCCAGCGGGTCCTTCTCAGCCTTCGTGAAGTTTCTAGTCCATGAGGCCTCAGGCTCACAGAGCTCGCATCTGGAGGGTTAGGTGTCTGTGGGTCCTGCCCCAGCTCATCCTCCCAGATCTTCGTGAGGCCTGAAGTCAAGCACCAAGTCTTTCCAGGCTGAGAGAGCCTTGATCCTGAGGAGAAGGTTTCTCAGGTGCTGCTGCTATAGGGGGCCCTTCCAGTGCTCGCAGGGGTTGGGGGCTAAAGGCAAGCGAGATGTTTCCTTGGGGTCAGAAAGTGTGGGCAAGGAGTGGAGCGATTCCAAAGAGTAGCTGCCTCCCAGACGCTTTCCCCAGCCTTTGAGGAAGCCTGGGTGCCGGCCAGAAATCTCTGCAGGGCCTGAGATCTCTCCTCAAGAGTAGAAGAAGCCTGAGGAGCAGCTGCCCCCCAGGCCTGGAGCAACCCTGAAGGTCCCCTCAGCCTCCGTGAGTGCTCTTGTTGAGGGAAGCATGTTTGAGAGCCGCGCTGGCAGCTGGTCTCCCCCAAGAAGCCCCATTTTTCTCAGCAAAGCCAGGAGACCCAGGCGGGACTGAGGTTCCGAAGACGTCAGTAAGAGCATCCCAACCCTTGCTGCCGAACCCGGGAGGCTGACCAGTTCTCCTGCCTGGCCAAGACCCATTTCTGAGGTCTCTAACCACAAAGAGGTGCTCAACAGGAGAATTTACCCAATAGCCCCAAAGCCCAGGATTGTCCGGTGGAGTCATCGCAGGGTTGTCATAGAAAGCGGTAGTCTGAGTGAATCCAACCAAAGAAACCCGGAAGTACGCACAAGTGGCGATAGGAATAGTAACAGCTCCTCAGGTGCTCCCCAACCCACATGGCTGGTGTTGAGAACACTTTCAGTCTCAAGAGAACCCCTTCCTGGAAGGGATTCCCTCCCAGAGGGGAGAAAGCACAGAAGATGATGGCACTGCCCTTGTGCCCAACTTGATCACCCAGAGTTAGAGATGGGTGCGTCCGAAGATGAGATGTCGGGGACTCCTGGCCACCCCGAAGACGCTCACCAAAGTGTCTACTTTGGCAGAGAAGCAACTGGTCTGGATCCCATCTGCCCTGGTGGCCAAGAAGCAAGCAGCTTTCAGGAAAAGATGAGGCCATTCTAGAGTGAGAGGATGACCATGGTCAGACACCCCCGTGGGCATTCTGGGTGCCAGGCCAGGCCTCCCCTAATGCCTCACACACCATGCTAGTGACCTTGGCCCTACTTTCACTTGAGTTAGAGCCGACAGGGAGCGACTGTCCCCCTTCTTTCATCCCAACCAGATTTTACTAAGGGTATCTCAAGGTTTTTTTTTTTTTTTTTTCCCCCTTCAAGGAGACATCCCAGATGTTTAAGTCAGTGGTTCTTAATTTTTTCACATGCAGTGGTAACACCCAGAAGTTTTGTTAAAAGACACAGTTTTTGATTTGGGTCTGAGGTCGAGACCCAAATGTGAACATTTCTAGTAAGATTCCAACAGATGCTGCCCTGCTGACTCAGGGACTGCACGCCGAGAGCCACCACTTTGAGCCGATATTGGATTCACCACTTCCTGGCTAATAACCACAATTATTATGCTAACTATTCCCCAACCCCGCGTCTATGGACCACCTGCATCAGAATCACATGTACACTTTTTTTAAAAAGCGAATTTCTGGAGGGTATTATGCTGAGTGAAATAAGTCAATCGGAGGACATTCATCATACGGTTTCACTCATACGTGGAATATAAGAAATAGTGAAAGAGATTATAAGGGAAAGGAGGGGAACTGAGTGGGAAAAATTAGAGAGGGAGGCAAACCACGAGAGACTCCTAACTCTGGAAACAAAGGGTTGTGGAAGGGTAACTGGGTGACGGCACTAAGGAGGGCACACGATGAGATGACCACTGGGAGTTATACTATATGTAGGCAAATTGCATTTAAATTTTAAAAATGCAAAAAAAAAATTAATTAAAAAAAAAGCAAATTTCTATTTCCCCACTCATGACCTACTGAGTCAAACTCCTAGTGAGGGATGAAGCTTAGGAATCTGAATTTTTATCAAGTTCTTTTCAGTGATTCTGATGCACTAGAAAATTTGAGCATTACCGGTGTGCCTTAAATATTAGATGAAAATATGATTTTATACTGTTATTCCACGCTTTGTAACGGATGCTTCCATAATGACAATATGGGCAAGAAGCAGTTCTCCTTGACGTTTCTCAAGGGGAAATCCCATCTCTTGTAGGGAGGGACAGAGCCCAAGCCAAGCAGAGAAAAATACTATCACAGGTGACAAATGGCTCACAGATTGGAGGTGAAAGGAACCGTCTTGCCTGAAATTCTATGAAAAATACGTTGAGTGGATGTGTAGTTTTGCAGAGATCCAAAGGGAACTGAACACCTTTCAGGTTGTCTCTTTCCTGTGCAGTTTGGAATTCTGTGTCACTAAGGATGCTTTGGGTTGCCAGGAGTAGACGAAGAATGCCTAAGTAGAAAAAAGAGTTATTATTTCATGATATAGGAAATTCAGTACGTCAACACTCCCAACGATACCAATGGTCTCCCTCTGTCCACCGGGCAGCTCTCCCTTCCTGGGTATAAACTGGCTGCAGGATCCCAAGAATTATGCTAGACAATGTCCTATCCAGAGGAGAAAAGTACTTCCTCGTGTATATAGTTTTATTAGCAAAAAGTAGATCTATTTTCCAGCAGTCCCTTAGCATACTTCCCTCACGGTCCCATGGGCCAGGCAGGGGTCACATAGCGATGCCTACACCAATCACACGTTAACGCTCCATTACTAGGAACTGTGGAAACCTTCATTTTACAGAGGAGGGATTGACCTCTAGATGGATTCCAACACTTTGCCAAAGTGTATGGGGGATGCAGGCTGGAAACCACGAGTGTGTGCTCCAGAGAGGTGTCCGTAGTCATCCCTGGCTCCGGACGGCTTTGGAAACGTGGAAAATAGGCTGCAGTATGTTTAGCAGAGATCCAAGATGACAGGGATTAAGGTGGAATCTGGGAATCATAGAATTAGGGAAAAAAACAGAGGAGAGGTTCTTGCAATAGGATTAGATTTGTCAGATAAAAATACAGGACAGGGAGCCTGAGTCGGTTAAGCATCTGCCTTCAGCTCAGGTCAGGATCCCAGGGCTCTGGGGTGGAGCTTCGAGGTTGGGCTCCCGGCTCGGAGGGGAGCCTGCTTCTTCCTCTCCCTCTGCCGCTCCCCCAGCTCATGCTCTCTCTCTTGCTCTGCTGTTCCTCTCTCTCTCTCTCTCTCTCAAAGAAAAATAAAATCTAAAAAACAAAACAAAACAAAAAAACCCCATAGGACACCCAGTGAAATTTGAACAGATAAAAAACAAGTAATGTTCCAGTAAAACGAGGTCCCAAATGTTGCCTGGGCCCTACTTAATACTAAGGAAACTATTTGTGATTATCTAAAATTCAGGTATCACTGGGTGTCCCGTATTTTTATTCGTTAAACCTGGCAACCCTAGATGGCATGAATGGTGGCTGGGTGGGATAGGCGGGTGGATGGGGGAGACAGACAGACAGTTTGAGGGACAGAACTCTTAGGGGTAATGTTTCAGCTACAAAGGGGTGCGTGCATGCGTGTGTATGGGTGAGTAGGTGCGGGGTGGGGGTGGTTGTTGTGCGATGTGCTTGTGTTTTAGCCCCGAGAGAAAAGACAGAGACTACGGTGAGCGTCTACGGGAGATAATCCAGCCTAGAGAACAAAACATTTGCTGATGAGAAAATGAACATTTGTCTTGTGGTTACAGCGGTGAGTCGCCGTGTGATCCTTGGCAAATCACCCAACCTCTCTGTTGCGCAGGGTCCCGCGTTAATTCAGACAGGATCACGATATTGGCCCTTTTTGTCTCCCCACCACACAAGAAAAGTCACTTGAGCGTCGTTTGCAGATTGCAGGGTTGAAAGAGGGGGTAGGGCAGGGGGTTTTGTTGTAGTGTACCCATGAGAAGGAAGGACTTGGGAGGCTCAGGCAGGCTTGGGATTCTGTTGGGGTTCCTCGGGCAAGCGCTAAGTGAGGAGTCCAAGCTCACAGGGGTGCGCGGGGCCCTCAAGCCTCAGCCCACGTACCTGGATGTGTCCCCGTCGCTGTCACACGGCCCTCCAACGGGATCAGCGGAAGCTAGCAACCTCAGACACCAGCTGCTTCCCTCCCGGGTTTAGCAGGCAGCCCGTTGCAAGCCAGTGATGCCCCCGGATTCATTTCTTCCCAGTGCCTCCCAGTGCCACCAGCACACCACCAGCAGGGCCTGAGCTGGGAGCAAGTGCCCGTAACAGCCCGCCCACCTCAGTGGCCGCCTTTGCACCGAGTCCCCAGGTGAAGGGGGGCTCCCGTGATCTCGGAGGTGAGAGGCCCATTCAACGGAACGCTGCTGATGGGACCGACGCAGGCCAGGCCCGGGCCCGGTGGGGGGCAGCGGGGCCAGCCGTGTCACCCGCCCTCCCAGGGGATTGGAGGGCCAAGAGGGATGCCAGTGTGGGGCCGACGGAGGAGCAGAAGGTGGTGGGTCCAGGCGCCGCTGGTCACCCTCTGCTGCAGGACAGTGGCCAGTCGGGGGACCTCAGTTCAGGAGCCACTTGTGCCTCCCGGGCACGCACAGGCCCCACGGACAGCCAGCGGCTCATTGCATCCTCATTGGGCCCACGAGGCAGTTGAAGCCCGTGAGGATGAAATGACTCAGCCGAGCACCGTGAAAAGCACCAGGCAAGGTCGGACCCGCTGGAAGCAGGGCAAAGCCCTGTGCCCCAAGCCCACGGTGTTGGCCACATGCTGTAAATTAGCACCCACCTACCTGGCCTTCTTCCTCAAGGTGCCAGCTGGTGACCTTCTCAGCACCGGCCTCCCCTTTGGGGTGATGGGAGGAGGCAAAGCAGGTAGTGTAGGACCTGCTGATTCAGTAGCAGGAAAGGAATAGAGGCACTGGGCCTTTCTGGATATTTCATCCCGGTTGTTATCTGGGAAAGCGTATTTATTTATTTATTTATTTATTTATTTATTTATTTATTATTTTAAAAGATTTTATTTATTTATTTATTTATTTATTTATTTACACAGAGAGAGAGAGAGAGAGAGAGAGAGAGGCAGAGGGAGAAGCAGGCCCCACGCAGGGAGCCCGATGTGAGACTCGATCCCAGGATCCCAGGGTCACACCCTGGTCTGAAGGTGGTGCTCAATTGCCGAGCCGCCCAAGGATCCCAGAAAACATATCTTTTGACATCTATTCATGCATTCCTTCACTGATTCATTAAAAAAAAAAAAAAGTAAATTACCCTCGTATTGGCCAGGCAGGATGCTGGGTAGTGTGTAGTTGGCGGTGAACCACAGACAGACGCTTCCCCCCACCCCGCCCCGGACCAGTGATGGGCAGGAGGAGACCAACAGGACACAGACACAAAGGCCTAAGCAGCGAAGGCCTGGTTGTGGAGATGCTGTGGAGGATGACAAGGGGGCGTTTTGGGAATAAGACACGACACAGGGGGCCCCTCCAGCCCCCAGCAGGCCGCTCGAGGGTGGTAACGAGAAGGGGGGAAGGCCTTGCGTGAAGGCCCCAGCAAGGGGAGGGCTGGAGCTGGAAGGAGCTGCCCAGGTGGGCTGAGGGGGGCCACGGTGAGCAGGGGCGAGGGCCCTGGCGGGCAGGGGGGCAGAGGCCCAGCCCGAGCCTCTCTGTCCAGCGAGAGCAGCAGGGGACCCTGCTCCGGGGGGCAGCAGATGGGCAGGAGACACCCAAGGGCCCACTTCCCAAGAGTGTGATTCCAGGTGGACACGGGAGGCCCGGCACTTTCACAGGGAACTTCTCCCCCACCTGGAATTTTGCATCTGCCTCTGACCCCACGGGACCCTGTCCCGCCTCCACATCTGCGTCCAGGTAAGTGGCCTTCAGGTCCACGTGGGAACGGAGCAAAAACATGCCTCGGCCGCCACCTCGGCTGGTCAGAGCTGTTTTCCCAATATTACTTTCCCAAACCTGTGCCATCAACTGACAGGTTTCTGACCAAGTCACGGCCACCACCTGCTAAGGCCGCTCCCTGGTGCCAATCCCGCTTTCCCAGCTTGTTTGCTGTTTGTGGCCGAGTGAACGCCCAGTCTCAGTGCTGGGCAGCAGATCATTAGGAGTCACTGATTAACAGCTGCTGCTGTGGAAGTTCTAGAGTTTTGTTTTGTGCAACCTGAAAGGGTGCTTGCTTTATGATTTTTTAATTAGAGTGTAAATATTGCAGCCCCATAAACCTCTTGATTTATTGCTGACAGGTGTGAAAGTGTGCACTTGCTGCCCAAGGCCCCAAGTCTTCTGTTATCTCCAGCCTCTGTGTTCTCAGGCTCTCGTGGCAGCTGGCTGTTTGGGGTGCTTTCTCTGGCTGGGGGTTACGCACCGGGGCAGCAACACAGCAGGACTGGCCCATGCAGAGCTGCTTCTCTCAGTCCCTCAATATCTCCTTTGGGGCCTCTTCCTTTCCGTCATTCTTCACCTCTTCTTCTTTCCAAAAACTCTTGGTCCTCTCAGGGGTTCCTCTGAGATCCCCACGGTGGTGCCTCTGTTCCTGGTCATGCCCGTGTTCTGATTTTCCTTCCGACAGTATCCCGTGTTCTAGGGTCCGGCTTCCCTTCAACCACCAAGAAGAAGAAATTAAGTTAATAATTACTTGTGGATTCATCCAGGCAAAACATATTAGTGAGTGTGACTACGGTACGCACGTTATTCTGGGCGCCGGAGACAGCATCTAGCTCGTGGAAATCCTTGCCGTGACAAAGTATACCTTCTAGAAGGCTGAGATAGAAAATAGGCACGTGACTAAATAAGTTAAAAAGATAAACTCCAAGATTCATAAGTGCTGTGGAGATGATACAACTGTGAGAGAAGAATTGGGAAGGTGCTTTGTTGGCCAGAAGGGCAGGGTATTGGGTTATTCTGCATCTTTCCTGAATGTGGCCCCATACATCTGTTTCCTCTGGAAAACCAGTTTTATTCTTCTTGCTTTCATCCCACCATGGGCCTCTCCAGCCACATGGCCAAAAATGACCAACCCATCTCTCTTTACATAGTAATTTCATACAAGCCATGAGCAAAGGCCTGGGTCCTCACTCCTAAATAGTAGAGTCTGATTGATCCAGCTTGGGTCAGGGTGCATCTCAGTGAAAATTGGCCTTGAGCAATCACCCGTGTTATCTGTGTGACCTAAGTCGCCATTGCTATGGGCAGATTGGAGTATTTATTCTAGAGAGGAAGGGGGGGTACAGGCTGGGAACACCTGCAAGTAGATTCTCGCCATCTCAAGAATTACTTATGGAAAAGAAGAAAAACAAATAAATCCATAAATAGAAGACGTGATCCTTATCTTCAAGGTGCCTGCAGTTTCAGAACTTAAGACATCATGACACTACTGCTCCAATATAACGCAGTGGTCACTAGGGCCTCCGTTACATCAAGGACGTTAAGTGGCATGAGAGCTCTGAAAGGAGACAGTAACGTCATGATCCTTCGATGGATCGGTGGGCTAATTGGGAAAGGCTTCGGATGGAGGGTAGGTTTTAAAAACCCCAGAATGAAGGGAAGGGCAGAAACTCAGAAGCGGATTTGTTCATGGTTTTCACTCTTCCGTTTAAAGAGCCAGAGACAATGTGGAGTAGTTTCCAGAAAGGGAGCGAACTCGTCATCTTGTTCGCAGATGGTTGTAGTTGCTGTTTTGTGGGACTTCCCCTTCCTGCACAGAGGCAGGAATCCAGGAAAGAAACAATGGAGTCTTAAACTGAGGAGACGCCATAAGTGACATTAAAAAAAAATGGGATTTTTTAGAACCAACATATTTTAATAAACTGAACTAAATAATACAATTATCTATTTAACCTCAGGATTCAAAATCTGGCCATCCAGAGAAAACATCTGACATAAACCCACAGCTATTCAATGTACTTTCAAAATCCTCTAGGGAAGGAAGCCAAATTGCTTTTCAAACTATTTTGAATGTTAAGACTTCTCAGTTCCTACAGTTGTGAATTACTTCGTGTCTGGGGCGATTGCTCTGATGTTGGGTAACAAAATTTACCTGGACAGTTGTGTTTTACACACTCATGTTCCAATTATTAATAGAGCATTGTTCACTCGAACAGAGTCCCAGTTTGGACAATAAATTTAAAGTTGTCACACTCCCAGGGCGCCTGGGTGGCTCAGTTGGTTAAGCATTGACCCTTGATTTTGGCTCAGGTCACGATCTCACGGTCCTGGGATGGAGCCTCGCCCCAGGCTCTGCGCTCAGCCGGATGCGTGCTTGGGGTTCTCTCCTTCTCCCTCTGCCTTCTCCCACTGCTAATGCCTCCCCTCTCTCTAAAACAAATAAATAAATCTTTATTTTTAAAAAAGAAGGTGATCATACTCCTCGGGCAGCTAGATACAAAAATTATGTCTATTATTATTTCATTATTATTTGCATTATTTCATTATTAATGAAATATTAATTAATATTAATTGCATTAATGCAATCTATTTGCATTATTTCATTATTATTTCAAATATCAAGAAATAAGACAGAACTACTTAAAAAGAAACCCACCTGAGCTAAACGTGTCTAGATGACTTGGAATTTGAGATATTGAGTCACTTGGGAGTTTCTAGGTGACTGTGGCAACTTCTTATAGACTTTTAAGGCATTATAAAATTCTTCTCGCATTACTATGCTTTCTCTTATTCTAATACGGGCAGGCAGATAGCCTGATCTTAATTCTTAAGGTTATATTCCCATAGTTAAAGAGCAAACGAGATTGCACCATGGTTTTTTGGTAAAATGACAGTTATTACTATCTTTGTCCAGAAGACACATATTTTTGACAGCAAACTAAAGATTGAGCAGAGTATTATCAGCTTTTCAAACACTAACGTGAAAAAAATAAATGAGTAAAGGATTTGTGTGTCATTCAACAGAGTTTTAGTGTCAACCATAACGGTTCTTAGTGGAAAAATGTTTAATACCTTCTACTTAATCAACACTAAATTCCTCATAAATGACTATTTGATAAAAAGAAAGAAACGCCTAGTAGTAACTTATCCTACGATGTAGAATTGCCCCTCCAATCCCAAAGAATAAAGCAAAGCTGATTGAGAAAATTCTAAGTACAGTATTAGGGTTTTGACAAACAATAAAATCTCAAATACCAAATTGTTCAGCCAGAAACACAATTGGATAACCTTGGACAAGTTGATCCCCACTGATTATTTTTCCCTAGAAGCTTAAAGTGTGAATAAAATGTTCTGGTATTTCACTCTCTCATCGGTTTTTACATACTGGGGTTTTCAAGTTCCTCATATCCTTCTACTCTATTATCCTCCTTTATCTTTCTTGGAGTCTATTCCGGGAATTACTCATGCATAAAGATTATGTGAGGAGCCTTCATCTCTACTGCTTTTTTCTAATTGTCAGATTTACAGTAAAAGGGATAATAACTATCGAGTACTGATTGATCCAGCTTTTCATAAACGCGACGGCGATTTCTAGACACAGAGAGTAATCGCAACCTAGTTTGCCGCAGACCGCCTTAGTTGACAACCAGGTGACTTCCAAATTTTGCCAAAGAAATACAATCGGAGCATAGCTAATTCCCTTAATTTTGATAATGGGGGGCAGGAAAAATGAGCCTCATTGAAAATGCAAAGCTAGTCTTCAGCTGACACAATTTCTTCTCTTCATTGATTTAAACTTTGTCTCCTTTTTTGTGTCATAGGCCAGTCCTGAGGTTAGAGGTGATCGCATGGATTAATGGTCAAGACTACATGACTTAAAGTCCCACTGCCTAAGTTCCAAATGCCAGCTCTGCTACTTGCCCACTGGGTAAACTTGGGTAGATTTCCCATCATCGTTAGTACCGGTTTTCTTAGTTATAAAATAAGATATCGATATCTTATTTTATCTGCCTATCCTGGTGCGTTCAATACACATTAAACATCAACACAGAGCCAGGCATAGGGAATAACCTTAATAAAATGTTGCCCTATTACATGAAAAAATAATTATAAGATAAACAAAGAGCTCAGATAGTCAGCTCCTGAATAATCATGGACTATGCCTTTCTCCTCCAGCAGATCTTGGTGTCTGCTGACATCCTCTCTTTAATTCATGATGCATTCTCCAGCTACAGGCTTAAAGTTCTCTATCTTTTTGGCACAGACTGAACACCATTCCCCGAGGAGGCTGTTAATTCATTCAGGCCAATGGTAGGCAATCATTATAAGCAATTCAGAGTTCCCTTTGGACTTCCTCTGGGATGAGGACACAACCGCTTCTTTATTATTTCTTGGAGAAAGGGTGACATCAACCTTTATAACGTATTAGGGTTGACCCCAAACTAGGAAGAAATATTTTCACTGAGTTACATTTCTGACCACTATTGTCATTTCAGGATTATTTCAGGCACAATCCCTTCTGGTTGGGGCGCCTGGGTGGCTCAGTGGTTGAGCGTCCGCCTTTGACTCAGGTCGTGATCCTGGGGTCCTGGATCGAGTCTCCCACTGGGCTCCCTGTGAGGAGCCTGCTTCTGCCTCTGCCTGTGTCTCTGCCTCTCTCTGTGTCTCTCAGAATAAATAAATAAAATCTTAAAAACAAACAAACAAAAAAACAAAAACAATCCCTTCTGATTTACCTTACCGTGTATCTACCAGACTAGACTGGTTAACGTACAATGTTTTTTCAAGTTGCACGTTCCAGGGTTACCTTTCGAAGGTGTTCTTTCAATTTATTCAAGTGCCTTTGCTAACTCAGGTATATACAGGTAACTAATTTTTAAATGCAAGACTGTTTATACCAGTTTTAATAATGATTACCAATAATGAAAAAAACGCGTATAACCCATCAGCAGAAAAATGGGCAATTAAATATATTTATATATTTAAACATATAAATAAATATAAATATATTTAATATATTTATATATTTCTCTAAAGTGATACCCTTTAACAATAAAAAAGAATAGAATAAAATATTTGTGAATGTAACAATCTAGATGAATCTTTTTTGAATATTTATTAATTTATTTGAGAGAGAGATCATGAGCGGGAGGGGCAGAAGGAGAGGAAGAGATAATCTCAAGCAGACTCCGTACTCAACACGGATCTCAAGATCCTGAGATCACAACCTGAACTGAAACCAAGAGTTGGACGCTTATCCGACTCCATCCCCCAGGTGCCCCACCACCTAGATGAATCTTAAAAGCATTCTGCTGATTTAAAGAAGCCTGACAGAAAAGGGTATATATTGTGTAATTCCATTTATCTGATGTTCCCAAACAGACAAAATAGCTTGTAGTCTTTTTAAATTTTTATTTATTTTTAGTTTTTTCATTTGAGTATAGGTGGAACCCAATGTCTACCTTATAAGAATAAGAATATTCCCTTATTATAAGTACTCTTCTCTAAAATCCCACAGAATGTCTCTCTGAACAGCCAGATATCCATGTTCCTCATGAGAAAGACCAGTTTTATAGGTAATTCAGGAAAGGCTTTAGTGGTCATTGCCTTCCACAAAACAGTGCTGTGATCGAAGTATCTATCTGTTGTTCTTTTTCACAAAGTCTACCAAAAATTCCTTCAAAAGCATGGCTTTGTCCATATCGTCTAGTTTGCGGCCGGTCTCTTTCCTAAAGGATTTTTCCAAAGAGACTCTAGCTATTAACACAAATACTATTTTCCCCCTACTCTTTTAATTACTATTCTTTAGAACCAAGACTTTGGACCAAAACATGAATTAACGTATCTAAAAAGATTCGTTGTAAGATTGCCTCCATGAGTATCACTCACACATTGGGATCATTGAGATAATATGTAGAAGACACTGTTTTCAACATGTCTTTATTTCATAAGGAAAGGAGATAGCTGTAAAGTGACCAAGTATTCCATTTTCATGAAATAATTGGTAAAGAGAGACCAAAAAACATTAAAGCAAGCCTCTCAGGACTTTCTAAGTGAAAAGAAAGTTTTTTACTATTATTTTTTTTTTAAATCTTGCTGCCGGCTGCCAGGAAAGCCACTTGATAGGGTACAATTGCTACCAGTAATAAAATTGTGCATGAGAAATCTCCTCTTTGGCACTACACTAAGAAGAAAGTAGAGCAAGGGAGAAAAAAGTCACCTTTGTCGGACAGAAGGTTAGATGTATTAAAATAAACTCTTAATGGAGCCAAAGTGAAGACCTGTATCATGTCCAGAATTTCTGGTGGGAAAGCTTCAGCAGCAATGAACTATTTCCCAAATGGGATAATTAAGGAGCAGTGCAGTATTCCACATTAGAAGCAATGCAGTTTTCTGGTAGACCCAGAAAGACCTGGGAATATTCTTCACAGCAACTCAAAGTGGTCACGGTTTATATTTGTTTGTTTACTTTAAATGCTTAATGCACTCCATCAACCTGTAATTTCTTAGGAAGAAAACGGTGCAGGGTCTGAGCAATTAATTAAATATTATGGATAAGGTTGCCTCAATATCCCGAATTGAATTTATCAGAAGTTCATGTCTTTTCCTTTTTTTACTTGACTGCAGACCATGAAAAATATCACAGTTCAGGGGATTCTTTTTATGCATTTCATTAAAATAAACTAAAACCACTCACTATTTCTACCTTTTTACTTCTCATGGGTTGGACAAATCCTTTGAGTTTATTTTCAATCCCTAACTCGGTTTTGAATTTCCTCCCATTAAGGTTATCAGGCTCATCTATAGGCCAAAAAAGTTCTAATCCTAGCCTACCTCTCAGAGGCATTCAGCATGTTTGATCATTCCTTCCTTCTGTCAATATGTGTCCTTTCGTCCTGTCTGACTCTACTTTTTTTCTGGTTTCCATTCAATTGATCAGATTGCTCTAATTCAAGCTCCTTTTCTGGGTCCTCCTCTACTTCAAAGTGGTTCATTGCCCCAGGATCAATCTTGGCCCCCGTTCTTCTTTATCTATCCTAAGTCCGTAGGTAAATTCATCCAATTCCATGACTTTATCTACATGCTATTTACTCTCAACTTTAGTTTACAGATCTGACCACTCCCTTGGGTACCAGTCTCACATATCCAACTGCCTCCTTGACATCTCCAGTTTTATGTTAGTGGGAATCTCATCTTTGACATTTTTTTGACATATCTCAATTCCTTCATTCCAACTCACCACTTAGCACTTTCACATTGTACCTCTCCAAACGTGTTTCTGTCCTCAGTCTTCCTCATTTCAGCGACGAGTGTACCATCCTCTAAGTGGCTCAAATCAAAGCCTTAAGAGTTTTATTTAAGCCTTACCATATCCTCCTCAGCGATTTGGCTCAATTATCCTAATGCAAAACACCATGGTGTCTTTTCTAATTCTGTAATAGCCTCTCAAATGGTCCCCTTGTTTTTAATCTTACTCTGCACACAACATCCAAAGTGCTATATTTTAATGTAACTCAAATAACATTACTTTTCTGTGTAAAATCTTGCTGTGCCATTGGTCCCACTTAGAGTAAAATCCAAATAGTTCATTGCAGCCTACAGAGCTTTGCATGATCGGACCTGTGTCAACTCTCCTCCCTCACCTCATGCTGTGAACTACCCCATTTATTCTATTGTAATCGCAGTTATTTTCCCTCTTCCTTGAACATATGGAGTTCATTCATGCCTCAGAGCCTTTGCACTTACACTTTCCTTTGCTTCTTTCCATGGCTGCTTCTTGCTTCTTCAGATCTCAACATGAACACTATTTTGTAATTTAGTCAAGTCCACTCCATTCCCTCCATCCTATCAGAATAATGATTTCCTCTGAGAAGGTGAGAGCACAGATTGCCTAGAAAGGTGAATGAGGGAACTTTATAGGTAATGAGCCCAAATCGTCAGATTTGTTTATTTGTCAACTCTCGGTGAAGATTTGTGCTTTCATTGAATGTAAAATTTAATTTCAAAAGGAAAGTATAAAAAATAAATATACAACTCTAATTATTGCTGTAAATACTGAGGTGTATGGGAAAAGATGTACTGATGTCTGCACTTTACTCAGAAACACTTCAAAATCTACCATATAATGATAGATAGAAAAGAATGTAGAGATGAAAAATATATGTGATAAAGCAGATATAGTACAATGTTAATGGTAGAATCTAGACAGTGGGTATATAAATTTTTTTTTAATATTTATTCATTTATTTATGATAGACATAGAAAGAGAGAGAGAGAGGCAGAGACAGGAGGAGGGAGAAGCAGACTCCATGCAGGGAGCCCGATGCGGGACTCGATCCCGGGACTCCAGGATTGCACCCTGGGCCAAAGGCAGGCACCAAACTGCCGAGCCACCCAGGGATCCCCATAAATTTTTTAATGATAAAATTCATCTTTGCTATGTGTTTGAAAATGTTATAATAAAATCTTGGAAAATTATTTTTTTTAATCTAAAGATAACTAAAAATGATTGGATCTGATACAATAGTTCAAAAAGTACTAGATATTGCATAAATATACCAACAGAGCTATCCCATATCCCAGAAAACTAACTAGAAAATATAATGGAAAATTAAGATTCAATTCATAATAGCAACACAACTATAAGATTCAAGTTGTAATAGCAACAAAATCTGTAAGACAATTCATAATAGTAAGAAAAGAAAAGCAATGACATACATAGGAATATATTTGACAATGTGTGAGAACAATATGAAAAAATTGTAACACCTTCCTGAACTGCATAAAAACTGACCTGACATCTCATATATCTCAGTGTAAAATGAGTGATATCACAAATATTATAGGATGTAAAATATATATATATATATATATATATATATATATATATATATATATAATAGGATGTAAATGTTAGCCAAGCTACTATAAATTCAGTGAAATTTCAATGAAGAAACCTAATGGAAACATTTACTAACATGAAAAACCAACTCCAAAGTATATTTGAAGAAGCAGATAGATAAGAATAGTCCAAAAAATTGGAATAAAAATTAAAATGAGAGGGAGAACATTTTGGGACGTTAAAATAAATCATAGCATTTTCAGGATTAAAACAATGTTGATTAAGCAAATAGATCAATGGGACAAAATAGGGGGCCCCGAAAGGGACCCATATAAATGCAGCAATTTAATATGTCATAAAGAAGTCATTTTAAATCAGGAGGTGTTGGCACAGTCACATATACATATGAAGAATATAATAATGTTCAATCTCTATAATGCACTCTGGGTGTAATAAATTTCTAAAAAAAAAAAAAAAAAAAAAAAAAAAACTAGTACAGAATACTAAACTTGCCAGAAGAAAATAAAGATTTTATATTATTGTGGTGGGTTATATCTTCCTCAAGAAAACAACAAGATCCTAAGCCATAAAAGATAAAGTTGACAGATTAGACCACATACAAAGTAAAAATATCTATAAATGAGTATACATTATAAATAAGGTTAAAAACAAAGCATCCAGTGAGAAAATTAATTCTACATAGACATATATGTAATATAAATAAGGAGTAGAGCTATTACATATGTGAGCCGGTTTAATCCCTGATATTTTAGGAGTTTTTAAAAATAAGTAATGAACAGGGAAAGATGCTATTTCATTAGAGAATCAGAAAAATACACATTGGGACAATAGATTATCTCGTTTTTGTTAGTTTTAGTCCATAAATGATGAAAATAAGATTTAAATGGGATTTGATAACAAACAGTGTTAGGATAAGTGTGGGGGAAATTTTTCATACATTGGTGGTAGGAGTTTAAAAGAGTTCTAGAAGGATATTTTGGAGTTCTATTAAATTGTAAAGTATTCTTTTAATCATACACTCCAAGTTTAGTCATACATCTTTATATAAACGTAAGTACATAAAGATTAATGTCCAAGTGTATATATGGAGTGTCTAATAATACCAAAAACTGAAAACAATCTATGTTTGTAACTGTCAGAAATGGTTAAATAAATGGTACATTCACACTATGAAATACTATGTACAAATTAAAAGTTTATATACTGATATGGAAATAAATCCATTATTATTGAGCGAAAAATAAATAAGTTGTGAAACAATACGTATCTGGCTGTTTATATTTGTTTAAAAAATGATATACTTCTTAAATGTGTAGAACATGACCCAGAAATACAAAAACTAAAGTCTCAACAGGGATTGAGAAGAAATAGCGTGCTATGTACTGCTGAGAAAATGTCTTTTCAAAAAAGAAATTCAAATGCAAAAAGGAAGAAAGGAAAAGGGAAGAGAGAAAAAAGGAAAGAAAAAAGAAAAAGAGAGGGAACACAGTGCTTTGCGGAGAGGAGGAGAACTAGCAGAAATGAGAAAGATCTGGAGGATGAGAGATAAGGGAGCAGAGACAGTGAGTAATGAGGTGTGCGGGGGGCCAAACCTTCCCAGCCATCATGCTTGGACCCTGGACGGAGGGCCCTCAACTCCACACGGAAGAGGGGCCTGCAAATCACAAACACACACCTATGAAATATGTTCAGGAGCTCGTGAGCGTGCTATCGCCCAGGATCCAATGTCCAGCACTACCTGGGCATGACCCTCTACAACCACCACAGTTGAAGCCCCTGGGGTGTGTGGGGAGGGGGCGGGGGGGGGGGGGAGAAACACTCCTTGTGTCTCTTATGTCTTTAAAACAAAAGGCAGGCTCATCTGAATGCCGGGAAGGTTTGTGGGTGGTGCTGTTGCTGACTTCAGAGACAGACTCCGCATCAAGTGCAAGGACTATTTAAGCAACTAAAGCCTTTAGTGAGAGAGGAGACAAATTAATTAACTTGTCAAATCCTTCCTCCAAGATAGCATGAATGCAATAGATTCTCGCATAGCAAAGTATTATTTCCACGTATCCCATTTTGTTTGCTTCTCTTTGTTTTCCGATTTCTAAGTCCTCCCATACTTATGGTATGGGAATAATAGTGCAGTTTTTTTTTTATAAATTTATTTTTTATTGGTGTTCAATTTGCCAACATATAGAATAGCACCCAGTGCTCATAGCATCAAGTGCCTCCCTCAGTACCCGTCACCCAGTCACCCAGTCACCCCCACCCCCCGCCCACCTCCCCTTCCACCACTCCTAGTTCGTTTCCCATAATTGCAAGAACTGTACATGATGGCTGCAGGAACATTTTTCTCAGCACAAAACAATTCACAATTTTCTTAAATGTGCGTGAACACGTGTCTGCATGTGCAGGTATGTGTAACTACATGGTACATGCATGAAATACAATATCAGTTTCTTCTATTAGTGTATAAATCTAGATATTATTTTAAGAGGCAGTGAAAATTACCACATAAGTTAATAACTTGTATGAGGAAGCTACAATAATTTATAATGATCTTTTCATAATGCTAATTTATCATAAGCAGTTCATTTAAATATTCAATCCTTATCTATAAAATTCTTCTAAGTGTTGATTCAAAAATTTTATTGGCAATTCAAGATGCTACTCCTACAGCGGAGTGAAATTTCTAAAACTGAAATTAATAAAAGGCTCTAATAACTTGAGTGAGACAAGAGTTTGTCAAATTTGGCATTATTGTCAGTTGTACATAAATTATGCAAAAAATCTTGATATAGTAACACAATCAGTGATTTTGCTGAAATGAAAGTAAGAAATACATTTTATGGAAAATATGTAATAATTTATGAATCATTTATGTCTCAATATTATTACCCATCCAACATCACTGGTCTATCATTAGAATACTAAGACCTGTGCAATAATTGAACTCAGTAGTTTTTCATATTTTGCCAAATTTCACTGATATAAAAACATTAACCTTATTCTTTACTTTTTGTTATTATAAATGAACATATGTCAAGGTTCGAGAGGTTCGAGAAGGAAATATTTTTTTTTTATTTTTAATTGGAGTTCAATTTGCCAACATATAGCATAACACCCAGTGCTCATCCCATCAAGTGCCCCCTCAGTGCCCGTCACCCAGTCACCCCCACCCCCCCGCCCACCTCCCTTTCCACCACCTCTTGTTCGTTTCCCAGAGTTAGGAGTCTCTCATGTTCTGCCTCCCTCTCTGATATTTCCCACTAATTTTCTCGAGAAGGAAATATAGCTTATTTAACAGTTTGTTGACTTGATTTGAATCCTTTGAATATTTAGTCATAACGTCCATGGTCCTCCATTTATACTCATACCCAGGCCTGCAAATTTTAGGTGCGGACCTGTAGCTAGCTTCTTCACCGTTTAAGCCCTCTAGACAGCTTGGTCATGCTCCCTGGCACTCTGTACTTGGGAAACTTTGCACATAGTGCACCCACCTATAAATCTCGTACAGAACTTCTCTCTCCTCTTTGCAGATTGGGCCCTTGCTTTCTTGGTGGTTTTAGCCTCCCAACCTCTTCTAGGTAGGAGACTCCCACGGGGAGATCCTGGTCCTCCTTAGCATCTGTAGGATACCTAACCTCCTAATGAGGCCACTTCAAATGTTTCTGTTTTCCAAGCACACTACCTGCTGCCACAACATGGGAGTACAGACAAGTGGCCCACGGGGCGCAGGGGTGGGGGTGTGGTGATGAGGTTCTCTCTTCCTTACCGACGGGAATACACAGCACTTTCTCTGTGCTGGAACAAGCTCAGAATTGGGAGCCAGACTCATTCAATAGATTCAAGCGCTGGTTCTACTCTACGTGCTGGTATCCCTGGAAAGACCGTTGTCTTTGGTTTTTCATTTATAAAGTGAAGGGAGGAGGTGGAAAGGGAATTGGATGATTTCTCCTAAACCCAACTTATTGTGGAACGATATGTCAATTCCATACTTCTGCCGGGAAGTAATTGGGAGGGGGACAAATTGAAACCCTACCACTATCACTGAGAAAGAGGTGAGGAAGTTAGGCACTTGGGGAAACAATGGGCTGGATGATTTATAATCCAAACCCCTAAGGTTGCCGTCTTCACTGCTGAAATGTACAGGCATGACCAGAGGGTGACGTTAAAGGCAGACAAAATCCTTTGAGAAAATAACTGGGGGCTCCTCTTCTGGCTCCAGATTTACTACAAAAGAAGTTGAGCTGTTTTCCCCTTCAGCTCCCCAAAAAGATCAATAGGAATTTGCATTCTGGATATCTGGAATTTTTTTTTCTGAGAAAAAATTAATAGGCTGCTATTTTTAAGGCCTAGCATCACCTTTAAAAATCTGTTTTCCAAAGGTGGTAACTCTCCCAAGCTCTTCTGCAACGTGATTGCTTTAACTATAGACTGTGGTGGATGTGACACTGTGCGTCTTTCACGTGTAGCACTTACCTGGCCCGGCTCCTGATTCACTAGTCAGCCTCGTGCCTCTTGGAATACTCAGTCTTACTCTCTTTTGGAACAAAGCTGCCATGCCTTAAGGCAAGACTTAATGGAATATAAAAAAAAAAAAATTAAAGAAATAGTATTTACTAAATTAATATTTTAAAAAATTAAAGTAATATTATCTGCACCTTAATAGTATAATGAATTTAAACATAGCAATAGATGCATGATTTTATGTGTTTCCTCATACAATGTGTGTTATGCAGTTTATATGCAGTTTTATTAGGATATGGTCTTGGACAAATTCATAGATGACAGTCCCAGGATGAACTGAGTAAAATTCACGTTCACATTTTTAGATTAAATTCTTTTTAAAAAAATAACCATAATTTTCCACAACTTATTACTTAGCATCAAAAAGAATCTACCTAAGATGGGACGAATCCAATCTTTCTTCCCCAAATTAGTCACCTGACTCACATGTCGCTGGTCCCAAGTGAATTTGAGCCTCCTAGCACTCTTGCTTGACTCCCAAATCGATTTTTGATGAAAATGGCAGTTCTTCTCTCTCCAGTTCGACCTTTCAGACCTGCCCTATTAAGCAAAATTTTGTCTTACAAAAAAACTGATAGGATAAAGCACACAGGCAAATACTATGTCCGTCTCAAGAAGGCAGGGGGCTCTATATCAGCACAATAATGGGAATAGGAAGTCCAGGCTGGTGATTGCTGACAATGGGTGAGGTGGTGCTCAAGAGCGCACCAAGCAGGCTTCACTTGCAGAATGAGCCTTTGTTTTCACTTGCTGAAGGCAGAGCCTGGGATAGTTGGGTCTGGCTCCCCGCTTCCTGTCCGCCCCACAGTTTTGCCAAAGGCAAGGCTTACTTGGAGAAAAACTGGCTGAAGCTCACAATGGAAAAAAAAAAAAAAAGAGAGATAAAAAGAAAAGAATGAGAGTTCATCACAGGGGAATGTACCTGAAGCTTGTCACTCAAGGATAATTAGACCTTGGTGAGAGGAATGAAAGGCAGTATCCTTATCAGACAGCTGTGGGGTTTTGTGTTTTTGGGTTTTTTCCAGTAGAATTTGGTTTAGGGGGAAAATGTGACCTCTCAAAACTAATACCAACTCTGCTGGCATCTCTTTCAAATACATAAATACCAAAACTAAGAGAAAAGACCCCAGGGTAGAAAAAAAAATTGCATGCCATGTCATAGGAGATTATTTCCTTTTCATTTGTAAGAGGTCAGACGTGATTAATATCTGTCCTAACCCCAAAAGGAAAAGCGTTAAGTTAGGGCTCTCCTGATTCTCCTGGTCTTACCTGAGCTAAACAACTCCTCTGATGGACCCTGATAAAGCCAGAATAACATTTCCCCGGAATGTGAACCATTTTTGCTCACAGCTAAAAACCATATGAAAGCTGGCATAAGTGGCAGAACAGTATATCCTTTAAGATGATGACAAGGTTAGGTTTACGTTAGGGTCTCATCCTCTTGCCTGAGGGGAAGAAAGGGAAGAAGGAGAGACGATAGGGGGAATTTATCTGATTCCACTGAGGCCTTCGCTAAAAATTCGATTCTTCAGATTTTTTAATATGTGCTTACTTTTGTTCTCTGGATATTGGAATGTGCTCAATGTTGTATGAACATTCTTTGATGTTTCATGAAATCATGGTGACCTGGGACTGGTCCCGATCTCAATTCATTTGCAAGGCTAGCAATGCACTTTACTGTGAAAATGTTCTGTTACTTTTATTGTTCTCGTGGCCGTATCTTTTTACGGACTGGAGAATTTTATTTTATCCTCACCTTTCCGTACGCACACATGCACACACAGAGTCAACCCCGGTAGGGTTTGTGGGATATCCAAAGATCTGAACGGGAAAGTGAAAAAAAAAAAAATCTCTGGGAAATATCCTACGGTAAACGGATATGAACAGCAATTTTGATACCGTAATGAAAATAGTTTCAAAAACAAGTGTTACCTCTCTTTCCCCTTGTATTTGTGCAGACTTTATATCATTCTTGGGTGGTCATTAGCGCTGGCGGCTTTCTCTAATTGACTCCTGCCATCCAGGCTCTATAGCTTAAAACTGATCTATCGAGCCAAGGGGTCGATACAAAGAAGTCTCAGTCCTGGACTGAGCAATTTCTAGATGAGTATTATTTATCTAAAAGTAATTAAAAAAACTCTTTAAGTTATAAGAGAGTTATTTACTTACAGAGTATTTTATAATATACTGTGCCACACTGTGTATAATCAGCTTGGAACCTTACTGGTAGTGTCTAAATCCCAGATGTTACTAGATAGATAACCTTGAGCAAGACATTTAAAACCTCTCTATGGATCAGTTTTCTCACCTGGAGACTGGGGGTGATGACCACAGTACTAACCTCACGTATATATTAAAATAATTCATACGTGTTAAGCACTTAGAGCTGTGTCTGGCATGTACCCAGCGCTGTGCAAGTGTTTGTGAAATGAAAATTGTACCTGCCTAACAGTATTAGATAAATATACTCTTATAAGTGCTAAGAACAGTGCCCGGCGTGTAGTAAATACTACACGTACTTACCAAAATTGCACAAATTAGAAAACACATCTTCCGCAAACCATACATTGCATTGCTATTAGGAAAGGGAGGATACAAAAAAAAAAAAAAAAAAGAAAAAAGAGTGAGGACAGGAAATCGACCTTTATTTTGCACTTACTGTGTTCCAGGCACATCATTATGCACCATTTATATTGTCTCGGCCAATTGTCACTAGATCCAAATCAGTAGAACTATCGCAATTTTTACGTAGGAGGAGATGAGACTCAGAAAGGTGAGCGGTATAAGATGAACCATAGACGTACGGAGAAAACGAAGCCCAGAGAACTCAGGTTAGTCAGACATCAAAATTCAAACTTACTCAGCTCGATTTCACCATCCTGCATGGTTTTAGGCCCTCAAGGAGCTAGCGATTAAATGAGGTAGATAAATACATGTAAGTAATTATGGGCACATGGGACATTGACAAATATCTGAACAAAAATAGAAGGAGAATGCAAGCAGAGCAAAGCAAGAGGCCTCTGGTTGGAGAAAATGGGGGTGAGGGGGTGGGGCTTTAGAAAAAAAAAGATGCCAATTGTTCTCAATGCCAGGGAAAAGAGAGAGAATATTCTTCCAAGGACAATGACCACTAGCTACAGAGCTTGCTCGGCTTTGAGCATTAGATCCCACAAAGAGCAGGAGGTAGTGAGAAATATGGAAGGTTCAAAAAATTGAATGTAGGCACGGGGGGGCGGGCAGGGTGAAGGAAGAAGACAAGGAAAATATCATTGTGGAAAATATCACCCGTAACATTTTTCCTTAGAATCCTTACATATGAATATATTTTAAGCCTTGGAGGTGCGTGAAGAACTCAGACTCACTGGCCATCTCTATGGAAGTGCTACGTGCCTCTCCGCCCACTGTACCCCGATGACTTTGCTGAATTCCCCAAATTGGCTGTAGTTCTCAGTTGAAGCCCCAAGACAGCATGGCCTTTCACCCCACCTGCCAAGTCCTGTCCCAGCTGAGATACTCCCCACTTCTGAACACAGATGAAATGTCACTTTGAGAGGCTTGGGGTCCGCCTGGTTGTGTCCTAGGTTGTGAAGAACACCACCCACAGGCGCGGGAGGTAGCTTTCCAGAGTAAACTTGGACCAATGAATAACGGAAAGTTGTGGGGGAGGGAGGCAAGTCAGTTTCCTTTATTTTCTTCCTTCCGGGGTCTATTCTGAGGTTCAGTTTCTTCTGAATGCCCAGCAGACATGCTGAGGAGCCTGCTGTGTCTCATGGCAGCTCACTGGGAAGCAGACGTCAACTCAATTACTCATAGCATTGCATTGCTTTGCATCTTTCCTTGCTTTGCTTCTCTTGCTCCCTCTCCTTCACTGTGGGCTTCTGCCTCTCGAATATAAGGGATATAAGCACTTTAATCCTTGCCTCAAGCTCTGCTTCCTAAGGGACTGGGGTTAAGGCAAGAACTATGTGTTTTCCTATAAGTCTGTACATTTATCTATCCCTCAGTCTCCAGCACTTCTTACCAAACTGAAAATCCTGAAAAACTTTATAAGGAGTTTATTAAAATTCAGCACTTTAGACCAAACCACAGAGTTCTCTGGAGCTTTCATGTACCATTTGATTGAAAAGTCTGGTTAAAGATACAGAGTTTCACATTTGAGGATGCTACTACTGTTCTTTTATTATTATTATTATTATTTTACTTAAACTCAATTTAGTTCCCATATACTATAGTATTCGTTTCAGGAGTAGACTTTAGGGATTTATCAGTTGCTCATTACATCATGTGCTCATTACATCACGTGCCCTCCTGAATGCCCATCACCCAGTTATCCCATCCCCCCACCCATCTCCCCTCCAGCGACCCTCAGTTTGTTTCCTAGGGTTCAGCATCTCTTATAGCTTGCCCCCTCTCTATTTTCATCTTATTTTACTTTTCCTTCCGTTCCCCTATGTTCATCTGTTTTATTTCTTAAATTCTGCATATGCATGAAATTATATGGTATTTGTCTTTCTCTGATTGACTTATTATTCTAAGCAAAATAAGTTTTGCCTCTAGTTCCATCCGTGTCATTGCAAATAGCAAGATTTCATTCTTTTTGATGGTTGAGTAATTATATTAAATGCATTATATATATTATATGTTATACATAGATTCCCTTATTGGCATATATGGGTAAAGAAAAATATATATATGGGTAAGCCCATATATATTAATCCACATCTTCTTTACCCATTCATCTGTTGATGGAAATCTTGGCTCTTTCCATATTTTGGTCATTGTCGACATTGCTGCTATAAACAGTGGAGTGCAAGTGCCCTTCAAATCCCTATGTTTGCATCCTTTGGATAAATACCTAGTAGTGAAATCGTTGTGCTATAGGCTAGTACCATTCTTGAAAAGAGCCATGGTTAACTCCCTGCTATTAGTTTTGTTAGTGCTTCCAATAGTTAGATACTACACATAAATTCACAGATTTATTCACTCATTCACTCATTAGCTAAATTCTTTCCATGTTCTACAACTACACTAAGTAGTTGTAGGTATTGCCTCTTTAGGTAAGTATTGAGGTAGACACGTGTGTGTGTGTGTGTGTGTGTGTGTGTGTGTGTGTGCGTGCACATGCTTACTCATATACCAACCCAAGGGAATTCATAATCAGACAAGACTAAAAACAAAACATCACATTCAGAGTCTACATATAGACCATGTAAAAACAATAAAACAATTTCTTGATCACAACCTTAGCTTTTATATTTGCTTAAATGGTAGTTAAAGTACATGACAGCTAAGATCTTGGTTTAATTTCTAACCTTTGCATTGACTGATGAGTTTGAACTCATTCAGAGTCTTTTGTCAATATATATATACTTACAGGGTTTTGTTTTATTTTCTTTTCCTAATGTTTTCCCCTTTCCCCTCTTTGGACTTTAGCTCAATCCCCTTGTCTTGCCTCTCTTGATTGTTGCTGAGTCTTTTCTGGAATTGATAAAATCAGATTATTTGCTTTATGTTTTCTTGGTATTGCTAGCTTCCTGGCTTGTTTAGCCTTGGATACTCTGATAATGCCACTGGTCAGGTTATTTCATTTATAGTGATTTTGCTGGAGGAGGAAAATACCAATGATCCTATAAGGGGAGGAGAAATGAAAAAGACTAGCTCTGTTTCTTTTCAGGTGAGATGTGGGTTTCCAATCAGCAGAAAGGCAAAGTCATAAAGCAGCCTTCAGAAAAACATTATCTTGCCCATTTCACATTGCATTTTTCTTTCCTTGTGTGAGTCTCCCTCAGCCTTGATGGAAAGGCTTGGGCCTAACAAGAGACAAAAGAAACATCAAAACATGTCAATCATCCATGCAAAACAATAAAATGTGAAATGGAACGACTTGAGAACATATGCCATTGTCCACTGCAGTGCCTCTCAGAGCATGTCTGTGGACTAGTTCTTATCAGGTGTGATTAGTTAAGGCGCTTGTGGCAGAAAACAAATCAACTATGTCACCAGGCACACTATGTAGTGTAGCTGACCTCTTTTTCACGGTAAGACTTTCTGGAAGTGGGTAGTGTGCTGATTTACATCCTAACATAAGCATCTTATTTCATCCAGTAAGATGGCCTGAAAACACTGATCTAGTGCATTCAGCTAAGATTGTCTTCGTAACACTGCAGAGAAAGCAACCCCCGTATCTCAGTGGCTTACCCCAACCCAACCGTAATTTCTCAGGTATGCTACTCATCGCCAGCAGTTTGGTGGGGCTCAGCTCCAAGCAGACAAGTAGGATTAGGGCTGTTGGAGACTCCTCCACCTTGTAGCTGACCTTTCAGAAATTTTTGGTTCCTTCACTTACCCTGATGGGAGAAGAGAGACAACTGGAAATCTGAAAGACCTTCACCGTAGAAGTGACACGTGCCACTTCCACTTACATTTCATTGGCAAGAACTAACCACGATGCTCCACCTCACAGCAAGGAGGATGGAAAATGGGGGGGAGGGGGGACAAATAGAATGGTTGGTGACCACTAGGATTTTTGCCGTATGCCCCAGGCCAAACTATATGATGCTAAGTTATATATTTATCAATCATGACTTTAACTTCCTGGTATGTTGGAACACGACACTCAGCATGATTAGAGAAGTGTCTATGTTGTAGGTGTTTCTAAATATCTTCCTTTCTTCTTTTCAGCCTCAAAAGGGTAGCATCACACCCTACAATTCTTAAAAGCATTGTTATAAATAATGCTTATTTATTATTGTATTAAAAATCTGCATCAGCACAAACACGGTCGTGTCTTGTGATGTGACTGGATTCCCAAAGAGGGAAAATCCGCCTCGACCTCTTCTCTTCCCCCAAGATTTTTCTGGGCCTCGGCTGCATCAGGGAAACACCTCGAGTCTCGGAAGGGCAGCTCCATACGTTGCTGGACTCATCTCCTCTAATACAGTTTTGATGGGCTTAGCATCACTGGGCAAGGCACCCGCCACCTCTGCCTTGTGCAGCATTTGCATTATCTAAAGATCACTCTGTAAGCTATGGTCCATTCGCCTTGGCAAATACTGTTTAAATATAGCATCCATAAATAAATGTTAAATAATTCATGAACATAATTTTGTAAATTCTGCTAGGCCACACCTCTCTGGGGGCATATTTATGAACATGCGTCAGCCCGGAATCAATGTGTCTGCCAAGCTCCTTGCCTCTGAGGCAGAAATCCCACATCTAGCCCAAAATGCTGCAAACGGCTCCGATTCCCCTTCAGTAGTCATCCATCATACTGTCACTTTAATTCAGATGCTGCTACTTGTTTTAATAACATACATCTTACACAAAGAATATTGCTAACACAAGAATCTTGGGGTAGATTTTTACAACCTCATAAAATGGTATTAACCCTCTGATCCCTGATGTTCTTTCCATGCAGCACAAGCCTCTGGATGCTTCCCCTGCCCCCTCCGCTCCCTCCAATCTTCCTGATGCTTATCAATAACCTCCGTTCACGGGGGCTCTATAGCACCAGGACCTGTCATCAATCACTGCGGTAAAAATATTATTCCCCCAGCATTGCCCTGAAGAAGTATGGAAAGAATAAAAGTGTTATTGCAGGAATTATTTAGCAAACAATAGATGGATAAAATGTATTATGGTAAGTGTTAAATTATATCACCTCATTACAGCGCGCTGACTTCAGAGAGCAGGAGGTGGCTTGCTGCCTGTTCTAAGTGGTTCCGAAGAACAATGGGAAAGACCACAAAAGATGTCGAAGGGAAAACACCAGTCTATCAGGACCCAGGAAATACTCTACTCAAGAGAAATTTGTCTGGGGGGATGATTTGGAATAAAAACTTCTCCCTGGCCTGTTTTGAATATTAAGCTGGAATTTACAGAAGAGCAGTGAGGGTTTATATTTAGTTGTTGGGCATTGGATGCTATTCTAGGAAAGCGATCCTTAAAAAAAAATAAAAAAAAAAAACAACAAGAAGAAATAGATGTGTGGTCTAACGGCTCCCCTGCCATGCCCCCCCCGCCACCCCCCCCCCATATCCCCTACACACTCTTTCTAAGCAGGGGAGGGGGAGGCATGTTCATTGGTGAGGAAAATATACATCTTGCAATACTTAGGTTTCGGTCCGTTCTAGAAAAGTGTACCATGCCAATATTTGAAGCTCCAGCCAGTGTTGGAAAACAACGTTCCTGAAATGTCAGATTAAGCCAATTACTAAAATCAGGCTTGCATCTTAAATACTTATTAAAGATACCTAAACAAGGTTGGAAGCCATGTTATTTTTTTTTTCTTAACCAAGTAGTCCTTTATCAGTTAATGTAGAATTTTTTTTTCTTTTCTTTCTTTTTTTTTTTTTTTTTTTTTTTTTTAGGCATAATGTTACACTGGGCTCCTGGGATTCATTTGATCAACATGATTAAATTATTTCCTTACTCAGCTAGAAGGAAATTACTAGTTACCAGACATTATGTGTCTGTTAATTATGTGCAATAAGGCTCTCTCCTATCACACCAGCTCCTGCATTCATGTTCTGTGCATTTTAAAGGCATTATCATTAAAAAAATTTAAATATTGAAAAGGGACAGCTATAATTTTGTTTCATCTATTTAATAAATAAGTAATCTGTGAAATCAGTGGTACAAAGTATCTCTTTGCTCTTTGTATCAGTGTAGACGTTCTTAAGAAGAACATACTGAAAGATCCTTTTGATTTCTATCTTCACAAAAGAATATTTCCCCATCAGCTTTCTAGGGCAGTGACCAGGTCCTTCATTACCGAATGGAGTGATATGAGCATTGCCAAAAAAAAAAAAAAAAGAAATCTATGATTGAGTGGCTCTTCAGTGTAGTCTGCTCACCTGGGATGGGCAATGGGTGTCAAATTTACATCCCCTCTTGGAGCTCAAATCTACAGCCTAAGGCCTCAAAAGATTTTTTTCTTTTTCTTCTTCTTCTCTTTTCTTTTCTTTCTTTTTCTTTTTTTCTTCCTTTCTTTTTTCTTTTCCTTTCTTTTTCTTTTCTTTTCTTTTTTTTTTTTTTTGCAAAAGAAGAGACAACATATGGTAGCCGAGAGGCCTTATTTTGTCTCCTAATGAAATGATGTGCTTCTGTTTCATATTAAAGTGTTAATCGGTCTGAAATTAGGTCTCACAAAAAGAATAGTGCTTTTAAAATGCTTAATATGATTCATTTTCTGCAGTCAAAACCAGATGACTTTTATTTTTGTATCAAAAAGAGAAAGTGGAAGGCAAGCTCTTCCTCCCCTGACGCCCCCACACTTCCCCCATCTGCTTGGGACCCAGATCCAATAACCGGTTTATAGAACAGAAAGCTCTTTAGAGTCGGAGCTTGCACCGAAGCCTAGAAGGTTTTGTTTGAGTTTGAGAATCTTCATAGGTTTATGAAACCTCAACAAATATTTCAAAGAAGGAAGTTTCACATTTGAAGTAGGTGATCCTATTAGGCGCTGAGAGACGGCGCCTTTGTTGTGGGTCCAGGCATCATTTTATGTAAGATAGAGCCGTGTCCCACTAATATGCCAAGACATCACTTTCATGCCAGAAACAGATAGGGCTGAACTTGTTTCATGCACTTTGGCTTTCATTGTTAATAATGAATGACGAAAGTTCAGAGGAGAGGAGCTAAGTGGATACTCGGCTTTAAAAGAATGAATTTTAACTAGCAACATGCCAAACTAGTCAGAAACCACTTAGACGGTCAGGAAAGAGAGCACAGAGCAAAAGCTCATCGTGGAAGTCTGTCCACAGCCATCAATCCCCGCGGAGCCCACAGTGATGAGATTGCTGGGTCTCCTTCTGGAAGATCCTAGCGGCTGGGGCATTACATGACCTATACCCCTCAGAGGCCTAGGTTTTGCACCCGAAGGCATAAAATGGGAGTCTCTAATTCTGTTTTCAGAGAAGGAGATGGACATAGAAACAGGGACGAGAAAGTTGATTAATATAATTTTATAATTTATAATTTTATAAATCTCGGTGCATATAAAATATTGATTAAATGAATTAGCACCTCTCTTAAGTTAGATCAACGCTTGAGGTCCCAGAATTTCCTTGTAATTTTTCCCTTCTGCTTCCCTTTTAACTTTTCCTTCCTTCCTTATTATTTCTTTCCATTCTTTTTCCTCCCTTCCTTTTTTTTTTTTTTTTTTTTTTGGTTTCTCCTTTTCCTCCTTCCTGCCTCCTATCTCTTCCTTCCTTTCTTTCCTTCCTCTCTTCTTTCAATTATTTTACCTTATACCTGACTTTCTGGAGAAAGACCTCAATAAAAAGCAACCACACTCTGAAGCTCATGTATACGGTATTTATTTTTTCATTCAACCAACATCCATGGAGTGCTTCTCTCATGCCAGACATCCAGTAGGCACCTAGGATAGAAGAGTGAACCAAACAAATCCAACCCCTTGTCTTCTGGATCAGAGAAACTAAGAATCTTAGAATATAAGCTACCGGGTTCAATGTGTTTTTCCGCTCAATTTCCTGCATCGTCTTTAAACACAACTTAGGAGGATGAGAACTGATTATCTGTTCCATCAGTTTGATCATCAAAGATTCTGATACAATCATTAGACTTGGCAGCTAAAACAAGAAAAGGGACACACCAAAAACTGACAGTTTAGATTTTCAGCAACAAAGAATAAAACCACATGATTTGAAAGTTTAAACAGAAATTTGAATTTTCCAGAATGTCAGAGTTTCTGAACAACACACATGAAGTTTGTTTATTCAGGATAGAAGACAAAGGTCTTGCTCCAGTAATCAGGACATGGCAACCATAGCCCCACACCACTGTGCATTCTCAGGGACTCTAATCAGTTTGTGTGTATGATTACCAATAGCCTCGTCCATCGCAATGGGTGTTTTATCACCTGTTTTCTATAGGTCATTGGGTATAGAAATCAATAAAAAATACTATATAAATAGAATTAATTATGCCAGCATCTTCTGATGGTCAAGAGCCCTGCAAAGTTAAGTGTTGGGCTTTCAAAGCCAACTTTTAGAAAAGAGCTCTTTGATCTTGGATCCCATACAAATGAGCACATTCTCAATTTAGAAGAATGCCCTAATTTTAGGCACTTCCCTGACATATTAAAGCTGTTATTCTAGCATTCCAATCAAAGCATTCTTGACGGCAAATTGACTGGGAAAGCAGATTCCACTTTAGTTGCCAGCATTTGTTTTAGAATATGCTCCCAGCCACATCCAGACCACCACAGACCAGCCTTACTAATAATAGTCACAGTCTTCACAGCTCTTAAAACCGAGATATGATACCGAGTTAATCCTTTCAGCACCTTGGAAAGTCAGACTGGTGCAGCTGCTTTATTAACTCGTGTTAATACTGAGTATTAACTTGTATTTGTTGCAAGGCTGTAAAATGTAGATATAACCCAGTTTGGCTTTGTTTTCCTGTTGATTGAATCGACCAGTTACCTCAATGCCACATCCATAGACTTGCCCTGCACTCCTTGACCGTTGTGCTATTTACCTATAAATCTGCTTGCATTTGCATAGTTTGATGACTGAAAGTCTTTCCATCTCCGAACCTGTCCATAGGGTTGCAGTTTTTAGAAGGCAGGGCTGGATGTACACATTCATGTTGCCTGGCA
The DNA here is from genome assembly GCF_048418805.1 of Vulpes vulpes. NCBI lineage: Eukaryota > Metazoa > Chordata > Mammalia > Carnivora > Canidae > Vulpes > Vulpes vulpes. Next base: position 94,833,223 of record NC_132795.1, on the reverse strand, counting down.
TGCAGAATTGTTCTCCTATTCGGTACGATTTACTTCCTGGTATTCCCTACCTCACATATCTTAACAGCCAATCCTAGAAAGTCTTTTTTCCCTGGATCATGTGTTTTTTGTTGTGTTTGAATTTGAGATCCCATGATCCTCCCTGTTCTCTGGAGATTTGTCTCAGACATCTAATTGGAAAGTCCCTTTATTTCCCTTGCTGGCACATAATCAGATCTCAGTTCCCTTTAGATTGTTTCTCCCATTTTGAAACCTAACTATACCCCTTGGATTTTTGCTTGACAATCTGTCGAAAAATCAACCCTTCCCTGTTAACAAGCACTACTGGTAATCCTTTTTTCTTTCCCCCCTTGTTTATTGGCGCCTAGTAAATTCCCTCAAACCGAATCAGTCATTAGCTGAGGATTTTTACTTATTTATTTTTAAGAAACTAAAAAGCCCCAAGTGGGTGAGGAGGAGAGAGACAGAGATAAGTTCATGCACTCTGATGGGGTGTATATCCCACAAACTCCTGTATAGACAATCTCACAATATGCATTAGGCCTGAAAACCCTATATAGGCCCTTGGCCCAAGTGACTTCATTTCTAGCAGTATCGAAAGGAAATGTTTCCTCGAATGTTCAGAGATGTATAACCTATTCAAAACAACACTGTTTATAATAACAAAAATATGAAATTAGCTGTTTGTCAAAGATTGTTAAAATAAAGTTTTCTATAGAGAATGGTAGCCAGCATTAATGGTATACTAGAGAAGAGTATTTACTGATATTGAATATATCCATGATGTATTAAGTAGAAGATTGCAAAACACTCATCCATGTTCAATCAATCTACTATGCATCTACTATCTGCATAGTAGATTGATTGAACTATTTACATATCTGCATGATTTCTACCTATCTTTCCATCTATTCATTAGAACATGTAATAGTTGCTTATTAGTGGTGGAAGTATGGGGATTTTTTTTCTTTTTTATGCATAGACTCCTGATTTTCTAAAGTGAATATGTATTGCTTTTGTAATTAAAAAAAAAAAAAGCAAGAAAAGTTAAAGGAAAATGGGAAGCCCCCTGGCCAGTGCAGGTTTCACAGGTGTATTAGGCAAGCAATCACATTAACTGTTGGCCTGCTGGGCTTGAGAGTGGGTTCTACCCAGTTCCCACCATTATCCTTGCAGGCACTAGGTACTCTATTTACAATGTGTACATTTACCTTCTGATCTTTGCATTATAATGTGGAAGAGGTATTCCATGAATGGTTGTGAAGTTAAAATAATTGAAACTATTTCTCTAGTGTACTTTGTACCTCTGTGCCACATAAATTCTAATAAAGAATGCATCATTAAGTGAATGTTATAACTTGAGTCCTTAATACATATGGTAGATTGAATTATGGTCTCCAATCTTCACCACTCTTGCATCCACATTCTCTGCCACGTGACTGCACTGTTCCTCTTCTAGAGACAAAGTGCACTTCTCCACCCATTGAGCTTGAACTTGACTATATGTCTTGCCTATGGGATATTAGCAAACATCATCTACAACCGTCCAGTATATTAGCAGAGACTTGAAATATGCTTGCACATTTAGTTTTCTCTCTTGAGCTTCTGTCATCACCATGAAAAAATAATGCCTTGGCTAGTTCACTAGTCCAGGGAGGATGAGAAACACATGGTGAAGATTTGAACCCAGCCTATAATTTGGAGCCATGCCCAGCTGAGCAGACTGATTCGGTCAATAAACCACCTCCACTCCCTGCCAGCCCAACAGCAGATACATGAATGGGAATAAATGATTGTTATTTTAATCTACTAAATTCCGGGATGGTTTGTTACACAACATCATTATGAAATTAGCTGACCAATACATTGGCTAGATGTTAAATTTTATTATATTAATAGTAGGTATGAAGCGTTAAAAATGCATGAATCCAAGTATAGCAATGATCTCATCATAAGTTTGCACAGCCAGTCAATTATCACAATCTATTTCCAGAAATTTGACAAAGCAAGTCTGTAGTTTAAGAACAAAAAGGAACCAAGGAGCCTCCCAAAATTCAATTCCAGCAATGTGAGTCATCCAGTTAAGTTTTAATCATCAGAAGTGAAGATCAATTTTTTTGTTTCTTTAAGAGAGAGAGTGCACAAGTGTGGTGCAAGTAGAGGTGAGGGGGTGGAGGGAGAGAGAGAGAGAGAGAATCTGAAGCAGGCTCCACATTCAGCACAGAGCTTGATGCAGGGCTCCATCTCTCACAACCCTGAGAGCATGACCTGAGCTGAAATCAAGAGTCGGATGCTTAACCAACCAAGTTACCCAGGTACTTCTTGAGGATCAATTCTAAACAGGGTATAGTGTCTAAAAATGCTTACCATTTAATCAGATTTGGGTCCCTGAAAGACAAGAAGATGGAAGTGGTAGCAGCACCTGGTGATAGACTGAGCAGAGCACAGGAGAAGCGCAAATAGTGACAAGTCATAACTGACCATGTTAATGTGGATGCCAATATGAGACATCCTCTAAGGTTTCTCCAAATTTTGAGATGGAGAACATTGCAGAAGATGTGTCTTCATAAACATGGTGGCAGGACCCATGTTGAAATGCAGTAATGCAGTTTATGACTGTTTTACATGATCCTATTTAAGGTGACTGCATGTGTTCTCACGGCCTAGTGAGGCATCAGGAAACTCAAGTTACATGGGTGTCATTTCACACCAGCAGGTAGACACAAGACTTTGTCACGTTGCTGCCAAATGAGGTGTCCCCCTTGAGTTTATAATAGGTTCAAAACATCCAAACAGGCATTCGGGAAGTTTGAGCAAGTGAAAATCTCTTTTAAATTTTTTTTTAACTTCACAATGCAAATTGCTATTCAGGAGACCATAGTGACTCAAGAAATGAGGAGAAGCATAGGGTAGCCAGAGAGGGAAATCAAAGCATCACTAAAGGTGTTCCACATATGAGAAAGATCAAGCTAAAAATGGAAAAAAATAGCTGTTACTTTATTCCATAAATTAAAAACAGAGCTGCTCTTCTCTTTATTTTGTAACACTTTTCATAAAATAGTGGCAGTAGGGTGATTTAGCATGCTCTAGTGATCTCTATTGAACTCCTACTTTCAAAAAAAAAAAAAAACCATTCTGTTTGCTTTTGGTAAAATCTGAATGGCTCCTAAATATGTGGACACCAAAAGTTAAAATGCTGTCTAAACTTTGACCAGTTGTTTTAATATATATCGAACAATGTGCATTAATCCTTTTATAGTCTTTTTGACCTACCCTGTCTGCATCTTAATCATTTTCTTGTTGTGCCAATATTGTTTGCATAACAGTAGGTTTATAATTTATGTTTTTTATTAAAAGGTGTCTGTGGAAAAGAGATTTACCATGACTCTTCAGAAAATTATATTTTTAATCAGCTGTAGAAATTCATAGTATTTTCTACATATGGGGCACCTTATTACAATGATCCAAACAGACCAAAGTCAACAAATAATCTTGTCTGTCTATTGTTAATTCTCAGAAGAACAAACATATGTTTTGAACATCGTTACTGCTAAATTAGCACAAGCAATCAGGCATTCTAGGAGAATAAAATAAAAATGCAGAGCACTATAGTATAATTACTATTTGCATTTAAATTGTGTGCTATTCTTTTCTAACATCATGTAGTAATAGTAAAGTCTAACATTTACTGAGTTCTTTTTGTGTCAGTAAATAAGAAGATTATCTCAGTTAATCTTCACAACAACCCTATGATATAGATACTATTATTATAGTATGATATTTGGCATATGGAGAAACTGAGGCTTGGCAGGACAAAAATCACATGCCCAAAATTGTAGAACTACTCAGCAGAAGCAGAGGTCAAAGCCTGACATGTTTGACTTTATCACTAATGTTCTAGGGTATGCTTTTATTATTAATCAGCTAATAGTAGGCTTAAATGTTAAATTTGACATAATAGAGTTCAACTATATCACTACAGAAAAGAAAATCCCATGAGTTTGAAGGAGATAACTCTTCAGTAAGTACTGAGTGGATTGTGAAGAGAGGAACAAAGGATATATCCAAAGCAAAACATATCATTTATGTTTTTCACCAAAATAATGACCATGGATACCCTTAGTGGCACCCCAATAGTTACTCTTTCTCTAGTAATTGAAAACAAAAGCAATTCTACTAGAATTTAAATGAAATCTTGAAAAAATATAAAACAAAAACAATTCTAAGTGGCAAGTACCATAATTTATTAGTAATAATTTATTAATACATTTAATAATTTAACTCTATAATAATTATTAATAATTTATTTATTTATTTGTTTTAAACAATCTATTATTCTTTAAATTTCCAGAATAGGAAGTGCTTGATTAATAACAAAAATGCATGGAATGAGGATAGATGTATAAATTGGAGATCACACGCTATGGTCACAAAGCCTGAAATGCGTGCAGGCATCCATTCATTCCGTGGATATTTATTGAGCACCTATGATGTGCGTTGCTCATGGTGTGAAGATAGAGCAATGAAAAAGTCAGATGAAACCGTGCGATCATGGAGATTACATGCTAAGTTGGGAGATGGGACAATAAACGTTCAAGTTCTTAGAGTAATAAGTACTATGATGAAGAATAACGGAGGTGAAAACATAGTGATAAAGGAGACAAGACTGCAGCTCTACTAGATGAAAAAGGCGGTGATGTCAGTTCCAGGTGAGGTTAAAGCTGTGAGGAGCAGAGCAGTGTAGCGTCTAGGTCGGTACTCCCCTTATCTAGGGTAGCCTAAGTGTCTTTGTTGATGGCTGAATCACGTAACTGATTCCTCCCCGTGAATGAGTTAACTACTAGTAGAATTCACAAACCTGCTGACACAAAGCTTATTAATAAGTTAGAAAAGTGAAACACAAGAAGGAGGAGAAAAGAACGTGCCTATTGCACCTGTCTTGAAAATGGAGGTCAACCAGCGGTGTAGAAGGAAGGATACGTCAGGGCTGGAATAGAAGTGGAACAAAACCGGCTTCCTGAGGGAGGAGAAAATGGAGTTTGGACTCTAAAAAACGGTAGAGTGTGGTTAGGCAGAGATGTGCTGTCTCTCCTAGAAGACCGTGAGCCTCCTGAGAACTGGCCATGTTTGTCCTCTCCTGCCCTCTGTTCATATCTATGTTTTGGCAACTATCTTCTCCCCGTGAGCTTTTGGAACAAATTACAGAGCTCTTAGGGCAGGTAGGGATATGAGAAATGTGTTGAGACAGTGTCTGAGACTAAGGGTAAGATGTGGGGTTTAGGTTCCTTCCAGCCATAAGATCTTGGACGTGACACCTAATTTCCATGAGCCTCTCTCCTTATTTGAAGAAGTGGTACAATAATCATTTCTCTGTCTCTTTCTCAGGACTACCATGGGATTTAAATGGGGAAATGGGAAGCTAAGGGAATGTTCTGGGTGACTGTAAAGGGCTACACAGCCACTGGGGGCTCAGAGGCATGCTTCCCTAAGACTAGGCCACACAAAATAGGTCCCCCAGGGGTTTTAGAAGTCACCTCATCCAATTCCCGAATTTTGCAGATTAGGGAAACTGAGGCTCTGGGAGGTTAAGAGACATCTGTGAGATCACACTACTGCTTAGTGGAAAAACCTACTTCTCCTGTCCCTAGTCTACGGGCGCTGGGCCTCCCGCATTCTATTGGTTGGGCCATAGTGATGACACCTGCAGAAATGCCTACCGGTTTCACTTCAGCTGTACAATTAGTTTTGTGGTCCCAGCTGAAGCCCGTATCCTGTTCGCTCTGCAGGTAGTATTTTAGCCAGCACCTGGGAGGTGTCACTGCCTCCCACCCCAAGCACTTTCCATGTGGCAAGACAGTAAGACTTATAGCAGACTAAACTGAGAGAGTGTTACCTACTTAAACTGTTTTTCTGACTTAATAAGAATTTTTCATCTACAGCAAGCCATTTTAAAATATTGTCTATACACAAACAGTCACTCTGAATAATAGGTCTGCACACAGTAAATGTCACCTCTCTAAATCACACGAGACCTCGGCGGCACAGCAGAGGAGCCTCCATAACAGTTTAAACTCCAGCCTCCCATTTATTATGGATGTGTTTATAAATCTCAGAGGGCACTCTTCCGCCTCCTGGGAAATCCAAAAACAGTGCCGTTGTTTGTCAGGGTGACTTGTCCAGGATGTTGAGGTCCCGGCCATCCTTCTTCCATCCAGATCCCATTTGATTCCAAAGTGGGTCAGCCAAGGTGGTTGTCAAAGGTGCCATTTTCTCATCGTTAAAGACAGGAAAAGTCGGTTCTAGAAAAAGTAGATGGGGTTGGAAAACTGGGGTTTAGACAATGCCTGTAGGGACTTGTTTGCTTGCTTGCTTGCTTGCTTGCTTGCTTGGTTTCTCTCTCTCTCTCTCTTTCTCTCTCTTTCTCTCTCTCTCTCCCTTTTTTTTTTTTCCTTTACCTTGAATAAATGATCTTCTCCACAAAAGTGCTTTGAGTTTCTCACATGAGGGAAGCAAAGGACAGCTTACACAGCAATGGCATTGAAAAACTCCTTAGCCGTTCCCATCTGTCTTGGTTAGTATGAATACTTTAGCATTAAGTGGAGAAAAGGAGAATCCATCAATAGTTAATAACTGACCTTAAGATGGGAATTCAAAGTTCACCACAATTACACCCAAGTGTCAGAGAACACACATGGGACATTATCAATATATTTGACTACAAGAGCCTGGGATGGCAAATTTAAATACCATCAGAGGAAGAACTAGGCATTATTTTTAATGAGAAAATATTGTTACCATATCCAGCGGCCCACGCTAAGATACTCAAAACCAAAATTCTCCGTTGGCAGCGATTGTGGAAAGGTAAGCATAATCTAAAAGAGCACCGAAGAGTCAGGCTGAAATCTCATCACGGGTCCAGGGTATAAACAAAACACTCCATAGATTCGAAGGGAGACTGTATTTAAAGGTGAAAATACGCTTAGGTGAAAAAGAAAGAGAAAATGTGTTTGTGTGGGATGGAACAACATGGATCGTCATCAAAGAAATGCAGCCTAAAACCACGATGATTTATCACTACACTAGAAGGACTAAACTTTAAAAGACTGACAACGCCAAATGCAGGACAACTGGAATTCTCTCGTACGCCCGTATGCTCACGTACAACCACTGTGGAGAGCCATTTGTCAATCCCTTATGGCGTTAAACACACACATACCTATGACCCAGCTATTTCATTTCTGGGTATTTCCCTTGGAAAAAAAATGAAAAATATATGTTCACCAAAAAAAAAGATACGTAGGAGAGTGTTCACAGCGGTTTCATTCATAATGGCAAAATTGTGGTACTAACCCAAATGTCCATCACAAGGAGGAGTGATGACCGTTAGGCCGTAGTCACAGAACGGAATAGCACTCAATACTACAAAGGAGTGAATCACAGGTACTTAAAAATACACGGATGCATCTCCTAACCATTGGTTGAACAAGATAAACTGGACACAAAAATCACATGCTATATGGTTCCACTCACGTGAAGTTCAAGAACGGGCAAAAGCAGACTGTGAGGATAGAAATCGGAATAGTCGTTCCCTCTTGGCGAGGAGGACAAAGGAAAGGCGGGAGGAAAGTCTCTAAGGAGAGAGCGATGCTCGGTGTTGGTTGTTAGTTAAACAGGTGCATGTACACAAATTGAACTTTAGACTAATTTCTCCTCATCTTAACATATGCGATCGTATTTCAATGAAAACAAAATATGGGGATCCCTGGGTGGTTCAGTGGTTCGGCGCCTGCCTTTGGCCCAGGGCGCGATCCTGGAGACCCGGGATCGAATCCCATATCGGGCTCCTGGTGCATGGAGCCTGCTTCTCCCTCTGCCTGTGTCTCTGCCTCTCTCTCTCTCTCTGTGACTATCATAAATAAATAATAATAATAAAATTAAAAAAAAAAGAAAACAAAACAAAATATGTGTGTGTGGGAAGAGAACCGGGGGGCTCCTTGTCTCCCTGGCACTCCCTGTTATGAAGCCTTCAACTCAAAGGCCTGCAGCATCACGGGCGAGGCAGGACTGCAGGATCTCAGGGCCCAGGCCAGACCTTTCAAGTCAGAATACGCAATGGGCCCGAAGGCCAGAGCGCCCCTGCACACGTGAGCGTCTGCGAAGTATCCTTACAGCGGTTGTCCGTCTGTCTGTCGTTGTCTTTAAGAACAAGCCACAGTCCATTCATCATATTTAAGGCAAAAGCAGCATCCTTTAGGAGGATTACATCACCTCGACTCGTGTAATCCTGAGGTTGCTGTTAACCTGAGCGCACTACGCAGCCCTGTCTGGGCCGAGAAGGTTCTCTGTGCTTGAAGAGAGAGAAGCAGACACGGAGAACCACTGACGTTCAAGCTTTCGGTGATGGCCACACAGGAAACCGTCTATGGCTCCTGCTGCCCTCATCTCTTCACTTGCCCTAACTGTGTCCATTGGGGGGCCTGGTTCTCCACTCCTGCTTCCAGCTCTGTGAACTCCCTGGTATCTCTCCAGTAAACTCTCTTCTGATTACGTTGTCTCCATTTGGATTCTGTTGCTTGTGACCCAAATCCCTAACTGATGTTCTGTATCGACTGGCCCAAAATACTTAAGGAATCTAAATGCAGTTTTTTTTTTTTTTTTTCACTGCATGACCAAAACCTTTCGGTACTTTCTGTTTTCTAAAGGCTGGAGAAAACTGATTTATGGGACACCAGGGACCAAGACGAAAGATCACCTTCCAATCTACTCCTCTGCTGTCTCGTTTCATCAACACAATTCTCCGAAACCTTGAGCCAGAAAGTCTATCCTCCATAAAATAACTGCACTGGGTGAGACCATTCACTAATACTGTTCTTTGTACCCCAAAACAGCAAGTGGAGAAAATAAGTAGGGACCCTTAAAAATCAACTGCCAAGAAGTAAAATTAATTTGGAATCAATACCTTGGCAAGCTGTTATCTGAGTGGCCCGCTCACATCATGAACAGAACTTCTGAGGAAAATACGACATTGGCTAGATTCTAGGGGACAAAAATTGTCCTCTGACAGAAGACTGACGAATATGTCACAGACTACAGATGACTTTTGATTTTTTTTTTTTTATTGCATGGGAATCTTTCTGTGAAAAGAATAAAAAGCTCATTAATGAATTTTTTCATTCAAATGAATATTGGCAGGTAGTAAAATAATTCTTCTGTTATTGTAATTCAGTGAAATTAGTTATGGGAAAATCTAATCAATTTTTACATAAATACAGATGATTTTAAAAGAATGACTAGACTTTTTTAAACTTACTGATTTTCAATTACATACGACACTCTTGTTAACTCTGTATTGAGAGACACCGACAATCCTTTGCTTTTCATTTCAGTGTCATCTACAAGTGGGAATTATTCTTAAAAACGTAAGTTAATTTTTAAATTTGTATTGTGATAGACTAGATGGCAGAGGGCCTTCAGCTTGATTTTCCAGAAGTAGGTATCATCAGAGTGGGTCGGATGTGACACATCCATGTTACTGTAATAGGACTCACCACAGCCATGGTTACAAAATGAAATCAATTATGGCCATATGTTGATGGAGGCATTTTCTAGGACCAAGGAGCATGGCACAAAAATAGCTTAAATGAAAGAGGAAGGATTTCATGGCAGCTACTACCAGTTGCCTACCTGAATCCAGTCTTTCCTTTCTTACTAATAGTAGAACTGGAGTTTTTCCTGGGCCATGACAGATCTGCAAAAATACTGTGTTTCCCAGGATCTCTCACGACTACTGATGCCAATGAGACATAAACAGAATTAATTATGTGGGGATTCCTGGAAGGCTCCATAGAGTACTGACTGTCTAAGTGGTTCACCCTTGTCTCCAACCCCCATTTCTTTCTCCTCTGTGCAGAACATGGATGTGATGGCTCGAGTACCAACTGCCATCTTGAATGATGAATAGTCCTTGAGGCTGGAAGCCCTGTGCCGACTGCTAATCCTGCACAGAGATTCAGAGCTCTTCTGCCTGGGGCTCCTCTGTTAGGTACAACGTAATCTAATTCTAAGCAGTATAGGGTAGAAGTTAGTGACTGTTTAGATAGATTTACAAGTCTTTAACATTTCTTTATGTCACCTCTCCTGATTCGGTGGTTAAGGCCCTCAGAATCATAAAATTTTAGAACCGAAAGGAATCCTAGAGAACATCTAGGCAAAATCCTCATATTATTTGTAAGACAAGGCCCAGAGAGTTTCAGTGATTTGCCCTAGACCCTTCCAGGAATAACTTATCAAGTATCCATTATTTTCGGCATTTATCAAGTACACATTGTTATGCCTGTCGATGAGACACTTTCTAGTACCCAGGAGGTCATTCTTTTCAGGATATCTCGTGCCTCTCAATTCATTGCTTTTCCTTCTTCAAATCTATAAAGAAGTGTAGATCTAATATGTACTTTAATAACAAAGATAGTAGGGAGAGAAGCTTGCCTTTTTAAGGTCTACCATACTTCTCATAATAAATATGGGTTGACAGAGAGTCAATGATCATTTTGATTCCATTGGTGTGTGTGTGTGTGTGCACGTGCACGCGTGCATGCGTGCGCTTCAAGGATAGATAGTGATAGTGTGAAAGCCATTTTTAGAGAAAGCATCTCAAACTGCTGAAGGAGAATGATGCCTGACAAGCATTTCTTTTATTGAATAATCCAGTTTACAAATGCTTCCAGACTGAGGAGACCTGACTAGGTTAAAAATATGACAACCACAGTCAAAGCCCACATGGAAAGTGTGCTATGAATTATAAAGGTAGAGACGAGAAGGTTTCTCCTCAATGAACTCAGCTATTTTAGTAGATCCTCTGGTCTAGATCTATAACCGTTCTCCTTTATAGCAAAATCCCATCCAGGATAAAAGAAGAGGGTTAAATTGCTCTAAGTACTTTGCAAGATGTGCTGCTCATGCGTGTTTGGAAGATTATGAAGCCCTGAAGCCTGGGTACGGACAGACAGCTGAAAGTAAATCAAGGGAGCAGTTGGGGAAAAGGCACTTGAGTAGCCAACTTGCCTGTTTCATAGATCCTTACAGGGAATATAGGCATGCTGGGGCATTTTTGTCTTAGCAATTACTACTGAGATTCACCATTGCAGTGATCCACGGGGATTTGCTGAAAAGGTTAATGGCATCTATCAGATTTACAGGGTACAACAAGGAAGTTGGCACATTCCCTCGGTACGAGGTGTAATGTCACCTGTGTGGGCTGAGCCGTCCACATTCATTACCTTTCATTGGCCAAAGGGCCTGGGTTTTAACCAGCCCTAGAATATAATCCGTCAACAGTTGAGCATTCATAGCATGAAAAGTAGCAAGGGAGATTGGAAGGGAGAAGATAGCACAACTGGCATATTGTGCTGTCAGCTGACGGACCTTCCAAGAAAGTCAAGAGAGCTCAGTGTCTGCTATGAAAAGGTGTAAGATCAAGGTGAAAATAAATACCCAGATCCAGTAGTGCAACTCTTTTAAAAATAACTTCATTAACACATCCACAGGCATCCTACTGTAGCTCTGTATAAAGCTGTTGTTTCTCATCCACTCACTCTTACACAGAGTTTTCAAAAAGCTGTTCAGATTTGTGTAAATATGTAACTATAATTGGCTTTTCAATTTCACAGCTTATCAAAGGCAGAAAGGGGGGCTCACCAACATTTCAAAGACAATAAGCACATTGGATGCAATGGTCCATGATTCTCCCCAATGTTTTTAACCTGCGATTGGAGAAACAGATGGTTAGATTTTCTAGGAAGCTTAAAGCAGAAGCTGAGCTAATACAAAACTGCTCAGCTATCAGACGGGGCAAATCCATTCTGTCGCCTTTTTTTTTTTTTTCTCCCAAATCACAACCCATCAGAAGAAGGATTTAGCTTCACAAAAAGATATTTACCAGGAAGCCTTCTGCAGAAGAGAAGGGCATGCTTTGTTAAACCAGATGCATTTTATTTTTCCTGGAACCAAGATTTATGAAAGCAGTATGCTCATATTTCTCCATATACAGTAATTGGAACTCATTATGCTAATTGTATTTCCATTATCACTAATTAACAATCAGAGTGACCTGGCCCACAGTCTAATTTGTCTTTAATCTGTTTTTGTATAGGGAGTTTTACCCTGTAATTTCAAGGTGATAATTCTATTCAGTGCAACTTTATGAATTGCAGAAGGTAACACTTTGGATGCCTGATGTTATCCTTTTGCCACTGTTTGGGGGTAAAATGGGGAAGCAAATGGATATACTTGCATGTGCCGTCTCGCTGATGAAATAGGTGCTTGACCTGTGACATCATAAGAGTGCATATCCTTCATAATTCTTACTCAGATTAAACGCCCAGTCAAAGCAATGGAACAGTTGCTCATACTGTTCAAACCCCAGCTCTCAATCTAGAATATGTAGTACTTAGTGTAAGAAGCAGTTGACATTTGCTGTCATCAAGAAGGAAAATGGGTGTTTCAAGTACTTTCTAATGATTAGTTAACACCTTATAAATATTTCCATGTGACAAATCTCTTGTAAAGAAAGAAATGACGGGTTTGGATCATCAAGAAACTTGCTTCTCATAAAAATGAGGTATCAAAGTAAGAGATGAGATGCATTTATGGTATTCTCTCTCAGAGGATGTGTTTATTACTTATCAGGCAAATTTAGAGCCATGGGATGTTAAGAGGGAAAAGGAGCTGGATTCGGAGCCCAAGGTTCTGAAGTCAAGTCCAGTTCCAGTGCTCAACAGAAATCATCCTTCTCTCCGAACTTCTGTAATTTCATCTTAAACATTGAAATAATACATTGGAGATAAACTATTGAGACGGCGTTAAGCCATGGTAGTGCGGTGAGGACTTGGGAAATCTGAGTGAATTCAAGTTTGGACTCCACCACATGTTAGCTGATGGCCTTAGGGAAAGCCTTGGTTTCCTAAATATATTTGTAAGTGGATATAATAAAAGTTCCCTCTTCACCGAGCTGTTTTGAGATCAAACTAATCGAAATTAAAATATATAAAACGCTTTGCCCCGCTCCTGCCACATGGTAAGCCCATAACAAAGGCTCGCTCTGACACAGGAGGGGCAGCCATGTGCTAGTGCTTGGTAAACAAGAGAATCTCCTCTGTTGTGACAGGGCTGTGATGATCGCCTGTCAGGAAGGCGCATTGTTTCATTCTGGAGGTTGAAGCGAATCATTGGGAAGAAAATACTGCTGTTGAAAAGGACTAAAAATCATACTGGGAGACAGAGGAATAAAAGAGAGAGAGAGAGAGAGCACTAAGAAAACTGAACCTCAGAAATTTACTCTAGAAAATATGCCTCTACTTAGCCTAAGAAACCTGGGAAATCTCAGATCCACCTTCTCGTGGGTGGACGTCCAATCGGAGGAAGCAGTGTTCCAAACGGCCTCTCTGAGTTTCATCAGTCCCATCGTCCTAGCCTGATTGACTTGGTTTCCCTTTGTGTGTCTTTTCGAGCGCCACTGAAGTTGGCAACGTTGAGGTCTTCTTGAAAAAAAGGAAGCCCTCTGTGATCTCCTACTCCCGCTGCTCCCCGGCCCTCTGCCAACACTTGCAAATCAGTTGGACCCCTGTGCCTCTTCTCTACACAAACAGCCCTTTCATGTTCCCAGGGAGCCCTGTTTCTTCGTTTGGCCTCTTCTGCTTAACAGGGGGTTCTTCTGAATCCCAGGGTCAGATGTAATTGTACCTCTGTAGCACACCCTGGTTTCACACACTCACAAAATATTTGGTTCTCCTTGTCCACGGCATAAATCACAGGATATCACCTAATCAACGAAATAATCTTAATCAATGCTTCACCGTCTGGCTTTCCATAACAATTCCAACTCCCCGTTGATGTTTTCCATCTTCCCTTCTGTTAGACCAGATGGTGCATGTTCTAGCCTCTTTATTATCTTTTTCTGACCATAGTACTCTGTCCAAAGATCATTGTAGGAAACCCGACGGCAGCCCTGGCCCTGTCCTGTCTGTTAAATCTCGCCATGGCTTAGGCAGCCGTTGCTAATGACTCTCCTTTTCTAAACCTGAGCTTCCTTCCAAAGTCACTGACTGGCTAGTCCATAATTACTGGATAACGCAGCCACTCTGGTCTTCACACATCCAGTGTGAGCTCTCTTTTCAGGGTAGAAGCGGACTCCAACTGGAGGCTTTCCATTTGGCCTGACACTCTCGCGAGGAGAGTCTGCGATCAGCATCTACCAACAACGGCCGTATCTCCTATGCTACGAATAGAGGGAAAGGATCATCTCCTCTCTATGCTGGGATGGAAGAAGCTGGACCGTAATGTCTCCCTCACGTACAAAATCCTGGCTTAATTATACTCATCTTCACTGACAACAGTTTTCCACTTATCTTTCTGGGTATGAGCCATTAACGCACATTAAAAAAAAAAACTTAAAATAACTGACATATCGGAACATCAGTGGCACTGTGACATGCAAAAAAGACAGTTGTGAGTCAATTAAAGCCATGGATCATTTTATTTATTTATTTATTTATTTATTTATTCATTCATTCATTCATTCATTCATTCTTTCTTTCTTTCTTTCATTCATTTATTTTTATTGGAGGTCAATTTGTCAACATATAGCATAACACCAGTGCTCATCCCAAGTGCCATGGGTCATTTTAAACAGTGATCGTCAAACCTATCCTTCCCCTGCTGTGTGTGTGTGTGTGTGTTTGTGTGTGTGTGTGTGTGTGTGTGAAACTATCAGCACCAAATTCATTTCAAGATAACGATATACTTTTTGGAGAAGTCGTTTTAAAAATCATATCCTCAAACAAGCTGGTCCTCCAGACTTCAGTCTGGTCTCCCCAAAACACAAATTCACATGATACAATAAGCAGAAAATATAACAGACACACAGGGTTGAAAGCAAGCATTGGTATCTAAATTCCAAAGAATATGCATCAGTTGCTGAGCGAGTAGATATGCTAACTTGGCACCATTTTTCTATGGTATCTGACAGCACTGAAAATCACAGTGCGGAGAGATTTTTATCACAAAGGATTTTCAATTTGTTGTTTAGGAAGATAGATCTGCAAGTATCCTCTTTATCCCTAATGACTATAGAATGTAAATAATCTTGTTATAACCATATTTCATGTAAATTTTCTCTCTGGATGAGGTAGATTTCCTTCTAGGCAATTTCTTTCCCTCTCTCTCTCTCTCTGACCAGAAAGCACAATCCGTGCTCCATCCCTTGGTTAAAATGGAGTCCAGTAAACCCAAAGCTTGGCCCACTTGGGCCATCTTACCGTGGGGACCCGTCAGCTGGGTGGTCTTACTAGAACAAGTCTCTCTCACATCTCCATCCTGGCCACATGAGAAGGCCTTTCTGGAGCACCCCTAATCCACGTTTGAGTCTCAAAGCATCTTCCAATCCATAAACAAAAGGTACAGTTAACAGGCTGCTGCTGGAACTTCCCGTTTCCTACTTATCCACATGATCATAATTCGGATATCTAGGGAGAAATATCAACTGGGGCCATTTTTTTTTTCCTCTTGGGAAACTTAGGCCAGTAGCAGCGTAGAACGCAAATTTTACCCCAAGCACTCTATCAATTGAGGCTAATGTGGTTAACTTCTTCTCTGAGCTTTAGTGCAGACTTTACGTAATTCCTATTTTACTGGTGAGGTTTCTAGGATTTGGGACACTTTTAGTGCTCCTTTTTCTATTCAAGAGGAGGAATAAAAAAAATTTTTTTTCCTGCAATTTGTGAGTACATTACTGTTCTCCATTTGCACACTGTCTGATGGTTTGCATGTGGGGGCAGCCAAAAGGTCTCAGAATCATTTCCCTATAAAACCATTTCCTCGCTGATAAGGCTTCCCATAAGCATGGCTGAGGAAAACGAGGCAGACTGGATTTCTGAAACAGTTTAAGGAAACATCTTCCAGATTGAGCAGTACACTCCAGGCTTTAATAAAGCATCTAAGGAGCTCAAGTTTTCCTCAAGTCATACACAGGGAAAACTCTTAATGTCTCCCCTTTCTCCTATCATTATTTGAATATGGCCTTCATCTTGCACACACTGTGATCTTGCACCTAATTATAATTTACTTTCTATAACCATAAAAGTATTATTAGATAACCATCCCTCTTTTTCTTAAATTCCAGATTTTTAAAATATTTCTTCCCGTGTCATTCTTACTCCAAGTAGAATAAAAAACAGTTTATTAATTTAGTGAAGACTTCAAAAGTTCTTTTAGATATGGTCTCCAGGTTGTTTTATGATTCCAGATCTTTTACACTTTTTATCATTTCATTCTTACGAAAAGCAGAAAGCAAAACTGACTTAAGTAATTTATCCAGGACCTTTATTTTTGCAAATCCTACAAAGAGTCCTCATGTTTTATTTAACACATCCCTTTGAAATCTTGTTTCTTGGCAAGAGTCTTCCCCACCCTACTCTCTGCCATGCACATGCACACACTGCCCATGAAACCTGAGCCTCCAGATCAGTAAGCAGGTTGGATGTTAGGATTCCCAATGTGAATCTCATGGGATGGTGTGTGATGTGTTTCTAACAAGGATGGTGATTTCAACTTCATTCAAGATTAGTTTGTGCTAACCTATCCTCACCTAGTGAATGTAGATGTTCATTTCATTCTCTCATCCCTGAATCCATTCATTAATTTGATATTTATGAATAAAGTCTCCGTGTGATAATCCCTTTGAGGCTCTTAGGATATGGGCTGATGAAAATTTAGTTACTGACCCGGTGGAGCACATAGTTTAGATAAAGAAACCACACCTAAATGACTGCGTATGAATTTATGAGAGCTGAGACTTTGTTAGCCCTCACAAACAGCTCTCATGGTGCCTAGAAGTGCCTGGCACATCCAAGGTGCTTGGTGAATATTTGTTAAATAAACCCATGATTAATAGGACACAATAATGGCAGAGGCTTAGTCTGTCTTTTCACTGTTCCATTCCTAGCACCTAGAATAGCACTTGGTTCATAAAAGACATTCAATAACTATTTAGCACCAGCAGTGTGACTGTATATGATATGATACCAGTAATTATAACAGTAATAAAGAAAATATACCAGCACTTTCTATGTCTCAGTATACATCTGAAAAAAAAAAAAAAAACACACCTTAATCTGCAAAGCAACCTGCTGAGGTAAGAACTGTTACTATCCCCATTTTCAGATGAGGAAGAGCTAAGAACTCACCCAAGGCACACAACGCATACTTATGGAGCTGAGATTTGAAAGCAATGGCCTTCCTCAAAAACACACCCTCTTAAATACTTCGCACACCTTTTGCTGAACTGTCTTAAATTCAACCTCAACCAGACTTTCAAGAGTTTTGAATAATAGGTTTAACAGTTTAAATATCGTTCTCTGTTTTTTTTTTCCCTCTTACGGATCTTGATACTCATATTTCTCTTTAACGTAGGTCACTCCGTAGATTCCTCACTCACTGAATGCTTCTGAGATATATTGCAGAAGGATGACTCCACCTATGGTTTGCAAGAGATATCAAAGAAGGAAAGAATTAAAAGCAAGAAAGCAAGTAAAGAGCCTGGAGAAATAGCTTGGTAATAGGGACTTCCTTGAACCAAGTGATAGGAGTGGAGATAATGTGCTCAGTCACAAAGATTGTCTAGCTCTGGATGGTAAAGGAGGGAGAGATCATGCCAACGGTTTAAGCACTGCTGACTAATGGACAAGAGGTAACCCTGATGGAAGTTTAAAAATTGTCCCAGAATATACAGTCTAGGGATGCCCAATCTAAGTATGGTTTTTGAAATGTTGGCTCAAAAGCAGGAGTCAGCAAACTCCAATCCATGGGCCAGATCAGGTCCATCACTTATTGTGGGAAATAAAGTTTTGTCAAAACATGGCCACATCCATTGGTTTGCACATTGTCTGCTTCTTTCCAGGTACAACAGTGATGTTCAGTAGTTGCAAAAGAGACCATATGACCCACAAGTCTTCAGTATCATCCTTGTTCAAAAGTAATGATTAAATTCTAACAGACTGTTAGAAATACTGCTTGGAATCCCATGTGCATGTCCTTGATCAGTTTTCGAAAGTGCGCACGTATGTTTCTAAATGTTCAATTAATCAGTCAGTGCTGTTTAGCTCTGATACCAAGATACACACTTTGAAAACAAGTCCCCTTGATACAAAAATGTGTGCATATTTCAACCTAACCCTGGCAGGATCCCAAGACAGGCACCTATAATTGGTTCATCACAACTCACAAATATGTACATAGCACTGTGTTTAGGGTCGAATGGGCAGTGATGAGTGCAGGGGAAAGTGGCAGTTGGAAGAAAAAAAAAATAAAATTATAACCTCACTGAGATATCAAAGTGGCCAGAGCAAGGAATACCACCTAATAGAGTCCATTTCCTTGGCCTGTCACATTCTGAGATTTCTTCTACACTTTTCTCTTTGACCTAGTCCAAAGACCGCCTTTAATTCCTTTTCCCTCCGCTGAATAGGGTGAAGTGAAAAAAGCACTTCATTGGGAGGCCAGAGACTCACATTCTGACCTCTCTTTTATCACATCCTGGGTGATCATGCTTGTTGAATGATTTTGCTTTCCCGACATTAGTTGCTTTTTCTAAGTAGTGGTAATTTCTCATAAGTTGAATGGCCAGAGAATGCCGACATTATCATCAGAGATCATTTTCAGGTCTAAGATCTTTGTTTTTGAGGCTCTCGGCCTTCCATGGATATCTCACCACACTGACCCCTTTTGGAATATCATATTTACATTGATGCCCTATGCAGTAGGTTGGGTACATCCCCCAAAAAATATGTAGATGTGATCTTACTTGGAACAAGAGTCTTTGCAGATGCGATTAAACTAAATCTCAAGAGGAGATCACCCTGGATTAGAGTGGAGTCTAAATTCATGACAGTGTCCAGGAAAGAGACAGAAGGAGAAGATAGATACCAACAGACCTAGAAAAAAAGAGGTCATGTGAAGTTAGAAGCCGAGATTGGAGTGATGTATCTATAAGATAAGAAAGCTAGAAGCATAGAACAGATTCTCCTTTTAAGCTTCTAAAAAGAACTCAAGCAATGGTGAAACAGTCTGCAAATAATGTCAATAAACTGAGAGTTGAGGCAGAACAAAAAAAGAAAAATAAGAAAAAAAAGAAAAAAAAGAAAAATTAAAAACCTCTCTATCCCAAGCACCAATAATGGAGGCTAAGCAATTATACCTACAAATTCTTGTTGACAGGTCTTTCCTAACGGAAAATCCTGAGATTTTAAGCGCTGTGACTTTACAGAAGGCAGGTTGGTTTAATGAGGAAATTTTTAATAAAAAGACAATCAACAGTATTTTATTTTGGGCACTTACTCAGTATTTCACAGATCCTCAACAAGTTTTGAGGTAGGTTAAAGAACTAACCTGGCCAATGCTTTGATTTTTTGACTTCTGGCCTCCAGAACTGTAAAAGAATAAAATGCTGTGGTTTTAAGTCATCAAAGTTTAATGGTAATTTGTTGCAGTAGCACCTTATCAAATAATTTTAATGCACCTTATTAAATAATTTTGGTTTTCTAATTATGCCACTAAAATTGGAGCATTGCTACCTGCTTTATTTGTTCCTGCTTTATAGATTGTTCTAATATTTTGGTATTATTTTTTAAGTAATAAGTCACAGACCTTGAGGAAACACTACTCCCTTCAAGGATTCTTCTTTAAAGAATAATGTTTTCTATTTTTTATTTTTTTTCCCCATTAAATTTCTGATCTGATTTCCATCATGAAAATATACCAAACCCAAATTGAGAGCTTTTCTAGCATTTTTATAGAAAATACATTTTCTTAGCTAGAAATATCTTTTGGAAAACACATCTCGAAGCTTCTATTGGAAGCTTTTAGAACTACCTGCCAAAAAGTTAGCTGTAGATATAACTGTTTGTTCAAAATCCCATTCTAGTGTATTAAACACACACTTTGCAATGTAGACAATCCATGCCACTTGCTTTGTTTCTGGACTCTAATGATCATGTGTTCAGATGGTTTTCCACCTTGGAATGAAGGTTTTAAAATAAGGTGTCTTCCTTTTCAAAAAGAAAAAGAAAAGACAAAGGCTGAGTGGCTTTATTTTGGAATTTTAAATGCCCAGCATTTATGGATGTTAACTCACATTTATTAGCAAGATTTCATCAATTATGTAATAGATTGCTAAATGTCACTCTTGTGCTTCACTCCCAAAGTAACTACATGCTATATGCTTAGGAAAATATCATATAATTATAAAGTAATTCTGTGTTCTAGTAGATTACTTAGTAATTATACTTAATACTGTAGTTCCAATAGTGATTACTATGAAAGCTCATTATAAAAGGCAGAAATAGTCACATATGTATTCTTAATTATATCTGCCACAATAGAAGTTAATGTTAATTGAAATGATTTATAGTTATTATAGTAACTCAATTAAAAGTATATACTAGTAGTGATAACCAACCTTCCCAAGAACAAAGTGTCAAATTGTTGTCAGAAAACTTAAAGGAGAGTCACTATGGACCTCATTCTGTTTGGTTTTCTTTTCTCACGAAATATTTCCACCATTCTCTTCCTATGAGCTTACTCATCATCATCTCCCCAGTACTAGGAGAGCACTTGGCATCTTGAAGTACCCCACAAATGAATACTACATAGATGAATAAATAACTTGCAATATTTATTTTGATCCATCTAAAATAATTTGTAAGTGGATTGTAAATTCTAAATCAATGTTCTTAATATTTGAGTCATTGGACCCTTTGAGAATATGATGTAAAAATTCCTTTCTTTCCTCAGTAAATTGTTTGTAAACACAGGTTTTATAAACATTTGCAGAAAACATTTGCAGAATGTTCAAGGACCCCCTGAATCCCATTCATGGAGTTCAAGTTAAGAACAAAAGCTCCTAAGAAGAGCAGCATTTTTTTAAAGGTTTTATTTATTTATTTTGGAGAGAGAGCATGTGCGCGTGCAGTGGGGAAGGGCAGAGGGAGAGGGAGAGAGTGAATCTTAAGCAAGCTCCATGCCCAACACAGAGCCCAATGCAGGGCTTGATCTTAAGACCCTGAGATCATGATCTGAGCCAAAATCCAGAGTCAAATGCTTAACTGACTGAGCCACCCAGGTGCCCCAAAGAGGAGCATTTTCTGAACCTTATTATCTATACCATCTGGGGCCTGGGGCTAGATACATTCCCAAGGAACTGATGGTAGATTTCTTTCCTGGTTTTTCCTTTCTCCATTAAAAAAATATATATATATGTGGAAAGTTAGATCATGTTTAACTCATAATTATTTTGCTTCACATCCACCTTTAAATCGTCTGGGATGGGAAATGGTACAAAATCCATGTCTTTGATAGGAAAGGACAAACAGCATACATTTCTAAACGCAAATATAAAGCCCGTTAAAAAGATGTGTGAGATGTCGTTTCTGGTTCACAGGAAATATTTGGCTACATTACCAGAACCTTCTTCTTTTTCACACATTCTTAAGTGCAGATACCAATAAGATGTCACTAGTGGTAACCAGCCCCTAAAGTGCCAGACAGAGGCGATGCCATTAAAAGGCTTTCTATCTCGTTGAAGAAACAATGACCATGCTCAAGAAACACCACATAATGATACCGAAGCGCACAATTATAAATGCTACTGAATCCAGAGGAAAGGGCATATGGAAGGTGAGAGTAGCTGGTCAAACTTCAAAGTTGCAAAGGAACAGATTCTACTTTACATTGGCCAACTTCATATCAGCGTAGACATGAGTGTGAATATGGACAGAATGAAACAATTATAAAGATCTGAGATCTGAGTTACAAATGCCTAAGAGCAAAGTCTAAGAGGATAGATAGTATCTCAGGAGGCCTGAAAGTCATATATATTTGGCCGTATCTCTGAGGTTCCAAGTACCTGCGACCTCAGACTATTTCTCATGACATTTCCCTGTCTTTGCCTGTGATGGGATGGGGCTTAAATGTGAGTTCTGAGAGAGTTAACATAGAAGAGAACACAACTGTCATGTTATCCATTATATCAACAGGGGATTTATTTCCAGTCCCCATTCCTTAGCGGTACAGAGCATCTTTCCTAATCTACATAATCACTTGTCAAGATGAGTGATTTCTATCCACTTGTCAATGTTGCTGCGTTTTTTTTTTTAACATTACCTGAGAAATTGGTTTAACATATATTAACTGAAATATTTGTCTATGCAACTGGATATTGTGGATAGATAAGTTTGATAGCCTTTGCTCTCTCCTGGAAAAAAAAACCCTCCCCAAATGAGTTCAGTACTCACGAAAATGAGCTGAATTTCCCTAGAGAATTGAATTCATTACATTTTTGCCTCACAGAGATGGGTGATACCTGGATACACAAATAGCCCAACTCAAAGCCTATCATAGCAAGAAAACTATTCTGAGAGGGAAAGAGAAATCTGTTCGCATTGATGGGTGTATTGCTTAGACATGTCTTCATCTCAAAGTAGAACATTTTAGAAAATCCTTCAGCTACACAACACCAAAAAATCAGAGCAAATAGTTGATATGGGCCACTTCTCCTAAATATGTTTAAGTCATCTCATGGCCCAGTGGTGGATCATAAAGGCTCTGAGCTTAAAAGATCCAAATGTACTTTCTTGACATTTGACAATAAGAGAGACTTATGAGTCACAGTCACAGACTCTCATTAGAACTGAAATCTTAGAACACTTCCAAATATATTCTTCTCCTTTTTACCTTTTATTCTCATGTTGGAAGTCCTATGGCTGTCTTATTTTCTGATTTAGTTCTAATTTCATATTTTGATATATTCAGATCAAATTCCCAAGGACATGAAGAATACACACAAAATTGCTCAAATATTATTTTTTTTAAAGCAAAATATCCCCCTGCTGGGAAGAAAAGCCACTTAGTAGAATCAAGCTTTCTTCACTTGTTCCTCCCCCGAGATACAGTCATCTTCCACCAATCAGAGTCTTTTCTTGCTCTTCATACCAGGCACATTTTAAGGAACCCAAGAAAAACCATGCAAGTAGTTCCTCCTGTTTTTCTAGGTGGAAATTAGGATTTGGGGGGTTTAGTGGGCCCTGGATAGTCAGACAATATTTTCTAAAGCTGACCCACAGAGACATATTTGATTTCTGAATGGCTGAAAAATATTTTATGTTTTTCGGTTAAAAACTGTTGTTAAGGTACAGTGGACATTTCATTAAAAGAAAATCTTTCCCATTTTTCCTTGACCCAATATTCATCACTAAAATAATTTACATAGTGATGGAAGTTTCCCAAGTTCAGTCATTCAATAGACTCTTATTAGCACTTAGTTGGCGGTAGGCTGAGTTCTAGGCACTGGGGATGGAGCAGGGAACATAATAGAGAGAGCTGAGTCTGAGCAGGGAAAATCATCTGTCCAAGGAGACCAGCCCTGTGGCTCCCTGAAAAGCCCATGTTCTCGGTTTTCCAGGTCAAAGAAGATACAACTTCTTGGGGGTACTTCTGTCAAACTAGAAGTCTTAGATGCAGTGACTTTGTTGTAGGTTTTTCTTTCTCTGAGAAAGTCTACATTATTATGCACTTTATAAGTTCTTTTTGGCTTCATCACTTAAATATTTTCTATTAAATAGGTACTACTTCACATGATTTGAAATAAATATTTGATCAAATGCTTCCCCTCCACACTATTCGTTCAATGCTTTCCTAGTCAACCTAAGTACATTACCCATCTTCCACTGTGTAACCGCCATTATCCCATATCTTTTGGAGTTTCGTGATCCAAACACAATTAAATACAGATATATAGTTGTAGTATATATGTAGTTTTTCTATCTCTCTCTTTTTTTTGTACAGAAAAAAATTAACATTCATACATACTGTTTTACTGTTTTCACTTACTCATAAATCTTGGCATCTTTTTATGCTGGTAGAGAATTGCTTCACTGTTTCTTAAAGCTGCATCATTTGTCATTACGTGGATGTACCATAAATAATAGTTGTCCGGCCCGTATTGATGGACTTTAGTTTTTTTGTAGTCTTTTGCTGTTAAAAATGCCACTGACATGAATAAACTTGGTCATATGTCATTTCTTATGTATGTAAGGATATCTGTAAGGTAGATTACTATAAGTGAAATTTCTGGGTCAGTGGGTACAATCATTTGTAATTTTGATAGATATTTATAAATTATCCTCCACTAGCTAAACAGGTTTACATATATACCAGCATGTTTTCACACAGCCTTAATAAAGAGTAATGTTGTTGAACTTTTTGATTTTTGTCTTCTAGTAAGTAAAAATGTTACAACAGGGTGGTTTTTTTTTTTTTTTTTTTTTTAAATATTTTTTTTATATAATTTTTTTTTTTTTTTTTTTTTTTTATGACAGCCACACAGAGAGAGAGAGAGAGGCAGAGACACAGGCAGAGGGAGAAGCAGGCTCCATGCACCGGGAGCCCGACGTGGGATTCGATCCCGGGTCTCCAGGATCGCGCCCTGGGCCAAAGGCAGGCGCCAAACCGCTGCGCCACCCAGGGATCCCAACAGGGTGGTTTTTAATGCATATTTTTCTTTTTATGAGAGAAGTTAAATATCTCTTCAGGCATTTAAGAGACATTTGTGTTTAGCTGTGGAGGAACTGTTTTACTGTTGATCAATTTTCCTTTTGCCTTTTTCCTATTGGATGTATGAACATCCTCTTAATTTTTAGGAGCCCTTAAAATCAGGAAAATTAATCCTTTGTTGAACAAATGAGTTACAGATTTTTTTTTCTGAGTTTGTCATCGGTCTTTTAATTTGGTTTTCTTTTTTTTTCTCTTTTTAAATTAACTCTTTAATTTACATAGTTATAGAGTTCCCATATACCTCACATCCAGCTTCCCTTATTATTAACATCTCACATTGTTATGGCACATTTGTCACAATTAATGAACCAATATTGATGCATGACTTTAAGTTAATAATTTATACTAGTTTTGTTTTGCTGTTGTTGAAGAAAAAATTAACATAGCATTAACCATTTTAAAGTTTACAACATTATGTACACTTTATGTCCTCTATTTAGCTCCAAACATTTTTATCATCCTAAGAGAAAATCCCATACTCATTATGCACTCGCTTCCTATTCCTCTGTCCTTCTAGTCCCTGGCAACCATCAATCTGTTTTCTGTCTCTGTCTATTCTGGGCATCTCATATTACTGAAATCCTACAAAATGTAACTATTGTGTCTGGATTCTTTTAATTAGTGTAATGTTTTTGAGGTTCATTTTGTAGCATGTCTCAGTACTGCATTCCTTCGTATGGCTAATAGTCTATTGTATATATACACAAAATTTTGTTACCCATTGATTCATTGATAGACATTTGAGTTGGATAATATGGTAATTATATGTGTAAGTGTTTGTGGAACTAGCAAGCTATTTTCCACATTTTACATTCCTACCAGCCATGTATGATGGTTTTAATTTCTCCATATCCTCACCAACACTTGTTATTTTCCATTCTCCTGCTTGTTTTGTTTTTTTATAGTCATGCTAGTAGCTTTGGAGTAGTATCTTATTGTGGTTTTGATTTGCATTTCCCTAATGAACAATGATGTTGAACATCTTTTCTTGTGCTTTTTGGTTACTTACACGTTGTTTTGGAAGAAATGCCTATTCAAGACCCTTGCCCATTTTTATTTTTTTTTTTAAAGATTTTATTTATCTACTCATGAGAGAAACAGAAGCAGAAGCAGAGACACAGGCAGAGGGAGAAGCAGGCTTCCTGTGGGGAGCCCGATGTGAGACTCGACCCCAGGACCCCCAGATCACAGCCTGAGCCTAAGGCAGATGCTCAACCACTGAGCCATCCAGGCGTCCCAAGTTGTAAGAGTTCTTTATGTGTTCCAGATACGAGATCTATATATGAATATATATGTGAATATATGTATATATATATGATCTACAAATATTTTCTGTAATTCTATAATTCACTAGTTCTGTAATTCGGCAGAACCACCCTGTTTTCATCATTGTAGCTTTGTACTAAGTGTTACAATCAGGAAGTACAATTCCTCCAACTTTGATCTTATTTTTCAATGTTTTGGCTACTAAGGGCCCCTTGTAATTCCAAATGAATTTGAGGATTGGCTTTCCCATTTCTGCAAAAAAGGCCATTGGAATTTTAGTAGAGATTCCATTGTATCTGTAGATCATTTTGAGGAATATTGCCAACTTAACAATATTAAGTCTTCCAACCCATAAATACAAGATATCTTCCCATTTATTTAGGTCTTCTTTAAATTTTATTTTACTAATGTTTTCTGGGGTTTAGTATATAAGTCTTGCACTTCCTTTGTTAAGTTTTTTCCTAAGTACTTATTCCTAAGCCAATTTCTTTAGATATTACATAACTGAAACTATCAATATATTTTATGATTTTAGATTTCGAGTCATATATGGCTATTCTGTTTTGAGATTATAATGGAATTTCCCTATATTTCTTTTCAGAACTTTTATGACTTCATTATTATTTAAATCTTCACTCCATTTGGAATTCATTTGGTTGTAAAGTGTAAAGTGTAAGTATAGGTTATTTTTCTCATTTGACTTTCCAATTGCTCTAACATCGTTTATTGTATAGTCCTTTTTTTCCTCACCGATTTAAGATGATACCTTTAATCAGATATTAAATTCTATGTGTGTTGGACTTTACACTGGACTTTTTATTTGGCTTGTCTGTCTAATTATACTCCACCATCACACTATTAGGATTTTTTAGTTTGTTTTAACATCTGGTAGGGCTAGCCTACTCTCATGGTACTTCTTTCTCATAGTTAATCTTGTTTGTTCTTTCTTCACATGAACTTTAGAGTCGGCTTATTAAGTTAAAAGAAAACCTTATTTCATTTAGATTTAGAAATTAACTTGGAGAAAATTTACGTGTTTATGATGTTGAGTCTATCTGTTCAAGATTTTGCTATACCTTTTTGTTTGTTCATGTCTTCCATTGAGGCTCTTAGTAATATTTAAAATGTGACTTCATATAGGATTGGATCATTTATTATTATGTTTATTCCTTGGTATTTTAACTTATAGATTACTCTTATAAAGGGACATTTTCTTTCACTGTATCTTCTTTTTTTTTAGAGAGAGGGAGGGAGAGACAGAGAGAGAGAGAGAGAGAGAGACGGGGGAGGAAGCACAAGAAGAGGAAGAGAGAGAATCTTAAGCAGGCTTCACACCCAGCGTGGAGCCCAATGAGGGGCTCGATCTCACAATCCTGAGATCATGACCTGACCCAAAAGCAAGAGTTTTAACCAATTAAGCCACCAGGCATCCCATTCTTTCATGGTATCTTCTGACAGGTTTTTGCTTGAAATTGGTTTAATTCATGAAAGATGCAATAAGTGTTTATTTTCACAGATGATTGGTAAATAACTGCTAACTCTTCTAGCTTTACCCACAAACATGTATCTTAAATTATAGCTTTTTAAAGTCAGTATAAAATTTATCTTTTATTTAATCATAATTTAAGCTCTAGATTTGAAATAAGAAAGATTTAAAAATTGAAGCAATAATGTCATCTACTATCTCAATCTGGTATATTATTTAACTTTACCATTAATGTATATGTTTAATTTATCTACATATGAATATACATATGTATCCAAACATACATCTATACATAAAAACCTACACATGTATTTCTAGAGTGAAAATATCATTGATGTTGCCTTAATTTTTGCTGGTAGAGATGTGTTGCTTCAAAATTACATTTGTGGAGCAAAGACTACTTTGGAAATAACTTTGAAGTCTGAAACATGTGGACTTTCCTCAGCTGTATATTGTATTGCTAATTGTTTTGTTTGTTTGTTTCTACATCAGCTCATGGTAAAAACGAGGTGCTTCCTGACTTTCAAAGAAATGGCTGATTTTTGTCATTCACTCCTCCAGTCTCCATGGCAAATTTTGTTGATTCTCTTTCTGATATTGTCAGCATCTCTTTTAATTCTTCTTGAAAATAAGACTCTTTAAGCACCTGGGTTCAGTGGTGAGTGACTGCCTTTAGCTCAGGTCCTGATCCTGGGGTCCTGAGATCAAGTCCTGCATTGGGCTCCCTGCAGGAAGCCTGCTTTTCCCTCTGCCTATGTCTCTGCCTCTCTCTGTGTGTCTCTCATAAATAAATAAATAAAATTAAAAAAAAAAAGAAAATAAGACTCTTCTTTTTTATTTATTCATGAGAGAGAGAGATAGAGAGAGAAAACAAGCAAGGGGGAGATTCAGGTGGAGAAGGAGAAGCAGATTCCACACTGAGCAGAGACCCTGATGCAGGACTGTGTCCCAGGACCCCAGGATCATGACTTGAGCTAAAGACAGACACTTAACTGACTGAGCCACTCAGGCTCCTCCCAAATAAGACTCTTCTAAACAATGAGGAAATAGGCAAAGTAGTTGTTAGCACTTACATTTTGAACAGATTTGTTTGCCATTTTGGGCCTCATATCACACAAAAAAATTGAAACTTAGAAATTCAGCATGGCTATCTAACAAAGACAGCTTTTTAAATAATTAAATCATTAACTTGTTTATTTATTTGTATTCATCAAACCAGCTCATAGGCTGTAAAATCTATCTATCTATCTATCTATCTATCTATCTATCTATCTATCATCTATCTATCTATTTTCCTAAAAGATATAAGCAGTTTAAAAAATTAAACAGAAAAAAAAAAAAACAGAAAAAAAAAAAATTAAACAGAATCATGTGTAACACAAATAGGCATGCAATGACTATTTGGTAGAAAAGTGAATAAATGAATTAATGATTCAATAAAAAGATGGGCTTTCACCATTCATTTTATATAGTTTAACTTGTGCTTTATCACCAGAAGGAAGAACTGTTCTTTGCTCCTGCTACTAAAATCTAGGAGATCAGGAACTTTGCCATCATTCGGTATTAGCCTTTTAGGGATTCTGCGTATCACCCTCTCCTCGCTTCTGTTGTCAACTATGATGAATGATACTACCATTTGACCATGATCTCTTTGATGTGACATATCCTGTAATATTTAAGGAGAAGTTCTCAAATTCCGGAGGAGATAGAAGCAACAACTCAATGGGGGAACATTTGGAATGGTGGGTTGGATCAAGATAGTGGTGGTCCAAGAATAGTTACCAAACTTTCACTGACTGCAGGAAGGAATACGGTATGGCCCTGGATTACCAGGCACTCAGTATTGTTCAAGCCCACATCCAGCAGCCATACAGAGGGAAGATAAGCCAGACCTTTGACTCAAGAGAAATATCATAAATGCCTGCTTCACATTGTGTCTCTGAGAAGAAGTCAAGGAATCAAGGCAGTCATGACATTTGACCCCAAAAGTTCAGATCTATTTAGGATAACTGTGACTCATAGACATAAAGCAACAAAAGAGCTACAGGGAAAACATACATAATTTTTAAAAGGTGGTTTTTCTATCAACTCCTAGTTATTCAGAGGTAGGAAGAACATTACTAAGATGGTGAAAAGTAGACACACGCCAGGCACTGATTTCTATGGCATGGTTATAACCGAGTGCCTGAGAGCCTTTGAGATTCACAGTTTCTGACTGTCCTCTAAGAATAGCTGCTACCCCCCTTCAAAGTCTTGAGGTCGGAGCATTATCCCACATCTGGGGATGGGGAGCCCTTACCGTCCACCACACCAAACACGTAACATACATTGTTTCATTTAACCTGAAAACAACAATATGAAATACTTCCCCTGCCGGTCCCTGTTTTATAAATGAGGAAATAAAAGCTAAGAAAGACTCAAAATCTTGGACACCAGGAAATAGTTGATCTGGAATTTGAATCTCAGTCCCCTGCTCTAGGATCCAAACTCTTTCATTACTATCCTTTTTTTTTTTTTTCTTGTTTCCTGGAATAAGATTGAGGACTTTTAAACAAGATGAATAAAGAGTCAGATAAAGGAACTTTCATCTGAGTACAAGTTTTTTCTTCTTTTTTCTCACACCCCACTGAAACTCTTAATATTTCCCCCTTTCTTCCCCAGTTCAAAAAGTCCTAATACAAAATACAACAAAACTATATTATTACCCCAACCTGTAGACCCTATAGGTCCATTTTTCTGCTGGCTTGCTCTAAGTGTGCACACAATTGTGGTCTATGAAAGAGAGGATCAGCTTCCCTGGGGCAGCTATAAGGGTGCTGCATGCCAGGGCCTAGAGGTCAACAGAAAGGCTGTCCCTGAAAAGCACAGATGACGGATGGCCTGAATGCACAAGGGGCTCTGGAATGCTCTTTTATCTTAAGTCACAGTGCTCCCCCAGCCCCCGGCCCTCCATTCCTCCCATACCTTGCTTCCCATCCCTCATGCCTATGGATTTACTCTTCTTCCTGGCTTTGATTAGCCTGCCCCACGACCAACCTCTACCCTGATTTCCTGTCCTCCCTAAGAGCCAAGAGCCCTCCAACATGAGGGAAACACTCCATCATCATGATGGGAAGTGTCAGGTGCACAAGATAAATGCAAATTTCATGGCACCACTGCCTCATTCAGCCAAGTTTTATGAGACTGAGAAAAGTTGGAACCTTATGCTGTGGGGCCATTTGGTTGGCAGGGAGCAAAACAGACTTTATCCAACACCGTCTGTTGGCAGCTCTGGCGCTAGATTTATAGAGAGAGGTGGAGATGGCTCTGGCTATCGAGCCTGCTGCTCAGCCAGCTGGGGGCCTCTCAAGTGATAGAAGAGTAATGGCGTGAATCCTGTGAGAGAGCATCCTACCGAAGCTCTCCCAATGGTGTCTTCAGGATCCTACCTCGGGCTGAAGAGGCAGGCCCCAGTGAGGCTGGCCTCATGCACAGAGGTTGCGCGTTCCTAAAATTTCTATCTTCTCTTCTCCAGTGCCCACAATGCTCATGAACCCTGGCATCCACAGCAGGGCTGGGGCTGGAGAGGGATTTCTCTGATGAGCAACTAAGTCTGTTTTGTTACTCGTCCTCCACTGAGTCTGTGGTTTTCTATTATAGAGGACATTGCTCCATCTGCCTCCAAATCTATTATCCGGAGGGGCCGTCTGCCTGCGAGGAACCGTTTGACACAGGCTGTGACAGGATGGCAAAAAAAAGCCCTAAGCTCTGGAGCCAGACTGCCTGAGTCTGAATCCGGCCTCCCTCCCCCACCAGCTCTGTATGGACTTAGGCTACTTTTCAACTCCTTTCCATCTGAGGTCTCTTTCTGTAAGGACAGCACAGTCACCACAGCCTTGCCTCTTCACGTAGTTCGTCAGGCTGAGTAAGTAAAATACAAAAAAGTGAAGCACTTAGAACAAGGACTGACCAACGGTCCCCCCCCGCCCCGCCGTGGAATCTGGCCCCTGGTCCTTTGGCAAACGCCCCGCCGCCTTCTGCCACACGTCGGTTTCCCCACCTGTGGGGGTCAGTCTGAAGACCCGTGGTCACAATGAGAAGTTTCGAAAAGGCTCCTCGGCACTGCCTAGAGGTTCACCTTGACCGTCAGGTAGCACACTGAGGAGGTCAGCTCCAGATTCTCCGGATGGCAGGGCTGAGGAGACGGAAGAAACGTGAGTAGCTCCGTGATCTTGTCTGAGAGTAGCCGTCTCCTCCTCACAGGTAGCGCGGCCTCTGATTGAGGGCTCGTGGACAAATGATCTTTTCTGATCCTCAGATGCACAATAGTAGTTGAAACCCGGACCAATTCTTTGTAAGTCAAGTGAGGCTCTGTGTGGAGAACATGCTGGATCTCAAAGACTTTGGCATTTTCTTTGCAGGTGAGGAAATTGAGGTTCCAAAATGAACATGTTCCGTGGTCCCCGAGCCAGACGAAAGAAGAGTGAAGAGTAGAAGCCCAGCTCCAGACTCCTGAGTTGGTGGCCCTGTATCGTAGTGGCTCTCCAAGTAGTCTCTGTGGTTCCTTCTGCCACCTTCCATCTGGCTTCCCTGTGGATTGATGGGTTTTCTTCTCCCTCACTAAGATCCCAGGCCCATCCCCGTGGGTCGTTCTTCTCCAGGTTCCATGTCTACAAAGTCTTGGGTCACTAAGTAGGAGAGACATTTGGGGCACCTACTAAAATCCGCATGTCAGACACTGAGCTAGACATTTTGAGATGCTGCTGATGAGTTCTGCCCGTCATCCCTGCTCTCAGACACCTTACAACATAGTTGGCCAGACACCGTGGAAGGGTCAGCAGAGCAGGCCGGGGCGGGAAGGGGCCATAATGGAGGCCTTGCCCCAAGTGGGAGTACGGAGGCTGCGCGAGCAGACTGGGCCTGTGGTTAGCCTCCCAGATATTTTAACATGACCTGTGGAATTACTGCTTTCATGTCTTATATGCCCTTACTTAAGATGAGCTCTATTATGCTTTTTGCCATATATATATTTTAAAGAGAATCCTCAGAAAGTCGCTCATCTTCCCCACCACAGAGACTCTTGTAGCTCTGTGACTTAAATAATAATAATAACAATAATAGCAATCCGGGTAGCTATCATCGTTTGCTCACTGACTATGAGCCAGACTCCTGGGTAAAAACTGTGAGCTAACAGATGATCCATTATGTTGCAGAAGTTCAGAGACAGCCCTGCCTTTCATGAGTTTTAGAGTTCCATGCAGGGAGGTCTCTTGTTTAGCCTTTTCTGAACTTCCAACCGAGGAGGGGGCTTGCCTCAGGAGTCCCAAATGAGTGATACAAAGCGCAATTCATAAGCTTGTCCTACAACTTCCTGAGGAAAGAGCCTTCCAGAACTCACACACCAAATAAAATAGTTAAGGGGAAAATGAGAAAAAGGTTGTGTGTGTGTGTGTGTGTGTTTTAAATCAATTATACTTTTAAATTATTTTCTTCACAGGATTTATTAGAACAAGAAGAAAACCCCCTAAAGTTCTGAAGAAATATTAACATAACATGCCTGTAACTCATGCTGTGTTTAATGAGAGGTGCTGTTTTTCCTGCCATGGGGGCCATAGCCCAATGAGTGATGGCTCTGAAAAGGGTCACATACATATTCATCAAATTCGACATGCACATGTAAACTGGTTTTAATAGGCCATGACAGCAGAAGTTGTGTCGGGCAAATAGCTGCACATGTGCTCCTTCCCTCAACTGGCATATTTAGCCATTAACGCTCTGGTATCCATGGATGAAATATTAGCTTGTTAACTTATGACCATCAGTTGTTGATTCTCAGTGGCAAGCGAGGGAAGAGATCCTCTCAGCTACTTTATTAGGGGTGAAGCTTGAACTTCAAGATGCTCATTTAACTTGAATGGTGCCATTAATACCGTTCTGTTCCCTGAACCTGGACTCCAGAGAATGTGGGCAAAAACGTTCTAACCAAAATTTGACACGACACCCCGTCCAAACTGAAGATGGCTCTTATCGTGGCTCCTACCGTGTCACTGTCACAGATGGCGTGGGTTTAAAACTTTTTCTTAACGTATCTCAGTGTAGGATTCATTTCCTGTGAGTGTCAACCAGTTTGAAGGTTGCTGAGGCACGCATGGCTGGTTAAGCAGACACGAGTTGCAAATATGAGCCCTTCTAATACTCTCTCCTGGATTATCTGATGAATACATTGTCAAACTCACAAGTTAATTATCATGAAGTTAGTGAAACCACAATTGATCCTTAAAAAAATACCATCGAGTAGTAAAGTGAGATGTTTATGTCTTATAGAGGCTACTATACGAGAACAGGACCCCAAAGCCCATTATTTTAAGACACTCAGGACCCAAGTTGGGGGTGATAGATTGCTTTATTGTAATCATCTGGAGGCCTCTAGCTACCTCAACTATCAAGCTCCAGATACCTAAATTTGGTTAAACACAAGTGTCTTTAACGAACCATGGACATTTGTCCTCATCCATCAGTCAAGTTTCTTCTGGGATTGAATTGGTGTTCCGCTTTCTATAAAACAAACAGCTATGAATTTGCATGGCCTTGAAGATTTGGTCTAACCTAAGTGATTTGGGAAGTGGCTGTCTTTAAGTAAATGTGGAGGAGGAGTTTTCACAGCTTGAAAACTAACCTATCATTCATAATCAATCACATTTTATTATCCCCATCTTGTCCCCCGCATCCCCATCTTTTCCTATCTCTTCTCCAAATCAGTGATCGATCTTTGGAAAACAATTTTCTGCCCTGTATGTAGTACCCCCCCAAAACTTCTAGATCTTCACCAGCTTAAAATAGGATCCACTCACCTGCCAAGAGAGTAACCCACATAAAATTATACTATATGGTGAGAAAATATGTTCAAAGAGCAGTTAATTGAATAAAATCACTGACTGTTTAGCTCTTCCTCATGGGTATATTTTCCTGAGGACAATGAAGTTATATACATGATATCTTTCTCCTGACTTTCCCACAATCAGTTGTGAATGGATCCGATTCTATGAGTTTTGTGCAGGTAACAATTTTCTCAAAAAAAAAAAAGTATTGGGTATTGGACTTTCTGAGGTAGACATGTCAAATCTATTCTTGGCTTTTCAAAAGGGATGTATTTGTCTTCATTGGCAGACTATCTTGGGATAAGGTAATTTAGGGGAGAATATGATTAATACGGGCCAGTTCTTCATTGTAATACATTAGAAGGCTCAAATTAACTCAACTGCTGCATTACAGTACAATGATTTTCATGCCCCACATCCCATACATTGAGGAGTTGTTACCGATTTTACATGTTTTTTGATAGTCTCAGTTGAAAAGATTATCTCCACATACACAGGTGATGCAATGTGTGTTCATTATTTTTCCGGTTCTGGCTTGGGCTCATTAGTCCACTGTTGCCAAAGAACACAGGACAATTTGCTTGACTTTTGCTTTTTTTAGGAAAAAAAAAAATAGAGACCTCCATTTCTAACTATTCCAATTACATTTCAGTACAATTAAGAAACTCATCCCTAGAAAGCAATGTTGCGAGCTGAGGGAGGAAGAGGAGAGCCAGCTCTTCTTTGGCACCGCTGCCCATCACCAAGAGTCAGGAATGACTGGTTGCCCTTGGCCGATTCAGAAAAATGCCATCTGGTATAGATTTCCTTTCAACTCATTGGGAGGAATTCAGAATCATGGGCAATAATTGAAAGCTGTTGTCTTTCGGGTGGTATTTTATTTAGGTCTTTTTTTTTTTTTTTTTCTAGTTAGCTTCTGGAAACCAGGCTGCCTGAGCTAACACACATCTACTTACTCTAACCTGTATTCACACTCCTGACAAATGCCCCTTACGCTAAGAGTGCACACCCATAAATAATGTGTGGTTTGCATTTATTCTACTCCGAAGTGCTGTAAACATCCAGGCCTACTTATCAGAGGTGTGAGCCTGGTAACGGAGGGTCGTTGAGAACTAGAACCAAATGAATTGAGGTAAGCAGAATGAATGGCGATGCTGGTCATAACTGAACGCTGGGGCTGAATTGAGGCCACTCAAAGTAGATCACATATGACTTTAATCCACTGCTCTGCCCAGCTTTCTTGGGGGATAAATCTGTCTCCAGTTTTTATTTACATATTATCATTTTACCGTATGTCACTGTCATAGTTTCAGACTTGAGTAAATCCACATTTAAATAGTGATTTGTCTCCTTTTGATAGTAAATATTCTCCTAAGTGGTGGTTAGGATTAAAGGGAATTTGTCGACAATAGGTAAAGGGGGCTATTTAGGATTAAATGAAATTATACACTCAGCCAAGAGAGCCTTCACTGGGAAGCTCAGTCCAGCAGGTGCCCACAAATTCCCCCTTTGAAAGTACAGTGATAATTCCCTGAAAGGAGCAAAAGAAAGGGAGGGCGTGGAGAAACAACACACACAAATGTTCTCAGCTCTCCAGACTCCCCGGGAGGGGGCAAATCCTGCGTGCAACAGCCCTCAAGACGCCACCACTTAAAGGTTAGCAAAGAGTTCTTTTGAGGTGACATTTAAACCTTTAATAGCTCCCAGCCAGTTTAGGCAGGAATAATTTCCCCTCACTGGAGGCCCGGAGCCGGAGCCGGGCACTGCTCAGTTACCTGTCTGCAGAGGATGTGAGGGTGTGGATGAAACCCAAGCAGGGTGATTTGCAAACGGGGGTGCGGTGGGGGGAGGCTGGGGGGGCTGGGGGGGCGTGGGGGTGGGGATGGGGCCCGCCGCTGTCTGCCCGCCTTGCCTTCCCGCCCTAATTGCACCAAGGGCCGAGAAAGCTTCAGGTTGCACATTAGGCCCTTGCTGAGATTAGTAATTATAATATCAGTTTCCCCCCAAACAAGGTTGACAGAATGGCTGGGGGAGCAGAGGTGACTCAAAGTTTAGTAAGTCTTGGGGAAAGTTTACGGGCTCCTGCTGCTCTCTGGCTCAGCGACTGGGCCTTTCCACTACCCAGCACCGGCCACAAACAGTAGGAATCCTTTTCAATCACTATTAGCAACACTTCATTTCTGTCATATTTGACCCCTGGCAAACTGCGACTCAGCGAAGAACATTCCTTCCCGAAAGGAGCCAGACATCATTCGGCTGGAGACGATTTACTGTGGGACACGGAGCTGACTGGCTCTCGTCGTCCCCCTGGAGCTACTCAGCCCGGGAAAATGAATGGTCTCCTTGCACAGCAGTGCTTGGGGGGGGGGGGGGTCTTGCCAGAGAGACCAAGGAAGGGGCGCAGGCCAGCCCTGGAGCCTCCGGACTCGTCATCCTGCCTCCATGCTCCTAGCCAGGGTCTTCTTTTGGAGAACCCTGTCTGTTCAAGTATAATATTTTGTGGCCTTCCTTGAAAGCAAGGCCTCCATCCCGTAGCTGAGAACAGCCACTTTCTCCTCCACGTCAGGGCCACCGTGGTGGCTCCTGCTGGTCTTTGGTCATGCTTAATCTGCCTAAACGTGAAAGAAAAAATAAAAAAGACAAACTAACCCCAAAAATAGAAGTTTGAAGGCCGAAGGCACACGTCCGTCAACCCTTCCTTTACACACTGCAGGAGAAAGCACTGGGGACTTCTGGACTAAAGCTCCCTTCCCCGCCTTGTCCACCGTGGGAATTCCTAAGCAGCGCTCAGGGGGCTGTGACCCAGTCATCAGCTCCTACAGCCCTTACGTATCTCTCATTGTTAATAATATTCATCTCATTTGGGGGAAGGGAGTTATTGTTTGATGGTGAGAGTTTCTGGAGGGGGATGATGAAAAAGTTTTGGGTGTTGCTGGTGGTGATGGTTCTCCAACATTGTAAACGTACTGAGTGCCACTGAACTGCACGCTTACAGACAGTTGTAATGATGAACACTATGTTTTGTATATTTACCACAATAAAATATTAATCTAATTTTTAAATAATACCAATTCCGAGCACACACAGCTGAGCTGTCTGACCTGTGCTCGCTATCTTCCCATCTTCTAAGATGCATGGTCTTCAAGTGGACCAACCATGGTGAGGAATGTTGAGCCTGGCACCAAAGTACCAATCCTGCCCCCCTTCAGATGCGACTGGAAGCTGAGGTGGGTCAGCAAGAGTTAGAGCGCACGTGACTGGGCAGAAACTCAGATGACCCACTAAACACAACAGTTTATGGGTGTGAGTACTCAGGTGGTTTGTTGGGCTGCAAATTAGGAACGAGATGGGCTCAGGGAAAAATGATGGGAACTGTCTTCTTGCAATTACCCACAGACAGTTAAAGAGGCAGGAGATATGGATTTCGAGAAAACCACACATATTTGGGGGAAAATAGGGGTCATTCTCCAGAGGCTTTGATCCGTTAGCTGGCATTTCACAGAAGGCGGCCAGACTGTGTTGATTCGACAACAGCGGTGCAAGCTGGGACCAATTAATTTACACGGCTTCTTGTGGGAAAGACAGAGAGGCCTGATGTGTCCATTGCTAGCCTTAACAAAAGTAACTGTGAAGTGTTAAAATAGTTTATAAATTTATAAAATCGGCGCGTAATTCAATCTTTTGTAACCATCAACACCCATTGAACAAGTATTTGTGAACTGCACTGGTCAGTCTTTGAGATCCTGGATCCAGGTCACCAGGGAGGGTGTAAAATTTGAAATCCACACCATTATATTTTTCCACTTAAAAATCTAAGCACTGGGCTTATTTTAGGCCTCAAATGTTCATTGATTCTAGAGCCAATCATTAATGTCTTGGTTTCATGGATATGGTTGGGCCCTAGCTTAAGACCTTCCCGGAGAGTTGTTAACTGTTGGAAACTCATCACCTGGAGCTATAAACGTGATTTAAAAAGGTGGCCCCATCTGAGCAAAGCTTTCCATGGCCACTTCAGCCTAGACTTCATTCTTTTGCTCTCTTCTGACATTTGTTGGGTTTGGGCCGTTCATTGGCAATTAATCTGCTGAATCCAAGGGACATTCTGAGGTGGCCACAGAACATATTGGAGAGAGACAATCTGGGTCAGCTAAGGCAGCAGAGAGCTTACAGGTCATGCCTAGAAGCCATATCCTCTCAAGCGCCATTGTTCCAACAGTTCAATAAATTGTCTCTTCCTACTCTAGATAGAGAAATAAACTAAACGTATGGTGGAATATAACTTTCAAGGGGTGCCATGTATGAAGACAGGACCAGGCTGATAGCAGAGACATGTTATTTAAGAAGAACATCCTCCCTTTTGTATCAGCAAACTTTAGTCACTCATTTCCCATAACCCGAATACGACTGGAAAGGAAGCTAGACTGGACTCTCCTTGCCTTGATCTTCATGGAAACACATATTAGATAAGATAGAAAAGATTAGCCAGAAAAGTAAGAGACAGACCCCCAACTCATGTACATATTTATAAAGAGAATGATCCCAATAACTGCTCTAGAACTTTGACGCTTTGACATAAAGGGAATTTTTGTGAGAAAGGGGTAGGGAGGATTTTTGTTTTTAAAGGAGTTTCCTAGGTTGTTATTTCTTTTTCTCTTTCCATGGATGAGGGGACTGGGATACTCCTCTTCATACAAACCAAATGATGGGGGACCAGGAGAGATATGTGTAGGAAACCGAGCTTGGCCTGTGTCCCCTGACTAGTGCCTAGTTCTTGTGAACTAGGGAACTGGGGTCTCTCCAGCCTCAGGAACCTGAATGCCAAAGAAGGCTGTTTTGATGGTAAAAGGGAAGAGAGTAGCCCACATACCCTGAGTTGGCAGGACAAGATGTGAGGGTGTTTCCCATGGATCATATCTTATATGCACGGGAGGGAGGGTTAGCTTTAGGGCAAGGAAGTACACACAAGGGAAAGAGTCAGTTTAACGATTTTTGAGGTCCAGAGGGCATAATACTTCCCAATTGAGTGACATCTGTCCTATCCCCTTATCTCTCCTCATTCTCTGTCACTCCAAACTTCAACCTGTGCATGAAGAGAAAAACCACAGTTGGAGAGTGGGAGGAGGAGGTGAGATGTGGCAGGACAGAGCAGAGAGACAAACTGCCCCACACTCTCTTTCCTTTGCAGACTTTCCGTCTCAGGCGAGTGGAAGGAGAGTTGAAAAGCAGTTTAAAGCTAAGTCAAGAGGCGCCTTGGTGGCTCAGTCCATTAACTGTCTGCCTTCAGCTCAAGTCATGATCTCAGGGTCCTGGGATTAGTCCCAGGTTGGATTCACTGCTCCTCCATCTGCTCCTCCCCTCACCACTTGTGCTCATATTTTCTCATAAATAAATAAATAAATAAATAAATAAATAAATAAATAAAATCTTTTTAAAAAATAAAGCTAAGTCAAGCTTTAGAGTTCGGATGGAATTCCATCTTTTAGTTACTTTGTGACTTGACTCTCTTGACTCAATGACTTGAAGTGACCCAAGGAGTCTTTATTATTAGAGGGTCACCAGTATTTTTGCAGGTGGACTAAATTTTTCTCCAGGGCAGAGTAACTGAAATAAAGTTTAAGAGAAACTGCCATTCCATTTCTCTATACCAGTTGCTCTACCAGTGGCAGGACGTTAACAAAGATATCTTTCCTAACGAGGACGGTAGGATCTAAGAAGCTAAGTCAGGGTATGCTAGAAGATGGGAAAGAATACGTACGAATAAGAACCAAAGCACTGACCAAGCCACAAATGGCTCCTGAGAAAATGTACAAGTCCTTCAGGAGGGGGACTTAGTGTCCAGACTGGGAGTCCTATACTAAGTTATAAAATTATAAAGTGAGATTGTAACTGTCTAATTATTAGTAAACTTATGGATAAGTCTAAGTATGTTTGAGTCATTTTCAAATAATTTCTGCTTTTCTGAAGTGTCAGTTATGTAATTCCATTCAAATGTTGCCAAAATAGAAATAACCTAAAGGACAGGAGTTTAGCAATTCTATAGTACAGTTAGGCTTGACCCCGTAGTCAGCCTGCCTAATCCAAGTAATAATGAGCCCTTAGAGGTGATGTCTTCTAAATGTATCTAGTAATTCTGACTCCATCATACGCTTTGTAAGACAAGAGGTCTA
Organism: Vulpes vulpes; assembly: GCF_048418805.1. Lineage (NCBI taxonomy): Eukaryota > Metazoa > Chordata > Mammalia > Carnivora > Canidae > Vulpes > Vulpes vulpes. The sequence goes on along the minus strand of NC_132795.1, from coordinate 94,792,790 downwards.
ATTTATCCTTTGACATTTAATAAATATTTGTTAAATAAATGAATGAATAAAATAGGTAGCCAGTTACGTATATCAATTTGATTCCCATCCTCCAACAAATAGAATCTTACTTTTACCCAGATTGCCCAAACAATTGCCCCCATTTTACTGCCTGTCTAGTAGAACACTGGCTATAGAAATGCTGTTATTTCAAATTGATTTATTTGCCAATTGTCAACCTTGGTATATTACTCCCTGTCTTTATTAGTAAATCCCATTGAAACAAACCCAAGCCACAGGGCCATATGAAATGAAATATGAGTGAATCTGCTGGAAATATCCTAGCTAATTCTTACATAGAAAGGAAAAATGTTACTTGGCTGTAAAAACTATAAGTAAACATTTTTTATTTCGGAATTTCTGTTCATCATCTAGAACTGGAGTGATAGGAAATATAGGGAAATAATTCACACTTAAAGTGACAAAGTCACCTTCCTAGCCCTTGGAAACAAATAGGAGATCGGTTTTCCTATTCTTTGGATTAATTAGCCTCCCAGTGGGTAGAGAAACCAGGGTACCAATTGCCCCCCATCCAAGAGAACTGTTATCAGAAGATCTAGTGGCTAATTTTGCATTCTGAGAGGAGGAGTAATGTTTAGACTTTTTCCCTGGTGGGATCTTCCTTATATAGATAACCCAACATCTATCTTTTTCCAGAATAGGCCTTTCCAGAAACAAAATATTAAAGTGAAGAATGAAAACTGCCAAGTGTAATTCCTGGAAAATCCTTTTAGTGTCAGAGAATTTTTTTCTCTCCCTTGATCTTTCTCGACTGTACCATTATGGTTTTGTCAAAAGCAACACTGGCTAGAAACTGTAAGAATCCTTTGGGTCTCCATTAGCAATACTTTCTCCCCACCAAACCTGACCACAGCAGGCTGCAGCCCCACACTCAACATTCCTTTCAGAAAGCAACCCAACATTCAACTACCACAGATTTATGGTGGAAAAATGGCATTTTTAAGGACCTTCGAAAATGTTAAAAATGGACATGGTTTTGCTATTGTTTTCCATTGCAGGAATTTTAATTTATAAATACTATTTGTACTCATTTGGAGAACCACCCATAGAACCATAGAAAAAAACAAAAGACTCACATGAACAGTCTTCACTTATCATTATATACCACAACTGATTTTCCACATTTAATCCTTACCACAACAAATGTGTATCTTTCTGCACACTTTTGTTTTAAATTCCCCAAAGATTCTGTTGTCATCCGATGGCTAAGAGCTAACATTTGTGTCCAGGATAGAAGCCTCAATAGCTTCCTCAAAGCAATTTTTGTAGCTATGTTGTGTGACTGTAGATGGTTTTTTGACTGGTTATTGAAAGCCAAGAAATATGTTTTAAAGTAATTTGTTTCTTAGAACATTTTGTCCATCTCATTACAGTGATGTCTATTAATGCTCTATTTTCAATATTTAGATAATTTATACTCTATTAGTACCTTTATCCGTTTCAACCCTCTATTACCAATATGGGTCAAACATTTGGCACTTAAAATGTTTAGCACTTAAAATTCCAGCTAGAATACTGATAACGTGACTTAAACACAGACATTTTTTCGAGAAGAACTAAGAGGAAAAGGGAAAACTTTAAAGTTTCAGCAGCACTTCATACACATGAAACTGATCCCCAACCCAAACAACTCTATGCTCCATTATCATAGAGTAAATTTCAAAGCTATTTAGGTAGAGCATAAAGTTCAGGGAGTCATGTGACCAAAACCTCCAAGAGCAAGTAAATGCATCAGAGGTCAAAGGGCACAGCACTGAGAGAAACATCTGGATTCCATCTTTTGAACTTTTAATGGAAACACTGATCACTTGGTGCACATCTGGGGGTTTTGTCAAGAAGGAGAGATTTTTTTTTTTAAATGGGAGGTTTGCTCTAGTTTACTACCCTTCACTTGTGTTGGGTATGAATCTCTTCACATAATGCTAGTTTAATATTTGAGCAATTTTAGAATATTACTAAAATTATGTTGTGCGATTATTGCTTTAATGATGTAGAGCTTTGTTATTTTAGTTTCTTTCTATCCAGTTTTGCTTTAAAAGCAGTATCTCAGGAAAAAGTTAGGGGACAGCTTAGCTATGCAGACTACACTTTCCCTGGGGAAGCCATTCTTATCACGCAGCAGGAAGAACCATTTTTAAAATCACCAAACAGTAACCAAGGAAAAGGCCCCATAGTATTTGGCCAAGCTGGCTCACTGCCTACACCCCAAATTAACTCCCTGAGACATCTGCATATGAAAAATGTCATGGCAAAGACTTGAAGGGCCTTTATAGCCAATGACCTAGCTTTTACCGCATTTTTCCTGGTTGAAAAAAAAAAAGTGTCTCAAGCACAAATAAAAACAATGCAAATCTCTTTGCTGGAGACTTGCACAGTATAGCTTCAGATCTACTACTAATTGGGACACCATGAGCAAGTCACTTAAATTCTTGGACCCATATTTTCTCATTTGTAAAATGACAGTTCTGGACTATTTTTTTAGGCTAGTTTGTCTTCAGCAATGTTTTGAATCACTGTTCCAGATATAGCACTAAAAATAATCTTTAAAATCTTGATTATTTACAACGTACTTTTCAATTTCTGCAGCACACTCTCACATCTTATTTCTCTGTATCTTTGTGCGGCAATTATTCTTCCTGTTTTGAAATGTAGTTACCAAGGCTCAGAGTGGTCAAGTACTTCCATAGTGACCACAGAAAGGTTGAACATTTTTTCCCAACAAATCAATCTTTCCTGGATATTAGGAGACTCTTGTTCCCTGTCACTAATTCTGTGGAAGTGAAGCTCCCCAATCAGCAAGATCCATACCACCAAAAAACCTGATCAATGGCATGTATGATAAAACAGGGATACGCCCCCAAGATTCAGAGCAAAGGGGTCAGTTGCTACTTCTTAAGAAGAAACTAAGACAAATGAATAGGAGTAATAATCAAGCTGTAATGGGACACTTTTCTAAGCTGGAAAAGGCCAAGTTTTCAGATGAGAAAGGCAAACCATGTAACAGTAAAAAAATAATGAACAAATAAACATCTAAACACAATGTGGATTTTTTCTTTCATTTCAGAAATTAAAAAATCCTATATATTTACAGGTATCAAAATAAAAGAAGATAAAAATAGGGGTCAAGAGCTCAGGGTTTGGTATCAGAAACATCACTCTGTCACCAACCTTGCTCAGTCTCATTTTCCATCAATACACTGAGAATAACAATCAAGTTATAGATATGTTAGCAGGATGAAATGATAGCATCTCTATATAGAAATATATGTATATGGATTTCTTAATACATAGTAAAAATTATTGTTATTACTACTATCACAGAGAAACAAGAGTCCTATTGGGCTCCAGCCTCACAAGAATACTGAATTCTAGAAGAAAAAAACTTAGATGATTCAATACACCTGTCATAGCCATGCTACTTTTCAGATAATAAGTGTCCAAAAAGCATTACATTAATATACCTTTCCGCAAAATAAAAACAAATCTAAAGTATCCCAACCAACAGAAATTTGGATTAAAATAAAGAACTTAAAAAAAAAGGTTAAGGAGTATAGTACAAGGACTTGTGTAGAATACCAAGTCTATTCAAACACACATTGTCTAATTTGTGTAAGTTGTATATATGTTCAAAAAAGTTAACTTAAATGTTCTAAATTATTTTTGAAATGTAAGATAGATATTACAGAAAAGAATTTGATAATAATAAGCTAGATCCAAGTCCAAATGTCACAACAAATATTGGAATATGAAAAAAAGAAGGCATTGTAAGGATTAAGATTCTAGTACATTCCTTATCTTAATAAATGGAATCCTATAGATTTTTTTCTTATTGTAAATAAATTTGTTGTTTTGATAATAAATTAAATAAGAAGTTAAGGATAACTACTAGTAAAATAAAAAAAACAAGACTTATAAAACCATTAGAAAAAAATAAAATTATGGGAAATACAGATCAAAGGGATAAATAAAAAGACCAAACATGTCAAAAAATAAATGTAAATTAATATGTCCTAATTTTTAAATTCTTCAAATGAATCAAAAGATGAAATTCAACTTCATTCTGAACATAAAAGAAATGCCAAAGCCAATACTATTAGGAAAACTTGTAAATAAAATGGCCAAACTGTATTTTTTAAAGTATCAAAAAAGAGAAATAAAACATACACATACACAACATACACAAAACATACGCATATAAATATATATATATATATATTCTCATTGAAATACTGTCAAGTAACTGTCAAATACTGTCAAAAAACTGTCAAATAGAACAAAGAGGAGATATTTTATCTATGGTGAGAAATATATTATAAATATGTAGAATTCAAAAAATATCATCAATAATAAGCATTGATAAGTAAATAGGATATGTTAGGAAGATTTCAACAAATCTCTCTGTTGTGAACAGGAGAGTAGCTAGCATTAGAGATATAGAAGATTCGGTATTAGAGTTTAAAAGTATTAATTTACATAGGTATATCTTTTGAAACAGAATATAGTTTTCAAGCACTAACAAACAGTTATTGACCACAATGAATCTCATTGGTATGGATTATAGTAAAATTTTGATAAATTCTAAAAAGGCAGAAAATGTTTTGTTTACATTCTATCACCATAATGCCACAAAACTAGAAATTAATAACAAAAGTACAACTAAACCTTTGACCAACTGAAATGTATAAACACTTGCTAAAATAAGTATTGGATAAAAAAAAAGAGAAATCAGAATTTCAGTTACAGAATATTAAATTTAAAAGCAATTATATTGAGGATATTGTAACACAAAGCTCAAGGACTGTGACCAAAACTTACTCAGATACAAATTTATTATCTTGAATACTCTCATTATTAAATAAAGTCAAAGAATAAGATACATGAACAAGTCATTAAACCCGATAAAATAAAAACGGAGTACAATAAAGTACACCTAAAAAACATAAGAGAGCAATTATAGGAAGAATAAAAATTAATGAATTAGAAAAAACAGAGTACTTGATAGTAAATCAAAAGTTATCAAATAATTATCCTCAAAATATACCCATTTGGTTTTATAGATAAATTCTTCCACATGTCCAAAGAATAGATCATTCCAATGTTCTCTTTTCATATATCTTTTTTCTATTTTCTGGGTTACGTATGATTAACAATAAGAAAACGCAAATAAATAAAATGATATTGTACAGACTATTAAGAGAAAGATACCCGTGTGGACAGAAAAATGACGAAGACGATGAAGAAGTAATTTACTAACAATAGCGTTAACAACCACACGTAGGTGTTAATTAGCATAGAGTCTTTGACAAATATTTCCAAAGGCCTACATATTTATCTCACGTATACATATAATTAATTATATGTACACAATTAAATATATAATATACATGATATCATATGTATTATGTAGTTAGAGCACATATTGATATGGTATATGTAATTACATCTCACAGAGAGCCCTACGGGTTAGGCACCATTATTATCTCTGATTTAAGATGCCTACGCTGAGAAATTCGGTGTGGGTTTAAGGTCCCTCCTGGTCCCTACGTCCCTGAGGAATCCGTCTTTGCCTTCTCCTTCTCCTGGCACCCAGAGCCCTCGGTGGGCACCTCCAGCACTGCACCTCTCATCAGCTCCCGGCTCTCTGAGGACTGCTGCACGGCTGCACCAGAACAACCTTACTACATCCACTGGGGTGTTCCCACTCAGCAGGAGGGACCCCTGACCCCCCCGGGGGAAGAGTTGAGCACGCTTCCCGGATAAGGTGAGCCTTTCTGTTTGTGAAGAGGTATGAGTGGCTGCACGGAGGCTCTGAACCAAGGGCTCTGGGACACGGTGGCCCAGACGGTCCCAGACGTTACCTCCGCTATCTCTGAAAAAGGGAAGACTGGTGCTCCACAGTGAGAGGTGGGCTGCCCTCGTCTTTGGGGATTCCAGGAGCACTTTGAAAGACTCAAAGTTCCTACAAACACAGTTTATTAAAAGACGAGTCTTCAAATGGAATCATAAAAAAATAATAATAAGAAGAAAAAGAAGTGAGTTTCTTGACCCAGAAGAGCTTCGAAAGGAGAGGAATGATTATTTGTTACTCATTTGTACATTTATACATATACATAATTATGGACATAATTAGGGAACATTTTCTGCACCTTCTAATTTTACTTTAGCAGTTATCATTCCATAGACTCGCCTCCCAGAGCAGCGAGATGCCCATCTGGACCCCAGGTAGCAGGAGCCGCTGGGGCGAGGACACACACAGCGCTGGGCCTCCTCCTCCACGTGTCTCCACACGGGGTGCAGGGGCCACCTCCTCGCCAGCTTTCTGGTCCTTCAGTTAAGTGACATTTTTCAGAACATTTTGTTTTGCCTTCGGAGGGCCTGTCCAGTTGTGTTAGGAAGGGTCGAGTGGCCTGAGTCAGGGGCTGGCAGATGCCGGCTCCTGGGAGGCACCTGCCATACATGGTTGTTTCTGTGTGTCCTTCGATTACTCTCATGCTGCATTTACTGTTTACATTTGTTTTATTGTACATGGGTTTGTAAACGTTATTGCCTAAGATATTTGTATATAACTTGGGCTTTGTAGCTTTTATTTATTCAGAATTCGTATGGCATGTTCATGACTGATGGTGTCCTACTCTGGGCAGCGGTATAGGATCATCATATGGTTAAAAGAGAAAAAGAGAAAATACTTCCCCTCAAAAAAATCTTTTAATGTGGAAACAATAAATTTCACAGAAAACAACAACAACAAAAATAATACATAATACATTCAAGTGCTTGCGGGGTCCCTGCATCTCTCAGGCACCGTCTAAGACTGTGGGCCACCCCGACCCCAGCACCCTTACGCTACTGGGACACTGATGCGGGAGATTGGTCTAAATGTCTCGTCTTGAGATATAGGACTGCAGGGATAATGAAACCAACTTTTGTTTGCAATTTATGATGGAATCAAGTGATCAAGTGGCTTAATCAGAGATCACAATGGTTGGAAAGATTGGAAATACAGCTGTGCCCCCAAGTCGCAGTGTGTGTGTGTGTGTGTGTGTGTGTGTGTCCAGTTGACTCAGGTTTTAAAATTGCACAAAGCAGAGCTCCCTCCCCATGGCTGCAGCGGAGGCTTCAAGACAAAAGTCGCGGGGAGGGAAAGCAAGGAAGGAATAAAGCAAAATCAGATGCAGAGTTGCAGCACCTCCCTTCTAAACGTCTCACAAATGTGCATTTAGCTCGCATTTATTTTTACATCCTTCACCAGAAAATAGCAACTGCAAGCCTCATGCCTGATGGTAGCTTCAGGCAAAGAGGAGGCATAAAGTGGGGAAGATGCACGATAAACAAACAAGCAACGAGCCCCTTCTGTGCGACGGGGCGGGCCTCAGAACCCTCACCCCAGATCCCGGCCTCAGCACCCCGAAGGACTGGCGGCCTGCTCGGGGTGAATGCTAATGCTTTTTCCTGAATATCAAGTATGAGTTAGGATACATTTAGGGCCACTTAACTAAAAGTAGATTATTTCATTCCCGAACTTAAAAATATGTATTTTTTTCACACTATATTCATTAGGAAATCTTCTGCGATGGAGAAAGTTTTTGTTCCCGTCCCCATGATTTGGTGTAATCAATTACTAACTTGACCTTATCGGGTTATTAGGAATATCCCCCTCCCCCTTCCCCACCACACACACACACACTTTCACGAATGACAAAACTGACGAATGTATCACGAATGGATAGATACACTTTGCTGATTCCAGCTGATTCCAGGCATCCCTCACCAATTTTCACTCTAGATCATTCCTTTAAACAGGCAACACCTGCAAATGCCACCTGACAGCTTCTCTTGGCGCCTCAAAGGCATGTCAAGGTCAAAATGCATAAGGTGAATCACACAAAGCACAATTCCAGGAAAGATACCGGAGAGCGCCCCTCATTCAGTGCGTGAGCCACCAGCCTTCCATCTCCAGGGAACCGGGGGCATCCTTTATGTCCCCACGAGCTCCTCCTTCACCCAGCCCACCACCAACACTCCTGACTCATCCTCCTGAGAAACTCTTCCATCTATTCATCTCTCCCCTCCTTCACCATGATCACTGCCACGCCCCGATTGGTCTCACATTCATTCTTATTTATATCCAGCCCACGCTCCCTACTGCAGTCAAGCGGGATTTCCAAAAGGGAAGCTGAATCCTATTGCTCCTCTCCTTAAACACCATGTAACTTTGTTTTGTTTTTTAAACGAGCACTCTTGAGGGAGTGTGTCCAGATGACGATCAGAACTTTAACATGACTCTTGTCTGGGCTTTCCAACCCCACCTGTCCTCTATGGTCTTACTACTCTTGCTTTTTCCAGCCCCTTGAATAGGACAGTCCCTCCTACCGCAGGGCGTTTGCACAAGCTGGCTACTCAGCCTGCAAAGCCAACTCCACCTTCAATTGTTTTGGTCTTATTAAAACCTTCCTGTCTTTCCACTGTTTGATTAATTATCCTTTATTTAGGGGACATCTTCCTCGACCTCCACACATGTGATCAAATATCCCTCTCCTGGACTTTGAACGTTTGCTGCACCTCTCTTTCATAGCTCTCGCGACGATCATAATGATGCAAAATGTATTGTATTTTGTATCTTGAATGATCATAATGATGCAAAATGATGCGAAATGTATTTGGGTGATTTTGGCCTCCTTTCCTACCTGAGGGAAGGGCTCATGCAAGCTTTTGTGTGTTCTTCTATCACGAGGGTCTAGCGCCATTCCTGGTATAATATCCGCTGAATGAACGAAATGAGTAAACAACACATTCGGGAGTAGTAAATACACTGTGACAAAGGTAATCCAAAATGATTCCAATAATTTGTCACCATATCCACCCAGACAGACAAATCCATGTTATAGAAGCAGAACTTAGGACGGAGGAACATGTGGCTTCATGCTGGTGTCTCTTGTTGGTAACTCAGTGACCTTGAGGCCTGTAGGCTCCACGTAAATCTAGATTCGAAGCTGAAAGGGCTCCGGAGGCCTATGGGAGGCTTCCGAAAGGCAGGTGAATACAGCCTCGATTCCTCACAAAGGGCCGGTGAGTTGTTCTCCGGAGTTTTCTGGCACACAGCCACCCTCATTCGCTAGCGCACAGTCCACGGCCGCCTTCACACGACAGCACAGTAAGTAGTTGTGACAGAGACCATGTGGCCCACAAAATCTAAACTATTTACTGTCTGGCCCTTTGTGGAAAAAGTCTGCCAACTTCTGCTCTAGAATATTGTTATTATTACTGTCTCGGTGACTCGCAGCCCGTGCGGTTAACATAAGCCAGAAACGAGAGGGTCCCCTTGACCTCTGCCTCTACCTCACCCTTAGACCCTTAGCATCTAATCCCTACTACCTGTTCCCTGGGGCCTTTGCTTGTGACCCTCAGATTCTGCTTTCTAACCAAAAATCCTTGATCCCGCACAACACTTTTTACCAGGTCGTGCCATGTAGTCACCCACGGGGTTGTGTGTTCATTCCGACTTCTTCAGGAAGTAGAAAGAACAGAGAAGGTCACCTCCCTTGTACCACCCTGCCCTCCCCCTACCAGGAAGGTGTGCTCTCTGTGCCCTGCAGATGCAACAATGAGCCAAGACTTCATTTTCTGTGTTAGTTACTTACTTCCTTTCCGTATGCCTCACTTTGTAGAGAAGAGACAGCAAAACAGTATATATTGCAGAGATGTTGTGAGGATAAAATGGGTAGTACATACAAAACCCTCGGCCCAGTGCCTGGCCCCTAGTAAGCATTTATTAAGTATTACTACGATCATTTTATTTGTGTGACTGAGAAAATTACAAAATACATAATTTCAAATAAAAACCATGAAAATGGCCTTTTAAAATACATAAATCATACAGGTGCTGAGTTCTAAAATACCTCCAAGAAGAAATAGTACATATATATAGTATGTGTTTGTCTAGTATGTATTGCTAAATATATAAATATATTTAATCCACAGTCAACTTTTTAAAAAAAAGAATCAGAAGCACCCAATTTGTAAAGAAATAGGGTGCAACAAATATTTGAGGGGATCAAAAGTAATTATGGAAAAAAATTTCTACAGTAACAACTTTTACACTAAAAACTTTTTAAAAATCCTACATTCATTTTGCTTTTACAGCCATAGAGCTTGGACTCAAATTTGTCTTCAATTTATGGAAAAATTTCTGTGATAAATCCATCTTCCAGCATCACATTCATTTTCTTGCTGTAGTTCTCCATAGAACTCTACAAATTGGATTTATTATATACTCTGTGCTTTATTAAAAATTTATTTTGTGTTGGTGTTCAATTTGCCAACATATAGAATAACACCCAGTGCCCATCCCATCAAGTACCCCCCTCAGTGCCCATCACCCAGTCACCCCCACCCCCCGCCCTCCTCCCCTTCCACCACCCCTTGTCCGTTTCCCAGAGTTAGGATTTTCTCATGTCCTGTCTCCCTCTCTGATATTTCCCACTCATTTTTCTCCTTTCCCCTTTACTCCCTTTCACTATTTTTTATATTCCCCAAATGGATGAGACCATATAATGTTTGTCCTTCTCTGATTGACTTATTTCACTCAGCATAACACCCTCCAGTTCCATCCGCGTCGAAGCAAATGGTGGGTATTTGTCGTTTCTAACGGCTGAGGAATATTCCAGTGTATACATATGCTTTTATAAGACATCTCAAATCCTCTTTGAATTGAGGTAACAGATAAATAAATTAATTATTATGCCCTATGAATGCATGTGTGTGGTTGAACCTGGTGGTGACACTTGCTTTCTTTACCCGTCAAGAGTCTACCCAGTGGATGGGGTAATGGTCACACAACACCGTGAATGTACTTCATGCCATTGACTCGTACACTTAAAAATGGTTCAAATTGGTAAATTTCGTGTTGTGTATATTTTGCTGCAATAAGAAAAAGTCTACCAACCTTCTGGCTTGATTAAATAATACTTGGTCTGTAAAATCCCACATAAATCCCCCAGGTCAGAATTCATTGATCCTCCCTGTAGATCCAGGTGCTTGTCTGCTCTCCCATTCTAGAGTTTATCTCACTCTCTCATATTGAAGTCATGTCCCCCCAGGTCTTATTCTCCTCTAAGTGATATGTTTCTTGAGGGCAGGCACCAATCGATCATCTCTGTAGCTTCCTCACGTGGTTGAGCACACACCAACTGCTTTATATGTATTTGTTGAAATGGGCAGAAACGGAGGAGAGTAAAGGGGCTCCCAGGTCATTAAGGACACACAAGAAACGGTGGGGTTCCTTGATTTCCATTAGACAACACCAAACAACTGTTCCCCATTCAGTTTGGCTTTCATCTGAAAAACGAGGTGTACTGAGAGACAAGCATCCTCTTCTCAGCAAATAGACAAACTCGAGCTCTTAGATAGCAGGCCACACTCAGCATTTTAGGAGCCAACAACTCAAATGCCAGCAGGCATTAGAGAGGCAATGTTTACCAGGAAGAGCAGGCCGGAGAGTGACCGTGGCACGTTAGATGTCACCCACTCGTTGCCGCAAGGGCAGTCCCTGTTCCACTCCAGCCACTGGCCATTCAGGATGTAGGCCCTATGTTGCCAGAGCTTCTGATTCTCTTTAAGCTGGAAATTGGCTCAAAAATTTTAAAACAGTATTGCACGCCAAACAAAACATATCTTTGGGAAGCTCGTGACCTGATTCTAACCCTTCACATACTATCACGAATACTTTTGAGAACAGCTATTGTACAAATTCCAGGAAACAGCCTTTTGAATGAGGAGAATATTGAGTACCTAACACAAAAATCTATTTTTAGGGTTAAATGAGATAACATGTGAACGTGCCTGGCAAAGGATGTATTCCTGTACGGATGGTCAATAAATATTAATTTCTTCTCTTCTTTCCTCTTTCCCTCCTTTTTAACTGAGAAAAGGAGATTATCGAATTTACTGGGAGCACATGTAGAAAGGAAAAGATGCATTATTTTGAATAAAAGATGCTATTTTCTTATATAAGACACCACACCACGTCAGTACGTTCCCCACACTGAGGCCCCCTCCCTGGTATAGATCTCTGTAGACTTGCTTAAACCCAGATGAGGCTGACTTGTAACCGGTAGTTGGATTTCTATATGAAAGTGGCATTCCAAACATGTTACAGAATGCTTGAATACAGATTTTTCTCTTTAATGATTTAAAACATTCTCTCACTTTTTATTTGTACCATTAACTTATTTATAAGTAGTTTGTTGGACAACATAAAGCTTTGATCCAGTTTTTATCTGGAGTGTTGTGAATTTTGTGACCAATTCAATATGGTTGCATGCCACCCCATATATTCTCTAAAGCAGCAACAGGCACATATTCCCAAGACCAGTCCTTTCCCAGATCATTAAGACTCCTCTTGCAGGTCATCAGTCGTGGTTTGTGAGGCAGCATAACCGAAGAGAGATACTACTGGACTTGGAGCATACATCGCACGCTTTAGATTATTTCTCTTTAAGATCCAATTAAATGTGAGCAAGTCATTTAAATCCTAAGTCACTCTTTCTCATCGGTGAAATGGGGCAGATATGTATTCCTCTCACAAGGTTATTGTGAAGGTCAAATGAGATACGGTTAGCAAAATTGTCATATAAACTGCAAAGGGTCAAACCAATACCTATACTGCTTTGAGTAGGAGGACAGCAAGTCATTGGGACGGGGGCCCCAACATGGCTTTGTTGGTGGCAGTGTCTTGACAGGAGGGTGAGACTCACTGTTTCATCCTCAAGTGTCCTAGGTTCCTTTGCCCTATAACTTCACCTCTTCCCTCTGCCTAATATGGAGAATCAAAAGCAAAAGGGAGAAAATGGTGGTTAATATTATTGACAGCAGCACAACAGTCATACCATGTGTATTGGGCATTTCCTACATCATAGACACGAAGCTAAGACTAGATGCACATCAAATCTACCTGTTAATATTTAGAATATCCCTAGATGGGAGATAATCTAATCTCCAGTTTACAAATGAAGAAACTGGAGATTAGCAACAGACAGTATCTTGCCCAAAGTCATCACCTGATATATGTTGGAGGCGGGACTCCAACCCTGACAACACCAAAGCAAAACCACATCAATGGGGCAGCAGCATGAAGCACCCTGTTCCCAAGAAGATGGTTTTCCAGATAAGCGAAATGAACGCCTCAGGTGTCCAAGTGCATGGCTTGCTCTGGTCCTAAGGAGTATGCCTTTGACCAAACAGCCTTCTCACCCCTTAGGCCGTGCTGCTCATAGTCTGCCGTGAGCTAGGAAACGAGGTCTCTCTCTCTAAGACTGGGCGTCAAGCAAATTCTGAGCAAGAACCTAAGAAGAACGCTTATGGGTGAAACGCATAAGATTTGGGGAATAGAGGACACCTCCATTTTGGCTTCCCTGGTGGCCATCAGCTGGCTCTTGGGTAACTGAATGTGTCAGAGAAATGAATGCCAGCCAAGTGGGGAGCTGAATACTTTGAGAGACACACATCCCCAAAAGGGGGGGTAAGTCGGACTTCCAGATGAATCTATTCCCTCCCCTCGGTCCCCCGTAGAGATCCTTAGAGCTAGCCACGTCCACCTGCTTTCTTTACATTAGTCTTCCTTGTCTTTTTTATAGGCTTAGTCAAATCATCCTTTACCCTTTTACTTCAGTTGTCATTTTCCAGCTGGAAAACAGCAAATTTGATCATTCAAACAGAAACAGCGTCTGTTGCTAACCCCTCAAGCTGGTGTGCTGGTTTCGTTTCTTGCAGCCAAACATTCAGTAACATGTGTTTATATGTATATCTTTTCCTTTATATTAGTAATAAGTGGGTCATTAAGGGCTGTATAATGAGAGAATGCAGTTTTCTGGCCTGATAAGTCCCAGAGCTTCATTACCAAATTCATCTTACATGTCAGCCATTAAATAGCATGGCATTTTCCTCTCTCATCCATGCAGTATCATTTAATTTCATCTAAATGGAGTTTTCTCTATGGCCATAATCATCATCATCTTCATCACCGCCACCATCAAGAAGCATTTATTACCTGCTGCAATGCATATGGTGCTATATTCGGTCTGGCTCCACACAGCTCCATCATCATGGCTCTCACCCATGGGAGGCTGCGAAGGACAAGGGTATTTTGAGAAGAGTGAGATTTGAATTCAAGTCCAGACCCCGTCACGGATAGCGGGGCTCGCTGGAGCTCAGCATCCCCCTGTGCTGGGCCATGCGCCATCTGAAAGTCCGACGGCTAGATCACCTCACCTCTGAGGTCCTGTTCTACTGTAACGTCGGGCCCTCCCCCGGATTCCGCAGCAGCCAGTTTAAGCAGGAAGAAACCCAGCAAAGGAGAGAAACGGCGGGGAGCCTTAAACAGGTGGCTACATCCAGAAATAATTGACCTCTGGGTCTCAGATCAGAGTTGTCCCTGCCAGCCTTGTTTCTCTCCCTGGCCTCAGCGTGGTTTCTCGGCAGCCTCAATACCTTCCGCCTCCCTTATTCCACTTGCTGTTTCTGACCTTGGCTCTTCCCATTTTCTCAAAGGCCTGGCCCTCTTATCCACCTTATCTGGGGTGACAGCCCACACCAGGCTCCCCGCCTCTGTTCTTTTTCTTCTCCCAGCCACACAGGGGAGCATTAGCCTTGCAGGTTTCTAAAAATGAAATCCTGAGCCCTGAGTTTCCTAATCGGAGGACTATGTCTGATCCCCTTAAAGGGCTGGGATAGAGCTCAGTGAGGGTCCTGAGAACTGAGGACTAGGGTTCATCATCTAGGAAATTATCCTGGACAAAGGACTAGAGGGAATGTAGGAGGAAGAACTCAAGACGATTTGAAAGAGAATGAAGGATGAAACTCAGAAAAATGCACGCAAGTCCAGATGGTGAGCACAGAAGCAGAGATAGAAGCAAAAACCTGAAAATTATGTCTGGGCTGTGCTGGATACACATAGAACAAAGGAGAAGTGGGCAGTAGGGGAGAGGGGCGAGGATTTAATGGGATCCAGAGAGGAGTTCTGTGATTTATGTCCTGAAATGTGCCCATGGGTCAGGAGAGGCATCACATCCGCTCCCAGCCTGTGTATTAATTAGATTGAGTCAAAAGGCATAAAACCAGATAGGTAGGCCTGATCCACAAGCGGTAACCAAATAACCCCTCTCACAATCGTAGTTATTTATATTGGCTGTTCATGACTCCGTGTTAAGTGCTTGGTATGCATATTTTTTCACGGAACCTTCCAAACTACCATTTTTGTTGTTAGCATGGTAAAATACACATACCATAAAATTGACTCTTTTAATCATATTTAAGTGTACAATTCGGTGGCATCAAGCACATTTACGATGTTGTGCAACCAACACTACTATCTATCTCCAGAAGTTTTTTCCTCATCCCAAACAGATTATCAGCCTATTCAATAATAACTTCGCATCCTCCCTCCCACCCCTGGTAACCACTCTTCTACATTTTCTGTTTCTGTGACCCAGCTACCTTTTAAGCGTAGCCGTGAAAGTGGAGTTGCAGCTTACAGGGGGCCGGGGAGAAGGGAAGTTTTAAAATAAACATATAAAACAAAAAGGACAGTCTACATTCTTGCTGAAAATACCTGAGGAAGAAAGGTGCTCTGTTAGTGATGGATGCACCACCTCTCGAGAAGTGTGACCCTGCCAATTTTACCTCCTTCGTTGTTCTTTTTAGGCCCAAAGAAAGTAGCAGCTTATACATTTAGGACCCTGTGCTACAAAAGTATGTAGTAGAAACACACTAGGATTGGGTTTTTATTGTTTTTTTAATTTCCTTTTATTTTAATTCCAGTGCAGTTAATACACAGTATCATATGTACGGCACAGTGTGATTCCACAATTGTACATATTTCTCGGTGCTCACCACCAAGTTACTCTTAAGCCCCATCGCCTATTTCACGCATCCCCCCAGCCGCCTCCCCTCTGGTAACCATCACTTTGTTCTCTACATTTAAGAGTCTGGTTTTTTTTGCTTGGTCTCTTTTTTCTTCATTTGTTTTGTGTCTGGAATTCCACATATGAATGAAATCGTATGGTATTTGCCTGTCTCTGATCGACTTCTTGCCATTTAGCACTATACCCTTTAGTTCCAGCACGTTGTTGAAAGTGGCAAGATTGCATTCTTTCCTACGGCTGAGTGATATCTGTGTGTATGTGTGTGTAGGTGTGTAGGTGTGTAGGTGTGTAGTTGCATATCACTTCTTTATCTATTCATCTAGTGATGGACATGGAGACTGCTTGCACAGTTTGAAGATAGCAAACAACACTGCAATAACCAAGGAGATGCCTATAGCTTTTTGAATTAGCGTCATCATATTCTTTTGGGAAATACCCAGTAGTGGAATTCCTGGATCAGATGGTAGCTCTATCTTTAACTTTTAAGGACCCTCCAAACTGTTTTCCCCTGGTGGCTGCACCAGTGTGCATTCCCACCAACAGTACACGAGGATTCCTTTTTCTCCACATCCTCACCAACACTTGCTGTTTCTTGTGTTTTTGATTTTACTCATTCTGAGTGGTGTGAGGTGATACCTCATTGTGGTTTTGATTTGCATTTCCCTGATGATGAGATGTGGGGCATCTTTTCATGTGTCTGTCAGCCACGTGTAGGTCTTTTTTGGATAAATGTCTTCTGTTCTTTTTCCAGTTGGATCGATTAGTTAGTTGGTTGAGTTGCATCCGTTCTTTATATACTCTGGATATTAACCCCTTATTGAATAGATCGTTTGCAAATATCTTCTACCATTCAGTAGATTGTCTTTTTGTTTTGTTGGTTGTTTCCATTGTTGCGCAGAAGCTTTTTATTTTGATGTCATCCCAATAGTTTATTTTTGCTTTTATTTCCGTTGCCTCAAGAGACATATCTAGAAAAATGTTACAATGGCCAATGTCAGAAAAATTACTTCCTGTGCTTTCTTCAAGGATTTTTATGGTTTCAGCTCTCACATTTAGGTCTTTAATCCATTTTGAGTTTATTTCTGTGTGGGGTATAAGAAAATGGTAATACCCCTTTATAACCCTATAACTAGTGTTATACCCCTAGTTTCATTCTTTTACATGTAGCTGCCTGGTTTTCCCAACATCATTTGTCAAAAAGACTTTTTCCCATCGCATATTCTTGCCTCCTTTGTCATAGATTAATTGATCATATAATCATAGGTTTATTTCTGGGCTCTCTGTTCTGTTCCATTGATCTATGTGTCCATTTTGGTGCTAGTACTATAGTAGTTTTGACTACTACAACTTTGTAGTGTATCTTGAAAGCTGGGATGGTGATATCTCCAGTTTTATTCTTTTTTATCAAGATTGCTTTAACTGTTCAAGGTCTTTTGTAGTTTCACACAAATTTTAGGATTATCTATTCTAGTTCTGTGAAAGATGCTGTTGATAGTTTGACAGAAATTACATCACATTAGGATTGTTGGGATGCTCACATCATATGAAGACCTCAGAAATTAAGACCAAATCAAGGAAGAACAGATTCATACCTTCCACTTCGCACTTACCTGCGGAGATATTCATTGAGTGGAATAGCAAATGGAATCATTTTTGCAATTTGAATTATTTTTCTCTCCCTTTCCTCTTTACAAAATGCAGTGTTGAATTCTTGTGTTCTGAATGTGTATGACACAAGTTCTTCATATTGTTATCCTCTTTATAAGGATGAGGCACAGAGAAGTTAAAGAAAATGCTCAAATTCACAAAGTTTTATAAATAATTGAATTTGTGCCTTTAAGCGCTACCCAAAGACTGCCCGTCAAGTGGTATTTCTTTCAAGCAAATTAGACTTTTTTCAATACTAACGTGTTTCCTTTAAAAAAAAAATTTTAATCAGGAGTGGGGGTGGGTCTTTGGCTAGGAAAGCTCATAAAAGGCACTTTTGAGGGTTATTCTAAAATTTCGCATCCATTTTCTCAAACTACACAATATGTAAATCTCTAGACTCCAGGGGCCAATTGTAAGTTGGTTTCAAATACCATGGAGCACATAAATCTTCCTCCTTCCTTCTTTATCCCCCACAACCCATAATCTATTCACTCTCTGACCTCCCCACAAGAAGCATGACTGCCTTAAATTTAGAGTTTTCCTTTCCATTAAACAATGCACATTTTTAACCCTATTCATATTTCAGAGATGGAGTCAATCAGCCTTCTTAGTGAGCTTGCTTACTGCCTCAGGTGAGAAGCAGCCTACAAGGACATAAACTGCCCGGGAGACACCATTGATTGGAAGTTGGGAGGCAGAACTTTCAGGAATGATTTAAGAATGCAGACCAGCCTTACTTATTTGAACTAGCAGAGGGGAAGGTCAGGCCAAAACCACGAAAAAAAAATCTAGATAAGGAAATATTTTTGAAGAAATATTGTTTTACGACTCCCAAATACCGATGATAATTTAAGTTTGTCTCAGTTTATCCATTCATTCTATGCTGACTAAAAGCTCTTAAGGACCTACTCTGAGGAATAGATGAGACTAGTCTCTAATTAGCATAACTATTATAAATAAATGTAGGATATTCAAGTGTTTGAAAACAATTTTTTTCCAAGTAATCATGTTTACACCACGAATTCGTATTTCTTGTAAAGAAGGGTATGCTGAGTAAAGGCAAATGTTAACCAAAAGTAATATAGTTTCCTCTCTGCATCGTAATTAACTTTAGTCCATTGCAGATTAGTCTTGGTCCAAGTTTCAATTACTTTATGACCAAAGCAATACAAATAAACATGATTAATTTAATAGCAAAATTCACTTTCATAGAATAATGACTTTTTTCTGGAGGAAAATAAAACAAAAGAAAGGTGACTCATGGTTTGGTGTGTGTAAAACACACAGAATAAGTGATTTAAAAAAATATATAAAATTCTCCTCTCTGAAGAAAGACTTGATAAGCCAAAATGAGAACAAGATAGGAAAGTTGAGGTATATTCACTAATTTCCCATTTGGGGAAGTCGTCTCTTTCATTATTTATTCTATTTTCAAACGCCAGGCTCCAAATGCCAATGTGATTTTCACTGATGTTCTTAGGCTTCGTCAGGCTACCCAGCCCCCACCCCTGCCTTTCCTTCCTAAATTTAATTAAAACCAGCATTCGTCCATACTGGAGAGAAACCCTATTTACATAACACAAAGAAAAACAATTTTTAAAAGCCCACATTAATCATGAGCTTTAGAGAAAGTCACCATAAATAGGATGTATCTAGCCAAGCGACAAGCTCCAGCCACTTAAGAAAAATATGTCTTTCCAGCCGCAAAGATACCAGCGTTACTGGGGAACATAGCCCTTTTGTTCCACAAATTCCTCATTTTCATGTGGAATTACCGTGACTTGCCTACCCTGATATAGAATAATGCATATTCAAAGTTGTCTCATCTACCCATTTAACCTAATGAAAGCTGAGTTTTATTTTATGGTAGTGCCAGGAGTAGAGGAAGGAAAATTGAGTACGTACTATGAGTCAAGCAAAATGCTCAGCACTCTGAAGGCATTCCTTCATTCAGTACTCCCGCAGCTGCATGAAGATGTCCAAGTCTGCCGACCTGGAGCTTACATTTTCATCCACAGAGGTCCCAGAGCTTCCTACTTTCTTGCCCACAGAGATGCAAGGACATATTTAAGAACATCAGACATCCACTGCCTCCTTCTGTATTGTGCACATAACTTCTTTTGTGGTTTTTCACTTCAACCATTCCTTAAGAAGCATTTTGGTCAAAAGGAATAGAAAAGTATAGAAAGACTACCAATGGCGGAAACCTCAAATGAGTGACCGAAGCAGAAAGAAGAGTACAGAGTAATCAAGATTTTCACAAAAAGGTTAACTGATGAGCCGAGAGCAGAATTATTCATAATCTAAGACTTCATCTCAGCACTCTGCCTCACTTACCCCAAATGTAAAAAGATAATAACGACACTGGCCTATACTGGCCCCCCAAAAAATGTAAGAAGAGTTATATAATTGTCATAAACAACTATGCTTATCAAAGATAAAAGGGAACCATAAATTATTCACTTTTTATGATAAGCCAGTCCCTTGTAGAAGATTTTGTGTGTATTTTCTTTTTTTTCTTTTTTTCTTTTTATTTTTTAAAAGGTTTATTTATTTATATATTAGAGACACACATATTAGCATTTATTAGAGAGAGAGAGAGAGGCAGAGACACAGGCAGAGGGAGAAGCAGGCTCCATGCAGGGAGCCCGACGCGGGACTCGATCCCAGGTCTCTAGGATCACACCCTGGGCTGAAGGCGGCGCTAAACCGCTGAGCCACTGGGGCTGCCCTTGTGTGTATTTTCTTATTTAATCAATACCATCAATGGTGAGTTAGGTATTGTCATCCTCATTTTACAGATAAAGAATTTAAAGAAAGGAGAATTTAATTCTTTGGCCAAAGTTACACAGCTAATAGATGGTAGAGCCAAGATTTTAATCCATATTTGTCTGATTACATTTCTCTACCTACACCTACTCCTCCTCTCTGACCAGACGTGGTCCTGAATAGAACGGTTATGGCCATATCGTCATGAGATGTACCATGTAGAGTGGATGAATTGGCCTGGATTTTGTTGCTGACACTCACCTGTGATTCACATTTACTCTGTGTCCTGAGATGCCATGAATATACTGTCAGCTTCTTGGACACCTTGCAAGATGTAAATTCCAAAAGGGCAGAGTTTGTTTGTTTGTTTTGAAATATTTTATTTATTTATTTATTTATTTATTTGAGAGAGAAAGAGTATGGGTGGGCAGAGTGGAAGAGAGAGAGGGAGAGAAAGAATGTCGAGCAGACTCCCTGCTGAGCGTGGAACCTGATGCAGGGCTAGACCCCAGGACCCTGAGATCATGACCTGAGCTGAAATCAAGTCAGACACTTAATCAACTCAGCCACCCGGGTGCCCTTATTTATTTATTTCTTTGTTAATTGATCATTTTCTTTACTGATGCATCCCAGAGAGAACAGTGTCTGACATGTGGTACATGCTCAGTAAATTTTTGTTGAATGGATGTAGCGAATGAATGAACCGCTCTGAGCAGAGCTCCAGGATAGCTGTTCTTTCTGATGATTCAGCCACACATAGGGTGGCCTTGCCCCTTCCTAGAAATTATGTGGGCTCAGACTGATAGTTATGTCTCTATGACCTTGGTGACCAGGTGAGTGGGAAAATACCTGTGATTACTATTTCCTAGAAAATATAGAGACATCGAAAGATGAAAATAGGGAGAGGCTCCCACTAAATTACACACAATCACTCCGGCTAAAGACTAGGCTGCTTGCCTTGACGTGTCCTTCTGCCCAGACTTCATGGATTTATGGGATTTCTTCCTGACCTTGCAGGGACGCTGGCTGGGGGGATGTCAGCTACATCACTTAGCTTGCTTTCCTACCTCATCCTGGCCAGTTTCAATCCTGAGTCCAATACTGACTCTTTCTCACGTTATTTTTGGATATACGTGTCTAAAGCAGGTCGTACTGGCCAGAAGGACTCTAGTTTGCGTTTCCAAAGTCCATTCCTATAGGCGCAAAACTCTATCGTTTTCCCCAGGGCAGCTTCTGAGTTTTTCTGTCATTTGTTTTTAGAGGGCCATCGTAACCCCCTTTAATTATTGAAAATCAACAGAAAGTCAGTTTCTGGGTAGACAGTCTTGCAAAGTGACAAGTTCCAGAGTCACAGAATTACAGCTCACTGATTGTTGAGATTTAAACAGTTAACTGACAGACCAGGATGCCTGCTTTAGCTATATGGGACTGGAAAAAAAGAGACGAGGAAAGGATTTCTTGCCAGGGTTGTTTTTTGTTTTTATGTGTTTCCTTTGCTTTAGTGAAATGCCCTAGAGATGTGTCATTGCTGAGACCCCCAAAACCAAGGCCTTTGATTGGCCTTGCCCCTTACTCTGAACAGTTCTATAAACCAGACTCAATTCTTGCTGTTATTTCCAGTAAGCATGTAAAAATTACTGAAAAATCTCTTCCTTGATCCAGGTCTAAAATCATATTTGTGACTTAGTCATTACATCTGTGATGACCTGGATTCTTGATTTCTGAATCAGATAAGCTATTCCTCATTAGCTTCCCGCTTTCCCTCTCTCTCTAACCTTCCCTAGGAGTTCCATCAACCTTTCTCTGAATGTTTAAGACAGTTAAGATTCCAAATTCAAGAGTGTACTTGTTAATATTTATCAGAAGCCCTTGGGGACCGAGTTTGTAATGGGATACAAGCTTGCCAAAGTTGCATGCATATCAAAGATTTACATATATAGTTTAAGGAGCCCAGATGCTGCTCTGGGTAATGTCGCACACGTCCTGCCTCATATAAGCATTACATAACTAATTTGGGGTCTTAGCATACCCTAAATCTAAATTCCTTCTCTTATGACCCCTAAACCTTTACAGTGACAGCCTGTGTCATCCTTGGAAAGTAGGTAGATAACCTGAACGAACTCCAAACCCTCCTGAGCCTTCCCCTTTATAACTTGGTCCCTTGTTTCTGTTTCCAGCCAACCCCTTCTTGACCTCTAATCCTCCCTCTCCCAGACACCAGCAGCCAACCACAAAGTCCCAAACCTTCTGGGCATGAAATTTCTCCTCTGTCTGGTCAGAGGATCCCTTGTCACTTTTTTCACTCATACACATTGAATTTATTGTCTCACATTTATCAGTTCACCAAACAGGCATGTGTTGGTGACCAACACTGGAGGTAAAAAGATCAAAGTTACCGACGTTCATGAGAGGCTGATCTGACACAGGTAAACTATTGCTTAGAGTCTTTCCCAACAGTGGGCCACGTAGACTTAACACTTTGAGTTTGGAAAGCACAATTTATAAACAAAAGCATGTTATCTGCTAGTGCTTAGCCCTGAGCTTGGGGCACAATTGAACACCGATTGTGTGCTCAATAAATGCTCTCAGTTCATGAATTTGTGAATGTCAAAATATTGACCAATTTTGCAGCCCTCTAAGAGCAAAACACACGCTATATTTGTCCAAAGAGCTTGTCTCCCAAGTTTTTGATTGGATCCTTAACCCATACATAATTTGAGCATGCAGCTCTGTGTACAACTGTACATAATAATATATCATATTTTTTATAAAGCATATGCAGAATAATAAAAATAGAATGGGATTTTTAAAATACATAAATAGAAGTTCTGATATTGAAGCCAATATATTAATTCTCTTAAATATATGGGAATGTCATCCCAATGGTATAGTCTCAAAATTGGAAATTTCTGGAATTTCCAAAACAGTAGAAGAGATGCATATTGGAAACCTAACGAATCAAATTGACTAAACGTGTCTTAATTCATTTTGGATTGTTTTAAACCTGGAATTTATATTTTGAGGATACTGGAGTTCTAGAAATTTGCCTCAAACTACACAACGTGAAATCTTAATTTAGGAAGGACTAGGAAACTGATCATTTTCTCTATTTCTACTTGGTTCATCCCTTTAAGCCACTAGTTTCTTTCAAGAGATGGAAAAGCAGAAAATGCAAAACTTTTTTTTATAATTCAGTATTTTCCTAGTAAAAGTCAAACTAGTTCTTAGATTTCCTTGAAATATGGTGGAATTCAAGGACAACAGGAATACACAGAGGGAGTGAGACATCAAAAGGGAAGGATATTGACACTCTGGAGTGAGGCGAGGGCTTCTGACTAACAATCAGTTCAAAAGCCAAACCTTTCAGGGGTCCATTGGCCCAAATAGTTCAGAACTCTACAGACTTCCGGTTAGAAGCAGAAGCACCTTCAAAGTCACCTGGCCCAACACCCCTTTTCTACAGCTAAAAGGACCAAATTCTCAAACAGTTAATGGAAACACATAGTGGTAGGGGTCCCTGGGTGGCTCAGGGGTTGAGTGTCTGGTCCCGAGGTCCTGGCATTGAGTCCTGCATCCCCTCCCCACTGGGAACCTGCTTCTCCCTCTGCCTGTGTCTCTGCCTCTCTCTGTGTGTCTCTCATGAATAAAATAAAATCTTAGAAAAAAACAAAAAAGGTAACAGTGGTAGAACCAGGCTTAGAATTCACATGGCTGGTTCTCAGTCTAATTCACTGCACCATGCTGCCTAAGCAGTGACTTCCTTAAAAAAAAAAAATTATCCATAATTACAAATTTTTTTTTAGTACCAGGAACTTTTCCAAATGCCTCATGAGTTTGAGTTTAATTATCCCAACGACTTTCTTTTATTTTTTCCTTCGCAGTGAGTATGTGTGTATTTTATTTTTTCTGCTTTATTGAGGTATAATTGACAAAGAATATTGTAAGATATTTAAAATGTACAATATGATGATAGGGTATGTGTACACATTCTGAAAGGATTCCTGCCATTGAGCTAATTAACATATCCATCAAATTAGATATTATTATGCCCTCTCGTAGAGATAATGAAACTTAGGAATGGAGAGGTTAAGTAACTTGTCTAACAATGAAAGAGCCTGGGTATTTACTACTTATCTCATCACTTCATTCTCAGGAAAGGAAAGAAAAAATTCCAAATCATGACCAAGTCAAAATAATCTAAAACTGGGTTATCAGAGTGGCTGTTTTCATTGGCGAAGATATTACAGAGTTCCTGCTACTCCTTTCTGACAAAGTTCTGACTGTATCTGAATACTTTCATCCTTCAATTACTTAGCGAGCCTTTCCAGAGGATCCTGCGTGTCTGTGATTGTGCCAGGAGCTGAGGACTCAGGAGTGGAGGGCAGACTCAGATGTGCTGTGAAGGGGTCCTCCTCTGGTGACAGAAACTGAGAAGGACGTCGTCACCACAAGGGTGAATCACAAGCACAGTGCAGTGGAGGCTGCGTGTGCTGAGCTGGCTCTGTCGTGTTGCACTGGGAATTTAGAGCAAACCCAAACCATCCAACGGTAGTAGGACACCTTCCTTCTTCAGCACTACCAGGAGAAGCTATTTGGGCACTGGGGCAGCCAGACGTAAAATGACAGTATCACCATAGATCTCCAGAGAGACATCTGTTTAGCAGCATCACAGTCTCCTCAAAAACAAACAAACGAACCAACAACATCAACAACAAAAAACCCAAAAGTAGGTGGGAGCAAAATTACCTCTGATCCACTCTGACTGATTTGGGATTGTCTTCTATCCAAAGAAGTCCTCCACTTGCGGATCAGTGCCAGAAATCCTATCCTTAGTTTTTACCTATTAACCTTAAGGCTTGGTATAAATACTTGAGGTGAGATGAGGGTTGAGAGTTCCCTTTTCAACTATTCAGTTATTCCCTACTTGGAATTTAAGATGTGCCAAATTCTGTGTTTCACAGAAGGTTGTTAACTTTCCCTTGGTCCCTAGGAATCCAGAGCGAGAAGAAAGTGGGGCCATAAGTATAGGGAGCAGAGAAAACAAAGCACCAATGACTGTCATGGCTCAAGAAAAATGTGGCCCAGGATTGCGTAGAGTATCAGTGCAATGGAAGTCAGCTTCATCCAGAGAAAGACCATGTATTTCAGAAAGGCAGGAAGCTTGTGTGGCGGCGCAGCGTGAAAAGAATTTGCACTGGGCACCAGCTCAGGAATAGTTGATGCCCAGTCCTCTCCGCTCTACTGCTTCTGCTGGGGTCCCTTTGGTTTTCCCACCAGGCATTAATTTGGAGTGTATTTTCCTTTCCCAGTCACCTCTCTAATTAGAGTCGTGTAGAATTTACTTTACCTTATCATAATTATCCAATAGATTAGCTCCTGTTCTTGAGCAGCCTTGTTTAAAGCACTTATGGATGTTTTCTGTGTCCTCCCCATCGTACCAAGAAGTTTAAGTTTTTAAGAAAATATTGAGAGCGCCCTTGGTACTTTCATGCCTCGTGATGACCCTGCCGACGGGAATCAGTCACCACGTCTGGTTACAGCATTGACCTGGAACTGCCAGTAATGAAGAAGATGTTCTTCTGAAGGATCCTGGCATGTACAGTGCTGAGAAAATGACTCAAGGCTCTAGGACGCCATCCATCATCACCACTTTTGAAACCAAAATTGCAAAATCTAAGGATGACGCTGTCACTGAAATTCCACCGTTTCCCTTCCCACTGTCCTGCCTGCCCGCGCGTGACACTATCGGCCAAGACTTGGATGTCACAACCTGCTGGGCAATAGCACAGTATAAACATGATCTTTGCTCTCTGGTCGATTCAGAAAGACTAAACTACATCCAGATAACTACACCATGCTTCCTCACCTCCTGCCAATCAGGCAGCATGTTAAAAAAAAAAAAGGCTCATAATTTATTTCAAATAAATTTCATAAGCAATCACACCAAGGACACTGAAAAGCAAGGTTCCAATCTTTGCACGCATCCAAATATTGTGTCAGTGTGGGTGGGATAAGCCTTTTCTCAGAGTTTAATGCAAAAAAAAAAAAAAAAAACTGAAAAAAATAAGCTCAATTCCCTTTCCCTCAATCAACTAGAAAAGGAGTTTGAGATTGTCTTGGGTTCCCAGCACCACCGATAGCAGGGCTCAGGGACCCCCGGGAGGAGGCTGGGGGAAGGATTATGGGCCTCCCAGCACCCCCAAAGACAGCGGCTTCATCTAAATTTATATTTGACATTCTACGTAAAGTTTCCTTTCACAAATGAATCTGTGGGAAAGGAGGGAGGAATAGAGCACAGAGGGTTTTCCAGGGCAGTGAAACTATTCCGCGTGGTATTGGGGATAGTGGATGTATGCTGTTACTCGGGTGTCCAGCACCATGGAATGTAGGACACAGGAGGGAACTCTAATGTCAGAAGCTCTGAACTCTGGGTGATAATGAAGTGGCAACAAAGGTAACAGCGTAGGTCCATCCATTATAACACGGCCGGGGAGGCTGAATATGAGGGAGGCTACAGCGCGTGGGGACGGGAGGCCTATGAGAAACTCAGTACTCTCCCCTCAGTGTTGCTGTGAACCTATAACTGCTCTGAAAAATAAAACCCATGGATGAAAAAAAAAACAAAACAAAACATGAACGTGAAAACTCCTAACAGTGCTTTGGAGTCTTCACCCCCCTAAGCAGTTAAATTGTACTTTCCTCGTGCCTGAGTCTCATCTTTAATGCACTTAGCACCGTCCTATATTCATGCCCCTTATGAGGAAGCAGATGTTGGGCTGGCATATGGTATCCACTCATAAATTTCTCTAACCTTTCCCTGGTGTATAAGTCACAGGCAATGATGGGTTCCGGTGACCGGCCTTCTTAGCTCTCCCCAAGGAGCTCTGGAGCACTGGTCCCATTTGTTCACCTCGGGTGGGTGAGCCAGTGCCGTGGGCATCCATCCACTGACAGCAGGCCCAGATGGAGGCAGCAAGAGGCCAGCAGGCTGGATCAGGCTCTAAGAGCTGCACCCAGCATCCCACCTGGGAAAGCCAGGGCTGCAGGAGCCGGTGGTCCCGTGCAGCCTGCAGGTGGCGATTGGAGAGGCTGAGCCAAGAGCTTCAGCTGCGTGGGGTGCTCAGAGCTGAGTGGAAAAGGGGGCTGACGGGCTACATGGGAGGTCCTGAAGCAAGCTTTCCCAGGTTAGATTACGGAACAGAAGAGTTTACGAAGGCCAGAAGAAGGCAGGCCTCTCCTGACTTAAAAAATAACCTTGTAAAAAAAAAATAATAATAACCGTGTACTTGCCCACCCTCTTCTTTCTGAGAACTGCAATGGCACGAAGAGGCTGATTGCGTCCGATCCCTTGCGGGTACCTATTTTGCTTTAGTTGATTTAACCTTGTCTCCTGACCTATATGGCCACTAATCTGAGATTACGAGCCACGTCTCCTGGAACCTCCCTCCTTTCTGAAGAACCTGGCACAAACCTGCACACGGGTTACACACTCTTGATCATCTATGGATTAAAGGACAGATCGGAGCCACCGTCATTGACTTTTCCCACATGGACGGCAACTAATACTGATGCTACACTCTGTTGTGCTTACACGGTCACGACAGGTCATGTGCTTTCATGAGTATTGCCTAATTTGATAGATTATGGTGCCTATTTTACAGAAAATGACTCTGGACCAGGGTCTAAGCGATTTGTCTAAAGCCACGAAGATTTGGAAGATAAAAGAAAGACAGAATTCACATTCCCTGACTTACACCTCCGTGGTAGCTGGAGTTAGCCTCAACTCCAATTCTGGAATAAGATTGTTCACCTGAATTTTAATTCTAGAATAAGATAGTTGTTTTTCCTTTAAAAGGGCCTTCCAGGCGGGTGAGAAGTCGTATTTATGTATTTTAAAGGTAGGGTAGTACTGTAAGTGCTCCTGAAGAGATGCTCAACTCTGAACGTGGAGCCCTACCTGTGCGCCCGTGTTTCTACTCATCAAACATTATCATGTGCTGGAAGCTGACCCCGTGCATCCTCCTGAGAAGCCCGTCTCACAGTGGAGATCTGAGAGGTAAAAGCCTGAATAGAGTAAATGTGTTACACCCTAGAACAGTCTGTACAGTCTGGGAGATCACGAAGGAGGACGCCTTCATCCTTCTCTGACTAACCAATGGGGGAAAAGGCTTCCCGGGTGAACGACCAATAAGCCAAACCTTACAGACTTGGCAAAGGAGCATGAAATCGAATTGCTGGCAAGGGCACAACGGGAGCAAGAGGCAGGGCGGAAAAGAACATCGCAATTCTGGTTAACCCGTGGCTTTATTTCCATCCTTCACTTTGATCTTTTCTCCCTTTGTCAATTCTTCCTAAAATTCAGCCCGTCAACAAATATTTCCTGGGTATCACTTCATGCCAGGTATGGCCATTCCTTTATTTCCTGTCTTGATTTCTTGTTTCCTCATACTTGGATGCTTGCAACTGCTTCTCTGCAGGGGACCACAGGCCCTGGTCATTCGGCGCTGATTCAGTGAGTTCGTATCCAAGAGGCACAACACTGGATGCCGTGCAAGGTGTAAAACTGCATCAAGCAATAACCCTGTCTTCAAGGAGTTTGAATTCTCATAGGGGAGACAAGACAGGTATGAAAATAACTATAATTTATGGAATAATATGAGTGGTACATAAGAGATGTAAAATGAATTATAGGCACTTACATAGTGTAATAGGCCTCCATTATGACATGGTTCATTAGTACACGTGTTTGGGTTTACTATAAATTAGCTCTAGACACACTCAGAAATGATGGGTTAATCAATTAGGAGGAAGGCGTTTTGTTGGTTTTTTTTTGTTCTCCCTCCAAATGCAGCCTAGATGGAAGCACTAAGACCCAGCTTTCAAGTTCAGAATCCTCTCTAATGGCTTCGTAACTCTCCTCAACACCCAAGACAATGGCACTGAGGCAGCGGACCCTGAAGAGGGAGCTGAGGTGATAATATCAAAATCTAGCAAATCGTGATCAAAGGCAGGGCCAAAGTCGTATGTGGCGTCTTCTTATAATGCAACCCATGGAAAGTGGGAGGAGAAGTGCAGAACCAGGCCACCGGGTAAGACTAGGGAAGATGAGGGAGTGCTGAGCTGCGGAGGACCTAGGACACTGTCGGTCCAGGTCATTCTAACACCCCCTTGCATCTCCCCATGTGTGCTCATTGCTTCAGTTACCTTTTTTTTTACATTTTGAATTCAATCAGCCAACATATAGTACAGCATTAGTTTCAGTTGTAGTGTTCAGTGGTTCACCGGTTGAGTAGAAGACCCAGTGCTCGTCACGTCATGTGCCCTCCTTGATGCCCATCACCCAGTCACCACATCCTCTCACCCACCTCTTCTCCAGGACCCTCAGTTTGTTTCCTAGAGTTAAGAGTCTCTCGTGGCTTCTCTCCCTCTCTGATGACGTCCCGTTCAGTTTCCCCTCCGTCCCCTATGATCCTCTGCACTGTTTCTTATATTCCACATACGAGTGAAACCATATGATAATTGTCTTTCTCTGATTGACTTGTTTCCCTCAGCATAATACCCTCCAGTTGGATCCATGTTGGTGTAAATGGTAAGATTACGTCTTTTCTGATGGCTCAGCCATGTTCCACTGTGTATATACCTCATCCACCTTCTTTACATAACTGACCCCGACTTCCTCCCTGAGATACAGCTTCATAGATCTGCCTGCCCCCCCTCCCCCTGGATGTATAGTTCACTATTCCCAAGGCTAGAGCCATCCTCCTTCCCTCTAGGCCCACTCTATTGTGTTCTCTAATTGTTCCTTCATCCACTACTATCTAGCTGTACAATGATAAACCCAAGAGGCCTTCTTGTCACTGCCTTGTCCTCTTCCCTCATGGCCAAACTGTCACTAAATGATGTTAATTTATCTCTGAGTTATCTTTGAGTCCATGTACTTTTTCCATCTTGTTGTCACCCTTCTGGTCCAGGAAGACTGAACTAACTGGTCCCCCACAGCTGGTCTGACTGTCCTTCCACAGTCTATGTCCCACACTGCTCTTAGAGCAACCTTTGCAAGATGGAGATATAGTCATGTCACTCCCCTGTTTATGGCATTTCTGTTGTTTGCCATTGCTCTGAGAATAAGACCAAAATTATCAGCATGAACTCGAGTCTTGCTTTATCTAACTTAACCCATTGCTAATCTCTTTTCCCACTTTTCTCCCCAAGCTTCCTGTAATCCAAGCACAGTGGCCTTCACTTATTATCAAATACTCTGCGTACTTCCTCCTCCTGCAGGGCACTGGCTCATGCTGTTGCCTCAGGCTGCTATAGTCACCTCCTCCCTCCCGTGGCTACTTTCCATGTCTGCACCCAGACCCATCTTTGACATTTTAGTGCAGGTCTCACTTTCCTAGAAATGCTTCCCCGACCTCTATCTTCACTCCTCATCTTCCATCAAGGGTGGATTCTTTGAATTCATGCTCGTCCAGGACTGTATTTCTTCGTTAGCACACTAATCTCAGTTCATAATTAAACATTCATCAATATGATTACTTAGCTACCATCTGTCTTTCTCTGCAGACTGTAATCTCTATGAGAACAAGAGTCACATCTGCTTTTTCTTCCCATTTTATCTCCGGTGACAATCACAGTACTTTGGCATGTCATAGGTGCCCGATACGTACACAGTAAATGAATAATTGAAGCACAAATAAATGCAAGCCCAAGAAAGAGAAGAATAGAAGCCAAGTCAGGTGGGATGGAGTACAGATATGAATGTGTCCAGGAAAGATGTGCAACTAACTCCAGGCTTCTTTTAGAAGAGATACTGGTTTTCTTCTTGTACTGACATCATCTTCTATGATAAGCATAGTTCCAGAAAGGTTATTTTGAGAGTGGACTCCTCACAGCCACATTTTATCAGACATTTCAATATATGCAATTATGATCCTTGGGTGTGATTGTGTCCAAGGTTTGCTATACTCTGCTGATGTGGAGTCGTAGGTCCTGATACTCAACAGGGAGAATGGAAACAGTGTAGGCATAAGCTGCCAGCATTCCTCTTAACTATCTCTTTACCTGAACCTCTGGACTTTTATATAAAATAATGGATGTTGACTGTATATGATTCAAACAATAGAAACAATAATAAATAGGAAAAAAACCCTCACATGCTCGTGCATCCCACTAGTGATGTTTTGGTTAAACATCCACCCTTCGGATATATGTATTTTTTTATTACATAAAGAAAATCATATTTTACATCAAATCATCACCCTCACAAATGGAACGGATTGGTCTTACCAAAAGATATCATGGAAACAGCTATTGGCATCGACCTGTTGTCATACACACCAACGTGGTTGAGGTAACATTCTTAGCCAAACAAGGTAGCCATGGATTTTCCGAGGATTCTGATTTAAACCTTCCACATGGTGGAAGACCCACACTCCTTAAAATGGAAGCCTACTGAAGCAGTATGAGAGACCACGGAAAGGGAGGGAGATTCTGGATGTCACCAGCGAGCGGCCTTCTGTTAACTCCTAGACTGGAAAACCAAGGTTCGCAGAAGAATGAGAGTGGGTGGTGGGGAAGGTGCGGACCGGAACAGAGTTCTGTGTGCACATATTCAATCTGGAGGCTCCTCATGATTACTGCAGAATTTCAAGGCGAGAAGCTCAAAGGAAAATTAGCAATTCATTAGTGGCCAAGTTTGAAAAGTCACTATAGTCACTGTCTAATGAGGCTTTACGGTCCAAATCTCCAAGAAAGAAACAAAACATCTCCATTAGCTGGTGACAAACACCCCTGTGCAGTTCTGGAATGGAGGTTTTGTTGATTGCTGACACTTGAGAGAGGGTAGTGATTCATATTATGAAAAGAACTAGATTTTTTTTTTTTAAAGAGATGCAACTCGGTAACTAATTTTTGTCTCTCCCTGCCAGTGTAACCGTTTGAATGTTAATTTAATTTTACAGAATATCATTTATGTAAATGTAATTAGAAGGGAAACATGATCTGGAGATGCACAGCACCAAAGAAAATTTATTACTCCAAGGGGTATTGCTCTAATCATTCAACTGCAATATTGAGTTTCCCCAGATTTAATCTAAAAGCAATAAATTACAAAAAGGCTAATGCCCTGCCCAACAACAAGCTGTCATGAACCCAAGTTTCAGGGAGGGAAAACCAGAAAGAGGGAGAGGGGAAAAAAAAAAAAGCTTGAACTTTATTTCAGCAACAGGCTATCATCGGCTTCCTATTTCCTGACATAAAACTCAGTAGAGACAACACAGCTAGGGAAAAATAAAAAGCTTCATTTCCTAAACAGGAATAAAATGGTGACTTCCAACCTCCTACAACTTCTCCCTTTAGAAATCTGACCAAGGCTCTGTCCTTGTTGCTGAACATTATTATAAATGTTCGAAATTCAGAGCTCGGTGCTCCCCAACGACAGAGAGAAAGAGAGAGAGAGAGAGAGGAGAGTCTGGCCAAGATAGACCAGCCCTGTCTCTTCGCTGTCTGGTTGGCCTGGAAAGGAAAAGACACAGCCTGATGAGTGTCAAGGTCTAGACTGCGTTCCATGGCGTGCCCGCCCCAATGCCAGTCCTCCCAGGGAGCCTTGCCAACACAGAGAGCCATGCCTGTTGACATGGATTGTCCTCCAGCCCCCACCTCTCCTTCCATGCTGAGTAAGAGGCGGCGAAGGGAAGAACTTGGGGTTGTCTGTGGCCTCCCTGTTCTATCAGCCTCCCACCTGAACTTGAACACGGCTAAGGATACCCAAACCTCTAATTGCCATGGTGGGAAAAATAAATAAATAAAAATATAAGTAAATAAATAAATAAATAAATAAATAAATAAATAAATCAACCTGGCTCCGTAAAACAAACCCTAGGTAGGATGTTTGAAAATGCTGTTGCCTGGGTTTCAATTAGGATTAAATTAGGATTTTTGTGGTTAGGACTCAGGTGTGGGCACATTTTTAAAACTCCCCTTCCGCCATTCCGGTGATCTTAGTGTGCAGCCCACAGTGAGAACAACAGTTCTGGATGAAGGTTGATGCCATGCAATAGGTCACCATGTCCCAGGATCATCCCAGGGGACCAGGATCTCTTAGACAGGACAAAAAGTAGAAGGAGAAATGTTTCTATTCATAGAGAACAGAGACAGACTGTTGCAGCTGGCCGGTAGGCAGCAGTAATTATTGAATAATAAAAACGTATTGTTTCAATGTGATTTTAAAACTTCAGTTATAAAAAGCCTTATGTTGTTGTCACTAATTTCTTTATCAAACAAAGAATGCATTAAATGGGATACCCTCCCTCATCTCGAGTCAAGGAGATTGAGCATTATTATCAGAATGCATTTCTGGGGGACTGGGCAAAGCCAACTGCAAACATAAATTCTGTCTTTCTTTCATTATCCAGAAGCATCTTGACTCTGTTGGTTTAGTTTCGGTTTTGCATTTTTGTTTTGTTGGTTGTTTGGTTGGTTGGTCGGTCGGTCCTGGAATTCTGTGCACTGCTTGGGCTGTTTAATTCAGACAAGGGTGTACTTTCCAAAGCAAATGAATATTTTCAATTCAAAGATAGAACTCAATCAGTACTTCCCAATTAGTGAAGTATTTATAAGAATTGGGAATATTTAGTGGTATATGAAAGATTTTCCTATTTTAGTTGTTTCATATTTATTCTACTATTTAGTAGAAGAAATTTAAGTTGCATTTTGAACCTGTGCTTTGGCAGAAATTATTTTGTTAGAGAGGAAGAAGTAAAATTCAACTTGACCTAAACCAAGTTCATAAAGCATAGTAGAGGGCTTCTTTCGTGTGGATGGCAAAATTCATGAAAATAGCACATGAATAAAAATTTGTGTACATATGCCCTAATTAAATGATAGGAAAAAAATAATTATAAGTCAAACAATTAAACATTCAGGATGTTCACTAGGTTTCTCTACCACTCTCCCACTCCCCACCAGAGACCCATAAGCACGCACTTGTCTGTTTGAATGGATTTGACTTTATCTTTCTCTGTCCCCAAAGTTAGTTTAGTAAAGACGATTTAGTATTATTCTTTAAAAGATAAAATATTTGTCGATGATGTTCTAAAGTATTTAAACAACAGTAAAGGGCAATACCTCTACGCCCATTGGGTCCAGCACTTACTTCACAGAAGAACCTCCATGACTGACACAGAATGTCTGAGATTCAATAACTTTTGGCCATAGGAAAAGATAGACTTGAGAGAGAGAAGGGGGAAAATGCTCATTTCTGACAGTTTCTCAGAACTACGTTTCTGCTGATTCTGTTACTCTTTGATTGCACTTGCTAAACAAAACATGCTGAGAGTCCAAACAGAATTAAATTACCCAAACACGCCAGGTAGAAGATCCTCCTTTTTTACCTGCTCTGAGGAGGCTGTGCTTCACTTTTCTTCTCCACCAGCGAGTATCCTTTCTCTGTCTTACGACCATGTATTATATCTCACTTCTCACTAAACTTTTTCTTCCAAAGCAAGCGTCTCAAGAGTGTTAAGTGATTCATTACCGCAGCCCCCCTGTATTATATTACAAATTTAATCAGCTAATTCTTTTTTTCACATTGCAGATATTTAATTATTAGCTGGCTCCTCTCTTAGGAGTCAACCAGACTACATAGACACAAGGTTTAGTACAGTCCATCTTTTCCTTCTTGTTCCAAAAGGTACTAAATAATTTCACTGAAAATCATAAAAAACAAAACAAGCAGTAAAAATGGTTTCAGCAGTCATATGATGATGCAACGTAAAAAGTTTTCAGCGGCCTGTTCAAGTTGCCACAACTCATGGAGAAGAACTTATAGTTATTCATAGTTATTTGGTTCCCATATCAGGTCACGGCTAACTTACAGCCTCCTCAACATCACCAACAATGACACCACCCAGTGTCACCAACCGATGACCAACAAATCCATTTCCATTGAAAAACAATTCAGAAGTCACTCATTCCTAGCAATAGTTACACTTAGGATTCTCAAATGAACTTGATCAAATATTCCCAATTCTTATAAATTCCCAGGTAATTACGCAGCTGAGATAAAATGAAATGCTGAGCAATATAGAAAAGGAAGCAACACAGACCTTCCAGTGTGGAAACATGGGCCATATTTTCACACCACCCCCCTTTTATTTTCAGTTACCGTTTTTTGCCTAGAACATTAAAACTTTGGTCTCAAACCCTCAATTCATTTAGCCTGTTGAAATACAACTTTTGTTCAATGATATGTAAATTCTCACGATCAACTTATGAAGAGGAGAAACAAGTGGTTGTGGCCTAATGATGAAATGTGATGAAGAATAAGCCACAACAACGACAACAAAAACCCATGTAAGAGTTATATTGGCCCTAGAATCAAATCAGGACACTCGAGACCTAAAAGAAGCTATATCATGGCACTACAAATGGAAAACACTTGAATAATAAAAATCGACATGAATGCCTTAAATTTTTTTTTGGAGTAACGAAAGATGGACAGGAATATATCCATCCCTACTTAGAAACACGCAGAGAGATTCAGTAAGTTGCCCAAGTTTGCACAGCTAGTAAGTAATGAATCTGGGATCTGAAGCCAAAGAAATGCTTCCACCCCAAACCCAAAAGTAATTGAAAAGTTTGGATGGATGACCACAGAGGGTGCTGCTTGGTCAGATCCTTACATGAAAGGCCAGCCATAGGAAGATCTGGGGGGATAGAACATTTTAAGTAAAGGGAGCTTCAGATGGAAGGATCTAAGGAGGGAAGAAGCTGGAAGTGAAGGTAAAGAGAGAAGCCAGCTGGGCTGGAGCAAGCCCCATTTATCAACGCCATTGTTGTCCACTCGCATTATAGCTCCAGAGATTGGTAATGGCCACATCCTCCAGAAAGCACAGGTGACCACTTTTCATTCCAAAGGAAAGGCCCTTTTGATTCTTTTGGCATTTCAATCGTTAGTGTGTAAGGTAATTACTAGCTGGCTAACATTTGAGCAGGATTGATAGATTCCATTTAGGTCAATGTGTGGCTTACGCTTTCCCACCCCAGGAAATTTGCCAAGGTCAGGAGGTTACAGGGCAAATAAATGCCACGATATGTCAGAATTTTTTATTCTTCTTGCATTCCTCTGGTTTTCTTGTTCCAGTAGTGGAGCCAGCCTGGAAGGCTCATGGTATAATCCCAAGCCCAGCACTGCACCTATAAACCCTTATTAATACTCAGTGACGGGGTCACGGTAATAGCAGGTATTCGAGGCATCAAAAAACTCTTGCAAACACTTTATTATTGACTATCATAAATGAAAGATAAAATGTATAAAACATTGTGTTTATTCTATAAACTCTATTATCCCTTTGGTTGTTCTTTTTATTTTTTTACCGAATTATTTTTGACACACACAAATCTGTAACACATTTAACGTATACATCTTGATGAGTTTGAAGATAAGCGGATACCCATGAAACTGTCACCATCTATGATGCCATTATCTTAACCATCACCTCCAAAAGTTTCTTCCCTTTTACCTTATGATAAGCATAAGTGAATTTATAGTTTTTAAAAAGGTTGAACTAACAAACAACGTGTATTTGGGGCGATGGAGTTGGATAGAGTTTCTGAGGAGCCAAATAGCCATTTTGGCTCAATTTCCCCTTCTATCAAGTATACGCATTTTGATGTCCTATAGATATAACCCTAAATCTCAAAATACGGAAAAAAGCAAACTAGAAAATGTTTTACTTCATAGTTGATATAAGCAGTATGTTCAATTCAGATCCGTAAGCCAGTTTATTCAAAACTGTCTGCAACGTCAAACCTAAAAATCCTGCCTGGGTTTCTAGAGCTCATTTTGCTTGAGCTCAAGCAGCCCATACCCCCAAAAACGTTAAAATACCTCTGAAATTCAAGTATAATTGCTAGAGTCTAATCAAACTTTGTAACGTAATGAAGATAGCCAAGTGGAGTGCATCTGATCCAGGTCTGAGTTATTCACTAAAGCTTGGTCCAAACACTGCTGCATACGTTACCCAACGGCCCTCCTAATGCGTAGCTATTTATTATAATTTCTTAATTATTTGTTGCAGCGAGGTTCATAAGTGTAAACCTACCACTAAAGACGAGGCTCTATGTGATTGCTTAGTAACCTCATTTTTTTAATCTGATATTAATTAATGCCCACTTGTACCCATAAAATCCACTTGATCCTTGAATTTAACCTTTTGTATCCATCGAAAAACTAGAAGAATCGACTCCAGGGCATCCCGATAAGTCCCATGTGCTGGTTTTATTAACACTCAAAGGTACAACAGGGCTCTCTCTTGGTATGACCTATATGAATTCACTCCATGAGTAGTATTTGGGACATGGCACCTGCCTAGAATTGGAAGGGGGAGGCGATAGGCATCATTGTTTTTTTTTTTTTTTTTTTTTCACTCTAAGAGGCAGCTCTCTGTCAAGGTTTCAACATTTTTAAATGTTGACAAGCATGTACACTCCAAGACGCATTTTTTTGTTGTTGTTGCCTGGCTCATTATGTAAATCATATTCATGTAATGCATCACTTGGGTATTCAGGTGCAAGCCCATGGTGTCTAATACATGTCCTCCTTGTCAGGAGCGACAGCCCTGTACATTTTCGGTAAAGATAACCGATCGGAGGAGAGAAAAAAAAATAACTGCTATTTTCAATCAGAACTATAGAAAGTACCCTTAGTCCAGAAAAGATGTGATGCCAGGCTAAGGCCGTAAAATACATCTCTGACCTTATTATCCGGGCTCCTGTGTTAAATATAGTGGCTATAATAGAATTTGTATGCCCTAGTTTCTGACAGGTTGAATGTTGCTTAGTGATCCAGGAGTGGAAAATGGCTGTCTGCATTCAAAGGAGATCATAGATTACAGACATTTCCTGGGGATCGCAACCAGAGGATGCTGTGCCAATGGCTCACAAAGGGAGAGGCGGCCTCCTAATGCCCGTAATTGGAAGGCCTGGATTTATCATCTACTACTGTGTTGTCAATTACTCCCAAACTATTGCTTTATCTCAAAACTCTATTTATCTGTGGGTCTGGAACCGGGGATGGCCTGGCTGGTTCCCCTGCTTCGGGGTCTCCCACAGGCCGTGGGCCAGCGACCAGCGGGACCTGGGGTCCGCTCGGGGCTCCGCAGGGGAAGGATCTCGTCCGCAGTGGCGACAAGTCGTCAGGGGACTGGAGCATGCAAGGGTGGGAGCCCGGGAGGCAGGGGTCGTTGGGAGCCACTGGAGGAGTCTTCTTACCTGAAGAACACGGGGGTCTCCTAGACACCCCCTGTCCCTCCCGTGTGACAACACACTGGTCGTGGCACCTGGTGGCATGGACAAGCCGACACGGTGAAACGGTGGCACATTCGGTCCCTTCCCAGGCCAGGGGGACTGTGAGGACGTCTGATGGTGTTCCTCACGGCACGAACCTGACCGAGGGCCTAAAAGGGGAACTTACTTTTCAATTCCAAATGCAAGCAGAAAACCATTCTTTTTAGGAAAATCTCTGCATTTTAACGTCTTTGTCCCCCCTGTCTCCCCTGGATGCAAAGCTCCGGCCAGAAGAGAACCTTAGTCCTGCAACTAA
This sequence comes from Vulpes vulpes, assembly GCF_048418805.1. Lineage (NCBI taxonomy): Eukaryota > Metazoa > Chordata > Mammalia > Carnivora > Canidae > Vulpes > Vulpes vulpes. The sequence goes on along the minus strand of NC_132795.1, from coordinate 94,753,790 downwards.
GGAGGAGACCCAGGAGGCGCCTGGTCTGGAGCCAGCCGCAGCCACGGCCGCACAGAGCAGGGCCTTCCATGAAAACCCCCTGCCCAGCACCCTCAGCCGATGACTCCTCTCCTGCCACGGGCCTGAGCAAGGCTAACCCTTAACAATAAGGCCACCGAAAACAGAGGCAGACCTTGCCCGGGCAAGAGGCACAAGGGGTGGGTGGCGGGCACCATGCTTGGCAAACAAGGGAGACCGCAGGACAGTTCGAGAACCTCCCCTTGGCTGCGCTGGCGAAAGGTCACCACTCAGCTTCAATGGTGAGGCACTGAAGACCCTCACCAATGTCCCCTGTGTATTTGCTATGTTTCGTAGAGATGGGTGGGATTCTCCTATGAATGACCTTGGAGCTCCCTTTGGCTTGTCTGACAACCTCCAGTTGTCACTGGTGCCTTCCTTCCTTGGTGTGAGGCTGCAATTTTCCATGGACACCCAAACAGCCTCCCAAGGGACCCAAAATTCTAAGATTTGCAGATACCAGGCATTTGTATTTCCTCAGAACACGCTTAAAATTTTTGGTTCTAGGGACACCTGCGGGGCTCAGTGGTTGAGCATCTGCCTTCGGCCCAGGGCCTGACCCTGGAGACCTGGATGGAGTCCCACATCGGGCTCCCTGCATGGGGCCTGCTTCTCCCTCTGCCTGGGTCTCTGCCTCTCTGTGTGTGGGTCTCTCATGAATAAATGCATAAGATCTTTTTTAAAAAATTTTGGTTCTAAGGGGTGGTGAAAACGGAGGTGGGTGGGGGGTGGGGGTAACTGGGTGATGGGCACTGAGGAGGGCACTTGATGAGATGAGCACTGGGCGTTATGCTATATGTTGGCAAATTGAACTCCAATAATAAAAAAAAAAAAGGTTCTAAGCTAAGACTTTTAGAAGAGAGCAAGCCCAATATCTTAGCCCCCTCCAAGACCCTTCCCGCAGTTGCCCCAGGAAGGAGGGCTGCGGAGAGCTGGAGGCCGCGCGGGCTGCGGCCCGTGCTGAGGGCCACCTGCACCTGCTGCTGCTCGGGGCCCCTGAGGAGTTGCCCTAAAGAGGCGGAGGCCCACACTCACAGAGGGCCCGTGTTATCTCCCGTCTCGAGGCAGCCTTGCTCATTCTGTTGTCGTTGTCTGCCCTGCAGGCCGGCCGAATCCGAAGCACCAGCTCCGCATCAGAGGCCGGGAGGACGCGGACCCGAGCAGAGGTGACGAGAATCAACACGCCGGGGCCTGGAATGGACGCCACCCGGCCCGGGGCACAGTTCTCAGGCTTCCTCGGCAGGGTGGCTTCGGCTTGGGTGGCCCGTGTATGACACTGACACTTTATCACCTGTAATTTATTGGTTTTCTTTCTTTCTTTTTTTTTTTTTTCAGTCCTTAAACCTCAAAGGTTGTCTTACCCTGGAGTCCCCAAGAAGCGAAGTCTGAGAAAATGGCCATGTGTGTGTGGGTAGTTTATTTGGGAGCATGATCCCAGGCAAGCGGAGGGAAAAGGGAAGGAGGGAGAGCCCATGCAAGGACGTCCCTGTAGGTGACGGGGTGCGCCGTCCTGTGGGACCACCTGAGAAGCAGAACCAAATGCACGTCTGGTGTCCTGGGCTGGGAAGGGGACCAAGGGAGAAGCACTGACCCGTCGACTCTCGTTCCCAGTAGTGAACATTTCCTCCACCCTGGGATTAATGCCTCCCACCTGTAGGTCTCACATTTTCCTGACACCAGTTGAGCCCCTAAACCCCCATTGCAGGGGTGCCACGAAAGAAGCCTCGTGTCTGCCAGGAGCAAGAGGTACATGGCATTGCACGAAGCAAGGCTGCGCATTGCACGAAGCAAGGCCGGAGCCTGCACAGAGCTGGGCTCGTCATTGTGGCTGACCCAGGGTGCAGGGGCCTTGGGCCTGGTGCCCACTAGCTTCAGGGCCCCTGGGGGGTTCAGCGGTGCAGCATCCGCCTTGGGCCCAGGACCTGGTCCTGGGGACCAGGGATCGAGTCCAGTGTCGGGCTCCCAGCAGGGAGCCTGCTTCTCCCTCTGCCTGGGTCTCTGCCTCTCTCATGAATAAATAAATTAAAAAAATTTTTTTTTAAGGTTTCCAGATAGAAAACCCTTGTGGAGAGGCTGCCGAGCCTCAAGGGCTTACAACCCATGGGCCCTCACAGCAGTTCCTCGTGGAAGCTGGGAGCAGCCCTGGAGGCAGGAGACAGGAGTCCTGTCCCCTGAAGGCCGCATGCAGGATGCAGGCCATGGCAGCAGAGCCATCTACGGGCCCCGAGCCCCCTCCCAGGCTCCTTTCTGGGACCCTAAACCCCAGCCTCCCGGAGTTCCTGGCCGCAGCCTCACCAGCTACCCTCTGCCTCCCTTCTGTTAGCATCCTTCCCACATGCCAGGCTCAGCTCCCGAGCATCACCTCCGCTGCAATGATGGCAGAGGCTGCAAGGGATGGCTCACCCCATGGCCCGTCCCCCCCCAACTTTGTGTGTGCCCCATGCCAAAGTTCTCCAATACTCCTGGAGATACTTAACATTTACACAAACTGCTTCCTTTAGGCCAAAATACTTGTGAACCTTACTTTTGTCCTATGAAAAGTGATACTAAAAAAAGAAAAGAAAAGAAAAATGATACAAATCCTATGTAGCTCCCACCCTCGTTATGAAGAATCTGTTGGGCAATGTATGTAAAGGATGAGCACGGTGCCCGTTTGCACTGATGACAAGAATTGGTAGCTGTTGCTATCACGGCATTTATTATTGATATTTTTATCATTAGATTTGTTGGTTTTTTTTTTTTTTATCATTAGGCCTTATGAGTTTTGAATTCCCGTAGCCCTCCAGTTAATTCCTTGCTGTTTCAAAATGTCTATGGTCGAGGACAAAGAATATATGAAAATGCCTCTCCGCTTCCTGTGTTTCTTCTTTTTGCCTTAATTTAAAAAGAAAAAGAGAGAAGCAGGTATGTCTATAAGTTTTGGATTAAATTTAAATTAACTTAGCAGCTGACTTTCACAGAAAACCAAAACAAGCTAAGAGCCTTTAAAATATATTCCTTCACAGTGTCAGATTTCAATTAAATCTCAACGAACAATTAAAATAATTTCAAGAGTTTCAGTGAAGGAGGAGGAAGATTCAAGATAAAGACTCCTTTCTGGAAGGTCGCTACAGATTTTTCTTGCACCTCTTTGTGCAACACGTGAGGCATATAATGTACCTATTACACTTCCAAGGAGGACATTAGGAAATTCTAAACCACATCCAAAGTGTACTTTACTCCTAATAATTAGAACTAGATGAACAGCTAGAAAAAAAAAATATGAACCTGTTCAAACTAAATCGGTTCAGCTCTAACTGATCTAAAGCAGTTTTCCAAAGAATAATTGATATTATATAATCATAACTGCCAGTTTATGTCACAAAAGTGACATTTGACACTTTCCTGCTAACCAGCCTAACATCATCAATTAAAGCATCGCTTGTGTAATGACATTTCACCAGTCAGCTTAACATCATAAATTACGACATCACCTCTTTTATGAAACCAGAAGATGGAAGAAAAGCAAACAGAAAGACAGTCTACTGAAAAACAGCATTCCTCTTTGATTTGTGCTCTCAGAATCTTTTATGATGTAGCCATGTTGCCAGGGCAATTATTCATTAGTAAATAAATTAATTAATATGCACAAAATTAAATAAATCCTATAAAATCGTAATGGAAGCCATAAGGACAAATCGTACATTTTCTCGTTTCCCTTAGTTATGGTTCAACATCCCTGGATAGTGATAACAGGATTTTATTTCACAACTGAACTGTGAAATGGCTGTTCTTGGAAATCCTCGGAAAATGGGAAACAGGAAAGAAAACCTTTGAGTTTGGGCTTGAATTTGGAATAGTATGTTCATGTCTCACCAAACCCACTTAAAGACAATTTATGTGTCAGGAAGGCTGCCTATTACCCATAGGACTTCCAAAGGCTAACTACTTGTTTTTCACCTGAGGCTCATAAGTATGTGCTATAGAAAATGTGACGGGAAATAGATCTCTTAAGATGGAAGGCCCTGATCCCATAAAAGGAACATTCATTTTTGTCCTTCTAAAATGCTGGATTTTAAGGCAGGAAAGGGTTGGTTCCCAAACTATTTATTGAGCACCTGCTAGGCCAACAGCTGTAAGAACAAGGAAACTGAGGGGTGCCTGGGGGCTCAGTCGGTTAAGCAGCTGCCTTCAGCTCGGGTCGTGATCCCAGGGTCCTGGGATGGAGCCCCACATCGTCGACATCGGGGTTCCCTCCCTGCTCAGCGGGGAGCCTGCTTCTCCCTCTCCCTCTACTCCCCACCACCCCCTGGCCCCACTCATGCTCTCTCTTTCTCAAATAAATAAATAAAATCTTAAAAAAATAAATAAATAAGGAAAGTGAGTCCAAGAGGAAGGGGAAAACTTGGCCTCTCCTTTAGTCCTGTGCTTGCCATGATCAAGCATGAAAATGCCAGGCATGATGCCTCATTTACGATAGCTTCCAAACAAGCGTATGTTGTCTTCACCATTCCACCCCACCCCACCTTTTTTTTTTTTTTTAGATTTAGTAATAGAGAGATCAAGGTGAGTCTTCATTTCAGTGTCTTAACCCACAATTTTCAAGAAAGTAATCAAGTAAACTCCTTCAAAATCATTTATGTAATTAAGTACATGAGCATCATAAGAATTTGTGAAAAGATTTTTTTTTTCTTTTCATACATACAAATGAGCAGGGAAAACTGTAAGGAATAGGGTAGACGTTCTTGACTGGCACTAGCATTCATTGTGGGACATGCTGGTCGCATACCTTCTTCCACGCTAATCTATCCGTAAAATAGAAAGGAGGTAAAAAAAAAAAAAAAAAAAAGAAAAAGAAAAAAAAAGAAAGGAGGTGCTACCAACAAAAGTGGCACCATGTAGGTCATATCAGAATTCTCACAGTTCTACTTGGTAGCTGGGTTTGTAGTTTTTAAGCCCCGTCTTTGAATTCACTGGATTAACAGAGTTTCCTACAACAGCCAACCAGGAGAACAAAGAAAAAAAAAGTGAATGAAAATAGAAAACGAGAAGTTACTTGTATTTGAATATTTTAACTACTTGGATTGCACAGAATTAACAAATTCTTCTTTATACTGAATTTTTCTAACTGTGACCAGCAAGTTCAGGCCTTGATTGGCCCCGGCAAAGTCCCACACTGAGCCACAAGGCAGAGCCACAACGCATTGTTTGATGGCTGAATGCCAAAAAGTACCAAAAGTTCCGGTTTACCTTGGGATGGTTCTTGACGGACGCTTCATCCTGAGAAGGGAAATTGTTAGTAGTTTTCCCAAAGCTGAAGAAGATGAAGTACATGACTTAGTGTCATGAAAAGGTCTTCCCCTTGTTTATTGCTTTTGGAATTTAGTCGCATCATGAGATTTCTATTTGTTGATCTTTGAAGGAAAGGTAACCTTGAGAACATCTTTGGTTGAAGAAGAGAAGAATTAAGTCTGATAATGTGATAAAGAGAAAAGTTACGCTATTACTAATGACGGTTGCCATTTATAATAAACACTCCTCATATATGCACACACGATGTGGATGAGGGCAGGGTCCTTGGCTTTGCAGAATTCGTAATTTGTAGAATGCGTTGGAAGCGATGTTTGAGGAGTGCTTGGCCAGGATGGGTAATGAGTTAATTCAATAGCAGACTTCCAAGTACAGTACAAATTCCAAGTAATTTTATGTAAGTTGAGGCATGTTTGGCCACATCGGAACATGAATAAATCTTTGAAAGAAGTGTCCCAAGGCCTGGGAGGAGTTTGAAAGGCTCCAAGTGCCCTTGCTTTCTTCCTCAGTGAGCAAAACATGAATGAGGGAGCCAAACCCTGGCCCAGGATCGTGTGTTTGTTGCCATGAAAAGGGTTTTGAAACAACAGACTGAAATTTTGAGCAAATCCGAGTCAACTGTCAGAGCATATCTCAGTTATCTCAATACGGGGGCTCTGATTTACTTTGTCTCGTTTCTCGACTTTTCTCCCCCAAAACTTTTTGCTATGAATATTTATGCCTAGACTTCATTCACTGACTGAATTTCCACTCGGTTGGAATTATGCATCCCCGTAGTGCACCCAGGAAAGGTGAGCAGTTAGAGGTGAGGAAAGAGATTTCCTGACCTTTCAGAAATAGCAAGCTACAGCGGATTAAGTACAGCCCGAGTGAGGTTACTTGTGGATTGGAAGAGTGTAATTACCTCAAAATTATCTCAATGAAACAATTAGTGTGCAGTAGATTCAGCGCCGGATCTGTCGCTAGTCTGAACTTCGGTTAAAGCATCCCACGCCACCCCAAATTGCCCAATTTTGTGAGATGGAAAGCTCTGATCCCATAAAAGGAGCATTTATTTTTTTTGTCCTTCTAAAATGCTGGATTTTAAGGCAGAAAAGGGTTGTTTCCCCAAACTATTTCTTGAGCACCTGCTAGGCCAATTGCTATAAGAATAAGGAGAGTGTAGGTGCAAGAGAGGGACTCCACATATTCCTACTCCTGAAGGCAGATTTATTTACAGCCGTGCTTGTCAAGTGAGTCGTACCTGCTGAGGTGCTGGGCCAGGGTCCTTGGTGATGAAGCGGTCACCAAGACAAGGTTGCCCATCCGTCGGAGATGGAGACAACAGCGAAGCACTTCCATTACAGTCCTCAAGTGTTTCGGTTGATGGTGCTGGACTTTTGGCCCACGATCAATCCCACAGCTGGTTCTTTTTAAAGCTGAACTTTAGGCAAAGGGAACTCAAGCTTGAACACAGTGCAAAAATGTACATGTTTGGAAGTCATTAGAGTTTCCCCTTGGCATTTTTATGGAACTGCCTCAAGTGGAAGGGGCAGTTTGATTTCATCTTAGTTGTGTTGTGTTTCTGATGAGATTTAGAAGGTATTTCTTAGGCTCACCTACCATCTACACCACAAGGATGGGGTAGTCACAGGCAGGGTGGCTGCTATGGCTATTGTTTAAAGGAAATGTTCAATTTTTCCTTTAAAAAAAAAGTCTCAGCAGCTATTTAAAAAAAATAGTTAAATAAGTTAAAGCTATGTGAGCAATCACAGTCAAATGCGATTACTTTTTCATAATTATTTTTCCTAAATCGATTACTTACTATTTAGCGTGAAGGTGGTGTTTACGTAGTTAAGATAAAATGAAGGTATCAAATGAAGTTATATTTATGCATTTATACAAGCAACTATTTCTTTTACTTGGTAGAAGGAAATAGTATTTGTCTTAAGTAGTAAAGAGACATACATGTATGCAGGCTGATACATAAACAAGAACATCTTATTTTGCAACCTGAATGGAAATCAAGTAACCCCGAAAAAAAAATCACCCAAACGTGTATTTGAAAGATTGTAAATGTTTAGAGTTCTCGAATAAAAATTGAACATAACATTATAAAATACATTTTTATTTGTTTTTACTATCTGTAACAATATAGTGAATAAAATAACCTGGATATACTACAAAGTAAACAAGCCTAGGGAAGAAAAATGGCTAAAATGAGCATTATTTTACTCGGAAGCCATTTATTGATATTCACTAAGTACCAAGTACTGTGTTAATATTTCATGTATCTTCACTAAGTCGTTTATTTTACACAGACATCTTTTCAAGTGAGCAATATCATCCAAACTCTAGAAGAGACGTATCAGCCTCAGAAAAATTAAGAAAGCGGGAGATACCCCACAGCCAAACAGCAATAGAGCTACAGTATGAACCGAGGTCCAATTCCAAAGTTACAACCTCTTTTTTTACCATCTAATTTAGTGAGTAGCTTTCTAACACTGAGGAACACTGACAGAGAAAGAGAGGGGGTTCTGGTAACCTTCATGGTGAGGGGTGCTATACATTTAAACCTATACCAAATGCAAAGTAGAAGAAATTTTTATGATTTAAGGGTTATTCATGAGAAGAGGGATGATCATAAGCTTTGGGGGGAGAGTGGTCACATTTATATGCTCAATTAATCTTAATGTCTAACTTATTAATTATGAAGACTATCTGAACATGATCCAAGCATTAGTCTCACAGCATCCTTTTCCATTTCTTCTTTGCGTTTACACAAGACTGCCTTAAGTGGAGAGTGCAGCTTTATTTGTCTTATTTTTGTTTCTGACAAGATTTAAACAGGATTTCCCAGGCTAACCGACTATCCAGTGAAACTCAAAGATCAATGGCATCCTCATATGCAGTCGCAACCTCTGTACATTTTTCCTCTGTTGTTAGCATAAGCCTTTGGCTTGTGTCTGAAAGTTACAGTTTTTGTCACAAATTTCCCTGGTGTGTGTGTGTGTGTGTGTATGTGTGTCTAGCAAGTTGGCAGTGTGGTAGGAAATATGATGAACTTAAACTATGAAAGGTTCATGCCCTTTCAAGGGTACTATTTCAAGTTGGGTTAGTCCCTCGGTGGATCCAGGACTCCCTTCCTTCATCTATCAGCAGGATGATCTCGAAAACTTCATTCAACCCTGAGCTCTATCACCGCTAGGAAGTTTTACTTTTGGAAAATTTACTTGTGTGACTATATTGTTCAAAAGATATTCCTAAAGTAGAACTGAAAGCCTACCCACGTAAGGCTAGACTCTTTTGTATTATTCAGAGCCCTTGGCTATTGGGTTTTATTCTTTAATGAGCTTTAATGGGACATACTACTTAAATTCAGCCCCAGTTATCTGAATGCGTTTTTCAGAATGATTCTTATTGACACAAACTGAATTAGGACGTTTACCCAGCACTATTTTCTTCTGTAACAAATGTTTCAAAATAATAATAAGTCCAAGGCTTTTCTAAGGTTAGGAAGCTCATTATATGGATAGTATAAGTTCTACCTACGTGAGGAATGTTGAAACTTTTTCCACAATTCCAAACGTCTGAATGACTTCAGATTTCAGATTTGTTTACACTCGCTTTCTGGTGATCTCACTCAGTCTCGTTGATACCATTTATACATGCTGATGATTCTCACATTTTGGTTTCTAGACCAAATTTGTCTCCTGACTTTAGACTATCTCATTGACATCTGTCCATTAGACCACTTTACTTGAATGCTATTATGGGTTGACTCACCCTCCCAAAAAGAAGTGTTGATGTCCCAACCCCCCTCTTCCCTGTACCTCGGGATGTGACCTTATTTGGAAGTATCAACTTAAAATGAGGTCATTAGGGTGGGCTCTAATCCAATGTGACTGATATCCCCACGAAAAGAGGACATTCGGACACACAGAGAGACAAACACACACAGAGAGGATGATGTGAAGACAGATGGGGGAAAATAGCCATGTGATTGGAATGATGCATCTACAAGCCAAGGAATGCCAAGAATTGTTGAGCAACACCAGAAGCTAGAAGAGGCAATGAAGGATTCCCTCCTAGAGGAACCACAAGAAAGTAGGCCAACACCTTGATTTCAGAATTCCAACCTCCAGATCTTTGAAACAATACATTTATTTTGTTTTAAGCCATCCACTTGCTGGCACTTTACACAACAGCCTCAGAAAACTGATGCTTAAAAACCATTTCTAGACAAACATGCCCCCAAGAGGGCTCCTGTCCAGCCCCCACATCCCCATCTCCTGCCACTTCTCTCCTTCTCTGTCAGTGGGAACTCTATTTTACCATTTTACCAGTTGCTCAGACAAAACCCTTTGGAATCATCCTTGATTCCATTATGCCCTCATTCTCCTCATGAAATCTTCCCTCAAAATTTAGTATTTTGGGATCCCTGGGTGGTGCAGCGGTTTGGCACCTGCCTTTGGCCCAGGGCACGATCCTGGAGACCCGGGATCGAATCCCACGTCGGGCTCCCGGTGCATGGAGCCTGCTTCTCCCTCTGCCTGTGTCTCTGCCTCTCTCTCTATCTCTCTGTGACTATCATAAATAAATAAAAATTAAAAAAAAATTCAAAATTTAGTATTTTATAGAATCCAAGATATATAGTTGTGAGGTATGTGATTGTAGTATTCATCCCTAAGAAAGAAAAAAAATATGACAATCATAACTCAATGGTATTGCTTGGAATCTGTATTTTATACTTATTTAAAGATCTCCAAACTTATGTAGACATAATTTTTTAGCCATATATCATCCTCGTTCATATAGCAAAGGAAAATGTATGTGAAAGAAGTTGGTTAAAAAAAAAAAAGAAGAAGAAGTTGTTTAAGGTTCCCAAAAATATTATCCAACTTCAGAACCCATTTTCTTTATTGCTTTGACTCAGAGTCTCAGAAATACACGTTTGTCTGAAAACATCATTCATGATGCCATTAAGAGTAGTAGCAATGCAGTGCTCACTTCCTGCAGATGTCAAGCAGAAGCTGCAGAACTCTCGCTGACCTGTGACCAACTGAGGGAAAATAAAAGCTCCAAACCAGGTACGCGCATGTGCGGATAAATGGCAACTCCATCTCTATGCCTCTTGACCTATAGTATTGGTAAGAAGCCATCAATTATAAGTTGGATTCCAATTTCATAGGTGTTAAAATGTTAAAAAAAATCTTAGAACCAAAATATATCTATTCTCTACCACTACCCTCCTGATTCAAGCCATTATCATCTATTTTTCTACTTGCCCCTCTATAATCTGTTCTCCACACAGCAGTTCGTGTGATGCTTTCACATTGTGAATTCAATTGTCTTGAGCACACCAACCACAATTGTAAATCCGGGCCTTTGTACTGGTTGGCCCCTCTTTCTGAAATGCTCTTGTCCCAGATATCCATATGTCTCACCTCTTCACCTCTTTTAAGTCACCGTTCTAATGTTGCCTTCTCAGCAAGGATTTCCATGGCCATCTGCTCAAAAATTTCTCCACCCACATATTCTCTTTCCATGCTTTAGATTTCCCCATAGTATTTATTATATAAATATTTAAGTAAATGTTTATATACACATATGCAAATATAAATATTTATATGGGTCTGGAATATATATTGTATTATATTGCATGGTTTTCTACTCTACAAATATCCAGAGATATAGATAAAGATAGATGATAGATAGATACATAGATAGATAGATAGATAGATAGATAGATAGATAGATGAGATGGTAGACATTTGTTTCTGTATTTTCTCTTTCCACTATAGAGTAAGCTCCAAGAGGACAAGGATGCTGTCTGTTTTTGTTCCCCAGGCCCAAAACAATACTTGCACATAAACAGGGCACAATAAGCATCTGTTAAATGAAAAATGTAATAGAAATGGATTAAATGTAGCAGTAAATACCAAAATTGCCATAGAACCTGAGGAGTGGGGTCAAAAACACTCGGTATCTTTCCTTGGGTATAAACTCTGTTCCACCTGTGATCATGCTATAAACTCAGTATTGGAGGGGTGAATAGGGTGAACCTAGAAACAAACCCATCACCATCTGCTTTACCCTGCTCCTAATTGTTATTAAGACTCTAAAGAGAAGAATGTAGGGGGAAAACAGAAATTAAGGCCACTATTTCTGGATACACTGGACATCTTACATGGTATTCACAATGAACGAGTGATGCAGTGTCAGCATTCAGAGTCCTCCCAGCAACTGGAATGCCATCAGCCCTCCAGGACAGGCCAAATCTCAACTTTTCCTTGGTCTTCTACCCATGCTCACTTTCTCCCCCCCCCCCTTTTGTTTTCATTCCCATGGGTTACAGAAAAATGCCTGCTTGATTCTACTACTCTGAATGTAAACCTTTTTCTCCATCAGCACTGTACATGTCTGATGAGCAGGAACTTCATCTCCCATCTACAGAGTATCTTTAACAGCCCCTAGCACAGGGATATATCTTTTTGGAAGTGGATAAAGTTGCAGAGAAAAGTGGAATGTGTTAACATTTAATAAGGGTGTCAGGGAGTCTTCACAGGGTGAGCCTTAGATAGTGTTTGGAAAGTTTACTTGCCAAGAATCTCATTGGATTGGAAGTCATAAGCACTAGAGAAAGTAGTGAATATCAATCAAATTGCCTTGTGGAGAGTTAAGTCTGTCCACATTTGTCTCTCATTTTAGGGAACTGAGCAAGAGTAAAAGAACCTATCCTCAGTTTACTTATGCTCAGAGGTACTTTTTAGGAGATTGTAGTTTATAGTTATGGAATGAAGCTGGGCAAGTATACAATGAAATTTTATTTTTTGTTTTTGTTTTATTTATAGCTGATTGTTCATCATACGTAGAGTTAGCTTTTTCTGGACAACACTATCAACCTTAATTCCAGATCTAGTCAACTTCTCTGTTTGCCTTCAGACTATATACATTTAGAGAAATTTCCTAAAATCCTTCCTGGAAGAAGCATCTTTTGGCAGGTGCTCACCTTGAAGGCAATTTGAGTCATTATTGAAATGAATCTTAAGTGACCTATGCTATTTAATTTCCAGTTTCTACTTTTAGTTCTTTTTTTTAATCTTGCTATTCTGTATTCTATCCAAATAAAAATAATATTGAAATTTCAGAAATCATAAACAAAAATGAAATGAGGGAGTTTGGAGAGTCTTTTTCTGGCTGGAACCTTACTACATTTCATCTTTTATTATGCAACCATATATTTACCTGATGTTCAGCGGTTGTACTGAACAGAGATCATCAATTTAAATAATTCATATGCTTATAAAGGGCTTGGATGATTTGTGATATGAAAAGACAACATTGTTTCAATGGTTCAGCTGTGCTGTGACTGGGATGAAGAATTAATGTGATCTTTGAAAAGGTAGAGTGGCCTATATAGCTCTTGTTTTATTCCGTTTAGAATAAACTTTAGAACTCAGTGTATCATCTTCGCAAGGTGGGCAGTATCACTGTTGGACAACTTCAGAGGGCATTATCCACGTTTATTGTGTGTGAAGGAATTCCTGGAACGGTTGCCTCCTGACATTTATATTGAGTACAATTTTGAGTGGTGCCTCTCGAAGTTCTGCAGCCCTGAGGAATGCTGAGGTGAGCTTAAAGAATCAAGCCAAGAGCATTGGAGGGGGAAATCTTCAGGCAACCTGGTTAGCTCTACGGCTGGGTCTCAACAGATGCTATGCTCAAGTCAATGATTCTTGCTTGCAATTTTAAAATGAACTAAAGATAAACACAAGTAATAAAGTCATTAGATTCAAGATTGAATGAACATGATAAAAAAAACTCTCTTAAATGAAAACTTTTAAATTTTTTTCAAGGAAATGATGAAAAACTATATGGCATTAACTAAAAAGTAAAAGCTAAAGGTCCACTTAATAAAATGATAAAGTGAATAATGAATAGTGAAAAAAAGATCAACAAGTACGAAAATCATAAAATGATAAATGAATCAACAAATGAATGAATGAATGATTATATAAACAAAATAGAACATCAGCCAACTGTTCCAGGAAACTCATAGATATGGGACTGAAGACCAGAAGTAGCCCTTGCCCAGAAAGTCCTTGCAGGTCTGGTTTCCTTTTCTTGTCTTATCCATCCTTTCCCCTCCTCAGCAGATCAAGAGATGTCAGGATGGTGGAGGAAGCAGTAAGCACACCCATGAAATCTATCTAATATGTACATAAATTCTGTAGATGACTGTGAAATTCAAAAGCCTAGAATTGAAAAAGAAAAAAAGTACCTGACAAAGCTGTGTTTATATGCGTCCATGACCATTTTCTCAATAAACTAAAAATAGAAGTGAACTTCCTTAACCTTGTAAAAGGAATCTATCAAAAATCCGTAACAAACAACATATTGAAACACTAGGTGTTTTTCCCCTTAAGATCAGGGACAAGACAGAAATGTCCACTCTCACCACTAACACTTAACATAAACATTAGAGACACTAGCCAGTTGAATAAAGGCAAGAGAAAAAACAAGAGGTACCCATTTTGGAAAGGAAAAAATAAAACTGTTAGCAGATGACTCCCTAGTCTGTGCACAAAATGCTATGGAATCTCCTAAAAACCACTAGAATTAATAAATACATTCAGCAAGTTTGCAGTTTATAAAACAAAAATCAATTGCATTTCTGTGGACTAACAATGAACTATCATAAACTGAATTTTAAAAATCTATGCCATTATATTAACATCAAAGTATGAAATACCTAGTGATAAATCTGACAAAAAAATGTGCAAAACTTATATACTAAAATTTACAAGACATTGCTGAGAAAAATTAAAGAAGACTTAAATAAACGGAGACATTACCGTGCTCGTGTATTGAAAGACTCTCAATACTATTGTATTGAGTCAATTGGATCAATTCTCCACAAAATTTATCTGTAGATTGAATTTAAGCAAGATTTTGTAGAAATTTGCTAGCTGATCCTCAGATTTATAAAGAAATGCAAAGAACCTAAATAGCCCAGGCAACTTTGAAAAAGGTAAACAAACCTAAGGGGCTTATAGTATCTAACTTCAAAATTTATTCAAAAGCTCCAGTGAGGGGCATCTGCCTCTGGCTCTGGCCATGTTCTCAGGGCCCTCTTTTTTTTTTTTTTTTTTTTTTTTTTTAAAAAAAAAAAAAGCTACAGTGTTTGTAGCACTGACATCAACATAGATCATTGGGACAGAACTGAGAAGACAGAAAATAGATATATACATACAGTCCATTTACTTTCAACGAAAGTACAAAGGCAAAATTTAATACAGGAAGAATAATCTTTTCAACAAATGGTGCCAGAATGATCGGATGTCCGTTTGAAATCAAAAACAAAAACAAAACCTTGAACAATATCATTCAGTGTATACAGCTATTAAGTCAAGGTCAATCATAGAGCTAAATGTAAACCCTAAAATTTCTGGGGAAAACAAATAGGAGAAAGTCTTTGTGAACTTGTGTGAGGCTGTTTGTATTAGATTTCTTAGATAGAACACCAAAGTGGAATCCACTAAGCAAAAACTGGATAAATTGGATTCATCAAAATTAAGAAATTCTGCATTTTGGAAGGCACTCTGAATTGAAAAGATAAGACTCAAAGTAGGACAAAATATTTGCAAATCGCATATCTGATAGAGAACTTCTATCCATAGTATAAAAAGAATTCTAATTCAACAATTTAAAAAATCAAACCGTTCAATAAAACAGTTAACAAATTTGAACAGCTGTCTCAGCAAAAAAGATATAGCAAGAACACAGAAAAATGCTTAACAAATACAAATTCAAGCCACAGTGAGATACTACCATTATACTTTTCAGGATGGCTAATATTAGAAGGACAGATCGTATCAAGTGTTGGCAAGAATGTGGAGCAATAGAAATTCTCATGCACTGTTGGTAAGAATGTAAAATGATGCAATCGCTTCAGAAAACAGTTTGCCCAGTGTCTCAAAAAGTTAAGCGTACACCCACCACATGGCCCAGCCATGCCATTCCTAGGTTACCCAAGAGAAAGGAAAGCATATGCCTAGACAAAGACTTACACGTGATTGTTCATAGAGCTTTATTTATGATATATAAAAACTTAGGTGTCTGTCATCAGGTGAATGAATCAACAAATTGTATATTCAGAGGGTGGAATAGTAGTACTGAGTAATAGAAAGTACTCATGCAACAATATGAACGAATCTCAAAATAATTATACTGAGTAAGAGAAGCTAGAGGGAAAAAAACAAGAGGGTGCACTGTGTGGGTCCATTTACATAAAATACAGTAAATACAAACTAATCTATAGTGACAGAGAGCCTATCAGCGGTTTTCTGATAATTGGTGAGAGAGAGAGCTGAAGAGGGCTGGGGATGAGAACTTAGGAGGGAGAATGAAGAAACCTCTGGGATTGATGGATATGTTCATTGTCTTGATTATGGTAATGACTTCACAGGTGAATAATGTATGTCAAAAATGATTACATTGTACACTGTGAGTGTGTATAGTTTATTTTGTCATTTATGCCTTAATAAAGTTGTTAAACTTAATAAAAAAAATGTTTACTTGGAGAAACAGTATATGCTCAATTCATTCTTAAGTACTGATTGGATTCTAGCTATGGATCAAGTTTTTTTGAAAGCGAAATTGAGAAATACCATCTCAACTGGTAATCGGCTGGATGAATTTCAAGTTGAAGAAACCAGAGAGTAACCCACAGAGAAGACATAGGCTCTGGAATTAGAAGGACCTGAACTCAGATCCACGCTCTTCTACTCAACACCTGCATGACCTTTGGAAAGTCAACCAACTTCTCTGACCTGCGATCACCTTATCTGCAGGAGAAAGCACGTCTGCAAGGGGTCACACAGTGTTTAGAAATCAGGCACATAAAGTATTTTGCAAAAGCAGTCACTGCCTATAGGAGAGGCGGTAGGAGCCAGGGGAAGGACCTTGCATCTTTCTCCTGCTTTCTGACCTCACCCTAGCGCCTCTATGACAGAGCCTAACCTCAAGGCAGCTGGCAAATGAGCCCAGGAAAATAAGTGTGCTGGTTCCCAGCCCCGGCAGCACGGGGGAGGGTGCAAAGGGCAGGACAGAGAGGCTACAGGTAAATGTGCAGCCCAGTATCTACAGGAGTAACTGCAGAGGGAGAACAGCGAAGGTGGAGATGGACTCAACGGAGAAAGAGAAGTGGTTGGAAAGAAGTGAACCAGACAAGCCGTGCTCTGGAAGTCCGATGAAGAGAGTCCAGGAAGGCCATGCACCCAGGGGTGTCCAGTCCTGGGGAGAGGGCAGGGTCTAAAAGAGAGCCTTAGGATTTGTCAACTAGCAGTCCTAACAACCTTGAAATTCTAGAACTTGCTTTTCAACTACAGTAGGAGCAGATGCCAGGTTTCAGAAAAACTTAGATTTCACCATGTAAGGTAGTGGTCATAAAATTGCTCATTGCTGAAGTTTAACCAGAAATGGAGAAATCAACTGGCTTTCACACCTGTCTCAGAAACTGGACCTCCACAGGGTGACCAATTCATCCCATGTCCCAGGACTTTCTTAGTTGTAGCTTGGAGAACCCCTGCTCCCAGAACCCCTTATGTCCAGGCAGGCTGAGAGGCCGGTCACCATGACCCTGGTTGTCTCAGAGAATGTTCTGTACAAATGAGCTACATTCAGACTTCAGCAAAGGATGCGAAAGATTCTGTTAATCGAAGGTACTACCGTATTTCCAGGGTAACCCTTGGTTTGCTCCCCAGCTCACTAATGGCGCAGTCCTTCCACTTGATTTTAAATGTGATTCTTCTCCATCCGGGTCTCACCCTCTTTAGTCCATCTGTTGGCTGCAACGACATCCCAGGAGAAGTATTCTCCTACTTGGCTTTTCAAGCTCAACCTTTTCACGACACCCCAGTTAATTAATATCTGCCCTGGGTCAGCCTGGAGGAAAACGCATTGAGCTTGGAGATTTCCATTTTAACATTGAACCCCAGGAAGGAGCAAGGCAAATTTATACCAGTGGGTCTAATTGCTAGAAAGGTAATTCTGCAAAGATGGAAATCAGCTGAAAGATTAACACTGCTATACCAGCCTGAGTGCCCTGGCTAACAGAGAGAAAATAATGTTTCAATTAAATGAAAGGATACTGAATTAGGTAGATTACTCAGGAGACTGGTAATGGAATACAGAGCCTTTCACCTCCAGGTCACCATTACTAATATGGTCCAGGGCAGTTCTAGACCATAGTTTTGAGGGGCTGATGGCTCACCCCAGCCCTTGCTGTCTGCAGTACTTGATGAACTGATCTCCCAGAGCACCTGCATCAGCCTCAAAGGTCACGATGGTTCACTGAAGATGTAAGAGGAAGCAAAACCCCTTCTTTGGAGAGGAGGGGCTGACCATGAGGGTCGCTAAGGGCTAAGGCAAGACAACAGAAACTGCTGCAGGGAGATTGGGATGGGGGGCGGGAGGGAGGAAGTGATTCAAAATGGGGAGCCACGCAGAAGAAGGAAATCACATCCTGACTCACATACAAGGGGGTTAACTGAGTTAGCCTGAACTTAGAGTTGGGCTGGAAGTGCAAGTGGTGATTAAGGGTTTGTTCTTTGTGTGTGTTGGGAGGGGATGGCTAGGGAGGCGTCGGTCTGGATTAGAAGTCAAAAGTTGGAGGTCGGAACTCGATGAGCAAAACTGAGTCATGAAATCACTTGTTATCACCCACGTTTGAATATGTCCCAGGGCTTATCTTACTCCACAAAATATTACCACAGGCGGATAAAGTCTGATATAAGGAGATTAGCTTAATTCCCCATGCCAGTGTAACAAAAATCCTCCCCCATAATGGAACCCATATGTCAGCTGAGGTCTCCTTGCCCAGATAAGATTGTCTCAAACTTTACATTCCACACCTCGTGGGAGTCTAAAGGAGACCCCAAGGTTTCTGCACATGAGCAGAGCTTCTCATGGTTACCTCTGGATCTAAATTCCACTTTTCCTGAGTAAATTCAGTGTATAGGTTATCTTGCCGTTCTGGGCCTGCTGTGTGTCCAAGAGGCTCTAAATGAGAAACTCAGCTGCTTCCTCCATCTCCACAATCACTGTATTATTCCAAGATATTTATGCTCACAGAGATTTCATTCAAAATGGGAGATGAAGCATGGAAGGGAGGAAGATGTTTCTATCACAGAACATAGGCCAAAATGGGGGCAGACCCCAATCTTCAAAGTCTCAGAACACTCCACCACTGAGGATATATGTATATATATATTTTTTTCTTTTTTTGGCCTCTTCACCTTATTCTTACCTCTGTCTATTACTATCCAACTGCCTCTCTCTTTCCCCTTGACATTCAAGATTGCCTCAGAAACCCCACATCCTTCTTATGTCCTTTGCAATTCTCCCTTCCACAGTCTCTGGATCAATCCATTGAGCCTCCCAGCAAGGCAAACATACCTTCAGGCTAGGAATCCACCTTCTAGAGGGAGGAATCTGGATTTTGGATTCTTTTTTCTCCCCACTAAGAGTTGTAGACCAAAGAACCATTTCAACAATAGCTCCCCAAATTAGGAACTTCCTGGTTGAGTTCATTTCTTAGAATATAAAACAGAAATATGGGTGTGTAGTAGTTAATGTTCAAAAGCATATTTGCAGATTGAGTTCCCCCAAGTAGAAGGCATAACTAGAATTTTGGCAGAATTTTGGCTCTGACAGAGCAGGGATGGGCTATGGCCATGCTCCTAGACATGAACAGCCCCACAGTAATTCTAAATTGATGAACCAACTCTTTAATCAAGACGGTTTGGGGACATTCGGCTTGAAAGAAGCTGCTTGGGGTCTGAGTGCCTCGGAATGTGTTTCTGATGGTGGGGAGTGGGGATAGATTTGTTATCTCACTATAGACAGCAGGTTTAGCATCACCAGCTGCTGAAATAATCTACAGGCTTCAAAGTTGCTTTCTAGAAATGTAGTTGTGGTAAGTATACAGCTTTTGACTTTTTTATTAAATGTTGTAGAAATAAATCCTTTCAACATAAGATGCAGTTGGCAATACCCTAGTTCTCAACTAATTCAAATCTTAATTTTACGGATAAGGAAACTGAGGCCCTAAGAGTTTGGTGGCCTTGGAGCAGGAAAAGAGAGCTGTTCTCCTCATCTGCCCTTTGTTACCATCCCCTGGGCCTCATGCATTAATGCCTTGTAGATTTATAAGAGCAAAAGTGATTTATGAATCCTGGGGAATGACAACAAGGAGAATTTTTAAAACATATGTTTAAGTATTCTATGCCCTTGATTTGGTGGGAGATGTAAGAGAGCAGGGGAAAGTTGACCTATAGATCATCAGGATAATCCAGCTGGGCAAATAAGACAGCTTTTCATTAGCTGGGTACTTTGGAGTAGCTGGGATATTTTTATTCTGGTAATGGAGAGATAGATATGGCCTCTGGGAACAGTTCTTGGAAATTGTACTTTCTCCAGATGCTCAATTTGGGTGTGGGACAGATTGGCGTCAAGGCCAAGAGCAACAAACATTACCATAAGCCCACTGGTCAGAAAGCTGAGGATCTTCAAAGGTCTGGAGGCTTGCCACGGGACCCTTGGGGTTTTGTCATCAGTCTCTACAGCAACTTTACAAATTTTGGAGCAGCACTAGTCATCAAAGTCAATGGTCAACAGAGCCAGCTCAGGTGGGAATAACCCACTGCTGGTGAGTCCTGGTACCTAGTGCCCCTCTCTGGACACCGAGCCCATGAGGCTGCAAGACAACCATTTAGTGAAAGGTCAGTCATTTCCCTAGTGGTCTCCTAGCACTCCGTGGGAGGGAATAAAGTTCCTTCTGCTCCAGGGTTCCAGCACTTACAGGCAGAAACTGGCTAAATAGACAATGTCTGGGAGTATTTTTAAAATACACAATCTGATCCTGATAACTGAGTATCTCCATAAAGCCATCATATTATTAATTTTTATTGAATAAATATTTTCGAAAGCACCCTTGGAGATCTCAAGTTTGGAGGTAGGGAGGGTTAGGCGAGACATCAGAAGTTTATTATTGGCAGATGTAACTATATCAGTATCAGCAATAGACAGGCGGAAGAGTTTACACATTGGAAATACAGACATAGTATGAAGAGTGTAGACAGTCCCCAACCACATCTGTCTAGCAAGTCTACAGGGGAACAGACTATGTGCAAGTTCCTAAGAAATGGACTCTACACGCAGCAAAATGTACACTTACAAAATGGCATTCTAGTGTCAGGAAATGCTAATAGATAAGTTCCTTTCTTCTTGCCTGACTTTGGCATCAAAGTCTCGTTTGCCTTGATTTGGGAAAATCTGAATTCCAGAATTTATTGGAAAAAAAAATCCTGTTTTAAAAGTGTATTACCTGTGTATTACCTGAAAAGTCACAATCTGAATTTTAAAAGCAAAGCGGCTCATCCTTAAAAAAAAAAAAAAAAAAACCCATAAAATAAGTGTCTCCTCCTTGAATATGGATTTATTTGATTCTGTTATACCAACCATTTTTTAATCTAACTTAAACTTTTAATTTACTTTTCAGTGATGTAAAAATAGGTCTTAGCCCATCTCCTAACCAAAGAGATACCAGTTTTACTGAGAGTTCTGTGCTCCTTTAGGGCTTTCATTGCACTTCTAAATGGTTTTTATCTTTCCACTTGACTTATTTTTTTTCTTTTCTTTTTTGTTTTCCTATTAGTTTTGCCTTTTTTTTTTTTTTTGAGGAACATCTTAAAACTGAATTGAGATGAGTTAAGAATGTCAAAACCAGTTATAGATTGACTGGAAATGATGACTGCAGATACAATAGAAAAGATGTAATAGGAGTTTGCCTTTACGAAAAGCATGTGCTTTTTTTTTTTTTCCAATTGTTCCCTTTATGAAGACAGCACAAGCTTTATATAATTCAGTTATTTTATAGGCAGGACTATAAGCCAAACCAAAGGACTACCTGCCTTCATCGCTATCAAGTCACCACAAATGTTCCCCTGCTGACCTGGTTTGAAGGATTAGCTGATACGTGATTAGCACTTGGTCTCGTCTGATGGCCAAGTATCGTAAATGCTGGGACCCGATCAGTTGCAGCAGTGAATTCCCAACAAATGAAATGGTTGCATTAATACTCTCAGGCCATTCATTGAATTCTCTTGCTTACCAGAAGCCAAGGGAACAAGCAAAGGCCACTGACTGCTAAAGGTTTCCAAAGCCCACGTGCATGTGCACACGCGATCAAACCATTTGGGTCCATGGGCTAACCTAGAATAGAGCTTCTGTTTCATGTACATACAGTATTTTTCATTCATCTCAAAGTTCAGAGGTGTTGGAGAAAGTGTGCGGCTGAGACTCAGAAGATCTGCATCCAGTCCAGCCTCGCCGAGAGCTGGTCACGTGGCATCGGTTTGGTAGAGGACACGTCTCCAGGAGTTGTCTCCATGGCACAACCACTGGGAGAGGGACAGCGTTGGTTCCTGGGAGGGAGAAGCTCTTCATCTGTCAAAAAGAGATGTTCATCATCCTGAACCCTCCACGTGCCTGTTTCTTTCTCAATTTTGCTACCCTCAAATCTTTTCTTTGCTATCTATAAACACAGATTTCTAAAGTGATAGGCTTTCAGGATATATTGCACTAATACATCATCAGCATTGTCATTATGATGTATTAACACAATGCATCATCATAGACCTGTCAGGACCATGATTTATGACTCAAAAATGTGTTGTAGTATAGCGAGGCATCGGGGACCCCATTGACGGAATGCTTGTTTATTTTTACACTTAAGGGCTTTGAAAGTAAGCTTCAGACTACTTTTCCTCAAAGAAGAACTAGGGGAAGACTTTGAAAGGAGGACTCCGTTTCAAAACACTGGAGGGGCCAGTGGGTCACTTAAGACATAAAGGTTTATGTTTTCCCAGACCACTTTAAGTTCAGAATCAAACTTCCACACTCCAAGTCATTTGGCTCCCACTGGAAGAATTTGGCCTTTTCCATGTCTTTCCACCCCTCTATTTAGAACTCCCTTAATAGTTAAGTGTGCGAGGTGTGGTAGGAAAGGTATACATTAGAGGCTTTCTTTTACTGCCAAAAGTAATAAGGATAGTGTTATATTTTATGAGAGTAATAAATGAGATTATGCAAGGAAAATTTGCTTGCAAGGTAACTGGGTACTGGCATTACACATTTTCTCTTTCTGAGCATTAAGTTCTTTCATAATGTCCTCAACACAGTGTTAAGCACATACTGCATGAATAGCATTGAGTACGGTGCCAAGAGGAAGGCAAAAGATGCAGAGCCGTCGTAGGGCATTAAAGCAAGCCAAAAAGCAAAATTATATCATTCAAATAATATCCCCTTGGAAATGACTGAGACAGGACAAGGCTCATCAGGAAAGGCTCCTGGACAAGATGAGTCATGAAGCAAAGTAGGAAGGACGGATGTTAGGAAAGAGATGAGAGCGACATGTGACTGCTCCCCACGTCCTGGATAGCACTTCTCTCCAGGATACACTTTCCCTCACTTGTTCACCAGCCTGGTTTCTTAAGAACTGAGGGAACGTGAAATCTGGACCGTACAGACTTGTACCAGCTCAGGTTCTTGCAGCCTTCTCTGCAGAGCCCACCTCCACCTTTCATTTTGTCTGGCCAGCAGCATCATCAATTCCCTAAATGATAAAACAGAATGATGGGAAAGGTAGCCCGTGCCTTTGGCCAAGTGTTCTCTTATTAACAGATCCAAGGACCTGGGCCACAGGCCCGAACTTGGCAGGTCAGAGCAAATGTCACCTTAAGGGTATCTGTACAGTATGACACACTTTTCCTTACTGCAAAAATTTTAATGTAATTACAGCCAAGCCTGATTCTCCCAGGCTTAATTCATCCCCGTGTCTGGGGAGCCGGAAATGTGACTAGCAAAGAATTCACTAACAGGAGAGGGGAGGGATTTGCCAAGAGTTTGTTAATCTGAAGGTTTATTTTTTCATCCAGATATAAAGCGAGTTTGCAAACTGGTTCAGATTAACCAGGTCAAGTTGTATATTTTATTAACTTTAAAACAGTTAAAAAAAAATCCTTTTCACATTAAAAAAAAAAAAGTACATAGAGTTAGACAGGGGTGATGGGGGTGAAGGGAGGTTGTCTGCTTAATAAAAGTTATAAGGAGAGATGTGTCAGCTGCTTAATTTCCACTTTCTGGTTTCGGCCAGAAACAGCTGCAAAATGTCTACTCTAACTCAAGTCTTTTTATGACTTCAACTAGCTTCTTACTCAAAAATGCCTTTTATTGATTTTCTAAAGAATCTCACCAAAAGGATCCCCATGGAGAGAAGAAAGAACATATTTGAACACGTTATGGCTCATTCACCATCATAGATGAGTCAAAATTTTCAAGATAATTTTGTTATTGGCTTCATGCATTTCTGTTAGCCTACTACATTTTCCAGAAAAGCAAAATTACTTTGCTTCCCCGTATATAACTCAATATAATCATTGAAATTGCTGCCATGATTAAAATCCACCAATGTGGTTTTACTGTCCCCAAGATAACATCTAAGCTCCCTGGCATACATTCAAATATCTTCATGAACTGGCCTTTCTTTACCTCTCCACCTGTATCCCCCACCATTTTCATGCCTCAAATTCTAAATTCTTGCCATAATCAACTATTGGCTGTGTCATATCTGTCCAGCCTCTCTCTTGTCTCCAAACTTTGCATATGCTCTACCCTCTGTCCTTGTCCCAGCTTCCCCAAAGTTTGCCTGGCTCGCACCCCATCCTCTAGGGCTCAACTTGGGCATCACCAAGGATGCCTCTTCATTATCTCAAGACAGAGGTTGGCTGCACCATCTGTTTGCTGTCATGTCGAAACTTGCCCAAATGAATGAATATTTAACAATCCTGATCACACTGTAGTGGAATAATCATATTTGTACACATGTCCCTGACCAGACAATTGGCTCTTGGAGTTCAGATTGTATCTGCATTTCAGTTATATCTCCCAGTACCTAGCGTGGTGCCTGGAATAGTCATCCCTCATATAAATACTTGTTGAATAATTGAGCACAAATAAATGAATAATATAATAGACATATCGATGCCATGTCCTGCTACAAGCCTCGTGGCTTTATAAATGTATGAAGTTTTTTTAAGCCCTTTACACATTAGAGAGATCCCTTATCTTAAGTTCACTCTGGACCAAAACCTTTGACACAGTAAGTGCTCGATAAGTACTAGATGATCGATTAGTAAATAGAAACTCTGCACGGTGGAATAACTGACATATTTGTCATGCAGAATCAGAGACCATGCCTAGCCTAGTCCACTGTGTTGCTGCTATTCGTGCCATGCTAGAAATCTTTATTATTGAAACGCTGAGGTTTTGTTTTGTTTTTTCCAGTTAAGCCAAATTAGGCTCCTTGAGTATTCATTGTCTTGATCAAAATCTGGTTCATCATAAGGAAGACTTCGGCCTATCTCAGGGTATGTTTTAAGGGACACCCCCCGCGACAGGAAAGGCCCAGTTGTTCCTTTATTACCCTCTTAAACTCACTGGCCTGAAATGTCTTATCAGCATTTTATCATTTGAGCTTAGGGCTCTGAGCTCCATAAAAATGTTGATAGCCTTGACACAGAAGTGCTTAGTCTGCTTAGTCACCAAGACCCTGACACTGGAAACATCACCTCAATTTCTCTTGAAAGTTCTTAAGTGGATTTGTATCTTGATTAAGACATTCAGTCCCCTGAAACACTAGTCAACTAATCCAGTAGCAAGCAGTTGTGTCTGTAAAGCCATGTTCACACAATATGGCAAAGAGTAGAATCGAAGGAAATGGGATTTGGAGTGGGTAAGATTTGACAGGGGGAGGATTCTTGAAAAATGCTAGGATGATTGTCCTGACTGACTATGGTCCTGTGGAAACTTGTGAGCACATAGTGAGCATTCTGGGTATACAGATTCCTGGAATAGAGTTGGGCCTTCGAGGGTGCAGAAAATTAAGAAAGGAAAGAGACGGAAGAAGCAAACACAAGCTATACAAACTTCACAATTTTTTTCTTCCAACGATGTCTTGACCAGACCTGGCATTTGGGAAATACAGCAATGCTAGCCCTGGTAACCACCTTCAGCTAAACTAAGGGCATCTTAGTAGCTTGGTGGAAAGAGCGCGGATGTTGGAATCAGAAGGATTCAGGCTCCTTTTGGTCGTTACATGATCTTGGACAGGTCATCTCAAAGACCCAGTTTCTTCATCTATAAAATGGGAATTGCAACTGCTTATCTTGTCAGCCATTCTAAGGATCAGAAGTAATGTATGCCTGGCATGTAGGGAGCACTTGGTAAGTTTTCCTCTCTTTCAGCAGGGTTGCAATGCCTCTAAAGTTTGGCATTTACTTTCAACTTATCACCACCATTGGCCAATAGAATGCTAGCAGAGTCATTATATATCAGGAGAGGGGATATGCCCTATTTGGGCATATCCATAATTGAGCCCTTTAAGTTTCAGAGATGCCTATTGCCAACACTATAAAGTCAGTTCTATCTTTCTTATGTCAAAACCATTGGAAGAAAAATGTGAAAATTCAGTCCATTGGTTGTATCTTCTATCTCCAAATATCCAGATATTTAGCTCTGTGAGAGAAATAGTATATGACTTGATGACCTGATGACTTTTTCATTTGTCATCCATATGGCTTGGCCTTTTAGAGGTAGAATCATCAATATAGACACCAATGTCATTTTGAGTCTTCAGATTTTCTGTCCTCAACAATCTAGATCATGGGCCAAATTCCTGACTCACTCTGCTCCTTAAGGAGGTCCAAGTGTATCCCTTTGTTCATATCCTTATGCATCTTTGGCTCTATTTTAGAAATAGATGTTTTTAGAAAAGACAGTTTAAAATAAATTTGGATTTTGTTAAGGAGCAATTAATCTATTTTGTTAACTTCAGTTGGACTATTTAAAGATTTCCTGAGTGATGAAATTTTTCATTAATAACCTTGTTTTCAAATTCATCTTACACTTTCTCAGCATGTTCCAGATGTCTCCTGCCAAATCACATATAGAACTGCCAACAGCCAAATAGGGTTTTTAAGAGATGAGCCAGAGAGAAGTGAATCGAAGATTTTCAGAGCTGAAGGGACCTCAGATTCTCTGGCCCAACCTTTTATTTTACAGTTGCATTTGAGACCAAGAGGGACTAAAGGATTTGACCGAGGTAACACAAATAGGTTATGGCAAAACTGGGCTAGAATCGGGTTCTTGCAAGTTCAGTTTCCTTCCTCCTAAAATGCAAACAGAACTCTGAAAGGAACAACAGCTAGCACAGCCCTGATGAGCTACTGAAGAGAACTAGGACAGGAGGTACACGGAGGAACCATTGACAGTAGTTTTGAAGAATGTAAGTGAATCGTTCATTCATAAGTAAAGGGGGACTAGAGAAAGGAGCACATCTGACAATTCTAGAATTCTTACGATATCTTACACTAATGCAGTGGTTCACTATTAGGGATGAATTTGCCCCCAGGGGATATTTGGCAATGTCTTGAGAAATTTTTGGTTTTCACAACCGGAGTGGAAGGGATGTTCCTGGTATCTAGTGAGTGGAGGAAAAAGACGTTGCTCAAGACCCAACAGTGCACAGGACCGACCCCACAACAAATAATAACCTGCTCCATAGTGTCCATGTTGCCAAGGTTGAGAACCCCTGGGATAACAGTTCTCAACCTTATCAGAACCAACATCTACTTGTTATAACCCCCCTTTACTATCATGAAATGAAATCCATACGAATTACTATCGGCATCCATAATTAAATATAAAGGAGAAATAAAAGTAAAACAGTTTATAAGAAAATCATCTATAGTTCAGTACATAAAATTCAGAGACAAGTACACTAGCAGGTGCTTGTACCTATTCACTGAATCATCACTAAGAACACCTCACATAGAAGGCTGGTGGGGGCACAGCCACCACAGAAGAGTCTGCTGCCTATGACATGACTTCCTGAAATGGTGAACAAGTCTGGATAAAACTTTGACCGAAATAAAATAAAATAAAATCTCTCACTAATTTTCATGTCAGTATATGTTAAACCCGTGCAAAGATACTTTGTGCTTATTTGTGAAACAGAATAGTTGTCTACTGGGACATCTGCAAGTCATGCAGGTCATGGGCGATTTTCGATTCTGCAGGACTCTCCAGCATAGTGTAGGACAGTTAGCATCCCAGGCCCCCATCCTCAAATTACCAGTAGCACCCCCAAATATTTTAAGAATCTAAACCCACACATTTCTACAATGCCTTCCCCCTTTGAGCACCACCAATTTAGACAATAGTGTGAATGTCTATTTAATATAAGTGAATAACCAACTTGAATATAAAGTAGCTCCTTAAGGGCTAACTTTAATTAGAATTCCTTTGGTTGGCCCTTCATTGGGTTTTAAAAAAGGCCAAACTCCTAAAACTTTGTTTTTTTTTTTTTAAAGATTTTATTTATTTATTCATGAGAGACACAGAGAGAGATTGAGGCAGAGACACAGGCAGGAGAAGCAGGCTCCATGAAGGTAGCCTGATGCAGGACTTGATCCCAGGTCTCCAGGATCACACCCTGGGCTGAAGGTGGCACTAAACCATTGAGACACCCGGGCTGCCCTCCTTTTTTTCTTAAAAACAAACTAACAAACAAACAAACAAACAAACAAAAACACATGGTGCTTATTTCACAACAATAAAAATGGTGAGTTCTTCAATGATCTTATTTCCAAATAATTTTTTTCTCTAAAAGTGTCTTTATTTTTAAATAAGACAACTTCATATTTTATTTTTATTTAAGTCCACAATGCTTATTGATAATGATAAGCAAAACAAAGCAAATTACAAAAACAAAACCATGCACTTTCTGAAAATACCATTCCTTAACTGAGGGATACACAGTCATTTCTCTCCCATTAGAATGGATGTGTGTGTGCGTATTCTAATAGTGCAGGGAAGAGCTATATTTCAATGCCATAATAAGATTTTACAACAGCATAACCCCAGCAGTTGATTAGCTTCTGTTTTGCAAGCCAAGATGCTATTTAAAAACACCAAATTGTGACTGATTCTCAAATTCTTAACTGATGTATAAATTGGAAGATTTAAGTGGTCATCTTATGGTATCTAAAGATACGTGGAGGAAAATATTTTCCAGGTCTTTTACTCACTCATTCTTGACCAGAGGGATTTAAATCTTACTAAAAATAATTAATTGGCAACATCTTAAACCAAGGCCCAACATGTGTGTGTGGTCTGAGGCAGAGAGTAAGGATGGGAGAGTAGACAAGCTCATGGGGTTTGCAGGTTATTTCTACTCATAATTCGTCACCTAGAGCCACATCAATTTTATCTGCTTTATTTGTATGCTTCCACAAGATTTTGTTCCAACAAAGGATTTCCCCTTCTAAAAAAAATTTGAAAACCACAGCCCTAAGGGAAATTAGGCAACAGACATAAAGAAATATAATATAGGTCAAATTTCATCACAACAAATATTATTGTGACAAAAATCTCTATATAGCAAAAGATTTCTGAGCCCTAGGCAATAACCCATTTGTCTTCAGAAATATGCAATACAACAAAATAAAAGAATCTGGACAATCTTTTTATTATAATGGCCTTTGACCTGTATTCCTTGCTTGGTGGAAGAATGAATCTTTAAGTTGGAATTCAGCATTGCTAGTTTCCTCTAGGTACAGCCATTTTCTTTTCAATCTGCCTGAAGCCTGCCAAATGTTTATAGTGAAATAAAAGACCTGAGTGGTTCAAGGCTGCACCTAGAAATGTGCTCCGTAAACCCTAAATGATTACTATTCAACTTTGATGCCAAGAACAAGAGGAACAATAATCACAAAAGCAATTATTAAGTCTCCGTATGTAGATTCGGCGGGTTGCCACCCAATGTCCAGTCTCCCCCTCTTTCTTGTTATTTGAGACCTGACTTTCACCTACATACCTGTGTACATTGACATCTGACATATAGTCTACATTCCCCAGCTTCCCTTGATGTTAAATGTGGCTAATGAAATATAAAAAATGTCATGTGGGTCTTCAGAGAAAGTCACTTACAGTGGACAGTATTAGCAGAGAGGAGCTGCCATCTTCCTGTTTCTAAAAGTCAGTAATAATGACTACTAGATCCTCTGCTGCTATCTGAAAAAATTAGTTGTTCTCAAAGACGGAAGCCATGTGTTGTGAAACAGAAAAAAAAAAAAATCCCAGAATAATCTTGAGTTCCTAATGTTTTTGGAGAGTCACCAAAAAGCCCTGGGCCACCTATCTCTGAACTACTATTGCATGAAAAAATAAACACTTGGGTGACTTATCCACTGTGGTTGTGATTCTGTTACTCTCAGCCAGATATAATTGATATATCGTCCTAACCTCACCAGTATATCCTTCTTTCCTATGTACTTTGAGATTATATTGCTTCCATTTGTCTTTTCAATTAAATTATACTATATACATTTACTATGTGCAAGATGTACGAAGGGCTGTCCTGGGACCTACGGTTTCAGCAATTGAGATAAATAAGATTTCCTTCATGGAAATCTCCTTAATTCCAGTCATTCTAATACGCAACATGATATCCTTAATGGAACTTATAGGGCCACACTCAAAAATGCCTTTAAATTCTAATACAGCATCTCATGTGTTAGATTTATTTTTTTTAAAGTTTTTTTTTTTTTCAGCTTCACTGAAGTATCATTGATACAATAAAATGCACATTTTAGGGTCATACTTTGGTGAAGTTTCAGGTGTATATGCACTCATGAAACCATCACCACAATCAAGATAGTAAATATAGCCATCATCCCTAAGTGTTTCCTGTGTCCTTGTAAATCCTTCCCAGCTAACCTTCCCACCTCCCACCCCATCCTCAGGCAACCATTAACCTGCTTTCTCACTGTATATTAGCTTGTATTTCATCTTCAGAGTTTTGAATAAATATGTTAATTCTTTACCAACAATTCTGGTGGGAAAGCACATGACTATACTTTCTTATTTTCCTGAGTCTAGAGACCTAATCTGTTTCCCAGATTTCTAAGATGGCAAACTATTCTGTTATTGTTTGTTTTTCCATAATTTATAGGACTTTATCTGAGGTCAGCTACATACAGATAAGAAAGGAGTCCTTGATGTTTACCCTTTCAATTATAGGCACGATCAATGGGAAGTATTTTTATTTCTGGATGGATACCAAGATAGTACACATCACAAGATTGCTGGAACAAAGACGTTACTAACAAGGATTCCCACTTAATTCAGGATTTTACTGACTTCTAGACTCTTGATGCATCTTAGGGCATAAGGAGAGCACACATACCTATACACACACATGCATAACATTGGCTTTTTTTAAAGAATTTCAAATGTTGCAAGTATATGAAGTTTTCATGACATCATATATATTTTTGCTTACTGGTCCCAACTGGTGTCTTTGACCCACAAACTAATTCTTGGTTCAACTGATAAGAAGCCAAACATCTCATAGTAATTGCAGGATACAGCTTCCCAAGACATCCTTGAGAAAGGGTCCTTTCTTGAGGGAAGATCATATCTAAGGAACCCCTTATATCATACAAATAAGGCTCTGGAAATAGAAAGACATCAAATTCCTATAGGTTTCTAGCTTTGGAGAACTTGACTGAGTGCCAAATTTAAAAACCCTATCTGAATGGATTTGACTCAAACTTATAAAAGACCCCATCCCATGCAATGGGGAAAGCTATTTAAGAAAGCCTCCTTGTTAACTGCCATTGACCATCATGGGTGACCCCTAACTCCATCCCCACTTCCCGCTTCTTCCAGGTCATTAGCCACTGATGACTGCTACTGATGACTAGACCATGCCAAAGACAGTAGACAGGGGAAAGTAAACTTTAGGAGTCCCTGTGCTCAAATATATTTCCCTTCCTACTCTTGGACCCCATTCTGAATTCCTCTAAGCGATATTGTTTAGATGTTTGGATTAGAGTCCCATTTTGCCAATAGCGCATCTGTTTTCTCCCTCCACTAAAGAACTCAAGTGTAGGTTGGAAACAGTTCATTGACTGTAAGAAGATAGGTCCCTGCAAACCGAGGCAGAGCCAAAGCCATGAAGCCATTAGGTTTTGTGTTCTCATGTTTTATAGCGCTCTTACTCACCAACCGCGGTGGGAGGCTTTCTAACGGGCTTCTGACCTCTCGTGGCTGAGTAACTGGCACCTCAGCCCCGGGTAGCAAGCACACAAGGCTCTTTGTTCCTTCCATAGGCAGTGGTGCCTGACCTTGTGGTCTGAGTGAGCTCATGTAGGAAACGACTTGGATGGTGTGATTTGAGGGGTACTGGGAAATTCTCTCCCTCCTTTTCCTTTCCCCACCACCCGGCCGCCACCTCACCAAATACTTCAAACAGACCCCAGATCACTGCCAAGTCACAGACCTGACCGCCCAGTCATCTTGGACTATCCACAACGGGAATGCTGACCGGTACATTAACGTGATGCTACTCGATTAAATGAAAATTCACAGATTAGAGAATGCCAACTGTACCTCTTCCAGCTGTTACTGGTCCCTAGAGGGTCATCCGTCACTGCTTCATGGATACTTCCACAGTGCCTTGCTTTTGGAAGGTGCTCAATAAGTATCTGTTCACTTACCAAAAAGGGATGTATAAAGAATGCGTGGAACACTGACTGGCGAGCTCTCGCTCAGCCTGCGAGACACCTAGGGACTTAAACGGGTCCTGGCTGAATGAGCACCTGGTGTGATACTTGGCCAAGTTTGCCAGAAATTCTCTTCCAGCAATTCTAACCTTGCCTCTCTCAGTGTCCTGGGTATCTTTCGCGTTCCTCGTAGAGCTCTAAACAAACATCTCTGAATGTCTGTGGACCCACGTGAGCACAATAATCTGATTTCCCTTTGGAAGATCGAGTGTGGTCCAGTTCACTGGAGGAAAGACAATAGTGGAGGGGTAGGAGGGACAGTGGAGTGGGAATGGAGATTGGGAGAGCAGTCTGGGCCCTGGTGGCACTGACGCCACTCCTGATGGCAGCCACACGACTTCCTGGCCCAACAGGATGCTTCTGAGGATGAAACAAAGATGCTACTAAAAATTAAGTGAGAGCAACCACCAATCAGGACACAAGCTCATCTCACAAATCTAGGCAAACCAATTCCTCTCTGGGACCTCAGTGTCGTCATCTATGAAATTGAGAGTAAGACAAAACGACCCGTGTGGTTTCTCCTACTCTGGAGCGTTTAGTTGAGATCCAATTCTTATTTCTCATTCATAAATTCTCATCTACATTTAACATAGGAGTGCCTCCTCTCTGTTTATTCGCTTCTCTCCCAGCTCTGTTGGATGGAAATTTCAGGGCACACAAAATCCCCTTGGAGATCCTTTCCAGGGGGCTCAGTCTTTCTAAGAGCCTGTTTCTTGATATGCAGCAGCTTTCAGCACTTTGGCAGAAGTGCAGCTATCCAGAGGGAAGTGAGGACCACTATTTCCAGACATTCTTACGTGAACGTGATTTTCTTTTTTAACAAGAGCAGGAAGAGAGTGATAGGAACAGTCACGGGAAGACTGATGCGGGATGTGTGTTCATCACAGCCTTTCCCTCAGACTCCAGTTTTCTAGAGCTGCCTCGTTTCCACTCATCTGCTATTCTTCAGCCACAAAAGGCTTACACAACCTTATTCAGAAATAGCCAAGAGTTTACACATGACCCTTTTTCCTCATCCACAAGAATAACAATTTATTACTCATACATGTATTATTTCACTTGATCCTCACCTCCACTC
The DNA here is from genome assembly GCF_048418805.1 of Vulpes vulpes. Lineage (NCBI taxonomy): Eukaryota > Metazoa > Chordata > Mammalia > Carnivora > Canidae > Vulpes > Vulpes vulpes. Next base: position 94,720,634 of record NC_132795.1, on the reverse strand, counting down.
TGCGTGAGAATCACATGAGATGGCTCCCAGAAAACAAGGGACTCGTCTTGAAAAAAACTGCTAGCAAATAGCAGAGAAAACCAAAACCCAGTCCTGTTTTATTATGCCATGCTATGTCTCAGGAAAAGTTACTGAATAACTTTTGTTTTATAAAATAGTAGATTTTTTTTAAAATACCAGAAATATTATAGGAGAAATGGAAAAAAAAAACAAAACAAAACAGTATGGTCCGTGATGGGTCCCGTAGGAATCTTCTTCCTCACCATTCGGTGGTTCCTTCAACAGGACTGTCCTTTATCCCCACTAAGGGGAGGTCATAGATGAGTCTTTCCGGAAAAAGATTTTGGAGGATATTAGAGCCAACACTTGTAGATCATTCAAAGGCTTTGTATCCTGTTTTAAAAACAAACAAACAAAACCACCTTTCTCATTTAACCACGTGTAAATGGATGGGATGGTAAAGGATATTCATTGTTGTAATTGCAGATTTAAAAGGGACATCCGCTCTAAGGCTTTCAATCTGTGAACCTTTAAAGGGCATGTTAAACACCTCGTTTTAAAAATGCTGAATATCTCAAGGGCTTTTGCACGCTCGTTAGGAGAAAAAAGGTTAATGAATCCAAAGACTCACTGGAAGAAACTACTGGGCTATTTGGAAATATCCTCCGTTCCTTGCTACAACTGCCAAGGAAACTAAGTTAAACCACCTCCCCAGAAATACTTGGGATTGGATTTCAAAATGTAGGTGCTCTAAATATCACTAAGTGTGCTCAAATCCATGTTAAATGCCGAAGTATTTATAAATATTTCTTTTAAATACACAAATTTTAAAGTTCATCCAGACAGGTGCAGGGATATATCATGTGCCAACAAACTGTCAAAACTTTTGACAAAGAGTCAACAAATTGTGGCAATGTTTTTAGAAGAGCACAGGTCTTTGTGTGACATAAAATCCAATGCCAAGGAAAATCACCAGCTCCATCTGCAGTAACTCATTAAAAAAAAAAAAAAAAAAAAAAAAGAAAGATTAAAAAAGAATTCCCATCTTTCTGCAGATGTCATTTGCTTTGCCAAGAAATTTAGTCATGTAAACCATTACTATGCCTGACTTAGCCTTAAAAGCCTCTGGACCTAATAAGTGATCAAGGTGTGGGAACACAATCTAAATTCTGGTTCTCAAGGCTAAGTTAAGAGACTATGATAAATTCAACTAATCTTTGCCAAAGAATGGTGAAGTCACAAGAAATTGGAGTCAGAAGAGGGAACGCTAATGCTTTCTTGAAGAGTAACGACTTAGTACAGGAAACTAAAGTAATTGTTTAAAGTGTTACTAGAACATTCATTCATCACATACTGGGAAGTGATCCCTCTCACAAGGTGTATTTGGCTCCTGAACTGATTTTGACGTTGTTTTGTACTTTTTTTTTTTTTTTTCAGCTTTAAGTCATAGGTCATCAGGATCAGAAATGGATATGCCCAAAGATCAGGGATGAGCTTCAGGTTTATCCGTCAGGTACTATTTGCCATAGACCCAGGAAACGAAAGGTCCTCTAGTAGGAATAAGAGAATTCCTAATCACATGGCACAACAGCAACAGCAGGTGTAATTGTGTGGCCTCTGCCTTCAGTGTCTATCCTCCAGTTGGTGGAGGTCAGACATCAACACCTACCAAGTTCGCCCCCAAGGACAAGTAAGAGGTGCAATGGAACAGATGCGCAGTGACTATTCAAGGAGTTCAGATAAGGGATAGGTCACCTCAGGAAGAAGTGATCAAGGAAATCTTTGTTTAAGAGGAAGGAGCAAAAGTGTGTTCTGAAGACTGGTTAAGCATTTAAATTAAGAGGCAAGGGGTAGGAGATTTTGGCAAGGGAGACAGCTAGGGTAAATGAACAGATGTGAGTAATATGTGGGTGAGTGGAGAGTAGCAGATGAGTTTGAAAATAGAGACAAAGATGAGAATTTTCAATGCAGGTTAAGTAGTTTGGACTTTTACCTACAGCATTAAAATCAGTGAGGATTTTTGAGCAGGAATATACATATGTATATATATATAATATAATGCTAAATGCGTTTAATATATTTGCATTTAATATATTTGCATTTAATATATATGCATTTAATTATATATGTATTTGCATTTAATATATATATTTGCATTTAATTAAGATATGAAGGTCCAGTTATATTTAAAAATACAAAAGTTAAGAATTGAGGGTACTGGGTAAGAATTTATTCTGAGTCCTAGCTTGGAGTTATAATTCAAAATCAAAATTACTGAACCCCTAGGATGTCTGAAGCGCCATTGCAGATACTACAGGACACAAATAATTAAATAACAAATCACTTGCCTTTGAGAATTAGGAAAAAAAATTGCCCTGGAATATCGAAAGAAAGAAATATCCAGCTATTTCAGCAATGCGTTATGTTTGAGGACAAAAGGACATGAAAATAAAATAGACTAAAATGAAAAGGTAGCACAGTGAAAAGAAACAATAAGGACTGTATGAGGGAAATTTAAAATATTATAGCAGGATAAAAGAAAAAATTTTTTGGAGGTTACAGAGACCAGAATTATGAAGAACAAAAAGTGAAATCCATGAAAGGCAGAACAAATTTTAGAACTTAAATTATTTAAGAGGAAATATATAACAGAGTGAGTAAAACGCCAGCAATAACCTTGATCAGTAAATTCAAATTTTATTTGGATATGGAAACCAAAATTGAAAAGCTGGGAAGACTTGGAAGAAATAAAAGCCTGATAAGTGTTTCTTCCTATAGAGAGAAAGATTAAAAACCATGTTTTTTTACTCTAAAATTAAAACAAAATAGGTTAAAGAATGCTTTTGAAAAACTGAAAGGTAACCAATGGTTGAATTAAAACAAAATAGACAGTTCTTAGTACTCTAGAAAGGAATACAGCAAAGAAAGCACGGCTTTTAGTCTATATTCCAGAAAACAGTAAATGATGAGAAAGCATAACAACAGAATTATAGAAAGTGACAGAAAGCCAGCCATATCAGCTACAACAAGAAATAGAAAAGCTAAACATTCCTTTCTTTAAAAACATTTAGTCCGGGGACGCCTGGGTGGCTCAGTGGTTGAGCGTCTGCCTTTGGCTCAGGTCGTGATCCTGGGTCCTGGGATCAAGTCCCACATCGGGCTCCCCGCAGGGAGCCTGCTTCTCCTTCTGCCTGTGTCTCTGCCTCTCTTTCTCTGGGTCTCTCATGAATAAATAAATAAAATCTTTAAAAAAATTAATTTGAAGCAACTTTTTAAAACTAAAACTCCTTAACAGGAATCCACCAGAAAGAAAGCAGTACAAATAAGTAAACAGCTGCAAAATGATAAACTGTATGCTTAAGAAGAAATGCAAGGGCTGCAATAGTGATGTCAGCTAAAGAAGGCAAAAAAAAAAAAAAAAAACACGGAAAGGATGAGAGTTAATTCACGCTGATACAAGATGCAATTCACTAAAAATATATATTGCTTTGCTCTCTGTACAGGCAATGTTACTACATCAAAATGCAATGTAACACATGAAACATCAACAAGCATATAAAATATTCCAGAATAAATTTTTAAAAACCAAGAGAACATAACTAAGACAATCTTCTTTGATGAATCAAGTATCCAAAACAAAGATACAAGAAAAAAAAAATGACAGTATACTTAGTTCAATAATTATAACTGTATATTACAATGAAAGAATGCATGTATACCTTGTTGTTGTTTATATATGGTTTTGTTTTATTTTTGCAATGCCCCTGAAATAATTACAAATTTGGTCATTTAATTGATCATACTGATACAGTCACACACACACACACACACACACACACACACTAGCACAACCAGTCTCAATAATTATTGCAGATACAGCTCCCTCCCAGAAAAGCATATTCTCAGAAGGAGGTTAGCATTTGTGGGTTCAACATCTACGCAAGGGGAAGGAAGAAGGTGGGATTGGGTCTAGGCAGTAGCAGGGCTGTGAGTTGGGGAATATAGACCTGTGACTGAATTTGGGCCCCCCAGGGGAAGGAGTATCACATTGGGTGGGGCAGCACTTCAATAGAGGCAATTCCTCAAGGATTATTATTATTATTGAAATAATAAAGGTTATATTTTCCAATAGAAAAAGAATAAAAATAAAACTAATTCCTAAAACTTGCAAACTAAAAATCTATGTTCCTAAATACATTTTTATTCTAATAGAAAACCAAAATTAATTAACTACATGTTAATTAATAATGAAAAGAGTAATCTACCTATCAATATATAGAAGATGTGACTAAATATATACAAAATAAGATATATATATACTCTTAAATGTTCCATTTAAAATCTAATTATTATCTCATAATATTAAGAGAATGAATGAACAGAATGAAGCCAGGGAAGAAATATTTGCAAAACACATATCCAACAAAAGATTTGTATCCACAGTATGTAAAGAGTTCATACAACTTAATAGCAAAAAGACAACCCAATTTAAAAATAGGCAAAAGAAATTTGAACAGACCCCTCACAAAAGAAGATGCATTAATGGCAAAAAAAAAAAAAAGCACCTGAAAAGATGCTTAACATCAAGAGACATCAGGAAAATGAAAATTAAAATCACAATGACCTACTGTCACACACCTAGATAGGTAAAATTAAAAAGATGGACGGTATCAAATATTAGTGAGGACGTGGATCAGATACAGTTCACATACACTGCTCTAGGATCAGTGGATCTAGGATCTAGGATCAAAGTTACAACCTCTGGAAAAGTGGCAATTTCTGACAGTCAAACTGATTATCTACCATATGACCTCAAAGTTGTATTATCAAGTATTGATCCAAGAGGAGTACACGGGTAGCCAGGGGAAAGCTTGTGTAAGAATGTACAAAGCAACTTTTACCCCTATGGGTCTAGCACTGGGAAGAACTAAAAGGTCATCAACAGAGAAATGGACAAATAACGTGGGGTATGTCCATACAGTGGAGTAGGACTTGGCAGTGCAAAGAAATGAACCATGGACATATGGAACCACAAGAACCTCCAACGTAGGATTTTTCTGGATCTAAAGTACAAGCTCAGGTAGGTGATGAAAACCAAAGCGCTCCCGTCTGGAATGTGAGGGGCAGCTGTCTAGGCAGTGCCATGAGGAAGCCTCCTGGAATGTGGAAGTGACTGGGTGTGAATTACCTGAGTGTAGGCTTCTGCGAACACTGACTCAACTCTACACGAAAGAGCCAAAGGTCAGTGCATCTTACCCCTTGCTGATAATATCTCAACAGAAGGAGCAACAACAAAGTGTTCTCAACACTTCAAGAATATCATCTATATGTTATTTCAGTAATTTCAGAGCATCAGAAATATAGGAATCTAATTCATTTTCCGAAGCTCCCACATCTCATCCCTGATTATAAAACCTAGTATTGACAAGACACAGTAGGAGTAAATAGAACATATATATTATGTGTGGAACACACGTGCAAACCCTACCAAACTGAAGCTAACATTGTGCTAAAAGAATAATAGATTATGAGTAAATTACCTTTATTTCCAGAAAATGAGCATAAGTGTCACAGCAAAATCAAAGTATTAAAAAACACTATCGTTTGATAGTCATTGTAGAAGATTTCAATAATATTCAGCATTTAGTCCTGATTTTGAACAACAGTTAGGTAGGAAGAGTAAGGCTATTCCTTCAATGTTAAAAAGTCTATCACAGAACATCCATATTCATATCACGATTAATGTGAAATACTGGAATCATTTCCATTTATCCAGAAGCAAGATAAACCTAGTATGTCAATAATTATTCATTTCTATTCTGGAAGTTCTGAGGCAATAATAAGAGAAAGAAAAAAATAAGTAAAAAGATTTTGAAATGTAAAAATATGGACTAATCAACAACTTTCTCATAAATGTAAAACAGATGGATTACATAATAAATAAATTGGTATAACTTCCTAAATTTAGAAAAGATAAATTCCATAGCATGCCTCAAATAAATTAGAAATAAATTACATTTTAATTAAATGTAAATGACTATAAAGCCACTATAAATAATTGTAAGTTAAAATATACATAATTGTGTAGGTAGAAAATTCTGTAAACTGAAACCTATGGCAAAAAAAAAAAAAAAACTTTTAAAAGGAAAATAAACAAAATTTGAGAAAATCTTTTTAAAACAATCAAAATTTAACACAAGTTTTATATCCCTAGTAGAGAGTATTTGTTTGTAAATGCTGCAAGTTACAAACAAGATATAAATATACCAATATGAAAAATGGACAAATGTCATGAGTAGGAATATTGCAAAATGAAAAATAAAAGTAGCTAAGATTTGTCGCTGGTAAATTTAATTAATGAATTATTGCTTTTCCCACACAAATCAAATTGATAACATTAAAAACGACAATATCTATCTACAGCGAGACATTGAAAATAGCCTAAATGAATAAAAATAGGTAATTGGCTAAACAAATTATGATATGACTGTACCATGAAATACTATGCTTCCATTATAATTGTCTGTTGTGAAAGAAAAACAACACTTGAAAATATAGACAATTACTGTTTAGTAAATAAGATAAGTTGCCTAATATCTTTGTAGTAAATATTCATTTTTTAAAAAACCAGTGCATAGACACCAAAATATTAAAAACATTGTTTTCTCCGTGTAATAGAAATAGGAATGAATAATACCTTTGCCTTCTTTTTTTGCTATGCTGTCAAATTTTGTCTCCATTAAAAATAAATAAAAAGATCTTTTTGCAATAAAAAAATGTATAAATGAATGATAAAGACACATGCCGTAAATGTTGAAAGCTAACCATAACCCTGATTAATAGAAGTAAATTTTCTTTGTTATTCTTCAGCCGAGAAAGAGACACATGCTTTTGCTAATCCTGATGTACTGCTTAAAAGTAGAAAGGGAAAAGAAGAAAGAAAAGAAAAAGAAAGAAGAAAGAAAGAAAGACAGAAAGAAGAAAGAAAGAAAGAAAGAAAGAAAGAAAGAAAGAAAGAAAAAAGAAAGAAAGAAAAGAGAGAAGAAAACCAAAAAATGAAGAAGAGGGAATACTAGGCCAAACTCTGACAATAAGATAAATGAATTTTTTTATTCCAGAATTTTATAGGTTTTTAATACCAAAGATAATAAGTGCCCAAATTTAGTCACTGCCATTGCCACCCTTCAGACAAAATGAGAAAATAGGAAGTTTACTACCCAGTGATAGATCCTGTAGAAGAATGTATTTCCCTAGAATACAAGTGGCTGTAGCCATATGATGCAGGCTATTTTTTACTTTATTTTGTTTATTTTATTATTTTATTTTATTATTTTATTCATTAATGTAATTATTTATTTATTTTTAAGTTGAGCATCATCAGCTGCCGTGAAACAGGGAGAGGTAACATGAAGTCCAGTAACGTAACATGACCACACATGTTTTGAAAACATTTAGCTCTGGATCCAGCATGAGCTATAAGTATGGATCCCTAGATCCAATTTTCTGTTGGCCCTGGGAGGCAGAAAAATATTCTCCGAAGCATTGGAAGTGTTGGCAAGGTAGTAAGCACAGAAAATAGGAAATAATTTAATGTGGTTCTAAATGGTACTTGTGAAATGTCTTTAAAAATAAATCCTTTCTGACTCTTCATTATGTTGCACAAATGAGAGGCCCAAAAATTATGGCTCGACACCCATTTTACATTCAAGGTCAGATAGGCAACAATCAGGAGATGATATTTTATTCTCCTGCACATATGAAATTCTGTTTGAACTCATCAGAGTGAATTTATAGATGTGCTAAAGCACCCAATGAGAAGATTGCGTGTAAGTAGGACAAGTTCCCTCCTCGGTTTCCTAATGCAAGTAAATTACTAGCCAGGCATGATTTCACGTGGTATAGGGGAGAGAAGTTAATAATTTTTGTTCCAACCTTGACCAAAATACAGGCCTGGATTTTTAAGGACAACAAATTTAAATATCTTGGCAGTGATCATTCAGGAATATTTCTGAATAGGATACATTCACATGAGGCCCTTTTCCCTCTGCCAGCGTCTCTGTAACTACTAGGCGCTCGGAGGGAATAAAAACAAAATATCTGAGTGTAAACTGAACCAGAGTTGAATATTTATCCACTGCAATTTAATCTGAAGAGATGTTCTTCTAGCATTTAGGGTTTGGTTGAATCCCACAAAACCCAGCAATATTTAGAACCAAAATTAGAAGCCCTGTCCTCAGTTCACCTCCCCATATCAGCCTTCTGTGGGCGCTAAGTGAGTCTCACGACGTTAAATTGGATGGTGACATCTACTCCGCGCCAGGTCATGTCAAAACGTGGACCTTAACATCTTCGTGGTGGTGACTGTGCTGTCACTTTCGTTGGATGTTTTCTTCTTAATATTTCAGAGGTGTAAATCCACATATTCCCAAAATACTCCTCCCTAGGCTGGGGGAGAGGCTCTGAGAAGGGGAAGGACACACGGTTTGAAGGACACACGGTTTCACGAACGCAGAGTGTGTTTCGTTAATCCTCAACAGCAAAACAATAGAGGAGAGATTGGAGGATGCCCCATATAATTGGTAGAGTAGAACTAAGCATGCCACACATGCTTCCCAGAAGACCGCAGAAGGCACTGCGGAAACACGCAACACGATGCTTACTCACTTGAGAGAAACCATGCAGAAAGCACGACACGTACCACATCCAAGGTGATGACCAAACCTCTTCCCAAATCACCCCACCTGGTAAAGCTTCTCCAAAGCCCAGATTGCACCAGGCCATCCTCAAGCATCCTCCCCGCTGCAGGCATCCCAAGCTAGCCTTAGCCCCACTTTTGTCCATGTCGGCAAATAACCACACAATCCTCCTGTCCATCTGGAGGCGTCCACACGTCTGTAAGCTTCAGAATGGAAGAAGGGAAGGAGGACGAACCACCAACTGGGATTTTTCCAAGGGCGTGGGGTGAGGCGGTGGTGTCTGGGGTCACACCAAGAGCATAGATAAGCTGATCTCCTGCAACAAGGAAGACGATGATCCAGATTCAAATAAAAACCATGTCATTGAGAACAACACACTCTCAACAGCAACATGTGATCTTTCGGGATAACTGTACTAAGAGCAAATGAGTCTTGACCGTGTTAAATGATCTCTTGTGTTTAAGAAACAGACTTTTCCACCTAAATTATCGATAAGGCCACCGACCAACTCCCGAAAGGGATGCTTACGTCTCTTTCACGATCCCTGAATCTGTGTCCATACCCACGGCTGTCCAAACTTATAGGATTGAGCTGTTATGATTTTAATTAAACTTGTGCAAAGTGTCAGATGAAAAGCAAATCTGACCAAAATACAATGAAGCAAGAGGGCGAGGCTTAAAACAATATTAACAACTAGTGTTCTGTGGTTTCTCTGCAACTGCCAAAGGAGATTGAACCCGGGTGAGGGAGCATTGGCTAATAAATCGCCAAAGGAAAAAGAAACCACCTCTATTTCCAATCTCTACGCGTGAGGGGAGGGGAGGGCTCTCGTGGAGTGGTGCTTGCAATGTCTGCTCGAAGTTCAGTTCAGTGGAACGCATTCGGTGACACTCCAGGGAATTCTGGAGCAAGGTGAAACTTTGCACCCAGAATACTTTAGGTACTGAGCACATACTTAGCACTGGATTTCCTAAAAATATGCATAGGAAAATTCAGAATAAGAAAAAGCGCAGGGCAGCCCGGGTGGCTCAGGGATTTAGCGCCGCCTTCAGCTCAGGGCCTGATCCTGGAGACTCAGGATCGAGTCTCAGGTCGGGCTCCCTGCGTGGAGCCTGCTTCTCCCTCTGCCTGTGTCTCTGCCTCTCTCTCTCTCTCATGAATAAATAAATAAATAAACAATCAAAAAGAAAAGAAAAGAAAAAGTGCACATAGTCTTAACCCTTGGAGGGCCCCTAGGGGAACATCACCATCAGGTTCAAAATACAGACTGTGGATAAAGTGCAGCCAAACATGAGGCTAATGTGCCCATTTTACTTCCTTCTTCCTGCAGCTCTGATTGAAAGGGGTTGCACACATCAGTGATGCCCTATGCATATGGTTTTGCATTAAGTTTGCAATGTCAGGTTTGTTTATAAAAAAAAAAAATCATATTTTTAACCGCTGGCCCCTGGGGCTCTGTTCTGGGCAGTTACAAGTTCCAGCCAGTTCGATTCTGATTTTTAAAGAGACAGCCCTCATTTCCTTGCACTCTCCATGGAGACCTTTCAGATTTGGAGCAAAACTCTTGGTTTATGTCTTCTGTGGCCTTGCAGACTTACAATTCAGTTTATTTACTTAGCACAGAAAGTGCACTCCTGTGAGCCATGACTGGCGGGTGGCCACTGCCGGTCCTTGGAAGGCTCACGGGGTTTCTATTCCTTCTCCTTCCTTCTCTCAATCTCTCTCTCTCTCTCTCTGGCTCTCTCTTGCTTGCTCACCCTCTTTGCTTGAACACCACTACTGTGAAAAGATTTTCTCCTAGTGTTTTGGAGACTGTTCACCATGGTTTTGTTCCCATGTGGAACTTTTAACCCCATCCATACACCTAGTGGCAGCCTGGTGGTTAATAAGGGGCAGAAATCTTTACAGTCTTTTCCACCGTGGCTGAAATTCTGGCTTCTGTAATGTATGCCCAGCCGTAGCACCGCTCCTACGCAGTGGAGGAGCAGAGGGCCTCCCATTCCAGGCTTTGCTGCCACTTCAAGGAAAATGCAGAGACTTAGCAGAATATTTATGAGAAATAATTGCATAGATTTGTTTTGCAGTCCACTCCACCACATTAACGTCGGAGTCGTTTTCGCTTTGGTCTTACCATGTAATTTTGACTTAACGTTATTCTCCATCCATTTTTTTTGTTTTGTTTTGGTTTGGTTTGGTTTGGTTTTACCCTCCTCTTTAGCTTAAAGGCACCAAAACAAAAAGTAAACGTGATCATTATGAGGTTCTAGAAATATACTGTAGCTGGGATTCCCAGATAAGATGTTCATTAGAGGACTAGTCTTTTATGTCCTGAAAACCATATGGATGACTACACTGCGGCCTGAAACGTCAGGATGGGTGGGGGGCCAAGCGGTCACGACTCTCACAGCTAATCACTCATGCTCCATCCAGGAAGTACTGTTGTTTGCAATGTGGCTTAGGCTTGTATAAACTCGATTCTTCAATATCAAAAAAAAAAAAAAAAATCACCTAGGGCAAAATTATGTGTTCAGTGCAACGCAGCAGGGCAAGCTTTCAGCTTGAGTTGACCCAGGGAAATGGGCAGAGTGGAAACCTTCCTCGGGACCACTGTCCATAACTCCTGCTCTGCCGTATTCCGTCCCCCTGGACCTCTCCTAGAGCCATTCAGAGAACTCTAGAATATTCCCTGAGATGCTACTATTTTCATGGCAGTCCTGAGCAAAGAGAAATGTCATTTTTACACGGCAATTTCTCCCACCGTGGGACTGAGTTAGGAGCCACATGGGAGATGACACCATCACACGAGCCGCCACCTGTGATGAGTCATGTCATAACATGGTAGGGTGGATGTTAGAGCTGCATCATTGAATCAGAGTGGTGGGGAAGCTAACACAGGTTTGCCTAAGTCCGTTAAGTGCTTCCTGGAAGGGCTATCCTGATGGATGGACAGTTGTGTGTCATCTTAAAAAAGCTTTCCATCAACATTATCAACATCACCACCATTCTCAGCCTCAGCATCCAAAACCATTCACTTACTACCTATTTATCAATGACCCCAGGATAGCTCTCTTATTTAAAATGTAAATAAGTAAAATGTTTGAAACATCACCCTTATCCACTATAAGAGTCCAGTCTAAGACACTATGGTAGATACTGTATTTTGTTTTAAAGATTTTATTTATTTATTCATGAGAGACACACACAGAGAATGAGAGAGAGAGAGAGAGAGAGAGGCAGAGACACAGGCAGAGGGAGAAGCAGGCTCCATGCAGGGAGCCCAATGTGGGACATGATCTCGGGTCTCCAGGATCATGCCCTGGGCTGAAGGCGGCTCTAAACTGCTGAGCCACCCGGGCTGCCCAGATGCTGTACTTTTTTAAGATTGATTGATTGACTCATTTGTTGATTGATATGAGAAAGCACACAGTGGGGAGCGGCAGAGGGAGAGGGAAGGAGAAAGAATCTCAGGCAGACTCCCTACTGACCACAGGGCCCGATGTGTGGCTCCATCTCACAACCCTAAGGTCATGACCTGAGCTGAAATCAAGAGTCCAACACTTAACCGACTGAGCCACCCTGGCGCCCCTGTAGGAGATATTGTTTGTTTGTTTTTTTTAACCCCATGACCATTTATTTAATAGCTCTTGGGTTATCTTTGGGAGAATTATCTGTTTTCTATTGAGAGTGGATTTGCTGGGCTAGTGAGGCCACATTCCACACGAGAGGTGAAGAGGTCCTCAGATATCCCTTCCTTCTTCATTCTCCCAGATTTTGATAATGATCACATCACACAACAATCTCCTTGAGGATTCATGAGAGATTTTGGAGCCGTTTTCGTTTCCCAATGTCTATGCTCAGAGCCAAAAAGTTATCAGGTTCTGTCAATGGCAGTCCATAAATTTTCTTGAATCTCCTTTTCATCCCCTCTTCCCTCCATTGTCATAGTTAGGGCCGTTGGCACGTGTCCTCTGCACTAATGCAATGGTGTCCTCGCCAGCGTCCCTGCCTTCCACCTCTCTCCACCCCAACTCTGCAATAATAAAAGCAACTTGAAGTAATTGATCCCTTATGATGGTCCAGGCATTAAGCTAAACACTTTTTCAAATCTAATCTTCGTAACTCTCCTGAAATAGAAATTACTTTTCTGACCAGGAAAGCAAGGCTCAAAGATCATGAGAAACTTACTTGCAATCACCCAGCTAATACCTATTCTAGCCAAGATTTGAATTCCGTTCTGCAGGGCTCCAAATTCTATGCTCATCACCCCATACTCTGAACACTTGTTGGCATATGTGTTTCCTCCCTAGACTGGCTTCTTCAAGGTCTGAGCTTTATTGGCTTTCTTTCCTAGCCACCTAGTGATAAGGTGGGTCGTGTCATTCTTTTACTCAAAACCCTCCAGTGATTTCCCATGATGTTTAGAACACAATGAGGAACACGTACAGGGTCCTTCAGGCTTCATGTGCTCTGGCCACCTGCTGTCTCTTTACCTTCCTCACCTCTACCTTCCCTATCCTTCCTCTTCTGGATTCAGCCACATGGCCTCTGAGCTATTTTTCAAACAGGCCAAAGACACACCTACTCAGAACCCTCACACTGACCATTCTTCCTGCCTGGAAGGCTCTTCAACCAGAGGTCTACCTCAATGTTCCTCTCGTTTCATTCAGATTTCTGCCAAATGTCAGCTCCTTAGAGAAAACTTCTCTGACCATCCACATAAAATATAAACATAAAATCACAACCATCATCACACCCTTTACCCTTCTTCCCATTCTCGACACTGACTACTGTTGGTCATTACCCACCCACCTGGGTGTACATTTACCTGTGTCTGCCAAGCCCACTGAAAATGAACAAGCCTGTGACTCCTTTCTTCCGGGCTACACCCCCAGGGCTTCTGCAGCAGCTATTTGGTAGGCATAAGTGAAAATGTGAATCTCCATTTTCCAGTGTTTACAACATTGCCAGTTGCACTTCAGGAGCTCAAAGCATAGTATATGTTGAGTGAATTGTGGTGCCAGTTATATTAAGAACTGCCATGGAATTCCCCTTGCAAACATGATGGGTCAGAAAAGACACACCCAAAGAGACAGTGCAGGACTTAATTAAATAATAAGAAGATCCTAATTTGACAGACAGTAAGGCAGGAAAAAAAAGAAAAAGGACTTATAAAATATAACTAAAAATTTTTAGAGATGTTGTGCTTCAGGATCTCGGGACTCACCCTGCCACACATGTCTTCATATAGAAGTCCTTCCCGATGTCATCTCCAGAAAGAAACCAGCTTCTCCTTGTTCGCTCACAGCCCCTTCATAGACAGGAATGCTCTAAATAAGGAATCCCTAATCCTTTCCTTTCTGACTGAAACAAAGCTGGAATTCTCTTCTAGGACCACGTCCCAGAAATGTATTTAAGTCCATTTTAGCATAAGCTCTGAGCCATCAGTAATTCCTCTTAACCTTTAAAGAGCCAGGTGTCATGGGAAAATACCGCTTTTACTGGGAAACCCTACAATTTCTTCCCAATGTTATTATTTCCCTCTTTCTAAATGTCCTGGTGTGTTTTGGTATAAAATATTAACCTTTATCTGTAAATGACTCCCATTTCCTCTTTAGCAATACTACCGCTTACTCAATACTTTTTCCTGTAAATAGAAAACATATTCCATGTATTCCCGTTCTGTAAAGTCTCTCTCTCTCTCTCTCTTTCTCCCTCCTTCCATCCCTCCCTCCCTCCCTGTCTCCCTCCTTCTCTTCCTCTTTCCATTCCTCCCCCCACCTTCTCAGATGACTGAAGTTTTAAGTCTGCTGTTATATTAGAAATTCTGAAAAGATTTGTAAAGAAATTAAGTTTTGAGGAGAAGGGAATATATTCTGCTTTGAAAAATTTGAGGTCAAGATGATGTTGGACAATCCAATTCTCCAGAGTTAAATGAATATAGGAGCCTAGAGCTGTGGTCAGATTCCCTACTATCTTCCAATTCACCCCAAGCAACAGTGTGAGACGGGAAACAACTCTTGCTCCAACATACTTTGGTATCTTTCCTTCTCTACAAAAGGAAGGAAGGAAGGAAGGAAGGAAGGAAGGAAGAAGAAGAAGAAGAAGAAGAAGAAGAAGAAGAAGAAGAAGAAGAAGAAGAAGAAAAGAAAGAAAGAAAGAAAGAAAGAGAGAGAGAAAGAAAGAAAGGAGAAAGGAAGAAAGAAGAAAGGAAGAAAAAGAGAAATAGAAAGAAAGGATTCCCCATAATTCCAAAAATAATGCAATTATGCCCAAACATATATTGAGGAGCTACTGTGTCTCAGGCATTGCCCTTGGTTTTTTATATGTACAGAACTTGATATAGTCCCAAGCAAGCACTTAGTAGACCCTGTAGAAGTCTTACAAAAGCCTGAGTCTTCGATCTGAAGCCTGCGTCTTTCATCGTGGTGAGGGTGCAAACCCCTAGCCCTTGAAGTTTAACCTGTAGGGACAACTCTCACATGTTAACAACACACCTTCCAACTCTTGAGTTTCTGTCCCTGCAGACTCGTGTCACGCTCAGTTTGCCCAGCGTGCTCCGGCTACCTCAGCCTGACCTGGGATGCCTTCCCTGCTCTCTTCCTTCCGTTCTGTCCCCTTCCTGCATTTTAAGGTCCAGGACGTGGCTCTGCCAAGGGACGTCTCTGAGCACTCCCACTCTTTCTGATCACAAAGGGCTCTGAAGTCTGGCCAAAACTTCAGTACTTGAGTTTAAGTCCCTGCTCACACTTTGCTGTTTCATGTGAGCTACTCATTCCTTTCCCACTGCAGCACAAGTCCCTCCAGAACAGCAAACCAGCGTCCGACCTATTTTGCAACTTTATCCCACTCTGAGTCCTTGCTAGCTCAATGAGTACTGGCTGCTGAAAAGAGCCACCAACGTCCCCAGTACAGCCATTTGTAGCTGAGAGGACAAAACTTTGATGTTCTGTTAGAATTGACCCAAATAAGCTTCTGTTCAAAATGAACTGTCATAAGTGAGAGCCCTGGACTACACCACAGGGTGTAGGCTGGGTGGCCTTGTTGGAGGATTTCCCTCTTGCAGGAATAGCTGGAGGGCAAGGGCCTCCTCCCCATTCCCACCTGGACCCAGAGGTGGCTTCAACAGTACCGGGACGATAGGACATAAGGCAGGTATCTGCCAATGGCACTAGCATGCTGGTTCTTGGCTAACCCGGTGTCATCTGGGCTCCAGGAAGTTGCAGAGTAGACTCTGACTTACCGAAGGGAGGGGTTCCCACTCACTCTATATCCGCAGTCTACTTCAAGATTCTGCTGCTTTGTCCATTCCTTTACTCAGGTTCCCCCCACTTCCAGTCTGTCTAGGCCTTCTTCACTCCTCTCAACCCAATCCAGTAGGAAAGGCTCCAGACTGTGTTGATTTTGGAGAGGGTCTCTCCTTCATTTCCACCTTTCCTTCCTGGATAAAATGCTTTCTCCCCCCCTCCCTTACTCTTGTCTTTTCCTCTCCTTTTCCCTTCCTTTGCCTTCCTTAATCCTTCCCACTTGCTTAATCCCAAAGACCAGCTCCAGGAAATCTGGATCCAAGCTCCACATTCTCTCTAGCTCACCTTTGGTACACTCATGATGTCATTGATGGAACTTCTGTGTGTCTTTCCCACCTGCTCATCTAGTTTCCCATATTGGGCTGAACTTGCCTTCTGTTTTCTTTTGCAACAACAAACATACAGGGAGAGATGAATGACTTGGCAACATATCTCACAACTCAAGGAGGAAATTAGCTGCTAAGGACCAGCTCCAACCAGCTGCTCTCTGGACTGACCCCATTCACCTTGAAATCAGGGCATCAGAAAAAAAAAAGAGGAAAGGAAAATTGCGTGCATAGCTGCGTTGTTACATGCTTCTGAGAGGGAATGCGTCTGTGTGCAGTGAGGGTGAGGGAAGATTTTTGCGCACAGAGGAGAAAGCTATGCAATGGGACAAGAGAGAGATTTGCCTCAGTGGTCTTGACAAAAATCAGGGGAAACTATTCTATTCAAAGGAATTATCTTGTACCTACACAGAAGAATGCCTAATTCTATCCCACTGCGTAAGTCGCCTCATTTTTGCTGGGTTGTAACTTTACGTATGTGGGCACGCAATTAAGATTTTTCTGGAATCACCTCACTTAACCCAATGACAATGGGGAGCAGGATTTCCCCATCTTAATAGCTAGTTCAGAGCCCAAGTGGCAGTCCACCAGCAGCCGACGTGAGGAGAGGCTGAGTGGCAGTTCTAATTGACCATTTCTACCCATGTTCCTCTTAGGAACATACAATATGAGCTGTCACAGCTTCCTGCCAATCACAAGAAATCTGACCTAGAGAAAGCACCATCTCAGAGTAAGGGCTGTTTATACATCCAATGAATTCAGCTTCCATCGCATTATCTTATTTTTAGGCCATTGCAGAGAAAAGCCTGCCTAATCACATCATAAAATCATGAATTTAGTAGATTATAGAGGATGACTTCAAATCTAAATATGTCCTCTGGCTGCCCAAACAAGAGGCCATTTAGCATTTGACATCATCTAGTGTTAGACTCTAAGTTTGTTCTTTGGGGATACTCATGAGCTCTGCAGAGTCACAGCTTCCCAAACACTTGGGAGGTGCGCTGTTTTAGGATGCGGAGGAGAAAGAAAATAATGAATTTGTGTTCTCATGTACAATGAAGAGAACTTCCAGATGCGCTATTTTCTTGCCGCACGAGGGGTTAAAGCAACGTAGGAGATTTATGCAGAGAAGTTACATGCCACACTTGCCTGTTTTTCCTCCTTTTACGGTCAATGAGAGATGTTCGCTCTGACACAATTTCAACAACACACATGTCATAAGCAATGGGGACGGAAAAGGAAGAGAAGCCCACAAAGGCAAACTAACTAGACAGACAGCAGCTCATCAGTGCCACCTGCTCACACTCAGCTCCCGTGGAACTGTCTTGCCATAATAAGGCCAGACACACGGATTTCTAAATGTCTCTCCAAGTGGTTAGTTAGCAAGGTGGCCACACACCTACCGACGCGATGACAGCGAAACTACATGGGAAAACACAGTGTTTCAGTTTGTGCCTGCCAACTCCACTCCATCAGGGGACACAGTTGGTACCTTCTCCCCCAAAGTTAACAGGGTGTGGGAAAGATAGAGGAACTTCTGATTCCCCACCCCAACCCGGCAGGAGGGAAAGGAGGGTTGTCAGACAAAGAAATGCCCTTCCAAATGCCCCACCATGAATGGACACATAACAGGTGTGCTTCCATTTTTCAGGCTCACTTTTCAGCCTGTCTCTGGCCAGTGATTAATTCTGCAGGAACTATGGCAACTTCGATTATTGCTCACAAATATTCATGGCCCCTTCTCTGAAGAATTATATTTCACTCCCTATGGACTGGGCTTAGCCATGCAACCCATACTAGCCCAATGAACTGTGTGGAAAATGGTGTGTATCGCTGACATGGAGAAGTTTTATGAGCCGATGTGTAGTCTTCAGGCTCTTTTGTCCCCTACTTAATGACAAGCAATGTCCCTTTGGGGCATTGCTTTGTCAGTCTGGGTTCTGGAGCAAATAGAGAGTGAACAAAGTGAACAGGGAGCAGTACTGAAGTACACCCAAGATGGATATGACCAGAAATAGCCCCTACTGTTACAAATTTGGAACTCATTTGTTACTGCATCATAACCTAGCTTATCCTGACTGACATAGCCACTTTCAAGAAAACTAATGGAACATCTATGATAAATCCAAGAATGGGGGCATCCTTGCTTGAGACGTTCAAGCATTTTATTCCTCTTGTCATAATCTCTTTCTTACCACTTCTTACCTCTTGGGTTAGTTCTGTCCTTGATTTATTAGTCTAATCATCCTCAAGTGGGGTATTAGGAAGGACAAATCTCTAGACCTCAGAGACGTACCAGTGAATACATATCAAGCAGTTGATGGATTGGTTAATTCAATTGGAAGAAGTGACTCTGGATCTGACAATTATAGAGCATGTTATCCTCTTTGAAAATCAGTTTACTGTCTTTGCAATGGACATATTTAGCCAGTTTTATAAGAAAGCATGTTGATGTTATCTCTTAATATTAGAAAGATATGGCCGGAGAGCCATATGGTAAGAAAGATCTGTGATAACATAATATGATGGTGTTAGAGACTATATGAAGGGAAAGAAAAGCATCTCAAACTTAACGTGGTTGGAAACTATAACAATGTTCCAAGAAACAGACTACATGCTGTACTCTAAGCATAAAATCCACTCTATAGCGAGGTACTTTTATCTCATTTACCCTGTTACTCTACACTGATATATATCTATATACATCATGTGCATATATATAAATATATATATATATATTTATACATATATGCACAGCATTGTGTTTTTTGCAGGAAACAGTTTTGAAGCTTATCCATACTTTTTATTTTTTTTTATTTTTTTTTATTATTATTTATTTATGATAGTCATACAGAGAGAGAGAGAGAGGCAGAGACACAGGCAGAGGGAGAAGCAGGCTCCATGCACCGGAAGCCCAATGTGGGATTCGATCCCGGGTCTCCAGGATCGCGCCCTGGGCCAAAGGCAGGCGCCAAACCGCTGCGCCACCCAGGGATCCCAGATACTTTTTATTTAATAATTAAAGGTAATATCCATTTATATTTAATCTAAAAATTGTAAATTTTTATCTTAATTTTCTCCTTCAGATTTTAAGTGCTAATTGCTTAGACAAGTGGAATATCTAGATCTGAGTGGATGAGAATGTTTCAGAATTACCAATTAATTATAAATTACCATTAATTATAAAAGCAGAGCAGTAACACAGAATGCTTAAGGTTTGACATCACAGTTAGGAAACAACATTCCAGAACCATCGTATGTTGGATTTGAATGAAAGCATCTTGGGCCCTGAGGCCCAGAAAGGTTTAGCAACTCACAAGACAGTGGTAGAGCAGAGCCTAGAGTTTTGAAGCCTCCCCTCCAATATGTTGGTCCTCTCCTTAAAACTGTGTGCTGAGGATGGACTAGACTTAGTTAAGGAAGTCCATTTAAAATGATATAAATTTGTTTCAAGAACAACATAGAGTGTGGGAAAATTAGGAATATGGAAACTGTGAATGCCAACAATCCACTCAACACAGGTACTTCATTCTGGAAAATACCCAACAGTCTTTCAGCTTTTGCTTGGATGCCTCTGGTGACCAGGAGCTCACTGCTCTTTGAGGTGTCTATTCTGTAATGGGGCCTTGCTAGTTAGCAACAAAGTCTTCCTTGGGATGAACAAATACTTTCCTCATGGGCATTTCCATAAGCTGGTTATAGTTCTACTCTGTCCTATAAAATTAATATCGGTCAGTGGTTTTCTTTTGTATTTTTTTTTATTGGAGTTGAATTTCCCAACATTTAGTATAACACCCAATGCTCATCCCCTCAGTGCCCGTCACCCAATTACCCCATCTCCCGCCCACCACCCCTTCCACTACCTCTTGCTCATTTCCTAGAGTTAGGAGTCTCTTATGTTTGGTCAGTGGTTTTCAAACAAAGGTATGATTTTGCTTCCCAGGAGACATTTTTTATCATAACAACCGCCAAAACTCTTACTGACATCTAGTACATAGAAGCTAAGAATACTATTAAACATTATATATAATGCACCTGACACCCCCCACAACAAAAATTATCTACCCCAAAATATCAATAGTGCCAAGATACTCTGATCTAGACCAATTCCCATTTGCTAATATAGCCTTTGACATATTTGTAAGGTCTTTCTTTCTAGGTCTTCTTTCTGCTGAATACCTTTAAGTTTCTCATTCTGCATATGACTTAGTTTCACCATCTTGCAGTGACTGTTAGACATGCTCCCCTGGGTCCTTGTCTTTCATTAATTGCATCAAACAAAATGGCACACTATCCTCTAAATCATAAGTAGATCCAGGGGACTGTTAATTGCCATGATCATAGCACCACAGGTGCTCAATGCACTGAGAAGTACCAACAAACCATCACTAGAAGCCTGAAAAGAGTCCGATGTCTTAGATCAGAGTGTGGATTCAGTAAGACTCCATGGCACTTAGATGATGGGAGGAATAATGGTAATTGCAAAAATAACACCTACTCTTTATCGAGTACTGATGCTATTATGCCAGACACCCTGCTAAGGGCTTTATATGCCTACTCTCATTTAATCCTCCCAGCAATCCCATGTGATAGTTGTGTTATCATCATTTTACAGATGAAGAAATCTGCTTTAGGTTTAAAAACTTGCCTAATGTTACAAAGCCAGTGATCCGACTGGCCAGGACTGGCCAGGACTCAAACCCAGATCTGCATTATCTCAAAACCCATGTTCTCAATTCCCACAGCATGCTCTAACCCCACCTCCTCAAAACATGGCACATTTTACAAGAGGGTAATACACTACCATCAAGTAGCTAATGCATCCATGTTAACATGCATGCACATATCTTGGCAGGAGGTCTTATTCCTTTGCAACCTAAGACCAGAACACACTTTGCAAGAAAACAAAGCTACTAGGACACATAAGTCTCATATTTTAAGAGCCAAAAGCTTTGTGTGTTTTTAATAGTCTCTCGGGTAAAAACAATTCAACAGTAACGTGCAGAAAGGAAATGTTGGCAACGTTCTTGTGGCCCTCTGTTCAAGAAAGTTGTCCCACTCAAAATTGAAAATTCTGGTCTGGACCATCCCAGATTCATGAGTATCCTGGGACCTCACATGAATGAGTGATGGCTACAAATCTTTGTGCCTTTGACATATCAGGTTTGTTTTCATTTCAAAGGAGTTTGGGTAGTTTCTGCTCAGTGCTTTTACATTTGCAGCCTAAATACAGGAGCTTTTAGAACTATGACTCACACGGATCTTTACTTAGAAGAAGGTGGACTATATTTTTTCTTTTGGCAGCTCTTAAATTATTAGT
This sequence comes from Vulpes vulpes, assembly GCF_048418805.1. NCBI lineage: Eukaryota > Metazoa > Chordata > Mammalia > Carnivora > Canidae > Vulpes > Vulpes vulpes. The sequence goes on along the minus strand of NC_132795.1, from coordinate 94,698,988 downwards.
CAAGTTACCATGTAATCTTTGAGTTTCACCAAGTGGCTTCAAGGATTAGATACTAAGAGCTGGGGGAAAGTGCTGGGATTACAAACTTTCACTGTGCTGCAATTTAAAGCCCATCTTTTCTTTCTCATACATCCAGGAACATATTTCTGCCATTTTTATATAGCCCTTTCCTGAAGACAAGGAAAAACCCAGGCAGCAGAGGTGAGGGAGGACTCCCTTGGCATTTAGAAAGCAAAGCTCTTTGAGCCAGAGAGATGCACCGAACTCGTCACAATTTAACTTTCATTTTAAGACTTGAGTCGTGGATATTGGTCTCTTTTTGTCAGCATAAATATCTCCTCTTTCCTTGTTTCTAGGGTGACCTCAGTTCTCCTCTACAGCTGAGAATATCCCTGACGCATAATGTCCTTAGAATGCATTTGAAAATGAATGCCTCGTACTTACACCCTTTAACTACCCTCAAATCCCAAGATGTTCTCTGAAGTTGGATTCTCCGAGTGCCTTTCCCCCTGCTGCTAGTTCTTACCCCTCTAAAATAAGGCAAAAATCAACCATAATGAAAGGTGGAGCTGATGCAGCTCAGCCATTAAGGACAGGTCAGAAAAGCCCCACAAACTTCATCCTTTCTAATTGCCCAGTGGGATTGAAAGATCTATAATGGTGATAAAAAAAAGAAAGAAAAGAAAAGAAAAAAGAAAGAAAAGAAAAGAAAAGAAAAGAAGAAAAGAAAAGAAAAAAGAAAAGAAAAGAAAAGAAAAAAAAGAAAAGAAAAAAAGAAAAGAAAAGAAAAGAAAAGAAAAGAAAAGAAAAGAAAAGAAAAGAAAAGAAAAGAAAAGAAAAGAACCAAAGTGTTCCTTGTAAACGTCTACTGACTGTGAGATTGAATGGATATTGCTCTTGGGTCTTGTGGTTTCCCCTGCCTGGTGAGTTTTGTGAGAATTAATTGAGATAAGGGTATGAAATATCTTTAAATATGATGAGGCAGCTCAAAATTCAAAAGATTAATATTATTAAGTATGAGGCCTGATCAGAACAAAATCCTTGTCCTGGTGGATTTGGAAAAAAAAAAAACCACAAGTAAAAATCCCTCAGTTCAAACATTATCACTTCTTGGGAACATTTCCTTAGTTCTTCAGATGTTATTGAATCACCATCATCTGGATTTTCCCAAGGAGCCCACCCAGCATTCCCCATGTGTGACTGCTGATTTCCTCATTTGTTCCCCTATTAGACTGAGACCTCATTTCAGTGGGCAGGAAGCTCATTTGTCTCTATCCTGCCTGGTGCTGTGCCTGCTATAGAACAGGCACTCAACAAATACTCATTGATTTCATTAATTAGTTAGCTAATTACTAATAGCCACTCAAATCAGCATATGCTGAATGCCAGCTAGGTAGAGACAGTGACTTGGGATTCAAAGTAGGCCTAGATATATGCAAAATGTGTTAGTAGAGAGAAGAATTGGGATTGGAAGAAACACAGGGATGAAATCCATCCACCCGTCCTTCCACCCATCCACTCATCCTTCCATTCATCTATCCGTCCTTCATCCATCCATCCATCCATCCATCCATCCATTCTATAAGCGTTGCATCTTCCTACAGACCAAGGAAATGCAGAAGTGTGGGGGTTCAATTTCAGGTATGGGTAAACCTTAGAGAATCATCATAAATATGAATATAATGATGCAGTAATGCACAGAACAGTGTCTAGAATGGAGAAGTAAGAAATTAGGTTTTAGAAGCAGGCTAGTGTCAGATGGTGCTGTGCCTTGAATGCTTGGGCAAGGGCTTCGTGCTTTATTTCATAGACAATAAGGAACTAGTTTGTAGAGGGGAAAGATAGATGGTTTGCAGAAAGCAAGGGCCGGAGGCAGAGAGACCTGTTAGGAGGCTGTTACAGAAATTCATTTACGGGGGGATGGCGGTATCCTAGGCTCCTAGAGAAGTTCCCCCTAGGGTCTCTTGCTCTGACCTAATTTAAGTTGCAGATGCTTCTATGAAGATACCAGGTTTATGTTGCTTCTAAGTCAGGACCTGGGCAAGAGAAGGGGAAACCCACAGGAACTAGAGTAAAGCATCATCTAATTCAAGGCTTCACACCATTTCACCTTAGGAGTTGCATCACTCAAATGGTTAAGGAGAATGGTAAATCTGAGGGTAGCTGTGGGCTCTCCCCTCTTCCAGGCTTTCCCTATACCAATCAAGTATAAACATCTTTCTTTGAAAAGACTTGTGTTAGAAAACTACATCTTTATTTCTGATTGAAATTAGATTAGAAATATTCCCAAATAAAATCATGTATTTTCTCTACTGGGAAGGTGAAGATGAATAAAACATACTTAAGTTTTCCTTGAGGTTAAGAAAAGTAGAATTGATCCTCTCAGTACCCAGTTTTGTACCCAATTCACAATTTTTCTAGAATATTGGGAGTCATTCAAGAAATCTTCCAATATGTTTTTCAAAAAATCTCTATTTCTCTTCTATGAGCAATTAGGTCAAGTGACAGAGATACCTCAAATCAAATGACAACTTTATCTTCCCAAACATTTTCCAAAAGGCTCTTTCCCATTTTGGGTCCAACAGCTCCTGTCTGTGACTAGTTCTCCTATATCATTCTTCCATTCCTATTTTTACTTTAAATGCAAACTGTTTTTGCTGTTTCCCACAATAGTTTTAGCCTTTCTTGGTAATCTAATGCCCTAGCCAATTTCCTGAGGTAAAGATGTGTTTATATAAAAATTGCTATCAGAAAAGCAGCTCAAGCAATGAGAGAAGTCAGTGTACAGTTTAACTGACAACTACATAAATAGATGGAGATGGAGTCACATGTCACAGTCTTGAATTATTATATACATCGCCCAAGCACTGACCACATGCACGCAAATTTACTCAACAAGTGGGTACTGAGTGTCTCCGATGTGGTGGGCTCCATGCTAAGCAGTGAGGCTACATGAAGGAGCAATATTGCATATTATCACATTTTCTGCTTGCTAACCTTCACTTTATCTATCGATATATGGATACTTTCTGAACCGGATAACAAGCTGCCAGAGGACAGAGACCATGTTTCATTCATGCCCTATGCATCTAGACTTTTCCTAAACTGGGTGTGGACTAGACACAGACAATGAAAGTCAGAAATTCTCCTTTTATGGTTCTACCTCTTGCCTTGAATGCCTCCAATGTGTCCATGCATACATGAGTTGCCCAGTCTAGGCTTTGCCACGTCAGCTCAGGTTGCTTATTTATACATGCAGAACTTCAGCTGTCTCATCTAGAGAATGGGTAAAATTATATCTGCTCTTACATGTAATGGTTATTTTGCAGCTTAAATGAGACAACGACATATGAAAGCCCTTTGTAAACTCTTTTTTCTTAATTTTATTTTTTTATTTGAGGGAGACAGAGAGAGAGAGAGAGAGAAGGAGAGAAAATGAGTGGGGTGGAGAGGCAGAGGGAGAGGGAGAAGCAGACTCCCAGATGAGCCGGGAGCCCAACATGGGGCTTGATCCCGGAACCAGGAGATTATGACCCGAGCCAAAGGCAAATGCCAAACAGACTGAGTCACTCTGGTGCCCCTTTTTGTAAACTCTTGGTATAAACATAAATGTAAGGAGCTATTATATGTACTCCTACGGTGGCTCCAGATTGTTCCTTGGCTCTTTCAGAAATAGTTTTAGCTCCTTAAATAAAGCCCCAATCTCTTGGAAGACAAGGTTTTATGTCGCCTTGGGCAATGATGGGCCTGTAACACAAGGAAGTCAGTAATGGGTGGATACATGCAGAGCCTTGATGTCATAGCACACAGTCATATCTAGCGGAGAAATGTACGCACACGGCGCTACCGACAAGAACATGAGTATATTAGGAGAATAAACCAAAGAGACAATGAAATAGATCATTTGCATGGTCCGATGGGGTCATCACTAAATACACGGAATGACTGACCACATGGAATGTGCTAGTACAACTTGAGGAACTGAAATTTTTTTTTTTTTTTTTGAGGAACTGAATTTTTAGCTACTCTTAATTAATTAAAATTTAAACAGCAACACGTAGCTGGTGACTACCTCATGGGACAGCACAATTCCAGTCGCAGTTTTGCCATTGGAAAGCCATTAGCTGTACGACTCCAGGAAAATCTGTTCCCTTCTCTGAGCCTCAAATTCTATCGGAGGGAAAAATCTCCTAGGTATCTCTTTCAGGTAAAACGTGTGACTCAAAATACAAGAATAAGAGTTAAGACACAGGAGCTAATATCTCCATACAGATTTAATACTCACACATACCATAGGTAAGTATGTAAATGTGAGTTCTCAGCCTATCTGCGCCTCAGTTCCTTTTTCTATGAAAGGACAGGGAGGCGACAAGAGAAACTGTATTTCGGGCTATCGGAATTAAATAATTGAATAAATATAAAGTAATAGCACAGCTCCTGATGCTCTGCAGTGCTGAAATGTCAGCATTTTTACGACCAGCACTAGCTAGCTATGAGAAATGTCTGTCTGTAACTCTCAGAGCTCCAGTTTCCTTATTTGATAGGTGCCTTCCCAACTGCACAGGATTTTCTGAGAATAAAATGAGATGACACATACAACCAATTTGGAACACTAAAAAAAAATAAAAATAAAAAAAGAACAAATATTAGTTTTATCTTATTTTTTAAATTCACGAATTTAGTTGAGTCTCAGGTTAAATCCAGTCTCTCAACATTCATTCAACCTTTAGAGAGTGGCTACTGAGTGCCAAGGACCAGTCTTCAGGCTGCAGGTTCTAGCAGAGAACAAACGATGCCCTTGCCCTTTGAGAGTTTACTCGGTGGGGGCCGGGGACCCCCCCCCCCACACACACACACACTCACTCTTTCTGTAGTCTCAGAGTCCAGCTGCCTCAGTTTGACATCGGAATCTGCTGCTTACTACCTGTAATTCCAAGCAAGTTACTTAACTTTTTCAAGCCCCCGTTAGCTTATCTGTAAAAGGGAATGATAAGGGGAACCTTTGAAGAGTAAGTGACATAACATATGGAAAGTGCTTGGCACAGTCCTGGCCCTCGGTACACGGTCAATAAATGGTAGTTATTATGGTTTGTATTCTTAGAGCATAAAAAACCTGCTTTCCCCTCAAGACACAATCCTTTGCTGAGTTGTGAGTAATGTACACAAAGACAGATCCCTGTTTCTGGTTTTTCGTGCTACTCTGGGACTTCCAGACTCCTGTCCGTCTAGAAGTCCCCCAGCATAAATGAGTAGGGAAAGGGGCAGAGGGGGAGGGACAAGCCGACTCTGTGCTGAGAGTAGAGCCTGATGTGGGGCTTGATCCCACAACCCGGGGATCATGACCTGAGCCCAGATCAAGAGTTGGATACTTAACCAACTGAGCCACCCCAGGCAACCCTTGAATTGTTTCAAAGAAGAGGAGTCCTGAGCTATTCTGTCTCAGAAAATGGGTCAACCTCAAGGGAGCCCTGCACACCAGAAGGTGTGAATGGGAGGGAGCAGTGGGGCCCGGGAGGGTATGGGGTGAAAATGGAGAACTATTCTCATCTTCATAGGTCCCATGTTCAAAGCTGGTCAGTCCCTGTGTGTGCCCTGTATTGTCCTGGGCTGCTTTTTGCTAACATCAGTCAATGCCCAGAAGAGAAGTCTGCAGGGGAGGTGGAGGTGGTTCAGCCAGCTAGTTACTAAAATAACGGCCCTTGCCTAGCGATACAGGCTGCTGATAACATGGCAGCAGCATCAACCGTGAGGATCCCTTCACCCTTCCACACGTGCCATAAAGAATCTCCTTCTGTGATGTCTTCCTCCTCTTTAAGACTCAGTGTGAGGTTCATTGTAGCCTTATTTTTTTAATGCGCAAAAAGAATTGGGCATTGGAAGGGGACGCATCTGCCTGAAAGAGAACTCTAGACCCCCATTACTATTCTTGGGAGGGTTTATGACTATCCAACTATCAACAATCCATGATGAATTAAGTAGGATGTTTTCTGGGAACAAGCCAGGCTGACCATGTGGCTAGGTGGTTGCCTGTGAGCCATGTTTCTAGAACTAGAAGGATCATAGGCTGTTCAAATCTCTCATCTTGCCCCAGTGTCTTAAATGTCACCATTGCTTCTTCCTGGCATGAAAGACCTCTGATAAGACAGGAACTCTGCCTGGGAATCGAGCTAAGACCCCCCATCTCATACCTCAGAGGCCCACATATAGACAGAGGTAGGTACCGGGAGAGGGTAAGGGGTCCAGGGAAGCAATGGGAAGCTGCTCAAGGCAGGCACTCCACAGTGGGTACAGGTCAGGAAGGGCTGCTCGAGAGCTGAAGGGCCTTTCTGGGGGTGATAAGTGCTGCAGGTCAAATAAGGATAGATTGAAAAGAGGAAAGGAAAGGTCTGGAAAGGGGAGAGAAATTCATCTTCAAAACCATCACCTTCACTATTTTGCTAAGGGAGCAACTAACTGACTTGTTACATAAAGAACTGGTCAGGGTAACCCCATAATTCATGGAGTTTATTTTCCCTTTCTGGAAGTTGCAATTGCAAACTTTGGAGATTTGGCAACAGGAGGTAAGGACGCTGCCAGAGGGAGGAAAGATCTAGTGTAACCCCGCGTGGGCCATCCATCGCTTAGTGCTCACAGCACAACCTTGCCTTGTATGGCCCTGGCCACCGGAGTTCCCTTCATGGGAAGGAGTCCCCCAAGGCCCTTGTCAGCACCTCCAGCCGTGAGCTCCGTCAAGGAGTGGAGACAGCGGTGCAGGAGGCACTCAAAGCCTGTGACAGCATGGGACTCGCTCATCCCCACCCTGATGGACGTTGGCTCCCTGAAGTTCAGGGTCTTCCCTGCAGGGCGCAGGCCTCACCCTCCTGCTGGGATAATTTAGCAAACAAGCAACTGAGCAGAACCGGCTGCCTTCGTGCATCTACTCTCGGCCCTTCCAGGAAAAGGCCGGAGAAACCTGAAGTTTCTCGGGGGACCCTTGTGGTTACACAAAGGCACTTCATGTACCTCTGGGGGGGGGGGCAAAAAAAAGGCAAAATATATTTATTTCTTTGTCCTTATTCAAGAAGAGGCTCTGATCTAAAGGCTCATGTTCCGGGGAGACAGAGCTCACGGGGCGTGGAGGCCGCAGACGTCACCCACGATAAACAGGCACCGCGGGGACAATGGGAAGAGGAAGGTGAGGAATCGCCTCTCTGAGCAGGGGGGGCTGCCGAATGCGTGCGAAGGGGGAAGATGCATCTGATTGTGTTTACAAGATTCATTCACAGCACAGCAGGCAGTATTCACACTATAATATTCACCCTAACACAGATAATTTGATTTTCAACCTGGTTATCATGCATTCAGACATAGCAATACATGAAAATATATGCTTTAGCAGTGCATTTTAAACAAGGTTGCACACTTTAAGTCGGAATATATTAGAGGTGAGTGTTGAAGTTTGCAATTGGAGAAAGTCCTAGAAATCTCCATTCAGCACGTTGGCATATGCTTTGAAATTACGCAGAAAAATCTTTGCATTATGTTCCCGCTGCTGACTACCTATTTATGTATCCATACGCATAGAGTATGCAGTGAAAATGATAAACTTGCTTGCTTTTTGAATTTGTCACGGCCTGAAGAGTCTTCAACTTGCCTTCGAATCCTGAAGTCAAATGAAAACCTGACTCCGCCCACGCACCTTGAAATTATAAGCATTCCTCCTGTAAGTGAGCGGGCGATGACAGACGAGCTGGTTCAGCCCCTTCACGCACTGAGTCGGGAAACTGAGCCAAGAGCCTGTAGGTGACTTCTGCAAGGTCACACAGTTAATAAATGAAGAAATGAGGTTAGACCTCACATCTTCTGAATTTGTTGTTCCTGCCTTTCTGTCATTAGAATCGAATTAGATAAGATGTGGGGAGTAGTATCTCTTTACCAGCTGGTTAAAATTGAATATTAACATTGAATTCACACATTGAACATCTAGGCGGAGATAGATTGCTTGATCGATAGATAGATAGATTATTGATAGATAGATATTCATTCACTGGGGCCTTCGCTCCACAGGCCTGAGAGTTAGACAATGAGTGCAAAACATTAATTCACTCCAAGGTGCCTGGGTGGCTCAATAGTTGAGCATCTGCCTTCAGCTCAGGTCAAGACCCCAGGGTCCCAGGATCAAGTCCTGCATCGGGCTCCCTACATGGAGCCTGCTTCTCCCTCTGCCTGTGTCTCTCACGAATAAATAAATAAAATCTTTAAAAAACTTAATTCACTGCGAAATTTCTTCCCCATTATCTTCATTCCTCTACCACCTATGGTATTAGTCAATAAGGGACATTTCTTGGTCATGGGGAAGCCCCAGTGGATAGTCCTGGTCTTGGAAGAAGACTATAGAGTGACATAGAGTGACCTTCTGAGACTTGATATGAGGCTTCAAGAGATTGACTTGTCTCTTCATCAGTGATAAATCTCTCTGCCAAATGTAGTGACTAAAGACCGACTGGATTCCGGGTCGAATTCCCATACTTCACAAGCTCGAGACAATTGCTCCCTGATGGCCTGGGAACAAATGGATAGTTGGGACACATCGGGAGGAAGAGGCTCCCCTGGAAGAAGGGAGCAAGACAGGTTGGGGGCCACTTCGCCTCTCCCTGCACTCCCTCCATTTGCAGAACAGTAAACATGCCTTGGCTTTTCCACACTCGGCCGGGGCCCACGTGCCCTTCACCTCACAAATCACCAAGTTATTCTGCTCACAGAGTTCTGAACAGTTAGTTGTAGCTAGGACTGGAAATCGCCCAAGAGGCTGGATGGCCACGAAGCTTGTGAGGATCCAGTTAACAAGAGATGGTGACCTGAGGCTCTGTCTCCATGAGGCCCGAGTAAGCCCTGTGGGGGAGAAAGCACCTAGGTCACCTGGGAAAGAGTTACTATAAAAAAAATTTTTTAATGTTGGAAAGCAGGCATTTTAGAATTGCCTTGTCGTAAAAACGTTTAAAAATGAATCAGTTTCTAAACTGTCTAGGAGGTAAATTAACATAATCCCTAAGTGTTTTCAGGCCCTCTGCGGCCAGAACCAGCCTGGTTTGCCCCCCCTCCAGCCCTTGCCAACAACGCGGTCATTAGGGAGGCCGCTTATCCTCTCGTCGCGTTCCACTCCTCATCTACAAAACTGTGCTCTTTTCTAGGCCTGTGAGGATTTAAATTCGTTCATTAGTTCTCACAACAGTGCCTGGCATGAATTAAGTCCTCCTCAGTGGAAGGTTGGGCCCATTTTCTTATTCTACCTCAAAAATGCAGATATTAGGCCAGAAGAAAGGTGGCAACCATTCCTTTTTTTTGTCTTTACCACTCCATGATTCATAAATTGCCTTAAGAACCAGGCTGTGGTATTACTCCTGGCATCACCCTCCCAAATAACCCGAGATTCTTTCAACTGGCGAAAATGTAAGGCACTGAGAATATAAGGCACTCCCGTACTGGGCCCGAGCTCGCTGCTTGTCCTGCGCTGCACAGTTAACAGTGTTCAATGACCACTTTTGTTAGGAGGAGAGCGGTGACAGTAAAATCACAGGAGCACGGACTCCACCTCACCTAGCAGAAAAAGGGAAATGCAAATGCCACATCCACATCCACATGAAGAAGAAGAAGAAGAAGAAGAAGAAGAAGAAGAAGAAGGAGAAGGAGGAGGAGGAGGAGGAGGAGGAGGAGGAGGAGGAGGAGAAGAAGAAGAAGAAAGAGAAGGAGGAGGAGGAGAAGAAGAAGGAGAGGAAGAAAGAGAAGGAGGAGGAGAAGAAGGAGAAGAAGAATGAGAAGGAGGAGGGGAGAAGAAGGAGGAGGAGGAGGAAAAGGAGGAGAAGGAGGAGGGGAGGAGAAGGAGGAGGAAGAGAAGAAGAAGAAGAAGAAGAAGAAGAAGAAGAAGAAGAAGAAGAAGAAGAAGAAGAAGAAGAAGGAGGAGGAGGAGAAGGAGAAGAAGAATGAGAAGGAGGAGGGGAGAAGAAGGAGGAGGAGGAGGAAAAGGAGAAGAAGGAGGAGGGGAGGAGAAGGAGGAGGAGGAGGAAGAGAAGAAGAAAGAAGAAGAAGAAGAAGAAGAAGAAGAAGAAGAAGAAGAAGAAGAAGAAGAAGAGGAGGAGGAGGAAGGAGAAGAAGAAGAAGAAAGAAGAAGAAAGAAGAAGAAGAAGAAGAAGAAGAAGAAGAAGAAGAGGAGGAGGAGGAGGAAGGAGAAGAAGAAGAAGAAGAAGAAGAAGAAGAAGAAGAAGAAGAAGAAGAAGAAGAAGAAGGAGGAGGAGGAGGAGGAGGAGGAGGAGGAGGAGGAGGAGGAGGAAGAGGAGGAGGAGGAGGAAGAGAAAAAGAAGAAGAAGAAGAAGAAGAAGAAGAAGAAGAAGGAGAAGAAGAGGAGGAGGAAGGAGAAGAGGAGGAAGGAGAAGACTCTTCCCCCTCCCAGGCTCCCTGCCCAAGCCGAGCTCCACCAGACATAGGAGAGGGCCCTCGGTTTTCTGGAGTCCGACCGGCAGCCTGGGCAAGGCCCCGCGTGCTCCGGCTCGGCCGCGGTGGGTGCAGGGCCCAGAGGCCTGGGGGCCCACCCGCCTCCCGGTGGGTCCGGCCTTTTTTTTTTCTTTTTGCCCCACACATGACTTTATTTGAGAAGCCCCGTGCACAGCCCAGACACCCCAAGAACGCAGAGGGGAAAGCGGAGCGTCAGGGGGCAGGTGCAGCGCACGCCCCGCCCCGTCCAGGCCCCTAAGAGCACCGAGAGCTGCAGCTGGGGCTCCGGCTCCGTGGCCCTGCCCCTGCTCCCTGGGCTGGGGAACAGGTTTGGGGCTGCCAGCGAGCCCCTCCAGGTACCCCCCCACCCCCGGGGAAGGGTTAAGGCCTCCCCGAGGCTTCCATCAGAGCCTGTGGCCCGGGCCGTGCCGTCCTGGGACCCGTGGGGCGGGCCCGGGGCTCAGCGTCTCCACCTCCGCAGGTGTTGGGCTCCGCGTTTTCCAGGAGGAACCGGCTCCTCGGGAGGAAGAGGATGGACGGGCGGGCGGGAGAGGCCAAGCGCCCGGGGCGGGGGCGGGGGCGGAGGGCCGGGGTCCCCGACTTGCGCGTCGGCTGGAGGCTGCTCCTGGGGCCCCGCACCTGCTTCGGTGCGCGCCGCCTCGGGGACAAGGGCCTCGGGGACAAGGGCCTCGGGGACAAGGGCTGTGGCCCGGAGAGCCGACCCCGCTGCCGTGGGGGGCTGGGGGTCGCAGCCGGGGCCCCTGGGCGCACCCCCACCCCAACCCCCGGAAGCGTGGGGCTGAGTGTGTCCCCACCCCCCCTGCAGCGCGGGGCTGAGGGTGTCCCCCTCCCCACCCCCCTGCAGCGCGGGCTGAGGGTCACAGCCGGGGCCCCTGGGCGCACCCCCACCCCAACCCCTGGAAGCGTGGGGCTGAGGGTGTCCCCACCCCCCCTGCAGCGCGGGGCTGAGGGTCGCAGCTGGGCCCCTGGGCGCCCCTCCCCACCCCCCTGCAGCGCGGGGCCCCCGGGGACATCCCCCCCAGCCCCCCGGAGGTCGCAGCAGCTCCCGCAGCTCCAGCCGCCCGCCAGGGCGCAGGGCTCCGGCCCGCGGGAGGAGGCGGGGAGGCGAGCTCCGACGGGGAGGCCCGGGCACTCGCCCTGCAACCCGGAGGGGGAGCGCGGGGAGCGGGGGAAGCGCAGGTGCGCGGGGCGGCGAGCACCTGCCGCGACTTCTGCGGAGAAGGGCCGGCGGTGGCTGTCGGGCTGTCTGTCCGGCTGTCCGGCCTGCGGGTGCCCAGGAGCCGCGCCTCGGGAGGGTCCTCCCCGCCGGGCGCCGCCGGAGCGCACAGCGCTTGGAGCCCAGGTGGCCCAGGGAGGCGGCCCGAGGACCGGAGCCGCGCCCCACGCAGGGCCCCACGCAGGGCCACCCCCCACAGCGGCCTTGCTCCTTCTGGGGGGTGGGGGGACCCCGCAGCGGGGAGCGGGGAGCCAGCTGCCGCCCCATTCTGGCAACGGAGCACGTCCCGTGGGCGCCAAGGCTGTGCTCATCCCATCAGCCGCACAACAGCCGAGCCGAGGCCTGCGGGGCACAGGGGTGGGGGCGACTGCACAAGGCAGCCCGCCTGCCCTCTGGGAGCCGAGGAAGCCTGTGTACGGCCTCGGTCCTGCAGAGCCCCTCTGACCCTAAGTGCAGGTGTCCCAAGGCCCCAGGCTGGTGTCTTCCTCTTCAGATATCCCCGCGGTTCAGCTCCCAGATGCCTCTAAAGGGGATCAGAGGATGATGGAATCAGATCTCCACCTGTACACAGATGCGTCTGGTTAAGTCAGGGTTTGTCGGTCCCGCACTATTCAGATTTGGGGGCAGGTAATTCTTTGTTATGATGGGGAGGGGGGTTGTCCCGCGCGTTGTAGGATGTTTGGCAACATCCTTGGCTTCTCCCGACTAGATGCCCTCAGCTGAGAACTGGTGAAACATAATAGGTACTGATGGAAAATAGGCGATATAGATAGATGATAGACGACATAGATAGATAATAGGTAGATGACATAGATAGGTAATAGATAGGCAATATAGATATATATATGATAGATGATATAGATAGATATCAGATAGACAATATAGATAATAGATGAGATAGATAGATGATAGATAGATAAATAGATAGATAGATAGATTATATAGATAGGTGATATAGATAGGTAGTAGATAGATAGGCAGTATAGATAGATAATAGATGATATAGATAGGAAATAGGCAATATAGATATATGATAGATGATATAGATAGATATTAAATAGACAATATAGATAGATAGATGATATACATAGATACATAGATACATAGATGATATAGAAGGTGATAGGCAATATAGATATATGGTAGATGATATAGATAGATATTAGACAATATAGATAATAGATGATATAGATAGATAGGCAATATAGATAGGTAATAGATAAATAGATGATATAAATAGGTAATAGATAGGCAATATAGATATATGATAGATTATATAGACAGATATTAGATAGACAATATAGATAGATAATAGATGATATAGATAGATAATAGGCAATATAGATATATGATAGATGATATACATAGATATTAAATAAACAATATATAGATAGATATAGATATAGATGATATAGATAGATGATATAGATAGGTAATAGATAAGCAATATAGATAGATAAATTATATAGTAATAAAGAGAAATAAGGAGTCTCCTGTTCTTAACTGAGCACTACCTTTAGGCCGCACGGGTTCTGAAGAGAGGGAGCCAGGCCAGGAGCTGGGCTACAACAGTGTTGGTGTCACCAGCTTTTACTGAGTGCTTCTGAGCCCAGGACAGGGTCCAGGGTCAGTACGCTTTTATGCATGAAATCATTATTATCTCTATTTTTTTAAGATTTTATTTATTGATTCATGAGAGACACAGAGAGAGAGAGGCAGAGACACAGGCAGAGGGAGAAACAAGCTTCCTGAGGGGAGCCCGATACGGGATTCAATTCCGGGACCCCTGGATCATGTCCTGAGCCGAAGGCAGACGCTCCACCGCTGAGCCCCCCAGGTGTCCCAATTATCTCTATTTTCACTGATGAGAAAAATGAGCCCTAGAGAGGTGACTAACTTTTCAAAGGAAGACCAGCTAAGAAGCAAGAGAGCAAGAACGTGACTGGTTGGGCGTTGACTGCTAGGGCAGCACCGTACAAAGAGACAGCCACGAGCCATGTATTGAACACTTGGAGCGTTGGAGTGTGACAAGCCTAAAATGAAGTGTGCCCTAAGTGTAAAATACACTCCAGATGTCAGAGAAATGTGGAAATGATGCCCTACGTTTGTTGGATTAAATAAAATACATTATTAAATTTTATCAGTTGGGGTTTTTTTTTTTTTTCATTTCTTAGAATGTGGCTACTAGAAATTTTTAATATGCCTACATGGCTTGCATTAAACTTCTCCTGGACAGTGCTGTGCTAGACCGTGCTATCTCCCCTGGCATCAGTTTTAAGAAAGGCTGAAAAGGAAAATACTATGCTTGGAGGCCAGGAGAAAGATACCCATAGCAAGGGAAACAGCAGCGTCATCTTTTGTTATCAAACCAAAAATAATTACAAGAAAAAAATCAGAGAAATCTTTTTGGAAATAAAGTTATCTGTGATGTTGGTAAAGGGCCAAATGCAAAAAAAAAAAAAAGTTTCAAAGTATTTATATTCAAATTCATATGTCAGCACAGCTACTGTCTTCATCCATAACAGATGCTGATTATTTGGCCCCAGACTCAGCCTCGGTGGACCTGCTGCTGTGTCAGCTCACATGTGCCCTCATTCCCTCCTTCCTGATCATTCCACTAGCCTTGCTGACCATCCATGGCTGAGGTTTGCGCGTTTTCCCTGATTCAAGGCGAAGGGTAACTTCCAACCGTGTTAGAGTTCCAGTCACTGGCCTTTCCTGAAAACTGCCCTTAGAGTTCTTCTTTACCCTAATCTTCACGCAGTCTTGTCGTCCAGAATGAGTCTCTGCGTGCTTTCCCGGCACCTGTTCAACCCAGAGGGTCCCTTGTACCCCTGCCTTTGGCTGGGGATACCTGCCCCTCCCAACGTCCCGCGTCTTCTCCGAGCCGGGCCATGCGATCCGTGGGGAAGCAGGTGGACTGAGGGGGGGGGGGGGGGTCGCCTCCAGGTGATGCAGACTGAATCTGGGCTTGACAGTGGCACCAACCCGGAGGCTGCGGCCAGGACTGCCAGTCTAACCCCCCCCATCCCCGTCGGGCCCTGCGGGGTGCAGCTGCCTGGTCGGCCACCGGCGCCCCACCAGCATTTCACTTGCCTTTGGAGTAAAATGGGCCCAGACGGCAGGAGGTGATTGCCGCTCCCCAGGGGCCCGCGGGCCTGCACCTGTCCCCCGTGCAGCCCCGAGCCGGGTGGCAGACAGCAGGGCCTCAGGGGAGCTGCCCCCACCACCCTGTCACTGCAGCTTCACATCCGCTTCCCTGATCATCGCACGGCTTGGAAGCGTGGGATCCAGGCCCAGGGCTGAGGACCGGTCTCGGGGCGGCAAATCCCCAGCAGAGGGGGGCTCGGGGGCAGACGCCGGGACAGCACGCCCACCGGGACGGCCACCGGCCTGTGCCGAGCACCGGGTGCCCCGGGGCGGGCGCCAGGCTGGAGGGGCCTGGCCAGCCTGCGGAGATGGATGACCGTACCCGCCGCATAACCTCCCGCTGCAGCTTTTATGGGAAGGTTTGACAAACGACAGCAGCGAGAGGAACACGAGAGTGATTAAAACCAGCCCTCGCCGAGGCGGAGATAACTGTCCTGGGGCTTGAGTCCCCCGGAGGCCCCTCAGTCCCCCCCCAAGCCCCGCCACTGCCTTGAGTTTTCCAGAACCTTTTTCATCTAGTCACGTCTTGCCCCCTCTCCCTCTACTGCTCCCCGTTCACAGCCTCGTTCTTTGGCCTCAGTTTACCCAGTGGACTCCAAGCAGCTGGCCTTGGATGGGAGTCTTCATTCACTCAGTGCGTCAAAAATGCTCATCAGCTTGCTGCCCAGGCAGGAATTTTTGGCCTATATTTACCAGAACGTTCCCCGAAATCCTTCCAAAGGACCTTTCCTCTTGAGGGAAATCACCTGGGTCTCCTATTAGAAACAGATTCGTAGACCTCCAAGGACGTTGACTGAATCTGAATTTTCCAGGGAGAGGGTGGCTCTGGAGAGACGGAAGGAATCCTCATCATCCAAGAGGCCCCGAGAAACTGCTGGGCTTTGTCCTGCCCCGGCCCTCGCGGCGACTTGGCTGCCTGGGGTGGAAGAAGTCGGTTCAAGTCTCTGATCTCTGAGCTCTTCCCCTGATTAGTCTGGATGCTTCCGTCAAACTAAGATTCCAGCGGCCACCCATTAATGGGATGAAGTCCATCGAAGGCAAAATGACAGGGCTGCCCATCTTCGGTCATGCCGATGTGTCAAGGTGACCAAACCGGACCCCATCGGAGCGACTACAACCAGAGGGCTGTGTCCCCAAAGAAGCCAGGATGTGGTGACAAACATCAGGAGGCCTTGACGTCGGCCAGGAAGAGTTTTGCTCAGGAACAGGCCGTCCCCAACTTGGTCATCATGTTCTCTGCAGCATCCAGTGCTGTGGGGACACGTCACCCTACCTGCTGGTGAGGACGAGTCTCTAGTCGCCTGCAACGCACTCACTGGCAGGAAAATCACTGAGCTCAGCCCTGAACTCGAGCGTGTCCTGACCACAGCTTCCTGGAGCGAGAAACCCATGGCAGCCTCTGCCCATACAGCACCTTGAGAAGAGCGCACGTGGGAGCCCAGGCCTAATACACCAAGTGATTGTCAGAAATCAAGGCCACCCTCCCCGGGACCCCGGGCGGAGGGAGATACAGGCCACCCTTAAAAAGCCTTTCCTTTGTCTAGTCGCGGAGTCTGGGAGAACCATCACTGGACTTAGAGACCTCGCTGGGCCTCGTGTTTATCATTCCTGCACAAGCTTGGCGGATGCCGCGAAGCCCGGGCATCACGAGGGCCGGCCCACGGCCTGTTAATACCAGGCCTTCGAAACAGGCAAGCGAGTGACTCCCACAAACTCAACCTTCCCTCCCCCCCATGTTCCCACGTGCTTTCCAAATGCTCCCTTAGGCCTAATACCCTTATCATCGGGGCATCAGGACATTCCCAACAACAAACCCACGTGGGGAGAGGCAAGAGCACTGAGCAGCCCCCCACCCCCAGCCCATCACACTGGCCCCTGGGACAGGATGGCACAGCCGGGGTGTTATTGTGGGTCCTTGTGCAGGGTTCTCTGGAGGCCCCAGGCCGGCTACATGGGCAACACCTGGGCGAGATGGCTCGGTGACCGACCGACCGGTCATACTTCGGAGCCCTACAAGGCAGGCCAAACCCGTTTGAAATGACAACTGTCACTACTATAAACGCGCGTGGCATTGCTCCGGGAGGGGGTAACGTGAAGCGCTGGAGACACCGGGCGACCACAGCCCTGGGCCCGGCTCCTTGCACCAGGGGCCAGCCGTTGGTGACCCGCCTCCGACCGAGGGTCACGAACCATCACCCAAGGAAATCCAAAGAAGGAAAGCTCCACGGGGACAGAATGAGCCTGGCGTTACCTGTCTAGCTTATGACCTTTTCCCTTTCCTTTTTTTTTTTTTTTTTTTAACTGTCCTTCAAGGGGGCTGAAAAGCAATTTTCATGCTATGGCTCTAAATATCAGTTTATCCCTCTGACAGGGTTCTGAGCATGCCCAGTAAGGATGATTTAACACCGCGCTGATGACTTGCAACAGAAGATCGTCCTGTGAGAAGGTGGGCTGCCGCAGCTAATGGGCTCTTGTTTCAGAGGGATGCTGTGTACATTACCAGCGGATGGAGAAGGTGCAGAAAGGCCCGGGCAGCCATTAGGGATGGAGTGTTGTTGATGATGAAAAGGCACTTTACCGGTGAGGGAATGGTGGGAGAGAGAAGGCTTATCTGTCTTTTTGATTAGAAATGCATGCTTCCTTTCATCATCTGAGCTGAAAAATTGGCTTCTGCTCTTGGTTTATGAAACCATTTTTCTTTTTCCTTTCTTTCCAGGTTTGCAAACTGCTTAATAAATTAGTTACTGTGAGGTACATGGGTGCCACAATAACCTTAGAGGCTTTTCCCAAATGCATCCTTAATATTTTATAAGTATTTAAATAGATTTATTCAATTTGAGCGGGCTGATTTATTAAAGCTGGCATTCGGGCACAAAAAGGGGGTTCTATGCAGATGAAAGCCAATCACAAGAAATTTAAGAGGTGCTTCGGAAGTTCTTTCTTAGGAATTAGGGCAAAACTTTTGGATACAGCTAATTGAGCGAAGCGGGTAAAGGAATCATCAGAAGCTTGGAGGGTTGAAATGGAAGCCTCAGGCCTGTGGTCACATGGGGGGTTCTGAACCGTTCATTCATTCGTTCATTCATTCATTCACCCATCCAACCAGTGTTTCGGAGAGTAGTGGGAGCTGTGCTAGGCATTCTCTTCAGTCCAGCTTTAGAAGACTATACTAGGACCAAAACTTGCGTCTTTATAGCTCTCAGCCCCAGGAGGACAACAAAAGTCAGGTCGTCTTGTGTCCGTTTTTCTGAACTGCAAATGAAAGAACGACACCCCTCTTCCCCCCTCCTTGCCCCACCCACCGGCCCTGCCCGACAGGAAGAACCAACATTTTTGGCCTTAAAGTGTGGTTCTTATCTCCAGCAAAAAGTGACTCGAGTGTCCTAGGAGTTCCTGGGAGGATGACTCCCATGTCGGCAGGTGTGCGGAGGCCGAGCCCCTCAGCCCGCCGGGCTCTGGGCCCCCAAGAGCCCCTGTGCCCCATGCTGGAACCTCAGTGCCTCCAAAGACCACTCGGAGCCCCCGCGCCTTCCAAGAAGCAGATTCTGGTTTCCAGCAGCATCAGACGCTCACGCACACTCCCTTGCTGATAGTCCAAAGCAATCTGCGAAAAGCTGAATTCGGTTCTACCAAGAAAGAAGAAGAAGAAGAAAAAAAAAAGAAGGCAGGTCTGGAGATTTATATCAGGTCACAAAAGCTTCGGAGAAAGTAGTCAGAATTAAAGAGAACATAAATCATCTTTTCAAAATATATTTTTTTCTTATTTACCAGATTTCTACACGCAGAATATTCGTCAAGTATTAAATCTAAATAGACATCCAATCCTAAAGAGGATGAAATATGTGAGAAAGTACACGATGATCCGTCTCAAGCAGCATAGCAGATAATGCCCCCGTGATACTTTGGAGACCGTGTGAACAATTAAGGTAATTATCCATACTAAAAAACTATTTTATAGAAACGGGCTGCAAAGGAAAGAATCACATTAGGGTCTAAACGATGAGAAAGCAGCAGCCACACGGGCAGTCGTTCGAGGCCTTACCTTTTCTTTTCTCCACTACTATCTGTTTGACTAAGAGAGCTGAAAATTATACCATTTGTGTTAGAATCAAATGCAAATGGAATAATTGTCCCTTCTCTAATCAAAACACATTTGTGGATTGAAATACCACATGGGGCAATTTTCAGTTAATCATGGATGTTAATAAATATGACTCTAAGCTCATAAACAAACATTACTTTGGCTAATATAATATAGGAAATTATTGTTAAGCTTGATCAGACATGTAACAAAACTGAACTTTGCAGAAAGTCGGCAAATTAACCGTCTGAAAATAGAGACGCGAACCAGCGGTAATGAAAGATTAGATTTAGCTAAAATGCTTAGACAAATCGTGCATTAGCACTAGGAAATATTTAAAGCTGGCTTTGCTGAAAATGGAAAATATTAAGTACTGTCGGAGTATTAGCTTCTTTAAAGAGCAAAGAACCAGATGCCTAGTGATTGGAGATTTAAAAACTAGAAAATCAGGTTTACCAAAATCAAAGTCACCCAGAGCCTGAATTATATCAAAGCCTCTAACAACAAACGGTATTTTCAAGTGAAATAGAAATATTTAGTACTCATTCTATTTCCATCACTGAGCTTAGAAGCCATCTTGAGATTCCTTAATGTTAGTCTTCCCTAAGTATAAAATATGTATTTATTTTGGTCACAAAATACCACAGTGGCTATAAAAGTATCCCAGCCCTCTGGAAGCCCAGTGCTAGATTCAGGCCTGCGGAGGGACTAGTCAAGGAGAAGCCGATGATACCACTTCCACCTTCAAAGAAAAACCCTGAGCTTATACCGCAAACTTGATACATACGCCAGGGCCAAAATATCTTCTCTCCAGATCTACTTGTTTCGAAATTATAACATGTTCCTCCAAGCTGAGCCTTTCGCGTTTACGGGAGTGGGAAGCTTCCACTTGCTTCCAAGGAACCCTGGACAGTCTGCTGTTGGGTCAAGAGCCTGCCCCGGAGAGAATGCAGTGTGAGAGGGTTTTTTTCCAGTTTTATAGAGA
Organism: Vulpes vulpes; assembly: GCF_048418805.1. NCBI lineage: Eukaryota > Metazoa > Chordata > Mammalia > Carnivora > Canidae > Vulpes > Vulpes vulpes. The sequence continues at coordinate 94,679,068 of NC_132795.1, read as the reverse complement.
AACAATTGACATATGTGACTGTATAAATTGAAGGAGTACAGGCCGGCGGTTTGATTTACATGTGCTGTGAAATGATTGCCGCGGTAGGTTCAGCTAACATCCATCGTCCTACATGGGCACCAGAAAAAGAAAAGAAAGAGGAAACAAAAGAAGAAGAAAAATTTCTCTTTGTGATGAGGACTCTTCGGATTTACTCCCTTAACGATTTCCTGTCTGTCCTACAGCAGCGTTCACGGTGGTCCCCATGTCGCGTATTACATGCCTCGGGCTGGTGTGTCCTCTGACCAGAAGTTTGCACATTTTGGCCACCTTCTCCGTTTCCACCTTCCCCCCACCTCCACCTCTGGCAACCACAAGTCTGTCTTTTTTTTCTACGAGCTTGTTTCTGTTTTTGTTTTAGATTCCACATTAGGTGAATCGTACAGTATTTGTCTTTCTATGTCACCCCCATCTTACTTAACAAATGCCTTCAAGATCCATCCATGTTATCACAAATAGGATCCCCTCATTTTTTTATGATTGAGTAATATTCCACTGTGTGCGTGCATGTGTGTGTGTGTGTGTGTGTGTGTGTGTGTGTACACACCAATTTATTTACCGATTCGTTCATTCATTCATTCATGGCTGCTTAGGTTGTTTCCAGGTCTTCCTATGGGAGCACAGACACCTTGTCAGGTTAGTGTTTTCATTTCCTGTGGATATATTCTCAAAAGTAGAGTCACCAGATCATACGGCAGTTCTCTTTTTAATTTTTGTGAGGATCCTCCATACCCTTTTCCATAGTGGCTGCACCAATTTATGGCCCCACCAAGAGTGCACAAGAATTCCCTTTCTCCACATCCCTACCAGCATTTCTTGTCTCTTGTCTTTTTGATGATGACCATTGGAGTAGGTGTGAAGTGATATCTTACTCTGGTTTTAATTTGCATTTCCCTGTTGACTAACAGTGCTGCACTTCCTCTCATGCACCTGTTGGCTCTTTGTATGTCTTCTTTGGAGAAACATCTACTGAGGTCATACCCTTGGTTAAAATTGGGCAATTTAGGTTTTTTGGCTATTGAATTGTAGACGTTAGTCATATGTTTTGGATATTAATCCTTTATCAGATGTATGGTTTGCAAATATTTTTCCCGTTCTGTAGGTTGTTTTTGCACTTTTTGATAGTTTCTTTTGTTGGGTGGAAGCTTTTTAGTTTGAGGTGGTCCCACTTGTTTTTTATCTTGTCTCTTGTGCTTTAGGTACCATATTCCAAAATCATTGTCAGAGTTCATGTCATGGAGTATAACTGCTATTTTTTGCTTAGGAGTGTTATGTTTTTAGGTCTAGCATTTAAGTCTTCAATCCACTTTGAATTAATTATTTCTGTGTGGTATAAGGTAGGATTCCATTTCCATTCTTTTGAATATTCAATTTTCCCAGCACCATTTATTGAAGAGACCACATCTTTTCTCTGTTGAGTATTCTTGACTCCTTTGTCAAATATTAGTTGGCTATAAATGTGTGGATTTATGTCTAGTCTCTCAATTCCATTCTCTTGGCCTGTTTGTTTTTATGCCAGTACCACGCTGTTTTGATTACCATAGTTTAATGAGATAGCTTGAAATCAGGGAGTGTGATTCCTCCTGTTTTTTTCTTCTTTCTTGGGATTTCTTTGATTGCATATAAATTTTGGAAGTGTTTTGTCTGCTTCTGTAAGAATGCCATTGGAGGGGAACCTGGGTGGCTCAGCAGTTGAGTGTCTGTCTGGAGACTCAGGATGGAGTCCCACATTGGGCTCCCTGCAGGGAGCCTGCTTCTCCCTCTGCGTATGTCTCTGCCTCTCTCTCTCTGTGTCTCTCATTAATAAATAAATAAAATCTTTTAAAAAAATGCCATTGGTATCTTGATATGGATTGTACTGAATCTATAAATGGCTTTTCATAGTATTGACATTTTAACAATACTAATTCTTCCAATCCATGAATATGAGATAATTTACCACTTATTTATCCCTTGTCTTCTTTTATCAATGTCTTATAGTTTTCAGAGTAAAACTTTGTCCTCCTCGGTTAGGGTTTTTCTTCAGTATTTTGTTTTTGATGCTATTGTAAATGGGATCAATTTCTTTTCTCTTTTACAGAAAATCCATTGTTAGTGTCTAGAAACACTACTGAGTTTTGTATGTTAATTTTGTATCCTGAAACTTTATTGAGTTCACTGATTAAACCTAACAGTTTTTCGTTGAGATTTTAGGATTTGTCACCTGTGAAATTATTTCCTCTGCAATAAAAAACAATTTTACATCTTCCTTTCCAATACTGATACCTTTTATTTCATTTTCTTGCCTGACTGCCTTAGCTAGGACTTCAAGTACTATGTGGGATAGGATTGTTAAGAGTCAATGCCTTGGTCTTATTTCTGATCTTAGGGAAAAAGCTTTCAACCTTTTACCATTGAGTATGATAACAGATGTCAGCTCATCATATATGTCCTTTATTATGTAGAGGTAGGTTCCTTCTCTGCCTAATTTGTTAAGACTTTTTATTATGAACAGAAGTTGAATTTTGTCAAATACTTTTTCTGCATCTATTGTGATGATCATATGATTATTTTCTTTTGTTCTATTAATGTACCACACTGATTGATTTACATATATTGAACCATCCTTGCATCCCAGAAATAAGTCCCATTTGATCATGGTGAATGATCCTTTTAATATCCTGCTAAATTCAGCTTGCTCGTATTTTGTTGAGAATTTTTGCCCCTGTATTCATTAAGGATAATTGGCCCCTATAGTTCTCTTTTCTAATCGTGTTATTTCTCGTTTTGGTATCAGGATAATGCTGGCCTGATAAAATGAATTTGGGAGTGTTCCCTCCCTCCAGTGTAAGGAAATGTTGACATCTAAGCTTTAGGAAGAAACAGCAATATTTTATGTATTACAGCTATTTTTTTAATCTCTGGGTCAATCTTCAGATCAATCTCTACATATCTGTGCAACTAAGTATAAAATCACACTCTATACATATAAGCAATGCAAGACTCCATCTGAAAAATTCCAGTAATAAAGGCAAAAATCAGCCCTTCCTTTGATTTATTTAAGTAACTGTCACTCTTCTCCACTTGTACAAAAATGTAGATCTAAGTCTAGAAAAGGAAAAGAAACCTTGAGTAACTAGTCAGTGAGTTCATCTAAGAGGGCCAGTTTCAATATGTGTGGCATCTTTCTACAATCTACCTTCCACTTTTTAAAAATTCCAATATTGTCAAGTATGGCAATCAATACATATGGCTAGTGAGAATAATAATTGTGTCTACTTATCAAATACCACATATTTATAAGTCTTTGTATTTGTGTTGATTTACCTTATTAAAAACTCTTACAACAATTCTCTAGGGTAGGTACTGTTTTTAATCCTCATCTTTTAGATGAGAAACCACAGCTTAGAGAGGATAGGATACCTATCCTGATTACTGGTACAGTTGGGATTTGAACCCAGGCAGACTTCAGAATTGCTGGTGAGGATTAATGAATGCATAACCTTTCAAACACATGCTGTCACTATTCTGAATTTCTTACATTAAAATATTCTGTGCAAACCAAAGTTATAAAAATGTGCCCTTTCTACATTGTATATAATAAAATAATTATCCCTATTAAAAAGTAGAACTTTTATCTTTTAGGTTTCGGTTCACAGCTTGTTGCTCTATATTCTCCATTTTCAAGGAAATAGAGTAAAAGAAATATTTATCATGCTGTGGGTCCTTGACTGAATCCACTTGCCCTTCTTCCGTACTGAAAACCAGACTAAACATTTCTGGATGTCTACATTTTAAAATTTCTAACAGTAAAGAGTAAACTCTACCTGGGGTGCTCTGACCAGACCCCCACATTGTCAGCAGGCCTCACATTCTACTGATTCGATTGCACCAGTGCACTCATGGTCCAACCCTTTCTGGGTCCACCTATCCTTGGATCATTCTGATATACAGTCTGTGTAAATCACTCACTGTTTTTGAAAATTACTGTTGGAAGACCATCAAGAAGGCAATGAGCTTTCAAGACGTAATATCTTAAAGGAACCTATAAATGAAATAGGTCAAGGATGAGGCACATAAGTGGCTGGGAAAAAAAAAATCTACATTTAGTTTATACAGCTTCAGCTCCCTGTCTGTTCAGATTCCATATAAGGAATAGTAACTTTTCAAGCAAGCAGGCCTGGACATATTTCTTGGCCTTATAATTCTCACAGTTCTAGACATTCCAAGGTAGAGGGTCATTCAAACAGAGTTGTAATTTCTTGTGTATATTTATTTCCAAAGTATCTTATGCATAGTTTCCCAATGAAATCATAGATGGAGGCTAGGGGAATGCTAGCTGGGTTATTTTTCAAGCATGCCTAGAAGGAGCAGTCAAAAGAACTGCTCTGTCCTTTTCAAGAAAAAGGGCCAGACTTGAGCTGGATTACTGCAGCAAGAGCTTTGACCACTGTGCAGTTCACTTGACCTGCAGCTTTTGTCTTGAAGATGATGTAAGCAGAGAAGAGAGAGGAAAGACATTCATGAGATTTAAAGAATAAACTTCCCTGTGGTCACTCAGGAGAATGACATGCATAATACACACGTCAGCCTGGTGAGGCAGTAATAAGAGAGTTAGTCCAACAAGAATGTTCTGAGAGGCCAACGATCAGCAGTCAAGGGTCTCCTCCAAATCCCAGCCACTCACCAGCAAAGCACCCTTGAGTGCACTACTCACTGCCTTAGTGCTTTGATGGCCTTATCTGAAAGAGGTAAAAGAGGTTGGACAGACCAAGATGGCAGCATGTTCTCAGATCTAGTCGCTACTAAAAATCAGAAGTCAAGTTTTTAGTATTTGTTTTACTGTACTTAAAAATAACCAAATGATATATTTATAGTTTTATGTCTTTAGGTAAAAATTAAAAGGCAGGACACCTAATGAATTGGGGAGGTTTTGAAAATCTGCACAGATCCAGGGATGATCATTATCAACTCCCAGATAATGAGATTGGTTTAGTCAAAAGGTAAAATGATTTAAGGGAAAAGTGGATGACTCTGTATTCATTCGACAAATATTTATTTCTATCCATTCATTCATTCAGCTCTTATTGGACAGACATTCCTCTAGACACTTGGGATATATCAGTGAATGAGACATTAATCTATGCCCTCCTGGAGCTTACATTTTCATGGTGAGAGAAACTCACCATTAAACATTAAAGACAATAAATAAGAAAACTTTCCTGTAAGTGAAAGCATGTTAAGTGGTAGGGAAGACAGAGACAATTGAATGGACTGAGGGGATCAGGAGTTTGGGAGTTGGGGGCCAGCACAGGTTGCCCTCTTAAATACAGGGGTCAGAGTAACGCCCATTGAGAAGGTGAGGATACTTGAGCAAAGACTTCCAGGTGAGGGAGCTAGCTCTGCAGATCTATGAGGAAGAGCCCAGAGTTTGAGAACAGCAGGTGCCTGTAAAGACCATGGTTCCTTGCCCCAAGAGGCACGAGAAGCTATTGCAGGGATTTTCCCCAAAGAAAACTATGACCAACTATGTTTCTAAATTGAGAAACTGTACTCCCCAAACGTTTCCTTGGACAAGTAAGGTATGTATGTATGTAAATACAGTCTCCTCTTCTTAATAATACTACTGAACCCTCATTGGGCACTAAGTGTTGGTTTTCTAGTTGGAAGAATTTAGAACAGTCTTGCTCTGTCTAAACTCATTTACCCTTTAATCCTAAAGCCGAAATCAGGCATTTGCAGAATTAGATTCTACTGGCATTTATCAACTATCTGCTTCTGTGCCAGAAAAAACTGTGTCCATCATAATTGGGAATAAAAGATACAAGCTGAGAAGTGTATAAAACACACATTGTAACTTAATCTCCTTCAAGGTGAGGCTTCTCATCTGTTACACAAAAGAACATCTTCTATTTCTGAAAGTTTGGTGAGGATGAAATGAGCAAACACATCAAATATCTGGAACGGTGTGGGGCTCACAGGTAGTCACTTAACTAACACCGCTTATCTTTCCCTCAAATAGATGGAAGATGTTATTGTTTTAAAATTAAACTAACATGAGGCCAAAGGGGTGCCCAGTTTGCTACTGGCGAAGTTAAGTGCTATCCCCATACCATCAGCAGAACAGGATTTTTAAAGAAGTTCAGAAAGAAGTTTAAGCCTCCTCTCTCCAGGCATCCTCGTGAGAGTGACATCATCTTTAAACCCTGCGTGGCAATCCCTGACGCACTACCGCGATGCCCAGGGAAGACAGGGCGACCTGGAAGTCCAACTACTTCCTTAAGATCATCCAACTTGTGGATGATTATCCGAAATGCTTCCTTGTGGGAGCAGACAATGTGGGTTCAAAGCAGATGCAGCAGACCCGCATGTCCCTCCGCGGGAAGGCTGTCGTGCTGATGGGCAAGAACACCATGATGCGCAAGGCCACCTGAGGGCATTTGGAGAACAACCCAGCACTGGAGAAACTGTTGCCTCATATCCGGGGGAATGTGGGCTTTGTGTTCACCAAGGAGGACCTCACTGAGATGAGGGACATGCTGCTGGCCGATGAGGTGCCAGCTGCTGCCCGTGCTGGTGCCATAGCTCCATGTGAAGACACTGTGCCAGCCCAGAACACTGGTCTGGGGCCCAAGAGGACCTCCTTCTTCCAGGCTTTAGGCATTACCACTAAGATCTCCAGGGGCACCACTGAAATCCTGAATGATGTGCAGCTGATTAAGGCCAGAGACAAAGTGGGAGCCAGTGAAGCCACACTGCTGAACATGCTGAACATCCCTCCCTTCTCCTTTGGGCTGATCGTCCAGCAGGTGTTTGACACTGGCAGCATCTGCAACCCTGAAGTGCTTGACATCACAGAGGAAACTCTGCAGTCTTGCTTCCTGGAGGGTGTCCGCAGCGTCGCCAGCCTCTGTCTGCAGGTAGGTTACCCGACTGTTGCATCAGTGCCCCATCCTATCCTCAATGGATACAAGCGGGTCCCGGCTTTGTCTGTGGAAACTGATTACACCTTCCCACTTGCTGAAAAGGTCAAGGCCTTCTTGGCTGATCCATCTGCATTTGTGGCTGCTGCCCCCATGGCCGCTGCCACTACTGCTGCACCTGCTGCCGCCGCAGCCCCAGCCAAGGTTGAAGCAAAGAAAGAGTCGGAGGAGTCGGACGAGGATATGGGATTTGGTCTCTTTGACTAATCACTAAAAAGCAACCAATTCAGCCAAGTTTATTTGTGAAACAAGGAAATAAAGGCTTACTTCTCTTAAGAAAAAAAAAAGAAGTTTAAAATGGGCTTAGAATATTTGGAACCTTTGGGCAGTCAGAAATTAAAGTCAATCAAAGTGCATTGAGAGTACAGGGTTTCGTATGGAATTCCCAACAAGAAATTCTAGTACAGCTCTAATGTGTAAGTACTATTCAATCCTCACTGAAGCCTACAGGTGGCAAATAAGGGCAAAATAGTGACTGAAAAGAAAACTTTGCTCTTAAGTGACATTTCTGGGAGACTATTCTTAATTATATTAGACAGAGTCTACACACAACGTCACCTGGTATAGGAACGCTTAGATGTAGTCACTTCCTTCTGCTGTTTACTTTGATCAAACTACTTAACTTGCTGGGCTTTCAGAGGGAGAACAGTCGAGCACACACGGAGTACAGAGATATTTGGGTGCAAAGGATCCCCAAAGTTGCATTACATAAGCAGCTGCCACTGTCCGCAAGTAAGATCAGCATGGAGGTCAGTGAGAGAGACTTTAGGTCAGGTGCCCTGGGTCCCCAAAGCTGGGCCCGTGGCCAGTCAAAGACAGCCTTGAAAGACAGGACCAGGCACGATTGTATGTGTTCAGCCATAATGCAGTCCGCCTTCTGCATGTGTCTGGCTGCCCTACCCACCGCCCAGCTTCTGACCCCATCCCCTTATTTTGCAAGGGCCGCAAGATCCAAGATAAGACCGTGGCTTAGAAGCATCCACAGAAGGCTGCTTTGCCTGAAAGCTAAGATCCAATGGAGCCTGGAGGCAACACAGCTATGATGCCCAATTAGCTGGGAGTTCATTTTGCAACACAATTCCCTTTACTTGATGTACTTTCAGCATTGCTTACGAACTATATCCTACTTAGGAGTATGAACTCTCCAATTATTTGTCTTACATTATGAATCATTTATCTAGTCAATCTAATATTCTTCCCTTATGCATCTTAATACTTCAATTAACTATTATGAGTCATTTGTTATTTGTATACCAGAAAACTGCTTTCCGAGTTATTACTTATTGGTCATAATCAATTAGGGAAGTTTTTAGAGTATGGTTGTCTTATATAAATATACTGGTAAAGTTCAGCTCCTATGATTTCTGACAATTAAATTGTTCTGTCACTTGGGGACTATCATTAATCTCAACTTGTCATCCTTGTTTATGCAGGTTATAATGGGCTATGTGTGTAAGTGAAACGAGATGCTAAAAGGCTTTGGGTTTTTAACTCTTTGATGAAAGTAAACTTGAAATGCTTTCTTAGAGTGGTGACTTTGATTTCTACAGTCTGAAGGAAATGTGTTCTAGACAGTAGCCCATCAATTCCACCATAAGCCCCAGTGATCTTTATGTAGATTTCTAATGAAGTGGCTAGAAAAAGATGAACTGGCTCCTAACCACCCAGATTCTTGGAATTTGTACATCCGGAAAAGGAAATCACAGAGAAAAAAAAAATCCAATTCTGCCACTCCTCATCTCTACTGGCCAACCTCTGAAGGCTCTAGGTATAACTATAACATACGTGAGTAGAAGGGAAGAATCATCAGAGTGGTCAGAAAGATCCTGGGGAAAAATTTAGATGTCAAGTACCATTGACGATGATTTGATCCATGGCAGGGATTTAAATGCAAGGAGTTGTGGTGAGGACTACTACAGGATTAGTATTAAGATGTAATTTATTGGGCATCATTATTTATGATGTGAAATATGCAAACAGTGCATTAATTAAATGCAGGTGTCCCTACCTTTAGCAAAACCTCTGACAATAATTAAATTATACAAAATGACCCAAGTCAACAGATTAGAAATCTGAACAGAAATCTAAGAGCTTTAATAAAGTCATAAATCACTATAAAGGAAATGGTAGATATTATTACATTGAGACTGAGTCTTGAAAAGAATGTGTAATAATAGAACTGATGAAAAACGGATCTGAAATGGAATTGTAAGGAACAAGGGGAGCTCATGTGCCTAGATGAAGCTGCTAATCAGAAACTGGCTTGAGAAACAAAAATCTGGCAAAAAAAATACTTTAAAAAGAAAAGAATCCAGATTCACCACTGTTGACTTCCCAGGAACATTTAATGGTCTCATATTTGTTGAGTCGCATCACTCTGTGATGTTAAGCATGGTGGAGAGGGGCCAAGTTCGTTCTCTGGAAAAAGCTTTAGTGACTCCGAGTCTCCTGTCTGGTGTCATACCTTAGGACCCACTCCTGAAAAGCAGAAAGCTCACTGTTGTGCAAGAACTTTACTTCCAGGATTGGAATAGAATCACTACTTAGCATCAGACATCCTTAATTATGATTCTGTGGTTCTATTTTTACTATTCTAGTCTTTCTTATCCATAATGCCACCTGTGCCTTTCCTCTGTAAATACAGCTGTCGTTGACTGCTTCGGTTGGGCCAGGCACCACACCACATTCTCATTTATCTGCACGACTCTTGAAAGTAGATAATCTTATTATACCCTTTTTTATAGACGGATCGGGAGTTTCAGTAACTTGCTCAAGGTTAAGTCCAAAGATGTCAACCCAAACTGCCTTCCCCTAGACCCTGGCTTGAACCACTCCACTGGCATGACTTCCTGCCTGTGCCTAATTCATCCTTAATGCCATGTCAACCATTTCTCCATTTACCCCTGTGAATCAGAGAACCTTAAATGCAGCTGAGTCATCTGAGGTACCAATTCCTTGAGGGCAAGGACTGCGTCTTGTTTACTTTTAAATGCATCCCCCATGCCTAACCCAAAGTAGTTATTGATAATGTCAGAGGAAGACAGTGGAAGAAAGAGACGCATGAGAAGAAGGTATTCCTAAACTCAATGACTTGTTACGGCAAGCTAGCATAGGAGGACATACGATAAGAGAAATGCAATGGAGTGCCAGTTAGGAGGCAAGGCACTTTGTCCCACTCTTCCGCTGGTGTACTGATGTGCAGAAAATTTAGTTTATCTCGGACTCCATTCCTCATCTATAAAATAAGCAGTTGGCCCACCACTTGATCCCTTGCAGCCCCCACATTCTCTGATTTTATATTGATTTCAATAGTGTTTCTTCCCAACCCCACCAGTCACCATGATAAACCTGTCTTGTACTAAAACCCCTTCCATGTACCAAGCACTTTGTATACATTATCTTCCTGTGATCCTTATAACAACTCTGCGAGGATAGTATTATGGTTCTCGTTCAGCAGAGAAAGTAAAGCTTAGCAGGTTTACAAGCTCAAGGTCACGCGGTCAGTGAGTGCAAGTCAGGCAACCCTGATCTCATACATTTAGAAATTTACAAGTCTACCAGAACTTGAGAACTGTTAAAACTCTTAGCTAAATGGCTTCTTAGAAAGCACAAAATACTATCCTGTGACCCTGAAAAGTTCCCAATGTGATTTCCTCAATCAACAGGGATCTGGGACTTGAGAAGATGAAACAATTACCGAGATGTGATTTTTTTGGAATTGCCACATTCGTAGTCACAACTGCATCTCTAACCCTGGGCAAACATCTCACAAAAACATCAGATCACTGCAAACCTGTCAACACTTGGCCGTCTCCACCATCTCTCCCAAGGCCAGGCCCCAAGAGTACTTTCTGTCTGTACTATTCGGTTGTCACTTAATCACACACTCTCTCATCTAGCCTGTTGCTTCGTGTGCCTTACTCTTGCCTTGCCAACACAAATACTGGTTCCTTAAGGACAGAAACTGAGCTTTATATTTCTTTCCAGCCTTTACAGTATCTACAGCAGAGTTGAACTCATTAAGTGATCCTCCCTTTCATTCAACTTATTCATCACATTTTCAGCAGGGGATCAATCAGTGTGCGCTTTCTCTGCCCCAATTCTTGTGTCCTAAAAGCACCAGCAACAGTTCAGCTGTTACTCAACTGCAAACCACCCCAAAGTGTCTTCAGAACCACACTGTGCTGCTGAGCCTGGCCTTTGATTGCCAAAAATAACCTGGTGCCAAGGTGAAGAATGTCAGCTACAATGTCTTCTGCCTTCCAGGAAAGGGTTTGATTCTTGTAGAGTGCTTCAGGTGATGCCGTTCTGTATCAGTCCAGGGATGGTAGGTTTAAAATCAGGCCCAAGAGAGAGGAGGATTAACAGAATCTCCAAGGTCCCAGGGACTCCTGTGAATCCCTTCCCCATGACTGGCCTACTCCTGTCAAAAGCTGAGATCGTTGACTTAAGATTCCTTCTACTCAGCAATATGGATGATTCCGACACCTGACTTCTGGTTTTACAAATACTGCACCACAGAAAGTCCTTCAGAAAACTCATGATAGCAGAACCCAAATTTTTCAAAATGTATCATCCTGAGAGCATCTCTCTGCCTGTAGAGCAAATGGAGCTTAGGTAAAAGATCTCGATATCCCTTTAAAGACCATGGGCTTTGCATAACAGAAAAGACGTAATCCTTGACCGTGAAACTCACCCATCTTTGCAGGAACCCCTCTACAGGGTGATGTGCTTTGCATCTTCCAGGAAATGTGCTGCAATATGGCATTACACAGTCGTCGCTCAGGGCAAAGCTGTTTGATTTCAGTAACAAAATTCAGAGATATTTTCAAGATATACCCTAAAGTATTAGAAATACTTTCTCCCAGACATATGGAAAGTTGAAGCGCAAAATATTAAGATCTACTATGGAAGTTGTACGATAATTTGTAGTTTCATTCACCAAGAAATAACTGTTAACTGAAAAGAGAAAAATAACAAAGGAACCATGAACACTCAGTAAAAAATAACTACTACATGCTAAGGCACCCTGTGACCCAAGCTCCCTTATAATCTTCTTTTCATTTAATCATCACAAAGACCCTCCGAAGTAGGATCTATCCCCATTTTGTACTTGAGACTTAAAGCTTCAGACACCTCTAGTAATAACACCATTATTAAGTGCTAGTACGAGTATTCAAATCCAGATCCCACCCACTCCAAGAACAGGCTGTAAATCGCCAAAACTTAGTTTATGTGTCCATCCTGGCAGATGACTGGACATTCAGAGCTGATCTCGGAATTTGACGTGTGTGATGAATGAAATTGGAAGGATGAGGGACAATTGCCAACTTCCCTGGATAGCTCCATTTGGCCCTGCTGGGCAGGTGCAGTGGGTCCCCTTAGATTTGCTAGTTAAGGGACAGTACATCAAATAAGGCTAGAGTCAAAGGGGAGGGTAGAAGTGCTGACTTTGAGCATGTTCTCTCAAAGTGCTGTTATTTGAAAAAGCTGTACAGTGTCAGAGCTGAGCAGAGATCCAGCTGTGAATAGCACTCTGCAGAGTGTTGATAGAATCTGGGCTGTCCAGCTGTGAAGGGCCCGGAAGTGCTTGAAGAGGTGACAAGCACCCGAGCCCTCCCTCAGCCCTCCCCGACAGCTGTGGCCATTAACAACAGAAGCTACAGAGACTCACTGCAGCCAAAAGCCACAACGCTACACTCTCAGCCTTACGCCTTGTCGGGAGCCTTAAACCACCTCCACCAATCACAATAGAAAAAAAAAAAACCGGCTGCCCCAAGACAACAATGGCCCTGATATTGGGCCACAGTAATGGCCTAACTCCATGAGGAGTATCAAACCAGAGAAATCCTTCCTTGGGCTCTCGCCAGCACCTCTACTTTTGGTCAGGGGGTAGAAGGTGAAAATGGGCTATGGTTGGCTTGTCATCCAGGGATAGGGTAGAAAATGACAACAATGCAATGTAGAGGCATCAGCAGGGGCTTTGGAGTCAGTGGAACCTGGGTTCAAATTCTGATGCTTCTGTGTATTAGTTATGCAAACTTGGAAAATTGAATAAGCCAACCAAGCCTTTCTTTTTTCACCTTTAAAGAGAGTAACCGTAATTTCCTTTTAGAGTTATAGCAAATACTAAATGAGATCAAACATAAATCTCTACACATGGTGGATTTCCAAAAATATTAATTTTCTTTCCTCCTGCCATGCATTCAGAAAGGGGCAGATATAGCAATTTTCTGCTAAGAAATCTCATGGGTTGGGATTTCATCTGTGGGCGATGTGATGAATAAAGTGAGGACTTCCAACAGTAGCAACCTTTGAATTGGTATTTTGCCCCCGATGAAAACTATATTCAACATTGGCAAATACAGAAGTTTGTATGTAAACAAAAAGGTTTAGAAACTGTGACCCCATTTTTACCTGTAGAGATTCTACTGTCTTTCAAGTCCAAGTTCCATCACCATGTACGCTATCAATATCTCTGCTCCAAGGGGCAGAAAACCCAACATAAATTGGTTTAAGCTGAAAAATAAATATAGGGGTCAGGTAGCTCAGGAGTCCAGTTCAACCTCAGTTCCAGATTGATGAAGACCTCAAATGATGTCAGCATGATCCAGCCCTCTGCCCGGCTTCCCTGTGCTCACTACATTTGAGGATCTGCATAGTGGCCCACACTACCTTCAGACTCCCTTTGTCGAAAAATCCAGCGGAAGAGAGAAATGGCTTCTGGGATGGGCACATACACATGCACACACACACGCGCACACACACACACACACACATATTCGAGGCCCAGATTGGGGTTTTTATATTTATTGGCAGATCCAACTCCAGCCAGGTGAGTGGGTTATAAGCATTAGCCTGGCATGTGACACCTGGGAATAAAGTCAGGTGGCACATTGGCTGAGAATAAAGAGGCAGGATAATTTCAAAACAAATTGGGGTTACACAAAATCAGTGTAGGTACCCCACTGAAAAACCAGCAAATGTCCACTATTACATTCTAGCCCCACCGAATGATGGCCTTTACGTCCTTCCCACGTTTACTAACTTCTTTGGTGCCACTCACACGGTGCTTATTACATGCAACTTTGTAGTGTAAGTTAATGACTAGTGTCTCGAGGCCAGAGGCTATTTTAAGTGTGTTTGTCTTTGTCAACATTGTCTTTCACAGTGCCTTGCCCGCAGTGACTAAATTGAGGGAATTTAATAGAAATTAATGAATTTAACATACGTAAACATTGAAAGTGAATAATTGAAGTCAAAAGTTGAAATAGTTGACCTGTAGAAGAGATTAAGAGGAAACAATGTTAGAATTATATGGTTTCTGGGGGAGAGGAAGAAAAGGAAATCGAAGGTCCTTTATTCAAAAATTGCTGTCAGAAATCCCCAACTTCCTTAAGGAATTTATTAAGGAGATTGAGAGGGTATATTGCTCAGAAACACCAAATACCCTCTGTGGAAAAGAACCCTGAACTTTCCAAGTCAAACCATCAAGATAAATAATTAAAGGAAAATATTCCAAAAGGTGAAGGAGGCAGGTGAATTAATGGGAATGGAGAGGAGAGATAGGAGACAAAGGCTCTGAAAAAAAAGAAAATGGTTTTCGGTCACTCCACCAAGAACTTAGGAGAATAAAAAATTTGCAGATAAGAAAGGCAAATTCACTGTCAAAATTGCCCCCAAAAAGTCTGTTTGTAGGATTAGATCTGGTCACCATCAAATCCTGTCTGGAGGAAGTCCTCATAGCATGAGCCTGAAAAGTTGATTAAGTCTCTTAAATACGACCACACTCTTTCTTAATTAACCTCTGGGCTGCTGGGTCGTGGAGTGTAGATTGCTTCTCTTTTCTTAGCAATCACCAATTCTACCTTGTCGGGATTGCGCAGAACACAAACAGGTACAAGCAGTCCGTTACAGCCTCATTGTTGACAAAGGTATTTCAACTGAGAATCTCCTTGTAGGAGAAGTTAAACGTGTCTTGGGTCAGGAGAACATTTGGCAAAATAGAACAAGAGGCAGCAAACTATGGCCGGTACGCCATGTTCAGCTGTTTTTGTAAAGTTTTATTGGCATACGCCCATGTCCGTTTGCTTAGTATTGCCTAATGGTTGCTTTCTGTTCCTGCAAGGGTGGAGTTGAGATGTTCCCCTAAGGATCATACAGTCCAAAGAGCTTAGAATATTTATCATCTAGACATTTACAGAGTCTATAGACCCCTGCCACGGGAAACAGAGCATCCCCGGCCACCAAACCCGAGGGTGGCTTTTCTACCCATTCTCAAGGAATCAGTCACATCAATGGCAAAATGGCAGCAAGCTGGTGTGTCAGCATCAGCATCAGTAAGACTTGTGGACTGTAAGGAGAGAAAGCCAAGGAGCCTGACAGAGAGCAGCAGGCCTGGTTACTGGGTAGAAGGCTCAGCCCTCTTGGTTGAGAAACCAACAGGGGGCAAGATGGGTGAGGGGGCAGGTGCACGTCAGGCCTCCTTGGAGAAAGGGGGGGGGGGCAAATTAGCAAAAAAACATCCAGTGCCTATGTCTGCTTCAAAGTGTTTCTCTTGCCTGTTACTGCTGCACATTTGAATGTTTTATTTCTTCGACCCTCCGAGCATTACCAAACAGTTATTATCTGAGCTTCTAACAAACAATTATTCCAGCTCCTAATTTATATTTCAATCATTTTAACTACTGATCTTATGATCACATCCAGGCTCTGATCACATTAGTGTCTATTAACTATGCAGCAACCAATAAAATCTGCATGAGAGACTTATTCCATATATACTCCCTTAGCACAATTTATTAAAATAATGTAGACTATTAACATTTAAACTAAATGTAATATATATATTTAATATAAAAATTCTCATTACTGTGATTAATAAAATTTTTAGTGTAAGCTGATATTTAGTTAGAGAAAATGAACAAGTTAAGCCGACTGAACTATTTCAGTTACATTAATTTAATTAAATATGACTTTTACATTATGTAGGATTAGGTACATACCGCTGATAATTCTAACATATTTAAAGAATCAAAAAGTAGAATTCCACTATCAAAGTTACAGTCGAATCGCCAAAGGTTGTTTTAGATGAAGCGTATTAACCTCTCTCGCCGAAACCCCCTCACTTTTCCAGAAATGCTCTCAGGAATTACAGAAGCTGAAAAGTAGTGCAGTAATACTACAATTTTTCTCCTTTAAAAAATCTCATTGTTTAGGCTTTCCCTGTTGAGCTGCTCTAGGGCCGTGTGTGTGTGTGTGTGTGTGTGTACAGTAGAAAGAGGCAGAGATAAAGACAGAGACACAGAGACAGATCTCATGCTGTTTTTTTTTTTTTTTTAAACCATCTCCATTTATATAGAAACATTTCTGGAAATAATGTGCTGGTCAAACTCCACTTTCCTCCCTGTGGGCCGTTCCATGTCAACACCCTGACCTGGGCTCATACAACTGCCCTGCTACTTCCTAACTTTGCAAGCTGGCCAACAACTACTTCAGCCTACTTTCTCCATCAGTAAAATGGAAATGAGAGTTTGTGAGGATTAAGTGAGATGAGTCAGAAAAGCCACCTACCTTCTAACGGCTGTCCCTCCAGAGCTGGGTCTCTTTGCTGCTGCCTCTGAAAATGTTATGCTTTATTATTCCAAGTGCAATCTAATGGCCAGCGTGGCTGAATTATCTTTGCATTCCAAAAATGTTTCCTAGATGGCCACATGGCCATGAATCCATATCGTTGCTCTTTTCTGCACTCTTTATCTCCATCTTGTTCTGCTCTGTCTTCTGTGTTGACGACATTTCCCTGACAGCAAGGTTGTCCCTTGACCTTTCAGGGCTAAAAGGTAGAAGGAGAGACTATGTAGAGCACTAACATGGGGCTCTGGAGGATCTGGGTTGAGTCCCAGTTTACTTGCTACATGGCCTTTAGGTAAGTCTTCAGTCTTTTTAAGTCTCAATCGCAAAGCCTGCTAAACGGGTATGGCCAGTAATAACACCTACCTACAAAGTCGTTATGAATACTGAATTATTACTGCAGATGAAGTGCTTTGAAGGGTGCCTGGCTCATAGGATGAGCTCAACAATAACAACCATCAATGATATTGGGCATAGTGATTCCTAAAACAGAAACACAGCTCTTCTAGAGGCTGGGTCATGTGTTGGTGGTGAGTTCCGAGCTTGAGGAGACCCAGAGACATTTCTGTAACTACCAGAGTATTGGGAGCTGTAAAGATTCAATTCTCTAGAAGGAAGAGAGGATAGGATGAGAATAGGATACCCCACCATTTGGCTCATGTGGTTTATTTCTAAAGGGTCTGCTTGATAATGACTGAAATTTCTAGCATGGCTAGATTTAGTCACTTTCAGAGAGCAAAATAAGAGCAAAAAGAAGAAAACCAGCCCCTAAAATCTCCCACTTTCACAAACACACCAAGAATCCCGATGTTTGATGGTCTGGTCTCATACCCAAGCTGCGGTACTCCTGCCTCTGCTACTAAGGGACAGGATGATGTGAAAACAAAATGCTGACTTTCAGGCCTAAGATCAGCACTCATTATTGTAATTCTAAAACCAGGAGGAGAACCCGAACCCGGCCTGAATTATCACCCAATCTCCTTAATAAATGTGGACAGGGAAATCTCAAGAAAGGTGCTGGCTAATAGGCTGGAACAGATATTCCCACACCAAATCCATCCCAATCAGGTAGATTTATTTGGAAAGGACAGTCAGGCAATAATGGGAAGCAATTATTAAATGCAGTGCAGTGAACTTCTGGAGACAGGGAAGAGCCCATGGCTGTCATTTCACATCCTTCTCTGAAAGGCCTTTGATCACCTCGCCACTCTGTCCCTCCCCTTCATTCAGCAATAATTTGGACTGAAGGCAGCATTGTTCAGGTGGAGCTCTGAGGACTAACGAGTCCTCCCCTCCCCTTGTGCAACAAACTAGTTAATAGGACTTATGTCATCACCTTTGTCAATTTCCTGTTACCCTTATTTTATTTCAAAGTTAAGTTAGAAAAAGTTCATCTTTTGCTAAGCCCACCAATTCTAGGAATCCGTCTTTTTTTTCTTTTTTTTTTTGGCAACTCCAATAGAAGTTGTTTGGGGCTTATGACATGGGTTATGGAGATAGACTCCCTGATTTGAATTCTGGACCCAACACATATTAGCTGGGCAATATGACAAACTTTCTGTGTTCAGGGTCCCCATCTATGAAATAGGGATAATGAAGTATAAGCTTAAGTGGGGTGCTGTACAAATTCAGTGAGTTCACAAGCATTAAGGGCAAGGTAGTGAAGCTAATGCCTTTCACATTATAAGCGCTCAGTAAATTTTAGCAATAACTGTCATCATCATCATCATCATCATCATCACCCATAGCATAATTTTGTTATTCTGGGAGTTATCCTTTGCATCTGAGGCCCCATAGTTCTTTGAATTGGGGATCAGATACGGTTTAAAATCTTCTTAGAAGACTTGCAACATGGGATGGCAGCTGAAGGATTAGATTGGACTTACGATACCTGACCCTTCATAAGCTGTATACTGTAAGAAGTTATTACATGTAAGGCAACTCAAAGACTATTTCTTCTAGCAATAGAACAGGGACAATTGAATCATATTTCAAGGTCTGACCTCTCTTCCAGTCTTCTTTGCACTCAGAGCATTATTTGCTGACTACGGTGGAAAATATGGCCTGTGCATGTGATCTGGTGTCAGCACAGTCCATTTCAACCTCATAATGACTGTATCTTAAATAGTGGAACAGTTAAGACATCAGCACCAAGCTAATCAGACCTTTCCATTCACACAACAAGAAGCAAGACTTTTGGTTTCACTGTCTCACTCAGGCTTTGTCTTCCAGTCCTTCCTGGTCACAGGACTAGCCAGCTTCCTCAAGATGCCACGTACGACACCTGAATTACTTTGCAAGCAGAGTGTTACATCAGTCAAAATGAAGAGATCCATTTCAACAATAGATAGAAAGCAAAAGAAGAAAAAGGAAACTGTCTCCATAAAAATCAGACCAGTCTTAAAACCAAATCTATGTTATTAATGTACCATGACTTTCAAAATTTGATGGACCTCGTGGCCTGTGCCTAGTTGTTCCATCTGCCAGGCTAAAGACCATAAGGAACTTTGAACCATAATTAACAAAGTGCATCAAGACCTAAAAGATACCACCAAAGACCACTCTGAGGAACACCATCTTCATGGAGTCAGCATTACCCAGAAATAAGCCCAACCCGACGAGTTTTATCAAATTTAATCAAATTTATGCAAATAACTCAATCTCAGTAGCTTAGCTCCAGGGGACTTCCTCTTACCAAAATCCATACAGACCCAAATACCATAAGTATGATTACAACCTGCTTTTCAGTAGATAATATATGGCTTTGTTTCATTAGTGGAAGAGTCCTATGTTGCCTGAAACAATGAAAAGAGAAATTAACTTGGTCTGAGTTGCTGTTTGAGCTTGAATTTTGAAAAGCTGTGTCTCTTAATTCCACCCTGAGTTTAAAATATGGCACACCTGGACAATCTGGTTCTCTCCAGGGAACACACTAACTCTGGATTGTTTTATGCATTTGAAGTCCACCATATGGAACAACTGTGTCATTAAAATGGGCATTAAAAAGATTTGTTCACTCAGCTAGATTTAGACAGATAATAATATTTGGCACTTATATAGTGCCTTTCACCTGTCCATCTCAAAGTAAGCAATTTGTAAACACATATTGTTACAAACTCTTTATAAACCAGAGTTATATGTATTTCCCTGTGTATAAAACAGTTCCAACATGCCATACAATAAGTCCACATCAAAATAAGAGATGGCACAAAATGAAAAAAAATTTTTTTTTTTTACTTAGAAAAACTTTTAATAGCAGTCCAAGATGTTACATACATATTATTCCAAACAGTCACTACAATCCATCCACCTCAGACAAAGAGACGCTCTACATATATGGCAAGTATTTTTTTTTCTCTTATCTAGTCATGGATCTACAATAACGGGATTTGCATACTAATTATAATGGTAAAAATGCCATTACTTAAATTAACTGTGAATGAAATTGACCAACATAACCACTTCTGCTTTGGTAATTCAGTGTTCTGACCATAAAAATTGATAGGATTCCTATGCAATTTCAAATAGATTTTCTGTAATTGTCATGCTATTTGTCTATCTAGTCTCTAGGTTTTTTCAATAGGTCAAAACTCAGAGGTTTGGAGGGTTGCCTTCCAAACCACTAATATTCCTCATAGCTTTATATACGTGTATTAGTTATTTTTATGTATATTTCCCCTCCAACCCAGTCTCTCTGATCATACAACGACTACTTTCCCTTTACTTGCACATTTACTCTGTGGCTTCTTTACTTGTGTAGCACAAAACATTTTTAGGGATGCCCAAGGAAAAAACTATGGGCTTCAGACTCTATTTATCAAACATGGTAATACAGATAGCAAACATCAATATAGATTAAAATATGTACTATATATATGTACATCACATCACAAGAGTTTGTGAGATGGGGTAAGACAAAGGTCATAGTATAAAGCTCAGCTACTGGATTGTACAGAGTGGGCCAATAGCATGAGTGGAAGCTTATATTAAAGTGAACATTTTATAAGATATGAATGAACAAAATAAAGCAGCCAATAATACATCGTAGCAGGCAATAGAAAAAGATCTCCATGAATAATCTAGATAATGTGTGTTTACTGTAAGAATCTTGTATGAACGGTTCCCAGATGATCAAATTTCAAAGTATCAATTTTAAAAGAGGATATGATCAGAAACATAGTTTTCATAATATCTAGAAAAGAGATGGAAGACTTAAATAAATGGCAGAGACTAACCAGGCAACATTAATGAGTGAAGCATGCAGGTACACAATAACAGGGAGGAACATAATACTAACATTTTGCTATGATGTATATCCCAACAGAAATTCTTCTGTGATCATATAAATGTATATGTTTGTAGAGGTATA
This sequence comes from Vulpes vulpes, assembly GCF_048418805.1. Lineage (NCBI taxonomy): Eukaryota > Metazoa > Chordata > Mammalia > Carnivora > Canidae > Vulpes > Vulpes vulpes. The sequence goes on along the minus strand of NC_132795.1, from coordinate 94,658,068 downwards.
GATAAGCTTATATGTAAATTCATGGTAATTAAATGTATTCACATGCTCACACATACATATATAGCCCATATTTTTTGAATAAACATGGAGGGGACCCTGTTGAAGTGGAAAACACACACGTACCTTTGAAAGGGGTAGCTGCTCCTCTGTTCTAGGTAACCACTGCCATATAAGAATGTGGGCCCAGTTTGGACAGATATTTTGATTTCTCAACAGGAACCGCAAATGTGATTTTTTTTAATATGAAAACTTATAATTTTCAAATGTTGCCTTCAGTTTTTTTTGTTGTTGTTGTTGTTTGTTTTTTGGTTTTGCTTTTTGTTTGGGCCTCAATTATTTTTAAACCCCGTATATGTCAACCAACAGTACTTCAGCTTGTCAAATCTTGCTCATTGGATAAAACCTCATAATTTCTGGTGTTCAATAAAGCTTGCTTTTCATGTCTGGGGAGAAACTATGATTTATTTATGATTTCATTTCCAGCACTCACAGAAATAAACATTCATAATATAACGTTGACTATTTAGAAATAGTTATGTTCTATTAGCAAAATGAAAAGGCAATCTACAGAATGGGAGAAAATATTTGCAAACCATATATTTAATAGGGGTTAGTATCCAAAATATATAAAGAATCATATAACTCAATAACAACAAAAACAAATAACCCAAATAAAAAATTAGCAAAGATGACCTGAGTCATCATTTCTCCAAAGAAGACATTCAAATGGCCAACAGATACACAAAAAGGTGTTCAACGTCTCTAACCATCAGGAAAATGCAAATTGAAAACCACAATGAGATATCACCTCACACCAGTTAGGATAGCTATTATTTTTAAAAAAGAAAATAAAATGAAGTAACAAGTATTGGCAAGGTTGTGGAGAAAAGGGACCTCTGATACAATGTTGGTAGGAATGTACATTGATTACAGCCATTATGAAAAACAGAATGTAGGTTCCTCAAAAAATTGAAAATGTAACTCCATATATCCAGCAATTCCAATTCTAGCTATTTAGCCAAAAGAATTAAAATAAGGATCTCAAAATAAAACACTTGCACTTTCATGTTCATTGAAACATTATTCACAACAGCCAAACTATGGAAACAACCGAAATGTCTATCCGTGGATGAATGGATAAAGAAAATGTTATATTTACATACAGTGGAATAATATTAAATCTTTAAAAAGAAGGAAATCCTGCCATTTGTAACAACCTAGATGGACATTAGGCTGAGCGAAATGAGACAGACACAGAAAAACAAATACTGTGTGAGCCCACATATATGTGGAATCTAAAAATCTAACCTAGTAAAACTCAAAGCAGGCATTTGAGTAGAATGGTGGTTTCCAGGGACTGGATGGAGGAGGAAAAAGATAGGTGATGGTAAAAGGTACAAAGTTTCAGTTACGCAAGGTAAGTTCTGGAGACCTACTAAACAGCCTAATGTCTATAGCTAAAAATATTGTATTGTATACTTAAAATTTACTATAAGGGAAAATCTTATTTTAAGTGTTCTTATCGCAAAATAATGCTAATACTAATACTAAAGATGGCAGGAGGAAACTGGGAGATGAGACATATGATATGACTTTGATAGTGGTGATAATTTCATGGTTTTATACCTATCCCCAAACTCATGGAGGTATACTTTAAATATATACAGTTTTTTATATACCAATCATACTTCAATAAAGTTTTTAAGAAAGAAATTGTCAAGTTTCTTGAAAAATTATGGTTGTGAATGGGATTTACCCTCAATACAAAAACAAAGAGCTCCTACAAATGAATAAGAAAACTGGCCATAGAAATACATACATAAAAATATGAGTAAATTAGGGGCACCTGGGTGGCAAAGTCAGTTAAGTGTACAGCTCTTGGGACCTCTGGGTGGCTGAGAAGTTTAGTGCCTGCCTTCAGCCCAGGGCCTGATCCTGGAGTCCCCAGATCGAGTCCCATATCAGGCTCCCTGCATGAAGCCTGTTTCTCCCTCTGCCTGTGTCTCCACCTCTCTCTCTCTGTGTGTGTGTTTGTGTGCCTCATGAATAAATAAATAAAATCTTTTTTTTAAAAAAAAGTGTACAGCTCTTGGTTTTGGCTCAGGTGGTCTCAGGGTCCTGTGCTTAACAGAGAGTCTACTTAAGTTTCTCTCCCTTCCCCTCTACCCCTCCCTCTGTGTGCATGCTCTCTCTCTCAAATAAAATATTTTTAAAAAATTACTAAATTAAATGAACAAGCAAATATGAGAAGTAAAGGATACATGGCTATTAAACATAAAAAAGGAAAATTAATTTTAGTGCCATGCAACCCAAACTGAACTTTTTAAAGATAAAAAATACAATTTAAAATACTAGATATATAATTTTAAATTAAATAAATATAAATTTTTAAAAAGTATGGAGCGAAATAATATGCAGGGACTTCTGTGAGGCTTGCTTCCAGTTGGGAAATGACAAGCAGGTCTTCCCTAGTCTTAAATCCAATAAAAGGTGTGACATTTCTTTCATATGCCTTCCTCTTTCATATCTGCATCAGCATTAACAAGTGGGTGGGTAGAAATTAAAGCTTCTAAATGTTGAGAGATTGGGATGTGTAGGAGCAGCTGGCAAAGGCAAATAAAAGTGGTCAAATAAATAGAAGCCAAATAAAAATAATGGGGGTCACAAAATCCAAGAAAAGATATAGCTTCTCATTGCTCCTGAGAGGTCAAACAAGATGATTTGTAAAAAGGTGACCACTAGGTCTAACTACCTGGAGGTCACTGTTGACCTTAACAATAGCAGCTTCAATGGAGTAGTAGGGGACAGAGACTAGAGTGGAGTTGTCTGAAGAATAAATATGAAGAACTGGGCAAAGATAATAGACCGAGCACACATGTCTAATGTATCTCTTACCTGAAATTCCACTTCAACACTGGAAAATATATGGTTCAAAAAGAAAGTGTGGAGAATCTGATGATAGCATGTAAAATTATGGATGCCTTGTTCCAGCAATCTCATTCCTAGGGATCTTTATTACAGATATAACCACACATATTAGAAAAGGATATAACAACAAGATAGTTCATTGTGATATTATTTATAATAGCAAAAGATTAGAAGCAGCCTAAATGTCCAACAATAGGAAACTGTTGAATAAAATGTGGTATGTCTACAAAGAATACTATGAAGGACTCTATGTGATTATCAGGATATACCTTCAGGGGAAAAAACCAAAGGGCAAAGATTTTGGTATGAGAAAGGGAGAGAGATAATTAGCATATCGATGTGTATTTGCTGTATCTTTGGATTAAAAAAAAAAAAGAACACCAGAATAAAAAAATTAGAAAGAGAGAAAGGAGACATGATGGATCAGAAATGAGTGAAAGTGAGATTCCCATTTAAGTAATTTTTGGCTTTTCAAACCTGGTAATAACATTAACTATTTTCTTTAGTATTACCTATTTTTGAACCATGTAATTGTATTATCTCTTTAAAACATTTTTTTCAATATATGAAACACTGCTTGGGGATGCAGAGACCTAGAAAGAGCATCACTTTCACCATTACAACAACAAAAAACTGAAACTACAAGTCCACAATTTTTTTGAAGCTATCAGAGATCTGTGGTCACAGAACCAACAATTCTGAAATCTAAAGAAATGCAGGTGGTTGGAGGGAGTGGTAGGGTGTGAGCACCTGTTTACTTGGGACAGATACAGCTAGACACATATAAAGCTGTTAACAAATTCATGGAGAACATGTTTAGGCTAGTAAGAGAGTGTGGAGCCACTTGGAGCCTATTAGAAGCAAAAAACTTTCTTTTCTTTTTTGCATAACTACTTACTTCAATCCTAGTATTTTGATGCCCAGCTTTCAACAACAAAAAAATACGAGATTATAAAAAAACAACTGTCAAAAGACAATCAACAGACCATACTTGAATATAGTTGTAAAAAAGAGAAATTAAAGTACCATGATTACCATATTATATTAAAGTCCCTAACAGAAAAGATGGAAAACATGAAAATCAGCTGAATAATTTCAACACAGAAGGAAACTATAGAAAAGATTCAAATGGACAATGCTATTAATAAAAACATAGTAGCAGAGATTTTCAAAATGCCTTCAACAGATTTTGCATGTAGACTTGACACAGCCAAAGAATCAGTGTCCTTGAAGATAGATCAATAGAAGCTACCCAAACTGAAACACAAAGGGGAAAAAATGTGTTAAAATTAAAAAACAGAATATCCAATAACTACAAGATAATGTCAAGCCTCCTAACATGTGTATAATTGGAACCTCAGATTGGTGAAAGACTAGTTGCTCTCACCATGAGATTGATAAAAAAGCAATAATGCCCTCTCTCGACACTGTTGTTCAACATCATACTGGAGTCCTAACCTGTGCAATAAGGCAAGAAAGAGAAATAAAATTCATACAGATTGGAAAGGAAGAAATAAAACTGTCTACTCACAGATAGCATATTTATATAGGTGGAAAATGACAATCTATTTAATCTATATAATAAGAGAATTAAGTAAAGTTATAAGATACTAGGTCAATAAACAAAAATAAATTATTTTTCTATATTCCCCCAATAAACAATGGAATATACATTTTGAAAAAGAAAAAAGGTACTATTATAATAGCTCTAAAAAATGAAATTCTGAGTATAAATCTGACAAAATATATTTAGAATCTGTATGCTTTAGATCTACAAAACACTGATATAAAACAAGAGCTAAATAAATAGAAAGATAAATCATGTTAATAGATTAGAAGATTTAATAATGACAGAGCATCAATCTCTCCAAAAATTGATCTATAGGTACAGTATTTATAGGTTTTGCTCACGAGTTTCTCAGGCAATACCATCTAAATACACCCCATACTTTTTAGGTTTACTACTATTTAGTTTGACTACAGTTTCTCAGGTTGTCAGTCACTAAGCTTTATCAGCCTCTGTAAGCTTATTATTAGGATCATCAGGTAGGAATGTACTACCTGCCACAGCCTGAGTATTTTCCAACGGTTCCAGATTTCTTTCACTTATTTTGCTCATTGAGGAATTGTCTTCACCATTTATGAAGAAGTTTAAGTATGTTCACATTATTTAATTTTTAAAAGGAAAATGAAGAATAACCTGTAAATGCCAAATTCTAGAATTATCAGTTTTTTCATATTAGGAAGAAACTCCCTGTGGGGGGGGGGGGGGGAGATAGAACTAAAAATAGGAATATGTTTGTAAACAGATACTTGAGTATAATTATAGCAGAATGTTGCACAAATATATGGGAAACATTGTGTATGTGTATAGTAAGACTTAAATATACTAGGTCTCAGGGGACAAACTTATTTTCCCAGAATTCTAGTCATGTAAACCTCCCAAGACCCAACAAGATATCACCATTCTAGATGGTTATATTTGCAGCTCACTGGATATATGTCATTAGTTCCATATCCTCCCCCCAAATTATCCTCAGTTCTCTTTGATGAATCTGTAGCTCTAAGAGTGACAAGCAAGAGAATAATGCCAAAGTACTAAATTTTGCAATTATTTTGGGTGCATAGGAGCTCTCTTTTCTGTGCTTTTGTGAAGAATTAAGAATTGTATGAAATGGAAAATGGAATTCTGCTAATTGTACTGTATATCCAAAACCACTTTTACTCCTCAAAATTTTTCTCTCAGGTTCTCAAATAAGATTGATGCTTCTGGGCACATTGCCATGTTTATCCTGAAACATTTCATGACTCCCTACTCAGTAAACCAGCTAATCTCCAAGGGCACTTGGGTCAACCTGAGAAGCGAAGAAATGCACCAGACTTCAGTGGCAGCTGCTTGGTATCATGTTCAACCATGTCATTAAGATGCCTTAGTGAGTCGTGACTAAATATCTCAAATTGGCAAATCAACAAATTTCTATGTAATATCATATAAAGGTATTTGGCTTTCAAAGTGAGACAGGAATAAAAGTAACCCTAAAAAGATTCAAATGCTGATTGAGACAATCATTACCTCCAATATATTTTTAGTGAAATCTACAGGGAGAGAGATTTGAGATGCATCAAGTCAAAAATCAAAAAGATTTGCACATCAAATATGCATATATGTATATGTGTACTTATATGTATATGTAATATGTGTGTGTGTTTTGCCTGACAAATGACTTCATATTGGGCATCCATTGCCCTGGAACCAACGCACATTACTATAAAAAGTCAAATAAGAGCACCAATAGGGTAACATGTTAGAGGTAAAATGACAAATAATCCACACAAAGGTAGATAGAAAGTAACTGAAAACTATAAAAAGATTGTTTATACTGATGAAAATGGGTTTTTTCTGCACTGTGCCCGCTAAAAGCTGTAATTCCACCTATTGTCTGTATTTGCTTTTGGTTATCTTCTTGCTATTCTCTCTTACAAACTAAAATTAAAAAAAATAATCATTTTCCATTGTCGAAATACCCTCTTTATAATCACAAAAATATAATTCTTTCTCTTCTCTTGTCTAACATATTTCCTCTCACTCTTCATTGCTTTGCTCAAAGCTGACCTGAGCTTTCAATGTCAGATTTCTCCCGAACAACTGCACCTGCCCTGATTATGTCTAACCAGCTCCTATGCCTGTGGACCTCCGGTCCCTCTCCAATTAGGATGTGACTACTGAATACGGGGCAGACCAGTGGAGATGGGGACATAGGCAGGACTCACAGCTTTCCTCTACCACCTCTCAACAGCTAAAGGTGATTGCTTTGTAGCTGCCCATGTCTTCTTATCTCTACTCTTCTGGTTTCAGAAAATACCACTCACCTATGCTTGGAAAACCTCAGGAACTGCCTACAGATACGCATGCAATTTGTTCCTTTATCATTTTTCTGAGCTACCCATGCTGCAGCCTGCCGGTGTGCCCCCTTCCTTTCATCTGGAATCCCTCAATAATGATATGAGCCTCTTTTTTTCAAAGCATCTTCCCATGAGACAAAAATCAGGCAATTCCTCTTAATCATAAACTCTGACTGTTGGGTCTTCCGTCTTCAAACTTTTGGCAAGCTCTGTTTCACCTCTACTTGCAATTAGTAGAGACATCAGAGACTCACTTGAAAGTCCCTGCCTCCAGTCACTATCAGCCTGCTCCAGATAAAAGAAAATAAAACTAGCAATACATTTCTGATTCCAAACAAGATTAAGTAAGTAGACATATTTCACCCTATTCCTCCCACTAAGTATAGCTAAAACAAATATAAGACTGAAAGGTGGAGAAGAGAAGACAAACTACCTTGAGGTCCAACAAAGCTGGACTTGAGACCAACAACAGATATGGCAGTGTGTTCCCTGAGTTTTCCTTTTCTGCCTCTATATCCCAGACCGAGATACTTAAAAAGACTATAATATGGTACAGCTTGTTTTGGAGAAGGTTCTCACAGCTTCTCACAAAACTATACATAGGCCTACCTTAGATACATGAATTCCAATTCTAGGTATTTATGCAAGTGGAATTAAATTATATTGTCACAAAGGACTTGTATAAACTAATGTTCATAACAATTTATTCATAACAGACAAAAACTTGGACTTACTAATATGTCCTTTAATAGAACAATGGATAAACAAGCTGTGATTTCCTCATAAAACAAAATGCTACTCCTCTGTAAAAATGCACTCAACAATATGGATAAATCTTAAAGATATTATGCTGAGTTAAAAAAAGCTAGACAGGGGCAGCCCGGGTGGCTCAGCGGTTTAGCGCCGCCTTCAGCCCAGGGCCTGATCCTAGAGACCCGGGATTGAGTCCCATGTCAGCCTCCCTGCATGGAGCCTGCTTCTCCCTCTGCCTCTGTCTCTGCTTCTTTCTCTCTCTCTCTGTGTGTCTCTCATGAATAAACAAATAAAATCTTCAAAAAAAAAAAAAAAAGAAAACTTAAAAAAAAGCTAGACAGGAGTAGAACATGCCATATAATTCTATATATATGAACTCTACATGCAAAAAAATTCTATAGTAAAAAAAATCAGTTTGTTTTTGTCAGTGGGGAATGGGACGGGGATAGGATGGAAATAGCCATTACGAAGCTTTCTGGTATAATGAAACTCTTCTAAACCTGATAGAGGATTGTGTTACGTAGGTGTATGTATTTGCCAAATTCTAGCAATTACAGATTTAATTGTTCATTTCATTGTACATAAATTTTACATCAGAGATTAAGAACTATAAAGAAATATTGAACTCTAGTTAATGGTATTCATGTTGAAATATTTACAAAGAAGTACAGTAACATCTGCAATTTACTTTGTAATGCAACAGGAAATATGATGGTTGAATGGATGAATAAATACATGGCAAGCAAAGACTGCTAAATGATAAAGGAAGAATCTAGGTGATGAGAAGAGATATTCACCATAAACTTCTTTTGACTTTGCTTTATTTGAGGAATTACTCATATATATATATATATATATATATATATATATATATATATATGGTTGGTTGGTTTTTAAGGCTCTTTATTCTGTTATTTATTCTTTAGTTATTACCACATTATCTTACTCTAGCTTCATCTTAAATTCTTCCTCTTTAGGATTATCTGATCTATTTTTGGCCCTTTGATTTTACCATAAATTTTAGAATCAGCTTGTCAATTTCTACGACAGTTTCTCTGAGATTTTGATTGGAATTAAATTGAATTTATGGATAACTTTGGAAGAAATTAACATCTTTACAATATTGGGTCTTTATGAACATATTCTGTTCTTCTACTTAACTCCTTAAAAATTTCTCAATAATGTTCTCAAGCTTTCAGTATAAAAACATTGACTTATTTTTGGTGTATTTCTCTTAAATATTGAGAGATTTTTTATTCTATTGAAATGTCATTTTACTTTATTTTAGTTGGTAGTGCATAAAAATACAATAAAATGGACCAAGAGAAATTTTTGGAGAAATGCCTAATTCTAGGACTGGGGCAAAGGACAACAAATGGGCCCGAAGCAACTTACGGAGTGCCAGAAAGTAAGGAAGTACTCAAAAATAAATAAATAAATAAGCCACATTGGTAAGAGTTTGTCAAAGACACACAGGAGACCACTGGAAGTCCTCCCAGCAGCCAAAGCTGTAACAAATTGATTAATTAAATAAAATAAAGCAGTACTGATTAACACCTGAAGTATAAAATAAATACTCATGAATCCATATCGACATCAGTAAATGATCGTATAAATAAATAAATAAATAGGGAGAGAAAGATAAATTTCTCATGTAAAAAGGGTTAAAAATAACTTATGTAGATACCCTGTCCTTCACAAGAGGTGCATAAATTCCCATGTGCTAAGTGTGGGCCAGCCATGTGACTTTCATCCAAGGTATATACTATAGAAAGAAGGAGTGGGGGAAGAGCTTAATAGCAGGTAGAGAAACCTGATAAACTTTACCTCAAACAAATGACCAAGATTAAAATCAACAGTGACAAATTGTGTGAATAGTATGCGCTCTTGCTATGTGATTAAAATGTCACTTTCTCTCCCTGGTCTTCTTCCTCAAAAGCCATAACCCCAGTCTTGCCATGAGGAAAAATATCAGCCAAATTCCAATACAGTAGTACTTTACAAAATACCTAGTCAATTCTCAAACTGTCAAGGTCATCATAAACCAGAAACATCTAAGAAATTGTCATAGTCAAGAAGGATCTAAAGAGACATGATAATAAATATAACAAAGCATGGTATCCTGGATGAGACCCTAGAATAAGCAAAAGAGCATTAGACAAAAACTAAGGGAATCTGAATAAAATATGGGTTTTAGTTAATTTTAATGTATCAGTATTGGTTCACTAATTACAACAGATGTATCATACTAATATATATATTTTTAAGATTTTATTTATTTATCCATGAGAGACACAGAGAGAGAAAGGCAGAGACTTAGGCAGAGAGAGAAGTAGGCTCCAGGCAGGGAGCCCAATGTGGGACTTGATCCCAGGGCTCCAGGATCACCCTCTGGGCTGAAGGCAGATGCTTAACCTCTGAGCCACCCAGACGTCCCTCTTACTAATATATTAATAACAAGGGAAACTGGGTGCAGGATATATGGGAACACTCTGTACTAACTTCTCAATTTTTCTGTTAATCTAAAACTGGTCTGTTGTACCTAAAAGCTACAAAATAAAGTCTATTTAAAAAAAATATATAACAGGCATTATTTAAAAAATGATTTCTATTCGTTGAACTTTTACCCAGAGATCTTGATAAATTCTCTTAAATTATCTGTATATTCTTTTGAATTTTCCATGTAGACAATCATATCATCTAAAGGTACAGTTATATTATTTCCTTTCCATTTCACCTACCTTTGTCTTTCTGCCTTATTTCTAAAACTAGGATGTTAATACTATGTTAAATAGAAGGGTGATAACAGACATTTTATTCCCCTAGAAAGCAGGAAGTTTTCAGCATTTTACCATTAAAAAATGGTTTGTGGAAATTCTTTTTGTAAGTACTCTTTACTAGATTAGGGAAGTTCCCTTTTATTTATAATGAACTGAGATTTGTTTTTATCATAAGTGTGTTAAATTTTACCAAATGCTTTTTGCTATAACTATTAATGAGATGATGTAATTTTCATCCTTGTCTTATTAATGTGGTAGATTATATTATGTGATATTTTTCAAATGTCAAACCAACATTATATTATTTGAATAAACTCCACTTGGTTGTATTGTATTATACTTTTTATAAGTCACTGGATTAAATTTTCAAAAAGTGTTTATTATTTTTGTATCATGAGAAAGACTGGCCTCTCAGATTATTCGTCAGGATTTGATATCAAGATATTGCTGGCATTGTAAAATAAATCATGAATTGCTTCTTCTTTTCTTATTCCTTAAAACTTCTTATATAAGATTGGTATAATTTCTTCTTTAAATATGATGGAAAAACTGATCAGCGAATCCACCTAGGTCTAAAGATTTCTCTATGGCAAAATTTAAATTGTAGATTCAGTAATATTAATATATATGGGACTATTTATATTTTCTATTTCATCTTGTGTGAAGTTGGGTGTGTTGTGCATTTTTTGCAATCCACATCTCCAAACTTATTTTCATAAAATAGATCTATGTCTTATATGTTGTTTGGGATACCTGAAGAACCTATAACTATGTCTTCTTTTAATTCCTGATATTGAAAATTTATACCTATTCTCTTTTTTTTTTCTCAAAGTTGCTAAGAGTTGGTCAATTATACATTGTTGTCTTTTTTAAAAAGATTTTTTTTATTCATGAGAGATACAGAGAGAGAGAGAGAGAGAGAGAGAGGCAGAGACACAGGCAAAGGGAGAAGCAGGCTCCCTGCAGGGAGCCTGTTGTGAGACTCAATCCCGGGACTCCAGGACCATGTCCTGGGCCAAAGGCAGGTGCTAAACTGCTAAGCCACCCAGGCAGGGATCCCCATTGCTGTCTTTTTAAAGATCCAGTTCATGGTAGCCATATAACAATCTAATTGAATTTCCATTTAAAAAAATATCCTTTCCTATATCCAGCACCATGGAATTCCCAAGTATTCAGATCCAAACAGCAATAGAGCCCTTTTTTCAAAAGCACTAAAAATTAGATTAAACCAGAGCACCAAAAACCTTTCTAACACCGAGGACTTACAGAGAAAGTAATAGAAGGCATTAGGGAATTAAACCAGCAGAATGTGTATTTGAAACGAGTGTGCTTTGATGCAGTAACAGATAATATCTGGTAAAAGTGCTTTCCTGGAGGTTTGTCCACTGGTCTCCCTGTGTTTCACTTGAGATGAGATGGTCTGTCTGGGAAACTACACTAATGAAGTAGTCATCCCTTGAAACTTTGATGGGGATGATGGAGAACGGCAAATCCCTGGAAGGGCTTAAGAAAAGTTTTCTAACTGGTCTACCTGTGGAAGCTGGGGGCACTGGATTGAAACAGGTGACCTCTTAAGGTTCCTTCTAGCTTGATTCATTCATAATACTGAAATAGAATCTGACTTAAGCTATCAAAACTCTTGGTTAATTTATACACATGGACATTGAATTTCAGTAGTGAAACCATCTTGAGAAATGGATTCTATTCTCTTGAAGAAATTCTCTCTTGAGAAATTCAAAATTCTATCAATGGATTATTGCCCCGTTAGATAAGTATGTCAAAATACTATAAAAATCTCACAGAACATGCTTAGTAGGCATCTGAGTTTTGACCATGTCTTGTACCACCACCCTCTATAAAATATGTATAAAATCTCCATATGTCCTTCTGTTAAAAATAAAAACTGGTATTTAGGAATAGCTATTTCCTAATAAAACTGCCCATTGACTTCTTTGCCAGGCAAAAGCAGCTCCTAAGTTGACACATTTCAGCCCATCTGTACATACAGCATGTTTCACATCATAATTCTAACACAGGCATCTTAACTTTAAATGAGACGAAACAAACATGAAATTCGCACTGGCGGGAACCCCCTGCCACTCAATTTGTGTTGGTTTTAACACCTTCGAATTTTATATATCCTTTCATATAAACAGTTTTGTATTAACTGCTGATATGGTGGCTTCCAACAATTCAATGTTGAGCTGTTTAAAAGCACTCATTAGCAGCTTTAATACAGAAGGGAACACATATATTAGAAAAATCCTGTAAACCCCAAATACCCCTTGGGCCCTGCCATTTGCGTGTAAAATAACTCAATAAAAAATATATACTATACTGTTAATCATAAGACCTTCCAGGAATATAATCAATCACAGGAGAAACGTAAACCATATCTTTATAAACAAAAAAAAGAAAAATGAGAACTTCCATTTAAGCTGAGCATGGGAATCATCACAATGAGCAGATGAATTTATAAAACTAAGCACACTTCATAATAATGATAAAAATATTACAAGTGTATATACATCCAATTGCCATATATGCATGGCATTCGATTTTAGCACAACTGGCAACATATTTATTAAATTAACACTTCATTTATCCCTTTCTATCATGTCTAACATATATTAACTTTAACAGAAAAATAAAGTAATCTTCAAGTATTTTCCACTATTTGAAAAATACAGAAACATATTTAATTTTTAAAGGATTCCAGGAACACATTTTTCTATAATCAAGAATGTCCATATAATCCAGTTATTTCTTTTTAAGGAACATTTTACATACCTAGCCATTTATAACTTCAAGGAATGTTTTTCTTTTCCCCAACTTTCCACATACCTTGATCAGAAAATTCTACTAGTTAATATTTCTAGTACATGTAAATAATTATATCCTGAGTGCTTCAAAATTACACTAATTCCTACACCATTAAGGAAGGAAAATGTTTCTAGTTTTTAATGCATTATAAGTGGGAGATATTAATTTCTAGATGAAATTATGCATAAGCAGGGGGAAAGCTTTGTACCAAGTTAATATTTAAACATAAAATGTTAAGTATCACAGGAATTATGGATGATTAAAAGCAAATAGGACAACACAACCATATTGTATTTGGATTGGGGGACCCTCTCCCATTTGTGCAATTTTCTATCCCCCATAGCAAAAAGCATCTTTATATTTTAAAATTGTTTAGCTGTCAGGATGGATGGTTTGAACAGTAGCAAACACTCAAGACCAAAGAAATGGCATTCTTCAGTAAATATGTTTATGCTATGTCATATAAATGAATTATAAACAGTAGAGTAACCTTTTTGTTTTTATCGTTAGTACTTTGTCATTTTATAAACTGCCACTAAGCCATACAGTATCTAAAACAAGTTTTGAAAACTTGGAGGAAAATTAACTCGTACCAAGTTATATATATTATTTTCTCATATAGTACTAATCATACTTTGCTATTTGGGGTGAATAGCTTTTAAAATTATACTTGAAATGATGGAATTGTCCCATTTTAAGTAGAAATTTCCACACAATGGGTAATTTCAATTCTTTCCAGCTTTATTCCACTATTAGAAACAGATTTAGTCAAAGACCTCACATATTTGCTATGAATATATCTTAAATGTATTTTCTCCTAAGAAACAAAGCAGGCTTGCTTCTCTTTCTTGCTTTAAATGGTGTTTTATGTTATAGGCTAATGAGTACCTAATAGTGTACTTTACGTACTTTGCATATAGTATTTCATTAATGACACTGAGCATTTCATGGGTGGGGGGTGCGGGGGGACCGGGTAGCTATGACACTTGACAAGCTGGTTCACATAGGCTGGGAGTATGTTTACAGTTAACCAAGCCTCTTAGAGGCAGGTTCTCTGTCTCTGGCAAATATGGAGCTATACACCTTTCACCACCTGTGACAGGTGACACCGTCTCTCAGGAAATCCACATCTGCCCACTATGACAGAATTGGGACAAGACTGCAAGAGTTTAGGTCAGAGAGAAAGAGTATTCTTTACAGGCCTGCTACATTAAATTATAGGACCATTGTACTGGTTTCCTTGGACTGCTATAGTAAAATATCACAAACTCGGTGGCTAAACACAGAAATCTATTGCCTCACAGCTCTAGAGGCCCAAAGTCCAAAACTGAAGTGTTGGCGAGCACTGGCTCCCTCTGTAATCTGTAGGGAACAATGTGTCCTTGGCTTCCTCCTAGCTTCTGGGGATGTCCGTGTATCCTTGGCATTTCTTGGCTTATAACTGCAACATACCACTCTCTTCCTCTGGAGTCATGTGGTAGTTTCCCTTGTCTTGTCCCATGTCTTCTTAATAAGGACACCGAGCATATTGATTTAAGAGCCCAGTATCACCTCATGTTTATCATTTACGTCCACAACAACCTATCTCCAAATGAAGTCACATTCTGAGGTTCTGAGGGTCAGGACTTCATGGTATCTTTCTGGGGGGAGGGCACGATTCAACCCAGAAGGACCATTAACCACTATCAGCTGTGAACCTAAATTGGCATGCCCAGGCCTAAACAGCTAGCCAGATCTTTCTCTGGATCATCTCTCTTCTTGGAGGAGTTCCACCGCCTAGAGATGGCATCATGGAGGGAGTCGCCCTTCTCCTTTAGATGCCAATCAGGCGGAAGAAGAAAGAGTAAAGTGAAGAGGTTAGGACTGCTGAGAATCACACTTGGACCGCAGTGTAACTACAAACATCCAGTCTATAATGAATATCTTCTTAGAGGATTTACGATGTACCGCCAGACAGAAAAAGTAAGGAAAGAACCTCCCTCTCCCTTGACATTCTTTATCCTAAGAAGTTCCTTCGGAGAAATACTCCCTTAGTCCCCCAGTCCCCTAGGAGTGCCCTGCTTTCCGTCAATTCAATCTAGCAAAGGTCACTAATCTCCAGAGCCATTGACATCCTCCAATTCACCAATGGAAAAACCACCATTTGAAAACAAAACAAAACAAAACAAAACAAAACAAAAAACAGCGAAGAAAGGGTTCAGAAACAATGGGTGAGGGGGTAGATTTCCATTACCTCCCACTTCAGCCTTTGTCTTCAAAGTCCTTTCTGCAGAGTATTAAATGGTGTTTGGCTTTTTTTTCTTTTTTGTTTTTTCTCCTTTTGGAGGGGAGGAGAAGTCAATGAGATTTTTGAAAAGGCTTAGAACAGAGAGGTCACTTTTGAACAAATGACATGTAAGGCAAGATAAATTTACATTTTTCAGCCTTACGAAAAACAAGGACAGCTTTGTCTGGAATTCACTAAGAAGTCATTGAAGGTAAGCACTTGTTGCCCACTGGTCGTGATAGAGTAAAACCCAGAGAAACAGAAGTAAAGAGAGTTTATATGTCACCATAGGTTGGACATCCCTAATTTCCCACAAAGGCCTTTCATTTCCATTTGGAATGAGTATACGATAACCTAGACAGGCCAGCCCCTTAGTCACCGAGCAAAACTCTTGACATTTGCCTAATTATCTTTTCTCATCGTTAGTCATTTTTTGAAGTCTCAGCTTCATTCAGATGCCAGGTATTTCCGAAATTAATCATGTCATTGAAGGCGGCATCTTTTCATGTAAATGGACTTTATTATCTGGATCAGAAAGCCCCCTCTTTGAGTAGCAAAAGCCCATTTGTAGGCAAAGTGTCTGAAATCTGACATGCTGCCTTCCCAAGAAAGATTCCTAGTGTTGACCTCCCGGCAAGCAGGCAGCATTTGTCACTGTGAGCTTGTGTGTGTGTGTGTGTGTGTGTGTGTGTAGCTAAGAGCCTTGGGCTGGCTGCATGCTAATTTGCCCCCATTGTTTCAGGGTGACTGCCTTTCTAGTATTTAGGAACAAAGCCTTTTTGCATAAGCCCCTACCTACAATTATTTTATGTTTACTTCAAGGGCCATCATCTTATCTTTATTGCCACTATATGAGGGGATGCCAGAGCTTCTTTGTCTCCTTGTAAGGCTGCAGATTACAGACAGGGTTTAGCACGATACCAAGACACTCCTCTTTCATTTAAAGGCATTTTACAAATGTTTGAGGGCCCTGGACTAGACCAACACATGGCTTTGTCCAGCCTCTCCGAATTTAGAGAAGGGAGGAAGGAAAGGCTTCTAAGAATTTAGTGAAGTGCTTCAAATTCAATTTTTAGGTGTATAAAAGTTGGTCCATAAAGGATGGGCAGATGAGGAATTAGAATGCAGGAGATTCCCACTTGTAGATGTATCACCAAAACTGTAACAGGGCCCCTGAAGGGGTTGCATTCTCAGATTCACAGCACCGGCTGGAATGTTATCTAATTACAGATCTTCCTCTACTTATGATGCGGTTACATCCCAATAAACCCACCATAGGTTGTAAATATCCTAAGTCAAAAATGCACCTAATCTACCAAACATCACAGCTTTGCTAGCCAACCTTAAACGTGCTCAGAACGCTTACCGAACCTATGGTTGGGCAAAACCAACCAACACGAAGCCCATTTCTTACTAAAGCATTGAATAACTCATGCAATTTATTGAATACTGTGCTGAAGGTGAAAGAGAGAATGGTTGTGTGGATACAGATTGGTGGTAAGTGTACGGGTTATTGACCTTTGTGGTCGTGTGGCTGACCGAGAGCTGCAGCTGCCACTGCCCAGCATCAGAAGAGAGGCATATCGCTAGCCCAGGAACAGACCCAAATTCAAAAATGGAAATACAGTTTCTACTGGATGCATATTGTTTCACACCATTAAAAAGTCAAAAAATCCTAAATTGAACTGCTGTAGGATAGAGGATAGGGACCTTTTGTAGTTATAAGTTTACCTGATGATAAACCAACCCTGGTAGCACATGGCCAGGGCCGGTGGAAAAGCAACCCCCCCCCCCATCCTTGTGTGTATGGTGACACATAGGGAAAGTTCTTTCTGCATCTCTGACTCAGTTCTCTTTTGTTCTGTGCTTTAGCAACTGAGTGTTAATGATGGGGTGTTTTTCCTCTGGGAGGAGTACAGAAGAGTAATATTAACTACCTGCAACCCTCCCTCCTATGTAGAAATAAAATTAATGTTGTGACATAAGCTGACAAAAACCAGGAAATTAAAAGTTAAGGCTGAGACTCCTTCATGACGTCTTACCTTTTTTGGTTATTGTAAAATGAATATAGTGAGGATAATTTACTGGAGGAAAGACCTAATCATGGAGTTCATCAAGAAAGAGTAAAGAAAAAAAATTTTTTTAATCTACTTTTACTCCCTTCAAGCCAACTGAGAGCTGGTTTTCAAAAGTACTCCACTTTCTCTTATCGCCCCATTTGCTTAAACCTCAAAACTTTTAAAGGAAAACAAAAACCTCCTCTTCACAGTCTTCAAAAAGCCTAAGTAATATTTTCCCCATTCTTTGACACAACGGACCTAGACTCAAAAAAATATCAAGTATGTCCTAAATCAGAAGGAGCAGAGAGCACACTGTTGTCTGGAATTTGGAAATAGAGTTTTGGAGCGTTCCATTAACATCCAAAGTCCTATAGGAAAAACAAACATAAAAATCAACTTTTGAGAGGCTGTATTGAAGAAAGACCTCAACCCCTCCATGCTTTTGCTGTGTTTGAAGATCAGCCAAAAGGGAGGAAAGGGAGTGTAAATTCAAGGAATGAAGCTCTAGGCTGTAGGCCAGAAACTCTGAACATTCATCTTTCCCCCTTTGCTGAGAAGAATGTTCCTGGGGAAGAAGGTCCATGTTGGGCATGTTTGTAAGGGCTTTTCTGAACTCCAAAAAAAAAAAAAAAAAAAATGATTGTAAACTTTACCTTCCTCCCTGCATCTGCCTTCAGTCACGCGAATCTTAGGCTCCTTTTATCTTTTGGGTTCACTGTTACCAATACAAATGGCTTATTCTGGTGCCTGGGAATGCCCTGTGTTACCATCTTTTCTCCCTGGATATATAATTCCACTCTATCTTATTTTGCAACCATACCACCACTTCCTAAGCTGCTCATAATTTCCATAGCTATTGACACGTAACATTTCGGGAAGTTGCTAAATTTCATCCAGAACTGCTAACCACAATAACTAGATCATAAGTTTCTTGAAGGCAGGCTTCTCTAATGCATTAACAATTCTTACAAAAGCAAAAGGCAGACCATATAGTCAGACAAAGGATTCCTTTCTAATTTATAAATGTATTCATGTGAAAAAAATCAGTAAAGAAGATTGGAAACTGGCACCATATAATAAACTTCAAGATGCACAATTCCTGTTTGTTCGCATTATCTGTAATATCGAACCCAGTAGTTCCTACTAGCAAAGATGCTTAACAAATGTCTGTCAAAGTGAATGGCATCAATGAGAAATCATGATATATCCACCAAGAGCATCACTATGCACTAACTAATGGCTTTTTATCTATTCCTTATTGTCTCAGGACAATAGGAACTGAACATTTTCGCCTTGCTCCCCTGCGCATATAGATATGGGTACACAGCCAGGGATCAGCTAAGCCTCAATCCCCAGCAAATGATCAATTACATACTTTCTAAAAAAAATTGCTTATATTTAGTAGACTCAAACCAAAGACAGATAGGCTACCTAGGTTGTGTCTGTGTAGAACTGACATACCTAGGGAGTTGAGGAGTTGGCAGTGTGCTGGATAAAGGGATATCGGAGAGTCTGTGACAGCAGGGACAACTAATCTAAATGTAATCGATGAAAGGAGTCCTGCCTGCTTGGAAACCAAGAAGGCAGGGAACAAAGTAGAGTTTTTCTCCTATACCTGTTAGATGTGAATCCTTCCCCTTTTGTTATGACTTGGTATACTTGATCTTGATTTTATATTGATTTTTACTGAATATCAGAAATTGTGGCCCTTCATTCCAATCAATTTCCTGGTTTCAGTTGGCAAGTACTTCAAGAATCATTCAACCTATGTAATTCATCAAACATTTAACTGTCTAATATGTACATAGCACTGCGCTCGAGGGTTAGACAAGTGCTAGCTCTGTTATTTATAAAATAATATATGCACACAAATGCACATACACATATAAATACTCATATATCTTTCATTAAAAAACTGTCTTTTTTTTTACATTTTTTAATTTAAATTCAATTTGCCAACATATAGCATAACACCCAGTGCTCATCCCAAAACTGTCTTTCTTCATAAGAGCAGGTTAGCACATCGGTTCAGAGTATGGGTTCCAAAGCACGACTACCTGTGTTCCAGGACTGGATCTGTCATTTACTAGCCATGAGATCTTGGGCAAAGTCATGTCTAATCCCTCTTGGTACCTCTTTTATCTCAAATAGATGACAGACCTCATAGTAGAGCCTGTGTGAAGCCTGTGTGAAGGGGCCTTCATGAGAATTACACCCAGGGAGAAGACTGGCTGAGACCTGATGCACATTGAGTAAATGTTAGCTAATATTGGTATTTCCTCCACTGTAAACAGAACAATAATATTTCCTCCTCTATCAAGTGGTTGGGAGTGTTAAATGACTTTTAATGGGCATCTAAAGTTTTAGACACTGTTGTTATTTTAACAAACATTAGAGATATATTATGGAAATACTATGAAGCAGCACAGGAGATGAGGATGGGAAGGGGCTCCCAATTTAGATATAGATTTTAGTATAGACATCATCAGAAAGGAAGTCCTCTAAAGCCTGAGTAGGATTTTGATAGACAGATGAGGGGTTTTTTTTTTTTTGGCAAAGACAAATAAAAACAGTCTAAGGGAAGATCCTTAAAGAGAATAATATTTGGGGGGGGGGGGGTCAGCATGTAAGGGATGGATGAAAGTGTAGGAGAGGTGATGGAAAATTAACCTGGAAAAGTATTTAGGCCATACTATCAAAGGCTTTCAGTAGCCTACAAAACTAGACACATGGGGATCCCTGGATAGCTCAGCAGTTTAGTGCCTGCCTTCGGCCCAGGGCGTGACCCTGGAGTCCCGAGATCTAGTCCCACATCGGACTCCTTGCAAGGAGCCTGCTTCTCCCTCTGCCTGTGTCTCTGCCTCTCTCTCTCTCTAGGTCTCTCATGAATAAATAAATAAAATCTCAAAAAAAAAAAAAAAAACTAGACACATGAACAAATAAATAAATGGGCTTCATCCTATAAACATTTTGAAGCCAGTGGGTTTTCTTTTTAAAGGAAAACAATCACCTGATCAACTCCATTTTATGTAACATCAAGAGTAGCATGAAAAATAAATCAGATAGAAAAGAGTGTGGAAGCAGGAAGCCAAACTACAGCAGTGGTATGGTAAAAGATCAATCAATACACAGAGAAATAAAAAGAGTTTGAGACGGAGGAAGTCTTGGGGGGCAGGCAAAATCAGCAAACAGAATCAAGAGCTATCAACTCCC
Source organism: Vulpes vulpes (assembly GCF_048418805.1). Taxonomy (NCBI): domain Eukaryota; kingdom Metazoa; phylum Chordata; class Mammalia; order Carnivora; family Canidae; genus Vulpes; species Vulpes vulpes. The sequence continues at coordinate 94,637,342 of NC_132795.1, read as the reverse complement.
AGTTATAGAATAAATAAGTCATGGGACGTAATGTACAGTATGGTGACTATAGCCCGTGATTCTGTATTGTATCCTTGGATGTTGCTAAGAGAACAAATTTTAAAAGTTCTTATCACAGAAAAAAAACGTCTCCTAAGAAGGTTTGTTCATGTAATTTTCTCGAATACAGAATGATCCTTCAATGGCTTAAAACTTAAAGTTTAAATACTCAACGTCAAGTGGTCAACGCCTAGCAGTTCCACCTCCCAACTGACAGGCCATCTTCGGAAATAGCTTTTCTGTGGCCCTGCTTCAGGCCGCTTTCGATCACTTACTGTAGCTAATTCTCAATGCCCTTCAGTATTGTGAACAAATAGACCATCTGGTGTTATGAAGTCCCTGTGCACTGAAGCCTCTGAGATACACGGCCTGTAGGCGGCTGTATTTACAGCTCCTCCCTCTCCAACCATTGTGTTCTCAACCCATTTCTGTGTGCCCCCCCTTTATTTCCAAGTGAAATTTTTACTCTTTCAAAGTAAATAAACATTGAATTATCAGCATGACTTTCCTTTCTCTCTCTCTCTCTCTCTCTCTCTTTTTTTTTTTTAAATTTTTGTACGTTTGAATGGTAACTTCTTAAGCCATCATCCCTTTGTAGCCCTTCCCAACGACCCAGATAGAGTCGGCATCACTTGAGGGCAACCCAGAAGAGAAGAAGGGGAAACATCAAACTAAACCTTGATGTTTATTGTCTGGCAAGTTAATGTTAGGGTGTTGACATCCAGCCCAGAGTCTAACTGGTATCTCCAAAATCTCATTTAGAATTCCCAAACACCATCCATAGCCCATTCTCTCTTTGAAGACTGTCCCCTCTTAATACTACTACAGAGGAAAAACAGAGAGGAAACGGGGCGGGGGCGGGGGACAATCGTACCGTAGGTCAGTAAGTAATGTGTGACTTCTGCCACGACTATCTCCTTCAAAATAACCCGCTTTGCTAAGTCCAATCATCGCATCATCAAATCAATTACTCATCGAGCTGGACTAGAGGATCTTTCTTGCTTCGATATTCAAAACGTCACATTGCTTGAATGAGCTGAATGAGAGCTATGCTTTTGATTTCTGAAAAAATCCTTTATTTCCATAAATTATCACATCATCACATTATCACATCCTATCCTGATAAGGGAATTTTTTTTTCCTTTGTGATATTTCTTTTGGAGATTTCTCTGATGCTTCCTCAACCTTCAAACAGACATGCACAGACATATACTCACCCTCCCTCTCACAAATTTATTTTTCACTTTAAAAAAAAAAAAAAAAACTAGCTTCACACATCAAGGCACCTGAGGAGGGTCAGTAGGTTGAGCTTCCAGCTCTTGATTCTGGCTCAGGTCATGACCTCAGGGTCGTGGAGTCAAGCCCTGTGTTGGGCTCCATGCTTGGCAAGGAGTCTGCTTGGGATTCTCTTTCTCCCTCTCCTCCCTTTGCCCATCCCCGTGCTCGCTTGCTCTCTCTCTCTCTCTCTTTCTCTCTCTCCCTCTCTCAAATAAGTAAATAAATCTTTTTTAAAAAATTTAAAAATGACTTCAGACATCCAGACAGTTCTTGCATATTCAATTAACAAAGGTGATGAGATCCCATCGATTGCTTCTGATTTGACAGTTTAAAATGTCAAGTTCTGTCACCCTGTACGAGACAAGATTTGTCATTTTGCTTTTATTATAGTTACTTGTCTTTCACTGATCAAATGATTTCTCCAGTTAATAGTAGTGTGTACAAGGTGAGCACCACCCCGCCTCTCCACCCTTATGTCAGCTGCATACCACCTTGTGCAGCATGACAGCCTCAGTGAACCAGCCATTAGTTGTCCTGGGCCCCAAGACAATGGAAGGTGACCCGCAAATCCTTTGGCCTAGAGTGGCAAGGAGGCAGATCTTGTCATCCTAGGACCTACTGCTTGGGGAATGAAGAATGAAGGCAAACAGCAGACCTGGCTCACACTAAACACGGCTTTGCAAGAATATTCTAACATCTCCAGAAGGATGGAATGGACAAGGTCCCAGTCGGAAAAGCCATGAATGAATTTACTTCACAATTTTTAGGTTTTCATATCTTCGCTTTACTCTATGTAGAAGTGGATTCAACCTGAGTAACTTAAAGCAATAAAATGAAAAATGGCATGGGAGGTGTGCGAGCAAAGCTAACTTGAATAGAATATATTAATGTACATACACACACCAAAAAAATAATAATCCTCAAAACTATTGCCTATATTGAGAAGCAAAAATTTATAAAAGAGAGGCAGACATAAAAGAAGAAATTGTTTATTTGTTTGCTTGCCTTTATAAAACCCTTTTGGGAGAAACATCCATATATATACATCAGTTATCTGGCTTGTCCCAGTTATACTGATGTTCGAGATGTCCTTTGTTAGAAATTAATGTGTGTAATAAAGTTTTACATTTTTCATATGTTTTGAAGTATATGAGCTATATTTCTTTTGACTGCATAATTACTTTTTGTACACAAGAAAAATGAGGTGCTTAGCCCTAAGTAAATAACCTCAAAACAAACCAAGAATAATAGTTACATTCTTTTCATCTTCTGGGCTGTATACAATAAATATTTCCAGAAACTTCTTAAGTTACATTATTGTGACTTTTTGCCAAAACACACACACACACACACACACACACACACACACAAACTTTTCTTGACTCAGAACCAAGTTCAGACAAAAATATGCCCACCTCCGTATTGATATTTTGATATGTTTGTTGAGAGCAGAGGAAATTAGAGTTACCAGCTTTTTTCTGAGTTTATATTAATTTCCAAAGTGTTTTCCCTTTACATTCCAAAGGAATGAACCTTCTACTCAGAATAAACATTTTGGGAAAGAAGACAGTAGATTTAAGACAATTTAAGTAGTTTATTTTTCTGTATAGGTGCTTTCAATATCTCCTAAATTCCTGCAGAAGAGAACATTACCAGCAAAATTACATGTTATATTGATTACAGTTAGTCTCCTTTGCATAAACTGTATTTTCAAGGCTAAGTATTTAGCTGCTTCTAAACGACAGGACTTTCTTAAAAAATAAAAAAGGAAACTAGCTCTGTCATTCGCACCTTGAAAAATCAATTTGGGTCTTTAAAAATAGTTCTATAGAGGCTGTAAAATCTCACATGGGGAGGGGATGGTGAGGTGGTGCTACAAATGCTAACAGACTTATTAGGAGACCTCTCACCCTTTCTGGTAGCTGGCTCCGCTATAATTACCGGCTGGTCTGTTGTTTTCTTTTCCCTCCCTGGTAGCATGTAATATGACCTTGACTTTTTTTTTTTAATGCATTACTGAATTTGGTAAAGAAAGTCTGCAGTTTGCTAAGCTTCAGTAAATCAGGAAAATACTGATATCTTAAGTTGCTCATGATGGAGTCCATACAAACAAAGTATGCATGACATGTATTTCCCCCTCATCTGAGTAATTATGACTGTAGCTTGGGTTTTTTTCTAAAAAGTAATTGGGCAAATAAAACTATAGTGGGTTTTTCTTCTTTCTCCCTCTGGCTCCTAGATCAAAATCTGAGTGTGTAGGAGTATTGTCTATGCCTGTAGACGTAGAGAACAAGAGAGCAAATGCCATAATCCATATATTAATAGTAATTGCCCCTGCAAAGTAGAATTCTCGGGGATTTTACTATTTTTTACTTTCTTATGATTTCAATTCCTTCTGTGATAAACGAACATTATTTTTATAGTAAGTACATCTATTAATTTCTTTAAAATATGGGTTCTAACTTCCCAATAAAATTCGCGACATGAGGTAAAAGGAGTTTTTGAGTCTCTTTGAAAAAAAAGAAACTATTACTTTTCTTCTAGAAATTGTGTATGCATTGGTGACAGTGGGAAGAGACGAGTGTCCTGGTCAGAGTAAATAAAAGTAAAGATCAAAGGTCAGTAAGGATCTGTACCAGGCAGTCAGTAATCCACCCTAGAAAAGGTGGAAAACAGCCATTCAAAAAAAGAAAGTCTGATTTCAGCCTATTGACAGAAAAGAGGCTAGCATGAGGAATGATGGCAAGAATATTTCATCAGTTCAGAAGGCGTGTTTGGTTGTTTGCTAATTTATTTGTTTGTTCAAGAACCTGCCTATAAAGAATTACGGTCCGACACCAGCAGGAAAGTGTAGAGACTAAAGAGAGGCTTTACTTCGAGTTTCCAAGTACTGTGAGTTTGCAGAAGGAGGGTCCTTCTCTGCAGTCCTGATAAAAAGGCTTCACGTTACCTGCTGCACCTAGAGAACGCAGTCCAGGTAATCATGCCTTGGAGGAGAACCTCTCTGATTTAGAGAGAGAAAGAGAGAGAATGACTGTTGGTTTCCTCGTTCGTTGTTATCTATCATTGATGCAGAAATTTCTAATAAATCTGGTGGTCAGGAGGTCATGTTCTGTTCCATCTCTCTTTGCTAGAACTCATCACCGGGATGGGGATCCTGGTTTGGAGACTCTAAACTTCACTGGGAGATGAAACACAACGTTCCTGTCCGCATCTGCTCAAGGACTCCTATTTAGATATTGGTTTAAAAGTCCTCAGTGGCTTCCAGTTGCTGCTGGAATGGCAGGTTCCCTACCTTCTCCCTACCTTTATGGCTTTCGTCACTCCCCACATAAAAGTTTCTGCATTCAACTACCCTTCTTAGTGTTGAACATGAAGACTTTCTCACGGTCTGAAAACCCTCGAATTCATTTCTATCTTTTCAATTCTGGCCCTTTTACCAAAGATACATTTTTCAGATTCAGCAGCTGCCTACTTTCAAAGATTACATAGAAAACTCCACACCATACTGAACAAACCCATCCCCAGACCTTTGCAGACCTGTGGTTAAACTCCCTACGTTCACTTCAATACGTCCAGGCTTATATCTCACCCCCGTCATCAATGTCTAGATCTGGATCCAATCTCCTGGAAGATGAGCATCACCAGGACAGGGGAAGAACACAGAGCGTGGATGCTCTACATAGACACATTATATGAGTTATTTGTGGGTTTCCTGCCCCTCATTCTCCTTCTACCCCCATATGAAAGAACGAGGAGACAGACTGTTCCAGAAGTGTGGCCTAAGTGCTCACATCTGGCTGACCCATCCTTCCAGACGGAAACTCTGCAAGCCTGGAGGTTTTCCACTGAATGAAGCTCAGACTCTCCACACAAAGACTCTGGCGTCTTCTATCATGTTCCCACCGCCTGTTCCCTCTCCCATGTCACTCTATCCTGTTCCAGTTGAGACTTGGGTCCGTTTAACTGGATGATTCCCATTATGTCCTGCAGCAATTAAAAAATAAATAAATAAAACCCAATACTGCTATTCCTCCTCATAATGAAGACACTCTTCTTTTCTCTTAGTAAGAAAAAACAAGTTTCACACTTTGGGTTTGTTTATTGGATAGAAGCCAAAGACAGAGCTCTAAGACAGAGGACAGAGTTTTAAATGATGACTTGTCTGTTTATAGATGAGTAATTGGACTTGCCGCCCTGGCGCTGTGGGATGGTGACTTGCAGGTCTGATATTTATTTACACAATTCACCGAATGTAACAGATTTTGAAATATAGCTTATAAATATTTAGAAAATATTGTTTCTAAGTATCCGCAGCTTCTTTACAGTGTACCAAGCTATTTATTTTGAAACAGCATCTCTTTTTATTGAGAGGTAGAGTAGATAGCTGAGCAGAGAGGCATGCAGCACGGAACATAATTAATATTGTGGGGGAGACACAGGAGATGGCTGTTAGGCAGCTGACAATCAGTCCTCCCTCACAGGGAAGGCTTTTCCAATATGCAGATGAGGATGTCGCCCCTAGATATGCATTTGAACTTTCTGTGTAAAGTTTCCTTGGTTGTATGATGTTTGAGTGGAAGAGCGTGTGTTCAGGGTCAGCATAGGCCTCCGGACCAGACAGTGAAGGCTTGGTAAGAACACTTTTTCCTTGCCTCGATCCATGTTCTTGAAAGCAGGCTTTGCAGCTCCATCCCTCTGGAGATGAAGTCTATTTCTCCACTTCTTGAATCTCAGCTGCTATGATGACATGCTTTGACCAATGACAATTACAGCAGAGGTTCATTGTACCAGTCTTGAACGTATGCCTCAAAAGACTTTCCACCCTCTGCTCTCACTCTCCCTCCCGGGAATAGCCTGAGCTGTCCTGCTGGATGATGAGACTCTTGGCCTAGTCGCTTCCATCACCACGGGTGGCAGCCATCCAACCCCCAGAAGCAGAGCCTCCTAGGTGACTCAAGGCTGACGGCAGATGCATGGGTGAGCCCGAACGAGATCAGAAACACCCTTCAGCTGAAAGCCCAACCCAAATGGTAGATCCATAAAATCATAAGCTAAATTAATAATTATTGCTTTGAGCCACTAAGTTTTGCGGTGGCTCTTTCAACAGCAAAAGCTAACTGATGCAGGGTTATGATAGTGCAGTGGTGATAACCAGTGACCAATGTCTCAGTCATGTGACCCTAAGGCCACCTCCTTTCAGCATGAAACAAGCAAGTCATTTATCCAACCTGAAGTTGTTGAGCACCTAATCTAATTCATTACCGTTCAAGGTTCCAGGAGTACAATAATGAACAAGACCGACTAAATTCCTTCCTTCCTTGAACTCATGTTATTTAGTGACTCACAGAGATAATAACAAATTAAAAAAGTAAATATAGAATATAGTGTGCAGTAACAAAAAGCTCTATAAGATAACCATAAAGCTGGAAAAGAGGACAGACGGTAACGGAGAGGCTGTATTTCACAGGGTAGTCGGAGACGGCCTTGCTGAAAAGGAAATTTGAGCAAAAAAATAAAGTACAGGAGTGAGCCATATGGAAATCCACAGCAACAGTACTCTTCAATGGGACATTTTAAGTTAAAATTATATTCGAGTGGCCCCCCATGAAGATCTCAGTCCAAGATTCCCTTTGTGTCCCTTGGCAGTGATTTCATAATCTTGCCTAGCATTCGTACCTACCTTGTCATCAAATCTTCACATTTTAGATTTGATGGTGAGTCCCATAGACTGCTAAAAAAATATTTCTTGGCAGGTTGAAGATTTTCTGATGTTAAACTGTAAATCAGTTTTGTAAGCAAAATCATATTTCTGTGATTATACCAATGTACTCCTCTTGTGAAATTCAAGTTATTTCTCTGGTGATCTTTTATTAGCTTTCTTAAAAAAAATATGTGTACTTAAGTCTTTCTTCTTTTAATCCCTCAGAAATCTCTCAGAGGTAAAGCAGGGCTTTTGTTTTTGCTGCTATTGTTTTTGTTTTAACAGAGTATTACATAGGTTTTTTTAAATGTTGTATAATTATGTTTTTTTTTTTTTTGTTCATTGTGAAACAGAAATTGAATGAGACATAGAGACAAAACTTTATAACTCATGTTCTGTGTTTGATTATTAGAAAACCATATCAAAGAGCACCTGGCTGCTCAGTTGGAAAAGCATGCGAGTCTTGATTTTGGGGTCATGAGTTCAAGCCCCACATTGGGTGTGGAGATCCCTTTAAACAAATAAATAGATTTTTTTTTAACAAAGAAAACAGTATTGAACCTTTACATTTACTTGCAGAATTCTGAAAGCGTCTGGCATATCCTGTAGAAAAAAGGCGAGCTAGTTGACTTCCAACAACAATGAACTCATATGCCTGTTGACGATCGAAACAAATCACCCTCCACAGACCAGATCTAAATCTGAATTGGAACTCATGCAATGGTTAAATAAAAGGTGAGATTTGGGGACACATTTCACCTTGTGGTTGAGCACAGAACAGTGTGGTAAAGACTTCTGGCAGTTTTTTCCTCTTTCTGGCGCGAAGCTGGCCTACATCTCCCAGCCTATCTCTACCTTACAAGCGATCATGTGACTGAGTTCTAGTCAATACAACGCGAGCAAAAGTGTCCAGGCCACGGTGAGGCCTGAATCCTAAAAATTTACATGCAGTTACGTTCTTTCCCCTTCATTTGGCCAAACAGGGGTATTCAGGGTATCCATGTTAAGTCTGTCCTGAAGCTGCCACAGCTTGAAAAGCTTTAGGAAGAGCTTCCACTTGCCTGTTGAGTGAGTAATAAATTTTATTCTTGTTCTGTAAGACATTATACGTGGCAGGGGGCAGCGAGCTAGGAGCTATTGCTTTGCAGCTCAGCATATCTTAATACGAGAAGAATCTGCCTTCCTGCTATCCTGCCCACATCAGATAAACAAACGTCCAATATTCTTCGGCGAGAATGCCACGGCAGGCAGAATGTTGAATGAAAACAACTACAGGAAAAAAATGCCAACAATGAGATTTCATCAACACATATGTCTAATAAAACCATATTTCTAAATAGAGATCATAGTCCCTATGTCTTTTTTATTCCAAACAGGTGAAAAAGATGTTGACTTGATAGTAGGTAGTCAGAAAGTACTGAATGAATGAATGAATGAATGAATGAGTACACAAATGAGTAGAGGGTACAGGCTTAGAAAAACCTGAGCAATGTCAGGAGACATGGGTTTTATCAAACACTCTGACATGACATGACTGTGCAACTCCAGATGCATTTCTCTCTTCTAGCATTAGCTTCTCTCGTGTGAAACTGCAGGGTGGAACTAGATTTTTCCAAGCTGGGAAGGTCTGAGCCCTGTTTCTAAGGGTAACTAGTCCCTTCTGGTGTGTGAATGAGAGAGACATAAAAGGCCCAAGGTTCCTGGAGTGTGAGAACATGGTCGTACAGCCTGGGGAGCCAATGTGTCTGAGGATTCAGGCCCTGGTTATGAGAAGCCTCTTTGGTTTCCAGGGTGTTCCAGCCTGAGCACCTACAAAAAAACTCATCAAAGCAGCTGTTAAATCCAAAGAGGTTCTGGAGAGTCTGTGATCTTCACTCACTTCCATCACAGGTAAATGAATACAAATGAGGCTGCTGGAGGTTGAGTCACACAGTTACTTCTCCCAGCCAAGGCTAGAATTTACATTTCTGAGCTTGAAATTCAGGGTACTTTCTTCAGATTTGTGACCAGTGACATGATGTCTTCCCATGCTTAGCCTTATCCAAGCTTAAAACAGTATCTAACCCATGTAATAAGAATATGTCTTATTTTGTTTGTTTGGTCGGTTGGTTAAAAATATTTTGTTATCGAGACCTCATTACATCTTTTTCTACTCCAAAAACTCTAGTGGACCTCTAAACCAGCCCCACTTCTTATTTTCTCTTTTAATACGTGTACTAAATATAATAACAATAATAACCTCAAAATATTTTGTGACAGGTTTTCCAGTCTGCCATGTTTCCCAATTGAGAGAGGTGTTTTGATCTTTGCCCTGAAATACACTATTTCGTAACCAACCTAACCTCCAAATCCCAGCACACATATTTGTTGTAATTATTGGGTTAGTGTGGTTTTAGTCAGTAAAGCAGGAAATGTGAAAGAAAAATCAGTGTGAGAGAGAAATGCTAGTAAATTTGTTCTAAGACAAATGATATCACCAGGACAAAATGAAGGACGCTGAAGGAAAGGGGGAGCTCCTAAATGTGTAATTGGAAATTTTAATAAAGGGAGTTGACACAAAAGAAACAAATAAAAAATGTAGCTAAGCCCTTAGCTCCTTCATTCATTCAATGGACCATTATCAAGTTATGAAAACTTGTCAGGCCCAGAAAAAGGAAAGCCTTTTCACCAATACCACGTTATCCTGACTTTTATAGCTTTAGAGTTAAGTTGTGAAGTCAGATAATGTCAGTCCTCTAACTTTGTTCTTTTTTCTTCATTATCAAGTTGGTTATTCTGGGTCTTTCACTGCTCTGTGTAAATTTTAGAATCAGTTTGTCATTCTCCATAAAATAATTTACTAGGACTTTTGTTGGGATTGTGTTGAATCAATAGATCAAGTTCTAGACAATACCGAGTCCTCCTATTCATGAATACAGAATATCTCTCCATTTACTTAGTTTTTATTTGATTTCTTTCATTAAAGTTTTATAGTTTTCCTCTACATATCTGATACATATTGTGTTAGATTTCTTCCTCAGTATCTCATTTTGGGGGATGCTAATTAAATTGTATTGCCTTTTAAATTTTAAATTCTACTTGTTCACTGCTGATATATACAAAAGTGATTGATTTTTTAATATTAATCTTATGTCCTTAAAACCTTGCTGTGATTGCCTATTAGTTTTAGCTTTCTAATCACTCTTTTTACATGTTCTACATAGACAATGATATAAATTGTAAAAAAAAAAAAAAGACAGTTTTATTTTTTTCCTTCTAATATACATATCTTTTATTTCCTTTCCTTGTCTTATTGCCTTACCTAGGACTTCCCTTACAATGTTGAAAAGGAGAGGTGAAAAGGAACATTCTTGCCTTGTTCTTGATCTTAGCAAGAAAACTTCTAGTTTCTCCCCATTAAATATATTGTGGCAGTCAGGTTTTTGTAGGTGTTCTTTATTGAATCAAGGAATTTCCCATCTATACCTACTTTGCTAAGAGTTTTTATAAATGAGTGTTAAATTTTGTCAAATTTTTTATACATCTATTGATATGATTATGTGATTTTTCTTTATTAGCCTGTTGACATGATAGATTATATTAAATGATTCTCAAATGTTGAACCAGGCTTACATACCTGGCATAAATCCTACTGTTCATGGTATAGAATTCCTTCTATATATGGTAGATTTTGATTTGCTAATATCTTTTGAGACTCTGCATATTTGTTCATGAAAGTTACTGGTCTGTAACTTTCTTGAAATTCCTTTGTCTGGTTTAGGTATTACAGGGTAATTGGCCTCATAAAATGAGTTAGGAGGTAGTCTCTCTGCTTCTATCTTCTGAAAAAGATTGTAGAGAATTGGTATCATTTCTTCCTTAAATATTTGGTAGAATTTACCAGTGAACCCATCTGGGCCTGATATTTTCTTTTTTGAGAAGTTATTGATTATTGAGCCTATTTCTTTAACTGACTTAGACTTCAGCCTATTAAGATGCTTTGCTTCTTCTTGTGTGCAATTTGGCAGGTTATGTCTTTCAAGGAATTGGTCCATTTCATCTAGGTCATTGAATTTGAGAACACATGTCCATGATCTCTATAGTGATGCCCCCTCTTTCATCTTTTTAATTGAAGTATAGTTGACATAAAATATTGTATTAGTTTCAGGTGTGCATCATAGTGATTCTTCAATTATATACATTACACTATGCTCACAATGAAAGATGTAGCTACCATCAAACCATACAAAGTTTGTCACCATATAAAGTTACTATATTCTCTATACTGTATGTCTCATTCCCATGACTTATTTATTTTAGAACTAGAAGTTTATACTTCTTAATCCCCTTCAGAAGTTTCACCCACTTCATTTTTGATTTAGTAAGTTTGACTTCTTTAGCTCTCTTTTTTAGTTAGCCTATAAAGGAATTTATTAATCTTTCAGAGATTTTGGTTTTGTTGATTTTTCTCTACTGATTTCTTGTTTTAAATTTCATTAATATCCTCCCTAATTTGTATTATTTCTTTTCTTCTACTTCCTTTGGATTTAATTTGCTCTCCTTCCTAAGTGTCCTACAATGAAAGCTGTATGCAAATATAGATGCAATATTGACTGGATTTTTCTTCCCCTCTAATATAAGCACTCAATGCTATAAATTTTCCTCTAAGCACTATTTTCACTGCATCTCACAAATTTTGATAAGTTGTGTTGTCATTTATTTCAAAGTATTTTTAAATTTCTCTTGAGACTTCGTCTTTGACTCACGTGTTATTTAGAAGTATGTTGAAATGTTTTAATCTCCAAACATTTTGGGATTTTTTTTCTATTTTGGGATTTTCTAGCTATCTTTCTGATGTTGATTCCTAGCTTGATTCCATTGTGGTATGAGTATTCATTGTACAATTTCTATTGAAATTTATTATGGTGTGTTTTGTGGCCCAGAGGGTGATTAGTGAATTAGTGAATATTTCATGTGAGTTTGAGAAGAATGGGCATTCTCCTATTGTTGACTGGAGTAGTCTATAGATGTCAATCATACACAGTTGACTGATAGCGCTGTTGAGTTCAACTATATCCTTACTGATTTTCTGCCTGTTGGACCTGCCCACTTCTTATAAAGAGGTTTTGACACCTCCAACTCTAATAGTGGATTCATCTATTTCTCCTTGCAGTTCTATTAGTTTTTGCCTCAAGAATTTTGACATCCTGTTGTTAGATGTATACACATTAAGGATTATTATGTCTTCTTGGAAAACTGACTTCTTTACCATTATGTAATGTGTATTACATAATTTTACCTTACCTCTGATAATTTTCCTTTCTCTGAAGTTGGTTCTTTGTGAAGTTAATATAGTTATTCCATTCCAAAATCATTTATGTGTCCAGTATCACCCTGATACTAAAAGCAGGTAAAGACACCACAAAAAAAGAAGAGAACTATAGGCCAATGTCTCTGATGAATATAGATGCAAAAAACTCTCAACAACATATTAGCAAACCAAAAAAATATTAGCAAACCAAATCCAACAATATATTTTTAAAAAATCATACACCATGATCAAGTGAGATTTATTCCTGGGATGCAAGGCTGGTTTCAATATTCACAAAACAATCAACATGATACATCACATCAATAAGAGAAAGTATAAAAAAACATATGATCATTTCAATAGATGCGGAAAAAATCATTTGACAAAGTACAATATCCATTCATGATAAAAACTCTTTGCTAAGTAGGTTTAGAGGGAACATACCTCAACATAGTAAAGGCCTTATTTGAAAAACCCAAAGCTAATTTTCCACTGGTGAAAAATTGAGGTCTGGAACATGACAAGTCCACTATCACCACTTTTATTCAACATAGTACTGGAAGTCCTAGCCACAGTAATTAAACAATAAAAAGAAATAAAAGACATTAAATCGGTAAGAAAGAAATAAAACTCACTGTGCAGATAACAAGAGACTATATATAGAAAACCCAAAAGACTCCACCAAAAAACTACTAGAACTGATAAATGAATTCAGTAAAGTTGCAGGATGCAAAATCTGTTGCATTCCTATACACTAATAGTGAAGCAGCAGAAAAAGAAATTAAGAAAACAACCCCAGACCCCACTTATAATTGCATCAAAAACAATAAAATATCTAGGAATAAACTTGGCCAAAGAGGGGAAAGACCTATACTCTGAAAACTATAAAACACTGATGAAAGAAATTCAGGACAAAGCAAAGAAATGGAAAGACATTCCATGCTAATGAGTTGAAAGATCAAATATTGTTAAAATTCCTATTCCACCCAAAGCTCTACGATTTAATGCAATCCTGCATTTTTCACAGAACTAGAACCACATTTTTCACAGAACTAGAACAATCATAAAATTTTTGTGGAACCACAAAAGATCCTGATTAGCCAAAGCAACCTTGAAAAACAAAAGCAAAACTGGAAGTATCACCATTCCAGACTTTAAGTTATAATACAAAGTGGTAATAATTAAAACAGTATGGTACAGGCATAAAAATAGACATATAGATCAACAGAACAGAATAGAAAACCCAGAAATAAACCTATAATTATATGGTCAATTGATCTTTGCCAAAGGAGGAATGAATAAACAATAGGAAAAAGTCTCTTCAACAAACCGTGTTGGGAAAACTGAACAGCTATATGCAAAAGAATGAAACTGGACACTTTCTTTCACCATAAACACAAATAAACTTGAAATGGATTAAAGACCTAAATGTGAGACCTTAAACCATAAAAATCCTTGGAGAGAGCATAGGCAGTAATTTTTCTGACATCAGCCATAGCAACATTTTTCCAAATCTATCTCCTGAGGCAAGGGAAATAAAAGCAAAAATAAACTAGTGGGACTTCATCAAAATAAAAGGTTTCTGCACAGAGAAGGAAACAATCAACAAAACTTAAACTACTTAATGGGAGAAGATGTTTGCAAATGGCCTATCCAACAAAGGGTTAGTATCCAAAATATAGAAAGAATGGATACAACTCAATACCTAATAAAAAAACAATGACAATCCAATTTTAAAATGAGCAGAAGATGTGAACAGATATTTCTTCAAAAAAGATATCCAGATGGTGAACAGACACATGAAAAGAAGTTCAACGTCACTCACCATCAGGGAAATACAAATCAAATCCACAATGAGGTATCACCTCACACCTGTCAGAATGGCTAAAATCAAAAACACAAGAAACAACAAGTGTTGGCAAAGATGTGGAGAAAAAGGAACCCTCTTGCCCTGTTGGTGGGAATGCACACCAGTGCAGCCACTGTAGAACAGTTGGGAAGTTCCTTACAAAGTTAGAAAATAGAACTACCCTATGATCCAGTAATCGCACTACTGGGTATTTACAAAAAATAATAATAATAATTCAAAGGGATATATGCACTTTAATGTCTATTGTAGCATTATTTATAATAGCCAAACTGTGGAAGCAGCATCAAGTGTCCACTGATACATGAGTGGATAAGAAGAGGTGGTACACACACACAGGAATATTACTCAGCAATAAAAAAAAATGCAATGACGTCATTTGCAATAACATGGGTAGAGCTACAGGGTATAAATCTAAGTGAAATAAATCAGTCAGAGAAAGACAAATACCATATGATTTCACTCATGTGGAATTTAAGAAACAAAACACATGAATAAAGAAAAATAAAAACAAATTAAAAAACAGACTCTAGGGCCGCCTGGGTGGCTCAGTGGTTGAGTGCCTGCCTTCGGCCTGGGCCGTGATCCTGGAGCCCTGGGATCGAGTCCCACGTCGGGCTCCTTGCATGGAGCCTGCTTCTTCCTCTGCCTGGGTCTTTGCCTCTCTCTCTCTGTCTCTCATGAACAAATAAATAAAATCTTTAAAAAAAAAAAAAAGACTCTAAAACAGAGAACAGAGGGGAGGTGTGTGGGGGGGGATGGGTGAAAAATATATATGCACACATATATTCTAGTTTTCACTTGATCACCATTTGTATGATATTTTTAAATCCATTTTGAAGGATAATTTTGGAAGGTACAGAATTCTAGTTTAGTGGGCTTTCTTTCTCTGAACATTTTAAGTGTTTCATTCACTGTCTTCTTGCTTGAGTGGTTTTCTGAGGAAAAGCTGGATTTAATTATTATTTGTACTCCTATATAGGTAAACTGGGTTGTTTTGGCGGGGATGGGGGGATTTTTTTTTTTCTTTTTTAGCTTTTTGGTTTTATTTGTTCGGTTTTTTGCTTTACCTCTGCCTTCTTTCCAGACTTTTTCTTTTTGATTTTCAGAAGCTTGAGCGTGATGTGTGTAGGTGTAGTTTTCTTGGCATTTGTCCTACTAGTATTCTCGGAGCTTCCTGGATTTCTGGTTTGATGAATGATATCAATTTGAGGGAAATTCTCAGTCATTATTACTCTGGTTCCTTTCTTTCTTCTCCTTCTGACGTTCCCATAATATATACTTTATACTTTTTGTAGGTATAAAGTTCTTGGTTATTCTGTTCTATTTTTTTCAGTCTTTTTTTCTATTTGCTTTTCAGTTCTACAAATTTTACTGACATATCCTTAAGCTCAGAAACTCTTTCCTTAGCCATACCTAGTCTACTAATGAGCCCACTGAAGGCATTTTTCATTTTACTTACAGTATATTTTATCTCTAGCATTTCATTTTGATTCTTTTAAAATGTCCACCTCTCTGCACATATAACCCATTGGTTCTTACATATTATTTATCTTTTTCATTAGATGCATTAGCATATTAATCATAGTGGGTTTTAAATGTATGGTCTGATGATAATTCCAACATCCCTGCCCTATCTGGGTCTGGTTCTGATCCTTGCTATCTCTTCAAACTGTGCTTTTTGACTTTTAGTAGGCCTCCTTATTTCGGGTTGAACGGTGGACATGATGTAATGGGTAAAAGAAACTGTGGTAAATCCACCTTTAACGAAGCAGTGGTGAGGTCCAAGTTGGGAAGGGGAAGGAAGCATTCTATGGCCCTATGATTAGATCTCAGTCTTTTAGTGAGCCTGTGCCCCTGGACGGTAACTTCATAAATGCTTCTCTTTAATTTTTTTAACCTCCCACCCCCAGGTGGTACAGGATGACCGGAGGTGGGTATTTCCCTTCTCTGGGTCTCTTAGGCTCTGATAATAATGCAGTAGATTAGGCTCTTATAAAATAGCTTCTCTTAAGAGAAGGAATTTTTACTTCTCAGACTTGCCCACACCGAGCCTCTAGCAATTCATCAGTTCCAGTTTAGGTTTCCTATCCTGGTCTTGGTTCCTGTGCAAGTTTCAGTTCCTGGGTTTCTTCTGGTCCTCAGAGTTGTGGTTCTGTGTATCTATGTGTTTGTCTCTCCAATTCTGGGGGCAGAATTTGGCCCTTTGACCTGATTTGTCTCACAGATCTAAGAAGTGTCATTGATTTTTCAGTTTCTTCAGGTTTTATTTTGTTAGGATGGAGTGATGATTTCCAAGCTCCTTACATGCTAGACCAGGGAATTTTTTTTGTTTTAATTACCATCATGGTTCAATAAGAGAAAGAGAAAGAGAGAAAACTTTTTTCAAAACCTCATGTTCCCTCTTGCTTGACATTAACCCATGGGCAATTTAATCCATTTGTTTGAGTTCAGTTTCCTTTTTTGTAAAAAAAGGATATTGATATATAGTTTTTCAAATATATATAAATATATATATATTCAATTCATATTCAGTTGAGGATCTGGTGAGTCATAAGTCTTCAATAATTGTTAGTTCCTTTCTCCTTCCTCTTATCAGTTGCCACAATAAGCCACTTAATCTCCCCGAGGCTATTTCTTCATCTTTCAAATAGGGATAATGATGCCTAAGCTTACAAACTCACAGGACTGTTTTGATAATCAAAGAGTCAATGCATGTTATCGTACTTAAAAAAAAAAAAACAGGATAAGTCATTAAACAAAGACAAGGCAAGAATATTAGCAGCATAATAATTATTATTATTATCATTACAAATATTCAAGGCTATGCCTGACTCACCTGTCTTTATGAGGTTTAACACTAAATCAGCAAAGTCTTACATGATGATCCAGCCTGAGCTATTTTCCAAACCAAACTGATCATTTACTTGGTTTAACATTTTTCCATCTTCAATAATCAAAGCCCTTTGTCTCCAAGAATGTGTAAGACTTGTCAAGTTTTCAGTTACCTTTCCTGAATTTGAGAAGCCTACGCCACAGAAGGCTGCAGACAAAGCTGTCCAGTGCTCCGCACTCCCACTCCAAGGTAGAGTCACTCGGTCTTAGGCTCACAGGTGCCAGTACGTCGCCCACTCTCAGACTCCCTGCCAATGGAGATGCTTTGAGTGATGCAGCGTGTGAGCCCTCTACCTCCTTGAGACCAAGGGCATCGCCCTGAGCATTGTAAGCCCTGCACAGCTGAAGGCAGGAGACCTGGGCAACCATTCAACATTCTCCTCCACCTGCATCACGTTCCTTCCCCAGGCCTTCCCATTCGCGGAAATGCCCCACTTGCTCTTTGGACCCTGCCAGGCTCAAGTGCCCAACCGACTGTCTCCACAGTTCTCTTTGTCCCACTACTCAATAACTCCCATGCAACATCCTCCTGGAACTCATTCCCTCGGAGCAGCCCAATTAGGTCCCCGTCCTGCATGGTAAACCTCAAGATGCTCCCACACAGCCGGCAAATGCCTTTCCCTGCATCCTTTTCTGCTACTTCAAGTGAAAGAGCACTGCTTTGTTGATGATGCAAAGCATCTTGCGTAATCACTCGTAACTAAACTGTTGCCATGATGTCTTTCTTAAAGAAAAAAAAATCCCCTTATTGCCTGACTTGCACAGTCAGCAGTTTCCTTACCGCGCCGCTCATTACTGTCCTCGCATTAATCCTGTGCACTGTGATGCCCCCCCCCCCCTCAGTATGGGCTTTCCTCTCCTCTTCATATAGTTTGCTTTTCACTGTAGCTGCTGAGCAGCATAAATCAATACAATGCGCACCATAAACACCACAAGTGCTAACCCTGCCAATTGGCTCTCTTTAATTGGTTTCAGCTAAAAACCTGTAAACCTATTTGAAGTGAAAAAGCAGACAAATCAAAGGCAAGATGAATGACCTGAAAGCCCTCACTGAGCCAGGGGTTGCGAGCTCCAACATGGTATTTTTCATCTCTGTCGTGGGTTGTTGTTGTTTTTTTTTTTTTTTCAATTTTTTTCTGGATCGCTTTTACATCCCAGGTATTATGCTTCAGCTGCCACAGCATTTATAATTACAGAAAAGAAAGTGTAAATACTCCAGAGGCCGAGTGGTGCACTTTAGCAATGGAGCCAATGGAGAAAGCAACCTGAAGGGAATGAATATCCCCCACGATTAGGGTTATGTTGACGATTTTCCGTGGTTCTCTTCTTGATGAGTAAACTCAAGCCCTGAAGAATCCCCTCCCAGATGTCACCCACGAATGGCAGATTTGCTGGACATTTTTATCACCACGTTGAGTTTTCAAAACCCATGGCTTTGTTTGTTTCAAAATGCATTTACGTTTCGATTCACATCGCTGCAGGGACTGCCTATGGTTCAGATATTATCCATTTGCTTATCCACAGTGACAACACTGCCTCAGGAATGGTTTAGTTTCCAAGAGCCTATCATACTGTTGGGGCCGAGGTGATTGGATAAAGCCATTTCACTCGAAGGAGTCCTGGTCAAGGGTCTACGAGAATGGCCTCTTCGCCAGACCCTTCCGGAGTTGGCAACGGTCCACTTTCTTCCTCTTGCCTCAGGTGAATACTCTACTCAAGCAAATTACCTCATCCACAATCAGAGCCACTGAGCCAGGGACCCTTTTCTAGAAGGTTCCAAGTCTTGTCAAGCATGCAGTGGTATTTGAACAGGAGAGCTCATGTGTTCAACCAACGATAATTAAAAATACGTGTTAAAGCAGCCACAGAGAAATGCCCTCGGTAGAGACATACCAAGGTTGACATTCATGGAAGAGCTTGTCAAACAGCAAAACATGTGCATGCACATGTCTTACAGACGCACACACCATCAGAGGAAAGGGGTGTTGGTTGGGCCTGTGTTTCAGAAGTGCGGGCGGCGTCTCGCAAGCAGGGCCATCTCTGAGGCGGTTGCCACATCTACACTGTCATTTCAATAACACAATCATTTCATCACACTCTGGAAACCACTTTTATCTTTCTTCTGTTTCGTTTAAATAGTAGCTGTGGCCGCGTTTTATGAGAGGCTAGATACTAAGGCAACCCCAAACTCGATTCATAAATCTTAGGTTCAGAGTGTGCAAACGCAATCATCTGGCATGTCCGTTCAGATCTTTCTTTGGTGTTATTTTATGGTTCTCATTAGCAACCCCCAAAAATGCTACCAGCGCAATGTTCAGGGTTCACCGTGGGGCTGAATTTCTAGTCACACCCTGAGCATGAGGCTAACGGTATACACTGTGGCCCACCCAGGGCTAAGGCACACAGGGAGAGGAGATCACTACCGGGGTCATCTTGGTCCTAATCACTCATCGGACCAGGCCCTTTGATTAGAGACTCCGAACGGGTTGAAGAGAAGATCTCATCACAATATGGCAGGTCAAGGAACAATAATGGGGAAGTACAGAGCTCCATGCTCCTGGTTTTGATGAAGTCGTCATCAGAACGCCCTTTCCCTGAGGTTTTGCTTCCTGTGATGGCACACTCCCCCTCCTTCCTTGACCCTCTCCTTAGGTGACACAGGTACAACTTCATTTATGCTAAGAACCGGGTTTCCCACTTTAGGATGCCTTGAAAGAGCTGTTTTTAAGCTAATGGATCACAGAATACTCCGTAATGTAGGTGTTATTCAGTGTAAGATGTTTCCCAGCCTGTTTCCTTGCTGCCGTGTAGACAAGGAAGGGGGCAGGTGGGGAAGCAGTTGGGTGGATGCTACCTGGCGATAAACAATTGAAAAGAGTTAGAAAATGCTTTTTTCTTTTTTTTTTTTGGTAGCCTGTATTACAAATTTACTGGGAATTAAAAAAGAAATCACCTCATCAGCTCTGTTTCAGTGAGCTGAGCTATTTAGAGCATACAGAGACGACAGCCGGGGAATTTCCACAGATGAGCTCACCTGGGTGTTCAGAGGACAATCAATTTTCTATAGTTTGTTCATAAACAGAAATAGGTAGATTTCCCAGCACAGAATTTCCTTCCTAACTTTCTCTTCCCTTAACATCCCATCTCCACCAAAACTAGAAAAAAAAAAAAAAAAACAGTTGTCTGGGCTTTGGCAAACACCATGTTGACGATCCTCATCTAATTGTAGGCTCATTAGAAGGAGATGTTGAAAGTAGAATTCTTCTGATCTGCCATTCTGTTTTTTCTCTTTCTTTTTTCTTTCCATGGCTTATTTCATGTTTAATCTTTAAAGTTAAGATAAATCTCTACAGGAAAAGCAAAATATCCCTTTAATGCGAGTGTACACACAGCTTAACCTTTTCACAAAAATAATTTTCATTTAGCAAAATAGCTTAAATATTAATACCACTGAAAAAGACTAAATGCAAGGTGGCAGAAGGCAGAATGTCGGTGCCAATTTCTGGCTGTAATTAAGGCTTCCCTATCCTGGAGCCACCATGATGTTGAGTTCGTCTACCTTGCGATGGAATGAGCTGGGGTATGTGTTCAGAGTGCGGGGCTTACTGAGAACATGATAGTGCTGCTTTTCCGGTAACAGATCCTGCTCACAGTCACTCTTTTTATCCTTGCCCTAAATCAAAATGTATTCATGAGAATATAGTCAGAGAACATTTCAAGAAGACTGAAAAACCACTGGTGTCCCACCACTTCCAAAAAGACAACACTTTTTTTTTTTTTTTGCTTTGCTAATGTGGATTTGATTACTTTTTCTTTTTACATTTTTTTTTCATTTAAATTCAATTTTCCAACACATAGCTTAACACCCAGTGGTCATCCCATCAAGTGCTATCCTCAGTGCCCATCACTCGGTCACCCCATCCCCAACCCTCCTCCTCTTTTGCAACCTTTTGTCTGTTTCCCAGAGGCAGGAGTCTCTCCTGGTTTGTCTCCATCTCTAATTTTTCCCACTCAGCTCCTAACACGCTCATGTGTTATGGCCACATAGCCCCTTCAGGATTCCAGACAGTGCTCCTTCTCTGGAGCCACACGATTTGTTTTGGGGAAAACTGATCCGTGTACCTTTCCTTCTGCCTTCATCACTCTGTTCCTATCGACTCCACAGATCTGGATGTTGTGACACAGTGTCCACACCACCTTCTCTCCCTCCAATCCGTGATAGTGATAAAGGAAACCTCATTTAAAATGTTGTTGGGAGGGATGCCTGGGTGGCTCAGGGGTTGAGTGTCTGCCTTTGGCTCAGGTCGTGACCCCAGGGTCCTGGGATCGAGTCCCACGGGGAGCCTGCCTCTCCCTCTGCCTGTGTCTCTGCCTCTCTCTGTGTGTCTCTCATGAATAAATAAATCTTAAAAACAAACAAAAAAGAAATGGAGTTGGGAGGCCAGAAGGTGGATCTCTGGTGCCCTAGTACTTGACATACCTTTCATTCCCGACCAGAAAAAGCTGTTTTACTAATCCCAGAAGGGAAGAAGGCTTTCTCCTGGCCTGGCAACAGCGCAGCCAATGAGAGATGGCTGTAACTCAGCCAATGAAAAGCCCAATGAACTCCGATGACCTTTTGGTTTATAATAGCCCTTCCCAACACCGCCCTTTTCTCTATAAAAAATAAGCATTTCTCTCTTTTGTTTTCAGAGTTTGCCTAGGGTTTGGCTGCAGGGAGCCTGAAAGTCTCAGCCTGCAATTTTCTGCCATTCCCGAATAAACCCATTTTGCTGGTGAAATCACGGGTGGTTTTAAGTTCAACAAAGCTAAGTGACGATTCTAAGCCAAATGTGCCCGCCCAGTTCAGAACAACCATCACTATCCAGGTACTTGGGGTTTTGTGCCTTCACAATTCAAAGAAATTTGGAGAGTTTTCCCACATCTCCAACCGGCTACTTTGCTGGTCAAGAAGAGGCAAATGGAAGGAAAGACTTGACCTAGTACCATCATTCCAGACATCTGCCCTTTCTTTGTCTTCTTTTCAGTGTCAACCAAAAGCATATTTTCGTCTTTTAATAAGAATTGTGCAATGAAAGTGAGATCAGCGAACCTTCTGGACTGCATTCCCCACTGGCTTCCAAAATACATGCATCAACATTCCTATTTAGCACCACCTGCAAGAAAAGTCTATGGTCAGCGTTCAGGCTCAATAATGTAAAACTGAAAATTATTAGTTGGGAAATAGGCTTCAGAATCAGGTCTACAGAGGATAACTTTAAACAGAAACATTCCTCTTGGAGGCAGCCTTCGTTGTGCCTTACGAGCGGGCTGTACTGGGAATTTATCTGTTGGCTTCATCCCCTTCGAGTCACACTCATTCTTCTAAATCAATGGCCTTCGAATACAAACTCAACGTTGTGAAGTAAGGGTATGTCTATCCTTTACCAGCTTTCCCCAACTGGATTCTCTCCAGAGAATTGAGCCCCATTGAAAATGATTCGAATGACCTTTTTCTCAGTTCTCCTCAGGAAAGGTACGTTGCTAGTACTGTTCTAGATGCAGAGTAAATAAATTAATTCTTTACATACAATGGGTGCCTCCGGGCCTTGGGACTTCAATCTTTAGCCAGCCAATGAGAAGGGTTGCCAGGTGTTGAAAGGCCGTAGAAATGTCCTAACCAGCTAATCGTGTTGCAAGGACCTCTCTGTCCCCAAACATGACTAACATGGCCACACCATCAAGATGACTCGTACTACTACTGGTGAGAAGACACCAGAAAATAACTTCTATGTGCCGACCAGTCGCTATACCAAGCACATAAAACTCACCTAACTCTTTTAAACAACACAACAGCTGTATGACATGAGTATTATTATCATTATTATTATTATTATCCCATTTGACAGCTGGGGAGATGATAGTTGGAGAGGCTAAACTGGCAAAGGCCACATTTGAACCCAGTGCTCACCTGCCTCTTCACCACCGGGAGACAAGACAAGTGACTTATACTGTGACAAAGGCGAGGGAGAGGTAGTGAGGCTAAGGAGGTGACGAAGCCGAGAGAGCTGGTGCACTCGTTGGAACAAACAGAAGAAGGGAGGAGGTCAGGATGGACGGCAGGTTGGTTGATGATCAAGGCCAAAAAGGGCAAGGTACAAGGGAAGAAGAAGAAACACAAGAAGAGGATTAGGGCCCCAAAGCTTGAACAACCTTCTCTCACTGCCCTCTGCTGTCTACCTCAGCCTTCTTTTCGGCTCCCAAGGGCCAGTGTAGGACTTTTCTTTTTTTTTCTTTTTTTTTGTTTTTATTTATTTTTATTTTTTATTATTTTTTTCAGTGTAGGACTTTTCAAACACAGTGTGTGGGGTAAAGAAGCAAGTAGAGCATGCCAGTCAAAAACCTGGAAGCAGCACAATGAGGGCTGCAAACTGACCGCCTGGAGTTCAAGGCGACGTTCAAGGTAGAAGCTGAAGGCTCTGCAGGCCCAGTGGTTTCCCTTCATGTCTGAATAAATCTCTTGTGTCCGTTTTCTCCCCTCTTTCCCATTTTGTAAAACTGTTTCACCGATTGTTTGATTTGCTTTGATGATGAGAGATTCCCTTGCTTAAAGTTCTTCTCAGCTTTAGGACTGCGGCGTTGGATATCAGGGATAGGGGCTTTTTCTTCTTTTCTGGCATTTCATGGGATATAAGCCTTTGTAGATGATAAGATGCAGCATCGTTTTGTGTGCCGCCAACGAAAAGGAGCGGCTGTTCACGCTTGGCCAACCACTCCTGGGAGCGGCCTCCTCGGTTTAAATATGTTAAAATGTGGGGGGAACGTGTGTCCCCGAAACCATGAAATGTGGTGGCTCTTTGTTGTTCATCACAACTGCTCCCACAGTCCGTGTCCCCCGGGGAGTTTGGGGGCTGCTCTCTTGAGCCACCACCTGAGGCTGCTGACCAGGACCCGACCCCACGGCTGCTCCTTCCTGCTTGATGTAGGTCCCGGCCTGCTGAGAGCTGAGGCCGGGGTCCGGCCCTAGGAGCTAGCACAGGGCCAGGCACTGAGAAGGCACTCGGGGGAAGCTTGCTCTCTTCACAGAGTCCTTTGAAATCAGACCGAAGAAGCCCTGGTCTGCGTTCTGACACGCGCCGCATGCATGAGGTAGGCCGGGCACATGCCATCGCCTGTGCTTTACAGAAGAACCCGGATGAAGTGGCTCCACGCGCCCAAGGTCACCCTGGGAGCAAATGGCGTTGCTGTTGGGAAAGCCCATAGTGTCTGACTCCTCCTGGTGCAGGACTTGTCCTGCCTTCTGTTCCCGCTCTCTGCTCCCAAGCTGAAGTGTCGACTCTGGAGGCTCCATCTGGTATCTCCCGCCATTCTGCAGGCCGGGGAGCACCACGAGCCCCTGGGATTCATCTCTGGGACCTGGGCCCTGCGTGGCTGCCCAGGGGACCTGGGGGCCCCAGCCTCTGGGATGCCACCTGCCACCTCTCTGCTAACCTTGCTGTCCTCAACTCCCTGTCTACCCTCCCAGCCCCGCTGGGATTGCAGGAGCCCACTGGGCTTTTCTCTCTGAAAGGGGAAAAAAAAGTCAAAACATATTATCTTTTCACTGCTCCTTCCTTGCTGCAGAAGGGAAACTTCACTAGCAGAAATGAGAGCATTTAACTCGTGAAGATTTAGGAAAGAGGGGGTTTATGGGAGATAATCCTCCCTTGATTTGAATCCTTTTGACCCCTTCCTCCTCCCCCCATTTTTTTCCAAAAAATGAAGAAAACTATTTTTTTTCACGAAGGGGGTATCGACGGGATTGGGACGCTGTGGGTCTCACTGTAATGATACACTTTCTTTCCCATTAAATAATAAAATATGCTGTAGAGTCGCACAACTCCTCAGACCCAGGCGCCATTAAGCCAGGCTCATCAAGCACCATCCATGTGGAAAGACATGGATATATTTTTACCTGGCACATACATATTTCATTTGCAGCTGCCTCACACCCTTTGCTTCCTGTTGGTCGCACACTCACTCCTTCCCAAAACACAGAACAGGGAGGGAGGGAAGGAAGGAGAGAGAGAGAGAATCCATTTTATTGATGACCGAGAAAAAAAAAGAGCTGCAATGTCTGCAAAGAAACCATAAAAGAATATCTATAATTCTTAATAATGTAACTCCTAGCTAATTTTTTTGTTTTATTTTGTTTTGTTTTCACCTGTAAGGTGTATTTTTAAGTGGCTTGATTTCAGTGGCTACCGGCTGGGCTCACAGTCACTTTCTGTTCTACCAGTTGGGAACGATCGGATATTTTCCCTTTATCTGAATTTCATTTTTCCTCCATGTTGGCCCCAAAACCCCAAAACCTTATGCTTAGGAGGGACCTGTTGAGGCTTACACGTTGAAGCCCCGTAAAGATACAAATCACGAATTCCATGGCAAAACCCACTAATTGTCAGATTTTTGTGGAAGTCTCTAATTAAATCCCATAGGAAAAGAACACCATGCAGCGGAAAAAGAAAAATCAGTCATTTAAACGACTCTGCTAAGAGCTTAAAATAGACACAGAAGAACATCCTAGAAGTGTGGGGCTGGTTTTTGATTTTTTTTTTTCCAGGCTAGGATAAGAAAAACAGGAACAGAGAAATGTTGGGCTAGATAATAATATTCTAAGCATCTGAAAGGTAGCATCTATAAAAACTTTATGAGATGCGCTAAATTTATTCCAGACCAAAATCGTCATCGACTGACTGCCTGTTAGATTGTCTTTATTGTCTTTCTTTCTTTATAGAGCTGTCACAGGGAGATTCCTCATGCTCAGCCAATCATGGAAGATTCCTTAAAAACCCTGGAGAAGAAAGGGATTGGTACATCAACCTAATCCATGCACATGAAAACCCCTCCTCCAGTTCTACCGATAACAGCTACCGCCCCCCGCAAAAAAGCAGCGCAAAACAAAACAAAAAACCCAAGTGTCTTCTATGAGACACTCTCCAACGGAACAGATGACAAATCCCCCCAAACACAAAACAGATTTCTCTCAAAGAAAAAGCAGTACACTCGAACCACAGGGCCCTCACCAGGTTGCAAATAGCTTTCTCGCGGATACGAATGTGCAGAGACATCAGTGGAGGTTCCTCAAAGAGTGAAAAATAGACCTGCCCTACGACCCAGCAATTGCCCTGCTGGGGACTTACCCCAAAGATACAGATGCAGGGAAACCCTGGGACACCTGCACCCCGATGTTCATAGCAGCAATGTCCACAATAGCCCAACTGTGGAAGGAGCCTCGGTGTCCATCGAAAGATGATGGATAAAGAAGCTGTGGTCTGTGTATACACTGGAATATTCCTCAGCCAACATAAACGACAAATACCCACCATTCGCTTCAACGTGGATGGAACTGGAGGGGATTATGCTGAGTGAAGTAAGTCAACATTATATGGTCTCATTCATTTGGGGAATATAAAAATTAGTGAAAGGGAATAAAGGGGAAAGGAGAGAAAATGAGTGAAAATATCAGCGAGGGAGACAGGACATGAGCGACCCCTAACTCTGGGAAATGAACCAAGGGTGGTGGAAGGGGAGGTGGGCGGTGGTGGGGGTGACTGGGTGACGGGCACTGAGGGGGGCACTTGGGATGAGCACTGGGTGTTATGCTATATGTTGGTAAATTGAACTCCAATAAAAAAAATTAATTAA
Organism: Vulpes vulpes; assembly: GCF_048418805.1. NCBI lineage: Eukaryota > Metazoa > Chordata > Mammalia > Carnivora > Canidae > Vulpes > Vulpes vulpes. The sequence goes on along the minus strand of NC_132795.1, from coordinate 94,610,603 downwards.
AAAAAAAAGGGAGAGACATCAGAATCGTGAGTTGGATGTCCCAGATCTTAACGAGGTCACCTCCCGGGTCTTGCCTCACACCGCAGTCCCCGACGGCCGGGCCAGCTGCCCTGTCCAGAGCCGGCTCCGCTCCGACCCGGTCAGAGCTCCTGGCGTCTCCCGTCTCCCCGCCCTCGGTCACCGGATCGCGACACTGGCCAGGAAGGTGCAAAAGTGTGCGAGGGGCGAGCTGGTTCAGGGAGCTGCCTGGACTCCGTTTCCCCCTGCCTGGCCCAAGAGCAGGCCGGGGCTGTGCAGAGCTCTCCCTAGAGTCCCTACCACCCCCCAACCCCATGTGCATGTCCTACGTGTTGCTGAAGCACAGTGAGGCCTCCAGAGGTGGACCTCACCCTCTGGCCCTACCCCACCTCACCCTGTGGGGCCTCCTCCTCCCCACCCACTTCAAGGACCACAGGGCTGCCTCCCTGTGCCTCCTCCACCCAGCAGGCCCCCAGGCCCAGCGGCAGCCCCGGCCCTCGTCTGCCCAGGGTGAACCTTCCTCTGCAGGTCTCCCCCACAGCGACAGCCCATCGAAGTCCCCGAGGTGGTATTTCTTACCGTATCTATCACCCCGCTCCCCCTCTCTTGAAGGGGCAAGAGCCCGGATCCCTGCTAAGAGCCTTGGCTTAGCCACATCCACGGAACCCTCCAGCCTCCTCGCCTCAGCTGCCTTCTTTCTCTCTGGAGCCTCAAATTTCCTTTCCAAAATTCCAAAATTCTCTCCTCCTCTGACTTCCTGAAGGCCTCTGTATCCTGGTTCTCCTGCTGTTCCTCGGCCCCTCCTTCCACCCAGCTTGTCATGGGCTTGTCACACTCTTCATGCACCCCCCCACCGCCCCACTCAGTGCTTCCCCAGCTCCCTCCCCCGGGCCTGGCTTCCACAATGACCCACCGGTGGTGTTTGCCATCTCTAACTCTACCATGTGGCTCCCGTCTCTGCCACAACTCTGTTTACGCCCCTGACAATTTTCCCAGTGACCATACATCCCATTTCACTTTACAGCTTAAAATGCAGACAATCCTTGAAGAAGTGAAATTCCAGCAAATTCTTTCCTTAGAGTTCATTTTGATGGAAGAAGGAGGGGAAGAAGAGACCCAGGTCAGACATTGTCTATTCCTCAGTTTTTCACGTATCACAAGTGGGATGATAACAGTGTTTTTCTTATATCAGCCATCAGAGAGATCAAAACGTCTTGAACATCTTAAAATTGTAATATTACTATTACTAACTGGCCTGCGCACAACTCGTTTTTGCTCTGGGAAAGCTCTCCTGCCTTTCATGCCTTCCATTCTTTTCTGAGGCAAAGAGCGAGAGTTTTGATTAGAATACCTCTCAAAATTTTCCCTGGTATCTCCCTTGGAAAACCTGTTGAGAGGTCCCTGTCGGCCCCTGAATTCACTAGAAAACTGAGTTTCACAATAGATGAGAGAAGGTATAATGTAGGCATAAAAGAAACAGGAAAATGGGAATTCCTGGTATAAATACAGACTCAAAATCCTTCTTACATCCAGTAGGATGTCTACTGCCAAATATCCAATACAAAATACGTGTGTGCTTGCGATGCACCCTTTCGTCCCTTCTCAGAATTTGGGAGGATAAGGAAGGTGCTTGGACGTAAATTAAGAGGCTGGGCTGCCATCAAATCACCCCCTTGTATTAGGATCTACAACTATTGTACGCTGACTAATGAAACTCACCACATATTTTTGGTTCATTCTTTCTACCCTGGATGTTAGGCGTGTCCATGTGACTTGCTTTGGCCAATGAAATGTGAGTACAGGGGATCCCTGGGTGGCTCAGCGGTTTAACACCTGCCTTCGGCTCAGGGCGTGATCCTGGGGTCCCAGGATCGAGTCCCACATCAGGCTCCTGCATGGAGCCTGCTTATTCCTCTGCCTGTGTCTCTGCCTCTCTCTCTGTCTCTTTCATGAATAAATAAATAAAATTTAAAAATAAGAGAGAGAGAGAGAGAGAGAGAGAGAGAAAGAAATGTGAGTAAAAGTGAAAAGGACACCTTCAGGCTGAAGCTGTAAACACCTTGATGCAATTCATTTTTTCTCCTATTTGTTTCCTGCCATGGCCAATGGCAACACTACAGAAGAAGTGCCCATGAGCCTGCGTTCTGAGGTCAGAATAATGCAAAGAAGCATCCCCGGTCGGCCTGCAAAGAATACGGAGCATAAGCAAACCAGACTTTCTTTTTTTTTTTACCCTAGATCCCTAGATCTTTACTGAAGAGTCCACTCCCGTCAATCTAGCATCCTAAACCCCACCTAGTTAGGTCTTCTGCTAGCTTCTGTATCTTATTTCTCAATATGCTCCAACACAAAACAGAGATCTTGTTCAATTTTTTGATTGCTGTGTAACAGATTGCCATAAATACAGCAGCTTCAAACAAAACCATTTGTCATCTCAGTTTCAACAGGTCAAGGGTCTGGCATGACCCCAGCTCAGGCCTCTGATCCAAATGCTATAATCAAGGTGTTGGCCAAGCCATAGTCTTATCTGAGGCTTGAAGGCCTCCTCTAAGCTCATCTAGGTTGTTGACAGGATTTTGAGTTTGGTGGCTGCAGGACTGAGGCCCTCGGCGCCTGAGGGCCACCTTTCCCCTTAGGTAATTAACAATATGGTTGTGTGATTTCTTCTAGTTAATTAGGTCAGGCCCACCGCAAATCTCTCTCTTGACTAGCTCAAAGTCAGCTACTCAGAGACCTTAATTACATCTGCCAAGCTTCCTCCATCTTTGCATGTAATGCAACACAATCACAGATGTGACATCCTATCAAATCCTGGGTCCTGGCCACACACAAGGGGAGGGGATTATAAAGGATACTAATCCCACCTGCCACATGAGGCCATTCTGCTTTATCATGTCCATACTCGAGCTCCAGCTTGTCTTGTGGCTGGGCTGATACAACGGGCTCTTAAACACAGTCTCTTCATCCCCCTTTTTTAGTTCAAAATTTCTGCATCCTCTGGCCTTAGACAGATCCCTCCTCCTGAAAGCCTCCTCTAAGACTGCCGCCATGTGCAGAGAACACTCTCAACTGCCCACTTCTCAAGTCTCAGCTCTAAGTACTCATTGCCATATAGGACACACGCAATGGGAGATAAACTCTTAGGACCTTGATCATCTGTGGAACACATGTAGTAGGATGAGAAAATGAAAGTTTAAAATGATGCACAAAACCTCAGTGTCTATGAAACTCCTACATGAAGTGCCAGCTGCAAATTTTCAAAAGAAATAACTAAGAACAGGTTTCCTAAGTCAACAAACTTCCTTCCCACAAGGAGAATATAAAGGAATTAAGAGACCTGGAATCGTGGAAGAGTATTTTTACAACAGCTGTTCAGCAGCCTCAAACCTCCCGTGCTGGTTGGGGGGAGAGTTGCTCCCTCTTCACCCCAAGCCAGAAGGGTGTCAGCAAGCAGCGTGGGGAGCTCGTTATGGGAGGAGGTCAGAGCAGCCTATAAGCAGACCAAACTCCCCTCCAATGACTGGTCAAAGATAGTAAGTCCTGAGGACCAAGTGTTCAACTTGGGGCCTGACTTGAAGGTATAAGGGGACCCAGGAGTGAGCGCTATGGGGGAAAGGGTGGAGCTAAACATGGGAATCAGGAGGACAAGTCAAGAAACCAATAGCACGTGTGTCCAGAGAAGGGCAGGCGGGGTGTCCAGCAGGTGGTATCTATATAAGCCTGAACTTTCTCCAGGAGAGTCAAAGTCATCTTTAACCCTCTGCTAGAACTTCCAGTGCAGAGAAAGCAAAGCCAACCTACAACAGTATCAGTCATGAAAGAACTTTCCTTACTTCTTTCTACAACCTGAAAAGGGTCTGAGATGGCAGCTACATGGTGGAGGAGATGCCACCTGAGGAATAAAGGAGCCAGAGGGCAAGTGGGCAGGTGGGCAGACTGGCATGGGGAGAGGTGAACACTTAACTCTGTGTGAACTCGAAAGGTTGATTCGGACTGGCTGTCTTGACGTCTATGTTGAGACTGTTTTTTTGTTTTGTTTTGTTTTTACTTTTTTCCTTAAAAAGAGGACATTGGATTTTTACCATCTGAAAATAAGCACCAAGGCCACAGGGTTCAGTTTCTATTCGGTGGTAGAGGGGCAGCCCAGGTGGCTCAGCGGGTTAGCGCCGCCTTCAGCCCAGCGCATGATCCTGGAGACCTGGGATCAAGTCCCACGTCAGGCTCCCTTCATGGAGCCTGCTTCTCCCTCTGCCTGTGTCTCTGCCTCTCTCTCTCCATCTCTCATGAATAAATAAATAAAATCTATTGGATGGTAGGGAAAAACCTTTCCTCACTGAGCAGGTTTAAAGGGAGAAGTGAGGATAAAAACAAAGTTGGTCTTACGATTCTGCTCCCTAAGTTCTGTTCATTCTTGTAAAGTGCTCTTATCCAGCACACCTGTCTCTTTGTGTGGCTGTGAGCTCTTTTAAGGCAACTACTTGTTGATTTTAAATATCAGAGTCGTGGAGTAAAATCAGTCTTGTCATCTTCATGGAAAACAAGATGTGGTATTTCTTGTCTTTTCTGAGAAGGAAGAAGCAGTCCAGATTTGAGCTACTACACACGTGCATACACACACACACACACACAAGCACACCCTCCTCTGGTCTTCTTGAAAGGAGGCAACCCAATTCCAAGAACACCAGATGTGCGACCATTTTATTTCTCAAGCAGACATACCCCCTCCTCCCCAGTCTCACATTAAAGGCAGCACTGGGTCTTCTCTCCAGTTACTCAACTTCGATTTGGGGTCTACTTGAGAATTCCTGGGAAGGGAGATTAAAAGGGAGTTCAAAGTGGGGATCAGAGATTTTATGCAAATGTGCTGTGATTTGAACTATGAGAAAGCAACCAAGTTGAAATATCTCAGTGTTTTTCAGATGTTCGGAGAGTGAAAAAGGAAAGGTACAGTGGGTGTCTCAAATGCCAAATATAATCATAAATATAATATAATCGTACCTACAATTGATTTGTTTGAAGAAATAAGTAACAGGAGACTTCGGCACTCACTGACAAATAACTTAAGGAGAAAAGTCTGTGTGTGGCTCAAAAGAATCACAAAGGAAACGCATACCCGGAGCAGGATGATAGGTGTGTGTATATATGTGTGTGCATGTGTACATTCGCATAGCTCCAAATTCAGCTCACATGACACACCTCGATCACCCCACCTGCCAAAAACCAGAAAAATCAGCTAGTGGAATCAGATATCATTTCCAAAATACTCATTTCTATCTCCAAATATAGCCCTTTGTTCTACTTTTGTGTATTTGTTTGCTGGTTTTTGCCAGCCAACCCCAACTACTCCAGCTCAGTACAACATACAGATATTTGCTGCATGGTAGCATGAAAAATAAACCCAAATGAGTCTTTTATTAAATACCACTCTACAGGGCACCTGGGTGGCTCAGCAGTTGAGTGTCTGCCTTTGGCTCAGGTCATGATCCCGAAGTCACAGGATCGAGTCCTGCATTGGGCTCCCCACAGGGAGCCTGCTCCTCCCTCTGCCTATGTCTCTGCCTCTCTGTGTGTATCTTTCACGAATAAGTAAATAAAATCTTTTAAAAAAAAAAAAAGTAAATGGCATTCTACAAAGACATTTCCCAGTGGCGAGGAGACGAGAAGAGGCATCCTCCCCTGGCCTGGCCTTGCACAGGGCCAGCCTGCAGTGGGGCACCTTCTCCAGATGACGTCAGTGATGCTGGCAGTGGAGATACCAGGCCCATGCATCAACCACATGCCATTGGATTGAGAAATCAGAGCCAAAGAAAAAGAGGAAAATGATCCTGGATAAATTAGGGGACTAATTGGGGAAAAGGGGCCAAGGAGCAGATTTATTTGTTTTGTGAATTATTAGCAAATTCCCTTGAGGTGCTGCTGATAAAGTGATCCAGATCCCAGTGTTCTGGAAGAGGAATGAGTCTGAGACACAAAAGAGACTGAGAAGTGTATTATGAATATTAATACTTCTGTTAACAAGGCCTTAAATGGGCCTTCCTCGTATCGAAGCCTCAAAGGAACCTGTGTCTCCAAATGGACTTGAACAGGCTCCCTGCTGAATCATAATCTTCTAAAAGCTGATAAATTGCTCTCTTCTGGGGAAAGAAAGGAACTTCAAAGCAGGCATTTCACAGGAATAAGGATTTAGAGGTTAAAAAATAATAATAATTAATTTAATATAAAATGTTTCCAAAAAAGCAGGAAGCGACATCTCTACAGTTTGTCATTTATTACAGTGGAATTAAAACCTTAACCGCGGATTGATGATAGGAAGTCAGAAAATTAATACCGGCAGACATGTATTCATCTGCTAAATCCGTTGGGAAACTGGTGCACGCTGCCCCTACGGGCAGGGAGTGGGGAGTGTGTGTGGGGGGATAGCAGCAGGTCCCCCGAGAAAGCACTGTAGGGATCTACAGGCCTTCCCGCATTGGGTTCCCACGATGCCACTCCAAAGTAGGTTCTTGCATCAGCCCCAATTTGGCAGATGAGGAAACCAAGTCTGGAAGGATGAAGAACTCTCTCAAGGTTGAGCAGATATTCATTCATTGGTGGGGCCAAGATCACAGCATGTGTCAGCCCCACTCCAAAGTCCATACTTCCAATTACAATAGCGCTCTGTGAACCTGTAAGACCTTGAGTAGCAGCGGGAGCGAGTAAATGGCAGCAGAAGTGAAGAACAGGCCACTTGACTAGGTGACAGACTCGTGTGGAGACAGGAGAATGAGTCCGTAATCCCCCTGGATGTGCCCTACATCCTACCTGGCCGCTGATCCCTCTACTGGGGGGCTTCCCATCTGGTACCTGGTGATACTTCTGTCACAATACGTTGCATTATAAAGTGTGCTTGACATATGTCTTTGCCACTAGATGCCCAACCTAAGAGCAGAACCAACAGACAGATGAGCCTTATTTAATTGCCTTAGTCATCGGCTCGGAGCTGGCACATGAGAGGCATCTATAAAATCAACGAATTAATAAACGACTGTGAGCCTATGAGAATTGGATGCCACATTCATGTTATAATGAGAAAACTAATTTGGGCAAAGGAAAGTTATATGAGGGGGAACAAAAAAGCCTACGGTGGAGTTTGGGGTCAGATCATGGAGGTCGTTCGTTGAGTGCAAAGTTCAGGTGCTCAGACCTTATATGTTGTCAGCAGCGGGGAGCTCCGCAGGCTTTAGAAGAAAATGACATGCTCTTCAGGGTTTAGGCAGTTAACCTAGGCCTTGAGCCACGGAATAATAGGGAAGTTAAGGAAACCAGAAGGGAGCTCGCTGAAAAAGGACAGATCTGGTATCATTAGTGCTAAACTTCAATTGGTTTTATCCTTGCCTTGAGACTTGTGCACAACGAGCATGGACGCAAATACTGGACAAAGCCGCTTGATCATTATGTATATATATATATATCTTAACTTAGTACAAGCCAGGCACTCATATTTGTCACATGTATTCCCTGTTGACCTTCACAACCAATCAGAACCCAAAGAAGCTCAGTTATTTATTTTCCTTATCCTAGGGAGCAGCTTGAGTGTTATTTTCCCTACTCCAGGGGAGCTTGCATGACTGACCCAAGATAATACGGCTGATATATGGTGGAGGTGAGTTGTGACCCCAAGGAACTTCCCTCTAGAACTCCCTCCACCCCAATACAGTGCTGTCACTTGGATGCCTCACGGGGACTTTGAACTTAGTACCTCCCAAAGAGAACTCTAAATTTCTCCCACATCCTAAACTCGCTCCTTCCCAGCCTGTCTCATCTCAGTAAATGCCACCATGATCCACCACCAATTGCTGAAGCAAAAACATTGAGTCATCATTCATCATTGTTCTTTTATTAACTTCAACCCTCTTCCCTCTGAACCACCAGGAAGCCCTGTCAGTGCTGTCCCCAAATACATCCCCAATCTGCCCACATCGCTCCATCTCCTTTGCCCCCACCCTGGTCCCAGACACCATCGGCTCTCACCTGGGCAACACAACCACCCCCAGGCAGGGATCCCTGTGGGGGATCCGGTACAACTTACTCTTACTCTTGCCACAGCTACCAAAGCAATCTTCTAGAAATTATAATGTCTCATCACTGGTTGCTTAAGACCCTCCAGTGGCATCTCTTACTTCTCTTGGTCCTGACCAGTGGCATTCGGCCTTCGCACTCCGTGGAATGTTCTTCTCTGCGTGCCTGGCTTCTTCTCAGTCAAGTCTCAGTTACCATCCCCTCCTCAGAGAGCCCTCCCCTGACTCCTTTGTCTGATGCAGTCCCCTGCCATGTGCTTGCCATCACATCACACACTCCTATTTTCTTTAAAGCTCTCGTCCCTTCTTGAATGTGTCTTTCTTTATTTGTGGGTTGACTGTTATGACTCTTATCTCGAACTCAGCTCTCTGGGTAGTGGCCTTTCTTCTTCTTTTTTTTTTTTCTTTACCCCTTTATACCCAGTAACTAGAACAGCACCCGATGTATAGTATGTGCTGAATAAACATGAATTGAATGAGTGGAACACTGACCCTGCTCCTCATTCCCCGTGTAACACAGAACAGGTGATTTGACTCCCTAAAATTGACCCCACAGAGCCATCAGGAGATTTGCATGGTGTGAATTATGTCACATACATAGCAGGGTACTTGGCACACACCAAGCATTCAATTCATTTCTGTCCCTCTCTCAAGCACGCAGGATGCATGTTCCCTCTAATTATTTCTTCCACCATCTCTTTGTTACTGATAAGCATCCCTCCTGCTCTACCAGCACTTCCCTCCTCTAATGCTCCATTCCGCTGCTTTTTCTATTGTCTGAAACAGCACTGGGAATAGAGGTGCTCCCGGGGTGGGGTCACGTGACCGCAAAAGCAGATTTTGCTAGTCAAAAGCGTCCAATAAAGATGGGAAGTTGCTTCCTAAATGTCTCTGGAAGTCTGTGGTTTAGTTCACAATATCTTCACAGATTAAGTTAATGCAAATAGCAGATGTATTTTGTAGCAACAAGACAAATGTTCAGCAGAATTAAAGTTATTCATGTGTAGTCACACTGGGAATATTTGCATGATATTTTGCTAATTGCTCCAAAATCTGACTTATAGCAAATAAACAAATGGGGAAAAAAAATAAAACCAGCAAAAATTAGCCCCAGGCCTCTCTGGTTTCTCTTAAGCTCCCAATGTCTTTCTTCAATCCCTCAACCTTTTGCTCTCAAAACCCCAGTGGGATTTCCCAGTCTCCCAAGCGTGTTTCTGGACCCATCATTTCCGTGGAGACACTCATGGCTTTCCCCTGGTAATGAGAGGTCTTCGGAAGCACTGGATATTTTTCTCTCCCTGACTCCCAGTACCCTCCTCAGCCTTCAAATCTGTCTGCTTACGTTTCCCAACCAAAGGATCATACTGATAGATTGCCTCGCTTGGAAACAGTGTAAATTTGTCAAGTTTTCCTCAAATAGTTCAGAAGGTTTTTTGTCAATATATATGAGGCATATTACTTTCGGAGAGCCGACATAACAAAGCACCACAGACCAGGCTTGAAACAACAAAAATAGATTGTCTAACGGTTTAGAGCTCAGAAATCTGAGGCCCAGGTATGGACATGGTTGGTTCTGTCTCGGGCTCTGAGGGAGTCTGTTATGCAGCGACCCACGAGCCTCTCGTGGTGGCTGGCAAATCCTGGACATTCCTTGGCTTCTAGATGCATCACTCCAAAGTCCCCCTCCCCACTCACATGCATCTTCCCTGTGTCTCTCCATCCACGTATGTCCGTCTTACCAGGACACCAGTCACATCAGATTGGAGGCCTCCCTTACTCCAATATGACCTCATCTCAATTAATGCATCTGTCACAATCTTATTCCTAAATAAGATCATGTTCTCATGTACTGGGGGTTAAGGTTTCAACATATCTTTTTTTTGTGTGTGTGTGTGAAAGGAGGACACAATTCAACCCATAACACTGGCGATCTCCAAATTTTCATAAGTGTACATCCTTAGTAACCAAAATATCCGTGTGCACCCCTCAATATGTCTGAGTGGGTTTGTGTGATAGAAAAACACACATGTAATAGGCCAGCCTATTAATAGGTCATACATATTATAAAGCAAGCACAAGAGTAGAAAACTCAAATAATAATAATAAAAAAATTCATGATGAGGAAGAGAGATTAGAAGTGACAGTACTTAGTTCCCTCCCTCCTGGCGGATCCTCCTGTCCTGCCTCTTTGGAAGACCACTTCCCGAATAACGTCAGGGGGATGACTCTATATGAGGCAGAAAAAGGAAAAAAAAAATAAATCATTCAAGAAAGAATAGCAAGGCGGCTGAACTTGAAAGATCTAGGCTGGAACAAAATTGAAAAGTTTGTGCTGAAATGCACATTCTAAGTTCAAGTTCATCATAATTAAAATAATGCACCATTAAATTAGACATGGGAGTTTTATTCCAGAGGAATAGGAATCACCCTATCCTGCCCCTTGATTGGACTCAAGAAAGCGTGAGGAGGAGAGTCCCGTTGTCGGAGGCAGCGGTCCTTATTGCTCTGCTCTTTTGTTTCCTTTTCCTCGTGAAATGACTTTTCCCCAGTGTTGTTTAGTCTTCAGACAAGACAGAGGTCCAAATGGGAAAGCCCAAGGCCATCATGAACTTCGCTGTGCAGAGTCCAAAGAACATGAGAAGATGACTCTCGGCCCCGGCTCTCAGCTTCCTCATCCAGAAGGTGGTGGAAATACCTTCCCCCCCTTCTTCTGGGAGACCAAACACGGCTCTGCAGACGGGAGCAGCCTCTGAAGAGCATCACGTCCTGGGGCCGCCCTCACGGAAGCCAGTGCACACGACTCCCCTGAACCCAACCCCAGTTGCTCCATCTGTGAAATGGAAATCAAAAAGCCCATTTTCAGAAGGATTTTGTAAGAATAAAATGGGAATGTGGACAAGGGAGTATTTTACAATCAATAAAAAAAATGCACCTTGCTATAAAGCCGTAATGTTTCACAGTGGTGGGGGGAAAACGTAAATGCAGCTCCGCGCTGCGTTAACGATGTGAAAGGAGAAGTGGTCTTCAGCGTGGAGAGACCAGCAGAGGAAGCCTGGTGCCTTCGGCGGGTTAGTGTGTGACCCCTGATCCGATTCAGACCCCTTAACACGAAGTCAGGGATGAGGGAGGTAAAGTCCAGCGCTGGGGAGCACTTCCTGGGTAAACCCACATTTCAACTAAAACATCGGAGTAAAACCTAGAGTCTTACATTTTCATGTCACCAGCCTGCTAAAATCTTGGGGAAAAAAAATAAAGAAGCAAAATCTTGGGGGAAAGTCAGAGAAAAGCTTATCATGCAATTATTGCTCTATTGCCATGAGCTCTACTGTCTGTGAGGCCCTTTCGCTTCCCCTCGCCTTCAGCTCGCTTGCTCTTCTGCTCCTCTGAGCTCTGCATTTGGGGTTAAGGTCGTAGGACCTAGAAGGTCAGAAGCGTGGAGCTCTGAAGACAGTCGCTTGCCCACCATGCAGCGGTGCATGGCCAGTGAGGCCACGCCTCCGTGAGGGGACGGTTGCATCTTGAGAGGACATCACATGCCATCCGAGTGTCACCGAGGGCCCGCAGATAGGACTCCTGTGCAAAACAATCCCCGGGGGCCCTCCCCCTTAGACAAAGAGCTGCTGTGACACGGTCTGGCACGTGGGTTAGGTCTGGGAGCCTCATGCCCGCTGTCCACCCCGGGCTGCTCCAGCCCAACACTGGCTTTGCTCCTGATCCCAAGCACCTGGTAGGATTTTCCCTCTCCTCACCTCAACTCCACCTCAACTCCTCACCTCAACTTCCTCCCAAACCGCCGCTTGCTGCAATGCCCTCACCATCCTCTCTGCACAAGCCCCAATACCCTACTGCAAAAGCCCCTCTCCTCATTTTTTAGCACGTTTAGAAATTCCCCATCCAGTCTTCTGCATCACCTGAAACATCTGGCAAGTCTTCTTTAGCTGGTCTGAAGCTGCGCACCTCCAGCCTAACCACCCTCTCCTCTCCCGGGCCCCTTATTTACCATCCTGGTCTCACTGTGCATCTGACCCAGACTACTGGGCCTCCTCCTATCTTAGCCGATCACTCACTCTGCTTTTCACGTGCGCCTCGCCCCCACTCCCATGGGAAACTGCTCACCACCTTCCAAGGCACAATGGAAGATGACGAAAATTGGGCTCACTCACAACTGTATTTCAGAGGAAGAGAGGGTCTGGGGCTTTGAAGCTGAGAATTAAGGTCTGAATCCTAACTTTGTGATAAAAAAAACTCTGTGTTTGAGGGCAGGCTCTCTGAAGCTCTGTTTCCTCATCTGCAGGATGAGGACAGCAATACACCCCTCGTGAGACTTTTGTGAAGATTAAACTCAGTGAGATAATCTGCTAAGCTCTAAGCACACTGACAACATCCAGCTCGTTAATAGCCATCCTCTTGGAGCCCTTGGGTGGCTCAGGGGTTGAGTATCTGCTTTCAGCTCAGGGCGTGACCCCAGGGTCCCAGGATCGAGTCCTGCCTGCATCGGACTCCCTGCAGAGAGCCTGCTTCTCCCTCTGCCTGTGTCTCTGCCTCTCTCTCTCTCTCTCTGAGTGTGTGTGTGTGTCTCTCATGAATAAATAAATAAATAAAATCTTTTAAAAAAATAGCCACCCTCTCATTTTGCATAGCACACCTATGAGCAGGGAGCTATTCTAATGATACAGATGAAGCTAGCAAGCCTTTAGATTAGGGATTCATAACCCTGGCTGCACAATCCATTCACTGGGGAGCTTTAAATGTCTTGATTCCCAGGCCAGTTAAATCAGCTTCTCTGACCCAGGATCTGGACATTGGTATCTTGAAAGTTCCCCAGATGATCTCATAGCACAGCTCAAGTTGGGAGGCCCTGCTCCAGATCGTGGTGTTTGCTTTTGCAAAGTACAAATGAGATGAGGAGACCTCCGCCTGTGAACCTTGAGGGTGAAGGGAGGAGGATGAAGAGGAAAACCGGCCCCAGAAATATCCAGTTTAATGCAACTGTACCGCCAAAAAATATAAATTTCTTGTCCAAATATATTCTTTTCCATGCAGGTGGTAAACATCTAAATGACCTGTTTTCGGTCACCATATTTTGTGAAAGAAAGCTACCCCACTACTGCCAACAGCGGATGTCAAGGCGGTACTTCATTATGAGACTTCACTGAGTGCCAGCAAGAGTGCAAGTAAGAGCATCGCGTGCCCCTGCCCAGCCCACCCCCATCACACTTGGAAATCCAGGGTGTGTTAGTGTAGGATGTGTGAATGTTCCCATCTCCCCTATAACCTTGAGACTGCAATACCCCCAAAATAAAAGTTTCTACTAAGCCAAATACACAAAGCCTTACCTGATATTGCAGAAGCCAAAGGATCAAACTCAGCACAAGCACAATTTAGTTTTTCTTTCTCAAAAAAAAAAAAAAAAGGCCCAAAATAGTATTCTTGCAGGAAGCATAAATTGTATTGCTAGAAGTAATAGCAATCTCTTTAGCTATATCCCCTAGGACTCACTTCAGTCTATTTTCTTAAGTGCTGTATTTTTAAAGCTCTGTTGCATACCTCCCTCTTAGACATACTGAACTGAACATTCTAAATTCTGAGCACTTAGTGATGCAAGGTTGGTTGAAGATGTACTCTTAGAAAAATGAGTCCCTTTATCAATCACTATTGCTATGTGAGTCCCTGGGGAAGAAATTATTCACAGATCTGCTGGCCTCAATTTAGAATTTCTCCTGTTGTTATACTTAGTGGTAGATTGATTATTGCTCAAAAATATTTACTCCTGACTGCCTATTTCTATAGGAGAAATATATTTCCCTGAATTTGGACCCAGCCATTGACTTTCTTTGCCAGTGAGATATTAGCAGATACGAGGCAAATGATGGTTTAAGATGTGCTTGTACAAATGAGTCTGGCCTTTCGTGCCTCTAGCATTGATATGGAAGGTCCCGGGCCCCGGATGAGTGAATGCATATGGATTAGACTTGAACCCAGTCTGCAATAAGGAACTGGACTTAGACCTACAGCCATGAATCAGAATCACCTAGCCAAGCCCCGCCGAGATTAGCCAATTCCCACACAAGCCACAATTGCATGAGTCAGAATAAATGATCACTCTTTTAAGCCACTATGTGTTTGGGGTGGTTTGTTATACAGCAATAGCTGACTGATATACACCACAAGACCTGATATCAAATAAACAAGAAACTGCAGGGGGGATAATGGTTTTGAAATGCACTACTTATGGCTTAAAATATTTTTTAAGGGGCGCCTGGGTGGCTCAGTTGGTTTAGAGTCTGACTCTTGATTTCGGCTCAGGTCATGATCTCAGGGTTGTGAGATTGAGCCCCACATCGGACTCTGTGCTGAGCGTGGAGCCTGCTTAAGACTTCCTCTCTCCCTCTCCTTCTGCACCTTCCTCACTAAAAAAAGAAAAAAAAATACTTTTTTTGAAACGAGTTGCTATGGTGAAAGATTCATTTCATGCTACAAAATAATCATTCTATTGTGATCATAAATGAATGTTTATTATTGGCATATGTAAGTAAAGCATTTAATTACTTCTCTGAATGACTATTTTAGATGGTGCAAAATTCAATATCTTTGAGGCTGAATGGAGAAGTTGGCCATAAATAAATAAATAAATAAATAAATAAATAAAATAATAAAAAAGTTGGCCACAGTCCACAGGGACCGTCCATGGTGACAAAATAACAATTTTGCTGTTAGCTATAGAATACTAATCATTACAGTTGTCATTCATTGTACACTTACTACAGTACTTTACTAATATTATCTCAAAATACTGCACCAAGGTAGTTGTGGTTATTTATACCCATTTTATAGATGAGAACATTGGGGCTGGAAATGATTAAGTAACTTGCCCAAGGGCACCAAGCTTAGAAGCAGCAACACTGGGGTCTGTCCCAAGTCGGTCTGGCTCAAGAGCCTAACTCTCACTACTGCCTCTAGAGTTAAAAAGACAAATGTGTAAGCAGAATGATGCAATACGAATATAATCATTAGCATGGTTCTTTTCCAATCAAGGATAAGTCATAACATAAATCTCTATGACAAAATGAGGCTTTCTGGTTCCCCTCTTCTACTGACCATCTTGAGCTAATGTCTCAGATGTAAATATTCAATGCAGTCGAACAAATATTTCTTTGGCCCTAATAGGTACCAGGCTTTATGCTTGGGCTCAGAATGACAGTTGAGTATAGGACACAGTTCTTTCTTTTTAGAAGCTTTCAGTCTAGTAAATAATTGATGCTGAAATGATCCTAACCAAAAATCCCAGTGTGAGCTCTATCATGTTCTAAACGCAGGGTGAACAGATGCTCCAACTAATGATTGCTGGGGTGGGAAGAGGGTGAGGGTTGGGGAGTTAGTTACATTTACTCACTGAGAATGCTCATTCCTTTCTGAAGGCAGCCAGCAGCCAAGAAAGAAGACAAATTCTAAATTAAAGGGGAGATCAAGCTGTGCAAGACTGCTGACTATAGTGAGAGCAGAAAGATAACGGCTGCACGAGACACTGAGTTCTAGTCCATCGTGGGTGAACCAGAGGAGCAGCACACCCAGGCCTGGTGACTCCGATGGGAATGGTGCTGGCCAACTGACAATAAATTAAGGAAATTAAGAGGCAAAAGGATGGGCTCCATAGAGCATTCTAAGGCCGTCTCCTACATAAAAGGATTAAAAGTTTATTAAATGGAGATGCTTTGCTTACACGGAAGTTATAACACAGTGTTGTGGTGCTACTACCCAAATGGGTCAAATTTTCTACTGACCCAAGACTAAAGATGACAACGGATCCAAACGTGGACTCTGTTTCCCCAAACAAGATGACATTTTCCGGCACCTTTTATTCTATCCAGCAAAAAGGTAGACCTCATAAGAGCTTCCCCCTACCTCTCCGAACCATTTAAAGAGGAGGAATGAGGGAGTTTGCTAAAGCCATTTCACAAGTGGGATGCTAAATGTCGAAAGTATTTATCATGGAGAGAAAGCATCCCATGTTCCATAACTTTCCTTCACCAATTTAAAATAAATTGTTATAAATAAATAAATAAATAAATAAATAAATAAATAAATAAATCATTCCAATCCGAACTGTTTGGTAAACAATTACCATCAGGGTGTATTGATGACATCCAGCACAGAAATATCAAGCATAGTCATCAAATATTGTATACTATCAAATACCGTATATCTCTTTGCACAAGAAAGTCACAAATTCACTTCTCTCCATGATTCTAATTCCAAATGTGGCGTCATCGCAGCAATGCTGCTTGCTACACTACCCCTATGTTACTTAGCTGATCTGAACTTCAGTTTCCTGACCTGTAAAACAGGAATGAGAAACCGACTGAAAGGGTTGTTACTAGGGTCAGAAAAAAGACACGCGGAGCACTTTGCAAGATGCAGAGCAGAAAAATCAAGAAATGGTAACTGTTACAGGTTTCCCCACTGTCTGAAAGTAGAGCATTCCTATGAAAACTTTCACAAGCAGAATGGCACGAAATGAAGAACCAATTACCACTAATTTATATGGACAGACTTTTGAGAGTAATCCCACGCCCAAAGATATTGTTGGGTTATTGGCTATTCTCTTAGGCTTTTCTTATACCTTAGGACACATGTTGCTAATGGAAATATAAAATAAATCGAGATAAAGCTCAGATGCTCACAGACACAGCTGAAAGCTAGAGCGGCTGGATGCTGAGATGCTGAGTGTTGTTCCGGGGAAGGAGCTTGGCGGGGCCACTCCCGCTGTGCAGGGTGTACGCTGCCTCTGTAGGTTTGCTGCAAAACAAATGCTGAGTGCTATTTTTTTCATCAAAGCAAAGATCCTCTTGGGACTCCTTTCAGTTAGCAAAAACAAGTACTAACGTAGGTCTTTCGTAAAGAATCCAAACCAGACAGACAAGGAATACTTGTATCATTGTTATTGACATTGCTCATATTTAAAATTCTGTTATCGCTCATATATCCTAATTATTTCATCCTATGCTTTGAGAAGTTTGCTTCTGAACAGAAAGGTCAAGCAAATTGGCCCTAACTACCTATTATCTTGTTGTGGGTCACAAGTCCTTTGGATTTTCAAAGGGGCGCCCCTCTTGTCTCACTGCTCTGTGTAGACGTAGCTGGAGTTCACTACCTTAGCCCCTCCTGCCTCCCAGGCTTCTTGGGACCTTGCTAAAACCAAAGTTTAGATTTACGATTTAATGTTTGTTTAAAATTAGTGACGAGTACTGTGTGTTATACAGTATGTTGGCAAATTGAATTTAAATTTTAAATTAAATAAATAAATAAATAAATAAATAAATAAATAACAAATTAGTGTCAACCCCAAACTTTGATGGAGAGATGGGATTTAGAGACAGTCCCTATCAGTGACAGGATCCCAAGAAATCCTAGCAGTCAGCCATCCCCTTAGTGAGCAGGGACATGGTTCCTCTCCCAGTGGTTCACAGTTACCAAGATGGGACATGAACATGCTTATGAATGGGTCCTAGCTGGCACTGAATTCGGGGCATACCCATTCCCCAAGTCAAGTCATTACCATTGTCACATCTTGGCACAAATTCTTATCTTACTGGCCATTAGCATAGGCTAGAAAACCTCAGCCAAAGGGAATGCCACTGTAGTTAGAAAAATAATCTAACAATAGTTTTTCATGATGGATGATGTTAAAAACACGCATGTTCCCCTATTCAAATTCCATTTCTCTTCTTTGGAAATTAGCAACCACTTTTAGACTTTCTACTTGAGAAAAAGTCCAGGGAGTTGAGGGTTTGGGGAGCTGCTGCTTTCCTCCCAGCATCCGTGTTGCCCTTCCTCTTGGTAACAACACCCAGATTTCCTTTTGGGATCGTGTGCAGTCTCAGTGGGGCCATGACACAAGATGCCGTGACTGCCCACAGTTCATTCCCTCATCCGTTCTCCTCTTGATGGACATTTCAGTTATTCTAGTTTTTTGTTGTTGTAGGCAGAATGGTAATGAATAATCTTTTGGGGCTTAAATTAGCCAAAGGGGGTTTCTGTTGCTTGCAATCACAAAATATAAACTTAACTATGGGAATACAGAAAATCCCCAATTATCATGTATCATTATTTATAGATGTAATTCATTGTTCCTTAGCAGGAACAAATTATGTTACAAGCATAGGGTTTAAGGAATTCCCAAGGGCACGGTGGCACACTGTTCTGCTTTCCCAAAGAGACACTAGTGCACTCACTTTAGTTTCTGGTCATCTGTCATCTACCGATTGTGGATTTAATTATAAAAGACTTTAATCAACTGACTTCTCTTTCTTTCTTAATGAGAACTGAATAGGTAGTTACCTTGCTAGTTAAAAAAAAAAAAAAGCCAGGGGTGACACAAATTGCTAATAAATATTTGCAAAGATGCTCAAACTCATTAGCAATCATGGAGATGCAAATTAGGACCACAATGAGATACCGTTCATACACTAGATGGGCATAAATTAAGACATCTTATAATATTAAAAAGTAAAAATGTGGATTTATGGGAACTTTTATTCATATATGCTGCTGAAAGGAAAGCAAATTGGTAGAACCACTGGGAAGAAATGTGGCAGTGTGTTATAAAGTGGAATATTCACATGCACTACAACCCAGGGCAATAATCAAAGACACTTTTGCCCATGTGTCCCAGGAGATGTGAATAAAAATATTCATAGCAGTTCTGCTCGCAGCAGCCAAAAAAAAAAAAAAAAAAAAGAATCTGGGAAACAACTTAAATGCCCACCAGCAGAAAAATGGATGAACAAATTGTAGTATTGTCCCATACTAGGAAACTACAGAGCAAGAAAAATAAATACACTAGAACTTCACAAACAACATGGGTGCATCTTAAATAGTGAATAAAAATAACAAGTCCCAGCAGACCATGCGAGGTGTATCATTTTTATAAAGTTCAAAAAACCATCAAAATCAAGCAACATTCTATATGTGTGTGTGTGTGAGAGAGAGAGAGAGAAGGTAGGGGAAATGTTTTTTAATTAAAACAAACAACACAAAGTTCTTCCCCAGGCTTGGGGGAGGCAGAAGCACTTGATGTGGGAGGAGCATATAAGCAATTACAATGTTTGGGATCTAAAATTGAGGGGTGAAGTCCTACCCATTCATTTCACTATCCTGCTTCATTACTTACATGTATGTTATATTACGTAGACCCTCACATTGAAGGATGTAATAAAGAAAAATAAGCAGAAATAATAGCTTCATCCAAGGGCGTTATGAGAGCCTAGAGCAACGCTGTAGATACCTGGGATACGTTCTGAGTTTCCACTCACTCAATACCTCAATAACCTCTCTTGCTCTGACTTTTTTTTTTTTGTATCTGACTCGTCTGTTTTTCATAGACCACTTCCCAGTGAGCAGTCTGCTGCATTCTAACCACTTACTAGTCCTATAAAGCGAGATAAGTAGAGTGAGAAGGTAACCGATCTCTTATAATTTTGCTAGTCACACATGTTTAACGTGTACATTTTCTTCATAACAGAAGAGCCCATTTCTATCAGAACCATGAGGTTAATGTATTCTTTCCTTTCCAATATCCAACCCCCTGTACACTAACCAACTCCTCTGGGAAAAAAGCTTTTATCTTATCAGAGGCCGATGCTTTGGGGATAATGCAGCAATATTTTATTATTGCTGCTAATATGTGCATGTGGCTATAGATGGAACAATAAGCAAAGAATGTTGCTTCGTTCTATGGAGTCATAAACCTACATTGGCCAGTTTAAGGGGCCTCTTTCCTTCGACAGCTGCCTTCTCAAAGGTCTGGATATGCCGAGGTCTAAGAGAAGGTCTTTGGAAGGGATTCTCGTTCACTGAAGAGAAGAAGAGCAGGTCTAAGGCTACTACAACTAAAATGGTTCAAGTACATGATTTTCAAGAGTAATGGGAAAGCTTTCATCACTGTGATTTTTAAAAAGTGACAAATTGTTAACAATTATAATGCCTGGGCTTAAAAATGAGTGAAGAAATGGATTAAGTGGCCTGGCATACACAAAAAATGTGGTTTTTTTCTGGCTAAATCTTGGTCTCAGCTACTCCTTCACTCATATCATCTTTACCTTTGCAGTAAAAACTTGGATTGGAACATTAATCCATATTTATATTACCACATTATGTTATGCCATGTTATGCTGAAAGCAACCCAATTTGCTAATTGCTTGTTGCTCTCTAGCTGCATTTCCCCCAGGCCTAATACCATTTAACCCCACCTTAGGGTTGCTTTCTTCAGGGGAAGCTGATTGAGAGCTAGACTTCAAATCTCTTCTTCTTTGGGAACGACATAAATAGGGATCAACATCAACAGCAAAAATGAGCGGACAATATGAAGTGGATATGGTATCACAGAGATATGCTAGTATGACACCATTGACTACGACGTTACACCAAACATTCACATAAGTTATTTTTTGGAAAATAAATGATATTTCACCAAAGAATGAACCCTCACCATGGAAAGTTCCAATCACGTTTAAAGCTATCCCAGGCATACTGAATCAATCAGGAAAGTCCAGGTTATGCTGCAGTAACAAAAGAGACCACATAGCCCAGTGGCTTAAAACACAAAGGTGTCATTCTTGCACTGACTGCATATCTTGCACAGGCTGGCTGAGCCCTTGTCTCCATATCCTCCGCCTTTGGAACCCAGATGTGCAAAGCTCACATGATATTAAATGTTGCCGATCGCTAAGGCTCAGGGAAAGAGGAAGTGAGCATGGTGATTCGTATGTAGGCTCTTACAGCTTAAAACCAGAAGTGACATTCAGAACTTCTTCTCACACTTGGATGGTTCGAGCAAAGGCCATTCCTAACATAAAAGAGGCAAGGAAATATTCTATCAACCACCTAGAAGTAGAAAAAGATATTTTGCAGACAGTAGATAGTGAAATAGATCTTCTTAACAGCCCCAGAAATCTATTCCTCCCAAGCAGTAGGGTAGGCATGGCTTTTCAAACAGGTTAATTTTTGATACTTACTAAAAGCACAAGGGCCAATGATGATGAAAAAGTATGGGCAGATGGAGAGACTCATTAAGTCAGAACCCAACTCTGGAGCTGATACTCTGAATGGCTGGTTGCTACTTCCAGACCCCTGAATAAGGTTCTCAAAACAATTTAATGATATGAACCCAGTGATACTGGTAATTTTGGAATTGTAGCTAGTAGACTTTCCATTTTTAATATGCAGGCTAACGTGAACATTTCCAAAAGAAATTTCACCTTCTGAATTAACATATACGAAAATATTTCAACCGACGGGTACAGAGAAAAATTATTCATTATTTTTAAGGAGCCAAGAAAAGAAAATGTTGTAACTTGGAACTTTAAAAGATGAATGTGAAAAGCCAAAATGCTATAAATGTTCTCTATATGCCAGAAACGCCTGAACTTTCCATTTTTACTAAATTACATCTAATGTAAGCACATTTGGCCTTTTCCTTGCTTCCTCATACTATGATATTCCAATCAAACTGTTTCAATATAAACTAAATCTTGATCCAATACTATTATCTCAACCAGAAGCTCATTTTAAAGCAATATAACCTTTAATGAGATATATGTACAATGGGTATGAGCAGTGATATACCTAAAAAGCTGTTTCTCCAGAAAAAGAAGAGATATTTAATATATTATTCTAGCATCACCTTCACATTCCACTTGCTAGGGAATTAGGGGCAATAGCCTATGTGAGTTTCCAAGGAGTCGGAAGGTTCTGCTATGAACTTCTTCCCCTTCTTTCTTCTTTCTTTTATTTTCTTTTTTTCTTGATTTTCCAGAAGAGAGGGGGAGAGCTCTAGGGCCCATGAAGTACCATTTTAACCTCTCCTTGGCATTGAAAGCAGGCAGCAGGGAAAGAAAAGAAGGTAATTCCCAGCAGTAAAGACTCCCTCCAGCCTTAGTAGATACAAGTGCCCTCAGTCTAGGGCAGGGATCAGCAAATTTCCTCTGTAATGAGCTAGATGGTTAATTTATTTGGCTGTGCAGGCCACAAGGTCTCTGCTACAAATATTCAATTCAACCATTTTGGTATGAAAGCAACCATAAATTATACATAAACAAATGAATATGTCTCTGTTTCAATTAAACTTTATTTATAAAAACTGGATACTCAAGGCTCCTAAGTGGTTCAGTTAAGCATCCAACTCTTGATCTCAGCTCAGGTCTTGATCTCAGGGTTGTGAGTTCAAGCCCCTCATTGGGCTCCACGCTGGGTTTGGAGCCTACTTAAAAACAAAACAAAGCAAAACAAAACAAAAAAACTGGAGATTGGTTATATTTGGCCCATTGGCTATAGTTTGTTGATCTCTGCTCTTTCTGAGAAGGAGCCTAGTATTTGAATCTTAGATATGGTCATGGGTCTGCCCAGCTTCTCATGTTCTTTTATGACAACCTACTACCTTAAAAAAAAAAAAAATCAAACCTGTACCTTGTTTCTTCAAATTTCTTTCATTTCAGAACCATGATAATTGTTGAGTCCTATAGGTGAAATTTCAGGAAATAAAAGTTGTTTCCCTTATTATCTAGAAATCGATGTATATTTACCTATAAATCTCATCAACCCATATCACTTTTTAGCTAGTAATGTGTGAAAAGCTTTTTACTAAGTCTTGAGCCAAGGAAAATGGAAGCAGCCAGTCGGCCTTTGCCTCAAGCAGCTAATACTTTCATTGGAAGTGTCATGAGAAAAGGCAACTTTGTATTTCTTTAACAGAAACATGAATGTGTGTATAAGAACAGATGAAAGAGGACAAATGGCAAACAGGTGTCTGGAGTTACAAAGGTGTTCATGATGCTTAGAACTCAGAGCATTAGGAAAATCCAAAGGCTGGAAAGTCACTGGAGAGCCTGGGGAAGAAAGATTCATGTGGAGAGGGAAGCACAGACACCTGAAAAGGAGGAAGACATGGCTTCTTCCCACTTTTAATTATTTCCTGATTAGTCTGACTTCCTTTTGATAAGAGACAAAGGTCAAAGCTTAAATTTCCCTCCATCTCCTCACCACTCTCCAGCCCACCTCCAAAGAAGAAAATCCCTGATGTGGATCTAGACCAATAGCACTACTATGCCCCAGCACCAGGCAGGGAGAGGGAAAGGAAGATAGAGTCGGGGTGGAAAGTCTTCCATTGTGACTGGAAAGGATGTTTACATCTCAAGAGTACCTGTGGCACACTCTCATTAAAATCCCACATTTGGCTATTATTCTTTGCCCCCCCCCCTTCTCTAGTGAAGGTAATGTGGTAAGAAGGGCATGGAATTTCTTCCATATTTAAGAAGGCAGCTCTAACCTCTGTTTGGATTAGGATCCTATAAAATAGAGGCACTGGTCAGACCATCAAGTCTGTCTCACTGTTTATCAAAGGAGCATCTGAAACTCACGGGAGACAGCCCAGTGCACCAACATGAGAGGTTCTATGCAGTGGTTGGTATGAGGCAAAAACTTACATATGTGCTATGGACTTAATTTTTGTGTCTCCTTCAAAATTCATATGTTGAAGCCTAATCCTCAATGTGATGGTGTTTGGAGGTAGGACCTTTGGGAAGTGATTAGTGCCTTTATAAAAGAGACCTCAGGGAGTTTTCTTGCTCCCTTTCTGCCACCTAAGGACACAGAAAGAAGACATCCATCTATGAATCAGGAAGCAGGCTCTCACCAGACACTGAATCTGCAGGCACCTTGGTCTTGGA
Source organism: Vulpes vulpes (assembly GCF_048418805.1). Taxonomy (NCBI): domain Eukaryota; kingdom Metazoa; phylum Chordata; class Mammalia; order Carnivora; family Canidae; genus Vulpes; species Vulpes vulpes. The sequence continues at coordinate 94,586,806 of NC_132795.1, read as the reverse complement.
GTTCCCAGTCTCCAGAACTATGAGAAATGTGTGTTAAGTCACCCAGTGTATGATATTTTTCTTATAGCAGCCCAAACAGACTAACATAGCATTTCATTGATTACTTTTTGTCTAGATTATCCCCTAGAACATCACTCTTGAGCAGAAGTTTCTATCCTTTTCTCTCAAAAACAAGGCAAAGATCAACGATCTCTGTTTCACACAAGTGTGTTCATACACAAGGAAGAAGACCTCAGCATGTCTGCTTGATCAGGTTAATGACATGCAGTGTGGTTATGACACTGGTAGGGAGAATTCTCAGCCACACCACCTTCCAGTTGTGCAACCTTAGAGAAGGTAATTAACTTTTCTGAGTTTCCGAATTCTCGTCTCCAAAATAACGTTTATTACTTGTTCTATCCACTTTACAGGACTGTAGTAGGATTAACAAAAATAATGGTTGTACAGGCATTCTATACATGGAAAAGCTATTAACAATATGAAGAGGTGGGATCCCTGGGTGGCTCAGTGGTTTAGCACCTGCCTTTGGCCCAGGGTGTGATCCTGGAGTCCTGGGATCGAGTCCCACGTCGGGCTCCGAGCATGGAGCCTGCTTCTCCCTCTGCCTGTGTCTCTGCCTCTCTCTCTCTCTCTCTCTCTCTCTGTCTGTGTGTGTGTGTGTGTGTGTGTGTCTCATGAATAAATAAATAAAATCTTTTAAAAAACAATATGAAAGGTTATAATTACTATTATGTTTGACATTAGATATTTGAATCAAACTAGAAGATAATGTTTTTTTCTCAAGCACTGAGTAGGATACCCCTAAGCCAATATTAATACTCTTAATAGATCAAGATAAGATTTATCAAACCAAGGCTCTGCAGATTACTACTCTGTAAGATTTAAATAGTGATGCCATTATAAAGGTATTCCAAGGGATTCTGGAAATATGGCAGTGGTAGTAGCAGCATAGCTGCTAGATCTTCCAGACTCCCTACATAAAAATTGGCAGACAATTAAATAGCAAAACCAAAACTCATGAACAAATTTAGAACAAAACTAGATAGCAAAGTGTTCTCATAAAGCTAAAAATATAAGCAGGTAGAGGTAAGCTACCAGTAGCCTCAAGAACAGCATGCTATCCCATCTGTGCAGGTAAAAGCAGAAGGAAGCAATGAGGTAAGAAGAGAGCCAAAGTAGTGACTAGGTATTCACAGGAAAGCTTGCAGGGCTAATATAAAAACAGCAACCGAATCTGGGAAGGATCTCGCCTACATACACAATCTGGCCACCACAGACTCTTGAAACTGACTCTTCATGACTTCCTCCCCAGACAGAGCCCCATACTGAAGGGGCTAGGAGTGGATTCAAATCTGAGCATGTGAGGAATGAGATGAAGAAAAGATGGTGTAGATAAAAATGGGAGAGGGAAGTAGAGTCAGGAGTCTTTGAAAACAGCCACCATTTTTTTTAATACTACATAAAAGCAACAGAAAAGATAAGTCTGTGGAGTTTGAAAAGCTAGCTGAATCAAGCCTCCTTATAAAAGTTCATGAAAACTCATTTCTCATTTAAAAGCACGTGGTAAAGAAAAATACTCTATACAAAGTTAATATCAGAAAAAGAATAATAAGCAGAATATTACTATTGCAGAAAATAGAAGCATGCCAGAAAGGCACATTCAAAATATAGATCACAACTGTAACATCCTATTCTGAAATGAGCTAAAAGACATTAAGGAAATGATACAAGGCATGAATAAAAAACATAAACCAAAATAAAAACTCAGAAATGAGATGATAAACTCAAAAAAAAACTTAGATTTTTTTTTTAAAGCATGAAGATTAATCTAGTTAAGATGACTGATTCCAGAAACAGGGAAGGAAATACAGAAGATTAGATAAAAAATTCTTGATATGCCGGAAAGTAAGACAATTCTCAACAATTAGCAGGCCATGTCATAGAGGACTCAAGACACAACTGGAGGAGAGTCTCATGGTCAAAGATTCAACAAGTGAACTTCAATAGTATTAGGATTGCAATGAATTAAAATTCATCGACTGTGTTTTAACTCATGAGCTCATAAAGATATTTGCCCAATAAAAGCATTTTAAGTTAGAAAATTGGGGGAAAGCTGAGTTAAATAGATTTTTTTTTTCCTGTGGGACTTCTCAGAGCTATTAAAATGTGTTGTAAATCTTTAAGAGGAGATACACTGAATGTCATCAAGTCTAAAACTCACATTTGTTTTTTACACTTTAACATCTGTGAAATTGGGCTGCATCTTCCAATCAATGGCATGACATAATTTAATTAACAGTGTTTTTTCTTTCTTAGTAGTACATAAAATAATGGTGCATCTTACAATCAAAGTTTTCTTAGATCGGTGAAATACAGTGGTGTGCTGCCCTTTCCATTCATCCTACCACCAGTGTTTTTTCCAAGTACACAAATTAATGGTTCTATGCTCAAGAAATGTTATATTTGAATAAAGGTACAGACCACATATTTGCCCTCAAAATCTCCCAGAACTCCTCTGACATACAGACATTTTATTCCTCCACATGGAAAAACACTTTCACTTCTGGTAGCTTATCTATCACAACTCGCAGCACATCTGCCCTATTGTGGGCAATGACCTCATCCTATGTATCTTTCCTAGCTCATCCCAAGCTTAAGCAGCCTTTTAAAGATAATTATTTTCTACTGACTAACTGGCGTAATTAATCTGCTGTTGAGATATCCCTTAAAAGGGATGCAATGGAAGTGTAGGTTTCATCTTCTTTCTTTCAAAAATTTCTATTACTATTATGCTACTCTAGGATCTAAGAGAACTGGAGTAATGCATTCTTGAATGATAACCCGGGTTATTTGATCCAAAATAGGTCTCCTCTCACAAGGCCACCTTGACAATGCTGGAGAATGCCTATCCTTATGGAGAGGCCATTACATTCAGATTTAGTGGATTCATAACAAAAGGATAAGAAAGAAATTTTCACGTAGAAACCCAACAGATACAAAAATAGGGTGATAAAAACCACAACGGTAGCTTCTGACACACAGCCCATAATTGTAGAAACATAACAAAGAGATCACAAAGGAAGCTGACCTCCCCCACCTCCTCTCCTATTCACCAAGCTCTTTAGCCGCTGGCAGCTGTGTGGGCATGGGTGCCAGCAACAAGGCCACTGTGGAAACAATTGACGCTTTTTCTTTCGGGAAGTCACATCAAGAAAGTCATTGAAGAAGAAGGACTTTTTTCCAAACCACAAAACTGAGTCAGACAACACATACCCAGCATGAAGGATGGACTACTGCCACCAGTTTCTGCTTCAGGCACTGGATTAAGAAGGAAATTATCGTAATTCTAGGTCAGTTCTGAAAGTTAGAGGAAGCCATATACATGGATGGATGGATGGACAGAGGGATGGATAGATGGATGGATGGATGGATACACAGATTAGTAGGTAGATAGGTAGGTAGGTAGGTAGGTAGGTAAGTAGGTAGACACATACATACACACATACATAACAGATGCATAGATAGATCGATACGTAGACGGGTAGATACGTAGATGGATAATTGCTGTGCCTATATCTATACAAAAGGTATAAGTGTATCCTTCTCTAATTCCTGCTCCATCAAGCAGCTCTACCTCTCCTCCTTGGCAGATAAAACCAACTCTGGAGGAAAGTTTTCTCTTTGTCCCTCCTTTTCCCTCTCTCGTTCCCTCTCTCCTCTCCCCTCTCTGATTCTCTTCCAAATAAAAAAGAGGGCCAAAAAATGGCATTAAGGGTTTGAGACACATGTTCAGAGTTGGTAGAAGGACAATTATTCCAGTTCTTTTTTCTACTTTAGTGATTGTTCAAAAAAAAAAAAAAAACAAAGAAACAAGCGAAAACCCTAAAAACATATTTTGGGGGAAAAAATGAAAATATACGCTAAAGAAAATGTGAAACAGGGATAAGATACTGGCGTAAGGGTCCCAAGCTCAAGTTTCAATTCCAATTTTGTGTTACAACTTAGAAGCATGTTGAGGTTAAAAAAAAAAAAAAAGCTTAAGTATGCCCTGGGCAACAAAATATCCCCTTTGGTCCTGAGCACACAGCTCCCTCCACATGGCCTCGTAGTACTCGTCAGGAATCATCTTGGGATCACCAAGTCTAAGGTGGCCCATGGACTCATTGGAGTTGGCCCTACAAATGAAGGACAGGGAGATAGCCTATGTGTGCACTGCAGGGACAAGGTGTCCCCAGCTGCACAGCCCTGGAGCCAGCCCAGGGTCTTTGGATGGGCAATTCCAGACCCCCAAAGTACCAGATCATGGTCTTGAAGTCTCCTAGGCACATCGCTGACAGAAGGGAGTTCTCTCTCTCTTTTTTCCCATCTTCCTTTGAGATGGACATTACCTTACAATGTTAGTGATATTTTAGGGTTATATGTATGAATAATTGCAGGGATTGTTTGTAGTTTCCTGAATGCAGGCACAATGCCCTCCACCTCTTCACATCATCTGGTACAGCCCTAAGCACATTAGAAGGCCCAAAAATACATGTGAATATATATTAATTTTAGAACTCTATTACAAAATTGCCTATATGTGTGTGTGTGTATATATATATATATATACACATATAATGTGTGAAATTGTACCACACACATGCATGTGCAGACACGACTACAGATATTTTTCATCCTACCTGCACTGCTTGGTTAGTATGTAGACCCTTATTTCCCTGGAATTGTCTTCCTGCTAGAATAATGCCCAATAGGCTGTGTGACTCTGGTTGTCTATTTTTCCCATCAAGATTCACAGAGTTATCTTGTACTTTACGAGCATTTGAAATTGGACAATTTCAGTTGTGCAACAGCCCCAAATACATGAGTTTATGTACCAATAAGAGGAGCTTATGGTTTCTATATTTTCTGGTTTCCCAACATAGTATACTAGTTTCAAAGAGTAATTTTTGGTTTTTACCAAATTTGTCTTTTACTTAAAGCTTCTTTATATATGAAACTCTAGAGAACTGTTTGTGGGAACAGGAGTGTGCCAGAAAACTCAACCATATAAATGAAAAAAGAAACAAACCATCATACTGATAGGGAAAGCATATATTTATAGGTTGACTATCTGACTGGAAAGCAGAAATAAAATAAAAATGTTCAAGGTAAATTTCTGCGTTTTGGACGCTAGCAAGCCAATTCCCTATCGCCAACATTTATGGGGATTTTTTTCCTAACAGTTACGGAATATCAAGACACTGAGGCAATTCTTCCTTCACAAAGTAGAATTAGCTTTCCGTCTTCCTCCTCCTTCCCCGCATTAACCATTTCCCCAGTGGCTACACACAAGAACCATTTATATTTACATTAAAAATGATTTGGCCTATGTACACTGTATTGTTTGACAGGGAAGATGGATGTTCACTTATAATTAAGTTTCAGCAAAAATGACATCATTCAGGAAGATAAGAGTTCCCTTATTCCCCCTCTGCTGGTTTTCTCATAGGATACTGCGGGTTGTATGAAGACTCTGATGATTTTTCTAGGTCTTCTCATCAACAAACAGTTCTACAGCAACTCAGTTACCTCTGAAAATCTGGAGGAAATTTTCCCTAATTCATCAGATATCTCTTGGTTCTTTGCTTTTGGAAAAGGAGGGGCGTAGAGCACTGCCGCGTGAATTACTGTCTGTTGTGGCATAGACATCACCTGGACATTTACTAGAAAGGGAGGACCTTATGGTCCCTCAGACCTATGGAATCAAAATCTGCATTTAAAAAAGACCCCCAGGTGATTTTTCTACATATGGCAGTTTAAGGAATGCTGGTGTAAGAGATATAGATATGTGCAATGGGCAGCTTTGTAGAAAAGGTGTAGTGTTGGAGGTTTTTTTTTTTTTTTTCTCTTTTAACATCAGGCTTTGAGAGCTAGGTCTTCAAACTCTCAGGTAGCCCCTTCCCCTACTATAGTAGGTGAACTCTAAAATCATTTTTTGTCGTGTATAATTCTCACATTACTCTATGTGCATAACCTAATCTTCCCAACCAAGTTAGAGGGCAGCAACCATATAAGAATAAATCATTCCACCTTTATTGTGTATTAAATACATTTAAAATGCTATACCAGATATTAGATGTGCTATCACAGATGCAGCAGATATAATCCCTGCCAACAGTTAAGTTTTTGTTTGTTTGTTGCTTGTTGCTTGTCCTTTATCATCCCAGGACTAGAAACTCTCAACAAAGCAGGGATCGTGTTGTTCACTGTTGGACCTGCAGCTTTTTCCACAATGCCTAGCACAGAGTAGATGCTCAGTAAATACGTATTTCAGAGATGAATTACTTTATAATATGGTAGGCAAAAGAGGATGCATATACAAATATCTAAGTGCCTGGCAGAAGTAATAAGTGCCACACAACCACGTTGTTCACATGTCTTCTATAAAACCGATATGCCTAAGAAAGAACTGAACCTGGGGCACCCGGCTGGCTCAGTCAGTAAAGCATGTGACTCTTGATCTCAGGGTTGTGAGTTCAAGCCCCACATTGCATGTAGAGTTTACTTAATAAAAATAAAAATAATAAAAAATAAAATTGGAAGAATATTTAAAAGAGAAAGAAAGAACTGAAACAATCCTTCACAAATTCCTCCAAAAAAAAAAAAAAAATGGAAGAGGGAGGAAGGAACACTTTTTAACTCATTTTGTGAGATCAGTGTTCTCCTGATACCAAAACCAAGGGAAAAAAAAAAGCTAAGGACCAAAATAACATAATAAAGACACAGAAATCCTCAAAGCAATGCAAGCAAACCAAATCCATTAGCATGGAGGGAGAATTATACAGTGTGACCAAATGGGATTTATTCCAAGAATACAAGGTTGGTTCAACATATGAAAATCACTGAATGTAATCTTAATAAAATAAAGGACCCAAACCACATCATCATCTCAATGCAGAAAAAGCATTTGAGAAAAATCCTTTTGTGATAAAAAAAAAAAATCAACAAAAATAAAAAAGAATTTCCTCAACCTGATAAAGGGCACCTGCAAAAAAACCTACAGTTCACACCACTCTTAATTGTAAAAGAGTGAAAGCTTTCCCTCTTCAGATTGAGAATAAGATAAGGATATCTACTCTCACCACTTCTATTTATCATTACACTGAAGAGTCAACCCAGGGCAATAAGAAAGAAAGAAAAAGAAAAAGAAGAAAGAAAGAAAAGAGAGAAAGAAAGAAAGAAAGAAAGAAAGAAAGAAAGAAAGAAAGAGAGAGAAAGAGAGAGAGAGAGAAAGAAAGAAAAAAAAGAAAAGAGAAAGAAAGAAAGAAAGAAAGAAAGAAAGAAAGAAAGAAAGAAAGAAAGAAAAAGAAAAATTCAGTTTGGAAAAACAGAATACAATAGGCCTCTATTTACAAATGACATATTTATTAAAAATCCTAAGGAATTCACAAGACAACTAGTAGAACTAATAAATGAGTTCAGCAAGCCCAAAGAGTACAAGAAAAATACACAAAAGTGAGCTGTGTATCTATACACAAGAAGTGAACAATATGAAAATGGAATTAAAAAACAATTCCTTTTAAAGTAGCATCAGTGGGGTACCTGGGTGGCTCAGTCAGTTAAGCACTCAACTCTTGATTTCAGCTCAAGTCATGATCTCAGAATTGTGGGACAGAGACCCGGGTCAAGCCCCACGCAGCAGGGTGTCTGCTTCTCTCTCTCTGTCACTCTCCCACTGTCCCTCCCTGCCCCCACTTTATTTCTCTCTAAAATAAATAAATAAATCTTCTTAAAAATAGTATCAAAAAGAATAACACCCTTAAAGATAAATTCAACAAAAAATGCAATACCTATAAAATCAAACTACAGACATGTTGAAAGAAATTAGACAAGACTGAAAAAGTGAAAATATATTCTGTGTTCATGGACTGGAAGACTTAATATTGTTAAGACAGCAATGTTTAAAAAAAAAAAAAAGACAGCAATCTTTTCCAAATTCATCTGCAGATTTTATGCAATCCCTATGAAATCCCAGCTACCGTTTTGCAGAAACTGACAAACTGAGCCAAAAATTTATATAGAAATGTAAGCAACCCAGGATAACCAAAATAATCTTGAAAAAGTAGGAAAATGTTGGGTTTCTTCTCAATTTCAAAACGTCCTGTAATGCCACGGTAATCAAAATTATGTGGTACTGGAATAAGTTTAGACATGTAGATCAATGGATTAGAATTTATCATCTAAAAATACACCCTTGCACATATGGCAAATCATTGACAAGATAATTCGATGGGAAAAAATAGCCTTTTCAATAAATAGCTCTGGTACAACTGTATATCCACATGCAAAAGAATGAATTCGGACTCCTACTTCACACCATATATACCAAAATGGATCAAAGACCCAAATATAAGAGTTAAAACTATTTAACTCTTAGAAGAAAGTATAGGTGTAAATCTTTATGACCTTGGAGTAGAAAATGGTTTCTTACACAGGACACCAAAAACACAGCAATAAGAACAAAAATAATAAAGTAGACTTCATCAAAATTAAAAACTTTTTTTGAGATTTATTTATTTATTTGAGAGAGAGAGAGAGAGAGAAAGAATACAAGTCAGGAGAGGGACAGAGGGAGAGACTCTTCAAGCAGACTCCCTGCTGAGCACAAGGCCCAATGCAGGGCTTAATCTCATGTCCCCTAAGATCATGACCTGAGCCAGAACCAAGAACTGGTTGTTCAATTGGTTAAAAATGTTTACACATCAAAAGACCCTGAAGTAAATGAAAAAGAAAAAAAAAAAAAAAGGATTCACAGAAGGGGAGAAACTATTTGCAAATTATAAATCTGATAAATCCAGAATACATAAAGAACAATAAACAACATGACAATAAAAACCATAAATAATCCAATTAAAAATGGGCAAAGGATTTAAATAGGCAATTCTCCAAAGATGATTTGTAAATGGTCAATAGGCACATGAAAAGATGTTTAACATCACCAACTGTTAGGGAAAGGCAAATCAAAACCACAATGAGACCGAACTTCTCACCTGCTCCAAAGGCTGCAATCAAAAAACTCAGAAAATAACCAAGTGTTGGCAAGGATGTAGAGACCTGGCCCCCTCAGACGTGGCTGGGGGAATGTAAAATGCTACTGCCACTGTGGAAACAGTCGGTCGTTCTGCAAAACAGAAGCATGCTATTGCCATATGACCCAGCAATTCCACTCCCTGCCATATACCCAAGAGAACTGAAACGTGCCTACACAAAGCTTGTACGCGAATGTAGCATTGTTAATAATAGCCAGAAAGTGGGAACAATGCAAAAGCCCATCAGCTAATGCATGAAGAAAGAAAATATTTTATATACGTGGTGGAATATAATTTGGCATAAAAGTGAATGAAATACTGACACATGCCACAGGGTGGGTGAACCTTGAACATTTTGCACTAAGTTTAAGAAGCCAGACGCAAGAAACCACATATTGTATGAGTCCACTTACATGAAATGGCTAAAATAAGCAGCTCATCCAGGCAGAAAGTAGATTAATGGCTTTCGGGGGGTTTGGTAGAGGGGGAATGGGTGTGGCTGCTAATGGTTACAGAGTTTCTTCTGGGAGTGATGAAAATATTATGAAATTATAGAGTGATAATGGCTGTGAAACTGTGAATTGACTAAAACCCACTGAACCCACCCACTTTAAAAGGGTGAATTTTATGGTATATGAATTATATCTCAACTTAAATAAAAATGGGTATGACAAAAAATAAACAGGCATCCCTTTCAAAACTGCTTCTCTCTTAACTTTATAAAAGAATGGCATCTCTCCCACTCATTCTGTTCTTTTATGGTATATTCCCCGGGGTACGTGGCCAAACAGATGAGTGATTCGAGATATTGGTGAATGACCCTCACAAGTCCTTTTGTGAAAAAGTTATCTCCAATTTTTTTGCTATCAAGGAAATTGCAGGGACAACTAATCAAGCTGTTGGATAAAAATGATTTTGAAGATAAATTACAATATGATTTTTAACATAATTCAGGATAATTTCAAGGAACTGAGTGGACACGATTACAAGAATTCTTTCTATATGCACCCACTTATTTAAGTGAATACATTTTGTCAGAATTTACATCCATAACCATGAAAAGTAGGAATAAAATTGATGCCGAAATCTTCCTCATTCTAAAATAATATTCTATACTACGCGAACTAATTAGGAAAAAGCTATTTCTTTCAGAGATATGTTTCCAAGAAATTTTACCCTTTAATAATATTTTAAACTTGGAAATATATTTTAATTATTTGTGATCAATTGAGTGCTATAGGTATTTGTAACATTAACTCAATGCAGAATATTTTAATGCTTCAAACCCTATGGTTATAGGACATTTGAAAAGACAATAATAGAGCTTCAATTTATTTGTATATTTCTGTAACAGAATTATGGCTGAATAATCAATAAAAGCCTTTAAATCTCAAAACAGTAATGATACAAGATTCCAACTGTTAAAGAAGAGCCTATTTATGCCTTTTTAAATAAACTTTAGATTTTATTATATAGAGAGAAGGAGTGTAAAGACCTTTTCAAAACTTTTTTTATTATGGAAAATTTCTTTTTTTTAAATAATAAATTTATTTTTTTATTGGTGTTCAATTTGCCAACATACAGAATAACACCCAGTGCTCATCCCGTCACGTGCCCCCCTCAGCACCCGTCACCCATTCACCCCCACCCCCCACCCTCCTCCCCTTCCACCACCCCTAGTTCATTTCCCAGAGTTAGGAGTCTTCATGTTCTGTCTCCCTTTCTGATATTTCCTACCCATTTCTTCTCCCTTCCCTTCTATTCCCTTTCACTATTATTTATATTCCCCAAACGAATGAGATCATATAATGTTTGTCCTTCTCTGATTGACTTATTTCACTCAGCATAATACCCTCCAGTTCCATCCACGTTGAAGCACATGGTGGGTATTTGTTGTTTCTAATGGCTGAGGAATATTCCAGTGTATACATACACCACATCCTCTTTATCCATTCATCTTTCGATGGACACCGAGGCTCCTTCCACAGTTTGGCTATTGAAAATTTCAAACATCAGTAGCTTTAGCCTGAGAGATAAGGACTCAGGCTATAAGACCACGTATGTTTAGAAATTACTGTAAGGATTTGATGCGGGTAGTTTCCTTAAGGAAGTAATCTTAAGGAACAAGAGAAAGAGTCCCAAAAAAAGTATAACAAAGAAGAACGAAAGACCCGTCAAGGGTATATTATCAAACTGATCACACTGGGGGTTCCACCTGGAACCCTCTGAGTCTGCATGTAAGATGCACCTCGGAATCGTTGGGCAGTTCTGTCCCCCAGTAATACAGAATTGTCCTAAGGGGTGTTCATTTTCTCACACTTGTTTCAAAGTTGTTCATGCACCCGAATGGCATGCCAGGTTTCTGCAGATGCTGTCTGTGGCGGGAGGGATGCATGGTGCACTAAGGCCAGGTACTGCTCCCAGGATTACTACTGCAATAGCTAAGGGGGACCCGAAGCAGGTACGGTAGGCATGGGGATGCCCAGTGCGTGAATACCGGCAACAGAATGCGGCAAGGAACATCAGTCTGCCCAGCACCCAGCACCGACAATTATCTTGCTCTATTATATCTCCATCTATCTTTATCTCTCACGGAATTCTGAAGAAAATCATGTCATGTCATCTACACATATTTCGGTAGGAATCTCTAGAAGATAAGGACTTTTTATTAAAGATTTTATTTATTTATTTGAGAGAGAGAGGGCACAGGCAGGGGTGTAGGGACAGAGGGAGAGGGAGAAGGGGACTCCTCACTGAGCAGGGAGCCCGACACAGGGCTGGATTCCAGGACCCTGAGATCATGACCAGAGCCAAAGGCAGACGCTTAACCACGGAGCCACCCAGGCCTAGAAGATAAAAACGTTTTAAAACAGAACTCCAAGCCTTAGATTTTCTTTTCCCTGACATCTTGAAATAGTATATTATTTTACTTATATTCCTCTTTTGACCGTCCTTTTCTGGATTTTTGGATTTTTGAGTTTAACAATCCAGTTTAATCAAAGACTGGTGCCTTGAAATGCAATCTACCTTTACTCATGGCTTCAGTTTAACTTGGCCTGTTGGTTGCAGGAGAGAAAAAGGGCAAAAGAGAAAATATACAAATGACGACAAAACGAACGAACAAACCAACAAAAAACCCACCTCCAAATTAGACACTTGAAAAGGAAGAAAAATATAAAAACAAAGCATCGTGGGCCACATTCCCATTTTCCCTACGAAAAGGTGATTGCGTGTTCTCCATAATTACTTGTTTTTAAGCAAGTCTCATGATTTAGGAATTGTTATCCACATACTCAGGTTTCACATTTTAGATAATAACACATTTTTCTGTTACCTTCTTGGGATGATGCCTCTTACCCTTCCCAGCTCAAATTCCATGGAACATCTGTGCATATGTGAACCAAAAATTACGCAAAGTAAATTTTTAATGAATTAGGATGCGTTCTGGGATTATCTGGTGCCTGTGTTGACGTACGTCTAACTTTTGCTTTCTGTACCAGTCCTCCAGCTTCCCTCTGGAGGTACATCCAACTACCTATTAGGGATGAGAGCATGTGTTCACTCCAAGTTTAGAACCCGCTAATGCTCCATAGGTATAGGGTTACAAACCGACTTGAATCTTTTGGTGTTCAACTTTGTTTGTTCTTGGCAAACCTCAAAAAACTTAACGGGGCTCAAAAGATTTCTTGGACATGGACTTTAAGAAAAAGTATTTTGATGAGTAAAGCATAAATGAACCAGAACCCATATGGATCAAATTTTCCTCAAAATGCACATGGGTTTAATAATTAATGGAAAAAGTGCTTCTAGTATGCATTTGGGGTTTTATCAAACCCCAGATATTTGGAAATAAAATAGTGTGATAGGTTCAAAGAACCCAAACTCTGATTTGATGCACCCACAGTAATATCTTGATGTTGAATAAAAATGAGAGCTATGTAGGTGTAATGGAAAACAGAGGCAGAACTTGTTCAAAAATTATGTCAATGAAAGAAAATAACATAACGCTACAAAGTTCATCTTTGTTCATATTTATTTTCATAAATCCTTCTTTTGCGAATTTCCAACAATCTTTTAACCATACTCTGTCTTAGCATATTAAAAGTTTTGAAAGAAATTATTGATTGCAGGGAAAAAAAAACTGAATGAAATCCTTTGAGATGCATAATATGTCATGAAATTTTCTAAGTTATATGCAAATGTTTCTGCCAATATCAATAAATCCCCAAGATTACAGGATAAACTGCATTAATTAAAGAATGTTTCTATGTATTTAGAAGTTCCTTAAAGTTGTACTTTTGAATTCACAGTAGTGGCGCTGTGTGTCTTAGCAAAATTTAGTTTTACCTCTTTTCCACCAAGGCAATTATGTTCGGCTTCAGGGGCACTTTCTCAGCAGAACCTGAACATTTAAACTTTATGAACATTCAGTATGTTTATATCCCAAAGAACTCCCCATAACTTTAGAGCAATTCATCTAATTTTCATTGAGTACGTGAATCCTTTACAAACCTTGAATCAACCATAAATAAAAATAGCACTGCACTTTCTTTGTGTAGCCTTGAAGGTATATAAAATAATGGTTAAAGCATTTTTCAGACAATGGACATGGAAATTTAACCTAACTTACAGCTCAATTCGAGTAGGATATGTCAGACCAGTAAAATTAAGTCTTGATTATCTCACCCTTTAGGTCCTTAAGAAGCTACTGAAGTTTTTGAATTATTGTATGTTTTGTTTAAATCCTACACAGATTAGTAATGATCTATCCCTTTTGTTTATACCTGTACTTCTATGAAAAGTGATATTCAGTAAATACTTGAATGTTGCATCAAAGGTCCTGAACTGGGGGCGCCTGGGTGGCTCAGCGATTAAGTGTCTGCCTTTGGCTCAGGTCGTGATTCCAGGGTCCTGGATCGAGTCCCATGTCAGGCTCCCCTCAGGGAGCCTGCTTCTCCCTCTGCCTGTGTCTCTGCCTCTCTCTCTCTCTCTCTCTCTCTCTCTCTCTCTGTGTCTCATGAATAAATAAATAAAATCTTAAAAAAACAAACAAACAAACAAAAAACAAAGATCCTGAACTGGAAGAACTTTCTTAAGAGACAACATACACTTATATGGAAAACTGAAAATTTAGATTTTCTTGTCATTACTGCTTAAAAAAAAAATTACCATCTTTCCTAATAGAGGCAAAGCTGAGCATCTTGAGAGGACTCAGTGTTGGGTTTTCTCTGTCACCTCTGCAACTGTAGGCCAGCCCGACAGGTGTGAGAGGCCATAAGAAGAGACTCCTCAGAAGGGATATATTCATAGATGAAAATAGATTTTTTTCATAGATTTTCAAAGATGAAGGAAGAGCTCCACGACCAGGGTAACACTGTGTTCCAAGCAAACACTATTGCTTGGAGACATTAATGGATGAGCCATAAATGTAATTGAATGCTATCTCCACTCTGATTTTCCTTCCTCCTCCTCATACTTCTGCACACAAAAAAACTATTGTAGAAGGCAGCTGTGTAGGTTGCCAGAAACCCAGCAAAGCCACATTAACAACATGACCCTTTAGGATACACGTTTATTTATATTCAGTGAAGTAGGTTACTGACAATTTGGCCATTAATTTGCTGTTTATAAATCGTATTTTCCTTGTGTCGTAACCACAAGACTTTGACATTCACAGTCGTGTTGAAAGAAACAAGTTTATTAAAGAAGGCGAAGCGGGGGGGAGAAAAGATCGGTCCTTTAAAGTTCACCAAATTGCACATGTCAGCCACTAAGTTAAGATTCTGGACTTGGAAAAAAAAAAAAAGAAAAGAAAAGAAAAATGCCTAGTTTCGGGGAAAGAGAAGGGAACGTGCTGGGTGGACTCACCTCTCATGTTGAAGGGAAATCAGGCGGCAAGGAAAAGTCTGAGTATTCCAACCCTTGAAGAAATACAAGCCGGAGTTTAGATCAGATGGTTTATGGGAGTTTATTGGAATATACAACAGGGTTCATGTCGTGTGTCACAAGGTGACGCCTGTTCGCCAGTGATTTACAGGCTGCATGTGCCGGCATTACTGTAATTTATAGAACGCAGATGGTCCTGGGGTGCCCCGCTGACTTGTAGCTGAATCAGGACCTAAGCCCCGTGTGTCATCTGCTCTGGGTACCTCAGGCTCACTTCCCAAAATTACGTGCCAACACATTTCTGTGCTGAACTGGAAGATTACGGAGACCCTTACCTTGCAACAAATGCGACTTAAAAATACGCAACTGGGAAGAGGCAGGCTGCGAGGACACGTTTGCTCCCCTGTGACCCCAAGAAAGGCAGCGTCTGCCTCTTCCCTTCCTTGGGCAAATTTTCATCAAGAGCTTTGTCAATACTAAACTGTTAACAGGGAAATGAGATGCCGTTTTCCTTCCTGAACGTGTCCACGCCATCCCTCTCTGCTGACCACCCCCCCACTCCAAAGATGATTAAACAGGGAAAAAAGGAAGGCCAAGACACTTAAAATTTTGTGCCTGGTTCTGCTACAGACTGCCAAAAAGCATCTGTCCCCAGCCACCTTCAAAACGATGATATAATTGTGTCTTTGTTACAAATCCTCTTTACTACCCTCCAAGGATCCGGTTCCAAAAGACGGTGTAATAACGTGAGACGGATGTTTACAGAGTCTAATGTAAGTGGATTGACCTTTTTCAAAAGATTGTTTTATCAGCACTTTAATTCACAAATTAAGGCACACGTGTTGGTTTTGAACTCGTTTTCACTACCTTCATCGGGGGTCCCCAGCACTTCTTGCTGTGGTGCTAACATACTTCATAGCGCGTTCAGACCTCCGTAGGCCAAGGGGCGGCCAGAGAAGGGAGGACCTTTGATGCTCTGTTCGTGCTGCTCAGACATCTCCCTTCGAGCTCTTTATTGAGAAATTGAGTCGAACAATCTGGCAATCACAAACACGTGTTCTGGCACCGTTGAACGCTGCCACCACGCACGCCCCTTTGTCCTCCTCACCCAGCCCTGTGCAGCCATAGGGATGGCAGGAAGGGCAAGAAGACATGTTTCCAGGGCATTCTTTCACACTTGAGCGAGAAACACAGGACCCAACCTCCAGGACAGCGCGGTCTGATAGAAATAGCCTGAGCCATGTCCGTGACTCTGAATTTCTTACATGGCCACTCTCAAAAAAAAAAAAAAAAGCAAAAAGCAATAGGTGACATTAACGCCGTCATGATTTGCACAACCGAGTATATCTGTCTGAAAGAATGTGGTTCAACAAGCGATCAATATTAAAAGCATCATTGAGATCCTACATTCTCCCCTCGCACTTTGTCTTCAAGCTCTGATGGGCACTTGACATTTATGGCACTTCTTACTTCAGCCTAGGCACAGTCCGAGCGCTCAGGAGCTACCTAGGGCCTACAGTATTGGGTAACACACTTCTGGAACATTTCTCTGGTGGAGAAGTTGATCTAGGAAACCTGAAGTTCTTGTGACTTTTTCCAGAAGAAGGAGCCATACGTACATGTTTTAATGTATTTAAAAACACATAGAGAGGTAGGTAGTGGGCATGTTTACATATTGTTTTCTTATCAAGCAAAAGGGGTGGGTTTGGGGGAGTCCGAGAGGAGAGCCAGGAGAGCTGTAATGGAAATAAAATTGACAGCCTCTCAAAACTCAGGTGGCACTTTCCTTTTCCAGTTAATTACGGTTTTAATTACATGACTTCTTGCGACTCCTTGATACCTAATAAACCAGACTCTTTGGGGCAGCCAAGTTGGATTTTACTTGAACTGCAGGTGTAAGACTCAGCATGAAACATAAATCAACTTCTTAAACACGCTCCCAGGGTGTGTTCAAGCTTTTTCTTCCTGTTTGCTTGTAAAATCACATCTTTTCACCATTGTTGGTAAAGAAATGGTTGAAGCAGATACGCGTTGAGTCATAGCTTTGTGTTTTTGACTCAGTCGGCCCAGCATAAAGCATTTTGCCTCCGAGGAGATAGAAGAGGAGAATACAAGATGGGTGGTTTTTTTGACTTTTGTTTTTTCCTTCCCTCTGTCAGTCTTATGAATAACATGTACTCCTAACTATTGACTGTTTCATTTAAGGAAATAAGTACCTGTTAGGGAAAACAAAAAGGAAGGCTCTGGGAACGCATTAGGGGCGCTCGTTTGGATACTGGGATCCCATAAGGTGAGGGGGAGCTGTGCATATTGCAGGCGCCTGGTTCCAACAGGGCAGAGCGCGGCCCAGGCGTGGGGGGCTCTGCTGCGACAGAAAACAGAGAGAGGGAGCAGCGCCCTCAAAGTCCTCACGGGCTGAAACCCCAGCAGCATCTGATGGCATTATGAGCAGCTTGCAATTTAGCTCCAGCAGCAGGAAAATCTGCACTTGATCAACCCTGCCATAACCGGTAAACGTCACTGTGGTGGATGCGGATTTCACTGGAAGGTTTTGCAGGGCCTAGTGATAATTCAGCCAATCGTCCCTCCTTCCCTCCTCCACCCATAAAGGGAAAGTGCGACATATGGTATTTGCATGTTATCACAAAATATGAGATACGGGGTGAAATAAATTACGTGTGAAGGGGGTTTAGCCCATAATTTCTAGTAATTTCAAAAACATGAAAATGGCTTTTGAAGTAGGAGAGAAGGCCTTTCTCCTTGGGGAAAACTTCAAAACCCATCACACGCTATATAAACACACACGCGTTTACCTTGCCGGGGCCTCCCTTTTTTTCTCCTCGGAATTCTGGCTAATTGTCAGCGATGCCTGCGTTCTAACACGGGGTTTCTTTTTCAGACCTAAATTATTTGAATTCAAGCTCTCTGATAGGGACGTTCCATGGTGGGTAGGAAAGCGCATGGGGGAGGCCGCGTGGGGGACAGTTGGGCAGGGAAGGCAGTTGCTGCACAAGAGTCCCATCTTCTTAGGAAAGAAGATCCGAAGGGGATTCATGGCCTGTGGCTCCTCCCAGATTCTCATCAGCGATGCTGAGTCCTGAAGAGATGTTTTTCTTGTCTCTGTGTGGTCTCTGCTTGTTCTGCTTCTCTTGGGAACGTTCACAGCTCTCCGCCTGGAGAGGCAATGATCAGATCAAACTTACAGACGCAGATTCGAAGGCATGAGGCGATCCTTGAAAAACCCCCATGTCTGTTCTCCTACTCGCCCCTTAACCGTGGACGCATCTCAGAATACGTGCAGGATGAGTGTGTGGTGTATACAAACCCTGAGCTAGAAGGCGCTTGTTTTCACGTTAGCAATGAAGACCTAGAAACTGGCATTCATGGATATTCTTCTAACTGCAACCCTAGAAGTCACTGGAAGTAAGAGTTTCTGGTCATCTTTTATTCAAAATAAATGCTTATTACTACGCACAATAGTTCATTAATAAATATTTGTCAAGTCTGCTCTACTGTAAAGTCCAGGGGATAGGCGAATTGCCTTGAGCACCCAACCTAGTGCTTCGCACACAATCAGTGCTTGATAACTACTGGTTGAACAAATAAATGAACTGAAGTGGAGTTAAACTCCTCCGTCTTTTCTGGACAGATGAAGAACAAGCAGGGAGCCAGGAAAACTGGGTCCAGTTATGTGTCATTAAAATGCTTATCAAGTCGGGGGGCTGGTGAGGGGGAGTTTGATAGACTCCAAATAGACTGTCCCTGAATTCCCCAATCTCTCTTCTCAGCCAGTGCTCCTGGCTGGCCAGAAATTACCCTCGGCTGCCATAGGCATCATCCTCGAAGCAGTGGGATGGAGAGCAGAAGGAAATGATCATCAAGAAAAATGCAACATGGTAAGCACTAGCCCTTGGATGGCCCATGAGAGTTTAAAAATCAATTTCAAATAACTTTTTTCAGTTAACCTGCATGAAAATCTTGTGTGATAAACCCATTATCTTCATTTGGCAGAAGAGGAAACTAGGGTTCAGAGAAATGAAGTGGCGTACCTAAAATCACCATGATAAAAAAAAAAAAAAAAACATAGACCCTAAAGTGATATCTAAATTCTGAAACCAAGGAGACTGAGTCCTTCTCGAGTTGTATTTTTTAATAATCGATTAGTGAAAAGTCAATTAACGAAAACATTTTTATCTCAATCAGATCCCCAGTTTCCATTCCCACCCATGGCAACCATTGTCTAGTTCCTTAGTATTCTTAAAGAAATTTTTAAACATATATATAAGCACACTCACACACGAGCACACACACACCCACACACACAAGTAGGGGTGTGATACCATGTTCCTCTGATCAAAGCTTTCCTTGAAATGGTAGCTGGGTGAGTATTTCTATAAAACTTCCCATCACATGTGGGTCTACATCATTGTATTAAATTTTACAAATATAATGTATTTTTCCATTTCCCCTTTAATGGGCATTTAAGTTGCCTCTAGAGATTTGACATTGTAAACAATGCTGAAATGAATGTAAAATTAGAAGATGACACTGCAGGAAGACCTAATGAGGTAGGATTGTGTGCTGGGAAGAGATCCAATGTAACATTAGGACACTGGGTTCTGCTCTTATCAAGATCTGTGATAATGAGGCTTCTCAAAGTCTAAATAACCTCGGAGACCTCCTACCTTCTCCAAAATGGTCTACAGGGGAGGACACGTTCTCCAGTCATTAGCTTTACTGGTAGCATTTTCAAAGTAGTCAACACTGGTGAACACCGTTGTTGCTCCCCATCCATGCCCCCTTACTTGGATATCTACATCACCCCTTATACCCCTTCTATGTTTGGGGGGAAGCTGACATCAAGGCCTAAATGCGATTCAGGCCCAATCTCGCCGATATAATCCCTTCCCCCGGTTATAGTTTTCAGGTCTGGGATGGGTGTAGACCGAGTTGGATCATGAAGACACAGAAAGCTCTGGGAAAGAGATTCCTCACTCTTTTGATAGGCCTTCCTAGAAGGGGAAACATGTAAACCCAGAAAGTGTTTGTGGCCATCTGCCAACCTAAAAGAAATGCCAGCCTCAGGATAACGCTAACACCAGAAAGGAAGGATGGAGGGGAGGACAGTTCAGGAGACCTCGGTGATATTACTAAACTACTGAAACAATCCAACCTGAAGGCTTGCCCAACTTTGCTTTCTATTTATGTCAGCCAATAACTCCCTTTATGGTCTAAGTCTTTATGGTTAAGTTTGAATCATAATTTTCTGTTACATGCAATTTAGGGCCTCTTAAGAGGCAGGAGCTTAGATATCAATATAGATACTCATGTAAATACACAGTTTATTGATGTTTCTTGAATATGGGCCAGGTACTGTGCTAAGTACTGTACAAGCATTACCCCCCCTTTAGTCCTCATGGCAACCCATCAAAATGGACACTGCCATGCTCACCTGGCAGATGGGAAAACAGCCTCGGGAATGTTAAATAACGGGACGCCTGGGTGGCTCAGCAGTTAAGCGTCTGCCTTTGGCCCAGGGTGTGATCCTGGAGACCCGGGATCAAGTCCCACGTTGGGCTCTCTGCATGGAGCCTGCTTCTCCCTCTGCTGTGTCTCTGTCTCTGTGTGTGTGTCTCCCATGAATAAATAAATATATTAAAAAAAAAAGAAATGTTAAGTAACAGTCCAGGTTATGCACTTAATCGGCAAGGGAGGTACAATTGGAAGCTCCAAAAAGCTCTTGCTTACAAGTACATACCTCCTCTAGCCTCAACTCAAATAAACGTGTTTATCCGGTGTACCCTCACTCTAAGCAACATTGTGAAGGGGAGGCTTTTCTCTCGTGCCTTATCCTACCAGAACCCTCCTCTCACAAAGATACACAGCGCCCTGGACTGAAACCCCGTCCTCACCCAAGGTAAAGGAACTGGGTCCAACTGGCAGCCAGGTCTCTACCGCCGAGCTTCCTGTAGTCTCATACTCACTGGATCTGCATCCCACTCTTTTGCTGCTAGATGCTCACTCAAGTTAAACTAATAATGGGCAAACATGTTTTCATGATATGCTTTTTCCAACAGATTTGCATCCTACCAGAAACCTTTGAAGTTTTTCCCCAAGTGAGAGACTAATGGAGGACACTGAAGTGCCAGGTGCATTGGAAGATGGGTAGATGTGATTTTCAAATAGTTTTTTTTTGGGTGACAGTATTTACTACCGGCCAGGTTATATGAGCATCAAGCTCACATTTTATTGAAAACTGATCAGTTCATTCAAAGTGTGGCAAAAAAATCGAGAAGAAAACACCTGATCTAAAAGATAAGGAATAATTAGTAACAGAATCACATTTCTAACAGCAAAATGTCAGAAAGGAATGAAGCCTTCTTTGGCTGTGACTGTGCCGGGTGATTTATAAACAACCAAATACATGCATATACGCCTATATATCACATATGTACAATAAGCATCCTTTTTTTTTTCCTGTTTAACTGATTCAGTCATAGACAGAGCTCAGATTCACCACTGGCACCCATCCCTTTGTCTTCTTCTTTTCATAGCTTAAATACTTTTGGATTAAATTCTTCTATATAACATTGTTCTCACTATTGTCTTTTGTTTATAGAAACCAAAGCAAGGAAGAAAAGAAGAAAAATTGGGAGGGAGGGAGGAAAAAGAGGAAGAGAAACATCAAAAATAAATTGTTTAAACAGACTTTCAGAATAAAAATGAAAACGGTAGTTATATTTATTAATTCCTTTCTGCCATGATTTACACTGCAGTGTTTTATTATGTTGATTACTAGGAAGGAATAAAAGGACCTCACCAATAATTAATTAATTGTGCAATTAAAACCACACACCTGAATCTTCCACAAATGTTTAAATAAATCATTTTTAGGAGAATTAGTACATAGTTGTTGTCCCAGATGTTCCAAAGGCAAACAGATGTGTTAATTAGCATACTTTGGGGCTTGAACTACACTTGAGTCTCTTCCTTATCATTTTTCCTTTTATTTCCGACTCTAAATTCCTTGGGTGAAAAAAGGTCAAAATCTGGCCCGATAACAACGATCAGTGTGGGAAGAAAGTAAATACATGTTTGGGGAATCAATCATTTAAATTTAAGCGGCAAACGAGTTACATATTCTTCGCTTGAATTGGGATAACCTATCAAAATTAAAATTAAAATCAACACAACAAGCAAAAGTGTTTGCGTAGCAAACGCACACGGGAAAATATTCAAAATCAACTTCTTAGTTGTGTCCGAGTGTCTTATTCCAAGTCACCCTCCCAGGGCCTCTGTGGGGAACGCGCCTTCCGTGCCTCCCGTCTTCCGTGAAAGGCCCAGGGAAGGGTTTCCACAGGGAGCGAGTGGTTATCCCTGGAACCCGAAAATTCCCAGTCCCTTGCCTGCCCTTTGTCCTACCGGAGCCTTCCCCCCCACCCCCACCCCCGCGGGAAGGGAGGGTTTCCTGTAAGTGTGAAAAGAGCTTAGGAAAGAGATGTCAAGGGAGACAGGAAGGAGCCTTCTTAGCAAGTGGAAAGGAAGGGTCTGGAAGGAATTATTTGAAGGGTCCGTGGAAGCCCAGCGAGCATGCGCTCAGAGTAACACAGGAGGCATGGAACACCATGCTTTGAAACAAAGATTATTTTCTGGTGAAACAGACTCACACTCCACTGCCTTCGCCAAGTGTACTTGGGCGCTGAGGGCCCGGAGGCAGGTGCGGCAGAGGGAGGCCCGCTGCGGAGGAGGCCGGGGCATCCTGGGCGGGCCTGGAGGCTGCGGCCTTGCAGCCCCCCAGACGGCGCCTTCCTTCCGACACCACCTCAGGAAGAGCTAGCACCACAGCTGGGTTAGCAGAGCGGAAGCTGCGTGACGACCAGGTGGTGCGAGACAACAATCCGTATAAAAGTCCAGCGGCCTCAATGCCGTCCGCTTACCTTCCATAGGCGAGCACACAGGCCCAAGCCTGGGGCACCCTAAGAAAGAAAACGAGGCTCACCCTGCAGGAACGATCCAAGGTGGTAGCTAGGTGTCCTTATGCTAGAATCGCAACACAAGAGAATGGGCTCCAAAGACTAAGCACTCACCCTCCCGAGGCTTCCAGAACAGGCCTCCTGCAGCAACAGGCCGCGGATCCCAAGTCCACGTCCCAGTTTGCTCACACGTTGGGAAAATACTCACTGGCTTGTATTTCACGGAACGAAGAGCTCGGTGGGAAACCCAGCAAGAAGGTCTAGAGGGGGAACGTCAGATTGGGAGGAGCAACACCTTCTGTCAAGTGTGGACCAGAAAAAAAGTGGCCCGCCGCTACAGTGACCGCGGTTCCCACGTGGAAATCAGGGGCTGCGATGACCCGGCCGAAGTCCCAGAGGGAGGACAGAGCCAGGAAAGGATTCAAGAGGTGGCCCCGAGTGTCCTGCCGCTCCCGCCTGGGGCTGCAGCTGCCGGCAGGCTCCGTAGGCCAGCCAGACGGAGGCAGGCCCGGGGAGGTGGACCCCGCTGCAAAGGGCAGGCTCCGAGCGGGGACAGGTGGTGGCACTCAACAGAACACGGGCAGGTGGTCCACACAGCCCTGGCATTTTCGTTTTCTTTTTTCTTTTTCTTTTTCTTTTTGGCATTTTCATTTTCAATGTGTCTGTCATCCTGTCCTTGGTGAGGTCATTCTGACACCCTGACCCTGATTTAGGAGTTATTTTAATCCACTTTATTTTCATTAAATGACCCATTTGCCAAAGCCCGTGAACTTCATTGCCCCGTGGCCACGACCACTGGCGGGAATATTCTATAAACGTGCCTCTCACCCCTTTGCTCAGCAACCTCCAGTGTGCAGGATCCGCAGCAGCATTTTGGTTGGGAGGCGACAATTGCCAACCGCTCTCGTTTTTCCGCAAAGTGCACCAGGCCAACCACCCGTCACAGTTCTAGAACATCACAGTATATCGTGGTTTTGTTTTTTTCTTGTTGGTTTTTTTTTGGGGGGGGGTGGTTTGGAAGAGCAGAAACCAGAAATCCAATTAGGAGTGCAAATGACAGATTTATAGGAGAGATTGCGGGCTCCCCTTAGAGAGGATTCGTCTTAGAACAATTACGTCAACCCTGAGGGAGCAGGACATGGAAGTCTGAGAACGGAAGGAGAGAGCCACGCAGAGAGCCGCGGAGAGGAGAGGGTGCTCCTGTGGAGCCACAAGCTTCTCCCGGAGCGAGGGAAGTATTTATGGGAAAGCCAGGGAGGGGACCATCTCAGGCACTTGGCAGGCACGACAGCAATTATGCGAAAAAGCGAAAAAGCCCTGGAACATTCAAAGAGAATTGCAAAGGGGGTTGTCAGCCTCAAAGGGAGAGGGAGCTGCACGGTGGGAGAAGTAGCTGAGGACCCGCGAAGCTCTCGCCCCAGGGACGGGGAGCCTCGGTGGGAGTCGGCCTCCCGCCTTGCCAGCGGGCCCAGAGCAACCGGGAGCAAGTCAAGCTCCATGATTCTATTGGCAAAGTGGAACATTCGATGACATAGAATTTCCTCCCCCTCCTCCCCCTCCTCCTCCTCCTCTTCTTCCTCTTCTTCCTCTTCTTCTTCCTCCTCCTCCTCCTTCCTCCTCCTTCCTCCTTCCTCCTCCTTCCTCCTTCCTCCTCCTCCTTCCTCCTCCTCCTCCTCCTCCTTCTTCTTCTTCTTCTTCTTCTTCTTCTTCTTCTTCTTCTTCTTCTTCTTTCTTCCTCCTCCTCCTCCTTCCTCCTCCTTCCTCCTTCTTCCTCCTTCTTCTTCTCCTTCTCCTTATCCTTCTTCTTCTCCTCCTCCTCCTTCTTCTTCTTTCTTCTTCTTCTTCTTCTTCTTCTTCTTCTTCTTCTTCTTCTTCTTCTTCCTCCTCCTCCTATCTCCTCTCCTCCTACCTTCTCCTTCCTCCTCCTCTTTTCTTCTTCTTCTTCTTCTTCTTCTTCTTCTTCTTCTTCTTCTTCTTCTTCTTCTTTCTTCCTCCTCCTCCTCCTCCTTCCTCCTCCTTCCCCCCTTCCCCCTCCTTTCTTCCCCCTCCTTTCTTCTTTCTTCTTCTTCTTCCTTTCTTCTTCTTCTTCCTTCTTTCTTCTTTCTCCTTCTTTCTTCTTCTTTCTCCTTCTCTTCCTTTCTTTCTTTCTTTCTTTCTTTCTTTCTTTCTTTCTTTCTTTCTTCTTTCTTTCTTTCTTTCTTCTTTCTTTCTTTCTTTCTTTCTTTCTTTCTTTCTTTCTTTCTTTCTTTCTTTCTTTCTTTCTTTCTTCTTTGTTTTTCTTCCCCAACAAGGGTTTATTTTCTAGTCTTTACTGGCCTTCTCTCTTCTGCTCAGAGCCGTCGGGGTTGTGGTTTGACCTGCTGCAGTCCGAGAGTCAGGATGGTAAGCACTAGGCCAACAAGAGGGAAAAGGCCCCATCCACTCACCCCAGTCCGACGTGCATTAACCTCCCCGGGAGGGAGGTCCCGGTTAGGCCCCGTGGTGATTGCTTGAGAAGGGGCACACGCCAGCTCACGGAGTCAGGGGAACGCAGAACCCGACTGGCTGGCTACCAGGCCAGGTGCACGCCTCCCGCTGAAGGGAGTTAGCAGGTCTGCAGGTCCCGAAGGGGAGCTCATTCCAGGATTGCTTTAGATTCAGACCCTACTGGACTCGCACCCTCGCCTCGGCAACCTTCCGGCAACGTCCTCACAAAAAGAGCACACTGCTTCTGTAGCACAGAAGGTCCGTATAAACATTATTACGTTTCAATAAATAAGTAATATAATTAAGAGTAATCTTTTCCATATCCCAAATTCAGCACTAAAATTCAACAAGCCCGCACATATTCCAGAGACAATAACCAAAGGGGAGGGAGTCTGAGGAAACAGATGAAAACAATATAAAGACATGCAAAACTGCTATTAGCTTGGGAGAGATAAAAGAATTTCTAAATTATAGCTTTTGGTAACGTTTAAGTTGAGAGTCTAGTAATCTGGGTGCAAATTGTACTTGGGGGCATTTGTTCTTTGTAAAAGAAAATAGATTAAGAAAAAAGGATTCGAGTTGCTAAGCCCACCACCAGAAGACAAATCTTCAGAGGAGGCTCCAGCCCTTTGAAACGATGCATAAAACCTATCACCACGGGGCTTCAAAGCCAGGACAGTGAGCCAAGGCCGGCCTGTCGGAGCCGGAAGCCAACCTAGAAGTCAGTCACCTCGTGAACCTCTTCCGTGGTAGGAGACGAGAGGGCCTACGTACAACGACCTCCTCTGCTGAAGTCCGCAGGGCATACAGGAGGCGAAGGCAGCACGAGAGCAGTGCCCTCGGCCCCATCACGACCTTCCCCGGCACGGGCGCCCATCTGGCCAACTTACCCAAGATGGCCCACAGAGGACGGGACTTGCCCAAGATACACAGCTCCGTGGAAGTGGCTGTGGGAGTCCCACTCGGGCCTCTCGCCCCAGACCAGCCCCTTCCTGATGGGGCGGGGGCAGGAGTATACCAGGGTCCCAGTCCCAGCCAAGCAGGAACAGGCACCCCTGGCCCCCACAGCCTGGCATCTTGAGGCCACCCTCTGCCAAGGCCCGGGCTGAGCCATCCTTGCTCAATGAAGCTGTAGGGATCCCAAATGAAGGCAGTCCGGGCAGCTACGGCCCACAGACTGATGAGGACCCTTCTTAGACGTTGCCCCGGCCCTACTGCCTGGGTCTCTGCAGTCGGGGCCTCCAACATCTCTGAACTGGGCCTTCCTGGTTGTCACTTCTGTCTCCAAACAACACACACACACACACACACAAAGTCTCTCTCTCACACTGTCTTTTTGGGTTTTTTAGATTTTATTTCTTTATTTAAGAGAGAGACAATGAGAGAGAGAAAGAGAGGAGCACAAGCCGGCGAGGGGTAGCGGGGAGCCCCGCATGGGGCTCGATCCCAGGACCCAGAGAGCATGACCCTTAACAGATGCAGCCACCCAGATTCCCCTCTCTCACTGTTTAGGTGACCAGGGCCACCTTTACTAAGGAACTATTCTGTTAAAAAGGCGATTTCCATCTTATTTTGAAAACCCCAAATGTCTGCATATTGGCTTTGTGAGGAGCCCGAGCGCCACACCCCAGCAGAGTTCAAACGTGGGGGCCCAGCAGGGGGACAGGCCTGAGGGACAGATAGCTGGGTGGCTCCCAGAGGTTCTGCTTCATGGGTGGGGGGGGGCGGTAAGAATTTGCATTTCTACCAGGTTTCAAGTGCTGCTGCTGCTGTGGCCCAGGAGCCCCGCTCAGCCCCTGCCATTGGCTGTGGGAGAAATCCTGGCTCCGGGCAGCAGGCGGGGAGGGGCTGCAAGGCGGGAGGCCCCTTCCAGAGACAGGACGCCTGTCTCCACTCTGCTGGGTTGGCATCCGCAGGAAAGATCCAGAATGAGGCTTGTGCCCACCCCCAGCCCCTGCCATCCGATGAGACCTCCGCCCTGAGAGGGGCCCCGAGAAGCCTCCTCTGGTCCTTCTAGAGCAGAAGCGGAGGTGCTGGGCACGGGGGGTGGCTGTGTGGACAGCGACAAAACCAAGAACGTTGACAGAAATGCAACGGCCCCAGAGGGGGAGGGAATGGCATCATCTTGAAATCTCCAGGGCGGCTACCTAGACGGTCTCAAATCTCAGGTTCAAGCCCGTGTCCCTCCCGTGTTCCAGGGAAGCAGGAAAATTCTTCGCTGGAAGAGGAAAGCAAAACCCAAAATCTTCTTTAGAAATGATAAAGCTGGTGTTCATTAACATTTCAAGAGGCGGTACGTTTTTTTTTTTATTCCAATAATTCTTTTATTCTTTGGGATGAATTTAACGGACAGATTTCTCCTTCCAATTGTGTGTCCTATGAAAATAAGATAATTGATTTCAGAGAAATGTTATTTACAAATTAGGTTATTTTCTCATTTGTATTTTAATTTCTTGCTTAGTTCTGGTCAAAAATGCTATGAGCTATGCATTTTAATGTATAATTAAATAACCAAGTAATAATATGACATTACTAATATGCTAGTCATAAAAAATGACTACCGTAAAAAAGAAAATGCATAGGGACGATTCGTTGTGAAGAAAACAGAAATACGGGTTAAAGTTGAAATTTGTGGGGCATCCACGTGGCCCAGTCGGTTGGGCATCTGCCATCCGGGGTCCTGGGATCGAGCCCTGAGTCGGGCTCCCTGCTCAGTGAGGAGTCCACTTCTCCCTCTGCCCCCCACCCCTGCTTATGCTCTCTCGCACGTGAGCTCTCTCTCTTTCTTTCTCAAATAAATAAATAAAAATTTTGATTATAATAATAAATTTTTAAAAATATGGTTGTAATGTTGTTCTTGATTTGCCATTATTACCCTCTAGACCCAATTCCAGAATGCCTAGTTGTGTGTTTGTTTTCCCTATTGGAAAACCAACAAATTAACAGGCATGAAAGAACCTCATGACTGTTAAAACATGGGGAAAAATTGCATCAGAATTATTTAATAGGAGTATAAGATAATGTTGCTGCTCTCAAAATAGTTCAAGAGCCCCCAGCAGCCAGCCACCTGTGTCAGCCTCCTTATAACATGAGCATCTTTTCCACCCCACCGCTGACAAGGGTCATTAGATTCTATTTACACCATCTCAGATGCTCAAAAGATCTCCAGAGAGTCCACACTCATGGGATATGTTGACTAAGCCAAATAGCTTGTCCAATGGAGACCCAAAGAAACATGCACACAGCTTTCGTGGCCTCTGTCCTAACTCCTCAGATGTAGATTCAACAATTCCAGTTGTATTAGATTAGCAGAATCCTCGAGAAGCAGAACCAGTGGGAGATTGTATATGACATATATATATCATTATATATAATACAGAATTAGGATCTATATATATATAGATTTTATTTATCAATGTTAAAAGGGAGAGACTGAGAGAAAGGTTAATTTTAGGGAATCGGTTCACACAGTTATGGAGACTGGCAAGTCTGAAGTCTAAGGCAGACTGGCAGGTTGGAAATTCAGGTAAGATTTGATGTTGCTGTCGTGAGGAGAATTTGATTTTCAGGAAACCTATCTTTGCTCTCAAGGCATTCGACTGATTAGATAAGGCTCACCAGCATTAGGGAGGGTAATCTGCTTTACTCCAAGTCTATTGATTGAAATGTTCATTACATCTAAAAAATACCCTCTAGACTGGTGTTTGACCAAACAACTGGACACCATCACCTGGCCAAGTGGATGCAAAAAACAACCATGTCACCAGTCCTTTCCCCACTTTCGTCACATTGATAAGTCGCTTAGCATTCTGGCCAGGGAAGGGGGCAAGAACTTGATTATTTGGCTTTATGTTTCTCTGAGGAGATGCAGAGTCACCCTGGTTGGCCCGACCGATGAATCCAGGAGGCTTCACTGAGGCTTCAAGGCTAAGTCCACATAGGACCTTCTATTTTAAAACCACCCGACTTCAGAGTCCAATATTTTCCCCCCACATGTGGTGAGCATAGGGGGCAGGCCCCTTGCTGGCTTATGGTTCTGGAAGCTGCATGTGGCACTTGGTTTGGGGGTACAGGATTCACATGTCTGTTTAACCACAGCTCACGTTTCCCCGGATAAGCTGACATCTGGATTTCTGTCTGACTTCTCGTATTCCTCGCTTGATTTAGAAATCTGAGAAGATGAAGATGTGATTAATTGTCACCTCTGAATCCTCAACAGCTTCCCCTCTCAGGATTCAGTCTCGTTTGTCTGTGACCTTCTTAAAATCAGCACTCAGTACAGAAAAAATGAGGTGTCCCTCCTTTGATCCAGCCTTTGGAGGAGCCCGGTCAGTGCTGTCTCTTGGAAGCAGCGTGGCCTTTGGCACATTGATCAATCCTCCTTAGCCTCAATCTCTTCGTTCACAAAATAAGGCCATGATCACCTACTTCATAGAGATGTTGTGAGGGTTGAATTAAATGAGGCTGTGATTTTAAAGCATCCAAAGCGAAAGCCCAACTGATAGCAGGTGCTCAATACATAGCGGCTCCTTTGGGGGTCACTTTCGGACAAGCTCGTCTCCCACAACTTGCAGTAGTTTAACGAACTTCTTAGCCCAAAAAATCGAATGTTACACCTCATCGGTTTCAAAACTGACTCATTTGGGTGTAGGACCTGTTGAAGAAGCCCTGCCCGGGGTTCAGTAGCCTCTGCATCTTAGCTCAAATACTTCCTAATTCTTATAAACCGTCACAGGCCTGTTGTCTGATTTAGGCCTGCCCTCTCTAAGTTCTTTGGGAATAGTTTTCTACCAGCCACATGCCAACCTAATTATAATGTCTAAGTTTATGGCATCCCTAAGTATACACAGGAGATCTTGTGAAATTTAGGCTTTATCCATTTACTTGTCTGGTAAGCACGGACTGACCCTGTTACCATATACCAGGCTCTGGATTGCGTGCTGGAATTGCCAAAATGAAAGATCCAGTCCCTGTCCTCAAAAGCTTCTGAGCAACACACACGTCAAAAGACAGACAGACACACACACTCACACACACACACACAAAGGGCAGCCTGGGTGGCTCAGCGGATTAGCACCGCCTTCAGCCCAGGGTGTGATCCTGGGGACCTGGGATTGAGTCCCACATCAGGCTCCCTGCATGGAGGCTGTTTCTCCTTCTGCCCATGTCTCTGCCTCTCTGTCTCTCTGTCTCTCTGTCTCTCTCTCTCTCTCTGTCTCACATGAATAAATAAATAAAATCTTTAAAAAAAAAAAAAAGACACAACACAGCACAGCTAACACTGCAATGGGAAGAGTGAGGGTCAGATGGGTAGAGGAGAGGGCTCTCCAGTCCATCTTGGAGGCTCATGACAGGCTTCTGAGAGGACAAGATGCTCGCTTATTGTGCAGGAAGCAGAGAAAGCAAAGAAGCACATTAACTTCAGAGGAAATGATCCATTCAAAGACAAAGAATGGGGAAGAGAGAAAAGGGCCAACAAGGGGAACACTGAGCTTTTCTTAGGGCCACAGCCCAGGGTACCCATGGGGCATGGACCCCCAGGGCCCACCACGAAGGGTTGTGGGGCGCCACGCAAATACTGTTCTATTACCCCATATGCAAGGAAGAGCAATTGAAAGATTTTATGCAGGGAAGTTACCGTGATCCCAGAGGCATTTAGAAAGATACATAGGGCCTTGGTGGGAGGAGAGAAATGTTCCTCTTTAAGAGGCTTTCCAATCCCATGGATGAAGGTAAATAGTCTAGAAGAGAGGCCACAGTGGGAGATTTCTTTGTTGGAGTGCCGGATGTTAGAGATTTTCTGACTGGTAGCAGAGGTTACGATGCCCTCCCAGGAAAGTAGGTAAACTGAAGCAAGCGCTTAAGAATTGGGCGGGACCTCACAAGGCCACCTGGACCAGGTCCCCGCTTTGATGCCAGCATGCTTACACAGCTGGCATATTGTAGCTAGAGCAGCTGAGTCTTGGGAACTGAAGCCATCGGCCCACGTAACGCCGTTTGCAGTCACGGGTGGAATGCCAGGACGTCAGCTCCTGCCCTACGCGCCACCCTCGTCTACTGGGCGCTGTGGCCACGGAGGAGGTGGCAGGCGAAGACGCAGTCGGATGGACACCTAGATTCTCATGTCAGATCTCCCAGGAGAGGACAGATTATATTCGGTTACTTCGTGCACAGACATGTCAACAAGGATCTTCCCACACAGAATTGTTCTTTTATTGTCCATTTTGAAATAATAGCAATACGAGGGGCTCAATCCCCCTTACTCTGAAAACAAACCAACAACATTTTTGAAGAGGTTCATTTTACGAAGAAAAGCATGTTAAGAGATTGCTCATATTTCCTTAGAGGTTTCTAAAGCATGGGGCAGGTCTTCTCAAGCGCTATGACTAATTCTAGAACGTCCGGAAAGGCAGAAACATGAATTTCCAAAGGAGCCTTGAGCCATTTCCGCCCCTAGCACCACTGTAGCGTCCTACCTCAAGGGTGGGGAGTCAAGAGACCAGATCCGGCCAACAGGGGAGCGAGGGAAGCGTTCCTGTAAAGGCGGAAAGGAGGAGCCTAAGTAAAGAATGAGCAAAAAAACTTAAGCCGTAGAACTGGACCAAGGTGTCCTCCTGTCAAGTAAAAAGGTGACACCAAACGTGACAGTCGGTAAGTGTTTTGTTACACGGTCTAATGGTAATGGCAGCTCATATTCACATGCCCTTTATTGCCAGTCACTCTTCGCCGAACT
Source organism: Vulpes vulpes (assembly GCF_048418805.1). NCBI lineage: Eukaryota > Metazoa > Chordata > Mammalia > Carnivora > Canidae > Vulpes > Vulpes vulpes. Next base: position 94,554,680 of record NC_132795.1, on the reverse strand, counting down.
TGGCGAGTTAACCCGAGATCCTCACCACAGCACAACGAGATGGATACTATCGTTGTCCCCACGCCATAGATGAGAGAACCGAGGCACAAGGAGATTGAGCAAGTCACCTGTCACACAACCAGGACTTGAACCTGGGGAATTTGGCTTTTAACCTGACACTAGGAGGAATTGCATTTAGCTGTATGTTGTTCTCGTCCAGCCACTAAGAGCCGATTCAATAGGACCTTTAAGGTCATTCGTCCCGAGTTGGAAACAAATGCCTTGTCCTTCATCCACACCTTGGGGAGTTTTACTTTTCCTTTCTTGGGTGTACTTTCAAAAGCATAATTGTAAGATATAAAATAATTCTGAGTCCTGGCTTAGAGATCAAACAGCTGCTTCACATGGGCAAAGTCAGATCAATTTAAGGCCGAAGTATCTTCCTTATGAAAATTTTACTTCTTTTACATGTAAGACTTTGTTTTTATTCTTGCTGAACTCCAGGACTTAGAAAGTGACATATTTATTTACTTTGGCCTGCATTTCGTATGTGCTGCTTGGTCCTTTCTTCTGAGTTTATTGTATCTCTTAATCTTCCACACATGCAACCAAGGACCTCAGTGATGAGGGCATTGGAAAAATCTAAACAAACAATAAATTCTGGCTACGAGATTCCCTATAAATGGAGCACTTAATAAAAGAATGCTTGGAAACGTGATGTTGGATTGATTAGATCTTTATGAAGTCACCAAATTATAAATTTCCAGTGCTTGCCGTAACTGGCAATATTTTTTTCTTATTGCCTGAAATATTTGTCATCGGTTTTGCGCATGATAAAACAAAAATGATTCCCTCTTTTGGGAAGCAAAGGCGATTCAGCACTATGGCTCAGATGAACCTAGAAGCCATGAAGGTTTCTTCCTAATCCTGAACCTTCTCTTACTGCTTATGGATCTTCTCTTTTCCTTGTATTGTCCAAACAATTTAGTCATTCAACAACAATTTGGTAAGTAACTACTATACTCTAAGGACTGAAAAAAGGATGGTTAGTCAGAAAGACATAGCTACTGTCGTCATGGGAAGATACAGTAACGACAAAGCATAAGGGCTAGAAGCCCAGGATACAAGGGAAATGCATAAAGAAAATATAAATATGAGAAGAGACACACCCAAATGTTGGAGCAGTTCTCCCTAAGTGTCAGGGCTTTGGTTAATTCTTTCAAATTAGATCCTATATTTCAAAGACTCTTCCAAGTTTCTTTTAATGGGCAAAAATACATTTATAAACAGAATTCTAAAAAGTAAAAATATTTTCAGTCTATTCAGATAATGTTTTGAGATGTTTCAAATATATCAAAATGTTTTTAATATCAAAATAAGTTTTTTTTCATAGTTATTGTCACGAGGCATCCTTTTTCAGGATTTGACCACAGACCCCACTCGACCTACTGAAGCAGCCGTTGTTGGATAAACAACCTTCTGAATTTAAGAAGGTGGCAGGCAGCCCCTCACCAACACGTGGCCCCTTCATGATGTCTCATCTACCTCCTTCTTCTTCCTCTCAACTTCATGAGCCACAGCAGAAGAATATAAACTATAATCACATGAAATTTTAGAGATTGCATAAACGTATCCTCCGCCTCCCTCACCAGAACCTCTGATGTCAACAAAACAACAGGTAGGTTACATTCATTTGTGTGAGAAGAATAAAACGCATCAGCAATGATAACAAGAGAGTGAACCATGCTTATGTCCAAAGACCAAGGTGATATAGATGGAAGCCAACCTGAAGTAGCAACCAGAACCTTCGCAGATGCTCTGTTGTCGGAATCTGTTAAATAGAATATTTTTTTTCCAACTTGAAGGTAGAAATTATGGCCTTTGTTTCTTTTCAGTGCTGAAAGTGAATTTTTCCAGGTGCTAAATACAATTCCTAGTAATAAAATAGTAACACATGCTTGTTAGAGACAACTTACAAAGTCCAGCAAAAGTTTAGAGAGGAAAACAGAATCCCACGTAATCCAGCTGAGACATGCCCACTTTTACTGTTAAGTCCCCGTAAGGTGGGTTTTATCCTGGTTGTATATCCTGCTGTATTCACTTCACGTTATGTTGGGAGCACGTCATTAGTTTTTTTTTTTTTTTTGCAAAATTTTTTCATGACTATAATAGTCTATCGAGTGGATATTTACTTAGCTATGCTTCTTATTTCTGTATATTTAGATGCCTCCTATTATTTTACTATTATGTTATAATGAATGTTTTGCATTGAGAGCAACTTATACAAACATCTAAAGGACTCAATAATTATAAATCAAGGAAAAAGTTTCATGATACCTGATCCATGTTGTTATAGGTTATGAATGACAGATTCGCCTCGGCTTCCCGGTTTCTGGTGTTTTTTACATGACCAACTAATTTAATAACACCTAGATTTATAAGTGCTTCAACCTGTTTGTTTTATCATCCTGCTTTATTTCCCAAATTCCTTGAGGAAACTTAAAGGTTCCGCCTCTTTAGTAGAATATGTGTAAGTTATATCTGCTGCATCACAAGTTACCCCCAAACTTAGCTTAGACAAACACGGATAGTGTCACACAGCCTGTGTGTGTCAGGTGCAGCCTAGCTGAGCAATTCTGGTCAAGGTGTCCCATGAGGTTTGAGCCGGACTATCAAAGAGCAGTCGTCTCAGATTCACGTCTAAGCTCATGAACATGGCAGTCAGTAGGCCACAGTTCCCCACTGGCTGTTGGGTGGAGGCCTCCATTCCTCACCTGTGGCACTCGCACCATGACAGCTGCTTCTCCCAAAGGGAGAGATCCAAAGGAGACAGGAAGCTAGAGGATGCCCTAAACAGAGCTCCAGTCTTGTGTAACTTAATCACATCATCACTTTTACTCTATTCTCTTGGTCATGCAGACCAACCTCAGTATGGTGTGGGAGAGGACCACACAAAGGTGTGAATACCAAGAGGAGCGGGGCGTTTGGACTTTCGGCTGAAACCAGAGAAATCTCAGAGACTGACTACCACATAGAGTGATCTTCGTGAGGACCCAAAATGTATCTGCAATAATCTTCTGTCAAAAAAATTTTTGCAGGTGCCTCTACTTAGAAAAGAGCTGACCATTACCTGGTAAATGTGAATATTCACATACCCTACACCTGAGCAACTCCACGCCCTGATTAACTTCCTAGAGCCTTTCAGCCTTTCGTGTGTCCACCAGGGCTCACGTCTAAGAATGCTCTGGGCAGCAGTGCCTGTGATAGCAATCAGTCAATAACCGCCCAGATGCCCATAATAGAAAATAAATAAATAAAATAAACTGCGGGGTATTGATACAATAAAATGCTATGCAGCAGTGAAACCGAATGAACTAGAGCTGTCCGCGTCAACCCAGTTGCATCTGTTGAATGCAAAAAGCAAGACACAGAACATCTTAATCTACAATCCATTAATATAAGGTTCCTGAAATATAGAAACAAGGAGCATGTTGGTCAGAGATACGTTTATAAGAGCTGAAATGATGAAGTAGAGCAAATCTGTGGAGATCCAAGGGTCAGGAGAGCAGGAGCCTCCTGAGAGGAGGGATGGGAATGTGTCCAGAAGGCTTGCAGGGAACTCTCAGGAACTGGCGGTGTTTTATCTTTTAGTCTGGGGCGGGGAGGATATAGGTGTTCGCCCTATTGTTTTTCACCTACAGAAGTGCTTTTACGGTCTTCCATAGGTATGATATATTTCACAATAAAGTAAATTTTTAAAGCGCATTGTAGAGTAAAAATATTTCAATACTACTTTCAACAAGACAGTAGTCGTTAGCGCGTACTAAGCACTTCCTATGTGCCAGGTGCTGTGATGAGCACGTCCAGTGATTTTTTCATTTACCTTCCTAACAGGATTCCAGGTGCCTCTCTTGTAAACACCAACCAAATAATAGGGCGCGTTTATTGAGCATCTACTCTAAGTCACCTGCAAGGTACTGATCCAAGTTCCTAGATACATTTCGTCACTGGACCCTCACAACCCCTCTCTGCAGTAGCTGTTACTACCAGGCCCATTTTACAGATGACAAAACAGGCCCCAAGAAAATGAGAAAATCACTCCTCAGAGTTAACATAGCTTATAAGTGGCAGTGACAGGATTCAAACTCGGGCATTCTGGCTCCAGAGCCTATGATCATAATCACAAATATGCTGCCTCCCATGAAATACTATGCTTGAAATAAGGAAAAAACCGGCTCTTTTCTAATGAAACGTTGTATCAAATAGAGAGACCTCAGTGGCGTCCTAGAGAATTTCCATTATCAGATTTTCTTAAGGTGTCAGAAAATTGTGACATGTAATAGTGTATCAGGGAAAAAAAAAAACAAAACATGACGGTTTCATCTCAGGGACCGTAAGAAAAATATAATTCCGCTTGAATTTTTAATTTAATTTTGTTACGAGTTCACTGTCTTTATCATCTTAAGCTAACAAGAGTTAATTCAACTAGTTAGCGTTATACGCACTTCATCCTCATTTACTTTAAGTCATTTTTTTTTAGGAGTGAAGAATGATATTTTATATATTAATCTGAACTGAATCTCTATGTGAAGCTCCAGAACAAAAGGTATCAAGTTGAAAAAGACACTGTCTCTGCCCACAGGAATCCACAGCCTAGTAGTAGACAAATAATTACAGTGCAGAAAACCACCACTCAACAGATTAGGTTCTTTTTTTTTTTTTTTAACAGATTAGGTTCTTAAACAGAGGGACATGCTTCTAGAAGTGACCAGCTCAATCTATGCTGCCCTGAAAAATAGGTGACTTTTGAACTGAGCCATGCAAGATGGGCACACGTCACTAGATGGAAGCGGAGAGGGAGGGCACTCCTGGTGGAGGACACAGCACGGTCGGAAGTCTGGAGGCATCAAGGAACGTCAGGGGTATCATCTTTTGCTGCCAGAGTGCAAATTGCTTAGGGGGCTATGGTGGAAAATGGCCCTGGAAAGGCCAACTGGGAGGAGATCCTGAGGGCCTTTGCCCAACTCAGTGGTTGGACTTGAGGGCAACAGTGGTTGGACTTGAGGGCAACCTGGAGTCTTAAAGATTTCTAAGCAGAAGAATATCGTGTTTATCATTTTATGAGGATAACTCTGGCGAAGCAAGGAGGCTGGATTACATATTTTTTTATTATTATTTATTTATGATAGTGAGAGAGAGAGAGAGAGAGAGGCGCAGAGACACAGGCAGAGGGAGAAGCAGGCTCCATGCACCAGAAGCCCGATGTGGGACTCGATCCCGGGTCTCCAGGATCGCGCCCTGGGCCAAAGGCAGGCGCCAAACCGCTGTGCCATCCAGGGATCCCAGGAGGCTGGATTACAGAAGGGAGAGCCTGGCTACAGAGAAAACCGCCTGAAGCCTATTTTAACAAGTTCGGTCAGGCAAATCCAAGAGTCTCACCTAGGCTACCTTATAAAACTAAGTAGTATCTCTGGCCCCATTTTATAGACGAGAACAGCAAGGCACAAAGGGGTCAAGTAACTGATCCAATGCTGCACAGCGGGCAAGCGGGAGCCAGGATTCACCCCCAGAGAATGGGCCCAGCACGCCCCGCACTCACGTCTGCTTGCCCCAGTTGGGTGGCCGTCGAGGTTAAGGTAAGGCAGGTAGAGAGCCCCCTTGGGCTGCTGAGTGGGCCGGAGGGTGCTCCCAGTCAACAGCAGATGGATCTCGGAGGGGAAGCAGGTCCCGGGAGGGATCGACGAGTCTGGTCTCTGTTGTGTGGCCCAGAAGGACTCGGAGAGGCGGCCAAGACGCCGGGACCGTCAGAAGCACCAGGACCAGGCATCAGGAGAGCCGTGGGCTGGAGAAAAGCAACCAGGACACGGAATATCGCCACTCAAGAGACACCCCACCCCATTCCACCCAAGACCCTCGTCCTGGAGACGTCAAACCTGAGGCCCTGAGAGGCAGCTCAGAAGAAACAGCTGTAGGGCCAGCCTCACGTCCACGTTCTGGGCTTCGACGTGTGTTCTAGGAGTAGTTTCTTCACTTTTCAGAGTTTTTTGTTTATAAATGGAGACTGCCAGTGCTTCGTCCGCCGCGTTGTCACAGGACTAAAACGAGCACATACCCCAAAGCACCTAGCGCACGTTGCCTTCCAGAAGTAAGTGCTCCGTAAATGGTAATATTATGGTTGTCGTCATTATTATTTCAAGGATTTGTTGATGATGAGGCTCAAGTGCAGAAAATGCTCTGGGCTGCCAGCCCAATCACTCTCTTGACAATTTTTCCCACAAGATTCTCTTACCTACATGGAACTTTTGCTCATTTTGCCACCCAGGAAAAGCAGCTCTTTTGAGGAACGTGAATTAGCCCTTTTTTGGAACCATCAGTTCTCTATGAGCCAAGAGCTCATAGAAATCAGAGCCTGGAGAAATCAGATAAAGAGGACATATACGTGTGATAAAAATCTAGAAACCGTGATGAAAACACATCAAGTGCCACATTTTCCCCAGTGTCCTACGTGACAAAGGCAAACGTGTGGCGTGTAGCTCCTTGCGTGTAGAGGAGGATCAGGGCAGAGGAGTGATAGAAAGTGCGTCATCAGCCAAGGTCACCTTGCTCAGGGTTTTCTGCTGTGACCATATCCATGTTCACAAGGGCCATGTCCCCCGTGGGGGGTGTGGACTTTCAGGAGCCCCAGACCATCGTGAGCTCTAACCCTCCAACCCAAAAGAGCCGGGCTGGGGCCTGAAGTCGAAGCCTTGAAGACGGAAGGAAAACGCAGCCCATTTGTGGATCCACTTTGTCATTTCCAACTTCTTCAGTCATGTTTTTCTTTGCAATTCAATGTGGTGACTAACAACATGGTTATTTAAGTCAAAGACCTTGGGTTTGAGAAATCACAGTGGAGAAGAGTTTCTGGTAAAGTGACTCCGATTCACATCACACACACACACACACACACACACACACATGCACACCCCGCACACCGCACCAAGTTCAAAACACAAATAAGGGGGAAACAGGACATTGGAAATGAATGGAATGTGTTGTTTCATTTGATTGCCTCTCGGATCCTATGTTTGGTAAGGATCTGAATATAAGCAATGTGGACAAAATTTAAAAAAAAGAAAGAGGAAGCAGTGCCAACCTCATCCGTTAGGAATAAGGAGAGATGTTTTGAGACAAAACTGTTGTTTCCTCCCCCACTAAAGATTCTCGGCCTTTCCAGTTCTCATCTCTGAACGTGGCTCTGAAGCATCAGATTCCGCTGGGTCTCGCGCCTTCCACGCCCGCACCCTCACCCTCACCCTCACCCTCACCCACGCTTATCTGATTATATAAGCCTGCCCTTTGCTCAGATTTATGGGTCGGGCCAGGGCCGTGAGTATTTACAGTGTTCTGACCTGAGGACCCCGGGCTGAAGGAGAAGAGGAGGAAACCGGGCCCATTCCATAAACAGACACAGATAGGAGGGGGAGGTAAGAGGCTCTGCTAGCACTTAACATTTTTAACTATTTGGCCAAGCTTAAGAATTAGTGATTAGATTAGAGGGAAAGAAAAACGAGAGATATGGGTGCAGACTTGGGGTGGGGGTCAGCTGTGCATTTTTGCTTTAGTCCAGTTACTCAGAGGTTCTAGGTTTGAGGGGGGCAGATAGAAGTGGGGTTGGATTTAACATGGAAGGTCTGAAGGCAGACAGAAGGATCTACAAAATGCTTTGGGAAGGCAGAGAGTCTACGAAGATGAGGATACAGACAATATTTAATAAGTTGGAAAATTTCTCTGACCACGAGCCGTGCTCCTCGTGTGAAGCAAGACCCCTTGCGTTTTTTTTTTTGTTTTGTTTTGTTTTAAACTGTAATTGGTTATAGAACAATCTCCTGCTCCATGCTTAAATGAGAACACATTGACATAGATTACCCAATCAATTTTGAGTTGAAATGTTTTTTTCTGGCCACTTGAAAGCAGTTCCATTTTCAAACGGGGCAGCCTCGTCAACAAGGCCGCTGGCACACGCGCCCGGTCGAATGGGAAGCACAGAGTCGTCGAGTCTTGAGCAGTGATCGGCACCCCCAGAAGCTGAGCAAACCCCCTTCCCCAGGGCTTCCTGCACCTCTGTGCACGGGCAAAAGGTGAAAGCACAAATAATCTACTTGCTGGAAACACTTGAGTCTGTGTGGAAAAACTGACCAAATTCGAAATAACGTGGCATCAGAAGTCAAGTACAATATTCACGGGAGGCCCCGAGAGCAAAGCGCCTGGGATGACACGGTGATTCATCCACAAATCAATTTATATTGCAATAGAGCAAAGGGCTGTCACATACATGAGTGAAACATCATCAAATTGTGTCTTTTTGCTCCTTTTCATATAAAGCAATCATAGCCCCATGATGTTACCTATTAAGGCATCTGCAGCAATGATGGAACTGTTTGATTGGAATTTTGTTTTGTTTTGTTTTGTTTTAACTAAGATATAGCCTGGGTAATGAAGAGGCTTGTTATTACAGCCCATTCTACGTGGGTTCCTGTGACCGGGATTGAATTATCACTAATAATTGCAGGAGAAAATGCGTATGCTTAGCACTGTGTGTGGCATTTCATAAATGTTAACTTGTTTGTTAACTTGCGTGATGCTACCGTGTGCTGTGATTACTCAGATCGTTAGATATCAAAAGTAAAGTTAATTCTACAACTGAACTTTGAAAAAACTTATGATACAAAATGCACTTCGATGCACGTTCCTTTCCATTTATGTTTGGCATTTTAGGTTGAAAATTGCACATAAAAGTCAAACCTTCAGAGCTAAAAAAAAAAAGGCATCGGTTTATTACCTGGGTGCCAGCTGCCTATGTGACAGTGAAAACTTGGGCCAAAAAAAAAAAAGAATGGGAAATGCTGCTCCAACAAGGTTGCATTTCTGGAATAAAATGCAGATCTAGAATAGTCCAGGAAACTAATTTTTTTTTTTTTTATTGCTATCATGTCTGAGCTTTTCTCTCCTCTAAAACCCGAGACTTCCGCTTGGTAAATAATCCACGCTCCAAACAGATGCAACCGCATGAGGAGTGTTTAGGAGGAATTTTGGGACAATTACATCACAGCTAAAATGCTTCCCTTGTCGTTTCTGTTGAGGTCCGTTTGCCGGTGAAATCATGTTTTTTTTTTTTTTCTCTAATATGGATCACAGCAACAGTGGGTTCCGATGTAACCATGTAGGAGCAGAGGCCTAGCTCAGCGTGCCAGGAAAACACACGCACGCACACACACACACAAACAACAACAACAAAAAACACACCACGCACCACAAAGAACATTGAGATGAATGGCTCTATTTTATGAGCCATAAAAGTTTTATTCATCTTGACACTGAAACAGGTTTAGGCAGTGAGTTGACACGCCTTAAATAAATAAGTGGAATTAATTCCCCAGCCCTTGAAACAATAGCAGCATGCATGTCGCACGGAGAAATGCCCCATTGTTTCCTGTGGCTGCCTGATATTGATATTATTTGTGTTTTTCTGTGCCGCTGCCTCAGGGGCCTGGTTGATCCACTTCAGATTCATCCCCTGTTTTATTAGAGGTTGAAAAAGGTTCAAGACCTGTTTGTACCACAGCTCCCACCGACAGCTAAGGAACCAGTTTGGCGTCTGGTTTGTCTGTTGTTTTACTGCTGACCTTCAAATCAACTTTAACCCCTGACCTCTGGAGGCATCTATCATGACAAGAGGCTGTTTAACACAAATGGTGCCCATTTATAGGGGAAGAGACTCAGAAGATTTCCTTTTTTATGAAGAATTTAGTTTTTCACCCCTCTTTTCTCAGTCACCACAGGTGAAATCCCTCTTAGCAGCTGGCTTATGAAATAATGTGAAGGGAGGCCTTAATGAGCAGAAAGCACCCTCAGCTGGAGATAAATATATGCAAATGAGATGCACAAACAAAGGAGCCTGGACAGAGAAATATCTGCAATTCCAGCAAAATGCTGCCTGCAGCTCGAAGATGAACAGCTTTGATAAAATGGTAACAAAAAGCACCTTTTTATCCTCCAGCGTGTTTTACATTGCAATAGACCATTGTCATTGCAACCCAGTGGAGCATGCAGAGGTTCTCTGCACTGTTTCAGAAAACTGTTTAAACATTTGTTTTAAGGCATTCATGAAATATAATCAATGGACTGCTTCTGTGTTGTTGTTGTGATTTTTTTTTTTCTTTTTTTCCTGAGTGTGTTTCAGATGTCGCTGTAGTTATTTTACCTGTTGGTCTTTTCGGGGGTTTAATGTTACTGCCTCGCTGTGCTATTTTTCACTTTCTGGGGACTGTTTCTGCCACTGGCGAGAATGGGTTTGTGTTTTTTGTTTTTTGTTTTGTTTTTTTTTTTTTTTTGGTTTTGTTTTTGTTTTGTTTTGTTTTGTTTTGTTTTAAATTTCAACAGAAAGAGATTCCAAGTTAGTAACTAGCCCAGATCGGCTTCGAGGAAGGGTTGGAACCATCACAGAGCAGCACCCAAACAACTACTTTTAATGATGGCAATCAAGTGTGTAGAGCTAATTCGGAGACAGGCATGTAACATGCTGATTGTAATAAGCTTTAAAAAGGCAATCTCTAACTTTTAAAAGTCTCTTTTTAATTTAATCGTCCTTGGTTCCTATGATGCCAAAACAAACAAAACCATTAAAATATGTTTTCAATATGTATCTGCGGTGTTACTTGATAGTGTTTTAAATTAGCAGCGTGTTGGTAAAATATTGATTTGATGAGCTTTAAAAAATGGAAGAGCTAAAATCATCAACCTATTTGGGGGCGCGGGTGGGGGTGGGGGTGGGCGGGGAGGGGGGACATTTCTCTTGAAAAAGGAATTACGCCCCGGCCCCAAGGTCTTGCCAGAGAGAGGCTGGACCCATGACACGGAAATTGCTGCATCTGAGCGCACGTCTGACGTTTAGGTTAATAATCAAAGCAGTTGAGGTGAGAGCAGAAACACTAGACACTTCACGTGTGTCCAAGTACCCTTGCTCTAGAAGCTCAGCGAGGTTTGGTCCTTTCATTTTTAACACGATCCCAGCTTTCTGCAGTGGGGATGTACAAGGATCTTTACATTCTCTTCGCCTAAATTATTTCATCCCGGTTGCTTGCACTGGAGTGGAGACGTTTCTTCTGAGGACTGTGTAGCTTTCACATTTTATGTGCATTTCATCAGGCAAATGTCAAATTTGCTAATAACAAGAAAATCTCCTCATTTTTAATCATGCCACTCCTGTTGCATGGGGGTGGAGGGGTGGGGAAGGGGGGTGGTGGAGGAGGGAACATAAATGCATGGAGCGGTCTGGCCAAAGGGAAGAAGGCGAAAATGCTTATTTGGGTTTTAAAATGACACCCGCCCAGTTAGCTCAGTGTCTGCATCGGCGCATCATTAAATTCAGGATTTCAGGAGTTAATAGAAACTTGGTTCTATTAGGGATGCTTTTTCAAGCCCAGGTTTGAAGCAGCATAATTATGTTCAACTGCTGTTGTTTGGAAAGGGCGAACAGCATCTTAGGCACAGAACAATGAAATTACAGCTGAGATTTAGGTTAGCAAAAGCCGTCTTCTCCAGGCTTTTATGATTCATTATTTCCCATTAAATACAGTATTAGAAGTGTACACTAGATAGCTCATGGTTGCTGCTCTCGGAGCACATTATCTATATTACACAGGTCTGGGGAGCAGAATTAGAAAACTTTGGGGGAATGAGCAATATGTGTTTGCTGATAGAAGTACCATATGGCTCATCTTCTTCAATTGCTTTCATTGCGACTCTGATGCTGGAGAAATTAAAGTTTTATTTGATGTGGCACAGCTTAATGAACTGTCTTCTGTTAGGAAAATTGAATATGTTTCCTGTTATTTGAGCACAGAGCCTCCATGGTTTGGCTGATGAGGGATGCATTATGTATTGTTTATTTAGCATTTTGAAAACAAAAGCAAGATATTGAAGGTAAAATTGATTACTGCTGGATTGCATTATATAATCAAGTTTTCCCCTTTTAAATTTCCCTTTACAGGCCTTTTGTAATGTTTTAATATGGGATCGTTCCACGTTTTCGTTTCTCAAAAATGCGCAGAGCTTGGTTTCTACCAAGATACCTTTATTTGTCAACAAGCCACAGGAAACTCTAAACTCAGTATCGTCACATTTGTGAAGTTCGGAGGAGAATGTTTGGGAATGGTGAACGCAGTTCAGTTCGTGTGAACCTAATGGCAAAACTTCCAGTTTGCCCCTGGTCGGTTTGGAGAAGCCAACGTTTACTAGTTGAAAGAGGGATGTCATTTTCTTTTGTTTGAAATAGACCACGTCAGAACACGCTGGGGAGGGGCCACCGGAAAAGGAAGAGTTTGGGGATATCTGGAAATACAAACCTCGAAATACCAAATTTAAGATTTTTGATCACAGTTGTCGGTCAATGAAAAGGCCGGGTTATACCTGTGAATTAAAAAAAAAAAAAAAAATGAAGTGTATACTCCATGAACTTAGATTTCTTTTTTTTTTTTTAAATGAATAAACATGATCAAAGAAAACATAGAATCAAAAATATATTCACAGGGTGAGAGAACTGGGATGTCGGTCCACGTGAATGTTCTCCACTCCCTGGAGAATCTGCAAAGAGATACCTTCAGCATCTTGTTTGATTTCCCCCATTTTTGTTTTGCATCCGATCCTGTCGCAGAAATCGAAAATCTGACTAATCTCTAAAAAGACTGACTGTAAAATCATCTAATCACTGTGTTTTCTTTCATTTTTTTTTTCAGTGAGAAATAATCCTCCCCTGTGCTGATGACTCAGGCTCATGAATCTGCAACAAGCAAGTGGGATAAAAAATAGTTAAAATGAATCAACATTTATCTGGAAGATACAGTCCTGACCTTAAAAGAAAAAAAAAAAAAAAAAAGGCCATTTATCTTCTGTGTCCTGTGATGTTTTGAAGATTCTGGCAAATATGGCAGTTAAACAAACTTCTCTCACAATCTAAATACTGTCTGTTCAAGAGAGGCTTCCAATGTTTATAGCTCATAAGTAAAGAAAAAAAAAAAAAAGAAAACCCTGGTATTTTACCAACACTGGCGCTCTTGAAAATGTCTCCGAACAAAGTGTTTAAGCAAAAAAAAAAACTTTGGCCACAGAGAGTCTCGATTGCTCACTCGCCTTCTGATTCCGTTTTTCAAGGAGATGCTTTCATATTCCATCTTTGCATTCCTTTCCCGGAAATCAGCAAATTAATTGCAAAAAATTAACGCCTGACGAGTGACCTGGTCATACAAACTTCCTCTAGAAACAGTTGAGAGGAAAACATCCCATTTTTATGAAGCCCGTCCCCTGCCAGGGCCCTCGGAGGAGGAGCACCATTATGCATTGTTATCAGCGTGGTGTAATTTGACTGTTGACAAAGTATCCGTGGCAGTGAGAATGAGCGCAGTTAGAAGTGTGGCGGGTTGTAATCAAGAAGATGCTTAGCTGTGCAACACTGCATCTTGAGCAGATTTGAATCAACATCGCCTTAAGGGGACACACACACATACCAAAAGGAAAGGGGGGAAAAATCCATTAATTTTTAGAGGAAAATTAGAGTGGCACTTGATGAAGTAAAATTTGACATGCGTTAATTGCTCTGCAGCTCTCCTAATTAGAGATTTTCAAATTCTTTTACTGCTGTCACCATGATGGCACATTGTCTTGCCGGACAAACCCTGGAATGGCAAATGCGTTTGATCGGGAAGTTTTATGGAGGAAGATGGGACTGTGTCCTCCGGGCAGTCCACGTCCAGGAGGTGGACAGCTGGGGAGCAAAGGGGGGGTTTTCAGCGTCACCTTCGCCGCAGAGAAAAACAGGCTTTACTAAAATAGTTTCATTACAAGACTTAATGTAAAGGAAGCAGGTGCTGATGCGATTTTCTTAAACGGACGGAAATGTTCCTTTGATACTCGTGCCTCTGTTTCATATGAAATATTTCAGGTGGGGAGGGGGGGAGGGAAGAAAAAAAGCCAGTGAAATGCTACATTATATACACATTCTCATATTTCTACTTCTACTCTTCTGAAATTGGAGAGAGGGGGATTTGAAAGGCCATGTCATATTTTTCCCAGGTCTGAAGTCAAAGGCAGCAGCATTCCTGGTTCCCCTTCTTACCTCGAAGTAATTATGCTGCTCCCTGGCCCTCAGGATGGCACCAAATATGACACCATCATAATTTTGGTTTCCCTTTTGCAACCCCTCTGTCCGGCCCCGGAACCTCTCTTAATTCATTAACATATTGAATTTTTTTCAATTTCCCATTTTCTCGCAATAACAATATTAATGCTGGGGTGAAAGCTTGATTGGAGCTAAATTACTTGTTACCTGCTGGCATTTATTTATATGGCATTGAATTATAAAGCTTTGCTATTGTCATGCCTTGGGCGAATTGTTTATGACACCAGTAATAGGAGTAATTGTTATTGTTGAAATTACCTGTCAGCTACCCATAGCAGTGGCCCTTGTCCCACTGACAAATAGTGACAAGGGAGAGGTATCCTCCGTGCGTCCCCCTGATGGCTTCTCCTCTGATAATAAGAAGTGCAGGGCCTCTGATAATTTGCCTGTCACTGTTGAGTGCAGCTCAGAGAGAGTTAGCCAAATTGTTGTCATTCACTTTGACAAAGACGGCACGATGCCCCTGTGCAGGAGGAGGATTATCAAAATAAATGAAATCGCTTACACCCCCTTTGTTTGTTTGGCTCAAGAATCTGCCTGGCTTTGTATGAGGTGGTGAAATCAGGGTCCAGGTCTAGGCACAGCCCTCTCTGTTCATTCTAAGATGAGGATCCCAGGGAAGAAAAGGCGCTTTAGGAGCCTCGCTGTTTTGCAATCTGCGCTGGCTATTTTTAAAGTGATTTTCAGATCTGAAGGGAAAGTCCGTCAAATTGTAACGAGAAGTCTGAACGTGTGGCTGAACGCGTTCGTTTAAGCACAGGCAAAATTCACACCTTTCTTCTCCTACCTTCCTTTTTATTCCTCTTCCTCCTCCTCCTCTTTTTTTTTTTTTTTAAATCCATGCAGGCATTCAAATTCAATAAGTGTTCAAAAATGCACATATTTCCCAGTTGCAATCAAGTTTTCTCTAAGACCGTAGAAATCTGCATCTTTGACTCTTAGAGTCTTTCAAGATTATATAGTCAAATTTGGGATTATTATTATTTCAAATGGCTGCTTCCTTTCCATAAATTACCTCTTATTTATGTAATATCTTCTATGTGTAAGGAGATAAATGAAACATAGTTCCAGGTATGAAGCATCAATTATCACAGGCTAACAGAGGAAGCAAAATGACTCGGTTATTGCCAGAGCTCCAATATAAATATTTGCATTTTAAAACCCCTTGGTTGCAGCCTGTGAACCTGTCATAGAGAGAGAAGAGAGGGGGGACGGGAGAGTCAGGGGAGGTGTCTGGGACTGTCCACACCTGAAAGAAAACGACTTTAAAGCAATCCAACCTTTGCTCTCATGAAAGCCAAAATCACTCTCCCCATTCCACAAAGGGCATCATTTCACGCTAGGAAAATTCTTATTTTTAAGGGGCCTGTGAGGTTATTCGTCATAGATCTTCTTGACAAACACTTGCTGTTATAAGACGTTGAAAAGAAAAGAAAAGAAATAACTAGGATAAATGTAAAATATTGGCTCCTTATAGGATAGTAATCATCTGTTTATTGGTCTCTACCAGACAAGTAATGACCAAGGCCCGCGTTAAGTGCCAGCCACATTGCCTTGGGCCCTTCCCTCCTAACACCGGCCATCATCTGATTAGAGAACCTCCAAGAAGTCACTATTGCATAATTTTCTGGGTCTTAACAGTGCAGGTTCGCTGGCAGGAAAACTACCTAGGAGGGTTGATAAAGCCACAGTGAAACATGATTTTATTTACTCCACTTATACCTCACTCGCTGAAAAAGTCTCTGAGTATCTCAGATGCTGGTGGCTGCAGAAGAAACCTAAAATTGGTTCAACTAGGAATTGTGGGAGAGGTGGGGGAGGCAGCAGGGGTGGGGGGGAGGTGCTGGGCGGGGGGGGGGTTGTTGCTGAGACAGGAAACGGAAAATTATCTACCCCTTGAAGCTTTCCGTGAGCCGCACCTAGAAGTAATTAACAGCATCGTTTTGGGGCATCTAAGCCCGTTCTTAGGCGTTCTGTGTTTAAAGCAGGTAAAAGCAGTTTTTCACAGTGCTAAGATCACACAGGCAACAACATGAGGATGGGAGTAAAATGAGTTTTTAATTCTTAATAATAACCATGTAGTCGTCTAAAGGCAACCAGTCACCGGTTAACCATGTTGAATGTCCCTTGATTAACAAGTGGAAGGCAGTGACATAATTAAGAGGTTATCGGTAGTAATAAAAACGCTCAGACCTGTCTCGGAATGTGATCCCTTTAGCAGATAATTTTTAAGAATGTAGCATGTCCTTGCTTCCTCTGTCGAGACCCACGTTAGTGATCCCAGGAGGGGAAATAAACATACGTTTTTAAATGAAGATATTTAAAATGTACCCCATATTTCAGCGTGTTGCTGTAACCCGGTCTTTTTTATGTCCCTCCTATAAAACCTAAATTAAGCCTCTTAGGAGTGGTTTTGCTGTAGGTTTCACCGAAAAACACAATACATGCTAGACGGTTCCAGTGGCCGGGTGCACTTTAACGTGTGATCGCACAGTTGCCCCCTTGCAAGCAGCGGGCTTTTAAAAGGATGAGCCTGCTTTAAGGTTTAGCTTCATTTGAAATGGAAACTTTTAACAAATAGCAATTGCTCCTGGAGCTCTATTGATAAAGTGGCAGCAAATCTTCTCTCTCTCTCTCTCTCTCTCTCTCTCATGTAACATTTTGCAACACCCATCAGTGTCAGGGGAAACTGCACACGTCTCCTTTGCTGCTCCAAATAAGGCTCAGCAATGTTAAGAAAAATGTCAGAAAAAGCTCAGTGGATTAAAGTAACATTTCTGCACCATGTCACGGAGCAGGGCAGGGCGGGCTGGTCTGCGTTAATTCTGAAAGATATTTTGTGCGAAAGGCTTACTTTATGGACCAGATGAAATTGTATCTGGAGAGATTTGAGATTGCACTTGATACTACACAACATCCAGTTGTTGTTCTAAATCTCGTTACCCCCTCATCCGCCTTTGGTATGGTTTTTTTTTTTTTTTTTTTTTTTTCCCAATCGGGGCAATGATACACGCTTCTCTTTGTGGTGTGCTTCTGCACCCGGGTGCAGCGTCAAGACGCATTTCAGACCCTTCAGTGCCTTTTTCTCTTCTTTCTAAAATTCCTAGGATGTTCATTCGGTGAAAGCAGTAAAAAAAAACACGGGGCTCTCCTCTTGCGCATGCAAATTTATTGAACTAATCAGTCCTTTTTCACTTTAAATAAAATTTGTATATGGCCTTGGGGATTCTCAGAGCAGTTCTTTTACAGATACAAAAATATATACATACACATATAAGGCATTTACGCTTAATTCATGTATTAAAAATAAATTACCGGCTTGAGATTTTTAGTTTTGTTCTCTTTTTCTAAAGAATGCTCAGTAATTGCACAGGAGTATAATGGTAGTAAACTATCTCAGAGCATCCTACGTATGTAATTAAAACTTCACAGTTAAAAAAAAAAAGAAAGTAACTCGCAGATTCATTACTGGCTACCAATAGACATGGCAAGATTAGTTTTACAGAAACAAGGTAAATCTCAGCTGATTTTAAGTATAAACTTTTTCAAAACAGCTTAAAAATGAATTTAGACAAATTTGTCTCTTAACCTTTAAAGATTTCCTGCCTGTTTCTGTACGTCCTTTATTACATTAATTTTTTATTTAAATTACACCATTAACTGGATATGAATTTATCAAGAATACATGTATTGATTTATAAAACAGTACCATTAATTATTATAATAGCTAGATGTAGCTGATATTACAAAGCCATTTAAAGGTTTTTAATATAACTTGGACATACATAGATAGATAGACATTATGGACAAGACTACAATTTAAACTGGCTACTAGCAGTTAATGAAATCCTTGATTTATATTCTAGTTTAGAGATTGATTATATTGTTGCTTTGCAAAACTATTTATATTATGCCATTTTTCAAAGGATGTCTCAATAAAAAAGCTAAATAAAATATTCAGTCAATTCCCAAAGCAGATTTTGTTTTCTGTATTTTAAATGCTAGTGAAAATAATTGATTGTGTGTGTTCCAAGCTTTGTCATTTCCAAGCCAGAGGTGGCTTTCCTGAAGGGAGCCTCGTTTGCAATGCACACTTTCGCACACTCTTGATCCTTTGCAGAAACAAACCCCTTCTCTTTATTTCATTACCAACGTCGCTCCCCCCGCACCCCCCCTCCAAGCCAACCCACGTATATCTCACAACCACCCCCCCCCACCACCACCACATCAGGACACATAAGTCTTTTTGGCATCTTTTATGTTATGCATCTTTTTTTTTTCTTTCCTTAAGGTTGTGGAAAACTGGGACTTACCCCAAAGCCGCAAAGCAGGCAACAATCACGAAGAGTATTTGGGTAAGAATGCAATCTGAAGAGAAAAAAAGAGAGAAAATGAGGAAGCATATCAGCAAATAACTGTAACACTTTCAAATTACTTTTCAAATGATAATTAGCCAGCGAAGAGATTGAAAGTTAAATTCTT
Source organism: Vulpes vulpes (assembly GCF_048418805.1). Classification (NCBI taxonomy): domain Eukaryota; kingdom Metazoa; phylum Chordata; class Mammalia; order Carnivora; family Canidae; genus Vulpes; species Vulpes vulpes. Next base: position 94,536,004 of record NC_132795.1, on the reverse strand, counting down.
TTCACATTGTACTTGGTTTGGGTCTCCTGGTCTCTTTATTTATATCACTTTTCCTTGCCTGGCAACATATGTTACCGATTTATTATAGTATTTTTACTGTTAGCAGACAAATCTGAAGGCTAGCTGAGAAGGCTAGCTTCATCTGATGACTTTCACAACAACTGCAGGGCATCCTTGAGGGTGAGCCAATAGGCTCTTTTGAAGCTATAATACCATTAACCATTTTGATGCCGAAATATTTCTTATAGCTCACCGTGGTTCTCTTTTTGTAGGTGCTCTGGGTTTCGCGTACATAAAAGTTTAACGTGAGTGATTTGTTTAGTAAATATTTCACTAGCCTTCTAAGCACTTTCTTCCATGTGTTGCGTAAAGACCAGATGAAGGCTTTGGTGTCTTTATTTTTCCCTTTCCTTCACAGGACGCTGAAATCTGGACACACATTTATAAGTAAACAGCTATCAAGCATCAAGTTAAGTTGTCACTCCCCCCCCCCCCCGCCCCCAGGCCATTAATTTTTCTCCTTTGCTACTAAAAGAAACAAATACCCTTTAAAGGACCACGTCTCTGATCTAGGTACAGCCCAGAGAGGCAAAGTTCAGGCCAGAGAGATGCTCTCTGCCTGAGCATCTGAAATCCCTTTGCCAGTTAGGGATGCGTCCCTTAGGCCCCTTCGACGGCGGATGCGAGGGCCCGGCCAGGAGTTTATGCCTTTCGATGTGCACGTGGGAGAAATGTCTGTTTTACAACCGTATTCGGTGACTGAAGGCATTCACGGTAAAGCTGCCAAATAACTAACTTCTACTTCTGATCACCTGCAATGTCCTCCCGTCCAGATTATCCAGTTACTTGAAAATCTCGAACAATCTCTTTCTCCACTTCAACGTCCCACGCGGCCTTCGGACACACGTTCTGGAACCTCTTCCGAGCGTCCGTGGCTTAAAGTTTTAGAAACTAAATCTCGGATTTGGGAAGCCAGTGTTTCTCGTCCACGAGGTCCAGCTCAGCAAACCAAAATGTATCATAATCTTGATATTAGAGTTCAGGAGGGAGTAGAACCGGGATATTCATGGCAGCCCCGAGGGGTCTCACTGTCCAAAAAAAAGTGAATTTTGAGGACCTGAGATGCAGCGGGCACCCCGAGATGCAGAAGGGGCCAAGAGATGGGGTCTGTCCAAACACACCTAGCCTCGCACACGGTCTGCAAATCAGAGCAGTGCCAGAGCTTTCCAGGATATTTCAGAACACCACCACCCCCCCCCCCCACCTGGTTTTAAGACACTTGCCTGTAGGATTATTTGCCTTTGGAACAGGTGGTAAAACAACTACCATCCAACTCACCATTCAGCTACTTCTATTTTTTTTTTCTTTCTTAAAAGTTCTCAGATCTCCATCATTTGTACTTCAATACACTTCCCATAAACTTTGTTTTACTATCAATTGCGATTACCCCAGCACAATAATAATAAGTAAATTTTATATTAAACGTAGAGACATACATAGTTTCATCCCAGTCTACTGAAGGGTGATCTTTAAGGGGGCTTTTTGCTAATACCTATTGTCAGATATTTACTGTTTCTATTCCTTTTTTTGGCCCTGGGAGGCAGCTTACAGTGACTATAGGTCATTTTAAGGAAGGAGCGATTACGATCCAAAGGATTTCAGCTTCAGAGAACGGGGCCGACTTTCTGCAGGCACGAATGCACAGCAGTTCTGAAAGCGATCACGAGTGGGGTCACGAATACCCAGGGGACTCGGTGCTGGTCCCGTCATTCCATGAAGGAACCCATCCTGAAGGCACCGATGAGGACGCGTTCATTTTCAATATTAATTTTCTCGGGAAAACGCATGAAGACAACTCTGTAGAAGGCTCTAGAGTTTTCTTCTTCTAAAAAATCATATTCTTGAACCAAAACAGAATCCCCAGCAGAGCTTTATCCCCATACATAGAGGCATGCCAACTGCGTACGTGGCGCTCCAAGCTCCTTAGGTGCCTGATGCTCGGGTCTCTTCTGGACTAGGGCCTCCGCTCCAGGATATAGAGCCCTTCATAGAGGGAAGGGGCTGGACGTCCCTTCTCTGCTTCTCTCAACCTGCACCCTTCGCCCACCCCATTGTCCCTCCCTCCTCCACCTTAAAGCAGGTGCCTTTTAAAGGCCTGAATCGAAAGGTACAGCTTCCTCCGGCCTCCTGGCTGGGCCTCTGTCGTTATCATTCTGAAGAATGTCTGAACGGCCCCTTCCAGCCTCTGGCCCAACCCTGAGCTGGGATCCCCCCTTCCCTGTTGTTGCTCACCTCTACCCCGACCCCCAAGGGCCACCCCCCTGCTTTCTGTTTTGTCCATCACCTCGGTTCTTTCCCCCTGTTTCTGACCTGCACTTTTTCTGGATCAGACGCAGGCAGGTTGAGAGGTAATGAGAACCAGATGGACATAGCGCAGAAATTGCCCAAATGGGTATGAGAATGTGGGGAGCTGTCAGGCATGGAGAGAAGCTGGAATTTTTCAGCAATAAAATGGGATTTATCGCCACTCTACCACAGTCATTGCCGACAACCGTTTACCTTGACAGAAACCCCATTCCAATAGGCCACGCCGATGCAGATTCTTTTTTCCCAAAGAGTGATGATTGGTATTTGTTCTAAGGCTCAAATGGCCTGCACTAAAGGTGAAGCATTAGGCCAAAGTCCTGTATTCCCCACTGAGGCAAATGAACCTGCTAAAATAAGTTCCTTCCACAATGGCTGTGTAATTGAAACCAGAAAGTGAGAGAATTTGATAAATTGCTTGACCCTGAAGGAATGTTAAGGTCATAAATTTTCATTGCATTTTTTTCTCTCTCTCTCTCTTTTTTAATTTTTGTATATTGATTATATTTAGTATTTGCTTCAAAATTCAACAAGCTTACAGATCATCGGTTGTGGCCCTAGGGAGAGCACAGTAAATCATCAATTAAGAGGGCAGGGGCCATGCTCCCCTCATCTTCCAAAGAGGAATGTCAGCTCCTCAGTATTCCAAGGACAGTCATGGAGGTGTCTTACACCTCAGAATTATTCCAACTTTGCACGCAATTTGTCCTGGCATGGACAAAGTCAAATCCACAGGAAAGATTTTTCTCAGAGGGTGCTGCTACGCTTCTATCATTTAAGAATGATGGACTGTTAAGAGACTGGCAATCCATTTACAGCGCTCACACCCACACACCTTTTTCCCCTGGAACCTGAAAGTAAGAACAATGGTATTTTAGCTGAAAAAGGCGATCCTTCCCCTCTTTTAGGTAAATTGAAAGTGTGCGTCTGTGCGTGTGCTCGAAAGCACCCGTGCTTCTGAACGCTGGTTTTTTTGGCAAGTCCACTCTGAAATTTCTCAAACTTACTTTTTCAGTATCTGGATTATCTTAATGTGGAAATAAAACATAGGTCATAAAAACAGCCCAAACCGCACGTGACATAATGTAAAACGGACTAAAACGCTAAAGTCATCACATGGTAGCAAATTTCTACACATCTTGCTTTAAGGTTTTACTTGTTTTTCTAAGAAGTGGATGAACGAAGCTTGTCAGCGTCTTAATTTAGCCGTATTTTCCAGCAATCGCTTGTAGTGATACGTTACGAAGAGTGGACATATCTCGACACTCTATCACATTAAATAATTTCTTGATAGCCAAAACCTCTGGTCCTTGGAAATTTTAGAGAATAACCCATCTCCCTTCTAGTTCTGTGCTTGGCCTGTTCTCACTGTTAAATACATAAAATCTGAAGTATCCAATCACTCATGCGTAGCTTTTATGTTCAGAATTTTCAGAATTCAGGAGCCCCAAACTGGGATGCAGAGCAGAATTTCTGACTGACCCCCGGGACAATTTCTGTAATTTAGGAAAGACTCACGCCAACTTATTCTCAACTATTAATGATCCGCTTACAGACCGAAACCAATACTAGCTCGGGGAAGGCATAAGTATTAAGTAAGCACACGTACGTTTCTTGAAAAACATCTAAACTGTATAAGGAAAAAATAATTTATGGTGCATTCCTTAAAGTATTATCAGAAGCGGTGAGGCTAGATAATTTCCAGTCCCATGCCCTGCTTTCTTTTGTTCAAAAGAGATCAACGAAAATATTTACTCAGAGTATTTATCTCAACAAAAAAATTGGGGGGTCAATAAAGAATCGGGAGAGTCCACACAAGAAATAAATTCAACCCCTTGCCATCCCAAAACACACAAGTCAGAGAATTTGTGAGTGGTGCAAAGTAGTAAGCAATAAATAGTTCCGGGGCTGTTGAAAATCTTAGAATCTAGCACCAAAAGTACAGAGGAAAAGCTAATTTTCATACATTAGTGCCCACGTGCATATAAATATTCTAGCAAGAACTCAGCAAGCACATGCTTCACCTCGTAGAGGGGAGATCACGGTGTAGGCACGATCCACTTCTAATCCGGTGGCTCTGTCAGCGTTAGAAACGTGACTTCCTCCCTCCGCACTTAAAAATTTTGTGGCGAGCCCGTCTCAGGAAAACAAAAAAATAAATAACTATATGCATATGTACGTATAGATACATATCTGTAAGTATAAATAAAATATGAACACAAAATGGCTTCCATCACTAATATTTTTGCAAACTAACGTTCAGCTGATGCAACTCAATTTTATTTTGCATCACATTAGTGTCATAATGGTAATGACTAGCCTTTATTCACTAACAGTTTGAGTCAGCACTTTGAGACATTTTCAAATTAGGTCATACTGCACATTTGTGGCTGATACAAAGGTTGATTAAGAGAGCTGCACAATTTTAAAGTGATGTGGTGTGAGTTGAATTAAGTTCTCTCTGATAGTTACGGGAAATGTGAGCCACCATAACTAAGCAGAAATAATGTATGGGCTATAGGGGAGAATATATTTCCACAGAGTGCTTGAAGTCATACTCATTTACAATTTCACAAAGTCCTCTGTCTGTTATGGAAGAATTTTATCATGGGGCCTCGAAACAAGCAATGAATTACAATAAGGACACTGGAGGCCTGGTCCTCAGTCCTGTTGCAGTGAAAGTCAGTTTTTGCCTTTATGTCCCTTTTGATCGGCTCAAAAAAGAGCTTTTTTTTTTTTTTTTTTTTGCTTTTTTTCCCCCCTTCTAGACACTGACTACTGCCTTTTCTGAAGTCCAAATGATCCCATGCCACCACCAAACCATTTACCAATAATGTGATGATGCTGAGGCCTGGCTAAATTGCTAAGCAAGCTGGACCTGAAGAGAATAAAGAAAGAAAAGGGGAAAGGTCCACTTAAGGTGAATATTGTCGTGAGAGACCCTACAACGTCGACTGAAACGTGTGGGCACGGCATGGTCTTTAATTCACCCAGCACTCCCAGTGAATTGTAAAAATCACCCCTGTATGCAGAGCACCTTTTCACTGGGTTTAGGAGAACGAAAATCAAAGCTGAGACTCTTGCATGTTGGTTTGCTCCAAAGGGGCAAAGACAGCTGTTATTATTAATTCCTTATTCATTCCGTATCTGTAGCAGAAAGAAGCCATAGAAGATTATGTGTGTGTGTGTGCGTCTGTGTATGAATATATATGAAATGCAGGCTGCCTTTACGCTGCTTTTACAAGTGGCCTTAAAAGCCAAGGAACCTAGAGAGAAACTGGAATGGCATCTGGCACTGAAATGAAAAAAAATAAAGAATAAAAATTTTAAAAAAGCTCCGCCCTTGGCTGAGCAGGCTTCCGTCCCGAGGACACAAAAGGAGTTGCCTCTAGTTTCTCTTGCACACGCACCTGGCCTTCTTGGCATTGGCATCTCGAAACATAGGTGATCACATCAGCCTGTATTTGTGTCTTTGCTGTGCTTTTTTGCTTTTTCAGATGTCAACTTCCCGTGCAGACCTTTCTGTGCTCCTGGATTCCATCCCTGCGGGTCAGGTGTGGACAGGCTGTGCTGCCCAGCCCCCCGCGGACCCCTTTCCGCCAGTTTCTTCTCCGTGTCTGAGATTTCATCTGAGCTGCCACAGAGGTTTGGCCTGAATTTGTTTCCTCGGGGAGAAGAAGAGGAGGGACCCCCGCTAAAAAAATAAAATAATAATTTAAAGAGGTGTACATGTTGATTTTTTTTAAAAAAATAAATGTGCCTAGGGCCCTGCCCCGGGTGGCTCAGTCGGTTAAGGGTCCGACTTGATCTCGGCTCAGGTCTTGATCTCAGGGCGGTGAGTTCAGGCCCCAGCGTGGAGCCTACTTAACAATATAAATTAAAAAAAATAATAATAATAAATGCACCTGATTTGCAACATGACGTTGTAATGGCCACAGTCATTCTCAATATTTATAAATCTGTTCATCTTCCAAGCTCCCTAAGATCTTCACCAGCATATAAGGCAAACAGCCTTCAAATCTTGGAAGGGATATAATTAAGAACTCTTCGGAAAGGAGGGAAAGAAAAAAAAAGAGAGAGAGAGACCAGCAGGGAGGGCAAGGAGGAGAAAGGAAGACTGCTCTCAGCTCCTGGAGTCTGTCCCAGCCAAGGCCTTCTGGTGAGGCTCCATCCCAGCTCTCAGGTCTCTATCCCTGAGCTGGGAGGGTCACAGGCCACGCTGCCCTCGAGTCTGCGGTCACGGATCTCCTGTTATGCCCATAACCAAGACTTTTAACAAGGTAGAACTTGAATTGGGGTCATTCCTCCTTCTTGCTGAACTACAGTGGTTGCTGTGCCCAGACCCGACGACGTAGCACAGAAGCAAGAGTCACACGACGTCCTGGGACCCAGATCGGGACGCAGACGTCCCTGGGTTCACGGGCTGCCCGCTAACACCCAAGGCCACAGCGGCTGCACATCTCCAGCACACACATTTTCATTTTGAACACACCCCCGGTGTGTGCAATCACTTAATTTACATTTTCCAAAGGTCACTCGTGGTGCTCGCTAGAAGGGATTATATATTTGACTTATTTTGAAGCAGGCTAATTTGCCCAGCTCGGGAGACACACCTTTCCGGCTACTAGGATGACATAGACCTCAATCAGCCCTCGTATGGCGGTGAAGGGACAAAAAGCATTTTTGCCATTTTGTTAAGCAATTAAGGGAATACTTGAGTTTCTCCAACAGTTTAATTTAGTACGCGGGAAGGGCAGCTCGTGAGCTATGTTTATTAATAGTGGGGTTTTTATTATTATTTTCCAGAACAGATACAGTGACATTACAGAGGTTCAATATGACTTCTCATGATCTGGCATTCGGTGATTAAGTAAGGTTAACCCTCATTTTCTATGCTAATAGGATATTTATAATCTCCACAGCATATCCAATTTAACGATTTTATTCTCTGTTGTTCAGAAAGTATTTCTTATTAGTGAAAGAGAATACCCTTACATTCACCACAGATGCTAGTTTAATTGGGCTTGAGTGCATTGTGTATAATTAGTCCACTTCTCTAATATTTCATCTATAATTACACAATGAACAATGTGCTTAAATTTCATAAAATTAGTGGGTTCAAAAGAAAGACTTCAAAAAAAAAAAAAATGAGCATTCCATTCTCGAGCTTTCCCAAGCCTTACTGAGAGCCCGATGGAAATCCGGCTCAGGCCAGTGGGAGTCCCGTGAATGGGGAACGGATGCCCAAAGGCTCTGAAGTTCAAAGCAAAAACAATGGTCTCCCCCAGCTCCACTCATCCCCCAACCCCCAATGACGATGTTAGTGGCCGAACTGCTTGGTCCAGGCCCAGCTGTCACTGGAGAAACAGGATTAAAATCCCCGCGTACTCTATTCCCTGTCCACGTTCGTCTTCAAGAAGATGTATTTTGAATGGCAAATCGCTCTGGTTTGGGGTTTGGGTATTTTCTCCCCTGGCATTTAGAATTCTTTGGGGCAAATTCATGTCAGATACCAGTCTACGAAGTTTATTGAGGGAAACCAACTTGTAGGTCTGTTAGGAATGTGACCAAAAGTAGAGAAAGAGGGAGAAGAAAAAAAGAGAGAGAAACTGGTTTAGGATTTTGAGTGTTCCTTCGTTGACCAAAGGAAGTTAAGGGACCCTCCGAGTGTGCGTGTGTGAATTGTCCACGTTGGCTCAAATGTGGCTGCTTTCACAGGATGCTGACTTGCAGAATTTAAAAAATAAAACAAAGTGAAAAAGACTTCACGGACAAAAGGAAAACATATTATGGAGGTTTGGGAGAGGTTTTTCCAAGGGGCGTAGGAAGCCTCTGTGTTCAGCGCTATCCAGCTCAGGGGAGTTAGCCCAGGTCAACACTGGGTGCACGTGTCCCCTTCAACGTGCCTTCTCCCGGACCCCTACCACACCCACCTTATAAGGACCTTGGAGGTTCTTACTCATTGTGCCTTCCAACATGTTTGTTCCACTTGTGCCAACTAGAGGGCCTACTGCCAAGGTAACCACTGGGACCCAGCATCCTACTCGCTGACCAACAGACAAAGAGATACCCCCCGAAGATTTCAAACGGAATCACTTGCCTTTTGAACCCATGACCTCTAAATGAAAAAGCAGTTGGTTGTTGTAGGAGTCAGGATCTAGTCAGGAAACTAGAATCACCACCAGAGAGCTCATCAGGGGAACTTAAACTAGGGTACAAAGGTATTGAAAGAACTGAAAGGTCAAAGGGAAACCCGCCAAGAGTTTGGCAATAGCAGGAAGCCACTGCCATCCTTAGATTGAAGGGACCAAGGCAAGGGGACAGGTTGGGGGACCTCAGAGGAGATGCCGCTGTGGCCAGAACCTCTTTGAAAGCACATGGGGTCGGGGGGTGGACTATCCCAGCCTCTCCCGTCCTCTCTACTCAGAGGCTTCCTTGGCAGAACCTTTGCAGAAGGCAGATGGCAACGTCCTTGCAGGGCTAAGCCCCCTGGACTAGGAAAGAGCAAGGAAAGAGCAGGAACGGGTCTAAGAACAAACAGACCAGACAAGGCTCCTTCTCGACAGCCTTCAGACTTTTGCGTGAAGATAAAATCCCAAATGAATCCCTGGGGGAGTACAGTAGAAGGAAATTGGTATTTATTTTGGTTTCGAATTCCTGAGGTGCGCTCTCTGGGAGCACCAACTGGGAAAGTGGCTATCACGCTGAGGATAAACATTTGAGCAAACATTTGAGCAAACCCACATGAGCCGTGTGGACTCAAAGGGGACACGGGTGCTTCGAAGTCAAGTCAAGTCACTCCCCTTTACTGTACTGCTGCCCGGTGGCCCTATCTACTACTGAAAAAAACTGTTCCTATTTGCCTCCTAACCCTTAAAACTCTTCTTCCTGGACACCTGCTAAGAGTCTGTTATTTCAGGCCACGGACGAGGTCACCTGGAGACCCAGGCACGAGTGCACTCTCAAGGTTTAGCATCTTATCTTCCTGCCCCTTCACTTTCAGCCTTATCACCTGTCCCTTACGACACACACTGAGGTTAAAAGAGATTTGCATTTGGTCCTACAAAATGAAGATTTCGTAAGTTAGCTTTTTATTTTTTTTTTCCTCCTGACCAGAATCCATATTACTTGGAAAGAGAAAGGCCAAAGGGAAATTATTGCTATTTTAGACAGCAGCATAAATTTTCTTCCTATTTTTAACCTAGCTTTTAATTTAATAAGTTTTATGACCCTTATATTAAGTACATATGTTTTACAAGACATTGTGTCCCTTGAGTCACCCTGAATTTGCTCTACTGTACCAGAGTTAAATGAACGAATACCATTCTGATTTTAGCTCACCATGCATTTGATCCTTATAATATGCCCAGTAAACTTCCCTAAAAACAAAGAACCACAACACAACTCAAAGGCCATCTAAAGATGTTTTAAATGAAGCGAATCAATGTGTGCCCTTGTGAAGTATTTTAAGTTTTGGGATTTCTCTCCTGCTGGTGCTTGTAATAATAAATAAATAAGGACGTACAAAGTCATTGAAATGGTCTCTCTTCTTCAGATCTGACAAGTAAGCATACAAACACCTATAGGGGTTTATGCCACTGGCCAACATGAAGACATTTTTCCTTCAAATTAAAGTTTTCAAATCCAAAACAACCAGATTTGGTAATCCGAAGTAATGTCAATGTTCTTCTACAAAAAGTACCATCATCACGTGTTCATGGTCATTTGAACATGAGTTTGGTGCTATTTAAACATAAAGAGGGCCTCACCAATCCTAGAAGAAAGATTATCTGAATATAATTCCATGGTTACTTAAGAACTTTCTGAATTCATACCAGAATGGAGAAAAATCAGCTATAATGTTAGTGTAGAGGTAGGTTTAGTAGTTCATGGTTGGTTAATGAAGAGGCAGGTTTCCCTGAGTGAGTGAGCAGTCGGCAAGAGCTGTGGGAGCAGAGGGATGGTCTGGCTCAAAGCGGTGTGTGTAAATAGTGCAAAACTATAACGACCTTGCCTTGGTGACAAAACTTGTTTTCTGATCGTTAAGACGTAACAGATTTTTATACCCCACCAGAGTATAAGAGCCACTGACCAGCTGAATATTCAACCAAAAGATCTTTATAATGTAATAAAATTTGTTTTGAAATATGCTTTATAAATTTTCTGCTTCAATTCTGATTTTCAGATGGTTTCCCTACATATGCCAAAGTCTAGTAAATCAAGAGGCTACTAACAGTGCATTTTAGGTCAGTGGATTGAGGGTGGCACAAGCTCAAGATGGCAAAATTAGCCTTTTTACCGCAATTTCAGATTATGTGCCAGACTGTATGACTGTGTACCACTTAAGTTTACTAATGTATCAAATCCAATTCAAGAAGCCATTAATTTCTTTCCTTTTCATTTTGTTTGCTTTTGTCCTACTTCAGTGACTTTGAAGGACATGACCTTAAAATATAATTGGTTATTCAGTAAAACTCCCTCAAAGATCTACATAAGAATTGATGCTTATTTCACAATCACATATAGGCTCAAAATTGATATGTTGCCTTGTGATTTTATTGTTAGAAGAAACCACCCATTATTTTCCAAAGGAAAGAAGCTCAGCTTCTCCATATTTCATTTTCAAAGCTGAGTCACCAAAAGATGAGACCTGTTTGAAATCTATTTAAATGTTGGCACCTTGTAGATTATTTGCATTTCAACGGTTGCTTTGTTTTTTAGAAAACATGTAAGGGTCTCTAACATCTAGAAACTCTTGGTTGGCCCAACTGGCTGTGTTATGGCCGCTCTGCTGAGAAACACAGGTTAGGATGGAATGTTGGCATTAGGCTCCAAGAAAACAAGGGCTGGCCATTTTAGCCCGTCAACTAGAACTCCTGGTCACCTCCCAAGGGGCAAATTGATGTCAAGTTCTCCTGTCTGTCAGGATTAAGTGCCTGTTTGCTTTTTCACTAACATGTGGTTTGAGAACAAAGCAGCTCAAATCTCCTCAGTCCCTAACAAAGCATCTCAAATTGCTGAGTAAAATTCCTTAATCCCCCATCTTAATCTGAAAACACCAGCAGCGCAGAGTAGAACGCTGTGGTCTCTTTTTGTCTTGTTTCTCTACTTCATCCCCCCCAACTCCCCCGTTCCTGACCACCTCCTCCTCAACACTACCGTTAACATGTGCATCTGACGCCCCCTTGTAAGCGACCCTTCAGTAGAATATTACCCAGTTGGAAATCCAGCTAACCTGGTCTGAGATCATGCTGGTTCTAGTCATTTTTATTCCTTATCAATTTCCTTTTGAAAAACGAAAGGGGAAAAAAAAAAGATCCTAACAGAGGGATTAATTAACTGCCTTCATATACCCTGGAAGTTTATACGTACACAAATAGCATTGTCAAAAGTTTTAATGGACAGGCCTTTACTGCTTGTTTGCAATATTTGTCAACTCTCGGTCAGAAGTCAGAAGGATCTGGGAATTTTGCATACAAATGTAGGATATTTCCACTAAGGTAAGAGAAGGAAGCAAAACTAACTAACTTCAATGACTGGTTTGAAACGGTGAAACAGTCTTGGTTAACACGAGGCCAAAAAAAAAAAAAAAAAAAAATCAGCATTCAGAAAATATTTCCTGTGATTTGAATTTGTTCATTACTTATTAAGGATGGAGACTTTGTCCATTGACTGGAGTTGAAAGGCTTCAATCTTTTGCTTCCTTAATTTGCAGAACATTCAAATCTGTACGTTGAGTTACATAAAACCCTATTTCAACACCTCATGATATCTTTCCTTCCTAACTTTAGTTGAAAATAGAATTGAAAAAAAAAAAAAGAAAATAGAATTGGTAGATTTTTGTTAGGAGGATATATTGGAGAGCTGTCAAATTAAGTTCTGGTCTTAGGGAAGCTGAAACTAACTCAGGGCAATTATCTTTTCTTTTTTTTTTTTCTATTTTTCTATAAGAAAGTTGAACAAGATTCACCATTAAAAAAATAAAATAAAATAAGGGATGGTGGGTAGTGCCATCGGTTTAGTTTCTTACTCTTGGTTTCAGCTCTGGTTGTGGGACTGAGTCAGAGTTGGGCTCCTTGCTCAGCAGAGTCTGCTTGAGATTCTCTCTCTCTCTCCCTCTGTCCCCCACCCTGCTCATGCTCTCTCTCTTTCTCTCAAATAAATAAATAAATCTTTCAAAAAATATTTTAAAAATTAAATTAAATTAAAAAGCTCTACCTCACTCCAAAAATTTCATTCAGTTGAATGCCAAGTTAGGATAGATCCTGATCTAGTAGGTTCTTGCTCAGTTTTCCTCCTCTTTCATAATGGGCTCCTCCTTAAAACAAGTAAGCTTAATAAAACCCCTTCCCCTAGTAGTCTGGGGCTCTGTTGCAATATGTGTATTTCTGAAAAATGGTAATAAAGCTTTACGGAGAATGTAAAAAATAGGAGACCTAAAACTTCCCAGCACCTATGAAAATAGCACCTGTACTAAATTTCCTCATTTTTCTTCCTGACATTTTCACTTTCTAAAGGGATGGATGAAGAGAAAGAGCAAAAGAAGAGGGAGATACCTGCAGACATCGCCATTCTAGGTCAAGCCTTCATCACCAACTATCTCTTTGAAATGTTGACCTTTATTAGAAAAACAACATAATTGGAATCCAGCTACAAAACATCATGTTTCTCTCAGTGAATTCATTCATTCTCATAAAATTCCCACTTAAATAATAGAAAAAGCTCCCTTCCCAATTCAGGAATTATTATGTGATTATAATCACTTTTAATGTAAAAAAAAAAAATAGAAAATCTAGGCAGTTGTTGCAGCCTCCTAATCCATAAATCCTCAAACATGAAACTTTCTGCCTCAGGCCCAAGGTTGAAGGCAATGACTTCAGATGACCTAAATAAGAGCAATAATCCCAGAAAAACTTGATAATACAGTACACAGCACAAGTGTAAGAGCAGGAACTATAGCCAGACTGTTTGAATCCCGGTTCCTTCATTTCCTAGTTGTGTGAGCTTAGAAAAGTTACCTAACCTCTCTGTGCCTCAATTTCCCCCACAAAATGAGAATAATGGTCATGCCCAACTCACATAAATACTAAATGCATTAATATTTCTTAAATATAGCACTGTCTGCTATTAGAATGTTTGATTCTTTTTTAAAAAACTATACCTTACCAAGATAGTTTGAAAATACAATCTCTCTTTCCCTACTCTATTCAAAGAAAAGCACTTTACATCCTAAGATGACAGCATGGGAAGAAAAGAAATAAAATAGTGGGAGGAGGTTTTTTTTCTGCCCAAAATAGGGAAGAATATGCAAGGTCAAAAAAATTGCAAATATGTGAAACACATGAAAAATATATCTGTACGGGTTCAAAGGATTTGGAAAAGGATATGATGTGTTCATGTCCTAGCAGCCTACCTTAGTCATAACCAATAGTTCTTTGGGAACCCTTGATTATTCTAGGCAAGTTATTTTGCTAAATAAGCCGTTGGACATTTAGGCTATATCTACCTTGGCAAATATTTATTTCTAGAAGTTGGACTTGAGCAAATAAATGCCATATTTTGGGACATCTTAACAACCTGAGCTGAGATCCCAAAACAAATATTTTTAGTAGTTGAGTCTCCCTCCACCCCCAATAGACATGTTCATTTTAAGCATTACATAAAATGGCACCTGGGTAGAAGTTTCTATAAAGTTTTCACACGCTTTCTCATATGGCCTTCCAGCTACCATTTAAACCAGCACTCCTGGCTGCCCATTGAAATAGTCATGAAAATATTTTCTCTCTTTCTTTCTTTCTTTCTTTCTTTCTTTCTTTCTTTCTTTCTTTCCTTTTATTTCTCTTTTTTTCCTCTCTCTTTATCTTTCTTTCTTCCTTTCTCTCTTTCTTTCTAAAAGATTTTATTTATTTTATTCATGAGAGACACAGAGAGAGTGAGGCAGAGACACAGGCAGAGGGAGAAGCAGGTTCCCCGCAGGGAGCCCAATTCAGGACTCCATCCCAGGACCCCCAAGCTGGAGGCAGACACTCAACCACTGAACCACCCAGGTGTCCTGAAAATATTTTCTTTCATTCACTCTTTCAGCCAGTATTCGTTGAATCTCCACCTGGGCTAGGCCCTGCACTAGGTGTTGTTATGCAACAGTGAACTACACAGACACTACCCATGCCCGAAAGCACACGACTGGCAGATTCCCTGACAACTAACATATACCCATATGAGAATGCTGGAATACCTTTTTGTCTCTAGTCTCCCAACCTGGACGTGTTTCCTCAGCCTCTTCCAGTGGTTACCGTGACTGGGCCAACACAATCTGTGAATATTCAAGACTCTAGTTAAGAGGTTTGGGTAACATTTCAAGACATTGAATTTCCTTCAGTATTACCAAGTTCCCAAGGCTAAGCTCGAGTGAAAAGCAAGGAGAGTCCTTTAATACAGCTCAGTTCTAAGGAGAGTTAGAAAGATTAAGTGTTCCTGTGGCCCAAGAGCAGCTTTACATTTTGTTGATCGCGGCATCAAGAAAGTTTCTGTAAAGGAGAAGGTTCAAGATGGGAGTGCGACCAGCTGCCCATGTACTGCAGCAACAGAATTTAGGATGCGTGGGAGAGTCTCCAAACTTCCCTCAGGCCATAACTCTTCTTCACAGGTTGTACTGCAACTAAAGCCATTAAAGACGGCTCCAATCACATACTCTTGAAGCCAAAGCCAATGACGCAATTCTCACGCTCTCCAGTTGGCTTTGCCATATCTCACAGCTATAAACTGGTCTAGTTGGTTTTGCCGTATCTCACAAGTGTAAACTGGTCTAGTTAGTGTCTCCATATCTCACAGCTATAAATTCAGCGTAAACGTACATAATCTAAAATTACATATTTGTGGTCACAACCAATCAAGGGAAAGATAGCAATAAATCCACTTACACATAAATTGAAAAAAACTTTCAAAATACATTCCTTAAGACAAACGGAACTGCCTGCGTGTAGGATGTACCACATATTAGTATTCTCTAAGAAAAGCCTTTCCAATCATATTTAAAGTCCAAAGAAAACCTGAAAGAAACTCCCCAGGAAATGGAGGGCCTTCTAAGGAAATGGAAGCCCGGCTAACACCTGGTTTCCTAACGTCCACGAAGCTGGTAGAGAAAACTGAGGGCCTGACCTCACAAGTCAAAGGATGTTGATGTTTATCTTCACTTTATTCACTGCTTTCCAGAACTTTGGTTTTCTACAACGGTTAAAAAGAAAGGGAGAAAAACTGAAAATAACCTAATGGTCCATCAACAGGCAACCAGCCATTTGATTATTAAAAATGATTCTGTGTGTATGTGTGGTCCTACTGGCCTTCGTGCCATATTCTTAACTTAAAAATGCAGGTGAGAAGACCTTATGCATAGTACGACCCCATTTGAGAAACCACATCTGTTTTGCCTAAAAAATAAAAAAATCTAAGAACACAGAAAAGTGAATAATGGGTATCTGTTTGGAGGGTTTTCCATTCTCATTATTTTCTATTTTCCCACCTATACTTCCTCCTATTTTTGGAATTTGAAACCCGGGTAGGAGCTTCGTTACATAAACCTTGAGAGGTGCAGCCAGGCTGTCGATTCGATTCTAAACGTTTGTTGGAGAGGGAGTGGGCCTTCCTTCACATCTACTTGATTTCAAGTATACAAAACCTGCGTCCTATGGCCAGCAGGTAAGTCTCACCTAAATAAATACATCAGATATACGCTTTGCCATGTAGACATGCACACAAACCTTACAAAAACATCATGAACTATTAAGATTATTAATAGTAATAATCACCCCATCCATCAAAACGGCTACCCTATCAGCAGTTCTCTGACAATCCCCTGGAAGTTTTGTTAAAACACCAATTGCTGATGGACTCACCCCCCGAGGTTCTGAGTAGGCAGGTGTGGGGTGGGGCCCGAGAATCTGCACGTCTGTTGGGTTCCAGGAGACGCTGGTGCTGGTGGTCAGAGGACCCCTGCGAGGACCACGGACCTATCAGGGCCCCTTTGCCTCAATGAGGGATGCCTGAGGGTGATTTGGTGCCTCTTGGTTTGGTGTGTTCAATTCTACTCTCAGGAAGATGGTAAACAGCTGTTCCTTCTCCTCGCTGGAGAAAAGAGAGGAAATGGAATTAACGTGCAGCATAATGATTTAGGTTCGCTCTAGAGGGAAAACGTCCTTACAGAAGGGTTGTTAAGTGCTGAGATGGGCTTAGAGGGTTACTATGAGGAAGTTTTTGCTATCTGCCTCCCTGGAGATTTTTCAGAATTTACAAACCGACCTTGAATGGAAGGGAAGGAAGAGAATTGACCTAAGAAGCACTAGTTGCTTTCAGGTGAACCAAGCCCACTCCACTACCTTCTGCTGAACAGGGATAACTGAACGTTTTCTCTTCCTCTGTTCCCCAGAGTGATTTGCAACTGTTCTCTCCACTTCCTCTCACTTCAAGGAGAGTGTTTCTGATTCAACATCATATTGAAATGGCCCAATTAAATAAATAAATAAATAAATAAATAAATAAATAAATAAATAAATAAAATGACTTAATCTGTAACCTTTCCTTGAGACAAAAACAAAAAACAGAAAAACAAAAGCAGATCGACCAGGGCATCTTCCTTGTCTGATTTTCTGTTCCTCATGCTATGAAATCAAGAGGTTTCCATCTATATCCTTTGAGGCAAAAAGCCCAGAGCCCAGATATCAGCTCAGTAAAGGTTACAAGAAGGTTGCTTTCAACACGGGTCCGGAGCTTCCAGAGGAAACCTTTGGAGAATGAAAATAGGTTTAGTTATTATAGGGCCTACTCAACTAATTTTCTTGGGGTCAAACTCTGTTCTCAGCTCACAGAATAAAACATGGTTCCCATCACGCAACTGGGAAAACAGACATACCACTCTCCCGCCGCATTTGCAGGGTGAAAAACCTGGATTCACAGCTCCATCCACCTTTCCTGCCTGTGTGGCTTGAGCAAGTGAACCTCTCTGTTCCTCCTCTGTAACATGGAATCAATCCTACCTATTTCCCTTGGAGATTAAATGAGATGCAGTGTGGAGAGGACCAAGCCCAGGGCCTGCCTCCCAGGAGGAGGTCAACAAATGTCAGTTGTGTCTCCCTTCAAACCCCTGTCCATGAGGGGAAAATGGGCTCCTGAACAGGAGCCACTTGATGGCTCTTAAGTCTGATTCAACAAGGTTACGAAGACAATCTTGCGTATAAATCTTTATCCACTTCCTGTCTTCTCCCAGGTCAATGCAACTTTGCTTCAATGAGTGCCTCTGAATTTTCACCAGCCTGTGTGGTAGAAAAGCCTCTCTTGCACTGGTACATTAATAAACTAAATTGTTTTGGATGCAATTATGTAATTAACTCCCAATCAACATTTCCTTTGGAACCCATTATTTCCCTTAATATGCAGTGAGAAAATGGAGAAATAGCTTTGGAGTCAACAACATTGGTATTCAGATTTCTCTGCTTTATTAAAAAAGGCAAATACTAAACTCCAACTATTTTCAAATGGGGACTTATTCAGATCATAACAAAAAAACCCAACACACACACACAAAAACAATAGCTACAAAAAGGGAATAATATGATTATATATCTCAAAGCATTATTATGAGGATGAAATGGGATAATGCATGCAAAAATACCTTGCAGAGTTCATAGGCCATAGTTATAGGTAATTATTGTTATTGTTATTGAGTACGTGATGATGAAAGTCCTCTTCAGATCTAAAATTAGGTGCTTAGAAGTAATTTAATCCTCAGGAAAGCCTGTCTCATTCCTTCACTCTCTACATACCACCTTCCTAGACAGATAGCACTTAGGGCCCTTGGGACCATATCCACAGCAAATTCCTATGTGGCCATAACTTCGTTCTTTTTCATTAATTTGTAGGAGTGGGCATTTCTGGAAAATCTCTAAATACGTTTCTTTCATACTTATGCCTCCCATCCTTGCCCTCCCAGCCCACACTTCAGAAAATGAGCATCGAATCATAGTCATTTGGAACTTCAGGGACCCTAGGGATCATCTGATCCACTCTCATTATTTTGAAGATGAAGAAAGTAAGACTCAGAATATAAGGTGGCATCTCAAAGCCCTTCAGCTGGCGCTGTCACACCTGGAGCCCTACTTTCTTCCTTCCTATCCCAGCAGATAGAGAGTTAAGGGAAGCAGTAAGAAGTCGTGGATATTTGTTGCATGAACAGTATGTTTGCTTTTATTTTCCTATCTCCAGGAATTCTTTTACCTGCAAATGTCAGAAACCAAACTTTAGGAGACTTTAGCAGAACAAGGTTCCATTGGCTCATATAATACAGCCCCAGGCTGCACAGAAAGGCTAGACACAAGAGACTTGGTCTCTTCATTCTTTTGGGGGGGCTTGACTGCATTTTCTCAGACTGACCTTCTCAATAAAGCTGCCCTGAAATAGGGACAGGAGTACACAAACCGGACCACATGATTCTGAACATAACAGCAACCCACACACAGGACCATGCCTGAATACAGGTGTTACTCTTCTCACATAGCAAGAATTAGAAAGGTGAGCAACGACTAAGGCTGGAGCAACTCCTCAAGATGGTCTCAGCGATTCAGTGCTCTCCCCGTGTCTACTCCGTAGCTCTGAGGCTTTGGACGTGCCATGTTTTAGTAGAAGAAGGAAGAGGAGTGAGAGCAAAAGTCACCTGTCAGCTGAGTGTGACCCTTTTGATCAAGACAATAACTTTCCAGAAGCCCCACACAGTAGACTTTCATTTATATCACATTGGCTGGCAAACGGGAGATAAGGTCACCTTTGGCTTCAAGAGAGTGTAAGGAGATGGATATTTTCAACTGGGAATGTTCCCACTCAAAGAAACCAATCAATTAATAATGGTGGGCTCATAAGAAAAAAAGAGGAAGCGAGATATAGAGTAGGCAACTTGTTTGCCACAGGACATCCCTCTTATTTCCAACCAGACAAATCCTGAAAAGGGCCATTAATTGGCCTCTTGGGCCCCATAGCCACCCTTGTGGCCAGACTGGTGGGATATCATGATTCACAGCCCCAGCTAGAGCCACAGGCAGGTTGGGAGAGGATTCTCGACATAAGGAGGAGGTACAATGGCCAAGTAAGAGGACAGGGTGCTCAGCAGGGGCAACCATAGAAATCACGACAGTCCGAATTGTCCCCCAGCTATATCCAAGACTCTGTCCAAGAATCTGTTCAACACTTAAAATACCGCTCATAATCCTGAATTTTGAAAAGCACCAAGAATTTCCTGTGATGACGTTCAAAATGTACCCCACAGCCACAGGGAAACCCGTAGCAAAAGGCCGATTCCAAATATGAAATATATGAGATCGCATACCCATTTGTCAGGTGCATCATTTTATGGCCTACGGGTGAGTAATAGGTCAAGGCTAGGTATCTGCTGCTTCATCCAGTGATATTATCTTCAATCATGTTAATTAAATTAATATGGCTTGCACTAATGAAAATCGCAAAAACCTATTTTGGTTTCTATCAGCACATACATTTTGATAATTTAGTCCTGTCAGGCTTGCATGCCTCTTGGTACTAGATCCAATGCTCATAATATCAGGGTAATTTTAAGTGTTTTCTGTACAAAAACTAACAAAGAAAATGACTTGTGAACTAAATCTCACCTCGGTTGAGCAGCAAACCAAATCAAGGATTGTATATTCATGATGACTTTCCTGACGCTGGTGGTTTTATCCATCCGTCTCTCTTTCTTAACATATATTCCTCCTTGACATGTTTTCTAAATGATTAGCCACCTGAGAAAATATTTAAATGAGCATATCATAAGGTAAAAGATTTATGGCCTAAATTACATTAAACAAATTCAATATGCTGTGCATATGGAAATTAGAAGCTTTCAGATTATATTTTAGCCATTAAAATGTGCCTTAAAATATTTAGTTTCTGTTTGCAACAGTATGATTTTTCCCCCTGTTCATCTGATGGCAGATTCTCAGAGTAACCAAGCGAAAACAAATGACTTAGTCCTTGGTTCAGAGAAATAATGGGTTACTAGCATAATTAATTTTATGTTTAATTACTGTAGAATGAAACAATTCAACAATATCCAATCAATCCTTAGAATGACAGAACAGAAGGTCAGCAGTTGCTAAGTCAATTGTTTTGAAAGAGAAATTTATGTCAGGCTCTCTTTTATGTGCTATGGAAAGAAATTGGATAAAAGTGGTCAAGCAAACATTAATTAATTGTATAAATGTAATCTGGTTGTCATGCTAAATCATATAGGCAGGGGATACGGTTCTCGGAACGGTGGACATGCGCCCACTCCAAATTTCAGTGACGTGCCCAACCTGCCCCCAGTCCCAGGCCATACACAAAAGCCCCAGAGTCAAATATTAACATCCCCAGAATTATTTTTCTAGAGTTTGTATTGACAACCCCATGGAAAGGAGTTGATGGTTCCAGTCCATTTCCCTCCGCACCACCCCTTCAGCATGTGGGGCTGAGACTAACTGACCTCTCCATTCCCTCTGCCTCCCCACCCACCTTGCTGTCCCATTAATAACAAGAAAGAGAACCCCGACTATTCCACAGAGCGAGTCTTCTGATCCTAGCGACGGTCATATTGGGGAGCTCACGTAGACGACAAGCTAGCGGATGGGAACGGTGGTCCCCACCAGCTTTGCGCATTTAAAGACTTAATTTTCCAAGAACTCCTCCTGACGCTGCATTTCCCCCAGCATTTTATGCGTTTACATCCTCTGCTTATTCAACTCAGGAAACCCAACTTTCCCTCTGCCATCACTAAGATACTCAACGCGAAACAACAGTGTACTTGCCCCAGGACCAATCCTCTCAAGGCAACTGTGAAAACAACTATTTACTCTGAAAATTGGTATCATTAAAGGGAAAATATTAAGCATTTATTTTGCTTTTTCCAGTAAAAATTTATTTTAGGATAACTGAGCAGTTCTAGATAATAAAGAGAACCTTCACAGAATGCTAAACAATGTAAAAAAAATAAAAGAATTAGAAAAACATAATTTCACAAACTCCTCTATTACATTCTTTGAGGAGATGCCCCCCCCCCCTTGCAACATCCTAGTTCATTTTTTTCTCAGTGGTTCCTTTCCAGAAAGGAGTCTGAAGTAGCAGTCACCCTGAAAGCACGAAGGTGAAAAACCGTAGCTGTACCACTTGAGAATTTTCTGTGAAAAAAAAAACAAAAACAAAAAAAAAAAAAACTGAGGCATCACTTTCTCACTGCATCTAGCAACTCCTTGAAGGCAACCTTGAGAAATGCAAGCGTGAAGAGAAAGCGCCCACCGTATTTAGGATGTTACTAAGAATGAAGAGTGTGTGGCCATTTAATTCATGGGACTTGGCAAAAGGTAGAGCGAGCTTCTTCATGGAGATTAAAATCGTAAGGTCCTAAGGTTCCTGGGGTAGAAACTGAATTGAAGGGACACGACAGAGGCTGCCCGGGTGAGGGAAAGGTTCTGGGTTTGGAGCTGGATGCTGGTTAGGCAGATATATTCAGTTTGTGCAAATTCACTAGGTTTATAATTGATATATTTTTCTGAATATAGTTATACATCAAGAAAAGAGCCTTGAAAATTAAAAAAAAAAAAAAAAAAAAAAAAAGATCCTCTTCTCTTCCCAAGGGAAGCCCCTGACCCCATGAGCCTTAGTGTCCAGGAGTCTGGGGCAAATGTTTCTCTGGGAGGATCTTGGATTCATCATAGAAAAAATTACACGGACCTAATCTGGTGTTTTGTGAAATGATGAAGGTTCTTCGTGCAAACTGAATATTCCTGAGCTGCGGCCTGGTCTGGCCGGGCCGAGCGGGGCCTTTGGAGAATTTTTGCCTGCCAGGGACAGCAGCAATGCAGCACTTTGAGGCTGTGTCCTAAACACAGAATCCTCATCTGAGAGGTCAGAATAACCCTAAACCCCTTGAACAGTGTGCATAGTTGCCAGGACTCGTGTGTGCATCTGGAAGGCCCCATGAGCCAGGACGGGTGGGGAGCCCTCAGGACACCACCCATCAGCTGCCGGTAGCAACACTAAGTCACCCTGGGTGTCCAGAATCAGCCATAATATCGAAACAATTGCTTTCCCTGGGCTACCACATATTTTCCAACAGAAGAATTCAGCTCGTCTGAACATTCTTCGAAACAAAGAAATGCGATGGTGACAAATTCACTGTCTTCAGAATAATCTATGAATTAGTCCTTCAAGTACTAAGGTCGCTCTCAGTAGCAACGCGGTTTGTCTACAGAAACAATCCTCTCAAACTGAGTAAATACCAGGCTGACACCCCCCATTGCTCGGACCCTCAGATCATTATTTCTTGTAGTGGAACCGGCTGACGCTCCGAGTGGCAAGTGGGTATCTCTAATAAATTCAATAAGGCCTGAAACAGCAACGTGGAAGCCGACTAGATTAAAACCATTAAATTACATTTCTCCAAAAAAAAGAGGCAGTTGATGAATCAGCCACTGATATTTTTGAGTGAATCTAGTTGAATGTGCGTTGATTTATCCAAAGATATCCCATGCTTTGTAATATCAATTCTTTAAGACCACCTTCTAATTTCTCAATCATACAAATATTTGGCTCTAATACCCTCATTAAGAAAAAAAAAAAAAAAACCTACGTCCCTTCTATATGGATTACACCCCGGTGGGCAGATTGTAGTATAGCACAGTGTTGTATTGTCCGGTGTCATATGTCATCGAAACTAAGGAAGCATCAACTCAGAGAAGCACAATTACTATTTTTTCATTCTTTATTGAAAAATTTGACATCTAACACTGTGCACGATTAAAGTGTACAACTTGTTACTTTAATGCATTCATACTTTGTATAATACGATTGCATTGCAGTGATATTTATTATTTATCACAACTAATTAACAATTGCATAATTATAATATTATGGCTAGATTCACGATACTGATCGCTAGGACTTATTTACTACTGGTCACAAAGGTTGAACCTTTAAACACCATCAATCTTGTCCATCCTCATCCCCTGGTAACCACCATTTTACTCTCTGTTTTTTTTTTGTTTTGTTTTGTTTTGTTTTGTTTTTTATGGGCTTGCCTTTTTTAGATTCCACCTATACATGTGACCACGCAGTGCCTTTCTCTCCGACTTATTTTGCTTAGCATAAGGAGAAGCACAAGGATTACATGTAATATCACTAAGAAAGGGGGGGGAACCTCCTAATTTTAAAAATTTCATGATACTTCTTTTAAGAAGCAGCCTTATTTCAGATATAAAAAGGTGAAAAATGTATCTCAGCTGTGCTGAAATATGTATTTTTCCTACTATCAAAAAAAATGTAGGAGAAACTTCTAGCTAATTTTAAAATTCAACAGAAATCGCCAATTGACAAGGATTTCTTGGGGGAAGGGGAAGGTTGATGCTGTTTTTTAAATACATTGCATTGATTACCTTTGTATGATTTAATCTGAAAGAGGAGAATATCGTTCCACTTCTTTAAAAACAAGATCGCTGGGGGATCCCTGGGTGGCTCAGGGGTTTAGCACCGTCTTCAGCCCAGGGCACGATCCTGGGGTCCCGGGACAAAGTCCCACGTCAGGCTCCCTGTATGGAGCCTGCTTCTCCCTCTGCCTGTGTCTCTGCCTCTCTCTCTCTCTCTCTCTCTCTCTCTCTCTCTGTGTGTGTGTGTGCCTCATGAATAAATAAATAAAAATGTTTTTAAAAAATAAAAAATAAAAACAAGGTCGCTGTCGGGGCACCTGGCTGGCTCAGGGGGTTAAGAGTCTGCCTTCAGCTGAGGTCACAGTCGGCCCGGGGTCTGGCTCCCTGCTCAGTGGAGAGCCTGCTTCTCCCTTTCAATCTGCACCCCCCTCCCTTGCTCTTTCTGTCAAATAAAAAAATAAGATCTTTAAAAAAAAAAAGTTTTTGTCCTCCGCAACGTGAACATAAGAGGTCACAGTCTCTCTCTTCCATTTTCTTTTTCTTTTTTTTTTTTTTTTTTAAGATTTTATTTATTTATTCTTGACAGAGAGAGAGAGACAGAGACACAGGCAGAGGGAGGAGCAGGCTCCATGCAGGGAGTCTGACGTGGGACTCCATCCCGGGACTCCAGGATCACACCCTGGGCCGAAGGCAGGCGCTTAAACCGCTGAGCCACCCAGCCTGCCCCCCTCTTCCATTTTCTGCAATAGTTTTTGCACTGCTGATGAAAATACGACATCAAATGAAGTACCAAGAGCCACACAAACTCTGATTCACAAAATGCAGAGTCTTGGGATCCCTGGGTGGCACAGAGGTTTAGCACCTGCCTTTGGCCCAGGGCACGATCCTGGAGACCCGGGATCGAATCCCACATCGGGCTCCCTGCATGGGGCCTGCTTCTCCCTCTGCCTGGGTCTCTGCCTCTCTCTCTCTCTCTCTCTTTCTATGTGTGTGTGACTATCATAAATAAATAAAATTTTTTTAAAAAATGCAGAGTCTCAATATTTCCTTTAAGCTCTGAAGCAGCGATACGGCCACTTTACAGCCCCTCGGCACGTGTGATCACAGACGAGAAGCGCATTTGCAACACGGAATGCAACCGCAGTCTCCACAACTTGATCTCCGAATGTCCGTGGCAGTAATAAAACTACCATTTGCCCCAGTGAATATGCTTTGAAATTAATTTTTCTCCCCATTTTTAATTATAACACAGTTTGCCTTCAAGAGAATAAGTAGAAGTCTAAATGAGAAGAAAACTCAATTACCTGAAACAACATATCGCTGAAAAACTGGGCTCGAAGCAGGAAAGGTCATGGTTCTTGTCCCTTTTGGAGTGGACCTGCAATGAATCCTCTAGATTTGGGGCGTGAATCCTCCAACTGTTTTGAAACCTTCGAATAAACACAGGTCTATGAAATTGGAGTTTTTAAGATGATGCGTACGGATTAATACAAACGCCCATCAATTTAAATATAGTGAAATGAGGAAAAGAGTGAAATATTTTAGGAAAAGACCACTAATGCGGACGATATGCTCAACCAGTGGCATCAGTCAGGAATACTTTGGTACAAAACGTTACGAGCATTTTATCACTAGCCTTTTCCAAGGATTGTGGATCAAATCTCCCGTGCTTGCGTTTTTACTCTTTGAACTCTATGTAAATGATTAACAGCCAAATGCAAGATGTAAATTTGGATTGAATTCTGGATTTTATTTATTTATTTATTTACTTACTTATTTTAAAGATTTTATTTATTTATTCATGAGAGACACACAGAGAGAGGCAGAGACACAGGCAGAGGGAGAAGCAGGCTCCATGCAGGGAGCCTGATGTGAGACTTGATTCCAGGACCCCGGGGTCACTCCCTGAGCCGAAAGCAGACACTCAACCACTGAGCCACCCAGGCGTCCCTAATTCTGGATTTTAAAAGGCAACTCTAGGATGCAATTTTGGGGACAATTGGAAAACTTAGAATATGCACAGTGTATTAGATTATACTAATGCATTGTTCATTTTCTCTGGTGTGTTAGTGGTGTTTTAGCCATATGGGAAAATGTCCTAATTCTTAGAGGACACGTGCTGAAGTTTTAGGAATGAAGAGTCACGACGCCTGTGATTCACTTTAAAAATGGTACAAACCCATACACGCACACCCACGAAAGAGAGAGAAGACACGCAAATGTGACAAAATGTGAACAATTGCCAATCCAGGTGACAGGTATACAGGTATTTGTGATAAGATGTGTTCAGCCTGGATGGCTGAGCGGTTGAGCGTCTGCCTTCGGCTCAGGTTGTGATCCCGGGTCCTGGGATCGAATCCCACCACAGTCTCCCCACAAGGGAGTCGATCTCTCTGCCTCTCTCTGCGTCTCTCATGAATAAATAAAATCTTAAAAAAAATAATAATAAAGAAGTTCAGGGGACCGTGTATCGAGGCCTGGAAAAGCTCTTCGTCTGAACGACACTGGGTACAGGCGTTCTTCGCTCTTTCCCTACATTACAATAGTTGATTTTAATTTGCGCTCCCCTGACGCTCCAATAAAATACTTGTGGAAGAAGAGCGGGTCAGGAGGCCTTGTTTTAAGTTTATTAACTGACAACCTACTTTCAATGCAAAAGAAAATGTAACCTGGGTCTGCTTTAAAGCAATGATTGTCAGCTCACATGGTCAATATGTCATGCAGGGTGCACTTCATTAAGGAGTGAATTACTTTGCTTGTAATCTGAGCTAAATGAATGTCAGTGTCAGGTGGCATAAATCACAGATTAAAATGTATCGCTAAGTGCAATCAGATAGGCGGCATCACCCTTTGCCCTCCGAAAACAACCCCAAATCGGGGGCTCGTCTTATACGCGTTCTCCGAGGGGCAGATGGAAGGGCCCCCGTGCCATGGGAAGGACTTCAGGGGTCAGCTGTCAGGTTCAGGTGTCTCGTCGTGGCTCCTTCTCTGGCGAGACCCAAACGAAAAGGCCCCTGCGTCCCAACGTTCACCAGCTAAACGAGCAGATTCCCCAGGTTGCTGGCCCAGGTGATGATAAGAGAAACCAGCAAAAGCTCCCCCGCAAAAGGGTCACTATTGGGAAGAATATTCTTTCGCAGACTCCTCCTCCGAGCCCAGGCTTTGCACAAAAGGCAAAGTTCCTTGAAAGGCTGCTCTCCGGAGACAAGGCCCAGGCTTCCTAAGAGGCGGCTCGTTCGGGGCCAAGGCGACGGAACGTGTCTCAGCGGCCCCGTCTGCCTCGCCAGGTGCCCACTGACCATGCTGATGGTTTTGAACGTGGGACAGGGTTCGCGACGTGGACGGAGAGCCGAGTCCAGCATCAGAGAAGACGTGGATCTCCACCGCCGGGCTGCTTCAGCGGCCGGTGTCCGCCCGAGAGGGCAGGTGAGGGTGCTCCCCCACCCGTGCACGAGGCAGCTGTCGCCCACCTGTCCAGGTCGTCGGGGGTCAGCAATGTGAAGAACGGACGTCAGGGCCCGACGCATACCAGCTGCCCCCCAAAAAGGGAGGGGATTGCTATCAAGTGTTGAAAGCAGTCAAGTTTTTTTTCAAAAACACGAATGGTTTTTGCTGGAGCAGGTCCCTCAGGTCTTGGTCTCAGCGGGCACCTCGTGTGCTTCGGATGGCGAGTCGGTGCGCACGTCGGTGATCCTGCAACACGCGGCCAGGCGCCCGGGGACAGCACCGAGTGAGCCCGAAACCCGGCTCACGGCCGCGGCCGTCTCATCACCACCCGACGAAGAGGTGCATGTTCCACGGGGAAGGATGGCAGGAGAGAAGACAGCAGCTACATGGTTTCGCTCACGTGGGGCATCGGAAAAGCCCGCAAACAAAAAGCAGAGGAATCAGCCCTGCAGACACAGAGAGCAAACTGATGGAGGCCAGAGGGGACGGGAGGGGGGTGGTGTTGGGGGGCAGGCCAAGGGGTGAGGGGGACAGACAGGCACAGGCCCCCCGTAGGTGGTAGCTGCGTGTGGGGTGAGCACGCGTAATGCTGAACCGCGGCCGGTCGCTAGATCCTGCTCTGATGAATCTCAACATGTGGGAGGACCGAGCGGCGCCCACTTCACCACCGTCATCTCTGAGGGGCTGCCCTCCTCCCAGACCCCCGCCCCCGCGCCCCAGTACCCCCTCCTTTCAGTTCAGTGTTTATTAGTGGGTTGGGCCAGAGGAATCAGCGGCTATGCTGGTTGGTTTGTTTGGGGTTTTTTCGTAGACCCTCTTCCTTGTTTGCCTTTTACTCCTCCCCTAACCTAAAAGCTCTGTCCATGCAACTGGAGATCTTCATCCTTCTCTCTCCCCATCCCCTTACAGGTTGAGGCTACGGGGTAGGAGAAAAGTGCACAACCCACCACCCCCTTCCCTTCCCCTATGCACATGCATTAAAAATCCCTTGTTTACCCTCCCCCTTTCTCTGGCCAAAAGGAGCCTTTTCCCCCTCTTTGACCCTAAGAACTAAAAAACAAAACCTTGAGACGAATGTGTCATTGTGTGTCAGCTACCCTCCAGTTGGAAAATTAATAATAATACAAAAAGAACGGTGGGTGATGACCAAATACCTACATACCTACTTCATGTTGCTCCGTGTCCCTACTTCTCAGTGGGCCCCCCCAACCCTGGGCGTAAGGGGGACAGCTAAGCGTGGGGAAGGGACCGGGCAGTGGCCTCTGGGGGTGGGTCAGTCTGGCAGGGCGTTAGGGAGGGAGGCGGGGGGCGGCGGGGAGAAGCTCCACGGAGCACAGCCATCCCCCACCCAGATGCGTCTAGACGGACTGACCTAGAGATGGCCGAGGACGCCCAGGGAAGGCTTTTGGTTCTTTCTAATCTGCGGGCCTGACGTCCTGCTGGCCGACCCGGCCCACGTCCCAGCACTGGCTGTGGGGCTACGGCTCCCGGAGGACGACATCGGCAGAAGTAAAACACGGTGGGTCTCCTAAACCGTCAGGCCCCGAGTCGCTGTGTGTTGCATGGGGATGGTCCCCCGGGGCTCCTCCACCTGTAGGGAGGCAGGGGTGACATTTCTGAAGTGCGATCCCTGCTCCGTGGGTCGCAAGGGCCCAGCTTGGGGCGCCATCGGGGCCGGGGAATGAAGGTGTGTGTGTGTGCGTGCTCCCCTTCCTCTCCAAGTGGGGGGAGCCACCCGTCGTCAGGACGAGGGGCGTCCGAAGAGCACCCTCTGGGAGAGCCGCCCGGCCAGGCGAGGTCAGTCTCCGCGTGAAGGACCCTGAAGTTGGCGGGAAGGCCAGGCCTCAGCTGAGCGGCCCACACGGGCATGTCCGTGGCCCGAACGGGAGACTTGGATCTTGCCCTCTTCCTCTGCCTCCACGCCTCCCCCCGCAGGGTGCATCCTCGAGGGTGCTGGGCATCGGGCGCCTCCCCCCCGCAGGGTGCATCCTCAAGGGTGCTGGGCATCGGGCACCTCCCCCCCGCAGGGTGCATCCTCAAGGGTGCTGGGCATCGGGGGCCTCCCGTCCTGCAGGGTGCATCCTTGAGGGTGCTGGGCATCGGGCCCGCCGGGTCCCCGGCTCTGAGTTTCTGGGTGGCTTGCACAGACTTCCATGCGACAGATGACTCTTCCCACAGGATGCAGCAGCCACGGACCCGGGGAATGAGGGCACAGGGATGCAGCAGGTCCCCACAGTCTGGGAGGCTCCACTGCAGCTGCAGTGGCCCCTGGCCCGCCATCCGCAGGCAGGAGGCCGAAGTGACTCCACAGAGCCCACCCGCCCATTGGGGCAGGTGCTGCCCGTGGGGCCCACACCCGGGGCAACCTGGGGCATCTCCCCTCTGCTACAGCTGCAGCTCGCCGGCAGGTTTTCGTCTTGCCTCCCCCACCCCGTTGGGCAGGTGCTTCTGCCCCCAAACCCGAGTCACCGACCATATGGCCGCGCCCCAGACACAGCAGCCCAGGCCGCCGCGCCCTCCACCAACACCTGGGCTGCGGGCCGGGCAGGGGGTTGCCACGACCCTGACTTAAAATGCGCGATCCCCGTCCTTAGTCCCGGGATGCAGGCAAGTGTCCGTCCCGGGGCCAATTGCCTTCTAAGGAAAATGCGCTGGCGTTTTGGAATCAGAGAAGGTTCCTCCTAAACCCCTTCCTCCTCCCCCTCCTCCCCCTCCTCCTCCTCTTCTTCTTCTCCTTCTTTTCTTCTTCTTCTTTTTCTTTTCTTCTCATTCTTCTTCTCCTTTTTCTTCTTCTTTTCCTTTTTCTTCTTTTCTTTCTCCTTTTCTTCTTTTTCTTCTTTTCTTCTTTTTCTTCTTCTTTTCTTCTTTCTTTTCTTCTTTTTCTTCTTTTCCTCTTTTCGTCTTTCTTTTCTTCTCCTTTTTCTTCTCCTTTTTCTTCTTTTCTTCCTTTTTCTTCTTTTCTTCTCCTTTTTCTTCTTTTCTTCTTTTCATCTTCTCTTTCTTCTCTTCTCCTTTTTCTTCTTCTCTTCTTCTTTTTCTTTTCTTCTTCCTTTTTCTTCTTTTCTTCTTCTTTTTCTCCTTTTCTTCTTCTTTTCTTCTTCTCATTCTTTTCTTCTTTTTCTTCTTTTTTTCTCCCCTTTTTCTTCTTTTCTTCTTTTTGTCTTCTCTTTCTTTTCTTCTCCTTTTTCTTCTCTTCTTCTTTTTCTTCTTTTCTTCTTCTTCCTTTTTCTTCTTTTCTTCTTCTTTTTCTCCTTTTCTTCTTCTTTTCTTCTTCTCATTCTTTTCTTCTTTTTCTTCTTCTTTTCTTCTCCTTTTTCTTCTTCTCTTCTTCTTTTTCTTCTTTTTCTTTTCTTCTTCTTTCCTTCTTCTCTTCTTTTTCTCTTTTTCTCCCTTTCTTCTCATTCTTTTCTTTTCTTCTTTTCTTCTTCTTTTCTTCTTCTTTTCATCTTCTCATTCTTTTCTTCTCCTTCTTTTCTTCTCTTTTCTTCTCCTTTTCATCTTCTCATCTTTTCTTCTTCTTTCTTCTTCTTTTCTTCTCCTTCTCCTTCTTCTTCTTCTTTCTTCTTCTTTCCTTTTCTTTTTCTTCTTCTTCTTCTCTCTTCTTTCTTCTTCTTCTTCTTCTTCTTCTTCTTCTTCTTTCTTCTTTCTTCTTCGCCAAGTCATGAAATTTGGCAACTGATGAAGATGAATGAAGAATAAACCTTTAGAAGTATAATGAGTCAGGGAATAAAAAGCCAGTCATAAGCTCACCCTTTTTATTCACTTATTGTAGAGTGTTCTTAAAAACAGAGGTCGGTACAGATAACAGCACACGATGCCCTTCGGGCTGCCGCGCGGGTTAAAAAAGTTAAATATTATGAGCACAGCCGTGGCCTTCGTCCTAAAGCCTGTGTTTATACTTTCTTCATATGGAGGTTTCTCTCACCAACATGCAGAAGCACTTTTGCATATTTTTAAACTTCCCATAAATGGTACCCTATTGTACCTACATGATTCAGGGTTGTGTTTTTTTCTTTTTAATCCAGACTGAAAAATAGATCTGCTCTGATAACGTGTCATTCTAATTTATCCGTTTGTCATCGCCACCTATTTTCCCACCACCTGAATCTCACCACAGTACGGTCATCCATCGAAAGCCTGATTTTTTTCTGAAAGAGGAGAAGAAGTCTTTGTACCAGGCGGGAGCAAGGAGCAATCAGGTAAACTCGGGTAAACCCGGCCCTCAGGTGTACACGCCGTGTTCCGGAGCAGGGCTCGGTAGTGAGTCGCTTCCCCCTGCAGCTCCGGAAGGCGAACAGGTAAGGAGGCAGGAGCGGGCGGCGGCTGCCGAGCACCTTGGCCAGGGATGCAGCGCCAGGCCGGACAGAGGCCAAGCCCGAGCACGGGACACGTGGTGCCAGAGCCCCTCCGGGAGGCGCCTTCCTTCCTCCAGGAACATCACCTACTCTATCACTTGGTCACACCTGTGTGCCTGCAGCTGCATGTTCCTCAAACACCTGGGGGCTCTGCTCTTTTCATATCCTAACCACTTCCCTGGATTCTCCAGGCTTGATTTTTGCAGCAGTTGAGAGAAAGCACGATCGGCTGCTTCTCCAACACAAGCCCCCCAGGAGCAGCTCCCTGGCCCCCAGGTCGCCCATACTCAGCCCTGCCCTTCTGGACCCTCAGAGCAGCAGGTGGGAGGGTCAGGGAAAGAGCCAGCAGAGGGGCCGGGGGACCTCTCACCCATGGGGGTGTCCCACCCACCCCATGAGGCCTGAGAAGGGACACCTGCGCCAAGGACGTGGCCTGCTGCTCCATGTGACGGAGCTCAGGGGATCGGGTGACAGACAGCCTGTGTGACTAGTGGTGAGAGGAAGGGCCAGCCGGTCTGGCCCACAGGAGTGGAGCCTGGGGCCGACGGTGCCTGGAGGACCGGGCCCAGGCAATGCCAAGGGTGAGGGCCCTTGCCGAGACCCAGAGGGAGGAAGGAACCCACTGACACCACCAAGAGGTGCGGGTCATGCACTCCTCTACTTCCACATGTTGCTTTCAGTAGCAGGACTCTGATCCGTCTGATTTATGCAAGGCCCCTATTTAAAAACCAAGTAAATGAGGGATCCCTGGAGGGTTCAGGGGTTGAGCATCTGCCTTCTGATCCTGAGGTCCTGGGATCAAGTCCCACGTCGGGCTCCCTGCATGGAGCCTGCTTCTCCCTCTGCCTGTGTCTCTGCCTCTCTGTGTGTGTGTGTCTCGTGCATAAATAAATAAAATATTTAAAAATAAATAAATAAAATAGAAACCAAGTAAACGAAAATAAATGAAAACCAAGTAAATGCACACGTGGAATGCTGATGAGAAATAAAGAGGAACAATGGGATGCCTGGGTGGCTCAGTGGTTGAGCATCTGCCCTGCCCTCACCCCAGGGCATGATCCTGGGTTCTGGGCTCGAGTCCCATGTCGGGCTCCCTGCAGGGAGCCTGCTTCTCCCTCTGCCTGTGTCTCTGCCTCTCTCTGTGTCTCTCATGAATAAATAAATAAAATCTTAAAAAATAAATAAATAAATAAAGAGGAACGAAATACTGCTACACTAGGCACCGTGGACGTGCCTCCGCATGGTCACAGGGATGCGCCCTCTGAAGTGTGCACGCCCGCGTGAGCATTTCCATCACGGTTCCCGACTGTGCCTTTCTCCATCCGGGAGGCCAACTGCACGAGGGCAGGCCTTTTTGTCAGCCTCGCTGACAGCAGGCGGTACATCTCGAAACATTTTTTTGGAATAAGTGAATGAGTCAGAGGAAAAGAGAAGAAAGACTTCAGAGATCATTCGGTCCAAACCCATTATTTAACAGACGAGGATGTGGAAACCCCGAGAGGTTGAAGGGCTTTCTCCACCGCAAAATCAGAATGTGGCAACACTGAGGGTGAGAACGGGCTGCTCCTCAAATCCTTCTTCTCTCTGTTGAATAAGGTCATAAGTGACTCTTTGTTTGATCAAAATTATTAGTTCTTCTTAACTTCCTCTCCAAGCATACTTATAATTATTCTAATTTAATGGATCACCGAGCTTAAAGAAAAAGACAGAGGGAAAAAAAAAAAAAGAAAGCCAAAACCAGGCTACTCACATGTGCCTCTTACTTCCAAAATAAACAACACGAGTCTGTTACTAATGTTTATAGTAAATCTGG
This sequence comes from Vulpes vulpes, assembly GCF_048418805.1. Classification (NCBI taxonomy): domain Eukaryota; kingdom Metazoa; phylum Chordata; class Mammalia; order Carnivora; family Canidae; genus Vulpes; species Vulpes vulpes. The sequence continues at coordinate 94,502,570 of NC_132795.1, read as the reverse complement.
TCTGGAATGACGTCCCTGGAAACCTTTCTACATAAAGACAATTCAAGGTCCTAAAGATCTGCTCTGCATTGAAAGTACTGTTGCTGGGCTCAAAGGGGACGCACGGAATATTCTAAGAAAAGCAAGGTACAAACAGTACGTGGCATCACAACCCTCAGTAATTTAGGGCAAAGCAGATGCTCGAACCCAAGCGTCCGGGGCTCTTTTGCCATATTTCCAAATGGGATGAACCTTGAGCTAAAGAACGCACACCTGTGGCAGATTCCAGGCATCAGTTCGTGGTTGCCTTCACTGTATTCCTAAAAATCACATTTTTTTTTCTTCAAGAGGTTTCCCTTGTTCGTTTTTTTTTTTTTTTTTTTTTAGATTTTATTTATTTATTCATGAGACAGAGAGAGAGAGGCAGAGACACAGGCAGAGGGACAAGAAGGCTCCATGCAGGGAGCCCGATGTGGGACTCGATCCCGGGACCCCGGGGTCATGCCCTGAGCTGAAGGCAGATGCTCCACTGCTGAGCCCCCCAGGCGTCCCCCTCATTTGTTTTTAAGTGCACGTTGCAGAGTGAGACAGTTTATCTACAGCGATCGCAACAGGTTAGGCAGCCTCCAAGAGCGAGGCCAGCAAGCACTGGTGTGCACACACGCACACACACACGCACACACACACGCACAAAGACAAGAAACCCACGGAGTCGCACTCGGGAATCTTCGCAAAGGTGAAAGGAAGTTGTGATGCTAGGTCAGCCCCTTTTTACAAGACTCAAGACCCCCTCTGGTATCCTCTACAGAGATACTAAGAGAGGCTTTGATCCTTTTGCTCATCCAACAATTATTTCGAATGCCCACTGGGGACAAGCCCTCTGCAAGGTGCCAGGGTGCTCGGGTGGTCACCCTAGGGCCGCATCTGATCCCTCCCTTCGCCCGCTGCTCCCCCTCCAGCTCTTCCCACTCCAAACAACCCCTGTGGCTTCAGTGGAACCAGCTTAGCACCCGCCGGGAAGGGAGGGGCGTGGATTGACCAATATTCCTCTATTGTCAGAAAAATTAATAGTCCGCTCACACGGCATTCTCCTCTTAGACACACACACACACACATTTACATTGTAAAAGTTAATGCTCCTGAGCCCAAATGGACCTTTAATTGTGGGATTTCAGGTAGGCAACAAAACGGAGTCACATGAAAGATTTGGCGAGTAGAGGAAGGAGGATAACTGGCAGACAGGAGGGTATCTAAGGGCTGGCCCCGGGGATCAGCATTGCTAACGTGGCTTTCCCTGCTCCGTCCTTGCTTCTTCCCTTCACCCTCCTCAGGATCTACCACTTAAAAAAAAAAAAAAACAGATGCAAGGATTTTATATGAGGGATGAGGGTGTGATGAAGGGAAAGAAGTTCTGCTCAGTGCAAGGTGAAGGGAGCAAAGGAGAAACGTGCGCACGCCCATCGCTTCAAGAGGGGAGGTCTTCAAGAGGGGAGAATATCTAAGGAGTTTTGAGTCCAACCTTCCAGGAATTTCTTGGGGACTAAATACCTCCTTAGGGACTGAAGGTTTGTGTCCCTCCGGATTCCTATGCGGGCACCCTAACCCCCGATGCGACAGCATTTAGGGATGGCACCTTTGGGAGGTGCCTTCGTGGAGAGGAGTGGCCCCGAGGCTGGTGCTCTCGCTGTCCCCGCACACACCAAGCAAAGGTCCCGTGAGCACACGACCAGATGGCAACCAAGACAGGGAGACTCGGAGTGAACCCTGCTCGGCCTGCACTGTGACAGTGCACCTCCTGGGCTCCAGGACGCTGAGAAATCAATTGCCATTGTTTGAGCCGCCCAGTCTATGTTATTGTGTTGCGGAGCAAACACATCCCTACTCTGTATTTCTAAATAAGAAGTAATAATTTGCTATAATTCCTGAGTATCTCAGCTCTCTGCTCAGGGCACCGGAGTGGCTCTGTCCATTGAGCATCGACTCTTGATTTCACCTCAATTTGAAGCTCGGGGTCATAGGATCGAGCTCCCCGTCTGGCTCCGTGCTCAGCGGGGAGTCTGCTGGAGATCCTCTCTCCCTCTCCGTCTGTCCTTCCCTGACTCATGCTCTCTCTCTCTCTCTCTCTCTCTCTCAAATAAATAAATAAATCCTTTAAAAAAAAAAAACTCCCCCCCTTATCCTTTCCTTCCACACCCCCCCACACACATACCCACACAGAAGCTCAGAAAACAACTCCATAATTAAAATTACTAAACTAGAACAGGTTTCACAAATAAGCTAAGCATACCCTATGCAACACGAATCAAAAAGGAAAGATTAGCCTGAATAAGAACCCCCCACCCCACCCCGGGTGGCTTTCCATTGTCTTTCGTGAAGAGTCCTTACAAGCTCATGTGGGTAACATGTACACTGGGCACCGGCCTATCTTTAACACTCACCACCCCCCACTCTGGGGTTTTTTTCCCCCTGATTCAGCATTTCCCAAAGCTACTCAAGCCCTCCCCAGTATGTTGGCTTGATCCATGGGGTTTATTTTTCCTGCAGGGCTCCAAGCGAGGTGCTGAGTGTCTCACCGTGAGGACCCCAGCAGGCAGCTGCCAGAGAGCGGAGTGGAGCTGAGTGGCCTGAGGAGTGAGTTCATACAAGGAGGAACTCATTTATCTTCCACAGGACCCTCCGCCCATGCCCCTTCCACCAACTACAAACTATGTAACCCATCAAAATGGAGAGCTGGCCAAAGCCACCCTCCTCCTGGGACTGTAAACACCTCCATAATCACAAAGCTTTGCAAGCTAGCATGCTCTTGGTTGGTTGAGATTGCTAAACCCCTACATTTGGACCCAGATTTCTCTCTTAAATCACCAGTCATTCTATATACGTGGTGAGAGAACTGGAACCGAAGACAAAAATAAATGAGGAGTCGCAGTCGCATCAGGTTCATTTCTCCGGAGCTTCAGACTTCTCCAAGGGGGCAAGAGTACCACGGTGTACCTGATTTCCACAGACCCAGAAAGGAGATGTTACATTTCATAATCAGGAAGATGTTTTACTTGAACAGGAATCCAGGAGCTTAAAGGAACTCCAGGAATGCTAATGTGCATGACCTGCAACATTAACCTAGTTGGGAATTCCTACGCCTTTGTGGCCATTCTGAAATACGCTCAAGCATGTGAAAGGGTTTGAATAATAGATTTTTTTTTCCTTACGTCACCATGAGTTTGGAGTCTTAAATCACTGTTGATTGGTTATCCTCATTCATTCACATTTTTTTTTGTCCTGTTCATTCAGTTGTTGCAAATATTCATTGCTGGCTAAGATGTATATTCCAAAATATTGACTGCAAAAAAAAAAAAACCCCAAACTCTAATATTAATTAGAATGTTCACTCATATCAAAAACTTTGAAAACTTAAATGGTCTTCTCTTGGGAGTTAATGAAACAGACCATGGTCCATCCATAAAGTGGAATAGAACGCATCAGTTAAAAGATGTGAGGCCTAAAGTCTGGACATGGAGAAATACAATCCCTCTATACAGCTAAGGGCAGGGAGAAGCAGATTATAGAATAGCCTGTCCAGTGGAACGCTTTTAAATTAAATTGTATGTCCGTGTGGGCACATACGTGTACGTCGATAAGAATCTAGAAAATATACATCAACTTAACTGGTTACCAGTAGCTGTCTCTGTGGTATTACTTTTCTACTCCTTGAATTGTTTTTTTACGAGAAGCTAATCCACTAATCTCTTCATCACACAGTTGAAGTTCATTGTCTTGGGAGCCCATTGAAGCATTGCACACCCTGGGACGCTTTGCGGTTGGGTAGCGCCATATGATTGGTTCTGTCTAATGAATTTTAAGCAAAGTGACATGTGTCACTTCCAGGCCGGAACACTCAGTTGCTCCAGAGCTCTTCTCTTCTGTCATAAAACCCAGCAATATTTGAGAGAGTGGCTGCAGCACAGGTCCTGGATGATAAGCTCCGGGTGGAGTGAAGTCCCCAAGCAACCCACCCGGCGTGGCATAAGAGCAAAACATAAACTCTTGTTATTGATAAACCTCAAAGAATCGTTCATGAAGAATGACTGTGTCTATCCTGACCCATACAAGCAAGCATTTTTAATTTTATCTTTAACATAGAGATGTTGAGGGGCCGTTGGTTAAGCGACTGACTCTTGATTTTGGCTCAGGTCATCATCCCAGGGTCATGGGATAGAGCCCAGCACATGGCCCCACACTCAGCTGGTTGTCTGCTGGAGATGCTCTCTCTCTCTCTCACTCTCTCAAATAAATATATAAATCTTTTTTTTTGTAAATTTTTTATTGGTGTTCAATTTGCCAACATACAGAATAACACCCAGTGCTCATCCCATCAGGTGCCCCCCTCAGTGCCCGTCACCCAGTCACCTCCACCCTCTGCCCTCCTCCCCTTCCACCACCCCTAGTTCGTTTCCCAGAGTTAGGAGTCTCTCATGTTCTGTCTTCCTTTCTGATATTTCCCACTCATTTCTTTTCTCCATTCATTTGGGGAATATAAAAAATAGTGAAAGGGAATAAAGGGGAAAGGAGAAAAAAATGAGCAGGAAATATATAAATCTTTAAAATAGAGATGTTGCTCTTCTGGAAAGCCGTGTGTGTGAGCCTGTCACTGTCCTGGGCCATGGAGATCAAACAATAAAAAGAAAAAGAAATACCTTGCCCATTAGGACCTCAAGCTGAATCATATTTTTATTGTATTATGAGTTTTTCATAAGTGCCCCTCATTACATTGAAGAAGTTCACTTCTCCTAGTCTGTCGGGTGTTTTTACCATAGAAGGGTGTTGGATTTTTCTCAAATGCTTGCTCTGCACCTGTCGAAATGATTATGCATATGTTACAATCACAGCCAACCAAACTGATAGGGTGTGTTATGCTAGTCGATTTTTAAATATTGAAAGGAGTGTGTCACCCTTTGAAAGAATTGGGAGGTATTTATAGAAAGTGATTCGGAAATTCGCAGTTTGGTTTCCTCCCCACCCCTTGCGCCATCCTCTTGTATCAATCAGGACAGGAGGCTGGATGATGCTGTCGTGCCCAAGTGACTGCAAAATCTCAGTGGTTTGATTCGGACACACGTGTTTCCCACTGATAGGAAGATCGCCGACGGTGGGACAACCCTCATCACGGAGGGCCTCCCACGCATATGGTGGGCCCAGATCCCGGCTGTTCTGATCCCAGTGCTCTGCTCTCACACTCGCCTACCTGAGGGAGACGCACATACTGCGAGTCACACAGAGTTCCCAGAAGTCACACGTGGTTCCCATTCGCAGATTTCATTGTCCATAATTCATGACATGGTCTTGGGCCACCAGGGGACTAGAAAGTACAGACTGTATTGTGTCCAGGAGGGAAGAATATGAAACAGAATCTGTGAACACATAGAATATTCTCTGCCATAGACTTTGGCCTTCCTTCCCCCTTGCTGTGGGTGGAACTGTGCCCCTCTGGAAGACATGTCGCACGTACCCCCGGTACCTCAAAACGTGAGTCTGTTTGGAAATAGGATCACCGTAGATGGATTAGTGAGGACGACGGCACACGGATGTGCCGTACTAGATGATGGCACCCTAATTCGCTATGACTGGTGTCATGTGTGGAGAGACACACAGGATACCCCGGGATCGCAGAGGCAGAGGTTGGAACGACGCAGCTAGCGATGGGCCAAGAAATGCCAAGGATTGACGGCCACCACCAGGAACCAGGAAGAGACAAGGGGGGCATCTCCCAAAGCGTCTGAGGGCACATACCCTGGCTGACACCTTTGATTTCAGGCTCCTTGCCTCCAGAATTATGATAGAAAACAATGCTGTTGTTTTAAGCCACCTAATTTGTGTTACCTCGTTCCTATAGACCTAAGAAACACTGTCATGGAATTTTTACTGAATCTAAGATTACATATGTGGTAAGACAGGAATTATTTCATGGCCGTCTGAGAAAGAAAAACATACTGTGGGTTCAACGACGCCACCCTCTCCTTAACGAAGATGCCGCATGATGCGTAAATCGGTCACTTCCTCTCCATGGGGTGCAACATCTTTCCTTCGGACCAAGAGATCTGGCAATGCCTCGTGCCTCCAGGTGTACTGCTTGGCGTGGGATCCCACATCTCGCAGGGACAGCATACAACACAACGACAGCTGTTTGTGGGTTTACTCCCGTGTTAGGTACCATAAAGCCCTCCTGGTCTCATGCAAGAAAATACATGATTCTATTCATCCTTCCAAAATTGTTTCACTAACATCAAATTTATGCCCCACTGTTCTGTATCTTTGCCTTTCTACAGGAACTTTCTACAGTAACTCTTCATTTCAACACCAAATTATACTGTAGGGTCTGAAAAGAAAAATTTTAAAAAGCAATTAAACTCAACACATGATAGCAACAAGGCACATAATTCAAAAAAAAAAAATGTGACAACATGAATAACCATGATCAAGTTCAAGCCTGCACGGGCAATGACAACTATGTCACAACAGCTATTGTAAGACACTATCGATGTAGGCCATGTCCCAAATTCAGAGTGTGAAGAAATGGGCCTCGTAGAATCAATAAACTAGAGTAATGAAACAATAGGATCAGGTCAAGCAGCCCTGACCAAGCCTAAGCCTTTGCTCTAGAATATTCTCTAAGTGTGATCTGGAGACCTGAGACCTTTTCAGGAAGTCTGTGAATTCAAACCTATTTCCACGAGAATAACTAAAATGTTTTTTTTGCGTGGTCACTCTTCTGTCATTAGAGTATGATGGAGCTTTCCAGAGACTACGTGTCCTGAAATAGCACAAGCTGAACACAAAATCAGATATGAGGACCCGTGGTCTATTATAAGCCCAACACCTTGCCACTCTTTTTTTTTTTTACTAATTTATTTGTCTTGAAAATGTATTTTCATTAAAAATGATATTATTTATGGATATTTGAAGCGGTTTTATTATTTTTATTCAGATAAATTAATAGTTAAAACAAATAGTTACTTTTTTCTTCAGCGTTAGTTTCTAATACAGTAAGTATGGATGGATTTCATGACAAAAAAAGTCCTCAGCGACTTGGAAGAATGTACAAAGCTACTGAGATCAAAAGTTCAAAAGTCACTAATTCTAGTAAAACATGATTCCGCTGCCTTTGACTTTAAAGATGCATCATGTCTCGGTCCACTAAACAAATCTCACAGTTGAGATTCGATCCACACTGTAAGATTGGATCAAACCCTGAGGATGACATACTCTGTCGTATGTAAGTCAAAAACAAAAATACTAAATAATAAACCATGATCTGGTATTTCAATAAGGCATGTTTGTAAGGTGGCTTCTTTGATTACGTGTATGTGTCCGTCTCCGCCCTGCCCTTCCCGTGTTCTGATGCCTGCAGCAAGTGCTGACTTGGCTTTCCACCGCCTGCATCCGAAGCAAAGGTTCCTGAACTCCTTCACGTGGTCTTCTGCACGACCAACCTGCACGACTCTTTCACGGGTCCTGCCCCTCCCATGACTTCCTTCGAATGGGACGCTTTCTTTTCCCGTGGTTCAGGCAAGGAACCAGAAAAGGCATCCCAGCCATCTCTTCGTGCCTCACAGATCAACGGGGGCACATTCCTCTGCTGGTGCTTCGCACACTGGAAACACGTAGGCTTGAGAAGTCCATTGCAATTAGCAAAGTTATCCTTGGGGTCTTGAGTTTGGTACAGAGTATGGGTGAGTTTAGTTTGTCCGAGGAGCTACCCACTGCCCCAGCCCTCTTCCTCTTCCTGAAGTGTCATCCCATCCAGGTAATATGGAGGGCCAATTAGCCCCTACAGCTGTATTTATTTTTTAAGTTTTTGTTTAAATTCCAGGTGCACAAATAGTAATTTAGCACTTCCATAGGTTACACAGTGCTCATCACGAGCACCTATTTCATCCATCCCTCCCCCGTGGCCATCTCTTTGTTCAGAGTCTGTTTCTTGCTTTGCCTCTCTCTCTTTTTTCTTTCCCCTTTGCTCGTTTGCCTTGTTTCTTAGATTCCACGTTTAGTGAAATCATGTGGTATTTGTCTTGCTCTGGCTGACTTATTTCACTTGGCTTAATACTCTCTAGCTCCTTCCATGTAGTTATGGATGGCAAGATTTCATTCTTTTTGGGGGGTCAGTCATATTCCATCGTATATATATGCCACATCTTTATTCCTTATCAAGTGATAGCAGCTTTGGGTAGGACCCTATGGATGATTTACACTTTGAAAGGTGACTCTTAAGATCAAAAAGTCAGGGCACATGGGTGGCTCAGTCAATTAAGCATCTGACCCTTGATTTTGGGTCAGGTCATGATCTCAGGGTCATGGGACCAAGCCCTGCATCAAGCTCCCCCTTGGACTCCACACTGGGCATGAAGCCTGCTTAAGATTCTCTCTCTCCTTCTTCCTCTCTTCCTCCCTCCCTTAAAAAAAGAAGTTCAGGGCAGCCAGGGTGGCTCAGTGGTTTAGCGCCGCCTTCAGCCCAGGGCCTGATCCTGGAGACCCGGGATCGAATCCCATGTCGGGCTCCCTGCAGGGAGCCTGCTTCTCCCCCTGCCTGTGTCTCTGCCTCTCTCTCCCTCTCTCTCTGTGTGTCTCGCGTGAATAAATAAATAAAATGAAATAAAAAAGAAGTTCAAAAGGTCATTAAGAACCAAATAAATTAAGCTCTCAGGTAACATGGCAGGGAGTGGAATCGTTATCTTTTATCTTAGCGCATCTTCAAATGTTGAAATTAATGGTCACCATTTACTGAGTGCTTACTACACGTCAAGCACTGTTCTGAACACTTTGCATGTGGTAACTTATTTAATCTTCACAAGTAACCTAGCAGGTAAGGACTATTATTACTCCCAGTTTCAGGCACAGAGAGATCAGATTCCTTCCCTTGGATCACACGGTGCAACGGGGAGTCTGGATCCAATTCTAGGCCGTGCGACCTCAGAGTTATGTACACCATCACTATACTTTACTGCCCCTTGAATCATGTCCTTGCCGGCTTGGAGGGCTGATATATCTTTTGTTTCTTAAGGGAAAGCTATTTATTCCAGTGAGCTTTTAATTGGCCTCAGTTTCAGAACCAAAATTATGTGCCTATTAACCCGTGATGGAAATCTGCTTTCTTTTTCTTAATTCGCTGTCTCTTTCTCATGAAATTTTTCCAGACTCAGCACTCACTCCTCCACCCTTGAGCCCAAACTCTGTGGGTGACCGGTCCAAAGACATGTTGCCATTTGTTCCCCATCTGGCTGGAATTCCTTTTGAAGGTGGAGGCTTGGGCTTCAAAGAGATCCTTGAATGTGTACCTTAGTGCATCTACCCATCCCTTCCTGCCTGCCATATTTTAATCCTTTCATCTTCCGCAGATCCCCTGGCTCTCCCCTACCTCGACAGCACCTATCCTGAAGAGACAACTAAGCCTGAAGCTAGCCAAGCCCACGGAAGAAATGGGTAGGCTTCTGGAACCATCGTGATGGCCAAGGACAGTGCACGTTGGTTTTCCTCACGGCCCTTCCAAAGGCAGCGTGAACTCCGACCCACCACTGTTCTGCTGATGGACTGAGGAAGAAGGGGCTGGTCACAAACAGAATTCGCACTAAGTAATCTTCCCTTTCTTTCTGTAAACAATTACCCTCCCATGTACAACAACCCTGGAGGTGGTCAGGTTACATGCTTATTTTAAGATCTCTGGTTTACTTTCTGATCTTCATAGGTCACTGACACCCCATTTAGCCCTGGTGACCCTGTTTATACGATTTTGATATGAATTAAAAAGTGTTCTCGGAGATAACATTAACATTCTTGATCTCAGTCTACCACATAAGCAAACAATAAGGCTTTGCTCGGTCCTGTATATAATTGTTCAAAAGCTCTAATGCAGACTCCAATTTTAGACAGAGAAGGATCTTATCAAACAGATGTGCTTTTTTTATTTTTTTATTCTAAGCAGGAAGAGCTCCCGGCCTATGTAAAGTCCAGTGAAATATCTTCTAGGACCTCTGGTGGAATGGAGTCATAATTCTGTTAAAATGCTAGATAGAGTTATTCCAGACTTGAATTGGTGAGAAGAGGCACATCACTTACAGAAATAATAGGGATCTACTTCTACATCTTGATGTTAAAATGTGTTTCGTTTTCATTTAAAACCAGAAGATAGTGTTCCTCCTAAGCTTTTGGATTCTCTGCAAGGGGGTGCATGAAATAATGCATTTCAAATTTGCCTTTTTACCTTATTTTTTTAATGAGGGCGGCTCACAGTTTCCCTACTGAAAAAAAAAAATCTTGATAACTACTCTTTTGTAAATGCACATTAATCTTACGAATAATTTCCAGTATTTAGCAAACTACATCTCCGACAGCCTACTCTGCTGCTACAAACTCTTACTTCAGGTGTAGACACACTTGAACTAAATCCTAAGCACAACTATTTTTTTTATGAAAAACTTACATTCCTGAGCAAAGAAACTAATCTTGGAATAGAGATAAAATAAAAGGCCTGTGCCAGCTCTTTTGTAGGAGTTTATCCTGAGAAAATAATTGGGCACGCTTACAGAAGGAGACGTACAAGGGTGTTGCTTTCCACATAATTTAACAAATGCAAAAAAAAAAATAGAAAACAATGAAATGTCCATCAGGAGCTGTTTCAAAACATGAGGGTAGGGACGCCTGGATAGCTTGGCTGGTTAAGTGCCTGCCTCTGGTTCAGGTCCTGGTCTCAGGGTTCTGGGATCAAGCCCCACATCCAGCTCCCTGCTCAACAGAGAGTCTACTTCTCCCTCTCCCTCTGCCCTTTCCACCTGTTCATGCTCACTCTCTCTCTCTCTCTCAAATAAATAAATAAATAAAACTTAAAAAAATTTTAAATAAAAACATTAGAGTAAAACCAGTGGTGTACTTTACAACACTAAAAATCCCCCATTTATTGGTGTAAATAGAAGTCCATGATATATTCAGTTCATTATCTAATTGTTAAAATAATCACCAAGAAATAAGTAAATAAATAAAGACTTTTTCAGTATGCTTCTGGGTATATGTGTGTGTGTGTGTGTAAAGAACACTTGGCCAAAGTACATTCCAAAGAAAAAAATCTTTTGGAATAAAGCATTCTTGGGTCAAATAAGTTTGAGAAGTTCAACATTTCATCTTCTTTTTATGAGGACCATAATACACGTCAGCATTTTAAATGCTTTGAGAAGTCCCGCAGCAAAAGACATCCTGTTTAAATGCACTGAATCCAAAATTGCCCGAGCTTATTTTAGCATAAATACTTTCTTCCATTTTGTTTTTATTTGAGAGAGAGAGTAGAGTGAGCAAAAACACGAGTAGCAGATGGAGGGGCAGAGGGAGAGGGAGAAGCAGGCTCCCCACTGAGGAGGGAGCCCGATGCGGGGCTGCAGCCCGGACTTTGGGATCAGAACCCGAACCGAAGGCAGTCGCTGAACCAACTGAGCCACCCAAGTGCCCCTAAATACCTTCTTTCAAGCACCTTCCAGAACAAATGTCAGCAGCTTCTTGGCAGTAGCATTGAAGATGATTTTTACCTTTGTTTTTGTATATTTTTCTAAATTATCTTGCAGTAAATAGGCATTGCTTTATGATTTGAAAAAATAGAGCTATTTAAAATTACATTTTCAATTATGTTGGGGAAAATGACAAAGAGATGTAGCAAGAGATAGATACACTGCTATGTAACATGGCATTTTGTGAAACATATTTAATGCGGTAGGTCCTCCTTTTTATAAAAACAAGAAATTAATAGAATTAAATAAAATGGAAGAAAAAAGAAAAGAGGAGGGAGGAAGGAGAGAAAGGAAATAATTGAGACGACAACAAACATTCCAATTTTACCATGAATATTTCTGGGTGACCAATAAGTAATTTTTTGCACAGTGGCTACACCAATTTACATTCCCATCAAAGTGCCTGAATGTTCCATTCCCTCTTAGCCACTGACTCGACAGTACTTGTTATTTCTTGTCTTTTTGATACTAGCCATTCTGACTGACGTGAGGTGACATCTCATTGTGGTTTTTAAAAATTTATTATTGAAATAAAATCGACACACTATGTTATATTAGTTTGAGGTGGACAACACTGATCTGACCATTGCGTACATTACACGGTGGCCACCGAAATGAGCAGTCACCATCTGTCACTGCATAATATAATATTTTGACTATATTCCTTGTACTGCACTCTTCCTCTCTGTGACTTCCTTATTTAAATCTAGAAGTTTGTACCATTTAATCCCCTTCACCTATTTCACCCGCCATCCACCGCCCCTCTGGCAACCACCAGTTTGTTCTCTGTATTTAAGAGTCTGTATTTTTTTGTTTTTTGTCTGTTCCTTTCTTTTGTTTTTTAGATTTCACATATAAGTGAAATCATACAGTATCTGTCTTTCTCTGACTTATTTTACTTAGCATAACGCACTCTAGGTCCATTCACGTTGTCACAAATGGCCAGATCTCATTCTTTCTTGGGCTGAGTAACAGTCCATCCTATACATACACACACCACCTCTTCTTTATCCGTTCATCTATCGAGGGACACTTGGGCTGCTTCCATATTTATTATAAATACTGCTGCAATAAACATAGGGGTACATCTATCTTTTCAAATTCGTGTTTTCAGTTTCTTTGGGCAAATAACCAGTTGTAGGAATTCTGGATCATATGGCATTTCCAATTTTATTTTTTGGAGGAACTTCCATACGATTTCCCATATTGCACCAACTTATACTCCTACCAATAGTGCTTGATGGTTCCCTTTTCTCCACATTCTGACACTTGTTATTTCTTGTCTTTTTAATATTAGCGATCCTGACAAGTGCAAGGTGATATCCTACGGTGGTTTTGATTCGCAATTCCCTGATGATGAGTGATGTTTAGCATCTTTTCATGTGTCCCTTGGTCAATGATAGGCAATTTTATCACTTTGCGTCTTTGTTTTAAAAAGTGTTCTTCACGAGGTGCCTGGGTAGTTCAGTCGATTAAGAGTCTGCCTTTGACTCAGATCATGATCCCAGGGTCCTGGGATCGAGCCCCACATCAAGCTCCCTGCTCAGCAGTGGGGAGTCTGTTTCTTCCTCTACCGCTCCCCCAATGCGCGCGCTCTCTCTCTCTCTCTCTCATAAATAAAAGCTTTAAAACATGAAAATTAAATAAAAGTGTTCTTCATTATGTATTTATTTTGTGATTAGAAAACTAACAATAATTTTTTGAATTTATGTGGGAGGAAGGCGGCACATACGTACTTTTAACAGAGAGAAGGAGAAAATGCCAAAGGGAGACATGTTCCATAGTCTCAGTTCAAATTTATTCATTGTTGCTTCTATTCCTGGAAGTTTTATCTACAAGTTAAATTTATTTGAAATAAAAAAGATCCCATGTGCTGTCTCTTTGAACAGTTACCCTCTCTCCTGACTATGCTTCTATCCTCACCACCCCTCTGCCACCACCATAGGCACCAGCCTACTCTCTTACAACACTCGACTCCATGATGAGAAAAATTAAGAGCTATTTTTCCTGCCCCCTCACTGGTCACCCCAAGAATACCACCCACAAAGGACAACATAGGTTTCAGTTACTCAAGAGAAAATCCCCATCATGAAAGTTCATCATGTCAGGCAGGTGAAGGGAATTAGTCACAAAGCATCCATAGATTTCTTGAAGATACAAATTACAAACATGCTGACATTTTCTTATATTTGTCTAAATTATCTTTCTAAAGGAGAATAAGAGGACTATTTTCACAAGATTCGGATATAGAGTAATGAGACTTTTGAAACACATCTTAGCTCCCATGACCAAATGAGAATTGTGCTTCAGAAATTTATGTAAGGGGGCAATACGTATTTCAGTGATGCTTCCACCACTTAAGACATTTGAAAATCCTTTAAAGTTACATTGTAAGACAGAACAAAAAAAAATCAGTCCTGTTTCTTTAATATTACATCGTATTTTTGAACAAAAATATTATCCCCAACTTGAACATCTACCTTATTTATTTTATATATATCCTCTCCAGTTGCTTTGGGAGTATCTCCAAAAATAAGCCAAACACCAAAGAATAACAACATGCTTGCTGAAAGTATAAAAACAAACAAAATACAAGAACAACAACCACAAAAGCCATATCAAGACTGGGAAGTTTTTCAAAGTATGAAACTTCCTTTAAGCACTGATAACATTAAAATTTTGCAAAAATAAATATTCGTGGATATTTGGGAGTCCAAAGGGACTGCTCTGAATGCAGAGAGAGAGAGAGAGAGAGAGAGAGAGAGAGATGAGAGAGTTGTCTATAGTCCATAAAGAGTTATATGTATTGCCACATAGTTGTACTTAGCTTTGAAATATGATTAATGACATCCAATCAGAGACTAATGCACAGATTAGTCTGTACTACGAGGGAATCCATGAAAACAAAAGTAGCAAAAGTTTCTGTCAATCATCCTGATTTACTAAAGCATGAAGTAATGATACTGAGGAATACTCTTTGCATTTGCTGCCTTTATGATCTAGAGACTCTGTGCATTAAAGTAGACCATCCAAATTTGTTATACAGAGTTCTGGAGTGTTCGATTTTTGTGATTACATAGAGACAAACACTAACAAATGTATGGTACCCATATGCTTCCCCGCCTCGAAGCTCGGACCCCACTGAAATTAAGAAGATAGATTTGTTTAAGAAGAAAAGTACAGGCCAGTTAAATCAAAGAAACTCTGAGACACTGACTCTTTGCTCGAGATCGATATAACCACTCCTAACAAACAATTTCTTATTTACATCATGATTCTTCTCTTCAAAACACTGTTCAAAGGGCTTTCCAATTTAACCTCATGACACTGAAGTCGAAGTCTTCAAGTACCAATGATAGGAACACTTGGTTAATATTTTCCAGAAGAGCAACTGATTCTCACCTTTCAAATAAAATTCAGTTATGAAGGAACGAATTCATTGACCATAAAGCAGTTGGAAAACTACAGTCCACCGGCCAAATCATACAGACCAACTGCTCTTGTAAATAAGACTTGATTGGAACACAGCCACGCCCACTTGTTTATGTTCCGTCCATGGCCACACAAAGGCAGAGTTGAGTAGTCGCTCTAGAGATCTACGGCCAGCAAAACCTAAAACATTTACCATCTGGCTCTTTGTGAAAAGTTTGCTAATGTCTGGGCTGGAGCATTAATTTTGTTTTATAATAAAATAACTTCTAATGATTGTTTGTCAGTAACAGTGAATTCACAAATATTTTCCCATTCCGTTGGCTAGAACACTAAGACCCAATGGTGCAAGATGAACCTTAATGACATCATGTTTCCCAACATAAAGACTTTGGGGGCCGGTGATCTATCATCTCTCAGCCTAGCACCACACCTGTTTGGTCTAGATCCACACATCTGTACCCGGGACGCAGTATGCAATTCCCATTTTCTGCCATTTCTGCAAGAACAAAGCTTCAGTATAAAGACTTAGTCACATACAGTATTTATAATGATATATCAAAATCATCAAGTGAATTACAAATAAGACATGATGAACTGGTGTTTAGAATGGGAAGGACATTTCTCGCCAGGTGCTAATAATTTGAAGGTATATTTGACTGCAGGCTTAAATAAGTTGATACAGCGCTCCCTTAATCAAAGGATAGTTAAAAAGAATATGAAATGAGCTGACACATTTTGACATGATTGCCGACTGCAGATCAGATACATGTGCACTGCACATTGAGAATGCACTGGAAAGAGCTTTCATTCCTTTAAGTTATGGATTTTAAATCAGTTCCTGAGATGAACGTTTCAAACATTTAAAGTTCTAAAACACTCACCCAAACCTGGGAAATGGAACATGTGCGTGAAACTCTTTCCCAGTCCCGCACATCCCCATTTTACTTTGTCTTTTTGTGGGGCTTTTTTCTTTGTTTTTTTGTTTGTTTGTTTTTTTGTTTGTTTGTTTTTCCCCATTTTACTTTGAATTACAGAGTAAACTCTCAAAGAACCAGAAGAAAATACAACTTTTGGGTGGAGTAGGGAAGGATACCTTGACAGAAAAGTGAAGGAAGAAACCATAAAGGAAAATATATACCCTAAAACTTTAAAATATTATATATCAAAGACAGTCCTACAAACTACCAGGCAAAAAAGAAAAATAACATATATAATATGGGAGGTTATGTTCTTGATGGATTACAAGGCTTTAACGTTTATGGAAAAAAGGTAAAATAATATTTATTAGATTAACCATTCAACAAACTTTGATTGAACTCCCAGCCTACTGCTATTTGAGCTTCCATGGGTCACCCATTGAATGTGGGTCCTGGGACACAAGACCTTCAAGTGCTAAAACTGGGACAGCCCCAGGCAACCCAGAAGTCAGAGCGACCTGGACTCAAGTTCTCGTTTCATCACCAGTTGACCTTCAACATGTTACACCACCGTGTTACTCATGAGTCTCAATTTCTTCATCTTTGAAAGGGTGTTAACTCTGGTACTTAATTCTCATGATTGCGGTGAAGACTACACAGATTATATGCCCAGAGCTCGCACACCTGGCATATTGAGCACATGCTCAATAAATGGCACCTGCTATAATCCTCACCCTCACGAACATCACTGTCAGCCCTGAAGGCCTCTCAGTATCTGTCTGGAGAACCCCAGTTTGGGGGAAGAGTTAGACAAGCACTGTGGGATTTCTCGGTAGAGGTCGTCATCGGACCTAGTTCTGGCCATGGAGAAAGAAAGAGGATTTGGGTTGGGACTCTCAAGAAGGCTTCTTAAAACTCATGAATGTGTGGGGTGAGCAGGTGGGGGTTGGGGGGGTCACTGGAATAGAGCTACGTTTTGTCCTTCCTTCCTCCACTCCTTCCTACCTGGACACAGGTAGCACTGCCACGGTCTCCTACCTGGAAGCAAAGCAGCTGTCCTGTGAAGCCAAGGGTGGCAAGAACGTGCTGAGCACGGCTGGCCGGAGACAAAAGGAGTCCACCTGCCCCCCACCCCCCACCAGCATCATGGGGCCACTGCACTCAGCTCAGATTTCTGACTTTTTGGACTTTTCATGGCATGAGAAAAAAATAAAACTTCCAATTTGCCTAAAGTTGCTATTTCCAGGTCTCGGTTATTCGCAGCCAAACCGAATTTCCAGCCAACGTTCCGCATGTGCGGAGGGAAATACAGGCAAAGGAAGCAAACAGGCGGTTGACAAGCAAACGAACAAAAAATCCAACATCATGCAAGTCTTAGGGCATCATTATTATATCAACTGAAGCATGAGTCACGTTGAACTGTCATTGGGACAGTACAGAGAGTGATATTTTAAACCCCGTATTGAACGACCAACAAAACACAACAATTCTTTTAATTATGCCACGTATTCTTCTGACTTTTTTTGAGAGAAATAAAATGCAACAGATGAACTGGAAGCTCCCCTCTCCCTTCTTCCTCAGCCGTTCCCTTCCGCCACACCTGTGGCCAATATCCTGAAGATGCCATGTAGTCGCCTTGTCTAGATTTTTATACTTTTAGTACATAAGGATGTATTTGCAAAAAAATACACACACACACACTGTGATACGTTACATATTAACGTATTTTTAAAATTCACTTAAGTGTTGTCATTCCATCCATGTCTTTTTATGAACTGCTTCTTTAACTCAGTAGTATAATTTGGAGGTTTACCCAGATATATACATATGTGTCGAGTTCATTCATTTTAATAATTCCACCTTCTTCCTTTGCACACTGTAATTTATTTACCAATTCTTTCTTTGTTACACGTACATATTTTTCGAACTTCTGCTACTGACACATGCTTGAGTACACATGGGAAAGTCCCTCATAATTTGCATATCATCGATCAGATTATGTTTATTGGTTATTTGGCTTTCCTCTTCTATGAATTTCTTGTTCTTGACTTTGCATATTACTTGGTGGACATTTTCTTTATTTTTTTTTAAAGATGTTATTTATTTATTCATGAGAGACCCAGAGAGAAAGGCAGAGACACAGGCAGAGGGAGAAGCAGGCTCCATGCGGGGAGTCCAATGCGGGACTCGATCCTGGGACCCCGGGGTCACGCCCTGGGCCGAAGGCAGATGCTCAACCGCTGAGCCACCCAGGAGTCCAGACATTTTCTTTCTCAGCTAGTTATCTACGCTCTTACGTGGCACTGCTTTAAAGTTTAACATAAAATTCATCAATCTTTCCCTTAATTTTTCTTCTTTTTTAATCGCAATACATGTCACATAACATAAAATTCATCCTTTTAAGGTATAGAATTCAGTGGTTTTTAGTATATTCGAAGTTATGCAACCATCGCCACTATTTAATTCCAGAATGTTTTCATCACCTCAAAAAGAAATCCCATACCCATCAGCAATCACTCCCCACGAGCTCACCCTCCAGGCCTCGGCAACCACTAATCTACTCCTGTCTCTTTGGATTTACCTATTCTGGATGTTTCACATATAAGTGGAACCATATAATATGTGCCTTTTTGTGCCTGGGCTTCTTTTCCTAAGATTATTATTGGTTTCAAGGTTCATGCCTCTTGTAGCATGTATCAGTACTTCATTTATTTTTATGGCTGAATAATATTCAATTGCATAGATGTACCACATTTTGGTTTTCCATTCCTCAATTGACGAAATTCAGTTCATTTCCACTTATGAATATTGCAACTATGAACATTGAAGTAAAAGTTCTCAGTGGACATATGTTTTCATTTGCCCTGGGCACGTGTGTAGGTGTGGAATTATTGAATCTTCTGGAAAGTCCGTTTTCAGGAGCTGCCAGAGTGTTTTCCAAAGTGTTTTTACCATTTTGTATTCCTACCAGCCAGGTCTGAACGTTCCAATTTTTCCTCAAACTCCTCAACACTCCCAATGCCCATCTTTTTTATTGTAGCCATGCCAGTGGGTGTGAGTGGCATGGTATTTTACTGTGGCTCTAATTTGCATTTCCCTGATGGCCAGTGATGTTGAGCATCTTTTCAGATTCTTATTGGACATTTGTGTGTGTTTTTTGGGTAAAAATCTATTCAAATCTTTTGCCCATCTTAAAAATTGGGTTATACGTCATGTTACTGTTCGTTATATATCCTGGATACCAGCACTTTATTAGATACATATTTGCAAATATTCTCTCCCATTCTGCAAATTTTCTGTTTGCTCTCTTGAGAGTGCCCTTTGATAAAAGCACAGATGTTTTTAATTTTGACGAAGTCCAATTTATCTGTTTCTTTTATTACTTGTGCTTTTGATGTCATATCTAAGAAATCATTGCCAACTCCAAGTTTAAAATAAAATGTGTCCTTATTTTTTCTTCTAAGAGTTTTGTAGTTTTAGCTCTTCTATTTAGACCCCCCGATTCATTTTTTGTTAGTTTTTGCACTTGGCGTGAGGTACAGGTCCAGCCTCATTCGTTTGCACGTGGGTATGTAGCTGTCCTAGCCTTACTGCTGTGGTTGTTATTGTTGTTGTTTTTATTTTAAGATTTTATTTATTTATTCATGAGAGACACAGAGAGAGAGACAGAGACACAGGCAGAGGGAGAAGCAACGTGGGAGCCCAACTTGGGAGCCCAACATGGGACTCAATCCCAGGACCCCGGGATCATGCACTGAGCCGAAGGCAGATGCTCAACCACTGAGCCACCCAGGCTCCCCTAATCCTTAGTGGTTTTATTTTGTGACTACTTTAAGAAATTTGTCTAGACCCCGACAAAATATTTACCTCTCATTTTCCCTGAAAGGTTGAATCTTTTATTTATACTTCTAGGTCCCTAATCCAGATAAATTTGATTTTGTGGTTGGTATAACGCAACGATCCAATTTTCTTTCTTCTCTATGGTTATTGTTTGACATAATGGCATTTGCCATGTACTCTATCCTTTCCCCTGTAATGCTTCCTCCTTCAAATGGCAAGTGTCCATCCATGCTCAGGTAGGCTTCTGGGTTCTCTAGTCCATCCTACTGTTCCATTTATTGAACATTTAAATTAACATGGCTTTCTAATAAGTCATTGGATTTTTCTAATTTTCTATATTTTGCTTTTCGTTTCTACAACTTCTATTTGGCTTTTTTTTTTTTTTTTTTTTTTTTTTTTACAAAAATGGCTCTTTCTCTTCCATGATTTTCGAATGTTTCTTTGTGATTCTGGCTTCTTTTATCTGTAGTCAATTAACATATTGAAAATACTGACTTACTTAGATTATACTATAATTTCCAATTTTAAGACTGCTAATCTCCTATTTGTTATAGCTGTTGATTCTTCCCCAGGGAGGCTCCTATCTTCCTTTGTGAGGTTATCCTTTATGGGAATTGCTTTACTGGGGAGCCTAGCAAAAAGGAAGTATATTAACAGAGCAGTTTTCATTTGCTTCTGCTAGGATCCTACTTTGTGACTTATTTTAGGACAATTTATTGACTTGAAATCCCCAAACCACGTGAACAGGAAACTTTCAGACCCCCTCTCCTGGGCATGGTGTTTTGATTTCCATTGGATGACTCTGCACTATATTTTCACATGGAGCCCCAGCTTATGACAAGATTATATTCACTTCCTTGGACCAGTAGACCTTTTCTCATCCCCTTTTGATGGACAAGGCACCTTTTTAAGTCTTCTGGCTTTATCCAGGGTTAGCATTCATTCTGCTTTGCCAGGCAAGGTACGGAGAGGCAGCAGCGTGGCTCAGTCTGCTAAGCATCTGACTTTGGCTCAGGTCATGATCTCAGGGTCCTGGGATCAAGCCCCACGACAGGCTCCTCCCTCAGAGGGGAGCCTGCTACTCTGTCTACCCCTCCTCCCACTCGTGCTCACTCTCTCTTTAAAAAAAAAAATACTGTTTTTTTGGAATACATATTAACAAAGTCTTTTAAATTACCTTTAAAACACCGCAACATAATGAATGTTTGTAGGTATCAAGGCTAAACAGACTACTACATTAAAACAATACATTTATTTATGATAAAGCCTTACAATGTCATTGGACTTTCAAATTTGGTTAGAAGGGGGAAATAGCCAAAATGTCGGCCTTCATCACAAAATGGTTGAAGCACAATATAATCTCCTTTTATTTACAGCAAAAGTAACTTTCATTCTGCCTCCTGTCTCTAAAAAATATTTCACACCACTTGAGGTTCACTGTTCCACGTGATAGCGCCTCATGAATGAATGCATAAATCATAGGCATCAAACTGTTTAAAACTGGACAACAGTTTGCTGATTCGAGGGCGTGTGGAATATTCTGTTTTGTACTTTGTGAAATTGACATCTACTTACATCAGCAAACTGTAAGGAAAATTTCCTTTTCTCTAATTCTATATCTCTAAACGAGTAATACTATATAGTTGGGTTTTTAAAGCAATTCCATTCACCGCTCTTCATCATTCATAAGTTTTTAAATATCTGTACCTTTTTGGATCATAATAGTCTATTTATTTTGAGGAGGGTTTAACCTAGTATCATGAGTATTGAATAAATAACAAAAAACGAATGTTGCAGATGCCCTAATGTCCCCATGGCATTTCCAATAAACACAAGCGTTCCTGAAGTTTCATGCAAGCCAAATAAACCCTATTGCTAATGTTACAGAAAATTACTTTATGGAAATGCCAAGATGAACTTTTATTAATAAATTATAAACCCCTAATTTATCAGAAAGTTTATAAGGTCTCATAAGACAAGGATATTGGCCTCAAGTAACAACCAACTCTTTGAGGGAAATTCAAAATGGCAGAATTGAGAACCAAAGCACGGTGGACCATAAGACACATGAAGCCTCTTAGGGAATCTTTGAATAAATTCAATAGTACTAGTTAGGGGAAAACAATTTTCTTTCTGTTTTACTCTATCGTGAGTTCCATTTTCTAAAAAAGTTAATTAACAAAGACCAATTATTTGCCTTCCTGGATTTAAAGCATAGTCCATTTAAGTAGATGTGAAAGTGTGTTTAACATAGTGCAAAATTTATCACATCTTCACAGAAATACATATATTAGTAGCAAGATAATAGGCAATGAGTAACATTTTCTCCAAGCTATTAAATTCTTTTAGTGTTTTATGGCACAAGGGACAGTGGGTCCAATGTGAAGTTATACTTTTAAGGATTCTTATCTTGATCTCTCCAGCGACTGATTATTATAGAACATTTTGTAACTCTTGGTAGAGAAATCTCCCATTTTATATCCCTGCAAGTTGGAACCAAAGGAAAGTGGGAGTTTGTGACACCGAAAGTCTTCATTTTCCTAGCACAACCCAACTCTTAGGAGTTTGACTGTTATCCAATATACTGAACGTCCTTTATGTTTCCTGTTCATTTTGGATAGGAGCTGGGGAAATGACACTGAGCCATCCCTTAAGTCGCCCCCTTAAGAATAGAGGATTTAAGACTAGCAATTGCACAGGTGCAACTTGCTTGACCCAGTGCTCATATTATAGTAGGTGAAGAATGGCTTTTAACCACAGTCCAATGTCAAAAGAAAGAGGTGGGAGGTCTGAAACATGGGGAATCTTATTAAACCAATCAGTCAAGAAATATTTATAAAGTGCCTAAATGTGTTTAGTGTTATGTTACACAGGAAAAGATCAAACATTGAGGATAAGGGGAAAATAAATACTTGGAGAGGAAGAACATTCTTGCTACATTAAGAGAAATTTTGTCTCAAAAGAGGGAACCCAAAAGCAAAGAGGATACAAGTAAAACTAGAAGCACAAACCAGAGAAACCACTAAAAAAAAGAAAATGAGGTATAACGAACTGGTCAAAAAGCAGCAATGAATAATTTTTATAGAAAGCAATTGCTAAGAAGGGCTGCACCTGGCCGAGAGGAGGAAGGGAGAATTGAAATAACAAGACTTCATCTGAGATGATATAATGTCTGAACGAGGGGAGGCCTCGGGGTTACCTACTGCCCCCTCCAGAAAGAAAGACAATCGTCCTGCCTTCAAGTCACACAGAGAAGCAGCCCTCAGACTAGAACCCGAGCCTTGGACTCCCATGCCGCCACTTGCAATCCAACTCTAGCTCAAGGTCTCAAAGCAAAAGAGAGGAATCCTTAAAGCCTTGGCCATAAAGGAAGGAAAGAGGTTTGGGGACAGTAGGGAGGGACCTGAGTGGAGGACACAGTAGCAAAACGTCACCCGTGCAGACGGAATTCTAGGAGGTCCAGCCAAGCAGAAGGGGCTGTGCCGTTGACTTCCACCTGCCAAATAATTATGTGAGTTTCAAAATACCCATTCACCTAGGACGCTGGACTCGAGCGCCTGTGTCTATGGACCCTTTGCTTTTTTCATAACACCTACTTTATTTTTTTTTTTTCGCTCCTAGGCACTGAAATACAATTTGAGAAACACTACAGCACACCCGACCTTTTTCAAATCTCCCAGACAAACTCCAAACTCACCAGCTTTCCCCATCTCAGGAGTGTGAAATCTTATTTTCCAGTTCTCTGCTCAAATTTAACAAGCCACCTCCTGCTTAACCTTCTTCTGTGAAACCTGAAAGCATCAGACAATTGTACGCCCAAACCCTGGCTCCTCGGAGCTCTCCATCTCTCCCCATCAGGAGTCCACAGAAGCACAATTTCAAATCTCTGATAATCGCCCTCCACTACCTGGAGGGCAACGTAAGCCTTTAACTTCTGTCTTTGCGCCTTAAATACAAAAGAACCCCACTCACCCACCCAAAGCATCTTTCGAACCATCTTCTCACCCTCTGACTGCAAGACAGAAGCATTTAGACTGCATTTAATTATCTCCACACGATCTAAGGCTGATTAAATGAATCTATGCCTAGATGGGGGTTTTGCTGATAATACTGTTGTTGTGACCGCTTCCTGGTGAAAACGTACTTAGTGAAAACACAACAGCTCTCAATTAGGCAGCTGGGTGACTTATAAATATATATTTATGTTTGAAGCCTAAGTGGCCATTGGCTTCCCTACTGTTTTACTTAGCTAACAAAACAACTCTATCAAAGTAAGTATTATTCCAAAACCCAACTTCCTGTGCAGAATGCTCCCATGTGCTCCATCAGTCTGGCTCTCTGATGAACTACATCGTTTCTTATAAACTGTCCATGGCCCATAAATTTCCAAGCATAAAGGCTATTACTGTGCTGTGCAGATCTGCTGAGAATTTGGGCCTTTCGAACTCCATTTTACCTGGTTGAAAATGAGACGGGGGGAGAAAGTCCATCTGCAAACTTCCTCTTTTCCCTCCTCCCCAGACCCACTCCCATTTTGATCAGAGAAAATTATTTAGTGCATACAAGACTGGAACAAGGGTTTATTTTGACTGATTCTAAGCCGCTTTCTGCATCAAATGAGCGTTTTCTTTCTGCAAATGCTACATTCTAGAAAAGAGAAAAGAGATATGGGGGCAATTTTCTAATTAATCTGGGAAGCGTGGATTGGAAAACTCGGAAGGTTAAAAAAATCTTTTTTGTGTGTGTGCTAGCTAAATAATTCTAGATGATAGT
This sequence comes from Vulpes vulpes, assembly GCF_048418805.1. Taxonomy (NCBI): domain Eukaryota; kingdom Metazoa; phylum Chordata; class Mammalia; order Carnivora; family Canidae; genus Vulpes; species Vulpes vulpes. The sequence continues at coordinate 94,478,089 of NC_132795.1, read as the reverse complement.
GGAAGAGGAATCACAGGACAATGCGTTAGAATCCCAGGGAATGGCTAAATCTGATCTCTATCGGTACAAAGTTTGTACTCGAGACCATAAAATCATCAGAGAATGTAAGGCTGTGACCACATTTCTAGCCTAAAAGTGAGTAACATTGTCCGACAGGTTCCTAATCACCTTCGGCATCACCTGCTTACCTTTGCGCTTTACAGTTTCCCGCCGGTTCCTATCCATAATCTCATTTGATCTTTATGAATAGGTCCAAAGGATTTGGGAGAAACGGGGCACTGACATGTCGTCGTCCCTGAGACTTCTTGACAAGTCACCACCAACTTCATTCAGTTTCATTTAATGGTGAAAACAATGCTGGTGATATCGATAGGAGCCAACCCTACAGCGTGACCTGGAGACCAGGGTATCACTAAGCATTTGCTACAAAGGAAATTAAAACAGAAGCTGATGTTTTCCAAAGCTAAACCACTTAAGATTTATCAACATTAAATCTGACAGTTTCAAGAGCAAATTAATACGTCTCAGAGTTTTTATGGCAAATAGGAGGATTCCCCAAGGGAAGGAAGGAAGGGAGGATGGGGGGAGAAGGAAGGGAGGATGGGAGGAGAAGGAAGGGAGGATGGGAGGAGAAGGGAGGAAGGAGAAGGAAGGGAGGAAGGAGAAGGCAGGGAGGGGGGAAGGGAAGGGAAGGAGAATACTCTGTTTCAGACACGACATTTCCAGGGTTTCCCCTTGGCTCAGGAAGGGGTCTCCTCTCTCCTCTCCTCTCGCCATCCCATCCTCTAAACCGGAATCCGCCTTTGCCCCTTCACACTCCCATTCACTTCTCATTAAGTAAACAGCGAGATGCTCGTGCTGCTCTTAGTCTCTCTGACATAGAATTTACTGTTTGGTTGAAGAAGTCTTCCTGGCAAGACCAGGAAATGGTGGCTGTTGGTGTGATGTGTTTGGCCCAACAAGGGCTAGTAAATTCTGGGGAGAAAAAGAGAAGTTTTGCTTTCTGAGTCCCTTTAAAACCATCAAAAACTTTTTTCCCAGGCAATTATGATCCTAAATGAGGAAATGGTCAGCAAACAAAGTAACTGTATCTAATCTGGAGGATTCGAGGTAGAGGAGAACACGGAATGAAACACCATCTCAGCAGCTCAGTGTCTGGGTCTAAATATTTCTTTCAGTGAAGCCCCACTTATTAAATTTCTGTTGCCTTTATAATATCATGATAGTCTTCACTTTCATTTCTGGAAAAATATGGTTTATTGTGCCATATAACATGTACTCCGCAACACGTAGGATTCAGCAGTGCCATAATTTTTTCCAGATGTAATTTCTCTTCCCTATGTATATATAGGACTTTAACTAAAATTCTCTTTCTAGGCAAATATTCGAAATTAATAATATAATTTTTAATAGGATCACAGCCATTATGTGCTATTGAATGATCTGTAAAATCTCGTCATAAAAAATCCCAGGTGACTGAAATAAGATGGAAAAACTAGCACGGTAAGTTATTTTTCATTGTTTGCTCCGGAATTCCTTCATTTAAAGTGCTTATTATGGTGTACGAGATGAGGTTGTTCTCTCATGCAGGTTTTCTTTTAAAAAGATCATAAAACCTCTCTGTGAATATTTAACTGAAGAGTAATAACATAGTGTCAGATACTTACACAGCATCATGGTGTAACACTCTGCATTTTGACATCTGTCCAGACAGATGTTTAAAACTTAAGTTCTTCAAGATTTTTTTTTTTTTTTAAGTTTCGTAGAAAAAGATCTGGGAATCATTTTTTATACCAAACCTACTTTTGTGTTACAATTTCACTGTCAACAATTCAATTAATTGAAACGGAGACAGAAAAGCCAGTGATTTATATAGGCCCTCTAAAAAGAATTTGATCAAAAGGGGAAAAAAAAATCTACAATTAACTTTTCTTACTGACACACCATCATCAATCTCCTTGTCTTTTCACATGGTTTACATGCATATGTAAAACAGTTTCTTATTTTGATTTTTTTCCCTTGATTTGATTATGGCAAGTAACTTGATCTTAAAAAGGAATCATTAACCTTCAAAGCAACCAGAGCCATGTTTTGTGAGGAAGTGTTTAAAAAGTAGCCCTGAGTTATCCTCTTCATATGCCATAACGCCGCTGCTAAATATGAATGTGATATATTTCTTTTTAATTAAAAGTAGTTGTACTGTGGTGTGATTTTTAATAACTTCAATGTCTTCAGATTTCTACATTTTAGATTCATGTTGAAACTTGTACACCACCACATGCTGATTGCAAAATTCATTACCACGTAAATCATGTTTTAGCGATCGTCCTTTAAACAAAGTTGGTTTGATTGCGAAGTGCTCGCTGGTTGGCTTATTTATTATGAAGGTTTGTCAGGCAGAGCAGTTAAGTTAATCAGTACCCAATAAAAGATTTAAGCCGATAGATATGTCACCCAATTTATTACGAACAAAGGTTTGGGGCTTCTTAATAAACACTCATGAAAACATGCTGTAATGGTGACTTCGGAAACCTGATTTCCATCCTGCGTGCAAAGTTGAAAGGAGATTCCCTAGTTCTGCTGAAAATCAAGAAAAGCATACGCTATTTTCCTGAGCTTTATTATCTGACTAGATGTCCATAGAAGATACTTAACTTGATTTGCTTTGGGATCAATATGCACTTTGCTATTTCTGTTTTCCTCCACTGCTTAGTGTGCCATCACTTACAATAGAGGAAGTCTTTCACTTAGCCCCGGTCGCTTGTAGGCTTAGGATATCGGTAACTTCCAACGACGTTAAGCGAACTCACTCTTGGAAGGTTTGGATGTTACCATCTTCTTATTGGGTATTTTATGGAAGAAAATCACGGTGCCAAATGTAACTAGGGCTAAATTCACACTGCTGGGCAAAAGCCCCCTTTTTTACTCCACTAGATCATTTTGGAAAATAAGCAAAAGTAGGAAACATGGTGCCTCTAACAGTGGAATTTATGTGCAAGCTGTGAGACTGAAAAAGCTCTAAGTTTCCTCATTTTAAAATGGTACTAGGGACGGAGGAAGGATTGAAGTTGATCATTTCCAAATTCCTGGCAAATACTGAAATTGTATGATCTTATGAATCCATTAACAGTCCTCACTCAACTCAGTGGAGGAGACATTTTCACCTCCAAAGCTGATGCAACCCCACGCCAATGCTGTATTCTCAACACTAGTAACCAGAAGTGATTACTCGGTACTTACAGATCCTGTTCCCTCAGTCAAAGTTAAGGGAAGCTTTACGGCTTTTGTCTAGAAAATACAGTTCAATCTAATCTACGATAGGGAAAGACAATCAAGGTTTAAGAGCAGAATTAATATTCTCACCCATTTTTGCCTGAATTATTCAGATGATTGCTGAAATTTTCACTTCCTTTTGCCAAGATCTCTAAATATTCTCTCCATATTTGTCTCTATAAGACTTTGGGGATGAAGTTTGGGTGGTGGGTTTTTTGTTTTGTTTTGTTTTGTTTTTTTGTCTATTTTAACACCTGAAGTCAACAAACGAGATACATAAAATATTTTCACCAAAACATTATCTTTTCCTAAGGTATTTAGTAACTATAAACATAGTAACCAGGGACCATGACATCTGGCTGTCTTTAGTCACATTTGAGTGGAAAGCTCATTTCTACCAACTCTTGTTCTTAACTACAAAACTATGTCTTCATAATACACTTTCCACTCATGCCCAAAGTTCAGTACATCAGAAGGACAGGACTGTCTTGTGTCAGTTTTGAGCTTGATATTCAAATAAGAATGGGGAGGGGAAGGCCCTGGAGTAAATCTTGACTTTTGTTTGATGCAATAATTTTTATGACAAAAACATTATACTCCTATCAAATCCATTGGTAGCACGACCTTGAAGGGTGTGCAGTCTCTGGTGAGCTTGATAGGAACAGCTTTAGAGGAGAAAGACCCTAATTTCTTCCAAATGCATCCTTCTCTGAATGAAAGAGTAAGAAGGGGAAGAGGGCAGCCATGAGTATGTGCCAATGTGTTTTAACTGCTCAAAGTGCTTTAGCTCAAAAAGATGCTAAAGAATATAAAGGCCCAAAATATTCAGCTGTGCATATTTCCTTGATACCTAATAATTTGTAAGGTAAGCACATTCAACTAAACGCTGAGCCAGTAGGCTCAGAGCTTTGCAGGCTTTCCCAGGACATCAAGATTTGCCCAAAGGAAGCTAAGCATATTTTTGGAAACTGTAAATAGAATTGCCTTGTTGCATATAATAGAAAAATCCAAAATAATGGTGACAAGGAAGGAAGGAAGGACAGAAGGAATAGAAAGGAGGAAAGACAGGAACAAGAAAACAAGGAAAGGAAGAGGAGAGGAGGGAAGGAAGGAGAGGAGGGAAGGATGGGGGCGGGTGGAGAAAAGAAGGGGGGGGAGAGAGAGGGTGGGAGGAAGTTCATTTCCTTCTCTTGTAAAACTGAAGGTAGGTGGCCCAGGATCGGTCAAGCAACTCCAAGCTGCCATCAGTCTCCTGTCTTTCTGTCTACCATCCTTGACTTGGTTTTCATCATCAAGGTCAACTCATGGTTCAAGACCGCTGCTAGGACTTGAGCTATTATTTCTCAGTCGCTGAGCTAACAAAAGTTGGAATAAGAGGACAAAAGGGTTTCCTCCTAACTGAGTCAACTCCTTTTAAGCAGCTTTCCTAGAATCCCACAAAGCCCTTCTGCTTGTTGGCCAGACTGGGTCGCATGATCACACTGAGCTCCTTGAGAAGCTAGGAACTGTCTCTAACTCTGGGGGGCAAGACACCTGACTCAAGTCCTCTTTGTCAGGAGAGGGAAGTAGGTACTGGAATGGACAAGAAGCAGCCTCTGCTACAAAAACGCTCAAACCACTAGGATGTGAACTATTTTTCAAGGACCATTCCAAGAACACATTTTTTTTTTTCCTCAGAAAGGTTGGATGAGGTTTGCCGTTGAAGGCTACCCTTAATGCCAACCCTGTGGAGTATGGGTAGCGATGGGTAGGATGCTAAAAGTCGTAAGGGCTGGACCTCACTGGAGTCTGGTAGAAACCAACTTCCATGCAGTAAAATCAAGTGTGCATCTGTTGCTCATTCTTTCAGCTCACTGGAGATATCATAGGGGTGAAAACTGAGGTGTGGCGGCACCAAACACCCAGAAGGTTCTTCTTTGACATCTATGTTAAACACAGGGCACAGCACAGAAGAGCAATAGGGCTGGGGGCTTGGACACTGCACAGACCTGGTTTGCACTGGGAAGTCAGTCTTACTCCCTAACCCTCTTATCCTGGGTTTCTTTGCCTCCAAAACGAGGGAGAAGTTGGCCTCATAAGACTGCTTATAATACTAACGTAGACACCACACAGAGCACACACGCTCAGTAAATAGTAGCTATTAGGACTAACATTGTGCATGTGTTGAACCTGCTTTAGAACCAGAGAAGCGACCAAACGCCCCAGAGATACGGAGGGTGGTGTTCACTTTGTTTGCCTACTAAGTACATGTCTCAACTTTTCCCTGTCTTTTCTCCTGCATTCTTACTTTCTGCTTCTAGCTCAGGTTTTTAATTCCCCCTTGCCACAAATTAGGGCTCTCACCTGCATCTACTTGATAATATTATGTAGACTCCTAATTTACAAAAAGTGTATGTTCTAAGAGTCATAGTTACAAGAAGAAGGAGAGCATAATGACTAAGATCTTGGACCCTGGCATCAAATGCGAAACCCCAGCACCAACATTTAGTCAAAGGTCCTTCCTTACCTTCTCTGGGGCTCAGTTATCTCATCTGTATATTGGAAATAATTCCTCTCTCATAAGTAGCATGTGTCAAGCACTGAGGTCAAAGTCAGGCACATGGTGTGCACTGAATGGTGGTGATTGTTATGCTGTGGGGAGGAAGCGAGGGAGGGAGACGTCGCAGTAATTGGGGCCTCCTCTACGCCAGGCATTATGCTCTATATTGAAGTTTTATATTGCTTTTACTCCTTCCACTGATCCTACAAGTTATGAACCTTTCTTTAAAAAAGATTTTGGGGGATCCCTGGGTGGCGCAGGGGTTTAGTGCCTGCCTTTGGCCCAGGGTGCGATCCTGGAGACCCGGGATCGAGTCCCACGTTGGGCTCCCGGTGCATGGAGCCTGCTTCTCCCTCTGCCTATGTCTCTGCCTCTCTCTCTCTCTCTCTATGTGACTATCATAAATAAATAAATTTTAAAAAAATAATAAAAAATGATTTTGGGATGCCTGGGTGGCTCAGCAGTTGAAGCTTCGGGCCAGGGCATGATTCAGGAGTCCTGGAATCGAGTCCCACATCAGGCTCCCTGCATGGGGCCTGCTTCTCTCTCTGCCTCTGTCTGCCTCTCTCTCTCTGTGTGTGTCTTATTAATAAATAACTAAAATCTTTAAAAAGGGGGGAATGCCAAAAAAATAAAAATAATTTTAAAAATATTTTATTTATTTGAGATTGAGAGAGAGATAGAGACAAAGCATGAGGAGAGGGGTTGCAGAGGGAGAAGCAGACTCCTCTCCAAGTAGGAAGTGGGATTTGGGGCTCAATTCCAGGACCATGAGATCGTAACCCGAGCCGAAGGCAGATGCTTCACCGACTGAGCCACCCAGGTGCCCCAAGTTATGATTTTGGAATCACAAAAGCACTTGCCAAAGAGAGAGAACAAATCAATCACAGCAGCACTATACGGACCCAGGTCTGTGTTTCCAGAGGTCATGCTCTTTCTAGTCATTCACTGGAAGGAAGCTGGCAAACCAATTTCTAATTCAACCTCTCTGTACCCCAAAGAGGCAGAGCAAGATTTTGGGCACAGGCTATCACAATTACTTTCAGTACTATATTGACCTCAAGAGAATGTTTTCAACTCTTGACATAAGTCTTCTTTTAAAAATGCAGTTTATCATCCAACTTATTTTATCATCTAATTTATTTTTAACATCAAGAGAATGGAATTTTAGGAAACCTATTGCCGGCGTAGTTATTTTACAGTTTAATTTAAATGCTACTTTTATTGTGCCTCCAATTAAAATCTCCTTTATACGACTATCATTCAAATATTACACTTGGTCCTGAAATAGTTAAGTAAGATGGACATTGTTTTTTTAATGAAGCCTCTCATGTAAGAAATATGTGTATTTATAGATCTTCTGGTAATTCTCTACATTAATTCCTTGACCTCAAAGGAACCAGAGAAGGTCAACAATTCTTGTAATGTCCCTGAGTGGTACATTTTCATCTCTACCTTAGCTGGAAAGTATATAAAGGCACAGGCAGTCAGGAAGCACCCACATAGCTATCCAGCTGAGTGACCCCAAGATGCAAGTTAATCCCTCCAAGGTCAATTGTAATTTATGTTCAATTAACTGGCTCAAGAAGCCTGTTTTAGACAGAAGCCAGAAATTAGGAAACCCATTGCTTCACTTTCCAGTGGGGAGCACTTCTGGAAAAGCCACCGTCGGGGACCCAAAATGAAAGACCCTCAGCAGGCTCTTCCTTTGGGTGAGCTTTCAGTCTTCTCAATGGACCACAGGGACTCGCTCCAGGGATATGCTAGAACCAGGGAGGATTTGGATGGAAAGTCTGTTGTTCCTGAGCTTGGCGAGTGAACAGGATTCCCCTGCTCAGCTTCCATTCCACCATGGAAAGTACCGAGTTAAGCCTCCTCTAGGACACCCAAGAAAGATGCAGGAGATGGTAGGAGGGCTTCCTGCGGGCCACACCTGAGAAATTTGAACACCAAAAGAAGTAAGACAGTAATGAAGCAGCACCCACTAAATAAGAATCCAAAAGTCCATGCTGATAGAAATAAGTGAATAAATGAATACAAGAGAGAAAATAAAAAGCTCTTCCTTTTAGTAGAATGCCAACTGATATATTGGGGCACCCGTGAGGCTTAAACAGTTAACTCGCTCACTCTTGATTTCAGCTCAGGTCATGATCTCAGGGTTGTGAGGTCGAGTCAGTCTGCATAAGATTCTCTCCCTCTCCTTCTGCCCCTCCCACCACAGGTCACGTGAGCTCTCTCTCTCTCTCTCTCTCTCTCTCTCTCTCAAAAAAAGAAAAAAAAGAAAAAAATGTCAACTAATATATTAAAATGATGGAGTTAGAAGATCACCAATGAATGTGAAGACCAGTGAATAAAGGTTTGATAAGGAACGGGATACTACATAATAATCTCAAACTATCTCCCACTTGGCAGAGAACACCTTAATCAAGGGAACAAAGTTAATGTCACCGTGGCCGGGACAGACATCGCGGGCCAGCTGACATGACGGCCACAGGGCACAGCCTCTCTTGTGTGGTGATCCTGCCAAAAATGCATCACCTGAATCCAATCATAAGGAAACATCAGACAAACCTCAACGAAGGGACATTCCACAAAATAAACCAGTCTGGACTCCTCAAAAATGTCGGGGTCAGGAAAGACCTCGGTACCGTTGGTTCTAGATTCAAGGAGACGAAAAGAGAGATGACAAGTACGATGTAATGGAGGACCCTGGATTCGATTCTAGGTCAGAAAAAAAAAATGATACAAAGGATGTCATTGTGGCAATTGATGAAATTTGAATGGATGAAAATTCAGTGGATAGAGAACAGGATTGCATCCAGGTTAAATTTCCCGATTTTAGTAATTGTTCCATTTCGCAAGGAAGAAAAAAATGTTCCACAGCACAGTTGGAATCAGAAACCCTAGGAACTCGACAAGCTTTCAGAAAGGCAGCCATGGGGAGGGAGCCCTTATCAGCATACTTTGAGATGACACATTCCCGTACATTGCATGTAACTTGACATTAGGTTCTAGAAGATACCTACGGGAGATAACATTTATATTAATAAATTAAACCTTGGGGTAATTAGTAGGAAAAAAAAAATCACTGCCTGATATAAGATTGAAAGCAAAAGTCAACCTCAAACTTCAATAGACCCTGAAACACGGCAAAGCACAGAGTCCAGCTACAGGCCCTAATCAAAGGAGAGCTCCTCGCCTTCACTGTGACCTTCCTCCTGAGGGCAGCCCAGGGGCTACTTCATTTACGATGGGAGAGGGCAACGTAAAAGAGCCATCAATTAAACCATTTGGTGGCAACTGCAGTAATGAAAAGATTTAAATTTATTGTATGGCAGGTTTTACAAAGCACCACAGGTGATTGGATGACGAGGATGTGAGACATGCACAGTAGAATACTGCTCGGCCATCAGGAAGGATGGATACCCACCATTTATATTGACCTGGATGGACCTGGAGGGTGTTATGCTGAGCGAAATAAGCCAATCAGAGAAAGACAATTACCATATGGTTTCACTCATACGTGGAATACAAGAAACAGTGCAGAGGATCATAGGGGATGGAGGGGAAACTGAACGGGACGTCATCGAAGCCATGAGAGACTCTTAACTCTGGGGACAAACCGAGGGTCGCTGGCGAGGAGGTGGTGGGAGGACGGGGTAACTGGGTGACGGGCATCAAGGAGGGCACGTGATGTGATGAGCGACCCGTGCACTGTTGAATTCCACACCCGGGACCAACGCTGCGCTGTGTGTTGGCTGCATGAATTTAAATAAATAAAAAATAAAAAGCACCACAAAGACATTCTTTAATTTTATTCTCACAAACACCCGTAAGGCAGGCTTGACACACAGCTTTCATCCCTATTTCACAAGTGAATAAACCGATGCTCACCATGACTGACTTCACCCAAGCCGTGTAGTAAGTGAGAATGCCAGGATTCATTCCTAGAGCCTCCCAACTCCCAGTCCCCAGTGTTATTCCCAAGAGCAATGACAGAAAGCTTCACGGGACATAAACACTTAATAAACATCCACCTCTCACCCCCATCCATCAGGTTCAGTACAGCACCTGCCATTGTTTCTAAGGCAGACTCTACAATTCACCACAGATCGTTCTAAGTCCACAGCGACTAACAGAGTCACAAAACAAAGTCGGGGCTGTTTTGGGTCCTTCTGCATCATTTCTGGGAGACTCTGATACCAACACATTATTCACAGAGACATACAACCTGATGCCATGGAGAGTCTCTTGTCAACATCATGTGCCTAAGAGAATTTTAGAAAATCATTTTTAATTGAAAGTGCCAAACGTTAGAATCAATCCGAGCTGTTTTAAATACTAAAGAGAATTAACCAGCCAGGATGACTGGCCTAAATTTCACAGGAATGAAGGGAGTGAAACCATTAACTTAACCTTTGTGTTCAGATGCAGGTTTAATCCCAATGAAATGTAACGAAAACGCAGCCTACACACTCCATAACCAAAACTGCATTAAAAAAAAAAAAAAGGCAGCACTGTCCTTTGAAACCTACTGGATGTTACAGACGACTCCAGTAGCGTTCAGGCGGGTGTGGATGCACGAGGCGGTGGACGAGTTTCAGAAAAGCCAGGGGCAGAGACAAGGGATGAAATCACCTCCTACGATCAGAACTGCTAAAGGGTTTGATAAATTTGGTAAATGAACAAAATGGAGGTAAATGCAGGATTTTCTTAGCAGACCTCTCACACATTTGTTTTTATGTTAAAAAAAAACAAAAAAAAAAAAAACAAAAACTGATGTGTCTACTATTTCTCCATCAGTTGAGAGATCCGAACTAACTGTCCCTGTCCTGGTTTACTAGTGCTGCCCTAACAAAATACCACGGATAGGGGCAAGGGGAGACAACACAGCAGAGGTAGACAACAGAAATTTATTCTCTCGCAGGTCTGGTGGCGTGGAATCCAAAGTCAAGCCATTGGTGGGTTTGATTTCTTCCAAGTCCGCTCTCCTTGGCTTGTCGATGGCTGCCTTCTTCCTGGATCTTCACATGGTCCTCTTCTCTGATGTCTCTTCTGCGTCCAAATGTCCTCTTCTTTTAAGGACATCAGTTCTGTGGGGTTAGGGCCCACCCATGTGACCTCATTTAATAAATCTTAATTACCTGGTTAAAGGCCCCATCCCTGAATTCAGTCACATTCTGAGATATCGGGAGTTACGGGCTTCGACGTATGGATTGTTGGTGGGGGAGTCCTGGGGTGGGGGGGACACGAGTAAGTTCATCAACACTCTTGCGGCCTGAAGCCTCAGCCTGTTCATGGGAGGTTTGGATCCAAGCTGCAGCAAGCTTCAGGTGTTGTACTATATGTTGGCAAACTGAATTTAAATAAAAAATGTATATATTAAAAAAAAAAAAAGATTTGAGTGGCTTCCCCAAACCAAGCTGGGTTTCAGATTTTCCCCAAACCGGTATCATTTGAGTTCCCCTTGGACCCTGTTTCTGTCCCATACTGTAAGTTTAGAGGTAGCGGTTTGCTCCAATTGCAACATTTACCTATTTGGGAGCTTTCTAATTTCATTTGGTTCAAAAAGAAAAGGGCAAGACGCCAGATATTTACTTGCATCTGCTCACTGGAGCCCATGGCCCAGCTGGCCCTGTTACCAACCAGATCATCATTTCTCTTTGTTTCTATGACCAACAAATCAAAAAGCTCCCGGGTATAAAAGTACACGACTCAGTCAACGACAAAAACAACATGTTCCAGGGGCGTGCCCTGCGCAGAGCGTGTGGGTAGGGCTGCGCAGAGCGTATGGGTAGCACCTGCCAGTGCACTGGTGCTGTGTGGGGACCTCTGGGGCTCCGCTCCTCATCTCCAGGCACCCGGAGGAACTGCAGCCTGGAGTCCCTGTTCCGCACGACGACGGGTTACGGACCCACCAGGGAAATGGGTGACTCTGCCATTTGTCAATTTTGTAAGAGGAGAGAGGGCGCCTGGGTCCATGAGGCGTCTGCCTTGGGCTCAGGGAGTGACCCCAGTGTCCTGGGATCCAGTCCCACATTGGGCTTCCCGCAGGGAGCCGGCTTCTCCCTCTGCCTCAGTCTCTGCCTCTCTCACTCTCTCTCTCATGAATAAATAAATAAAATATTAAAAAAAAAAAAAGAAAGAAGGCAGGAAGGCAGGCAGGAAGGCAGGAAGGAAGGCAGGAAGGCAGGAAGGCAGGGAGGAAGAAAGAGTGACTTTGTTCATGGACAGCAAAGTCCTCCACCCAGCAGGTGACACTGTTTCTGGCAATCCTGGGCTGAGTTTCGGTTCTGGTTCCTCACTGGTCTGTCCAGAACGGGGGCCCTGCGCAGGATAGATGGGGGCGCTCCGAGCAGAAGCCCGGCAGCTCCCCTATGTCCTCATACCTTGGCGAGGGGCAGCACTCCCCGCATCTCCAACCAGAATGTGAAGGCCGCTGGGCGTGGGCCGCCTCCACTGTGTCCTCCGCCATCCCAGGCCTGGGGCTGGGACACCCCGCCACCCAGTCACAGCTCAGTTCCCTGTTACTGACCACCTCCTTCTGGCAACTTCGACACTTCCTCATCCTGCCGCTCCCTAGACAAGTGTGGGCACGTCCTTCCCGTCTTTGAACTCGCACTTCCTTCCCCCTCCATGTTCCCTTTATCCACAGCCCTGCTCCTTACCCTTCTCTCTCCATAAACTTGCATCACTGACTTGCACTATCACGTAGGGATGAGGTGTCTGGCATATGCGACCCCCGTGTGTGCTGGGAGGTGACCACACAACAGGGCCAGTTGACGGTCATCACCACACGTAGTTACAGAACACAACAGGATCGCCCAGGGGCACTGTGCTACTCATTACGCAACTGTGACCTACGTATAACTGGAGGTCTGCTCCTTCCAACCCCCTTCACCCGGTTTGCCAACCCCCAAGCCCTTGCCCCCTGCATCCACAATCGGTTTTCTGTAGCTGTGAGCATGGTTTGGGGGTTTTGGTTTTGGTTTTAGATTCTACCTATAAGTGAGATCCGACCGTCCATGGCCCTCCTCGGCCTCACCTATTTCCCTTGGCACAATCCTCGCAGGTCCATCCGCGGTATCGCAAATGGTGAGATTCTGTTCTTTGTTATGGTTGAGTCACACTCCACTGTGTGTATCTCCACCCACCTATCCACCCATCCATTCATCCACCCACCCATCCACCCACCCATCCACCCATCCACCCACCCATCCATCCACCCACCCATCCACCCACCCATCCACCCATCCACCCATCCAACCACCCATCCATCCACCCATCCATCCACCCACCCATCCACCCATCCACCCATCCCTCCATCCATCCCTCCATCCATCCATCCATCCATCCATCCCCATCCATAGACCTGCAGGGAGCAGCTAGGTCTTAGCTATTTGTAAATAAGGCTGCAGTCAACAGGGGGGCGCAGAGATCTTTTTGAGTCAGTGTTTTTGTGTTTTTCCAATAAATACCCAGAAATAAAATTCCTGGATCCTGTGGGAAGTCCATTCTTAGCTTCTTGAGGAGCCGCCATACTGGCCGCACCCACTCACTCTCCCGTATACCGTGTACCAGGGTTCTCTTTGCGCCACATCCTCGCCAGCACTTGATACTTATTGTCTTGTTGAGACTGGCCAGTCTAACAGGTGTGAGTTGGCGTGGTCATCTTATGGTGACCACGTGGTAACAGGCGTGAGTTGACATCTCATGGTGACCATAAACTTTTTGAACCTGATCCCAAATGACCTCATCTACTCCAGCAGCTCCTCCCAAACTGGCATCTTCCAGACTTCTCTACAAAATACAGACCCAGGTCTTCATCCTCCTAATGAGCGCCTCTAAATCTTATCTTATTGATAACCCATAAGCATCTTAACACTCAACGTGCCTAAAGCAAAGTTTTCGTCTTTCTTTCTAGTATGTCCCTTCTTGTAAAGGGACCATCCAGCCAATGGAAGCACAACCTGCCTAGCTTTCCAGACCACAATCTTGTCATTATTTCCATCTTCTCTTTATGCCTCGCCCCACCCCACCCCCAGCATCCACACTAGCCTCCTGTCTCATGGGCGCCTCTCCATACACTCCACTCTCGCCCCTGGTCCCCGCCATGCTCACGACAGCCTCCTGGCTGGTTCCTGTCTCCCACCCGCTTCTCCTACCTGCCTCAAACTGTCACTGATAAGGTCGACATCCGTGAGGTCATGGACCAAGCTATTCCTATTTTGTGGGAGTGGGGAAAAGTCTCAGAGTTAGCCCTCCAAGCGTGGAAGTGGCCCCCAGAACGTCTCAGTGGAGTTGGTGAACAATTTCTAGCACATTCCCGAAGATGACTGCATCGGTGTCCTCACTAGTTCTGTGGCTGAATGAGATCCTGGTCTAAGTGAACCCAAGGTGGCCAAGGGAGCTTCCTTGCCAGCCCCCTAATCTGAACTCCCCTGGCCTCGGGGCCGTGACGCTCCCCCACAAGTGGAACTGCTACAGGTGCCACCGGTTATTTCACGTCCTCAATGTGACAGTTTCCAACTTGCGGCCGCCGACGCCTCCTCCTGGCCCTCTGCTGAGGCCGCACCGGCCAGCTCGGCATTCCCTACTCGAGCCCCTTGGTCCCCCAGCTCAGGCCCTTGGCTGGGGCATCCCTCCCCTCCTTCCACAGTCCCAAACCAACCAACCAACCCCCAAATGAACAATAACGTCTTCATTTGGAAGAAGAGAATTAGAGCACGTGCACATCACGTGGGCCTGGAAACTATGGCGCCCCTGGAACCGGGAGCTTCGAAGCTGGCGCCTGTTCTGCGCTGCAGGATGGGGACCCCGATCATGTGTTCCCTGGGTCCCTGTCAGCTGGTCCCTTGCTGGCTTCGGCCACAGGCAGTACTGCTGACAGCAGAGAGACAGGACCCCCGAGTTCTCTCTCCTGTAGCTCCTCCATAGCCGCAGCCCCGCTGGGCTCGCCCGGCCTGGTTATTCCTTCTACCGAGTAACCCCCAGCCTCTGGCAGCTGCGCCCTCCGTCCTTCCAGTTTCGGGACCAAAGCTTCTCGTGACGGCTCAGTATTTGGTCCCTTATTGCCACCTGGCGACCTTCGCAGCCTCTGTGTCCCGTGTCGCCAATCTCCCCGCACTAGACTCTCCCTCGTGTGCGCTCACAGTGGCTTCCGTTCCTTGGCCTAACTCAGGTGTGGAAACACGTCCTGATCTCTACCTCGCCTCACCCTGGCCTGTCACAAAGGCTTCTGGGGGCTCCCTCTCCCCAGGTTGTAGGTGTGACTCTGCTCCCACAGCACCCGTGCATACTGCCAGGGGTTGGGATTGTGACTTTCTTATCCACCCCACCCTTCAATGAGCCTTTGAGGGCAGAGACAATGTCCTTTTAATCCCGGTGACCCCCATGTCCCGCTCACTGCTCAGGGCACGTTAGGTGCTCAAGAGTTTATAACACACACACACACACACACACACACACACACACACACCTTTTTTCATTCTTAAAAAGGATTCAGCGTAATATGGTAGGAATCTATAAAGAAGTAAGGCAAGAGCCTGAGCAGAATAATACGGAATTTAAACGAAAACTAGCGTATCTGTGGATTCGTTTTCTTCCACTAAAGGGGAAGGTTGCAGCTGTTGGGCTCCGCTCTTCTCTTCGCGCAGTTTCCAGCCTCTTGGATCACAGTCCATGATTAGCGGACAAGTCACCTTTCATTTCTGTGAAGCCACTTAATCGAAAGATGTATTAATTGCTCTCGGCTAATTCTTTGGAACGACGAGGGACCGTCATTTTACTTCTGGTGGCCAGATGGGGAAAATCAAAGCAAAACATCTCAGAATTCTTAGAGGCCCGTAGAGACTTGAGGACAGAGAAATATCTCTTAGGAGTCGGGACTCCTCTGGAAAGAACTCTGGAGCTCTTGGAGAGGCGGACTTTATCCCGACAGCCCATAGAATGTACCGCAGTGCCTTGGCGTGCTGTGCTCTGCGGAGTGATTCGCGAGGCAGAAATTACATATATATATATATTTTTTTTTAATTTATTCATGATAGACATAGAGAGAAAGAGAGGCAGAGACACAGGAGGAGGGAGAAGCAGGCTCCATGCAGGGACCCTGACATGGGACTCAATCCCGGGACTCCAGGATCACGCCCTGGGCCGAAGGCAGGTGCTAAACCGCTGAGCCACCCAGGGATCCCCGAGGCAGAAATATATTAATGTCACTTAGTGATTGGGAAAAAGATCCGACAAAGATAAAGCGCATCATGCTCGAGTGATGGAGTCAGGACAACTACACGGAGTGCCGAGAAGTCCGGCCACTGCGTCAGCACCACCCGCCACCTGCACCCCAACACCCCTTTCCAACGTGGGCATAGGTCGGGGACGACAGCATTTCTCTCTCTGGGCGGTATCGGCATGGACATCTTGAACTCAACACACCGTGAAATCTCTGACCTTTAAGCTTTAACACAAAGTCAGGGCGGCACCCCTTAATAGGGAAATATTTCTACTGCAAAGAAACCCGCAAAGAGGCCTCTAGTCACCTCATGAAGCCTGTGGAGGGATGTGCAAAGAGATGTCATTCGCCCTTGATCAGAATAGCGTGTTTCATGTTACAGAATGTGCCTGGAGCCGCCTTCCGGCTCTGGGTGCGAATCACGGGTGGTGGCCGTCTTGGCGAGGTCCAGCCCAGGTGTGGTGTGAGATGCCACAGGTGCCACTGCAACAGAGTCACCACTGTCTTCCCGGAACGAGCTCATTTTCAATGCTAAGTGTCCCGAAGGGAGTCCCAGGGCGCCCAGCCTCCGGAAGGTCAGTGACTGCGGCGTTAGTGGCGTTGGGTTACTCCTCACGGGTTGCTGCGGGGCTCTGGGTCTTTAACAATGTGAGTCCAGCGGAATAAGGGCAGTGGACATTGAGTCAGACACGGTGACACGACGACACATCTAAACTGCCCCGGCTTACACAAATGCCACAAATTCGACGCCGACCTTGAGTCGAATGCCATTCCCGGCCAACTCCACCCCAGGCTTGCTATGGAGACATTTTCCTTAAAACAAGTAGCTAGGACTTCGGTATTTTCTCCTATGCTGGGATTCCACGCCTTGTAAGACCCTTAGAGCCAATTCCCACTTTTTTTTGTGGTGAGGGGAATGGATCTTGAACCAGCTCATGTTCCCAGTTTTTTGTTTTTTTTTAATGTTCCCAGTTTTTGTAGGTAACTTCCAGAACACGTCTCTTACTTCAAACAAGCTCCTACAGTCCTTTATTCGGATCCTCACATTTCTATCTTACCCGAAGATATTTCCTTCCAACACGAAAATTCTATTAATTTCTAACTCCTTCATGTGACAACCAAACACGCTCGTTTCCAAAGGAAAAAAAAAATCTGGATGGAAAACAATATGTTAAAATAGCACATTGCTGCGTGTATAAACAATATGTCTATTAAACTAAAGTGTCATATAGTTTGCTGAAATTTACAGAATAATTCATCACTTCCTTATAAAGCCTTACTTTTTCCCTTAATGAACACTGTTTTATTTTGGGCAAACCGTGTTATTTAAAAATGACAAACATGGGTTGAACTAGAGAAATAATGTTTGTTTGAATTTAATGCATTTGAAAAGATTTTTCTGAAGTAGTCTCTTCATTTTAATCTAAGGGTGAATAAGTAAGTACATTTCTCTGTTGCAAAATCAGGGAAATGCAAGCACTTAACATTCCTTGGCATTAATTCTTATTGTCCAGGCATCAAAAGTTGATTAAAATACTAAAATTATTTAAGTTTTTAAACTTTCCATATGGAATCCTAAAAGGGCGTATTTTTTTTTTCCTGCCAGACATATTGAGATGAATCAAGCTGGATGGTTTTAAAAATTAACTTTTTAAAACTTGATAGTTACAGATGTTTTAATCTTTGGAAGCCATTACATGTTCATTTTCCTTTCAGCATTAATTACACATAATGACCTCTACCTATCATATACTTTGGAAGAAAACTATACTTGCTTACATTTTCCACTGCTTTTAAAAATAAAAATAGCTTTCATTATTATCAAAAAGGACAGACTTTTTAATTGTTAAAATTTTGGTATTTTTGAAGACTTGTCTTTGGCTATTCTCACTGGAAAGTTCTATGGTGAATAAAACTGCTACATAAATTCCCCAAATAATAGCTTAATTACTTATAAACTCTGGAAACAATTAGTTTATCATCCTTTGAAGTGAGTGAGGCAACTTGCCAGGCTGAGAGCAAAACGCTTGTCACTTGTTCATGTAATGAGCTTAGTTTCTTTTTGTTATTTTAGATTATTTGGAAAAGGAAACTCAGTGGAATACACTTTAATGTTCAAAAGATTAAAAGTTGAATCATTCACTTCATAAATGGCCTCTGCAATAACACTTAATAAAGCACAGAAAGAAATATTGAAGGCTCTGAAGATTATAATTTATGTGCTTATGGAAATCATTGAAACAGATATTCTGGTTCAAAGATAAAGTTGTGCTCGAATGACACCAATATTGTAAAAGATTGACGAGGACTGTCCTCCTTCTCAGCCTCATCATATCAGCCCTCGTACAAAGGCTGAATTACAGAAGCAGCCTCTTCTCTCCCTTCTCGCAGATCCCCCCTTCCCTCCTGGCTCCCGCCCCAGCACCCGCACCCCGCTGGCTCCGGGTCCCCAGCCCCGCACACCTTTCCCTCTGGCCCCACCCGCCCCCTCCCGCTTGCTCGGCTGCTCTCCTCCCGCCCAGTCCCCTAGGGTGTCAGGTGTGCTCTCTCCCTGGCCCAGTCCCTGTCAGGTGTGCTTTCTCCCCGGCAAACCCAGAGGAAGGGAAGTTCTGACCAGAAGTGGTGATTGTGGGGCTGCGACACTCTATGTCTGAAGGTCACCCCAAAAATGAGCTAGAAGGCAAGACACCCAGAAGAGGATGCTGACTTCACGTGGGGGGGGGGGTTGGCCGGGCTGAGTTGTGAGGTGCAGGGTGCAGGTGGGGGGAGAGAAGTCCCTGGGGGGGGAGGAGAAGGGGGAGGAGGAGGAGGAGATCAGCTTCTCAGAGGCGCGGTGACTGTTACTGCAGCCACCAGCCACCGGGTCACCAGAGCCAACACCTGAGGCCTCGGCCCGCCCCCTCCTGACCTTGGCAGTGGGCAAGCCAGGCCCGGGGTCATCCCATCCCTGACTGTGGCTCCGTCTGCCTGGCTCGAGGGAGGGAGAGAAACTGAGGCCAAGAAAGGCGGACAGGTCCCCAGGGGAGTTCGGGCTCCTGCTGGCTCCCCTTGGGGCCTGTCCGGCCGGTGAGGCCGCAACCCGATGGGGACAGCCAACTTGGGCACCGTGTCGCAGGTTTCCAAACGGCGTCAGCAGGCTTCCCAAGGCGGCCCCTCCTGGGAGTCCTACCTACAAACCCACCTCCCCTTTGTTGCCGGCGCCCCTGGCTGCAGTCCCAGCGAGTCAACCTGCTTTGGGGAGGTGTCTGCGGGTTTCCCCCGGCCTCCCGCCCTCCCCAGACCCGTGTGTCCAGGAACCGGGAGCCCAGACAGGGCCGTCACTGCTGTCATCAGGGGACAGGGAGGGCCACGGCAGGACAGCTCTGCGGGAAGGGGAGGCCGAGGGAGGAATCCCCGCTGCTCCTGGGGAAATTCATATTCGGTGTATGTTCCCCTCACACCTGAGATAAATCCCGTGGGGCCTACCCACACGAGCCCCAGCACTTATTTATTTGCATGTCATGCTTGTAATGCGGTGGAAAGCAAGACGGATCCTCCGGGAGGGGAGGAGATGAGGCTCACCTTTCAGGCGCGCTCTCTTAAATAAAAAAGAATTGTCCAGCCGGGCGCCTGAGAATTTATCTTGAGTTTGTGGTCATTATCTCTATTATATAGCCCCGGCAATAAATAAATCGGGTAGTTACTACCCAACAATAAAACTGTAGTGTATGGGACACCTTACTATTACTTTCTTAATAATCTGCCGTTTCTTTCACTTTAAATCTTCCCCGTCTTGTCTTCGCACTTGTCTACAAGGATCTATCTTCACCCTCCAGGTACCAGACCGGCTCGCTTCATTTTTATATTTTGTGAACACAATAAGTTTTCCTGTCTAGACTTTCTGTTTTTCCTCCTATTTCTCCGGCTGCCTAATCCGCTTCAAGACAAAGGGTCGGGCCCGGATCAAACGTCTTCCCCGCGCCCCTCTGCGATCAGTTAGGCGCCCCGCGGCCCCGGGACGAAGGCCCCCCCTCCCCAGGCCGCAGGTCTCTGTGGGGTCTCGGGGTGGGGGGCGCTGACTCCCCCACGGGGTCCAGGGAAGGTGCCTCCTGCGCCCCTGTGCATCCCCGGGAACGAAGGCCCCCCCAGGCCCAGGTCCCCGTGGGGCCTTGGGGATGGGGGGCGCTGACTCCCCCACGGGGTCCGGGGAAGGTGACCCCAGTGCCCCCCTGGGCATCCCCGGTAACGAAGGCCCCCCCTCCCCAGGCCGCAGGTCTCTGTGGGGTCTCGGGGATGGGGGGCGCTGACTCCCCCACGGGTTCCGGGGAAGGTGGCCCCGCGCCCCCGCGCATCCCCGGTAACGACGGACCCCCAGGCCGCAGGTCCCCCTGGGGTCCGGGGAAGGTGTCCCCCGCGCATCCCCGGGAACCAAGGCCCCCACATCTCCAGGCCGCAGGTCCCCTGGGGTCTCGGGGGATGGGGGCGCCGACTCCCCCTCGGGTCCGGGGAAGGTGTCCCCGCGCCCCCGCGGCCCCGCGCCCCGGCCAGCCCCCGGGTGCTCCCCAGCCCCCAGGGCGCCGCTGCGCGCACTGTCCGGCTCCGCGGCCTCCGGGCGCCGTCGCCCCACCGCCCGCCGCTCGTGCGCCCCGCGGGGGGTCTGGGGGCGCGGGGCCGCCCCTCGGCTCCTCCCGGCGCCCCCATCCCCGCCCGGGCACCGCGCGGCCCTTGGAGCCGCCCGCGAGGTCGGGCCGCGCTGGGCCGCTGAGACCCCGCGGAGGCGCCCCGGGGACGTGGGGGTCCCTGCCCGCGCGCCCCGCCGGCCTCCCCGGCGCACCTGGGACCGGCTCCCGGCGGGCGGGGGGCGCTCGGGGAGGCGGCCCCGCGGGGAGGGGAGGGGAGGGGAGGGGGCGCAGCCCGCGTGCAGCCCCGCGGTGCCCGAGCCGCGCCTGGCTCCCGGAGCGCCGCGTCGGGGCCGGGCGGGCGGAGGGCCGGGGCCGGGGCGGGGGCGGGGGCGGGGGCCGGGGCCAAGGGGCAGGGGAGGCCGGGAGAGAAAACAAACAGCCCCGCGTCGCCTCCCTTTTGTCTTTCTACTGCTTGTGCCAAGAAACCTCCTGGAGCCACAGCGAGCCCCCGCCAGGCTCGGGGGCGGCGGTGGGACTGGGACGCGGCCACCCTCGGGCCCCAATCTGGGTGGGGGGGTGCAGAGGGACGGGGGGGCCCGAGGCCGGCGGCGGGTGCTGCGGGGACGATGAACTCCTCACCTTTCCTGCTCCCCAACCACGCGCCCCTTAGAGCATCCGCGCCGCCGAGCGCGCGTCTGCAGCTCGCCGTGCACTGCGCTGGGCTGGGCTGTGGGCTTTTACGACTCGGAAACAGGCGGCTGGGAAAATATTCACGTTTGGGACAGAAAACATTTTTTATTTATACCTTTGACATTTAAAAGAGCAGAATTAATTTGTCCTGTCTACATTAGCATTGGGAGAAAGTTTCAGAAATCCACCCGGGGAGGAGGATGGAGGAAGGGGGAGAGGAAAAAAAAGAAGAAAGAAAGAAAAGAAAGAAAAAGAAAGAAGAAAGAAAGAAAGAAAGAAAGAAAGAAAGAAAGAAAGAAAGAAGAAGAAAGAAAGCGAAGGAAAGCAAGGAAAAAAGAAAAGCTAGGCTTGGTTTTTCTTATTTCAGATCTGTAATCAATCATGGAAATAGGAGGCAGCAAAATTGTAAAGATTCGATAGATTAAAATGCAAATGAAAGGTAGAAAAAGAAACATTAACATGGCGATCAAAGATTTAATAACCGTAAATCAGGTTGTTTTTTTTTTTTTCTGTTGCAGCTGCAGTTTGTGTGTGTGTTTATGTTTTAATCATGTTCGTTCCATAAATAAATAATTTCTGAAACGAGACTAATTTTTCATTATTTTAACCGTGGGCTATAACACTAAATATTAAAAATAGAAAACGTACACGGAGCCAGATCCCCAACCAAATAAGAGAAAGACTTGTGTTGATTGGTTAAAATCAAAGGGTTCCATTTGTGTGTTCTGAAAAAGGGTATTATGCTAAAAAATTCTATCTCGACTGACAAAGCCCAAAGTTTTATTTTCCCTTTAATATTTTATGTTAACGACAAGATACCATTTATATTAAATATATGCGCCGCTGCATATCCATTTCACTTTGAGCACTTTCAAAGAACGAAAGTGCCAGAATATTTAAATAATACAAAACATATATTATTTCAAAGTGATTTGATAGAATTGCTGGAAAATAATCCTTTTTAGAAGAACCCGCCTCCTAGGGAAAAATTAAGTGATACTTCGACACAGTCGAAACTTCTCTTAGTTTTATCAGTAAAGTTATTTTTCCAAATGGGAATATTTCAGCCTTTTGTTATCGTTAGCATTCGATTTAAGGTTTCGGGTCAAGGTGTCAAATTATAGGAACACACTCTGTTTTATTTAACTACTCATTTTCTCATTCGGTGAGAGCTTTTCACTTAGATCTTTTTATTTTAAAATGTTGATGTATATTGTGGATTTAAAATTATTTCTAAAACTTTAAAAATAAGCCCACGGACTCGGGCGGTCTTTTCTTCCCCTCCTTCTCTCCTTTTTCTTTTCTTTCTGTCATTTATTTTTTTGGGGGGGAGGGGGGTGGGTAGTCATTAACATAAGGAAAATTCATCTTCAGAAGACTGGGAACTTCTCAGTCCTTCTGGTAATACCGCCTTGCAATGCTTAAAATAAGCTCTTTGCTTTACTTTGTCTTTGGAGGAGTTTTTCACCCTAATTTATGGAAGTGATGAACTAGAATGATCTCCATTTCTCCTCTTTCCACAAATTAAAATGATAACCAAACCTGGGATACTTGTTTCCTTTCTAAAACCTTTAAGTTAACTGTGAGCTGAGTTGCTGTCCACTCCCTCCCAGCCACACAATCACGTTTTCACTGTGACGGTGCAATAATGCATTTAGTTTAAAATTACACTTGGACCTTTCCTCCTTTGTATTTTTTCATTTACTTCAGTGCAACAAGATGACTTGATTTTCATGGGATTACATGAACTCCATTCAGCGTTGCTGGGACATTTCTGCTCAACTAAATACTTCCCTTAATAGACAAATGAACTTCTTTTTATTTGCTGGAGTTTGTAGAGGGTTTTAGATACAGAACGTGCAACTGATTTAGTTATTGTTGTTGTGAGAATCGAACAGGCACAAAAGTCATTTATCTAAACCGAAGAGATATGAGTCTGTAAAAGCGAGCAGCAAGGGCAGAATCGTGGGGAATTATCTCAGTTTATAGCTCTTATTAATTAAACCGGATGTGGTTTTATTCTGATCTTTTAGTAGCGACCTTGTTAAATGCTCCCAGATACCTTTTACCCACTCACCCCCAATTTTTTTTTCCATTCATTAGAGAACTTGGGTCCCTTGTTGTTGGGCGCTGCTTTTTTTCTACACTATAGCACTAAGCAGTTGCAGTGTAAAATCGCGGGAGGCTACAGACGACCGCACCCCTCTCAGGGAAAAAAAAAAAAAAAAAAAAAGGAAAAAAAGAAAGAAAGAAAGTAAGAAAAGGGAAGCAACGCTTCTCCCATTCAGTTTCAGCATCTTGTTTCGTTGAAATGCAAGACAGGTACTTGATTTAGCATTTAAGCAAAAGGTTACACAAACCGCGTTTTAAAAAGTGTTGGGATGTCCGACAGGGTCAGCCCCAGATCAGATCATTTTTTGAATGCAGACCTAAAGATAATGAGTACTTGTTGTATTAAAGGGGACAAACAGTACTTTGGCTTCCTCTGACCCCAGAATGCACGGCTCGGTTTCATTGATCATCCTCCTTTATGAGATAATGCAATTACAAACATCAATAAGGGGCTGCAAGGGGAATCATTATGCGGTGACAGTGATAAATGACGGTGCAGAAATAGCATGCTTTTTCCCCCCTAACAATCCAGGAGCCCAGGGGCTCCGGGGGCTGAACACAGTCGCCAAGGAAACAGATGACATCCCAAACGGCACCAAAGGAAAAAAAATGAACAGTCTTTCTTTGCCTTTCACTCTTTTCCGTCTTCCAAAGAGTTAGTTTTGGCTCAAGCAGCAGCTGCCACACAGGCATTTCGTTATTTCAGACATTAAAGACGGGAGCGGGCGGTGGGAGTCTCCTTCTCCCCCATCCCCACCCCCAGTAGATGACACACAAAGCGGCCCCTTCACAGTTTAGGGACCACCTGAAAAGGCACCTCTGGAGAACGCGGTCGGGTGGGGTACGTGGGTCCGCACAGCCCTGGCCTTGTGCTTCCCCCGCTTCCACGACCGTCCGGGGGAAACTGAGTCTCCAGGACGAGCTGGCGCCTCGTGGGTCGGCCAGGGGGACGCGGCGCGTGGCCCGCCTGCATCTCCCCGCGGTGCCAGACGCCGCTCGGAGCCAGAGTTGGGGGGCAAGGGAGGGGGCGTCTGCAGGGGCGCTTGCAGCTTTGCTGGGTCTCCCGGACGTGGCACCGCCCAGGGGCGCAGGGCTCTCCCCCCAGACGCAGGCATCTGGTTGTTTGAGGCCCCAGGGGGCCCCCCTCCAGCAGGGCGCTTCCGGGGGTCCTCGCCGAGCGCCCCCCACCCACCCGTGTGCAGGTCTCTGGGTGAAGCAGGCGAGCGCGAAAAGGCGAAAGGTGGCCCAGGCTGGAGTTGCAAGACCGGAGGCCGCGGGGCGTAGGGGTGCGTGGGGGTGAGAGCCGGGGGCCCCTGGGTGGAGAAGGGGAGCAAGCCGCTTTGGGAGGAGGGAGGGGGCTGGGAGCGCAGAGGTGTGAGTAGGGGGATGGGGGTGCCCGGGGCGCGCAGGAGGGAGGGGGTAGGAAGGCGAGGGGCGAGCCCAGCCTCGGGGCCGCGGGAAGCAGGCGCGGGGCTCCTGACCGGCGGGGCAGGCGGGGGCGCCGAGCGGGGGACCCCAGCGCCGCGCGCCTCCCCCCGGGCCCCGCGCGCAGAGCCGGCTGCGCCGCCGCCCGAGCAGGTGACTCGGTTCGCCGCGGCCCGAATCGTCCCGGTCCCGGGACTCGTTTTCCGCCTGGAGATGGAGCTGGTCGCTCGGGTGGTGCACGCACCGCCTCTGGGGGAGGGGTGAGCGCGCCCGCGGCCGGGCCGGGTCGGGGCTCCGGGGCCCATCCAAGGCGGGCGGGCGGCGCGCACCCCCCGGCTCCAGGGCTTCAGCGCCCCGCTCTCCCGCGGGGGCTGCGGGCGGAGGCGCCACCCTGGGGCGCGGCCCCCAAGTGTCCTCCAGCCCCCCCCCCCCCGCCCCGCCGAGGGACCCCCGGGGCGCCCGTTTTTAGGGCCAAAACTCTTCCAGATTCAAACGGTGGCGAACTGATTGCTCAATGTGTTGTTTGTTTTTCCTTTTTCAGCTCCGCCTTGGGAGAGACTGTTACGGACACGCTGGCGGGCGGATCCGGCCAAAAAGGGATCCCCCGCCCCCCCTGCACCCCCCTGCGCCCCCCTGCGCCCCCTCCGCCTTCCGGCGGCTCCCTCACCTGGGAGGGGCTCCCCAGCCCCGTGCACAGCGCACCTGGCCACCCCGAGAGCTGCGGACCGTGACAGTCGGGCGCGCAGGGGGGCGCGGGAGGGGGCAGGGGAGCGCGCGGGTGCGGGCCACGCGGTGCCACGCGGTGCCACGCGGTGCCACGGCCCTCCCCCGCGTCCCGGCGCCCACCCGCGGGCTTGAGCCGACCCGGGTGTCCACCGCGTTCCCGCGGGCCGAGGGAGGGCCTGCCGGCATCCGCCAGGGCTCCGCGGCGTCCCCAGCAGCCGCTGCCCGGGTCCCCGCGCCCTCCGCGCCCCGGGGGCGCTCCGGGAGCGATCGCAGCGGGCAGCCCCGGGGCCCGCACCCGCGACCGCGCCCGCGGAGCCCCGGCGGCCCCAGGACACTTGACATTGCTGTCGCGCCGGGGAGGAGACAGCGCGCTCCGGGGGACGGGGTGGGGGCGCCCCCAGGGGCCCGCGCTCCAATCGCAGAGCCGTGGTCGCGGGCACAGGGTCCGGGCCGGGGTCCCCGCGCCCGGGGGAGGGGGGCGCACGGGGCGGCGCGCGAGCTCTCCCTTCTCGGGAGCGTCCGACCCGCCTGGGAAGTTTCCGGGGGCGGCGGGGCCGGGAGGGGAGCGGACGGGGGGCTCGGCCCGGGCCTGGCGCGCGCTGGGTCCCCGCGGCCCGGACCCCGCGCCCGAGCGCCGCGCGCGCCTCCCGCCGCCCTCCCCGGGGCGGAACTCGGCGGCCGGGCGCCCGGTGGGAAGACACCCGCTGCCTCCCGAGGAAACCCTAATACCATCCATACAGCTTTAATGCGTTTATAATTCGATAAGTGATTTCAATTTGAAATTGTTAGTAACTAATTTTATGGGTAATTTTTCCACATCAAATATTTAAGCATGAGATTAAGGGAGCCAGTTCCGACACAGGATAATAAGGGGGTTTCCCCCCACCCCCCGCGCCTCCGCCTCCGCCTCCCTCCGTTTCCTACCAGTCGTTTTTCCAAATCCCCAAAAGATGGCAGTCGAAGCCGACGTTCCCGGGCTCCTGCGGCCCTGCGCGGGGAGGGCGGGGGCGGGAGGAGCGGGGAGAGCGCCGGGGAGAAGGAGCGGGAGAAGCTAGACGGTGCAGCGACTTTTCCAAACTAATTCTTTCACGCGTTCCTAATGCGGGCAGAAAACAGTGGTGGATTTCCTGGAAATGTCCTGGCAGAAAAGAAAGCCAAAAAAAAAAAAAAAAAAAAAGTGCCTTGTGGCCTCCGAGCAGGGGATGGAGGAAAGTCAGCGCCCTCCCCCCCCTCCCCTCCCCTCCCCACCCCACCCCACCCCAGCCCTCCACCCCCCAGGCGCAGCCCCAGAGGGGAGACCCCGAGAGGGACGAACTGGCTCCTTTGTATTTTAACATTATATTCCAAAACTGTGCAACCAAGCAACTTGTTTTCTGGAGGACAGGGCTCAGCAAATTGCTTAATGGGGAGAGAAGAGGTGGGGTGGGGAAAGGTGATGGGTGGGGGGCGGGCTGCCGGGGAGGGGGGAGGCTGGGGCCAGCAGCGGATGAATTGCAGACCAGTTGCCAAAACTTTTTTTTTTTTTTTTTTTTCCTGCTGCTGCTGCTGCTGCGGCTGCCTTTGCTGCTGCCTTTGCTTTGAATGTGGGTAACTAGGAAACAGCAAGCCGTCTGAGAAGACGGAATTTCCAACGTGTAAAATGTTCTTAACGGAACCATTGAGCGAGTGCAATAAGGCGTGAGGGGGAACTAATCTTCCCATTTAAATGTTTGTGGCAATTTTATCTAAATGAATTTTAATGCTAAACGAGGGTAATTCCCCATTTGTAGCGCGTTTACTTCTCTTTCCTGTGCTTCTAAAGCAGTCGAACATCATGCAATGAACAATAACAATAAAAATACTGTCAAGACATATTATTCATTTCGAATGTGTTATAATTACAGCTGATTAAATATGATAGGGTAAAATATTTTTGATTTTTTTTAAAAAAATATTTAAATCCTGCTTTAAAAAAAAAGTCTCACTCAACCAGCGGGCTTCCCCCCCCCCTCCATAAAAATAATAATTTTTAAAAAAGCAGGTACAGTTGCGTGCCCTTGTTTAGAGGAGGGCGTTTTGTTTTTGCCTTTTAAGAAACATCAGCAACACCCTCAGCACCTCTGTTCTTTCTTTCTTTCCGTAAGTGTCCTCAATAACGTCGGAGCTGGCTCCGAAATTTGCAGGAGGAAAAGCTAAGAAGGGAGCGGGGACGCCCAGGCCGGGGGAGAAAGGCCGGGAGCATAGTCAGGCCCTCACAAGGCCGCCACGCGGAGCGGGCAACGCAGGGGAAGGACGCAGGGCATCCTACTTTTTTTTTTTTTTTCTAGTTCATTGGACACTAAGGATCTCGAATCTTCATAGTCTCCATATTCCCCGATTCTCCCTCACTGGCGCCCTAGGTCTCCCGGGGCGCCCGCCTCTCCGCCCCCAGCCCCCCCAGCCCCCGCCGCTTCCCATATCTCTCTCCTCCTCCTCCTCCTCCTCCTCCTCCTGCTCTCTCCTCCCCTTTCTTTCCCTCCCCCACCCGGGCCGGAGCATCCGTCAAGAATAAAGGCTGAAAATACCCTACCCACCCAGGCCGGGACTGGGGAGGAGGGGCAAAGGGACGGGTCAGTTTATAAAGTTTATTATGAATTTTTAAAGTAAATAAATGATGGTTCACTGCTAGCAACCAGCCCCCCCCCCCCCAAGAGAGAATTATCTCACTTAAGACGGACTATTTACGTCGCCGAGGAACTGCCAGCGGGTCCGCAGGAGAAATTTAAACAATCCGGCCTAGTGGGTGGGGGTGGGGGTGGGGGTGGGGGTGGGGGCGGGGCGGGGGCGGCCGAGGGTCCAGCTCCGTCCCCGGCCGCGCACCCACGTGTTTAGGGACCAGGCCCAATAAACAAAAGGTGAGAATGCGCGCCGCGCTCCAGCAGGTGAGTCAGTCAATCACACGTCACCTAGTAAACCCAACCCACAGCTGGTTTCTCTTTTCAAATAGAAAATAGAATTGTTCAGGGCGGGTTTATAGGGTGACATGGGCCGGAAAAGTCAGACTGGAGTTGAAGGCGCTCTCCTCTGACCCATCCTTTGTTTACAAAGCAATCACTCCTAAAAGGATGAATATTTTTTTTTTAAACCGAGGATTTGCCTTAATTAAAATATTTGTATATTTCCCTTTAGCTTTGGGAAGCACGTTTTATAGCAGCAATTTTATTTAAATAAAATTATAAGCTAGTCCAGCTTAAACATGTTATTTTGTACCATTTAGCTGGCTGCCATGCAGAAATTCTGTACAGCTGTTCTGGAAAATTGGTTA
Organism: Vulpes vulpes; assembly: GCF_048418805.1. Classification (NCBI taxonomy): domain Eukaryota; kingdom Metazoa; phylum Chordata; class Mammalia; order Carnivora; family Canidae; genus Vulpes; species Vulpes vulpes. The sequence continues at coordinate 94,449,209 of NC_132795.1, read as the reverse complement.
ATAACCAGTTTTATCCAATGAGAACATAGAGCATATTTATAAAAATTAGATTTTGAAGTCTGGTCTCTTCAATTCACAGAGTTAATTCCCTAATAAACATCTACTGCTCATCCTAGGTAACGTTCTCAGTAAAAGACTTACCTCTGTACTTAGGTTTGCCATTACGTGCAAGAATAATTTCACTGATATTAGGTGAGTAATTCTGTTGGATGCAATCTGAGTCTACAGTTAGTTTAGTACCCTCAGGCCTTAAATTTGCTGATATTAGGAGTTCATTAAGTCAGCTTAAAGAAATCAGTGACTATTATCAAATAATTTACTTTGTGGTTAAAATGTTCAAGTACAAATATGTCTTAGGGAGCTAAAATTAATTTTCCTATTTACTGCATTAATCATTAAAAATTTGGGGGGGCAGTAAACAAATTTTTCAAGCAGTGGAGTCAGCATGACAAAAATAATCTTGTTTTTATTTTAGATTCAGATTTCATTACTGCACTCAAACGTTACTACAACTGGGCTTGGCGTTATTATACAATCCAAACTGTTTCCGTCAGAAACGCTAAGACTCAGTGTGCAATGATTGTTATTAATAATTAGCTCCTTGGTTTCTTGATAGAAAAAGGCTATCAACAAGCATTTGTTTATCCACAACAAAAAGTATAATTAGCTTATCCCACTTAGTAAATCTTGTATGCATGCCAACTCATACCAAACTGCTACTTTTACAAAAAAAAAAAATTGCAATAATACAGTTCATTTTTCCAGTCCTTTTTGCACAAAATTTATTTACAATGTCTACATAAATGCTCCAAGGTGGGACTATGGAAAAATACACACATGACCGATGCTTTGCTCAGAAATAAAGTCAACATATTAAAAATAAATCTTCAGTCTATGTTTTTGAGCTGCATAAAACAGGAAGTGATGTATAAGGTGGTGGTTGTTGCATGGGGACAATGATGCTTGATGTGACAATTAGGCTTCTAAACACACGGCCTTTCGGTTTCCATGCCTCCTCCTACCAGTCTCCTTAAGACACTGCCTGCAACAGCTGATTAATCA